>NC_133325.1:568884367-570263117 GCF_042186555.1 Aquarana catesbeiana
TATTTTTTTTAATTAATACAGGAAATTCTCTGAGTGAAGTGGAGTGGTGACACCAGAAAAAGTCTTATATTCATTAAAAAAGTACAAGGCTTTCTCTGAATTGTGGCAGTGCCAAGTGAGTGACCCCTTGTAGTTACTGTAGGGATTAAAGGGATTAGTCAGGTATGAAATCTGCATACTTACATTGGACCAAGTTGTTATAAAAGTTATTTCTAAACTTCGGCTTTGAAAAAAAACAAAAAAAAATACAGAAAAATCAGCACAAGGGACATAACTTACAGTTGAGGGGATATGTCCCTTGGGCTGACTCCTCTTGCATTCTGTTAGTAGAAATCCTCCTTTGTCAATGTCGCCCCCACCTCTGCCATCATAATCTTCTGGTATAGCGGGGGTTAATACAACTCAGGGGCTGTCACTAGCTTTCATCAAGAGAGCCTGATTATGCCCACCCTTTCTGCTCAGCACTGCCATTCATAGAAGCCGTACTACAACTTCTGTGACTAAAACAGGATCTATGAATGGAGGATGGGGGGTGAAAGATAGCTCCACCCCCTCCATTCATTCAGATTCTGTTTCATTCATAGAAGCTGTAGTATGGCTTCTATGAATGGCGGTGTAGGTGGAAAGGGTGAGTATTGTCAGGCTCTCTTGAGAGCTAGTGACGGCCCCTTAATTGTATTACTCCCCAATGCATAGGAAGATTATGGCAGTGGGGGGAACATGGAATAAGGAGGATTTCTACTAACAGATGAGTAATCAGCACGAGGAACACATCCTGACTGTATGTTTTGTTCCTTGTGCTGATTAGCTGCACTTAGACTTTAGGTACCTGAATGTAACTTGGTGCAGACCACTTGCAATCCCCCGAGCTTATCAGTGTGCTGCCTCTCAATCACTGTCCAGTCACAGACAGAGGGCATGAACAAGCCCTAGTTGTATTACTCAAAAGCATTAAAGAAAAAGCAGGTCTCCTGCCCTGCCAAACAATGTGTGCCATGTGTGTGGATATTATTCCTTCTCACATATCGTAGCTGAACATGTTTCAATCGGAAACAAAATATAAACTCATGAACCTATGGAGGTTTCATTGCATGTACATCGTGATAATGCAATCATCAGAGTCATGGCTGGCCCTACCATAGGACCCAATGGGACCATGGCTCCAGGTGACATTTAACAGGGGTGGCCGCGGCAGCCAGGCCGGCAAGAAGTTACCACCAGGAATCCCGGATCATCAGTCAGCAAGACTCTCAGGAGCACAGCAGAGCGGATTGGATGCTGGTCGGCTGTGCTGTGCATTGTGCGCTGTCTCCTGCACTGGTTGTTAGAATCGCCTGCCGCCCGGCGCATAGCAACCAGTGACGTCAGAGGCCGTGGCCGCCCCAGCATTCACAGCGCTCAGCCTCCGCACCAATCAACTGCTCCGCCCACCTCTTCCATCTTCCATCTCCAGCGTGAGGGATGGAAGGGCTGAGGGGAAAGCTGCCTGTGCAGCTGTGCCTGGCCGTGACAGAGTGTGAGCTTAGCTTGGGCAGCCTCCGACTTTGCCTATCTGAAAAACAGGGTGAATTAGGTAATAGATCATATTGTCAGTAAGGTAAGGCTACTTTCACACTGAGGTGTTGTGGCGCTTTATCGTAGTTTTTGCAGCGCTTTTTGGCCGCTAGCGGAGCGCTTTTAACCCCCGCTAGTGGACGAAAAAGGGTTAAAACCACCGGCAAAGCGCCGCTGCAGCAGCGCTTTGCCGGCAGTTCAGAGACGCTGCCCATTGATTTCAATGGGCAGGGGTGCTTTAGGAGCATTGTATTCACCACTCCTACAGCGCCTCAAAGATGCAGCTGGCAGGACTTTTTTGAGCGTCAAATGTTAAACAGGAGCAGAAAAATTGGACCTTGGGTGGTGATGGTGGTGGTGCCACAACACTGTAACCCCTCACAGATACTCTTGCTGGGAGCAGGAACGGGCCCTGCTGTGAAACATGACTGCCAGTTTCTTGTCCTTCTGTGGCACCCCCTCTCTCTAGGCTCACGTTACTCCCTTCCTCAACCTGGGAACCAACATTGGAGCCTTCAAATCGCTGCGCATCCTCCAGCATCATATAACCGACACTGTGGTCCAATGATTCTGGGGACTCCTCCGTGCAAGATGGTGGGGCTACGGAATGAGTGACTGTAGACAAGGAGCCGGTGGAATAGGCCGCTTTGGCAGCTGTGTTGGAAGGGAAACTACTCTGAGCCTGGGTGACAAAGGATGAGGACGGCTTTGTTAACCACTCCACCAACTTTTCTGCATGTTGTGGCTGAATAACATGGACAGCAGAAGCAAAAAAAGACAAGCCTGCCACCTGCAGAGAATGCACCATGTCCACGACCACCACTGTTGACTGTAGACACAGAGCCTGCTTGCCCTCTTTTAGTAGTCTGTGAGCGTCTGCCTCTCCTTGGTAGCTGTCCGGCTGCACTGTATTGTATACTGTGTACACCACCAGAAGTGTAGTAGAAACTGTACACACTGTATTAGACACTGTGTACACTGCCTGAAGTGTATTAGAAACAGTACACCATGGAATGCACTGCAGATATAGGCTACACTGAATGCAGAATATATATATATATATATATATATATATAGTTACATACATAGTAGGTGAGGTTGAAAAAAGTCCATCAAGTCCAACCTATGTGTGTGATTATGTTAGTATTACATTGTATAACCCTGTATGTTGTGGTCATTCAAGTGCTTATTTAATAGTTTCTTGAAACTATCGATGCCCCCCGCTGAGACCACAGCCTGTGGAAGGGAATTCCACATTCTTGCCGCCCTTACAGTAAAGAACCCTCTACGTAGTTTAAGGTTAAACCTCTTTTCTTCTAATTGAGTGGCCACGTGTCTTGTTAAACTCTCTTCTGCAAAAAAGTTTTAGGTTTGACCTATTGTTTGTAAATTATTTACTCACAATATTGATACAATATTCCCTTTCTCTTCCCCCTTTTTTTTGCCCTTGATAGAATATGGAATAGTCTGCTTGTCTATTTACCTTGAAGAAGGATATACACATGTCAAAAATATTTATTTTTGGCATCCGAAACATGTCGGTGATTTAAGTCTAGCAGCTTGTTCTATCTCCAATTGGGATGTATCATTGTTTTTACATTTTGTAAATTTTCATTGTTATATTTTTAATCTGTACCAATAAAGTGAATTTATATATTTTTACATACTACCTTGGTGTGTACCCTAATTTGCACTCTCTCTGTGTCCGCACTATCCCTTGGGGCTTTTCTGTTCTTCTCCATTTATATTTTGACTATGGGTATACACAAGGCATCCTTAATAAAAAAGAAAAGGCCTACCTGATACCTAAAGCCCCCCGCACTCCTGTCATATATTATCTGCCGAAAGTGCATAAGAACCCTTCCTGCCCCCCGGGACGCCCCATTGTGAGTGGGATTGATTCCCTCACGTCCCGGGTGGGCAGGTATATCGACTTTTTCTTACAACCCTTAGTGGGGAAAATGCCTTCCCTCATTAGGGATTCCAAACACACTATTAACCTCCTAGCTAACTTCACCCCTAGTCCCACTATGTGGATTGTGACGGCGGACGTAACGTCCCTATACACAATTATTCCTCACGAGTTAGGTTTATATGCGGTTGAATATTATTTAAGGAGGGACTCTGAATTATATGATGAGCAGATCAACGTTATTATGGCACTCCTAAGATACGCCGCGTCTCACAATTATTTTTGGTTGGACAAATGCTTCTATCGACAGGACCGTGGAGTTGCGATGGGGGCAAAGTATGCCCCCAGTCTCGTGAACCTATTCATGGCCCTATGGGAGGAGGATGTCGTCCATGTTTGCCAGAGGCCCCAGTTATTACTGTGGGCTAGGTACATTGACGACATCCTCCTCCTGTGGGATGGTAATCGCAGTGACTTAGATCTATTTATGGAGGAACTTAACCAAAATGACAGGGGTATTGTACTCCAATTTGAAGCTAATATAAACTTCTTGGATTTGAATATTGGTATACAAGGGGACCGGTTCGTAACTTCCACATTTTTCAAAAAAACGGACCGCAACTCTTATATTCCTTTAAATAGCTGTCACCATAGATCATGGCTCCGGTCTGTACCCAAGAGTCAGTTTATGCGGCTTAAACGCAATTGCACTGACGATTCTCAGTTCTTGGAACAGGCCGATGTCCTGATGAATCGATTTTTGGAAAAAGGCTACAAGAAGGAGTTTCTAACGCAAACACTATATGATGTCAAGGATATTGATAGAAAACAACTATTAAGTGAGAGGGCACTCCCTAGGGAGAACTCTGTGACTCTCCCCTTCGTCACAACCTATTCAATACAGCACAATAATATCAAAAGCTTGTTTGATAGGCATTGGCACATATTGTGTAATGATCCTGTTCTGAGAGGTGTGATCCCAGAGAGACCTCAGGTGATCTTTAAGGGAGCAATGTCCCTCAGAAATAGACTAGCGCCTAACGTCTTGGATCCCCCTGGTAGGAACATACAAGGCCTTTTTGATAACTTGAAGGGGTACTATAAATGTGGTAGATGTCGTGTCTGCAAGTTGAATTCTGCGCCCTCTAGACGTACCCAGAGATTCACCTCTTTTAGTACTCATGAGGAACACGACATCAAACCCTTTATCACCTGTGGAACGGAGGGGGTTGTCTACATGCTGCAATGCCCGTGTGGCTTGCAGTATGTGGGCAGGACTAGACGACCCCTCTCCGTTCGTTTAAATGAACATATTACCAACATCAGAAACGGTTTCCCGAAACACTCTGTGTCAAAGCACTATCTAACTACCCATAACAGGGATCCATCCAAGACCTTGTTTTTGGGTATTGATAGGTATCGTCCCCATTGGAGGGGCAGTTCTCTAGGCTCGAGATGCTCTGGATACATAAAATTAAGTGCTACGTCCCACATGGCCTCAATGTGGACGTTGATACCAATGCCTTCATTGATAACTCATAAAATTACTATCAGGAATAAGGAAATTTTATCTATGGGATGAACCTTATTTATACATATACCCTGGGATGCCCTTAAGGACTTACCTTTATACTAAGCAAGAGAGGCCATAAATATCCATCGAACCCTAGGTTGGATATATCCTCCATGGTGGATCAAAGGTTTCTGGCCATGGGGTATATGCCCCATCATTTGTATTCCAATTAAGACTCTTGAGGGATGTTATGTCTAAATTATTAGAGTGTGATGTATCTCCCTTTTGTATCCTTGTTTGATTATTATGCATATATAAAGCTTTTTCTTATGGGGGACAAAATCACCCTTCCCTTCCCTAGCTCTGCCCATTTTGGGTAATTTCTACTTGATTGAGTGTGGTGTTTACCCTGTATATGTCCTATCCTTACTCAATTAAAGGGGTGGGGTATATGAGTAATTAATTATGCTCTGGACCGTTTTTTATAATTTTTCATAATTAACCACTTCCCGCCCGCCCTATAGCGGATTGACGTCCGGGAAGTGGTTGTGTTATCCTGACTGGACGTCATATGACGTCCAGCAGGATAACATGCCGCAGCGCGCCCCCGGGGGCGCGCATCGCGGCGATCGGTGGAGCGGTGTGTCAGTCTGACACACCGCTACACTGATCTTGGTAAAAAGCCTCCGGCGGAGGCTCTTTACCACGTGATCAGCCGTGTCCAATCACGGCTGATCACGCTGTCAATAGGAAGAGCCGTTGATCGGCTCTTCCTCACTCGCGTCTGACAGGCGCGATTAGAGGAGAGCCGATCGGCGGTTCTCCTGGCAGGGGGGGTCTGTGCTGATTGTTTATCAGCGCAGCCCCCCCCTCAGATCACCACACTGGACCACCAGGGATCGCCACTAGGACCACCAGGGAAGGGGCAACATGTGGATGGCCAGGTATGTACCCCATGGCCATCCACATGTGCCCAGTGTGCCCAGTCAGTGCCAATCAGTGCCCACAAATGGGCACTGATTGGCACCATTATGTTGCAGTGATGCCCAACAATGCCACCCTTAGGGGCATCACTGCAAACAACCAGTGCCGTCAGTGCCACCCATCAGTGTCCATTAATGCCACCTGTCAGTGCCCATCTGTGCCCATCAGTGCCCATCTATCAGTGCCCATCCATGCCCATCTGTGCCAACTATCAGTGCCACCCATAAGTAACCATCAATGCCACCTATGAGTGCCCATCAATGCCACCTATGAGTGCCCATCAGTGCCACCTATAAGTGCCCATCTGTGCCACCTATGAGTGCCCATCAGTGCCGCTTACCAGTGCCACCTATCAGTGCCCATCAGTGCCGCCTATCAGTGCCCATCAGTGCCGCCTATCAGTGCCCATCATCAGTGCCCGTCAGTGCCACCTCATCAGTGCCACCTCATTGGTGCCACCTCATCGGTGCCCATCAGTGCCGCCGTATCAGTGCCAGTCAGTGCCCGTCAGTGCAGCCATATCAGTGCCCGTCGTTGAAGAAGAAAACGTACTTATTTACAAAAAATTTTTAACAGAAACAAAGAAAAACTTGTTTTTTTTTCAAAATTTTCGGTCTTTTTTTATTTGTTGCGCAAAAAATAAAAACCGCAGAGATGATCAAATACCACCAAAAGAAAGCTCTATTTGTGGGAACAAAATGATAAAAAATTTGTTTGGGTACAGTGTAGCATGACCGCGCAATTGTCATTCAAATTGCGACAGCGCTGAAAGCTGAAAATTGGTCTGGGCGGGAAGGTGTCTAAGTGCCTGGTATTGAAGTGGTTAATTAATTTTGGCACCCACTTATAACTTAATTTATATCGGTAATGTAACCTATAGTTTGTTTGGGATTCTATTTTCCTTATGAATAGGGTAATTTTTGTTATTCCTATTTGTCATTAGTTTACCTTAATTGATATGCATTATTGTATGGTTGACCTCGCTAATAGTGCCTTACATTATTTTTTGCATATCTGGGGGTCCCGCAGTAGCAATCTGCATTAATTTTATTTATTCACTCCCTCGTCCAAGATGGCGTTTTCTTACCATCCGCTTCATCTAGTGGAGCGCAGGGTGATTTCCAGTTCCGGTCTCATTACGAGGCCTGGTTATGCTGTTTGCTATATATGTGCGACACGTCAGTGCGTCGCCCGTGCCCCAGACGACGTCAGAGTGTGACGAAACGTACGTCGGGCGTGCTGACGTGCTGACGTGCTGCAGATTCCGTCTCGGACGGGTGTTCGCTTTTTAGCTGGCCGGCTAACTTTTGTTTTTATATGACCTACTAAATGTAAGTGCAATTTTTATCTACCTTTTAACAAACCTAAGCAGGATTACACTATGTTGCCCTTTCTTTCCTTCACATACCCCCTGTGAAAACCAAGTATAACTGGAGGGGTACCTCCTCATATGAATGTTCCCTGGGACCTGACTGACAGTATACTCATCCATAAGCTGAAGGGGTGCGGTGCCGTTTCATCTACAAAGGCCCCGACCGGGTTAAGGTCGCAAGCTTATATTAGCTTGCCTTCTGGTAAGCGTACAATTTTATCAGTTTGTCACATTGGTGCGGTGAAGGTCTCATTTATCCAACTGTACTTCATTTGGCAATCGGGATTGTTATCCTTTTTTTTTTTTTTTTTTTTTTTTTTTTTTTTTTTTTTTTATTTTAAAGTAAAGTTTATTGAATTCTTGAGAAAATACATCGAACAAGACAGATGGAAAGGAGCACAGCGCTCATCGAGTACAGATTATAATAACGGTACAGTTGTTATATATGATGTCAACAGAAAATCTTGAATAGACATAAACATGTAACCTAAACACATATGTTGCTATGAGCTTTGGGAGTCTCGGCACCAGAGCCCCTTCTGGGAACTGACTGCTCTGGTGAACCGGGAGACCCCGAACCCATTCCGTTATTGATATGTGGAGAAATGTCCAGGGTATGGATACACAGCTTTATAAACTGGGAAAATAATAAACAGGATAAAACTGAATGGAGCATGTATCTATACGACAACCAACTAACATGCCAATAACGTACTTCTACACACAATGCTTTAAACAAGGAAGCCTATCGGTCAGTTGACCTTTCAGGGTTGATTACACTTTGGCCGGTCGAACCGGACCGAAGTGTGTTATGCTTGTGGGATCGGGATTGTTATCCTATCTCCCCTCATCAGTCCATTTCTTCTGCTGGGACTTATATCTGGACTGTTTTTTCGCTTACTGATTTTGGGACTAATTTTCATGTGATCAATCCCTTATTCACATATTTGATATAATTTATTAACACTTAAATAGGTATTTTCACTTTATATATCTGTTTACCTATAGGGTAACCTTAAGGTAATCACTATCACAGCGCTGCTCTTTTTTTGATTTTGTTTACTGAGTGTGTGTATCCCACTTTTAGCGGCTGCTTTTTTGTCAATATTGATTCATCCTTTATACACTTGTTTTGTTCTTGATTTGTAGGGTTTTGCTCATCTAATGTTATATCAGTGTTTATATCCAGCGCGGATGTTTTCTTTATTTTTATATTTTGGGATGTGACACAGACTGTAGGGTTCCCCTATTCCTAGTTGGTTTCCATCTCTCCTCCTTGTATTCCATTTATAATGCAATCACAGATATTCTGTTTGCTTTGTTAGCAGCAGCTTGGCATTGCATGCCATTGCTGAGCCGATCATCTACTAGGACCCCCAGGTCCTTTTCCTTCCTAGATTCCCCCAGAGGTTCTCCCCCCAGTGTATAGATTGCATTCATATTTTTGCCACCCAAATGCATTATTTTACATTTTTCTATATTGAACCTCATTTGCCATGTAGTTGCAAACCCCATTAATTTGTTCAGATCTTTTTGCAAGGTTTCCACATCCTGCGGAGAAGTTATTGCCCTGCTTAGCTTAGTATCATCTGCAAATACAGAGATTGAACTGTTTACCCCGTCCTCCAGGTCGTTTATGAACAAATTAAACAGGATTGGTCCAAGCACAGAACCATGGGGGACCCCACTACCCGCCCCTGACCATTCCGAGTACTCCCCATTTATCACCACCCTCTGAACTCGCCCTTGTAGCAGGTTTTCAATCCATGTATTCACCCTATGGTCCATGCCAACGGACCTTATTTTGTACAGTAAACCTTTATGGGGAACTGTGTCAAATGCTTTTGCAAAATCCAGATACTAGACTGTATATATATATATATATATATATATATATTAATACACTGCCTGACGTCTATTAGAAACTATACACACTGTATTAGATACTGTGTACACCGCCTGCACTGTATTAGCAACTGTACAATGGCTGCACTGTATTATATACTGTGTACACCACCAGACGTGTATTAGAAACTGTACACACTGTATTAGATACTGTCAGAAAAGGCTTTCCAGCAACCAGAGAGACAGAAAAATACCTGTGCGCGGGTTCCCTATTAGAAGAGCCATTCGGCGCACGCTCATACGCAACGCATGAATGACGGCGCGCACAGGGAAGCGCACTTCGTGACATCGCTTGGCGCCAAGATGCGCTATTTAAAGGAGACTGACGCCTTGCTGCCTTGCTGTCCGGTCTACAGTGTTTTCTGAGACCATTGCTACTTGTTACTCTGCACATCTGATTCCTGTTTGACCCAGCTTGTTCTTGACCATCTTTGCCTGCTTCCCGCCTCCGATCCTGGCTTGTCCTGACTACTCTTCTGCTGCTCCTTTGGCCTGTTTGCTGCCCGCCTGCTACCGACCCGGCTAGTACCTTGACTCCTCTTTGGCATCTGTTCCTGTACCTGATCTGCCCGCCAGTGTTTGACCTGGCCTGCCTGCACCTGCTTGTGCGCACTTCGTGACAGTGCTTGGCGCCAAGATGCGCTATTTAAAGGAGACTGACGCCTTGCTGCCTTGCTGTCTAGTCTACAGCGTTTTCTGAGACCCTTGCTACTTGTTACTCTGCACCTCTGATTCCTGTTTGACCCGGCTTGTTCTTGACCATCCTTGCCTGCTGCCCGTCTCTGATCCCGGCTTGTCCTGACTACTCTTCTGCTGCTCCTTTGGCCTGTTTGCTGCCCGCCTGCTACCGACCCGGCTAGTACCTTGACTCCTCTTTGGCATCTATTCCTGTACCTGATCTGCCCGCCAGGGTTTGACCCAACCTGCCTGCACCTGCTTGTGATCTGAACTACAGAACACCTCCCTACTGTCTGCTGTGTCCTGCTTCCTGCCTGACTACTGCTCCAGCCTGCCACCAGCTGCCAGTCTCTTCTGCCTGTCTCCAGCTGCCAGTCTCCTCTCAGTTGCATCGGAGGTCCAGACCAGCCCCCTGCATCAGCTAACCTGTCAGGCACTTGTGCCCCTTTGCACTCCTGAGCCCCTGCCTGCTTTATCAGGGGTTCTCGAGTCAGAGGTATGAGAGGCTGCTCCCTGCAAACTGGGCTCAACCACCAGGTACGTGACAGTACTGGACAGCCATGTCTGAGCCCACGCAGGGAACATCTCCAATGGACGAACTTTGCCGTCATCTTGCTGGACTCACCCAGGCCGTTAAAGACTTGCAAGAGGGTTATACCCCCCTGGAGGAGCCCTGTCTTCCTCTGCTCCCTCCACATCGGGGACATCTGCTGCACCTGCGGTGGTGATGATGCCGCCTGAACCCAAGGTCCCCACACCTGAAAGATTCTTTGGGGAACGCAGTAAATTCATGGCATTTCGCAACACCTGTGAACTTTTCTTTGCTCTGCAGCCAAGGACTTTTTCCATTAAGTCCACTAAGGTGGGCTTTGTCATCTTCCTGTTGTTAGGAGAGCCTCAGTCATGGGCCCACTGCCTGCTGGAGCAGCAGGATGTCTCTCTCAACAGCTTGAGCACCTTCTTTCAAGCCATGTCTCCACTTTATGAGGACCCGCAACAGACTACTACCGCAGAAGAAGCGGCTCTACGTACCCTCCAGCAGTTCAGGCGCTGGAGTTCCGACACAAACTGGAACGACGCCGACCTGCGCTACCAATTTCGCATGGGCCTTTCTGAATCACTAAAAGATGTACTGGCTCGAGTGGGCACTCTAGACGCCCTCATCAACCTATCTATTCAAATAGACAGACGTCTAAGAGAATGAAGATCAAAGCGAACATCCAGTCCCTCTCGTCCAGTATGGATGCTCCCACGCGTGCCTAGTTTCCCTCATTCTGCTTCCTCAGCACGAGCAACCACCACTTCTGATGCTTCTGAACCAATGCATTTGGGCTTGCTTCGTCCTTCACTTACACCTGAGGAACGTCAACACTGGCGGGTCAACAACCTCTGCCTCTATTGTGGGGAACTTAGACATTATGTGAGGACTTGCCCTGCAAAGCTCCGTAAGTGCTTATCCATCTCTCCTGCTCTTACACCTGCTTTGCTAAACAACAACTCTCATCTGGCTGTCTCCATTTCCTTACAGCTTCCAGGAGGAAATACTCCGGTCACCGCTATAGTTGATTCAGGAGCCTGCAGCCACCCGATACCAAGTTCCCCTGCAGTCTAAGGTAAAGGGACTTTCTGTACATCTGGTTGATGGATCAGCTATTAAGTCGGGGCAAGTCATGCAAGAAACTGTTCCTCTAAACACCACCATTGCCAGTAACCATCAAGAACTACTGTGTCTAGATGTCATTGAATCACCACTGTTCCCCATCATTCTAGGCATGCCTTGGCTGAGGGCTCACAACCCACAAATTGATTGGATCTCAGGGAAGATCAGTTTTCTCTCTCCTTACTGCCACCAACACTGCTTACAGGAAGCTGTTGATGTTCTGTCTCCTTTGCTATGTTTGGAATCAGATGCTGAAACCCGCCAAGCTGTCCCAGAGGTTTACCACAGTTTCTTGGATGTTTTCAGCAAGAAAGGTGCTAAGACTCCCCCCCCCCCACATAGGCCCTATGACTGCCCAATCAAACTCCTCCCCGTAGCTGAGATTCCTTTTGGGAGAATCTTCCCTTTAACAGAACTGGAATTAGGGACCCTAAAAACCTATATAGATGACAACCTGGAAAAGGGGTTTATTCATCCTTCCACCTCCCCGGCAGGAGCAAGGATTTTCTTTCTAGAAAAGAAGGACCACTCTCTACGTCCCTGCATAGATTATCAGGAGCTCAATAAAATTACAATCAAAAACCGGTACCCTCTTCCTCTGGTACCCGAACTGTTTCAGAGACTTGGAGCCGCTGTAATATTCACTAAATTGGATCTTTGTGGAGCATACAACTTACTTCGTATCCAAAGTGGGGACGAATGGAAAACTGCTTTCCGCACTCGGTTCGGGCACTTTGAATATTTAGTGATGCCCTTTGGTCTATGCAATGCCCCTGCCACATTCCAGCATTTTGTGAATTACATCTTCAGACACTATCTTGACCTGTTTGTCATAATATACCTAGATGACATGCTGATTTTCTCTCCCTTCTTGGTTAAACATTGTGAGCATGTCAGGAATGTGCTAACAGGACTTCGACTTCACGAGCCTGTACGCAAAACCTGAGAAGTGCGTGTTTGAACGTCAAAGCATTCAGTTCCTGGGGTTGATCATCTCTGTGGAGGGTTTCAAGATGGACCCCCAGAAGGTCTCTGCCATCCTGGACTAGCCAGTCCCTACAGATAAAAAAGGAATCCAACGTTTTGTTGGGTTCGCATCATTTCCCCCATCACAAGGCTGACTAAGCAAGGCACTCGGTTCCACTGGTCTTCTGAAGCTCAAACTGCCTTTGTAACTCTAATGCCCTGTACACATGGTCGGACATTGATCGGACATTCCAACAACAAAATCCTAGGATTTTTTCCGACAGATGTTGGCTCAAACTTGTCTTGCATACACACAAAGTTGCCGGAAAATCCGATCGTTCTGAACGCGATGACGTAAAACACGTACGTCGGGACTTTAAACGGGGCAGTAGCCAATAGCTTTCGTCTCTTAATTTATTCTGAGCATGCATGGCACTTTGTGCGTCGGATTTGTGTACACACGATCGGAATTTCCGACAACGGATTTTTTTGTCGGAAAATTTTATAGCAAGCTCTCAAACTTTGTGTGTCGGAAATTCCTATGGAAAATGTGTGATGGAGCCTACACACGGTCGGAATTTCCGACAACAAGGTCCTATCACACATTTTCCATCGGAAAATCCTATCGTGTGTACAGGGCATAAAAGTGGCATCAGTTCTAAAGCACCCTGATCCAGCTTTGCCATACATTTTGGAGGTGGACGCATCAGAAATAGCAGTCCTTTACCAGAGACAGGGGCCCAAGTCTCTTTTGCACTCAGTCGTGTTCTTCTCTCGCAAATTGTTGGAAGCAGAGAGGAATTATGATGTAGGTGACTGAAAACTATTAGCAATTAAGGCGGCACTTGAAGAGTGGCGATATCTTTTGGAGGGAGCAGCACATGCGATTCTTATCTATACCGATCACAAGAATCTGGAGTACTTGAAAGTTGGGAAAAGGTTGAAACCACGTCAGACCAGGTGGTGTCAGGGCTGGGCTCAGCCCTTCCTTCTCTGAGCTGGCCACTCAGCTGTCGGCTAATTGCCAGCTCTCATCTCTCTCCACAGTTATGCAGCTGTTGTTGATTTTGCTCGTCAGTCCTACCTACTTAAAGCTGTCCAGCTCACTTGATCTCTGCCTTCGCCGTTGTCAACATCACAGAGACTTTCTCCTGCGTTCCTGTTGAAGACTTGCTCGGCTGACGTCCCTTCTGGCTCCTGATTCTGCTTGCTGTACTAGTAGATTCATCTCTGGCTCATAGACATTGGCTTGGCCTACTATCCAGTTACTGAACTCTGGCTTGTTTTAACCACACTTATGCCCCGTACACACGGTCGGATTTTCCGATGGAAAATGTCCGATCGGAGCGTGTTGTCGGAAATTCCGACTGTGTGTGGGCTCAATCGGACATTTTCCATCGGATTTTCCGACACACAAAGTTTGAGAGCAGGATATAAAATTTTCCGACAACAAAATCCGGAAATTCCGATCGTGTGTATACAAATCCGACGGACAAAGTGCCACGCATGCTCAGAATAAATAAAGAGATGAAAGCTATTGGCCACTGCCCCGTTTATAGTCCCGACGTACGTGTTTTACGTCACCACGTTCAGAACGATCGGATTTTCCGACAACTTTGTGTGACCGTGTGTATGCAAGACAAGTTTGAGCCAACATCCGTCGGAAAAAATCCTAGGATTTTGTTGTCGGAATGTCCGAACAAAGTCTGACCGTGTGTATGGGGCAATACTCTGTTTACCTTTTTATTGTTATTATTAAACAAGTGTGATTTAACTATACTTCTGTCTCGGTCTGATTCATGGTTCCTGATAGTAGGCAAAGGCCATGAATTCAGAAGATACAGTCAATCCACTTGTTGGGAATATTTTTTCCAGATTGGATGAGCAAGATAATTGCATGGATCAGTTTGCCATGGCATTACAAATGCTCCTGAGTCACACGGCTCACCTGGAATCTCCCACTGTGGCTGCTCCGGTACAACCTGAGTTGTAGGCCGTCCCTGCTGCTGTGCCAGTCTCTGTGCAGGCACCTGCCTCGAGTATTACCCCTATAAGAGGTATGTCTGGTTCCGCTCTGCCTCGCCAGCGATTTGGGGGCGATCCAGTTCAATACAGAGGGTTTCTCAACCAGGTTGAGATATACTTTGAGATGCTGCCTCAGGCGTTTCCCACGGACAGAAGCAAAGTAGGTTTCGTGATATCTTTGCTTTCTGAGAGAGCCTTGGACTGGGCAAACCCTCCATGGGAGACGCAAAAACCTGTTGTCATGAGTTACCCTGAGTTTGTGGCCTCCTTTAAAAGGGTATTTGACGTTCCCGCATGCTCCGCTTCTGCTGCCAAGAGCCTCATGTCCATCAAACAGAGTACGAGAACTGTTGCTGACTACGCCATTGAATTCTGTACTCTGGCAGCAGAGGTTGCTTGGAACAATGAGACCCTCGTGGCTGCCTTTTCTCATGGTCTCTCGGATTCCATTAAGGATGAGATAGCAGCCCGAGATATACCAACTGAGCTGGAGAGGTTGATCACGTTTGCCATCCTCATTGACTCCAGACTCAAAGAAAGACTCTCTTTTAAGGAGCACTTGCGGAAGCCTCCTGTACGTTTGCCTCCGAGCTTTGCAGTCCCACCCGTGCCCCATGCCTCCCTCGCCTCCCATGCCTCCTGGTACCGAGTCGGTCAGTAAAGATGAAACCATGCACTTGGGCTTCATGCGTCTCTCTGCAGATGAGAGAACTTTTAGGAGGAGGGAGAGATTGTGCCTTTATTGTTGCCAGGCAGGTCACTTTCTGAAGTCCTGTCCTACCCGTCCAGGAAACGCCCGAACCTTGAGGTCCTGTCATGGACAGACCATAGGTGGCGTTGTTTTGTCCCCAGTTATCCAGAAGGATAAGCCCCTGGTTTCGGTCACCCTTTCTTGGGCTGAGTCGTCCCTCAAGATACAGGCTCTAGTCGACTCTGGGGCTGCAGGCTTGTTCATTGATACTGCCTTTGTATCACAGCAATGGATTCCGCTGCAGCTGTGTGACACTCCACTTGCCATTGAGGCTCTTGAAGGGAGACCTCTACAGCCTGCCCATGTGACTCATGAGACAGTTCCATTGTCCATGACCGTAGGGGCCCTTCACAATGAGATAATCCAATTCGAAGTTATTTCCTCACCTAGGTTTCCGCTGGTTATTGGTTATCCTTGGTTACAGAGGCACAACCCCTCTTTTGGTTGGCTCCATGCTGAGGTTCTCTCCTGGTCACCACAATGCAGTGAGACATGCTTCCAGAAGTCCTGTGCACCTCTTCACTCTCCTCCCTGCCGGAGGAGTACCGCGATTTTTGTCTTGACAAAGGTCAAGCTGGTAGTTTGCCTCCACACCGGCCTTATGATTGCGCAATTGACCTTCAACCTGGTGCCATACCCTCTCGTGGCCAGGTTTGCCCTTTGTCAGTCTTGGAGGATAAGGCCATGGAGGAGTATGTTGCAGACACACTTTTTCGAGGTTTCATCCGCAAATCCTCGTCTCCTGCTGGTGCTGGTTTCTTCTTTGTGAAAAAGAATGGTGAACTGAGACCTTGTATTGATTATAGGGGTCTCAGTCTTTTCACGATTAAGAATGCCTACCCATTTCCGTTGATTGCAGAGTTATTTGACCGCCTCAAGGGAGCAATGGTTTTCACGAGGCTTGATTTGAGAGGGGCATACAATCTCGTGCGGATTAAGGAGGGCAACGAGTGGAAAACTACTTTTGATACCAGAACAGGCCATTATGAGTACTGCCTTTTGGCCTTTGTAATGCCCCAGCACTTTTCCAGGAATTTATTAACGATGTGCTCCGAGAGTTGTTGCAGTTATGCGTGGTGGTTTATCTCGATGATATCCTCATATTTTCCAAGTCCCTGGAGAGCCACCACACAGATGTCTGTCGTGTGCTTCAGAAACTAAGAGAGAACAATCTCTATTGTAAACTGAAGAAGTGCAAGTTCCATCATGAACAGGTTAAATTCCTGGGCTATGTCATTTCCACTGCTGTTTTTTTCGATGGACCCAGAGAAACTTTCGGCAGACCTACAGTGGCCCTGACCCATGGGTTTATGTCCTCTACAGCATTTCCTGGGCTTTGCCAACTATTATCGGAAGTTTATTTGTAACTTCTCGTTTCTGGTCAAGCCCCTGGCTCATATGACCAGAAAAGATGGTAACCCACAGAGTTGGTCTCCGGAGTCCAGTAAGGCCTTTGAGAGCCTCAAGGCTGCCTTTGTTTCTGCTCCAGTGTTGGCACATCCTGATCTTTTATCCTTGAGGTTGATGCTTCTGAGACTGGTGTTGGCGCCCTTCTGTCTCAACGTCCTACCTCTGAGAGCGCTATGCATCCTTGTGGCTACTTTTCCAAGAAATTGTCACCTGCGGAGTGCAATTATGAGATTGGTGACAGAGAGCTGTTGGCAATCATTGTAGCCCTGAACGAATGGACACATCTCCTCGAAGGTACCACTGTACCGGTTCTCATTCTTACTGACCACAAGAATCTTAATTCTTGTCTGAGGCTAAATGCCTCTCTCCCAGAAGGGCGCGATGGGCTATTTTCTTGCCAAGTTTCAATTACATTGTCTCATTCTTACCTAGTACTAAGAATGTAAGGGCTGACGCTGTGTCACAACAATTTTCCTCCACTTCCAAGATGGAGTCGGTTCCGGCCCCTATGATTCCTCCTGATCGTATTATGGCTATGGTTTGCACCAGTCTTACTTTTCCTTTGGGTGACAAAATTCTTGCTGCTCAGGTCCATGCTCCTCCTGAGAAACCTTGTGACTGCTGCTTTGTCCCAGAGAGTCTCCGTACTGCCGTGCTCCAAACTTACCATTCTCCCAAGGCAGCTGGCCACCCTGGGAAGAATCAACTCGTTTGGGCCATTTTCCAACAATTTTGGTGGCCTAGTCTGTTCCGTGTGTGCTCAGAGTAAGACTCCACGACACCTTCCAGTGGGCCTCCTACAACCCATACCTAATGGAGAGAGGCCCTGGACCCACCTGTCTATGGATTTCATTGTGGAGTTACCCAACTCCCAAGGCAACACTGTTATCCTTATGGTGGTTTACCGGTTTTCAAAGATGTGTCATTGTATTCCACTTAAGAAGTTGCCCACTTCTAAGGAGATTTTTCGCTTATATGGACTGCCCAAGGTGATTGTCTCGGACAGGGGTAGTCAGTTTGTCTCCTGGTTCTGGTGATCGTTTTGTGCACAGATGGGAATTCAGCTTGCTTTCTCCTCTGTGTATCACCCGCAGTCTAATGGGGCCACAGAACGAGCCAATCAGTCCTTGGAGCAATTCCTACGTTGCTATATTTCTGACCATCATAACAACTGGTCAGACCTATTACCGTGGGCAGAGTTTGCTTACAACAGTGCCTTAAATTCTGCTTCCCGATTGTCCACGTTTATGGCGAATTATGGTTTCCAACCTTTCATGTTGCCTGACTCGTTTGTTCCGCAGAGTATTCCTGCGTTAGAGGAGCATCTTCGTGGTCTTCGTTCCACTTGGTCACAAGTCCAGGAGGCTTTGCGTCATGCTAATGATATGTACAGACTCCATGCTGACTGCAGACGCTTGCCTGCGCCTTCCTACCAGGTTGGGGACAGGGTCTGGCTGTCATCTCGCAACCTCCGACTTCATGTTCCCTCACTGAAGTTTGCACCTTGGTTTATTGGGCCCTTCCGTATTCTTTGCAGGATTAACCCAGTGGCTTACGCATTAGACCTTCCTTCTAATATGCGTATTTCAAATGTCATGTCTCCTTATTAAAACCTTTGGTCTGCAACTGTTTTACCACCTCGGTGCCATGTCCTCACCCTGTACAGGTTGAGAACCATGAGGAGTATGAAATACAATCCATTGTTGACTCCCGTAGGTTCCGTGGGCGCATGCAGTACCTGGTGCATTGGAAAGGGTACGGTCCTTAGGAATGCTCTTGGGTCTCATCCTCGGACGTACATGCCCCTGTCCTCCTCCGTGATTTCCATAGACGTTTCCCCCTCAAGCCTGGTGGTCCTCCGAGAGGGGAAGGGTCGTTGAGGAAGGGGTACTGTCAGGGCTGGGCTCAGCCCTTCCTTCTCTGTGCTGGCCGCTCAGCTGTAGGCTAATTGCCAGCTCCCATCTCTCTTCACAGTCACCCAGCTGTTGTTGCTTCTGCTCGTCAGTCCTGCCTACTTAAAGCCGTCCAGCTCACTTGATCTCTGCCTTCGCCGTTGTCAACATCACAGAGACTTTCTCCTGCGTTCCTGTTGAAGACTTGCTCGGCTGACGTCCCTTCTGGCTCCTGATCCTGCTTGCTGCACTACTACGTTCATCTCTGGCTCTTAGACATTGGCTTGGCCTACTATCCAGTTACTGAACTCTGGCTTGTTTTGACCACGCTTACTCTGTTTACCTTTTTATTATTATTATTAAACAAATGTGATTTAACTATACTTCTGTCTCGGTCTGATTCATGGTTCCTGATAGGTGGGCACTTTTTTTCACCAGATTCTCGTACGAAGCCCGATGCACTTTCCCGGATGTTCAGTGAATCTGAAGCCCCCTTACCTCCAGATACCATCCTATCCTCGGGGGAACTTTCTTATGCCCCAAGGGGACTTGCTATCCGAAATCAAACAACCTTCCATAGGGGCTCCTCTTCTGTCTGATGTCACTCTACAGGCAAGAGATGACCTATTGTAGTACAGGGATGAAATTTTTGTACCTCAAGATTTGCGAGTTCCCATCCTTAGTCCCTGTCATTTTTGTGTGTCCCTTCCCAGTGAAAAGGAAGGGACCCACAAAATGTGGCATTCTGCGGTGCTCAAATTTTCCATGAACGCCCCCATATGTTTCGGTTCGTTTTAGAACAAACGAACACCCGATGTTCGAATCGAACTTACAATCGACTCGAACTGTGGGCTCATCCCTAATCCTTACATTAAACATCTTTTTTCCTTTGATGTGGTTTGAGGCATGCTCCCTTGGTAGGCGCTTCCCCCACTATGGTACTAAAAGGTATGATAGAGGCACTTGATCCTAACTGCCTCCAGAACCCCCAGTAAATAATAGACCAGAAGGAGCCCCTATCCTCAGAAATTATACTCAATATATGTTTTGACAAGTTCCTTAACTTTCCTCATTATGCATGATGCATCGATGCGCTTGCACCTGGATTTGTATTTTGTAACCTCTGTCAAGGTTTGTACTGCAATACATTTGAAGTTCATTAAAGTTTTTATACACTGGTCATGTAAAACTTTAAAAAATGTATATTGAACAGAAAGGTGGTTGAAGCAAGGAATTTGGAAACATATACAGTACTGTAGTTTCCCTCCAAAATTGGATTATATGATTGTGCTTTTTATTTACTGTGCAATGTTACATGTGGTAATATTTTACCTGATTGTTAGTGTAACCTGGAGTATTTTCCATACATTTCTGTGTGTCCTTAACAACTCCAGATATGACTGGGTCCTCTCGTGTGCAGCAGGCCTCTGGCCATGCAGCAGAAGGATACAGATCATGGTAATATGAGTTATTAGCAAAGTCGCCAAGCCCAGATATACCACAACACGACATCTGAAACAGGCAAATGGAAAAGTATACTTTAATTTAAAATAACAATAAAGCAAAATCATATTTATTCTTTTCAAATATACAGTATGCCCAATATTCCCTAAAATTTGTGAATGAAGTGCAGAAATTAAAAAGAAAGTAGAATGGGAGTATAAGTATACTTTTTCACTAAAGTTAAGTATATTTTATGACTACATCACTATTGCATAAAAAAGTGCAAAGAATCTTCAGATGCATAAATATTGTTAGCGCACCTACAGTATGTTAAGAATATATTTCAAATTAAACTTGCAAGCGTTATACTGTGTTGTGAAGTTCCTACTTCTCAATATTTTTTCCAGGTGGATTTTTTTTTTCTGGTAAAGGATTTAAAAAAAAGTTTAACAATAAAAAATGTAATTCATAAGTCAAAGCAGCTTTTTTGGATAGTAAAATATGGTTAAAGTGTTACTGAACCCACAACAGTAAAATTAGTCTTTATATGCAGTAAAGCATGTTTGTTATACTCACTGTGGAACCTAAGGGGTTAATCCTCTGCATTATGTAATAAGGCTGTTTGATCCTGTCTTCTCTGATCCTCCCCTTCTTCCACAGTCTCCAATCAATCTCCTAATAGTACAGAGCCTTGGAGGCACTTTGCACATGCTCAGTTTGGTGTGTATTACTAGAGAGTTTTTTTTTTTCCAGGTGGATTTTTTTTTCAGGTAAAATTCGATATATTGGGCCCTCAGGAAGGAAGTTAGATCACTGGGCTAGATCGCTGGGTTAAGATCACTTTATTTTTTTCACCTGCTTTCAGTAGATGAAATGCTCTGCCCTATCTTCCTCTAAGTTGCTTTAAAGGGGGTCCCTAAAAGAGGGGCACTTTTCCTAAAAGCACTGGTGCTCTATGCTCATAGCCACCAATCATCACCCTGGTGCCAAGAAGGTATAACAGCAGAGAAGTGGCAATGTGCAAAAAGAGAATAAAACCCATAGAACACTGAATCAAGACCCCTTTGGGATCCCCTGCTGACGTCCCCTACAGCACTACAGTAAACCAACAGTAATTACTATAGCATTGAACTAAATTATGTTAGGGATCAGCAACATGGAACAGAAAATGAATACATTCTATACATTTTTTACCAAATGAAGCATATTGATAAGCAAACCAATCAGATTTGTAGCAGATCAGGCAGCTCTGCTTGCAACAGATGCTTATAAGTAATTGCTGGGGAAATTCACTATTATTTGTGTCCCTTTGCTGCCATGTGTACATTTGTTCTGAGTGTTCTAACAAAAGAAAGAGCTTTACCATCTACTACAGTAGGCAACTAGCAGGGTGAAACAAATGGAAATCCCTATTTAAAAACCTAAATATACAAAAGCAAGTTGTCATGTCTTGTATGGTGGACTGGGGAGAAGGTAGTAGCTATGGTAAGATAGAGTTTTTTTGCAAATTAGTATAAGATACTCCAATAAGATTTGCTTTTGCGTTTTCAGTGTAATTTCTGTTTTTAAAATTACAGGCAAAAATGCAAGTGGCATTCTTCATTTGTGGCTTTTTTGTGTGTTGGTTGGCAGGAAAGCTAATGCCGCGTACACACGAGCGGACTTTGCGGCAGACTTTGCACGGCGGACAGGATTTCGTCGGACAATTCGATCGTGTGTGGGCTCCAGCGGACTTTGCTTTCTCAAAAGTTGGACGGACTTAGATTTGAAACATGTTTCAAATCTATCCGACGGACTCGAGTCCGGTCGAAAAGTCAGCTCGTCTGTATGCTAGTTCAATGGACAAAAAGCCACGCTAGGGCAGCTATTGGCTACTGGCTATGAACTTCCTTGTTTTAGTCCGGTCGTACATCATCACGTACGAATCCGTCGGACTTTGGTTGATCGTGTGTAGGCAAGTCCGTTCATTAAGAAAGACCGTCGTAAAGTCCATCGAAAAGTCCGCCGGGCAAAGTCTGCCGTAAAGTCCGCTCGTGTGTACGCGGCATAACACTTATTTTTGCATTTTTAACCAACAAAAATTGTAATGTCTGAGACTCACACCAGAGTACCTAAACATTTGTTACGTTGCATGGAGGAGAATATAACAAAGTATGCCTGTTGTTCTGCTTTTTAGACAACCATTTCCTTTTTGGTTCTCATTTATGAATTTTCTACTCCTTCTTACCTATTCTCAATCCATACTTCATACTCTCCCATTTACTGAAGAATTAATTAGTGTTATTCTTGATGTTATATTAATACTTTAAAAAAAAATTTAACAATATAAAATTCAATTTATTTAAAGTCAAAGCAGGTTTTGGATAGTAAAATGCTACTAAACCCACAACAGTAAAATCAGTCTGTATATGCAGTAAAGCATGCTTGTTATACTCACTGTGGAACCTAAGGGGTTAATCCTCCGCATTGTGTAAAAAGGCAGTTAGATCCTGTCTTCTCTGATCCTCCCCTTCCTCCACAGTCCCCAATCCATCTCCTGATAGTACAGAGCCTTGGGGGCACTCTGCACATGCTCAGTTTGGTGTGTATTGCTAGAGAGTTTTTTTTTTTTTTTTTTTTTTGGAGGGGGTGTTGCATGTGATTGGCACAGGGCCAATCAGCACTGTCCAGACAGAGGGCCAGGGGTCATTCAGCCTCATAGAATAGTTAGAAGAGAATGAAAACTCCTACTACAAGCTTTAACCAGACACTGATAGAAGCCACAGGACTGCTATAAACTGCTGATGAGAAAACATATTTAGCAGTTTACTGTATAGTTTCTTAAAAAAAAAAAAAAAAAAAAAAAAAAGCATTTCCATGTTCTGCGTACTGTGGGAGACCAGATATAGTGAATGCAGGGTCCTGGGTTTAGTAACACTTTAAAACCTACTATCTTTTTCCACTGGAGAGATTTTCCTTCACTTTCTGTCACAAAACAACAGAAAGTGAGAGAAAATCAAGACAGTTGTCACTAGAACATTTATCCACATTAAAAGATGTCTTCTCTGTTCCTGTTCCAGTGACAACTGTTACGGGTAACAATGGCCAACAAGACAAAGAGAGGGGGTTGGAGCTCCCCAGCTGGGACACAGATAGCAAGAAAAACCTAAAAGGCAAGAATAAGGTTTCAACACCAAAGAAAATTTTGTCCACTTTTGTCCTTCTGGTTACATTCTGAAGTGTCACCTTTTGTAAGAGTGAGCCTGCCCAGTGTCCAAATACACCACAACACACGTGACTCCATGTTAATCTGTAAGAGTGAACTTCACTGTGGGATCCAGCACTACCAACTTATCCTTCTTGCTCAGAAAAAAATCTGATATGGGTTTTAACTCTGCACTACTCAAAATCACAATTTTTCACAGATCAAAGATTAGATACATTTTAAGTATCACTAATACATTTCGTTCAGCATTGCATGCATTTATTTCAAATAAATTAAAACCAAGATATCAGGGTGCTATTCCGAATAAGAATGAGCAGGTGCTGAAAAGGAGTCAGAAGTATAAAGATGTGCAAGTACTGAAGAAAAGACCTAGCATAGTTGCCACTACTTGACATGGCTGTGCTTGTTTGCATAGAAATGCGCGCATGCGCACAAACGTTCACACTGGCTCACGTTCACACACACCTGCTGCCAGAATTGGAGCCAAATGCCCTATATAAGGTCAGTGGCTGCACTCAGACTTTGCTGGATCATCTTCAGCTACCAGTACTCCTTGCTCCTATGTTTCTTGTATTCTTGGATTACCCATTACCGACCCGGCTTGCCTCTGGACTTCTCTGCTGCCTGATCCCTGGTTTTGACCCCGGCTTGCTCTAAGGACTCTGCTTTTCTTGCTCTACCGTGTATGACCCTGGCTTGCTCCTAACGACCCTACTGCATACTCCCTGGTTTGCCTTCCTGTGTATGACTTTGGCTCTCATCCTGACTTTGCCTCTTCAGTCCTTCAGTCACCAGCCTGCTCCTGCTTCTTCCACAGGTGTCACCTTGCCTGTGGTCGCTGCCCTGGTTCAGCTACACACCTGGGGCTACGGAGGTCCTGCCATCTGCCCTGACAGACCAGTTGACAGCTATCCAGTTCCTCTGCACTGCAAATCGCTTCTACCTAAACGGCACCCATGCTTCTTTAGGTCTAGCACTCCTTGTTCCCACCTTCAGGGGTGCTTGGCACTTAGACACAAGGGAAGCCCTCTTGTCCGATTGGCCCCAGACCAGGTACGTGCCACAAGAATACTGAACAACATTTTGCTAATTAATGCTGTGAGCTCAATATCTTTTCTATAACGCTGGAACAAAGAAGGACTACCCAATCATTTTTTGTTTCTTCATCATACAGGTATGACACAAAGATATCAGAGTATTTTGACACTGTAACAGAATGGGTAATCTGCTGAATTATCAGACAGACAGTAACTGTAACTTGCAGTTTACTCAAAAGGTGCAAAGTTGAATCAATAAGGCAAAACAGGGTTGGAATGGCAAAAAACATGCCTGCGCGGCAGAATTATACAAAACAGATCATGCACAAGCATAAACTCTTCACATGTACATGTATGCAAATAGTATTAGTATTCTTTTACACAAAATAACATGCACAATAGTTTACTGGTCCTTGAGCTCACACTCATGTAAATATCTTACTGCTATCATAATGGCGTTCCATGACTGGCTGAAGACTTCAGAGGAATTATCTCCTTTGTAGTGCGTCTGTAGCTCAGTCCTAAAATGATTTTCATTGATCTGTAAGTTAATCCAACATTGGAATTAAGAATTAGATGCCACAGTTTATTAGTAGATACTCTTTAGTTCAGTGTTGTCACATTATGAATGATTTCTTACCAATTTCTGAAAAGTCAAGGCCAAAATGACACCAACAAGTTCCACGATGAACATAAGCAAAACAAGTATAAAGAACTGTAAAGATAGAAATAAAACCATATGACTGTAGAATGTAATTAAATTAAATGAACACACAAAGAATAACACATCTATGTAAGCCTTTTTGCAAAACAAGGTTTATTTGGGCTGCCTACTTTTGCATACTATTGGACAAAAATATGTCAACATTTATTAAAAGCTTAAAGGTTTATTTATCATTATTTTGGATCAAGATTCACACAATTTTTAACTAAAATGTGCCCAATTCACTCTCTTTATCACCGTGGTTTATGCCCTTTTTTAAACAAGATTTGCCCATGTGAAAATTTCATCCAACAAAATTCCCCAAATATCAGTTTTAAGGTGCAACTAAAGTCAAAACATTTTTTTGTAGTTTTGGATTTAGTGGAGAGGAATTAGAACAGCTGTGAGTTTTTAGTGTGGTCTGTGCCCCTGTTAGGGAGATTCCCCATCTGTATTTGTCCTATTTACCATTATCACTGAAAGAGAAAGTAAAAGAAAATCCCAAATTTTGGTTTGACAAGAAAATCCCAAATTATGCGTTGACATCAGAACAATAAGGCTTCATGTACACTAGCAGCTCCTAAAGTTTAGGAGCTTTTGGCGGGTTTTTTTGCCAAAGCTCCTAAACTCAAATCCATAAAAGCCTATGTGTCCATGTACACATAGTCTTTTAGGGTCGTTTAGGAGCTGCTGCGGTTAGGGGAGGTTCAACCTCCCCTAACATTCCTCTCCTGAATGCGGAAGAATCGTGCTCAGGATATGAAAGTTTTGACCGCCGACTGCAAAACGCACCAAATTGTGTCTTCATTTTGCCACGTTTTGTGTTTTCCTATGCTCAGAAGTCAAAGTACTTCAAGTGTACTTGAAGCCTAATCGAGGGGAGATCTTCCATTGGAAATACTAGTTTTGATGACCCTGGTGACACCCCAGGATTCCCTCACTTTGAAGGAATTTTCTCTAACTTCCTGTTTTAGCTATGGGACAGGAAGTTAAGGGAAATTTCTCATATGCGAAACTGATGGCAAAAAAGCTGACGAGTTATAACCTCTGCCCCTTACTATATTCAAAATGAGAAAAAAAGTTTGCTGCAGTTACATTTTAACTGGGGATGTATATTTATGGACAAATGTGTACAGTAAAACCTTGGATTGCGGGTATAATGCGTTCCTGGAAACATGCTTGTAATCCAAAGCACTCGTATATCAAAGCAAATTTCCCCATAGGAAACAGTGGAAACTCAGATGATTCATTCCACAACCATTAATTCATAAGTCCTTCAGTCTATAGTCCATTTAAAATGATTATAGCAATTTGACTTCAAGGCATCTTTGAGGCAACTTCTATTACAGTCTATGGAGCGACTTCAGTAGTGCTAATTAAGACAGCTCTCATTCTCTCATTGAATAAAATGGGATTTCACATGTCACGAGACTCGGAGTCTCATAAGTCAAATCCCATGTCGCGGCAGTGTGAACTGAGCCTAAATGTTGTACCTTCAGTAAATGTAACCATATTGCTACACTTAGAGGCGCCTCACTTCTCCTTTATACTCAGTTGTGAAGTGACGCTACTTGTATTGTAAGACCACGCTCGTTTATCAAGTTAAAATTTATAAATTGCTCATTTTTTAAAACAGTGGCAGTCCATGTTACTCGCAATCCAAGATTTTACTGTGTTTTAAAGTGCTTCTTGCTTTTGAGATGTTGTTTTTTTTATGGGAATGCTAAACATGTTTTTAACACAGTTTTAACACTTTCATATACATCATATCACATATATATATATATATACACTTTTTTTTTTTTGGTTTACTTTGTTAAACACAAAAACAAATCCTTTGGCAAGTAGAGCAGCTCATATACAGTGGGGACGAAAAGTATTCAGACACCCTTAAATTTTTCACTCTTTGTTATATTGCAGCCATTTGCTAATTCATTTAAGTTCGTTTTTTTCCTCATTAATGTACACACAGCACCCCATATTGACAGAAAAACACAGAATTGTTGACATTTTTGCAGATTTATTAAAAAAGAAAAACTGAAATATCAAATGGTCCTAAGTATTCAGACCCTTTTTCAGTATTTAGTAGAAGCACCCTTTTGATCTGATACAGCCATGAGTCTTTTGGGAAAGATGCAACAAGTTTTTCAAACCTGGATTTGGGGATCCTCTTCCATTCCTCCTTGCAGATCCTCTCCAGTTCTGTCAGGTTGGATGGTAAACGTTGGTGGGCAGCCATTTTTAGGTCTCTCCAGAGATGCTCAATTGGGTTTAAGTCAGGGCTCTGGCTGGGCCATTCAAGAACAGTCACAGAGTTGTTGTGATGCCACTCGTTTGTTATTTTAGCTGTGTGCTTGGGGTCATTTTCTTGTTGGAAGGTAAACCTTCGGCCCAGTCTGAGGTCCTGAGCACTCTGGAGAAGGTTTTCGTCCAGGATATCCCTGTACTTGGCCGCATTCATCTTTCCCTCGATTGCAACCAGTCGTCCTGTCCCTGCAGCTGAAAAACACCCCCACAGCATGATGCTGCCACCACCATACTTCACTGTTGGGACTGTATTGGACAGGTGATGAGCAGTGCCTGGTTTTCTCCACACATACCACTTAAAAATAAGGCCAAAAAGTTCTATCTTGGTCTCATCAGACCAGAGAATCTTATTTCTCATCATCGTGGAGTCCTTCAGGTTTTTTAGCAAACTCCATGTGGGCTTTCATGTGTCTTGCACTAAGACTTCGGTCGGGCCACTCTGCCATAAAGCCCCGACTGGTGGAGGGCTGCAGTGATGGTTGACTTTCTACAACTTTCTCCCATCTCCCGACTGCATCTCTGGAGCTCAGTCACAGTGATCTTTGGGTTCTTCTTTACCTCTCTCACCATGGCTCTTCTCCCCCGATAGCTCAGTTTGGCCGGGCGGCCAGCTCTAGGAAGGGTTCTGGTCGTTCCAAATGTCTTCCATTTAAGGATTATGGAGGCCACTGTGATCTTAGGAACCTTAAGTGCAGCAGAAATTTTTTTGTAACCTTGGCCAGGTCTGTGCCTTGCCACAATTCTGTCTCTGAGCCCTTCAGGCAGTTCCTTCGACCTCATGATTCCCATTTGCTCTGACATGCACTGTGAGCTGTAAGGTCTTATATAGACAGGTGTGTGGCTTTCCTAATCAAGTCCAATCAGTATAATCAAACACAGCTGAACTCAAATGAAGGTGTAGAATCATCTCAAGGATGATCAGAAGAAATGGACAGCACCAGAGTTAAATATATGAGTGTCACAGCAAAGGGTCTGAATACTTAGGACCATGTGATATTTTAGTTTTTCTTTTTTAATAAATCTGCAAAAATGTCAACAATTCTGTGTTTTTCTGTCAATATGGGGTGCTGTGTGTACATTAATGAGGAAAAAAATGAACTTAAATGATTTTAGCAAATGGCTGCAATATAACAAAGAGTGAAAAATTTAAGGGGGTCTGAATACTTTCTGTCCCCACTGTATATGCACTTCATCTATGTATTTAGCTGTTTGCGAGTTCAGCTGAACGTAACTACCCCTCACCATATTCCCATCCCTACTCATGAAAGTTGGATACAGACCTCAGACACAGATATGTGGCATGAATGGTTAGTCTTCCAATGCTGCTTTTTTGAGATTAGAGACTGAATATTGTTTTTACTCAATGTTGTCTCATTGTTATATTGGGCAAAATTTTAGAACAATTGGAGTTTAGGTTGTGGTTGTGTGCACTAAAAGAAATGTAGTATACAGTGTGTTTTTATGAACATACAGATTTGTTAAACATTTGCACAAAAAAAACCTAATTAATTCTAACATCCATGCATTCTATAGGGTTTGGGCATTCAATAAATATATAGAATAGCATTGAATAGATTAGGTTCATAAATACATATCTGTATTCATTCATGTTTTTGCAAATTATTTGTTCAGCTTTTAGAAGTTAAGATTTTAATAACTGAAGTAGGGTGTGAATTTTAAAAAGAGCACAGAGATGGATCAAATTTGCATACCTGACTGCCCTAACCCCCACCCATTCAAGTAACCAAGTAATTCCAAATATTCTTATGTTTCACAGAAAGAGATTTATTTTCACAATAAGATTTACTCTTTTAATTAAATCTTACATGCAGTAGGATTTAATAAAAAAATTACACTGCTAGACTAAAATTTGCTGTTTTAAAATGTGCAATCCAATAATTATAGCGTTTAATGAAAGTATAATTAATTTACATTACAGCTGATTTAAAAAAAGAAAGAATTAACCACTAAGCCAAGTATTAGTAATTTGTAACTTGTTAAAAGCATGCAAATCATTTTACTTGTTAAGGGCAAGACAAAGTGGCTAGCATCTTCATTATATATTTCCACAGTGATATTCACACTTTATTTATACATTCCCATCCATTTGAGCACGCTAGAATTAGAGCAGAAGGAAGGAGAACAACAGAAAAATGCCAAGCCCAACTGCCCCTAGTGGACAAAGAGGATGATCTCATTTGTTACCCTCAGAGACCACCTCCTTATAATGGTCCTCCCCCTCAGGTGCAGGCCACCACCCAGAGTACCATCCTCCCTGTGACATCCACCCCTGTCAAAGGAACCACCTCTGAACAAAACCCCAACCCCATTTCCCCAATCTCCGCAGATGACAGTCAGCTCCGTGCGATGAGCAGATCTATATTAGAGACGTTGACTGACGCATGGCTCCAGGGATAGGGAGTTCCCGAGGGAACTAAGAGCCCCAGAAAACTAGTAGATTATGGCGAGGAGGACACAGAGGATGCTGAAGGGTATCCCTTAATAGAAGTTCCAAACCCTAGAGGTGGACAAAATGGTCAGCCCCTAACTATGACTGTTTTTAGACCATGGACTGAGAGAGATGTGCAGAAGGCTACCAAGCATATTAAACATCCTAAGTTTGGGGCCCCAGAATTCATTGAAAATATTCAAGGTCTCAGGAACAGTTATAGGCTAAACCGGGTCGAAGTGGAAAGGGCCTTAAGGAGGATTCTAGGATCAGATTGGGCATCAGTAAAGGGAAATTGGGACCTCTGTGCAGCCCCAGTGCCTCCTCAACAAAGAGGGGAACCACTGGCCCATGATAGCCAAGATTTGACAGACAGATTGACTGTATTCTATCAGAGATGTAATCTCCGATGGGTACAAGGAGCTGACTGGCAAAAGATTAATATGACTGTACAGGAAGACAAGGAAAGTGTCAGTGATTATCTGAATAAACTATGAGAAGTTTTTAAGGTGTTCTCAGGGCTTCCCAAATCCAGTGATGTGAACAGCGCCTATCAACAACAGTTTAAAATAGCTTTTGTTAATGGCTTGAAACAAGATCCTAAGGACTATATTATTAAAATATGATTACATACTGCACTGCCAGTGTTCTAGACACCCTGCAGTATGCTAAACATTCTGAGAAATAATTGAAAATGATGGCAAAAAAGAATGTGAAAGTGAAGGTTTTGGTGCAAGGTGATGAAGGAGATGAGGATGTAGAAGAGTATACCACCGAGGCAGAACCGGAGGAGTCTCGTAGAGGGAGAGGCAGAGGTGGTTTTAGAGGAAGGAGCAGATTAAGATTAAGGGGTGGAGGACAATTGAAGAATAAAGAATGGGTAGAAAGAAGGGAAAGTTGGGTTTGTGGAAAACAGGGGCATTTGGCCAGGGACTGCCCTAACGGGCCAGGCCCCCACAAATCGGATTGACTAGAGACGGTATGTGTGAGCCACCTGGAAAAGATAGGGTACGTTAAAAACTTACCACAGGTAGAGTTAATGGCTGAAAGAAAGTGTGTACAGTTTTTGGTGGACTCAGGGGCCTCTAGGACCTTAATCCACCCTGCAGATGTGCCTCATATTGACCAATCTACAAAATCTATTCTGGTACAAGGAGTAAGTGGAAAATTGGTGAGGGAATAATTGTCTGAGTATGTCACCATTGAGGAGCCAGAGACAGGGGTCAAGACCACAACCAGAGTGATCTTGTCTACTGTCTGCCCTGTAAATCTCTTGGGTAGAGACCTAATGTCAGCCATGCGCATGTCAGTCGGTGCACAAAATAATGAGTTTGCAGTCCAGGTAGGACAGGGACCCATGAACCCAATAGAAGAAACACCTTATTACTCCTTAGATGTGTATATGAAAGACAAGGAGACAGTTGATACTGTTGACAACTTGATTAATCATGCTGAAACCATGACGGAAGGTAAAACAGTAGATTTACAGACACCAAATAGGCCTCACTGCACAATGTATTTTAAGAGAACACCGGGGCATGATAAGTATTATGCATCCAGATTTTTCTCAAAGAAGGAAGTTACCCTGCAATTAACCAATGTTTACTGGAGTGTTGAGGGATTTGTGCATCAGCATGTTGTATACCCCAAGAGGAACAAGTTCTGTTTAGGAAAATCACCCCACATCTATCCTTGGCTAAACCCAAAAGCCGAGATTTGAGGGGTGTGGAAGGGTTTGTGAGGGAATGCCAAGACCTAAGAGATTGGGCTCCTGTAGGTGTACCTAACCTATACAAATTAAGTTAACATTAGGACACGAAACCATTACCAACACCCTCGGCACACATGTGGGCTGCAGGAACTGAATGATACTTGAGACAAGAGAGTCACCCATTAGATGGGCTCCCAGGGACACTGTGGACTAAAGGTCCAGCAGATGTGGGACTCATTAAAGGTCAACCAGTAACCATCACTCCAAAATCACACCACAGACCCCACCAAAGACAATACCCCCTTAAGAAGGAAGCAGAGGAGGGTATAGCCCCTGTAATAGAAGAACTTTTACAAACAGGGATGATTATTCCGTGTCCTGACAGCCCCTGCAACACCCCTCTTTTTCCTGTTAAAACGGAGGTCCGCCGACCATTCTTTTTTTTTTTTTCAGCCATTCTGACACTTTGCTAAACACTATATAACACTCACTTGTTTGGTGTATTAATTCCCCCGATGTCCGTTTTCGATTATAAAATGAACTTATAAAATCTTATGATGGCAGGGTTCCATCTTGCTTGTGGGCATGTGAAGCCCACAAGCATTGATTTCCGGGATGCGTTTAATGCTGCTCATTCCCGCGCATGCTCACTGTCTTGTCGATATGGGTCCCCGTCGGATAATGCCCAGGCTGGACTGCGCAGGCGCAGCCTTGTGCAAACGGTACCGCTGAAAATCTCCGAGGATGATAAACAGCGGTTCATCCTCGAAAATTTTCGGATGCTCCGTTTGCGCATGCGCACTGACTAATGGGAAGCATGACACTTAGCTTCCAGGAGACAGTGAGCCTCAGGGGAAAACAAATATATATATACGCCTACTCCCGCGGGAGTGACGAACAATAAGTGCCACAATACAGACAGATTCTAAGGTAAATACAGCACCAAAAAAATTTTTCTTTTCATTTGAGCATCTATTCATAGCGCTGATGGGGATAAGGTGAAGTTAAAATATTGTGGACCTCTGCTTTAAGAAGGCTCCGCCTTCCATAGGCTGGAGAATGGTACAGGATTTACAAGCTGTTAACCAGGCAGTTATATCGAGAGCTCCTGTGGTACCAGATCCACACACACTATTGAATGATTTAGATCCGGGAAATTAATTATTTTCTGTGATTGATATCAGTAACGCCTTTTTTAGTATTCCGGTGCACCCCGATCAATAATTTTGGTTTGCCTTCACCAGGGAAAAAGGTATACCTTCACCAGGTTGCCCCAGGGCTATTGTGAGTCCCCTACCATCTTTTCACAGGCAATGTCCTCAAACTTGCCTCAATTTGTGCCCCCAGTGGAAAGCCAGCTCCTCCTCTATGTAGATGACATCCTAGTGGCGTCTCCCTTTAGGGGGGGTTTGTAGGACTGACACAATGGCTCTGTGGTATTTCCTCTGTGACATAAGGTAAATAAAACTAAACTGCAATTGTGGCAACAGCAGGTCAAATACTTAGGGTATAATATTTCAAAAGAAGGTCGACATCTGGATGAGGAGAAAATTCAAGCCCTCCTCCAGGTGCCGAAGCCAGAAACAACGAAACAAATGATGTCTTTTTTGGGCATGACAAATTTTTGTAGGGCTTGGATCCCAGGGTATTCAATACTGACCGCCTCGTTGGTCCATGCCATACATGGGAACCCCATGGCCCCACAGGATGCTATAAAATGGAGTGAGGAAACAGAAACAGCTTTTACTGATCTAAAACAAGTCCTTTCTAGTTCATCAGTGCTAGCCTTACCAAATTATGACAAACCTTTCAAACAAACAGTAGACTCAAGGGAAGGTCACATGACATCAGTACTTACACAGTCACATGGCGGGTGCCAGAGGCCGATTGCTTACTATTCTACAAAACTAGACAGTGTAACTAGAGCACTTCCACCCTGTGTACAGGCAGTGGTAGCTGCAGCCAAAGCAGTTAAGGCCTCAGCATCTATAGTGCTATATCACCCGTTGACACTCAAGGTACCACATGCAGTGTCTGTTATCCTTTTACAACAAAAGATATCACATTTAAGCCCAGCACGACACCTTTCTTGTATGACAATACTCTTGACACAACTTCACTTAACAACACAGAGGTGTACTACATTAAACCTATCCACACTACTACCACTTCCTACTGATGGTCATAAACATGACTGTACTGCTGCCATCGCTGAAAAGGTACTGCCACAAAGTAATTTGAAAGATGTACCGTTATCAAACCCTGACATGACACTTTTTGTTGATGGCTCCAGTAAGAAAAATCCAGATGGTACAAATGCAACTGGATATGCAGTAGTGACACATGATGAAATCTTAGAAGCTAGGCCATTACCAAAACATTATTCAGCACAATTAGCAGAACGTGTAGCACTGACAAGAGCACGCATACTATCAAAAGTAAATCGTAACCATATACACTGACAGTCAATATGCCTTTTCAACAGTACATGTTTTTGCACAACAATGGAAAAACAGCGGGATGGTCCCCTCCAGTGTTAAGCCAATTTCACACACAGACTTCATTCTAGAGCTCCTAGATGCAATACAGTTACCAAAAGAGCTTGCAATCTGCAAATATCAAGCACACACAAAACGACCCCATCTCGGAGGGAAATAAAAGGGCATGTGAAGCGGCTAAAATAGTGGCACAAGAAACACATCAAATAATGGCAGAACAGGAAATCATAGAGATAGATCATACAGTCCTTACTGATATGCAGCAGAATGCACCCGCTGGGGAGAAACAATATTGGAAAACAAAAGGTTGCACAATAATAGATAACATTTACACATCACCTGAAGGAAAACCGGTATTGCCAAAATACTTATTTAGGTATGCAGCAGTATTGACACATGGAGTAACTCATGTGTCAAACAGGGGGGGACTGAGATGTTAAATAAGGTATGTACAGCCTATTGCTTCACAAAGACTGTGGCTAAAGCATTACTAAAGTATATAAATCCTAGATTTGGAATCCCTGAAAAGATCTACAGTGATAATGGACCCCATTTTGTAAATAAAACTATACAACATTTGACAGAAGTGATGGGTAACCAAATAAAAAACCATTGTGCCTATCACCCGCAATCAGCTGAATTGGTGGAAAGACACAATGAAATCCTAAAAAATAAGCTGAGAAAAGCTATGGAAGAAACAGGTAAAAATTGGATGTACTGTTTACCACTAGCTGTGACTAGTATGCATGTTACACCCACAAAAGAAGGTTTAAGCCCATTTGAAATGATATATGGAAGGCCACATAGAATACCCTTACTACCAAATGAAATACCAGCTGAAGAATCTGAACGTACTCTAGCAGAATATATGTCTAACCTGTTGAAACAGAAACAAATTAATGAAGTCTGTTCTATTCCAGAAGGTCCAATCCAAGGAGAAGAGAAAATCCATATTCGAGACTGGGTCCTGGTAAAAGTAATAAAAAGAAAACATTGGCACTCACCCAAGTAGGAGGGGCTGTATCAGGTTCTTCTCACCACTCCCACGGTTATAAGGATTGCAGAGAGATCTGGATTCACTAGTCCCATTGCAACAAGGTTTTACAGGCAGAGCAGGGCCAGTTGGCTACAAGAGAACCAGAAAGTCCGGCTACAAAGGGAGGTCTCACACAAGGTGGGACTTGTCTCAAGCCGGTGAAGCCTCCCCCCCTTCCAACTCCCCTACCCTATCCACTGGGGCTCTGTAGCTGGTTGGGATGAAAGGGATAGTAATTATCTTGGGCCTACTGGTGACTCTAGGGGAGACGTCCATACGGGGAGGCAGAAACTGGAAAGTGGAGGAACCTCTAGAGTGGGCAAGTATGGGAAAGACTTTGAACTTAACCTTCATAGAAGGAATAGCCATTTTAGTTGACTTTTGCCAAATTGTGGACTGTGGGGACATAACTGAAGCAAAAAGGCTCATATGGGCAGATAAATATGTTTGCTATGTTCCTAGTAGGACTGGGTGTACATCATGGAACCATGCCCTATGGACCACAGCACACCAAAACTGGGGGAACTACCTTCCAGACGTAAGTGGCCTAAAAGAGAGACTGACCATAACAAAGACAGCTAATTCCCCCTGTACACATAGCAGAGATTGCAACCAATTGCTGATAACACTAAAAGAACCTCAAAAAAGGGATCATCAGTTGTACTCTATGGGAGCATGGGTGTCAGGAACTGATCCCATAAGGCAAAATTTTCCTCTAAGTGTTACCGCCTAATAAAACTAGACAACAAGAGAAGGTAGACATGAGGAAAAAGAGGAAAGCCACACTAAAATATACATTTTGAGTAAAACTGTGAGATTCACTAACTTAACTGTAGAGGATGCCATAGCCCTAGAGACAGGATATCAGGAAAAAATTAGTGGGTAGAATGGTTGAGATATACAGTTAAAACCCTAAAAAGAGAAAATTGTTTAGTTTGTGCCAGAGCCAGATCACATTTAGCAACGGTCCCTTTTCTTGATCAAAATACAGATATAGAAGGTTTGTTGCGGTTGTATAATAAGAGCTATAAACTTGAAACAAATTCTACCTGTCACACGTTGAGTTTGTTGTTTCCCCCAGTACAGAGACCTCAGATACCTCTGGCAGTTACTTGTTTTGCACTCCCAGGGAACCGTAGCAGGGTGGATCTTGGGTCACTACCCGATGACTACTGCAGGGAGAGGATTAACAGGGGCAATGGTGACTGGGTTGAACATGACACTCAGAGAGCTGATGTCTGGTGGATGTGTGGGGATAAGAAACTGCGAGCTAGGATCAGTGTTGCCAACCGCCCGTAGATTTACGGGCAGCCCGTAAAAACGACCCGTTTTTCGGGGCGCCCGTGAATGCCCGTTACGGGCACCGGTGCCCGTAAAAATGATGGCCGCGAGCCGGCCACGCAACTGCGCATGCGCCGTTCCGAAGCCAGCCGGGCTCGGGAAAGCTCGTACGCGCTCGGCCGGGCGGCGCATGCGCAGTAACGTAATACCGCCGCCCGGCGTCATTTTCAAATCGATCGAGCGCGGCCGCGGCGGCAAGGCAAGCTGACAGCTGAGCTGAGCCAGGGCCAGGCGACTCTGCCACTGGAGCAGCAGGTCTCGGAGGCTGAGCAGCACGCGCCGGCGGAATGGAGGGGAGCCCTGCATCCAGGACCAGGCAATCCAGAGTCTACGGGGACCGGGGGGAGTCTGGGACAGAGTGACAGCCCAGCCGACTGTGACAGAAGGTGATGGTGGCAGAGGGGGATGGACTGGAGCAGGTCGTGTTGGTGGCAGAGGGGGATGGAGGCAGAGGGGGGTGGACTGGAGCAGGTGGTGTTGGTGGCAGAGGGGGATGGAGGCAGTCTGGCAGAGGGGGGTGGAGGCAGGGTATGATGGTGGCAGAGGGGGATTGTGGCAGGGGGTGATGGTGGCAGAGGGGGTGAAGGCAGGGTATGATGGTGGCAGGGGGTGATGATGGCAGAGGGGGATGGAGCAGGTGGTGATGGTGGCAGAGGGGGATAGTGGCAGAGGGGGGTGGAGGCAGTCTGGCAGAGGGCGGTGGTGGCAGGGGGTAATGGTGGCAGAGGGGGGTGGAGGCAGGGTATGATGGTGGCAGAGGGGGATTGTGGCAGGGGGTGATGGCGGCAGAGGGGGATAGTGGCAGAGGGGGATGGAGGCAGTCTGGCAGAGGGGGGATAGTGGTAGGGGGTGATGGTGGCAGAGGGGGATGGAGGCAGGGTGTGATGGTGGCAGAGGGGGGTGGAGACATGGTATGATGGTGGCAGAGGGGTCAGTGGCAGAAGGGGATGGTGGCAGAGGGGGATGGACTGGAGCAGGTGGTGTTGGTGGCAGAGGGGGATGGTGGCAGAGGGGGATGGACTGGAGCAGATGGTGTTGGTGGCAGAGGGGGATGGTGGCAGAGGGGGATGGACTGGAGCAGGTGGTGTTGGTGGCAGAGGGGGATGTTGGCAGAGGGGGGTGGACTGGAGCAGGTGGTGTTAGTGGCAGAGGGGGGTGGAGGCAGTCTGGCAGGGGGTGATGGTGGCAGGAGGTGGAGGCAGAGGGGGATGGAGGCAGTCTGGCAGGGAGTAATGGTGACAGGTGATGGAGGCAGGAGGTGATTGGACTAGATAATTCCTTATTATGTCGAAAATACCAAAAATATGTTTTTTTACCTTAAAATCTACCTTAAATCACATTGCTATTTGCTTAGCATACCTGTTTGTAGCCTAAATACTGAAATTTACACCTAAAAATGTAATTTTGGAACTTTTGTGAAATGCCAGTAAAAACGTGGTGGTGCCAGTAAATTTTGGGTGTTGTGCCAGTAAATTTCAATCTGGTAGGTTGGCGACACTGGCTAGGATACCGGCCAATGCCCAAGGGGATTGTGCTAGGTCCAGCTAGCTATGCCCCTGAGAATCCTGTCAGAATACCCGGGGACTAAGAGTCACCAACAGTATCGAAGGGATACCTCTCCCAAGGGGTTATTTGACTCTTAGATCTACATAGATGAGATTGGGGTTCCTTGCGGTGTGCCGAATGAGTTTAAGGCCAGGAATCAGGTGACAGCTGGGTTTAAGTCTCTTCTCTGGTGGGTGACTTTAAATAAAAATGTTGACTGGATTAACTATATATACTATAACCAACAACGATTTGTAAATTATACAAGGGACGCTGTAAAAGGCCTAGCAGAACAGTTGGCCCCCACATCTCGAATGGCATGGCAGAACCGAATGGCCTTAGATATGGTCCTGGATGAAAGAGGAGGTATGCAAAATGTTTGGTAGCATGTGTTGTACCTTTATCCCTAATAATACAGCTCCTGGAGCCCAGGAAGGACTGACTGCTCTATCAAATGAATTAGCGGAAAATTCAGGTATTAATGATCCATTCACAGACTGGCTTGAAGGTTGGTTCGGGAAATGGACTGAGCTTATCACCTCATGTTTGATCTCTATTGCCGTGGCTTTAGCCATCTTAGTGACTTATGGATGCTGCTGCATTCCCTGTATTCGAGGACTTTCACAAAAATTGATTGAAACCGCAGTCACAAGAACAATGTACAAGCCCTTCCTGCCTTTGAGGAGACCTGTGTGGACATTAAAGCTCAACTTAACCACTTGCCATACGATGTACGTCGTCAGAATGGCACGGGCAGGCATATGGGTGTGCCTGTACGTCCCTGCCTCCCAGCGGGCGGGGGCCCGGTCAGCCCCCCCCGGTGCCTGGGGCGGTCGGCTTCGCTGCAGGAGCGATCTGTGCTGAGGGGGAGGCCACTGATTCATGGCCACCCCATCGCAATCGCTGCAAATTTTCTCGCTGTGAAGTGGAGGGATAATAAGAATGTTTTCGTTCTGTCCTCCCTTCATGCAGACATGATTGTCCAAATTCCCACGGAGACTGGTGTTGTGGAGAAACCCCTCTGTGTCCATGAATACAACCTTAACATGGGAGGGGTGGACCTCAACGACCAGTTGTTGGCGCCGTACCTAATTGCCCGTAAGGCCAGATGCTGGTACAAGAAAGTGTCTGTATACTTATTTTAATTGGCTTTGCTGAACGCTCAAGTGTTATACAGAGCTTCAGGACGGACTGGATCCTTCCCTAAATTCCAGGAAGAGATTGTCAGAGCCCTTCTGTTTCCAGACAGTGCTCTATCTCACCTTCCCAATCCAAATGCAGTAAGCCGGCTGCATGAGAGGCATTTTCCGTATGTCCTCCCGAGTACCCCTACCCAACGAGCCCCCCAATGAAAATGTTGTGTCTGTAGAAAGCACGGATATAGGTGTGACACCTGCTATTGTAGGGTACAGCACTGCACAGACTAGGACACACTTTCGCAGGGTCTCCCAAGATGTCATCGCATTTTTTAGAGAGACGAACCTGGAACCAAACTGTTACAGTTACAAATAAAAGTGTAAAAAAAAAGTAAAAAATATAAAAAAACACAAAAAAAATTAAAAAAAACAAAAATAGTTGTCAATTTATTGTTCTCTCTCTCTCTATTCTCTCTCTATTGTTCTGCTTTTTTTACTGTATTCTATTCTGCATTGTTTTATTGTGTTCTATTGTTAACCCTTTTTTGTTTTCAGGTACGCCATTCAGCTGCAGCGTGGATTTATTTATCTTGACAGCAACAGCGTTTGCTCCCACGATACATAAAGCCGTGACTCCAGCGCTGCTGGAGGTGATTTCACTACACAGTTAAAAAGAAGAGCATATATGCCAAAGCATGGGGGCAGCAGGGGTGGAGGAGCGATTTGCTCCTAACTTTTGGGGCGGATGCCCCCATGCTTCGGCATATATATATTTTAGGCACAGGTTGCGTTAAAAAATGTTTTATTTTTTACTATGTTTTTTTTTGTATTTGCTTTGCAGGTATGGTAAGTCTCACTGTTATACTGTAATGTTACTTTGTTTTATTGTTAACCATCATTTGCTTAGCAGGTACGCCATTCAGTTGCAGCGCGGATTTATTTATCTTGACAGCAACAGCGTTTGCTCCCACGATACATAAAGCCGTGACTCCAGTGCTGTTGGAGGTGATTTCACCACCACAGTTAAAAAAAAGAGCATATATGCATGGGGGCAGCAGGGGTGGGGGAGTGATTTGCTCCTAACTTTGGGGCAGATGCCCCCATGCTTCAGCATATATATGTTTTAGGCACAGGTTGCGTTAAAAATGTATTATTTTTTACTTTTTTTTTTTTTTGTATTTGCTTTACAGGTATGGTAAGTCTACTGTTATACTGTAATGTTACTTTGTTTTATTGTTAACCATCATTTGCTTAGCAGGTACGCCATTAACCACTTTAGCCCCATTATGCTGCATAAGGACCAGAGGACTTTTTCCAATTTGGCACTGCGTCGCTTTAACTGCTAATTGCGCGGTCATGCAATGCTGTACCCAAACGAAATTTGCGTCCTTTTCTTCCCACAAATAGAGCTTTCTTTTGATGGTATTTGATCACCTCTGCCGTTTTTATTTTTTGGCAGGGCAGTACAAAACCCCCCAAATGACCCCATTTTGGAAAGTAGACACCCCAAGGAAATTGCTGAGAGGCATGTTGAGCCCATTGAATATTTATTTTTTTTGTCCCAAGTGATTGAATAATGACAAAAAAAAAAAAAATTTACAAAAAGTTGTCACTAAATGATATATTGCTCACACAGGCCATGGGCATATGTGGAATTGCACCCCAAAATACATTCAGCTGCTTCTCCTGAGTACGGAGATACCACATGTGTGGGACTTTTTGGGAGCCTAGCCGCGTACGGGGCCCCGAAAACCAATCACCGCCTTCAGGATTTCTAAGGGCGTAAATTTTTGATTTCACTCCTCACTACCTATCACAGTTTTGAAGGCCATAAAATGCCCAGATGGCACAACCCCCCCCCCCAAATGACCTCATTTTGGAAAGTAGACACCCCAAGCTATTTGCTGAGAGGCATGTTGAGTCCATGGAATATTTTATATTTTGACACAAGTTGCGGGAAACACATTTTTTTTTTTTTTGCACAAAGTTGTCACTAAATGATATATTGCTCACACAGGCCATGGGCATATGTGGAATTGCACCCCAAAATACATTTAGCTGCTTCTCCTGAGTACGGGGATACCACATGTGTGGGACTTTTTGGGAGCCTAGCTGCATACGGGGCCCCGAAAACCAATCACCGCCTTCAGGATTTCTAAGGGTGTAAATTTTTGATTTCACTCTTCACTGCCTATCACAGTTTCGAAGGCCATGGAATGCCCAGGTGGCACAAAACCCCCCCAAATGACCCCATTTTGGAAAGTAGACACCCCAAGCTATTTGCTGAGAGGCATGGTGAGTATTTTGCAGCTCTCATTTGTTTTTGAAAATGAAGAAAGACAAGAAAAAACTTTTTTTTTTTTTCTTTTTTCAATTTTCAAAACTTTGTGACAAAAAGTGAGGTCTGCAAAATACTCACTATACCTCTCAGAAAATAGCTTGGGGTGTCTACTTTCCAAAATGGTGTCATTTGGGGGGGTTTTGTGCCACCTGGGCATTCCATGGCTTCCGAAACTGTGACAGGCAGTGAAGAGTGAAATCAAAAATTTACGCCCTTAGAAAGCCTGAAGGCAGTGCTTGGTTTTCGGGGTCCTGTACGCGGCTAGTTCAGGAGAAGCAACAGAATGTATTTTGGGGTGTAATTTCACATATTCCCATGGCATGTTTGAGCAATATATCATTTAGTGACAACTTTGTGCAAAAAAAAAAAAATGTGTCTCTTTCCCGCAACTTGTGTCACAATATAAAATATTCAATGGACTCGACATGCCTCTCAGCAAATAGCTTGGGGTGTCTACTTTCCAAAATGGGGTCATTTGGGGGGGTTTTGAACTGTCCTGGCATTTTATGCACAACATTTAGAAGCTTATATCACACATCACCCACTCTTCTAACCACTTGAAGACAAAGCTCTTTCTGACACTTTTTGTTTACATGAAAAAATTATTTTTTTTTGCAAGAAAATTACTTTGAACCCCCAAACATTATATATTTTTTTAAAGCAAATGCCCTACATATTAAAATGGTGGGTGTTTCATTTTTTTTTCACACAGTATTTGCGCAGCGATTTTTCAAACGCATTTTTTGGGGAAAAAACACACTTTTTTAAATTTTAACGCACTAAAACACACTATATTGCCCAAATGTTTGATGAAATAAAAAAGATGATCTTAGGCCAAGTACATGGATACCAAACATGACATGCTTTAAAATTGCGCTCAAACGTGCAGTGGCGACAAACTAAATACATTTTTAAAAGCCTTTAAAAGCCTTTACAGGTTACCACTTTAGATTTACAGAGGAAGTCTACTGCTAAAATTACTGCCCTCGATCTGACGTTCGCGGTGACACCTCACATGCATGGTGCAATTGCTGTTTACATTTGACGCCAGACCGACGCTTGTGTTCGCCTTTACGCGAGAGCAGGGGGGGGGACAGGGGTGCTTTTTTTTTTTTTTTTTTTTTTCTTTATTATTTTTTTGCTTTTTTATCTTATTTTTAAACTTTTCCTTTCATTTTTTTTTTTAATCATTTTTATTGTTATCTGAGGGAATGTAAATATCCCCTATGATAGCAATAGGTAGTGACAGGTACTCTCTTTTGAAAAAATTGGGGTCTATTAGATCCTAGATCTCTCCTCTGCCCTCAAAGCATCTGACCACACCAAAATCGGTGTGATAAAATGCTTTCCCAATTTCCCAATGGCGCTGTTTACATCCGGCGAAATCTAAGTCATGAAATGCTCGTAGCTTCCGGTTTCTTAGGCCATAGAGATGTTTGGAGCCACTCTGGTCTCTGATCAGCTCTATGGTCAGCTGGCTGAATCACCGGCTGTATTCTCAGGTTCCCTGTTGAGACAGAAGAGCCAGAGAAAAACACGGAAGACGGTGGGGGGGGCATTCCCTCCCACTGCTTGTAAAAGCAGTCTAGAGGCTAATTAGCCGCTAGGATTGCTTTTACATGAAAGCCGACCGCTGGCTGAAAACAATGATACCAAGATGATACCTAAGCCTGCAGGCATCATTCTGGTATAACCACTCAAAGTCGTGAATGGCATACCTGAAGACAAAAAAATGGTTAACAATAAAACACAGTAAACGGTAAAGTATAAAAAATTGCATACCTGAAAAGCAAACATGATAAAACATAATAACAATAAAACATTGCAGAATAGAATACAGTAAAAAAGAGCAGAAGAGAGAACAATAAAACGACAACTATTTTTTTTTATTTTATATATATATATATATATATATTATTTTTTTGCACTTTTTTTTGTAACTTACTTTTATAACTGTAACCTGTTCCAGGTTCGGGTCTCTCAAAATGCGATGGCATTTTGGGAGACCCTGTGAAAGTGTGCCTAGTCTGTGCAATGCTGTACCCTATGCTAATACTCAACTAGTGTATGGTAGCGTTCAAAACATTCACCAATGCAAAGACCAGGAATGTCAGGACAGGAGGGACAATAATAGCGGGTGTCACGCCTATATCCTCGCTTGCTGCAGACACAACATCTTTTTTGGGGTGGTTCGCTGGGTAGGGGTACTCGGGAGGACATAAAAATGCCTCTCATGCAGCCGACTGCATTTGGTTGGGGATGTGAATGGGGGAAGTACGAGTGCTGCAGAAGCGGTGGGTTCCCAATTAGGATTGGCGACTGTAGCAGGAAGGGCACTATGGGCACGACAGGCCTGTTTGTCTTCTTCTTGGTGGCAGCGGGACACTACTTGTGCTTGCCACCTCACCAGCTTGAACTGCACTTATGGGACTCGCCACGTCACCAAGTGTTACTGCAGTGCTGGTTTGACTACGACTGGGGTGTACTAGGCCGCTGGTGCTTGCCAGTTCACCAAAACACTACCAAAAAAACTGTTAGCGATCACAGGGATTAGGCCTGACTCTGCGAACGCTGCAGTTATGCGTTTAGTGTTTTGTAAGTGACAGTGATCGATCGATACTGCACTTGGGCGGGCTGGGCCGGGCGGAGGGGCAAAACGCAGGTGCTAGCAGGTATCTGGGCTGATCCCGCTAACACTGCGTTTTTGGGAACTCTAAACTGCTGGGGACGCTAGTATAGATCTGATCGGATCAGATATTGAACCGTTCAGATACTATACCACTAAGAGAGGCGTATGCTGCGTGCGTGGGTGTTAGCGGTACTGGCGCTAATCTGACGATGCCTGGGGCGACGCATATCACCGCCGGGCGATCAGGGGGCTAAACCTTTATTCGGTATAGTGCCCTGACACTATAAAAAATAAACGAACTAACCAGCGTCACCCATAGCAGTTATACGGTGATCAGTGGTGAAAGGGTTAACTAGGGGGCAATCAAGGGGTTAAAACATTTATAAGATAATATATGGGGGTCCCTGTCGCTATAAAACGCTGACGGCGAACCTAAATATTTACCTACCTAACTAGCCTCACCAGTTACACTAATACAGCGATCAGAAAAATGATCGCTTAGTGACACTGGCGACAGGGGGTGATCAAGGGGTTAAAACTTTATTAGGGGGGGTTAGGGTGGTACCCTAGACCTACAGGGGGCTAACACTAACTGCCCTAACACAGTAACTGTCACAAACTGACACCAATGCAGTAGTCAGAAAAAAAAAAAAACTGCTAGGTGTCAGTGTGACGGGGGGGGGGGGGGGGTGATCGGGGGTGATCGGGGGGTAAAGGGGGGTGTAATGTGTGCCTGGCATGTTCTACTGTGTGTGTGTGTTTGGTGCACTCACGTTGAAGTCTTCTATCCTCGGCGCTGGAACGGAAACTGCCGAGCCGAGGAGAGATGATATCACATCCTCTGCCTGTGTGTACTACACACAGGCTGGGGATGATTCTCATTGGCTGGGAGCGAATGGATGGCCTCCCCCTCATCTCTGATCGCTGCCAGACCAAAGGCGACCGCCGCTGGCACCGGGGGGTGTCCGATCGGACCCCCCACCCGCGGGAAGGCAAGGACGTATATGTATGTCCTTTTGCCTGCCTGTGCCGCTCTGCCGACGTATATCGTCGTGCGGCGGTCGTCAAGTGGTTAAGCTGCAGCGCGGATTTATTTATCTTGACAGCAACAGCGTTTGCTCCCATGATACATAAAGCCATGACTCCAGCGCTGTCGGAGGTGATTTCACCACCACAGTTAAAAACAAAATGGTGCATGTATGCCCATCATTAGAAGTGGGTGGATGAAGGGAGGTATTCTAATGGTGGGCATACCCACCGATCCACCTCTTTTTTTTGTTCAGCCCACAGGCTGAATGAAAAAAAAGATTACAATATATGCCCAACAAGGACCAGCAACGTACTGGTATGTCGCTGGACTTTGAGTGGTTATACCAGAATGATGGCTGCGGGTTTAGATATCATCTTGGTATCATTCTTTTCAGCCAGCTTTCATGTAAAAGCAATCCTAGCGGCTAATTAGCCTCTAGACTGCTTTTACAAGCAGTGGGAGGGAATGTCCCCCCTCCCACCATCTTCCATGGTTTTCTCTGGCTCTCCTGTCCCAACAGGGAACCTGAGAATGCAGCCGGTGGTTCAGCCAGCTGACCATAGAGCTGATCAGAGACCAGATTGGCTCCAATCATCTCTATGGCCTAAGAAACCAGAAGCTATGAGCATTTCATGACTTAGATTTCGCCGGATGTAAACAGCGCCATTGGGAAATTGGGAAAGCATTTTATCACACCGATCTTGGTGTGGTCAGATGCTTTTAGGGCAGAGGAGAGTTCTAGGGTCTAAAAAGAGTACCTGTCACTACCTATTGCTATCATAGGGGATATTTACATTCCCTGAGATAACAATAAAAATGATTTTAAAAAAATTAAAGGAAATAAAATAAAAAAGCAAAATAAATAATTAATAAAAAGCGCACCCCTGTCCCCCCCTGCTCTCGCGCAAAGGCGAACGCAAGCGTCGGTCTGGCGTCATATGTAAACAGCAATTGCACGTACTGGTATGTCGCTGGACTTTGAGTGGTTATACCAGAATGATGGCTGCGGGTTTAGATATCATCTTGGTATCATTCTTTTCAGCCAACGGTCAGCTTTCATGTAAAAGCAATCCTAGTGGCTAATTAGCCTCTAGACTGCTTTTACAAGCAGTGGGAGGGAATGTCCCCCCTCCCACCATCTTCCATGGTTTTCTCTGGCTCTCCAGTCCCAACAGGGAACCTGAGAATGCAGCCGGTGGTATAGCCAGCTGACCATAGAGCTGATCAAAGACCAGATTGGCTCCAATCATCTCTATGGCCTAAGAAACCAGAAGCTATGAGCATTTCATGACTTAGATTTCGCCGGATGTAAACAGCGCCATTGGGAAATTGGGAAAACATTTTATCACACCGATCTTGGTGTGGTCAGATGCTTTTAGGGCAGAGGAGAGTTCTAGGGTCTAAAAAGAGTACCTGTCACTACCTATTGCTATCATAGGGGATATTTACATTCCCTGAGATAACAATAAAAATGATTTAAAAAAAATTAAAGGAAATAAAATTGTGACGGATCCTATCCCACACTCCACTGAGTGCCTCCGTCAATAACACCGCTTACTCCAGTATGACCATCAGACAGATATAATATTATAGCTGCAGTAAATACAAGTCTAGTCGATAATAGCTTGTAGAATCTTGTCTGCTTTATTGGGCAGAATACAGCCTTTTTATACACATTTAACACAAGGGGTTAGATAACGAGGTAGGGCTGACTCATGGACACTCCCCCCTCCCCTCTAGCAAAAACTTAAAAGACAATAATATAATTAACATGTTAATTAACACAACACTTAAGGCAGACCTGGTGACCAGGCAGTTCGTCTCTGCAGGTTAATGTGATCAGCTCTTTCAAGAATCATGTATTGGGCAAGTTCAAAAAAAAATAAAAGATTAATATAGAAATACCAAATAACAGGGTGAATGTGGACAGAAAAAGGTCCTTGCAGCCAGTGTCCGCGACAAAAATAAAAAAGCAAAATAAATAATTAATAAAAAGCGCATCCCTGTCCCTCCCCTGCTCTCGCGCAAAGGCGAACGCAAGCGTCGGTCTGGCGTCATATGTAAACAGCAATTGCACCATGCATGTGAGGTATCACCGCGAAGGTCAGATCGAGGGCAGTAGACCTCCTCTGTAAATCTAAAGTGGTAACCTGTAAAGGCTTTTAAAGGCTTTAAAAATGTATGTAGTTTGTCGCCGCTGCACGTTTGTGCGCAATTTTAAAGCATGTCGTGTTTGGTATCCATGAAGAAAGGGCTTTGTCTTCAAGTGGTTAGAAGAGTGGGTGATGTGTGACATAAGCTTCTAAATGTTGTGCATAAAATGCCAGGACAGTTCAAAAACCCCCCAAATGACCCCATTGTGGAAAGTAGACACCCCGAGCTATTTGCTGAGAGGCATATCGAGTCCATGGAATATTTTATATTTTGACACAAGTTGCGGGAATAAGACGATTTTTTTTTTTTTTTGTACATATAGTTGTCCACATATAACCATGGCATGTGTGAGCAATAAATCATTTAGTGACAACTTTTTGTAAAAAAATGATTTTTTTTGGTCATTATTCAATCACTTGGGACAAAAAAATAAAATATTCAATGGGCTCAACATGCCTCTTAGCAATTTCCTTAGGGTGTCTACTTTACAAAATGGAGTCATTTGGGGCAGGGGTTTGTACTGCCCTGCCATTTTAGCACCTCAAGAAATGAGTCATAAACTAAAATCTGCGTAAATTCCAGAAAATGTACCCTAGTTTGTAGATGCTAACTTTTGCGCAAACCAATAAATATAAGCTTATTGACATTTTTTTTACCAAAGACATGTGGCTGAATACATTTTGGCCTAAATGTATGTCTAAAATTAAGTTTATTGGATTTTTCTTTTAACCACTTGCCGACCGCCTCACGCATATATACGTGAACAGAGCGGCACGGGCAGGCAAAATCACGTACCTGGTACGTGATTGCCTTCCCGCGGGCGGGGGGTCCGATCGGACCCCCCCCGGTGCCAGCGGCGGTCGGCATTTGTCTGGCAGAGATGAGGGGGAGGCCATCCGATCGTGGCCCCCCCCCTCGCGATCGCTCCCAGCCAATGAGAAAAATCCCCTGCCTGTGTATAGTACACACAGGCAGAGGATGTGATGTCATCTCTCCTCGGCTCGGCAGTTTCCGTTCCGACGCCGAGGAGAGAAGACATCCAAGTAAGTGTAAAACACAAACACACACAGTAGAACATGCCAGGCACACTAAACACCCCCGATCCCCCCCGATCGCCCCCCGATCCCCCCCCAATCACCCCCCCCCCCGTCACAAACTGACACCAAGCTGTTTTTTTTTTTTTTTCCTGATTACTGATTGGTGTCAGTTTGTGACAGTTAGAAGTGTTAGGTCAGTGAGTATTAGCCCCCTGTAGGTCTAGGGTACCCCCCTAACCCCCCCTAATAAAGTTTTAACCCCTTGATCACCCCCTGTCACCAGTGTCGCTAAGCGATCATTTTTCTGATCGCTGTATTAGTGTCACTGGTGACGCTAGTTAGGGACGTAAATATTTAGGTTCGCCATCAGTGTTTTATAGCGACAGGGACCCCCATATACTATCTAATAAAGGTTTTAACCCCTTGATTGCCCCCTAGTTAACCCTTTCACCACTGATCACTGTATAACCGTTACGGGTGACGCTGGTTAGTTTGTTTATTTTTTATAGTGTCAGGGCACCCGCCGTTTATTACCGAATAAAGATTTAGCCCCCCGATCGCCCGGCGGTGATATGCGTCGCCCCAAGCAGCGTCAGATTAGCGCCAGTAGCGCTAACACCCACGCACGCAGCATACGCCTCCCTTAGTGGTATAGTATCTGAACGAATCAATATCTGATCCGATCAGATCTATACTAGTGTCCCCAGCAGTTTAGGGTTCCCAAAAATGCAGTGTTAGCGGGATCAGCCCAGATACCTGCTAGCACCTGTGTTTTGCCCCTCCGCCCGGCTCGGCCCAGCCCACCCAAGTGCAGTATCGATCGATCACTGTCACTTACAAAACACTAAACGCATAACTGCAGCGTTCGCAGAGTCAGGCCTGATCCCTGCGATCGCTAACAGTTTTTTTGGTAGCGTTTTGGTGAAATGGCAAGCACCAGCCCCAGGCAGCGTCAGGTTAGTGCCAGTAGCGCTAACACCCACGCACCGTACACCTCCCTTAGTGGTATAGTATCTGAACGCATCAATATCTGATCCGATCAGATCTATACTAGCGTCCCCAGCAGTTTAGGATTCCCAAAAACGCAGTGTTAGCGGGATCAGCCCAGATACCTGCTAGCACCTGCATTTTGCCCCTCCGCCCGGCCCAGCCCAGCCCACCCAAGTGCAGTATCGATCGATCACTGTCACTTACAAAACACTAAACGCATAACTGCAGCGTTCGCAGAGTCAGGCCTGATCCCTGCGATCGCTAACAGTTTTTTTTTTGTAGCGTTTTGGTGAACTGGCAAGCGCCAGCGGCCTAGTACACCCCGGTCGTAGTCAAACCAGCACTGCAGTAACACTTGGTGACGTGGCGAGTCCCATAAGTGCAGTTCAAGCTGGTGAGGTGGCAAGCACAAGTAGTGTCCCGCTGCCACCAAGAAGACAAACACAGGCCTGTCGTGCCCATAGTGCCCTTCCTGCTGCATTCGCCAATCCTAATTGGGAACCCACCACTTCTGCAGCACCCGTACTTCCCCCATTCACATCCCCAACCAAATGCAGTCGGCTGCATGAGAGGCATTTTCTTTATGTCCTCCCGAGTACCCCTACCCAACGAACCCCCCAAAAAAAGATGTCGTGTCTGCAGCAAGCGTGGATATAGGCGTGACACCCGCTATTATTGTCCCTCCTGTCCTGACAATCCTGGTCTTTGCATTGGTGAATGTTTTGAACGCTACCATGCACTAGTTGAGTATTAGCGTAGGGTACAGCATTGCACAGACTAGGACACACTTTCACAGGGTCTCCCAAGATGCCATCGCATTTTGAGAGACCCGAACCTGGAACCGGTTACAGTTATAAAAGTTACAGTTACAAAAAAAAGTGTAAAAAAAAAAAAAAAAAAACACAAACAAAAATTAAAAAAAATAAATAGTTGTCGTTTTATTGTTCTCTCTCTCTCAATTCTCTCTCTCTATTGTTCTGCTCTTTTTTACTGTATTCTATCATGCAATGTTTTATTGTTATTATGTTTTATCACGTTTGCTTTTCAGGTATGCAATTTTTTATACTTTACTGTTCACTGTGCTTTATTGTTAACCATTTTTTGTCTTCAGGTACGCCATTCACGACTTTGAGTGGTTATACCAGAATGATGCCTGCAGGTTTAGGTATCATCTTGGTATCATTCTTTTCAGCCAGCGGTCGGCTTTCATGTAAAAGCAATCCTAGTGGCTAATTAGCCTCTAGACTGCTTTTACAAGCAGTGGGAGGGAATGCCCCCCCCCCACCGTCTTCCGTGTTTTTCTCTGGCTCTCCTGTCTCAACAGGGAACCTGAGAATGCAGCCGGTGATTCAGCCAGCTGACCATAGAGCTGATCAGAGACCAGAGTTGCTCCAAACATCTCTATGGCCTAAGAAACCGGAAGCTACGAGCATTTTATGACTTAGATTTCGCCAGATGTAAACAGCGCCATTGGGAAATTGGGAAAGCATTTTTTCACACCGATCTTGGTGTGGTCAGATGCTTTGAGGGCAGAGGAGAGATCTAGGGTCTAATAGACCCCAATTTTTTCAAAAAAGAGTACCTGTCACTACTTATTGCTATCATAGGGGATATTTACATTCCCTGAGATAACAATAAAAATGATTAGAAAAAAAAATGAAAGGAACAGTTTAAAAATAAGATAAAAAAGCAAAAAAATAATAAAGAAAAAAAAAAAAAAAAAAAAAAAAGCACCCCTGTCCCCCCTGCTCTCGCGCTAAGGTGAACGCAAGCGTCGGTCTGGCGTCAAATGTAAACAGCAATTGCACCATGCATGTGAGGTGTCACCGCGAACGTCAGATCGAGGGCAGTAATTTTAGCAGTAGACCTCCTCTGTAAATCTAAAGTGGTAACCTGTAAAGGCTTTTGAAGGCTTTTAAAAATGTATTAATTTTGTTGCCACTGCACGTTTGTGCGCAATTTTAAAGCATGTCATGTTTGGTATCCATGTACTCGGCCTAAGATCATCTTTTTTATTTCATCAAACATTTGGGCAATATAGTGTGTTTTAGTGCATTAAAATTTAAAAAAGTGTGTTTTTTCCACAAAAAATGCGTTTGAAAAATCGCTGCGCAAATACTGTGTGAAAAAAAAAACATGAAACACCCACCATTTTAATCTGTAGGGCATTTGCTTTAAAAAAATATATAATGTTTGGGGGTTCAAAGTAATTTTCTTGCAAAAAAAAAATAATTTTTTCATGTAATCAAAAAGTGTCAGAAAGGGCTTTGTCTTCAAGTGGTTAGAAGAGTGGGTGATGTGTGACATAAGCTTCTAAATGTTGTGCATAAAATGCCAAGACAGTTCAAAACCCCACCAAATGACCCCATTTTGGAAAGTAGACACCCCAAGCTATTTGCTGAGAGGCATGTCGAGTCCATGGAATATTTTATATTGTGACACAAGTTGCAGGAAAGAGACAAATTTTTTTTTTTTTTTTTTTTTGCACAAAGTTGTCACTAAATGATATATTGCTCAAACATGCCATGGGAATATGTGAAATTACACCCCAAAATAAATTCTGTTGCTTCTCCTGAGTACGGGGATACCACATGTGTGAGACTTTTTGGGAGCCTAGCCGCGCACGGGACCCCGAAAACCAAGCACCGCCTTCAGGCTTTCTAAGGGCGTAAATTTTTGAATTCACTCTTTACTGCCTATCACAGTTTCGGAGGCCATGGAATGCCCAGGTGGCACAAAACCCCCCCAAATGAACCCATTTTGGAAAGTAGACACCCAAAGCTATTTGCTGAGAGGTATAGTGAGTATTTTGCAGACCTCACTTTTTGTCACAAAGTTTTGAAAATTGAAAAAAGAAAAAAAAAAAAAATTTTCTGGTCTTTCTTCATTTTCAAAAACAAATGAGAGCTGCAAAATACTCACCATGCCTCTTAGCAAATAGCTTGGGGTGTCTACTTTCCAAAATGGGGTCATTTGGGGGGGGTTTGTGCCATCATGGCATTTTATGGCCTTCAAAACTGTGATAGGCAGCGAGGAGTGAAATCAAAAATTTATGCCCTTAGAAATCCTGAAGGCGGTGCTTGGTTTTTGGGGCCCCGTACGCGGCTAGGCTCCCAAAAAGTCCCACACATGTGGTATCCCCGTACTCAGGAGAAGCAGCTGAATGTATTTTGGGGTGCAATTCCACATATTCCCATGGCCTGTGTGAGCAATATATCATTTAGTGACAACTTTTTGTAAATTTTTTTTTTTTTTTTTGTCATTATTCAATCACTTGGGACAAAAAAAATAAATATTCAATGGGCTCAACATGCCTCTCAGCAATTTCCTTGGGGTGTCTACTTTCCAAAATGGGGTCATTTGGGGGGGTTTTGTACTGCCCTGCCATTTTAGCACCTCAAGAAATGACATAGGCAGTCATAAACTAAAAGCTGTGCAAATTCCAGAAAATGTACCCTAGTTTGTAGACGCTATAACTTTTGCGCAAACCAATAAATATACGCTTATTGACATTTTTTTACCAAAGACATGTGGCCGAATAAATTTTGGCCTAAATGTATGATTAAAATTGAGTTTTATGGATTTTTTTTATAACAAAAAGTAGAAAATATCATTTTTTTTCAAAATTTTCGGTCTTTTTCCGTTTATAGCGCAAAAAATAAAAACGGCAGAGGTGATCAAATACCATCAAAAGAAATCTCTATTTGTGGGAAGAAAAGGACGTAAATTTCGTTTGGGTACAGCATTGCATGACCGCGCAATTAGCAGTTAAAGCGACGCAGTGCCGAATTGTAAAAAGTGCTCTGGTCAGGAAGGGGGTAAAACCTTCCGGGGCTGAAGTGGTTAACAAAAAGTAGAAAATATAATTTTTTTCCGTTTATATCGCAAAAAATAAAAATCTCAGAGGCAATCAAAAGAAAGCTCATAGGACACAAATTTTGTTTGGGTACAACATTGCATGACCACGCAATTACCAGTTAAAGCATCGCAGTGCTAAATTGTAAAAAGTCCTCCGGTCATTGAGCTGCCAAATGGTCCGGGGCTAAAGTGGTTAATGCCATACAGGCCGAAAGTACATAAAACACAGGGAATATCATCGAATTGTGTTGATAAAATAGCCACACAAGAGGAGGGAATGTTGGAAAAGTTATGCCGCGTACACACGAGCAGACTTTACGGCAGACTTTGCCCGGCGGACTGGATTTCGTCAGACAATTCGATCGTGTGTGGGCTCCAGCGGACTTTGTTTTCTCAAAAGTTGGACGGACTTAGATTTGAAACATGTTTTAAATCAATCCGTCGAAATCAAATCCGGTCGAAAAGTCCGCTCGTCTGTATGCTAGTTCGACGGACAAAAAGCCACGCTAGGGCAGCTATTAGCTACTGGCTATGAACTTCCTTGTTTTAGTCCGGTCATACGTCATCACGTACGAATTCGATGGACTTTGGTGGATTGTGTGTAGGCAAGTCCGTTCATTCAGAAAGTCCGTCGTAAAGTCTGTCGAAAAGTCCGCCAAGCAAAGTCTGCCGTAAAGTCCGCTCGTGTGTACGCGGCATCAATGTTTATCGTGTGACTATTTTGTCTAAAATGGAGACGGATATTTAAAATGGCTTCCAAGGACACGTTGCTTTAACTTGTTTTTTTGTCTTTTGCTTCAACGAACTGCCTAAGGCCAGAAAAATTAAGTAAAATAAAATATAATAAATAACCAAGAAGACACAGGCACTGGCACACAAAAGTGCACAAAAGTGCTTGTGCTATAGTAACACACATGTGACAAAATGGGCATGAGATAGGGACCAAATCCATTACAGGCGGTCCCCAGGTTACAAGGGTCTGTTGGTTTGTTCTTAAGTTTTTAAGCTTTTTGGATAGCATAGGGAATGGTTAACACCCCTGTAACATTTGTTTTGCTGTCTGTGCCGCTGTTCAGAAGATTTCACCTCACTTTCTGTCCCAGAGACAATTGGATTTTGAAAATGTTGGGTTGTTGTTTCCTGGAGTGTGCATGCGCGGGACTTCCAGGACGGCACGACAGTCCGGAGCTCCGCACCACTCCGGTCCTCCAGCGCCCCCCCACGCCAACAACAGCGAGCAGGACCCCTCGGTGAGACCTCCCCCCGACGAACAGACAATGATGAGCACCCGCCTGCATGTCGGGGGTCCACCAAAAGGGAGAGGTACACCGACAACTACAGTTCGGCCTAGGAAACCCTGAGCCCTCCAAGATGGCGGCCCCTCCTTACACAGACACAGGAGCACAGGACTCCATAGCGAACCCACCACCTCCTCCCTCCCCAGCCTTTACCCCTGCGATCACCAGGCATGGTCTACTTATTTCCCCAGCCTCCACACAGTCTTTCCTGGGCAGATCCCAGGCAGACATGCCTCATACCCCCATGATGAACACTCCTAACAGCATAGCTGACTCCCTGCATGCCTCACCCCTGATCCAGAACCACCCTCATGAAATGGCTCAGCTTCTAAGCAGCTTTTCTGATATGCTAGCTGCAGGACTTGCACAAAATGCCTTGCAAATCACATCATCCATTAAAGCTGACCTGCAGAGCCTAGGAGCGGAGCCCGCATGGATGCCATTGAACAGGCGGTAGGTGATTCTGCAGCACGCACTAATCAAAATACTACATGCATCCAAACTTCACAAGAACAACTTGAAACAGCTCTCTCTAAGATTTAGTGAACAGGAGTAGACATTACAATTTTAGCATCAGAGGTGTCCCGGAATCGATCGTTGACATACCCGATATCCCGAATCATAGACTTGAATTGGACAGAGCCCACAGAGCGTTACAACCCCCTTGCCAAGATGGCCTCCCATGAGATATTGTGGTTAAACCCCATTTTTATGTGGTGAAAGAGGAAATCATGAAGAAATCTCGCATATCTAGACAACCTTTCAATACAAGATAACAGAATACAAATATTTGCGGACATCTCCCCAACCACAATTCAGAAGCGGGGATCCCTTAAACCTCTCCTGGACGTTCTCACCCAGAAATCAATCAAGTACAGATGGTTCTTCCCTTTCCGCCTTCAATTCCAGTATAAAGATAAGTCATACGGCTTCACCAACTTCCAAAATGGTGAACGTCTGCTTCTGCCACTCAGATTCATATCCCAGGAACTCTCCCCACACCAGCCTGAAAGCCGCCCTAACACCTCCAAAAGACCCCCACTGAACAGCCCCCTCACCCCACTGTGGGTCAAACAGCAATCAAAGAGACATGGAGACTCTGTCCCACCGAGATGATCCAGAAACCCGATCGTCCTTTATGGATTTGCCCTTTTTCCTTCCGAGGACAATCGGAACCACTGAAGGTGTAATGGATACTCCTACACCCACCTAGGCCTCCACTGTTAAGGCCGGGCTAGTTTACCTTTTTCAACTTGGTCATATTCACTTGTTCTTTTAGTACTCTAACATGTTTTTTCTTTTTTTGTTTTTGTTTTGTTTTTTCTTTTTTTGTGTCCTCTCTGTCTTACTTTGACTCAAGGTCCTCCACCCTGTTTGATGGACTACCCCAATGAACTGGCGGACCGCAAACTAGGGTCCTGGACCCAATAGACTGTTATAGTTTTTGACCACAAATACCCTTCCCATCCTAACTTCCCTACCCATTACCCCCCCAACCACCCCTCCCTTAACCCCATCCTCCCTTCCCTTTACCCTCCTACCCCCCCGCCACAGTTTCCCACCAAAGGGATAATATGCCTGCGCTCCCTTTAGGGGAGATGTGCTTTATTAATATTTTATTAATGTATACTGTTGCTTAAATCTGTTCTTTTCAATTAACTTGATTACTTATCTCAAGGTGTACCACTCCCATACATTTATAGGGGGCCCCGCGGCCGGAGCAGGACCACTTGCCACTCCCCCAGCTGAGAACTAGAGAAGTTATCCTCCCCTAGGAGCACCAGGAATGCAACCCCTTTGTAGGTTGCCCCCACACCAAGCTCTACGTTTCCTAGAGCATCGGAGCAGGTCTTGGCATGCCAACCCTGCCCCTCAGGAGCTAGGGACATTTTCTACCCTAGCCTTGAGGTCTCTCACTTTCTTCTTTCTTGCTTCTACCTATCCTTTACCCTCTCTGCCTTCTTCTCCCCCCCCAGGTGCCTTCAGAGAAAGCTTGCCAATCTACGCCATCCACACTGCTAAGCACAAGCAGGTGCTCCCGGACAAGAATTCTCCCACCGAGGAACCAGGTAGGAACCATATGTATGTACACACACCCTACCCCTCACATCCATGGCTGACTCTACCCTACAAACAGCACAACTCAAGATAGCCTCCCATAATACACAAGGACTGAACTCCCCGATCAAAAGACGTAAGGCTTTCCATAATTATCATTCTAGAGGTCTAGAAATTCTCCTACTCCAGGAAACCCACTTCCCCAAAAGCTTCTCTCCCACTTTCCTACACCACAACTACCCGACATTCTTTCTGGCCAACGCGGATGATAAAAAGAGAGGGGTGGCGATACTTCTATCTAAACGCATCTCATTCACTCACTTCCAGACCATCAGAGACACTGAGGGCCGTTACATCCTTGTTAAAGGTCACATCAATGGGACCTTATTCTCCCTGGTTTCTTATTATGCCCCCAACAAGGGGCAAGCATCCTTCTTCTCTTTCATGTTAGCGGCCCTATCCCCACATCTTGAAGGCAAGGTGATAATGGGGGGTGACTCAAATATCGTCTTTGATCATCATCTGTTATGTAAGGTCTCATCGATGTCCAGTTTGTAACATTCACCCCATAAGAACTTCGATCGATCTTCATATTGCAGTGTAGTGTCGGTGTGCAGACCTTGGATGAGGATAATTCTCACATTTATAGTTCTAATGATATCTTGATCCTGATCCTGCCAAGTACTGCCGCACAGTGGCACATACTGTGACTGCACGTTACCCCTGAAGGGGATAAAAAGCTGGTGAGTATCTGCGCGATCACAGCGCGAGACACCAGCACTCGGAATACACCTGTTGTTGTTTAAAGGGATACACCAGGCAATTTCACAGAGACTGTTGTTTTTCACTTTATGGTGCACCGGGCACATATCACGGCTGGTTTAAACAGCAATTTTATTACAAAGTGACACCATTCATACGGACTGTTTAATTACCAATTATATAATATTCTAGTGTGATCATACAATATTTTTATCATTTTTAAGGTTTATGATATTACTTTCACAAGCTGCATGATACGTGTGATATATTTTATTTTGTTCACTTACTTATTTATTTATTTATTTATTTATACATCATTTCCTTTTTTTCTCTACGGATTATAGCACAGGTCACTTTAAAATATTTAAAATAATATTTAAAATATATTTTTTACTTTAATATATTTTTTGTGTTTACAATTCACTGGAGAAGTTTGGTCCTAATAATAGGATTTAGGACAGCGCCATACTCACCCCCCTTTTTTTCACATTTAATTTTTCGATCACTTCACTTCGGTGGAGATAGCGTGCGTGAGGGCAGCAGTCCATCATTTAGTTTCTCACCCAATTCTGTTGCGCGGATTTCCCATTTTTTGCTAAAACAGTAAAAGACTTGCCCATCACAAAAAGACCTCCCAAACAGAGCCTCCACATAGCCCGATTACTTCACTCCCTAGAGATGATAGACACATGGAGGGAATTGAATCCATCCGCAAAAGATTATACACACTTCTCTGCACCTCACGGGACATATTCCTGAATTGACCACATCTTCATACATACCTCAGAGATACACTTAGCTTCCCAATCCACCATCTGTGAGGTCCCCTGGTCAGATCGTGCTCTAGTCACCCTTAAAATGACAGGGTCCCTACCTCAGACGGGCTGCCCCAGTGGCGCCTCAATGAGACTCTCCTTACCATCCCAGTACACTGTACCATGCTAGAAAAGGAACTACAGGAATTCTTCCACTTCAATGACACTACAGGCATCTCTCCAAGCTATTTATGGGGGGCTCATAAAGCGGTCATGAGGGGCAAATTCATCCAACTAGCATCATGCCTAAAGCGAGAAAAACGATTAGACATACTTAAACTAGAGAAGGACTTTCGATCCCTGTGCAAAACACACAAAAGCAAACCTACGTCCGCCTCTCTGTCTAAACTGGATGCAGCCGGAATAGCCCTGAATACAGCCCTTACCTCTAGCACAGAAAAACACCTAAAATGGGTGAGTGGTAGGTTTTACCTCCTCTCAGACAAATTTGGTCCCCAACTCACAACAAAGCTTTCCCCTAAACAAAGGGTCTGCTCCCTACCCAAAATTATATCGCTAGCAGGTAGGCTAACCCAGAACCCTAAACAGATTCTAGAGGCCTTTCACTCGTACTATTCTAAACTCTATGCAGACACAAGCCTCAATTCCCCTCATAAACTAAACTCCTTTCTAGACAACATCCCTCTCCCCAAAATATCGGATTCTCACCGCTCCATCATGGAATCCTCTGTCACTGAAGGCGAAGTAAGGGAGGTCATCAAAGTACTGAAAAAAGGATCAGCCCCTGGCCCAGACGGCTTTTCAACACAATACTATAAAGACCTTTATAGATGTCCTCTCTCCTTATCTGGCCCGGCTTTTTAATTCCCTCCTGAGAAGGGATCTTCAATAGACTCAGCAGCAAACCTTGCATACATTTCTGTCATCCCCAAACCTGGCAAAGACCCCAGCCTAGTAAGCAATTACAGACCAATCTCATTAATTAACAACAATCTAAAGATCATGACAAAAATTCTTTCCAATAGATTGGGGTCATTCATAGGGTCTTATGTGCACAAAGACCAAGTTGGTTTTATCCTGGGGAGGCAGGGACCGGACCAGATAATGAGGGATCATATCATCATATCCCTCCTCAGGTCAAGCTGGGACGGTAGCCACTCACAAGCAGACTTCCTCTTGTCCATTGACCTCCAAAAGGCCTTTGATGTCGTCACCTGGCCCTATCTCTTTGCCACCCTGGAAAAGTGGGGCTTCGGACGATACTTCCTCACCTCATTAAAGGCCCTATATTCCCTACCTAAAGCCCAGGTCAGACTTCAGGGACACCTCTCCGACCCATTCCCTATCACAAAAGGAACACGACAAGGCTGCCCCCTTTCCCCCTTCCTCTTTGCCATAGCGATAGAATCCCTAGTCATAGCTATAAGAGTTCATCCAGATATTCACGGAGTCAAGTGCGGCCCCTCAACACACAAATGTGCACTCTTTGCGGATGATATCCTCCTTTTTATTACCTCCCCTCTCATCTCAACCCCTAACGTCTTACAGCTACTAGAAGAATTTGGCCGGGCCTCAGGACTGCAGGTCAATATGTCCAAATCTACCGCCCTTAATATCTCGACCCCATTGCCCCTGGTAGACAGACTAAAGGACCACTTCCCATTTACCTGGAGTACCACCTCCATCCCCTACCTAGGAGTCCACCTCACAGCCTCTATAGACCAACTCTATAAATACAACCACCTGTCCATGTACAAGAAACTCAAGACAGATCTGGACCATTGGTCTTTATACAAACTGTCCTGGCTAGGAAGAGTGAATGCGATCAAAATGACCCTCCTTCCCAGGGTTCTTTATCTCTTCTATTCCCTTCCCATCCCAGTCCCCAAACTCCATATTGATAACCTCTAATTGGCTATAATACGCTTTACCTGGGGAAAACTTAGTCACAGGCTCCCTAAACAGACCCTCTTTCGACCCAGACAGAAGGGAGGCCTAGGACTACCTAACCTCTGGTGGTATTATCAGGCAGCACAATTAACCCAAATATCAATTATATACTCCAAAGGCCCTAAACCAGACTGGGTAGGTATTGAAAAACAAGCAGCCCCAAACTATACCATAGACTTCCTAATCTGGCGCCCCCCTAAATATAGGCCCCCTATCCTCTCCCCCACATTTTCCCACTCGATTGCCTTATGCAACTCCCTACATAAACGGAACTCCATAACATCTTGGTGGCACCCGTTAGCTCACATTTTTCACAATCCCCAATTCCCCCCAGGGATGGGCATTAAAGCCTTTCAATGGTGGCTTGATAAAGGCCTCTATAGAATCGGACACTTCTTTAACTCCAATGACCCCCTAAAACTTAGCTCCTGGGGCAGGACCCAGGTCCCCAAACACTTTTTATGACAATAACTTGCATATTAACCTTTAAAATTAGCACTTTTGATTTTTCATGTTCATGTCCCATAGACTATAACGGTGTTCGCGTGTTCAAACAAATTTTTTGCCTGTTCGCATGTTCTGGATGCGAACTGAACAGGGGGGTGTTTGGCCCATCCCTAGTGAGGACGTGGCACGGAGGTGGTAAAGCCGTTGCAGACCAAAGGTTTCAATAAGGAGACATGAAACACATTAGAGATGCGCATACTAGGAGGAAGGTCCAACGCGTAAGCCACTGGGTTAATCCTGCAAAGGATACGGAAAGGCCCAAAAAAAAAGGTGCGAACTTCAAAGAAGGAACACGAAGTCGGAGGTTGCGGGACGACAGCCAGACTCTGTCCCCAACTGGTAGGAAGGCGCAGGCAGTTGTCTGCAGTCAGCATGGAGTCTGTACCTATCGTTAGAATGTCACAAAGCCTCCTGGACTTGTGCCTAAGTGGAACGAAGGCCACGGAGATGCTCCTCTAACGCAGGAATACTCTGCGGAACAAATGAGGCAGGCAACACGGAAGGTTGGAAACCAAAGTTTGCCATAAACGGAGACAAACGGGAAGCTGAATTCAAGGCACTATTGTGAGCAAACTCACACCCACGGTAAGAGGTCTGACCAGTTGTTATGATGGTCAGAAATATAGCAACGTAGGAATTGCTCCAAGGACTGATTGGCTCGTTCTGGGGTCCCATTAGACTGCGGGTGATACGCAGAGGAGAAAGCAAGCTGAATACCCAACTGTGCACAAAAGGCTCACCAGAACCGGGACTCAAACTGACTACCCCTGTCTGAGACAATCACCTTGGGTAGCCCATGTAAGCGGAAGATCTCCCGAGCAAAAATAGAAGCCAGTTCCTTAGAAGTAGGCAACTTCTTGAGTGGAATAAAATGTGACATTTTCGAGAACCGGTCAATCACCATAAGGATAACTGTGTTGCCCTGGGAGTTGGATAACTCCACAATGAAATCCATAGACAGGTGGGTCCAGGGCCTCTCTCCATCGGGTATGGGTTGTAGGAGGCCCACTGGAAGGTGTTGTGGAGTCTTACTCTGAGCACACACGAAACAGGCAGCTACGAAGGTGGTTACATCAGCACGTAGACTAGGCCACCAGAATTGTTGGGAAATTGCCCAAAAGAGTTGATTCTTCCCAGGGTGGCCAGCAGCCTTGGGAGAATGGTAAGTGTGGAGCACAGCAGTATGGAGACTCTTGGGAACAAAGCAGCGGTCACAAGTTTTCTCAGGAGGAGCATCGACCTGAGCAGCAAGAATTTTGTCACCCAAAGGAGAAGTAAGACTGGTGCAAACCATAGCCAGAATACAATCAGGAGGAATCACAGGAACCGGAACCGACTCCATCTTGGAAGTGGAGGAAAATTGTTGTGACAAGGCAGCAGCCCTTACATTCTTAGTACCGGTTAAGAATGAGACAATATAATTAAAACTCAACAAGAAAAGAGCCCATCGCACCCTTCTGGGAGAGAGGCGCTTAGCCTCATACAAGAATGTGAGATTCTTATGGTCAGTAAGAATGAGAACCGGCACAGTGGTACCTTCAAGGAGATGTCTCCATTCTTTCAGGGCTAAAATGATCGCCAACAGCTCTATGTCACCAATCTAGTAATTGCACTCTACCGGTGACAATTTCTTGGAAAAGTAGCCACACGGATGCATAGCGCACTCAGAGTTAGGACTTTGAAACAGAAGGGCGCCAACTCCAGTCTCAGAAGCATCAACTTCTACGATAAAAGGCAATGTAGGATCAGGATGTGCCAACACAGGAGCAGAAACAAAGGCAGCCTTGAGACTCTCAAAGGCCTTAATGAACTCCAGAGACCAACTCTGTGGGTTGCCATCTTTTCTGGTCATATCAGTCAGGGGCTTGACCAGAGATGAGAAGTTACGAATAAACTTCCGATAATAGTTGGCAAAGCCAAGAAAACACTACAGGGGACGTAAACCCACGGGTCGAGGTCACTGTAGGACCGCTGAAAGTTTCACTGGGTCCATCGAAAAACCAGCAGTGGAATTTAACCTGTTCACAATGGAATTCGCACTTTTCCAATTTACAATAGAGATTGTTCTCTCTTAGTCTCTGAAGCACATGACAGACATCTGTGTGGTGGCTCTCCAGGGACTTGGAAAATATGAGGATATTGTCGATATAAACCACCACGCATAACTGCAACAAATCTCGGAGGACATTGTTAATGAACTCCTGGAAAACTGCTGGAGCATTACAAAGGCCAAAAGGCATTACGAGATACTCATAATGACCTGATCTGGTATTAAACACAGTTTTCCACTCGTAGCTCTCCTTAATCCTGACGAGATTGTATGCCCCTCTCAAATCAAGCTTCGTGAAAACTGTTGTTCCCTTGAGGTGGTCAAATAACTCCGTAATCAACTGAATGGGATAGGCATTCTTAATCGTGAAATGATTGAGACCCCTATAATCAATACAAGGTCTCAGTTCACCACTCTTCTTCCGCACAAAAAGAAACCAGCACTAGCAGGAGACGAGGATTTGCAGATGAAACCTCGAGAAAGTGTGTCTGCAACATACTCCTCCATGGCCTTATCCTCCAAGACCGACAAAGGTTAAACCCGGCCCCGAGGGGGTATGGCACCAGGTTGAAGGTCAATTGCGCAATCATACGACCGGTGTGGAGGCAAAGTACCGGCTTGACCTTTGTCAAATAAAATATGGGTGTCTTGCGAGCCACAGATGGACTAATGCCTCTAAGGAGTAAACTATTTAAGCTGCAAGCACTGAACCACGTTTCATTGCGTGTAAATAGATATAAAATAGTAAAAGTGCCCGCGCTAGTATAGTGTCACATATAAAATATATAATATATATAAAAAATATTTTCACATATAAAACACATAAAATGTGATAAATAAAACCATACAGGTAAAATATAATGCAAATAACTATAAATGATAAACCACCAAGTGCATATAGAAGTGCAATCATGGTAATAACTAATAAAAGTACAACGTGCTGAAATATAAATATCAAAACACTTTCCAGTGACAAATGAGTGTATATCCCAATTATTAAATACAAATCACAAAAAAACGTGAATAAATAGTGTCCATAAAATAAGTATACATCATGCTTCTTCTGATGGGTGTATAAATCACAACACGTGAAAACTGTGCTCTCCCGTGACACCCCACATGTGCTTGCGCTCACCTTCAGTCGTGTGACACAGTAATTAAACGGTGTCTAAATAAGCATTGGGGCCACTGCTAGGCTCACTCAGGATACAATGATGCAAAGACACTCCTCTCAGGTGAAACTGCTAGGCTCACTCGGGTTACAATGATGCAAAAACACTCCTCTCAGGTAAAACCAAGATCCAAAATCATAGAAGAAACAAACAGAGGGACTCCATAATGCAATATAGCCAGGACATTTATTAAAAGAATAGAGCCCTCCAAGAGGGTACTCACATTGGATGGGTGCTAGAGTGCACCAGACTGTACAGGTAAAATAATAAGCAGCTGATCGTATGGCGTGCGGTATGGCATGTGCAATCCTCCTCCTCTGCTGACAGCTCCGTCCTACCCCTCCCCGACGCGTATTCGGCACAGGGGTTTCGTGCCTTCCTCTGGGGGATAACATTGGACGGATGCACAGTGTGAGATATATATGTTGTCGGCGGCCATTTTGCCGAGGACCGCCGACCGCCGTATTGAGAAACGAATCACTAAAGCGGACATTTTGCCTGTGCCCACCAGTCTATAATGTGACTCCAATACTGTGTAATGATTGGAAAGTGAAACCTAATCACATATCGTCTGTCATCCAATCGGATTGTGTCGGCGGCCATTTTGCCTAGGCTCGAGGACAACTCTAGTGATGGGCTACACCTATAATGTGACTCCAATGCTGTGTAATGATTGGAAAGTGAAACCTAATCACATATCGCCTATCATCCAATCGGATTATGTCGGCGGCCATTTTACCTGGGCCCGAGGACAGCTCTAGTGATGGGCTACACCTTAAGGTAAACAACAATAGTTATCATCAAGTGACAGCAATTACCAGCTTCCTCAAAATTTATAAAAATAATAGTAATAAATAAAGTGGTCTTCATTAATTGTAGTGTAGTGACATAATGTGTATAGATAAATCAGGATAGAGCTGTACATATAGGAGCCATGCCACACCGCACCTCATCTAACTTTAAACATTATAGATAAAAACAACCCTAATACGTCATCTTTATTAAAACAAATAAAAAAATAACATCAAATTCTCCCCCTCAAAGACTCCTGAAAATCAATGGATCCTACAAGACATCCACGTATCAGATCCCCATATTGGAGTATAATTAATTAGAATAGGTTAAAATATAAATATGAATATATAATAAATCCCAAATCTTCCTGTCAAATCAGTAGTATATAATATTATATAAAAATATATATTTTATTACTAAAAACACCCAAATAAATTAATAAGATATTATCAATAACGGTACTATTAAAATAATGTGTAAAAACCCACGTGAAACTTGATTTGTATAAAAACCATCTGAAAGGTACAATAATCTAAGGCTAACTCTTATATCATTAGAAATTACTGAGGAAACATGTTAAGTCAAAGTCCCTATTGAGCCCCCCAGGGAAAAGAGAACCCAATTGGTGTATCCACCAAGATTCCCGTTTACTGATATCTCTCGTGAAATTGGAACCTCTCCAATGTCGTTTAGGGGCCTCTATCCCCCAAAATTTCATCCCCACCGTACTCTTATTATGCATTTTCTCAAAATGGATATATAAGTGATGTTTGTCTGACCCTTTATGGATGTTGCGTACATGTTCCTCTAATCTGTCTTTTAGGGCTCTGGTGGTACGCCCCACATAGATAAAATCACATGGGCACTTTAAAGCGTATACGACCCCAATAGTGTCACACGTTATGAATTCCCTGATAGTATAGGATTGATGGGTTCTGGGATCGTGGAATTCCTTTAACCTTCTATCATTCCCTGGAACTCTCACACAGCTGTAGCATCTACCACATCCATAGAAGCCCTTAAGATCCCAAAACATTCTAGGATTTGGTAGGGGTGGCTCAACCACGTTGTGTACCAATATATCCCTTAGATTGGGTGCCTTTTTAAAAACAATTTTAGGATTCTCCGGGAGCACACTTTTGAGGTGAGTGTCCTGCTTTAGGACATTCCAGTATTTTCGTATAATTTTCTGTACTTCATTATTTTGTAGGGAGTAATCAAGAACGATACTAATATTGTCATTAGCGTTGCTATCCATAATTTCAATCTTGTCTCTCAATAGATTGTCCCTCTCCAAACGTTCGACCTCCATTTTTTCTTTCTGTAGGAAATCGTTGTGGTATCCTTTATCTAAGAACATGCTGCTTAGCTTGTTGGACTGCCACTCAAAGTCTTCAATTTTTGTACAATTCCTTCTCATTCTCATATACTGGCCCCTGGGAATGTTCCTCAACCAGGGTTTGTAGTGACAGCTGGTAATAGGTATATAAGAGTTACGATCTGTTGCTTTAACAAATGATCTGGTAGTAATACCTTCATTGGTGTTAAAAATTTCCAGATCTAAAAAATGGACGTATTCTTTATTGACATCCCAGGTTAAGGAGATATTGAGATCGTTGCGGTTCATGGAATCCAGTAGTTGCATTAATGCCTCCATGCTTCCCTTCCAAACGATCAGTAGATCGTCAATAAATCTCTTGTACAATAAAATATTATCACCTACTCCATTCAGAACTCCTTCCTCTTCCCATTGGGCCATATACAAGTTCGCTACGCTGGGGGCAAATTTAGCACCCATAGCGACACCTTTTATCTGTAAGTAAAATTTGTTCCCATACCAGAAAAAATTATGGCGTAAACAGAAATCTAAACATTTGAGGATAAATATAACAAAATCTCCATCCACGGGTTCCTCCTTCCTCAGGGCCCACTCTACCGCTTTCATGGCTCCCTCATGGTCTATGCTAGTATACAAAGAGGCTACATCCCCTGTGGCCATGATAATATTATCTTCTGCGTTGCAATCTCTTAATAATTGTAATGTGTGCTTAGTATCCCTGAGGTAGGCTTTTGTTTTTTTCACTAATGGTTGCAGGTGGATGTCTATATATTCCCCCAACCGGGAAGTCAAAGATTCAATGCCACTTACTATTGGCCTTCCCGGGGGGTTTTTGCTATCCTTATGTATCTTTGGTAGGAAGTATATCACTGGTATCTTGCTAACTGTAGGGACAAGATATTTTGCTTCCTGTTTACTCAGGAGTCCTTCTTCCTCACCATCATGAACAATATTTTCTAATATACTTTTGAAGGATTTGGTAGGATTCCTATCCAATGGTCGGTATGTATCAGTATCGCTCAGTATCCGTTCCATTTCTCCCTTATATTGTTGTAGGGATAGTACAACTATCCCCCCGCCTTTATCCGCTGGCCTCATCACTATATCTGTTCTTGTATTTAGTGAATTCAAACCTCTAGTGAAATCCTTCTGTTCATAAAATTTCTTTGTAGGTAATTGCTCTAATTCAGTTGTCACCAATTTCTTAAATAAATCTACGTATTTATTGTTGGCTATATTGGGGTTAAAAACCGAGTTATTCCTCAGATTGGTGTACCTGTTGTTTCCAGTGGCTTTTTCAATAGGATTCAGGGCATAATATTTCTTAATGTTCAATTTTCGGATAAACTTTTGTATTCCAATATATGTCTCAAATTTGTTGAGCCCTTTCTTGGGGGCGAACTTAATGCCTTTATCGAGAACCAGCAGTTCTTCCCTAGAGAGCGGAGCACCACAAAGGTTAAAAATCCCCTCTCATAATCTTCTCGCCTTCTTTTTCTTCTGTATCCTTCTCCCTGCTCTCCCACCTCTCTTCCTTGATTTCTTAACTCTTGGGGGGGCCCTCCCCTGGTACCCCCTAAAAAAGACTCATCATCAAAAAAATCTTCATTGTTCTCCAAAGGCTGGTAACTATTATATATTGGAATCCTATATTGATCTTGCGGAGGGTTTTCATACCTCACTCTCTGAGGTTTTGGTGAGTAGTAAACCGCACCCCTTTGTGTATTCCCATACGAGTCCGAGGGGTTCCCCCTCTGTTGATATTGGTTTAGTGGGGGACCTCTGTGAGGTTGATAATTCCCTCTGTGCGATGTTCCCTGTTGGTACTCGTAGTTGCCTTGAGACCTATGCGGGGTACCTTGCTGGTATCCATGCTGTTTTCTGTAGCCATAGGAGTTGTATTGTCCACCCCGTCGTTGAGGGGGAGGATTGGACTGATACCCCTTATCATAGTAATTCTGTTGGACTCTATTCCCTTCGCTACGATGTGGTGGTCTACCATCATGCCAGTTAGCCTGGTTGTTAGGCGGACCATAATCCTGGTATTGGGTGTAGTTACCCCCATAATTTGATCGTTCCTGCTGGTCATAGTATGGTCTCCTTGGTGGTTGGCGGTGGGGGGTTTGAGGTTGTCTACCCTCATGATGGTTTGAGGGTAATCCTCTCGCTGGTTGTTTGGTGCTCTGTTGCTGGTAAAGTTGCTGTCCTGGTGGTTGTGATGTTCTTGTGTCACTCGAACCACCATCTCCTGCCTGCGGCTGTGTGTTGACATTAGTATTGGTTAATAGTGTGGATTGCCAACGAAAAACCTGTTTATTTTGGTAATCCTCGGAATCCCTCAGATATTTTTTCCTCTTAGTATTTTTGTTTTCTATATCTTTCTTTTGCAAATTCTTGTGCAGCTCTCCCATGAGTCTATCATACTCTGGTGTGTTGACAAAAGGAACCAGCTTATTTCTGATTTCTTTAATCTGACCCTCTATTATTGATAATTTGCGTTGTTTGCGTTTCAGAAGAAATTCCATAATCTCTTTTCCCTTAATGGAAAAGAAGGAGTACCATTCCTCTATATCACCTTCTCCCAGTAATCCGTCGTTTATGGGAACATCCCATCTTAGTTTCCTGGGGACCATGCCATCTTTTAAATATTTATCCATGGTGGAACGATCCCACCATATGTTACTTTTTTTATCCATGCAGTGCCCCAGTCTTCTAAAGAGATGTGTGATATCATTTTCCTTATTATTGCTGGTTGAAAATAGATCTTCCAGATCTATCTCCCTATTTTCAAAGAAGGCAAATGGATCCATAGGCTACTAGCAAGTGTATGAAAAAAGATACAAATAAAATATGGGTGTCTTGCGAGCCACAGATGGACTAATGCCTCTAAGGAGTAAACTATTTAAGCTGCAAGCACTGAACCACGTTTCATTGCGTGTAAATAGATATAAAATAGTAAAAGTGCCCGCGCTAGTATAGTGTCACATATAAAATATATAATATATATAAAAAATATTTTCACATATAAAACACATAAAATGTGATAAATAAAACCATATAGGTAAAATATAATGCAAATAACTATAAATGATAAACCACCAAGTGCATATAGAAGTGCAATCGTGGTAATAACTAATAAAAGTACAACGTGCTGAAATATAAATATCAAAACACTTTCCAGTGACAAATGAGTGTATATCCCAATTATTAAATACAAATCACAAAAAACGTGAATAAATAGTGTCCATAAAATAAGTATACATCATGCTTCTTCTGATGGGTGTATAAATCACAACACGTGAAAACTGTGCTCTCCCGTGACACCCCACATGTGCTTGCGCTCACCTTCAGTCGTGTGACACAGTAATTAAACGGTGTCTAAATAAGCATTGGGGCCACTGTTAGGCTCACTCAGGATACAATGATGCAAAGACACTCCTCTCAGGTGAAACTGCTAGGCTCACTCGGGTTACAATGATGCAAAAACACTCCTCTCAGGTAAAACCAAGATCCAAAATCATAGAAGAAACAGAGGGACTCCATAGTGCAATATAGCTAGGACATTTATTAAAAGAATAAAGCCCTCCAAGAGGGTACTCACATTGGATGGGTGCTAGAGTGCACCAGACTGTACAGGTAAAATAATACTCCAATATGGGGATCTGATACGTGGATGTCTTGTAGGATCCATTGATTTTCAGGAGTCTTTGAGGGGGAGAATCTGATGTAATTTATTATTTGTTTTAATAAAGATGACGTATTAGGGTTGTTTTTATCTATAATGTTTAAAGTTAGATGAGGTGCGGTGTGGCATGGCTCCTATATGTACAGCTCTATCCTGATTTATCTATACACATTATGTCACTACACTACAATTAATGAAGACCACTTTATTTATTACTATTATTTTTATAAATTTTCAGGAAGCTGGTAATTGCTGTCACTTGATGATAACTATTGTTGTTTACCTTAAGGTGTAGCCCATCACTAGAGCTGTCCTCGGGCCCAGGTAAAATGGCCGCCGACATAATCCGATTGGATGATAGGCGATATGTGATTAGGTTTCACTTTCCAATCATTACACAGCATTGGAGTCACATTATAGGTGTAGCCCATCACTAGAGTTGTCCTCGAGCCTAGGCAAAATGGCCGCCAACACAATCCGATTGGATGATAGACGATATGTGATTAGGTTTCACTTTCCAATCATTACACAGTATTGGAGTCACATTATAGACTGGTGGGCACAGGCAAAATGTCCGCTTTAGTGATTTGTTTCTCAATACGGCGGTCCTCGGCAAAATGGCCGCCGACAACATATATATCTCACACCGTGCATCCGTCCAATGTTATCCCCCAGAGGAAGGCACGAAACCCCTGTGCCGAATACGCGTCGGGGAGGGGTAGGACGGAGCTGTCAGCAGAGGAGGAGGATTGCACATGCCATACCGCACGCCATACGATCAGCTGCTTATTATTTTACCTGTACAGTCTGGTGCACTCTAGCACCCATCCAATGTGAGTACCCTCTTGGAGGGCTTTATTCTTTTAATAAATGTACTGGCTATATTGCACTATGGAGTCCCTCTGTTTGTTTCTTCTATGATTTTGGATCTTGGTTTTACCTGAGAGGAGTGTTTTTGCATCATTGTAACCCGAGTGAGCCTAGCAGTTTCACCTGAGAGGAGTGTCTTTGCATCATTGTATCCTGAGTGAGCCTAGCAGTGGCCCCAATGCTTATTTAGACACCGTTTAAATACTGTGTCACACGACTGAAGGTGAGCGCAAGCACGTGTGGGGTGTCACGGGAGAGCACAGTTTTCACGTGTTGTGATTTATACACCCATCAGAAGAAGCATGATGTATACTTATTTTATGGACACTATTTATTCACGTTTTTTGTGATTTGTATTTAATAATTGGGATATACACTCATTTGTCACTGGAAAGTGTTTTGATATTTATATTTCAGCACGTTGTACTTTTATTAGTTATTACCACGATTGAACTTCTATATGCACTTGGTGGTTTATCATTTATAGTTATTTGCATTATATTTTACCTGTATGGTTTTATTTATCACATTTTATGTGTTTTATATGTGAAAATATTTTTTATATATATTATATATTTTATATGTGACACTATACTAGCGCGGGCACTTTTACTATTTTATATCTATTTACACGCAATGAAACGTGGTTCAGTGCTTGCAGCTTAAATAGTTTACTCTTTAGAGGCATTAGTCCATCTGTGGCTCGCAAGACACCCATATTTTATTTGTATCTTTTTTCATACACTTGCTAGTAGCCTATGGATCCATTTGCCTTCTTTGAAAATAGGGAGATAGATCTGGAAGATCTATTCTCAACCAGCAATAATAAGGAAAATGATATCACACATCTCTTTAGAAGACTGGGGCACTGCATGGATAAAAAAAGTAACATACGGTGGGATCGTTACACCATGGATAAATATTTAAAAGATGGCATGGTCCCCAGGAAACTAAGATGGGATGTTCCCATAAACGACGGATTACTGGGAGAAGGTGATATAGAGGAATGGTACTCCTTCTTTTCCATTAAGGGAAAAGAGATTATGGAATTTCTTCTGAAACGCAAACAACGCAAATTATCAATAACAGAGGGTCAGATTAAAGAAATCAGAGATAAGCTGGTTCCTTTTGTCAACACACCAGAGTATGATAGACTCATGGGAGAGCTGCACAAGAATTTGCAAAAGAAAGATATAGAAAACAAAAATACTAAGAGGAAAAAATATCTGAGGGATTCCGAGGATTACCAAAATAAACAGGTTTTTCGTTGGCAATCCACACTATTAACCAATACTAATGTCAACACACAGCCGCAGGCAGGAGATGGTGGTTCGAGTGACACGAGAACATCACAACCACCAGGACAGCAACTTTACCAGCAACAGAGCACCAAACAACCAGGGAGAGGATTACCCTCAAACCATCATGAGGGTAGACAACCTCAAACCCCCCACCGCCAGCCACCAAGGAGACCATACTATGACCAGCAGGAACGATCAAATTATGGGGGTAACTACACCCAATACCAGGATTATGGTCTGCCTAACAACCAGGCTAACTGGCATGATGGTAGACCACCACATCGTAGCGAAGGGAATAGAGTCCAACAGAATTACTATGATAAGGGGTATCAGTCCAATCCTCCCCCTCAACGACGGGGTGGACAATACAACTCCTATGACTACAGAAAACAGCATGGATACCAGCAAGGTACCCCGCATAGGTCTCAAGGCAACTACGAGTACCAACAGGGAACATCGCACAGAGGGAATTATCAACCTCACAGAGGTCCCCCACTAAACCAATATCAACAGAGGGGGAACCCCTCGGACTCGTATGGGAATACACAAAGGGGTGCGGTTTACTACTCACCAAAACCTCAGAGAGTGAGGTATGAAAACCCTCCGCAAGATCAATATAGGATTCCAATATATAATAGTTACCAGCCTTTGGAGAACAATGAAGATTTTTTTGATGATGAGTCTTTTTTAGGGGGTACCAGGGGAGGGCCCCCCCAAGAGTTAAGAAATCAAGGAAGAGAGGTGGGAGAGCAGGGAGAAGGATACAGAAGAAAAAGAAGGCGAGAAGATTAGGAGAGGGGATTTTTAACCTTAGTGGTGCTCCGCTCTCTAGGGAAGAACTGCTGGTTCTCGATAAAGGCATTAAGTTCGCCCCCAAGAAAGGGCTCAACAAATTTGAGACATATAATGGAATACAAAAGTTTATCCGAAAATTGAACATTAAGAAATATTATGCCCTGAATCCTATTGAAAAAGCCACTGGAAACAACAGGTACACCAATCTGAGGAATAACTCGGTTTTTAACCCCAATATAGCCAACAATAAATACGTAGATTTATTTAAGAAATTGGTGACAACTGAATTAGAGCAATTACCTACAAAGAAATTTTATGAACACAAGGATTTCACTAGAGGTTTGAATTCACTAAATACAAGAACAGATATAGTGGTGAGGCCAGCGGATAAAAGCGGGGGGATAGTTGTACTATCCCTACAACAATATAAGGGAGAAATGGAACGGATACTGAGCGATACTGATACATACCGACCATTGGATAGGAATCCTACCAAATCCTTCAAAAGTATATTAGAAAATATTGTTCATGATGGTGAGGAAGAAGGACTCCTGAGTAAACAGGAAGCAAAATATCTTGTCCCTACAGTTAGCAAGATACCAGTGATATACTTCCTACCAAAGATACATAAGGATAGCAAAAACCCCCCGGGAAGGCCAATAGTAAGTGGCATTGAATCTTTGACTTCCCGGTTGGGGGAATATATAGACATCCACCTGCAACCATTAGTGAAAAAAACAAAAGCCTACCTCAGGGATACTAAGCACACATTACAATTATTAAGAGATTGCAACGCAGAAGATAATATTATCATGGCCACAGGGGATGTAGCCTCTTTGTATACTAGCATAGACCATGAGGGAGCCATGAAAGCGGTAGAGTGGGCCCTGAGGAAGGAGGAACCCGTGGATGGAGATTTTGTTATATTTATCCTCAAATGTTTAGATTTCTGTTTACGCCATAATTTTTTCTGGTATGGGAACAAATTTTACTTACAGATAAAAGGTGTCGCTATGGGCGCTAAATTTGCCCCCAGCGTAGCGAACTTGTATATGGCCCAATGGGAAGAGGAAGGAGTTCTGAATGGAGTAGGTGATAATATTTTATTGTACAAGAGATTTATTGACGATCTACTGATCGTTTGGAAGGGAAGCATGGAGGCATTAATGCAACTACTGGATTCCATGAACCGCAACAATCTCAATATCTCCTTAACCTGAAATGTCAATAAAGAATACGTCCATTTTTTAGATCTGGAAATTTTTAACACCAATGAAGGTATTACTACCAGATAGTTTTTTAAAGCAACAGATCGTAACTCTTATATACCTATTACCAGCTGTCACTACAAACCCTGGTTGAGGAACATTCCCAGGGGCCAGTATATGAGAATGAGAAGGAATTGTACAAAAATTGAAGACTTTGAGTGGCAGTCCAACAAGCTAAGCAGCATGTTCTTAGATAAAGGATACCACAACGATTTCCTACAGAAAGAAAAAATGGAGGTTGAACGTTTGGAGAGGAACAATCTATTGAGAGACAAGATTGAAATTATGGATAGAAATCGCTAATGACAATATTAGCATCGTTCTTGATTACTCCCTACAAAATAATGAAGTACAGAAAATTATACGAAAATACTGGAATGTCCTAAAGCAGGACACTCACCTCAAAAGTGTGCTCCCGGAGAATCCTAAAATTGTTTTTAAAAAGGCACCCAATCTAAGGGATATATTGGTACACAACGTGGTTGAGCCACCCCCACCAAATCCTAGAATGTTTTGGGATCTTAAGGGCTTCTATGGATGTGGTAGATGCTACAGCTGTGTGAGAGTTCCAGGGAATGATAGAAGGTTAAAGGAATTCCACGATCCCAGAACCCATCAATCCTATACTATCAGGGAATTCATATCGTGTGACACTATTGGGGTCGTATACGCTTTAAAGTGCCCATGTGATTTTATCTATGTGGGGCGTACCACCAGAGCCCTAAAAGACAGATTAGAGGAACACGTACGCAACATCCATAAAGGGTCAGACAAACATCACTTATATATCCATTTTGAGAAAATGCATAATAAGAGTACGGTGGGGATGAAATTTTGGGGGATAGAGGCCCCTAAACGACATTGGAGAGGTTCCAATTTCACGAGAGATATCAGTAAACGGGAATCTTGGTGGATACACCAATTGGGTTCTCTTTTCCCTGGGGGGGGCTCAATAGGGACTTTGACTTAACATGTTTCCTCAGTAATTTCTAATGATATAAGAGTTAGCCTTAGATTATTGTACCTTTCAGATGGTTTTTATACAAATCAAGTTTCACGTGGGTTTTTACACATTATTTTAATAGTACCGTTATTGATAATATCTTATTAATTTATTTGGGTGTTTTTAGTAATAAAATATATATTTTTATATAATATTATATACTACTGATTTGACAGGAAGATTTGGGATTTATTATATATTCATATTTATATTTTAACCTATTCTAATTAATTATACTCCAATATGGGGATCTGATACGTGGATGTCTTGTAGGATCCATTGATTTTCAGGAGTCTTTGAGGGGGAGAATTTGATGTAATTTATTATTTGTTTTAATAAAGATGACGTATTAGGGTTGTTTTTATCTATAATGTTTAAAGTTAGATGAGGTGCGGTGTGGCATGGCTCCTATATGTACAGCTCTATCCTGATTTATCTATACACATTATGTCACTACACTACAATTAATGAAGACCACTTTATTTATTACTATTATTTTTATAAATTTTCAGGAAGCTGGTAATTGCTGTCACTTGATGATAACTATTGTTGTTTACCTTAAGGTGTAGCCCATCACTAGAGCTGTCCTCGGGCCCAGGTAAAATGGCCGCCGACATAATCCGATTGGATGATAGGCGATATGTGATTAGGTTTCACTTTCCAATCATTACACAGCATTGGAGTCACATTATAGGTGTAGCCCATCACTAGAGTTGTCCTCGAGCCTAGGCAAAATGGCCGCCGACACAATCCGATTGGATGATAGACGATATGTGATTAGGTTTCACTTTCCAATCATTACACAGTATTGGAGTCACATTATAGACTGGTGGGCACAGGCAAAATGTCCGCTTTAGTGATTCGTTTCTCAATACGGCGGTCCTCGGCAAAATGGCCGCCGACAACATATATATCTCACACTGTGCATCCGTCCAATGTTATCCCCCAGAGGAAGGCACGAAACCCCTGTGCCGAATACGCGTCGGGGAGGGGTAGGACGGAGCTGTCAGCAGAGGAGGAGGATTGCACATGCCATACCGCACGCCATACGATCAGCTGCTTATTATTTTACCTGTACAGTCTGGTGCACTCTAGCACCCATCCAATGTGAGTACCCTCTTGGAGGGCTTTATTCTTTTAATAAATGTACTGGCTATATTGCACTATGGAGTCCCTCTGTTTGTTTCTTCTATGATTTTGGATCTTGGTTTTACCTGAGAGGAGTGTTTTTGCATCATTGTAACCCGAGTGAGCCTAGCAGTTTCACCTGAGAGGAGTGTCTTTGCATCATTGTATCCTGAGTGAGCCTAGCAGTGGCCCCAATGCTTATTTAGACACCGTTTAATTACTGTGTCACACGACTGAAGGTGAGCGCAAGCACATGTGGGGTGTCACGGGAGAGCACAGTTTTCACGTGTTGTGATTTATACACCCATCAGAAGAAGCATGATGTATACTTATTTTATGGACACTATTTATTCACGTTTTTTGTGATTTGTATTTAATAATTGGGATATACACTCATTTGTCACTGGAAAGTGTTTTGATATTTATATTTCAGCACGTTGTACTTTTATTAGTTATTACCACGATTGCACTTCTATATGCACTTGGTGGTTTATCATTTATAGTTATTTGCATTATATTTTACCTGTATGGTTTTATTTATCACATTTTATGTGTTTTATATGTGAAAATATTTTTTATATATATTATATATTTTATATGTGACACTATACTAGCGCGGGCACTTTTACTATTTTGACCTTTGTCAAAGACATCGCTAAAATCGCAGTACTCCTCCGACAGGGAGGAAAGTAAAGAGGTGCACAGGACCTTGGCTACCTTCTGGAAGCATCTCTCACTGCATTGTGGTGACCAGGACAGAACCTCAGCACTGAGCCAAACAAAAGTAGGGTTGTGTCTCTGTAACCAAGGATAACCAATAACCAGTGGAAACTTAGGTGAGGAAATAACTTGGAATTGGATTATCTCATGGTGAAGGGCCCCTACGGACATGGACAACAGAACAGTCTCATGAGTCACATGGGCAGTCTGTAGAGGTCTCCTGTCAAGAGCCTCAATGGCAAGTGGAGTGTCACGCAGCTGCAGCGAAATCGAGTGCTTTGATACAAAGGCAGCATCAATGAACAGGCCTGCAACCCCAGAGTCGATTAGAGCCTGTATCTCAATGGATGACTCAGCCCAAGACAGGGTAACCAAAACCAGGGGCTTATCTTTCTGGGAAACTGGAGACGAAACAACGCCACCTAAGGTCTGTCCGTGACAGGACTCCAAGGTTCGGGCATTCCCTGGACGGGTGGGACAAGACTTCAAAAAGTGACCAGCCTGGCCACAATAAAGGCACAATCTCTCCCTCCTAAGGGCTCTCTTATCCGCAGAGAGACACATAAAGGCCAAGTACATGGGTTCATCTTCACTGACTGACTCGGTACCAGGAGGCATGGGAGGTGAGGGAGGCAAGGGTGGAACTGCAAAGCTCGGAGACAAATGTACAGGAGGCTTGCGCCAGCGCTCCTTAAAAGAGAGTCTTTCTCTGAGTCTGGAGTCAATGAGGATGGCAAATGTGATCAACCTCTCCAGTTCAGTGAGTATATTTCGGGCTGCTATCTCATCTTTGATGTTATCCGAGAGACCATGAGAGAAGGCAGCCATGGGGACCTCAATGTTCCAAGCAACCTCTGCTGCCAGAGTACAGAATTCAATGGCGTAATCGGCAGCAGTTCTCGTACTCTGTTTGATGGACATGAGGCTCTTGGCAGCAGAAGCGGAGCACGCGCGAACGTCAAATACTTTTTTGAAGGAAGCCACAAATTCTGGGTAACTCAGGACCATGGGTTTTTGTGTCTCCCATAGAGGGTTTGCCCAGGCCAAGGCTCTCTCAGAAAGCAAAGATATCACAAAACCTACTTTGCTTCTGTCCATGGGAAACGCCTGGGGCAGAATCTCAAAGTATATCTCAACCTGGTTGAGAAACCCTCAGCATTGAACTGGATCGCCCCCAAATCGCTGGGGAAGTTGAGCGGAACCAGACATGCCTCTTATAGAGATAATACTCGAGGCGGGTGCCTGCACAGAGACTGGAGCAGCAGCAGGAATGGCCTGCAACACAGGTTGTACTGGAGCAGCCATAGTGGAAGATTCCAGGTGAGCCATACGACTCAGGAGCATTTGTAACGCCAAGGCAAACTGATCCTTGCAGTGATCCTGGTCATCCAATCTGGAAAAATATTACCAACAAGTGGACTGACTGCATCTTCTGAATTCATGACCTTCGCCTAGACATGTGCATTGCGTTTCGTTCCGAATTGAAATTCGGATGAATTTTTTATTATTCAGAAATTCGGATGCATCCGAATTTCCAAATTAGAAAAGTAAAGAATTTAAAGGAATCCGAAAAAAACGAACAAATTCGAAAACATATTCGAATCGAATTCGAAAACAAATTCGAATCGAATTCGAAAAAAATAGAAAACGTTTTTCTAAAAAAACCAATAAGATAGAATATAAAATAATAAAGCAATAGAATGAATATATATATATGGTTATACAGAAACAGAATGAAATAGAATGAAATCGAATTCTAATAGAAAAGACTAGAACAGAAAAACAATATAACAGAATAGAAAAAAAAATATATAAAAAAATATATAAAACCATCTTCCGAAATTGGAATTTGGTACTGAATGAATTCAAATAGAAAAGATTAGAATAGAACAGAAAATAATATAAAGGAATAGCATAGAAAAACAATAGAACAGAATAGAAAAAAAAAATATTCTATTCTAATCTTTTCTATTCAAATTCATTCTGTACCAAATTCCAATTTCGGAAGATGGTTTTTTATATATATATATATATATATATATATATATATATATATATATATATATATATATATATATATATATAATGTATATATATATATATATATAAAAAAAAACATTTTCCGAAATTCGAATTTCGTATAAAATGAATTTGAATTTGAATAGAAAAGATTAGAATAGAGTAGAAAGAATAGACTAGAAAAACAATAGAACAGAATAGAATAAGATATAATATATATATTATATTTTATTCTGTTCTATTGTTTTTCTAGTCTATTCTTTTCTATTATTTTCTATTCAAATTCGAATTCATTCTATACAAAATTCGAATTTCAGAAGCCATCTTCCGAAATTCGAATTTCGCATAGAATTAATTCAAATTCGAATAGAAAAGTTTAGAATAGAATAGAAAAGAATAGCATAGAAAAATAATGGAACAGAATAGAAAAAAAATATAATATATATATAACCATCTTCCGAAATTGGAATTTGGTACAGAATGAATTTGAATAAAAAAGATTAGAATAGAATATATTATATTTTTTTCTATTCTGTTCTATTGTTTTTCTATGCTATTCTTTTATATTTTCTATTCTATCCTAATCTTTTCTATTGGAATTCGATTTCATTCTATACGAATTTCAAATTTCGCAAAATGGTTATATATAGTTTACTTTTTCAAATTCAGTTAATGTTTTTTTTTGAATGCGGTAGAATTTTTTCGAATTTGATAGTTTTTTTCGAATGTGGTAGAATTTTTTCGAATTTGACAGTTTTTTTCGAATGTGGTAGAATTTTTTCGAATTTGACAGTTTTTTCGAATGTGGTAGAATTTTTTCGAATTTGACAGTTTTTTTCGAATGTGGTAGAATTTTTTCGAATTTGATAGTTTTTTTTTCGAATGTGGTAGAATTTTTTCGAATTTGATAGTTTTTTTTCGAATGTGGTAGAATTTTTTCGAATTTGATAGTTTTTTTTCGAATGTGGTAGAATTTTGTCGAATTTGATAGTTTTTTTCGAATTTTTTCGAATGCGGTCGAATTTTTTCGAATTCGAATACGAAACGAAACGAATTCCGAAAACGAATGTAATGAATGCAACGAATTTAACTAAATGAATTTAGTTAAATAACGAATCTAAACTAAACTAAATGAATTTTTTCATCCTGCACATGTCTACCTTCGCCAACTGTCAGAAACCTTGAATCAGACCGTGACAGAAGTACAGTTAATCACACTTGTTTAATAATAATAAAAAGTTAAACAGAGTAAGCGTAGTCAATACATAGCCAGAGTTCAGTAACCAGATCGGGTAGTCAGCCAATGCCAATGTCAGAGAGCCAGAGATCAGCGTAGTAGTACAGCAAGCAGGATCAGGAGCCAGAATGGACGTCAGCCGAGCAAGTCTTCAACAGGAACGCAGTAGAAAATCTCTGAGATGTGACCAAAGGCGAAGGCAGGGATGGAGTGAGCTGGATGGCTTTAAGTAGCCAGGACTGACAAGCAGATCATCAACAGCTGAGTCACTGTGGAGAGAAAGGAGCTGGCAATTAGCCGACAGCTGAGAGGCCAGCTCAGAGAAGGCAGGGCTGAGCCCAGCCCTGACAGCTTGTGACCTAAGTTTGACTCATCTCATAGGTCTGCAGGTGCTGTTTTACAGTTGTTTGTTGCTGCACCACCATGCTGATATTTCCTAGGTGGAATAAATATACAGCCCCTGTCAGTATAATCATCTGTTGCTTCACCCTATCATGAATGCATGGGCTGTATGCTGGTGAAAGTGGTGTTTTTTTGTTTTTTTACACTATGTTGTCTAACTTTATTGGTGATGATGGGTGGTTCCTGTTTATACATCTTGATCATTTGAATTTTTTGTATCAATAAAGATTATTTATATACTTTTGCAAATTTACTGCTATTTTTCCATTCTTGTAACTTGTCATTATACCCTGGTGACTCAAGATTATGGTCCTTTTGGCAGTTCAGTTTTTCTGCCTTTTTTCTTATGTACCTCTGGTTTGGGGGGTGGAAATATAACGGGATATCCGACAGAAAAAATGTGTTTTATATTAATGGTCCTCCAATCCACCTATATCTAATGTGTTAATGCAATGTATACATACAAAGGAAAATGAGAAAAGAGTACACACACCTATTTATAATTTCTGGTAAAAAGACATATTGTAAAACAATAAATGTCATATTCATGTGTTTTATGAAGCATAGGGATAATAATTCATTAATAAAAATGTACAAAATGAATGATAACAAATATTAAATAAAAAACATGTAGGTACTAAAAATTATCATGTGTGTGTATATGTATATAAATTTAAAAAATACACACACATGTACTGTATATACCATATTTACAAGAGTTATATATAAAGTTACACTAATAGTGCATACAGTGAGTGCATACAGTGATAGCTGTGCAAATCAAAGTCTTTTCTTAAAAAAAAAAAATTGCTGTGCTCCGTATCCCTTTAATTTCTGTGCATCACCTTGTGGGGAACTGTGAATACTCCGCACTCACCAGATATGTTGGACTCCTTTACCTTATAGCAAAGAGAGTCAGTTGTGCTTGTAGGTCTTTAGGGGGACCTTTCCCACTGCGTTGTCCTCTGGTTACTCCCGCTGGTGTGGATTATCTCCAATGGTGACTCTGCATATCCAGGGCCATAAAGTGCAGGTGTGCATTATATGGAGAGAGAGAAGCTTCTCATAGTATGAAATCCTCAAAAACTTTTATTTAAAAATCGTTATCATACATGGTAAGAAACCATAAAATTGTAGTTGTTTGTAAACAGACTGGACATCGCCCTAAAGCATAAGAACCGACTCTGTGTTTGTGCAAATAGTGGTTGCTGCCTGAAAAATGGCATGTGTTCCACTAACTCAGCCGGTGGTGGCATGTAGGAAGTTCAGCTTGATGCGTTTCGTCATCCAAGTGCGATGTTAGCAATAAGTTCCCTTGCGTTCCAGTCACTTAAATTAATTTGTCATAGCAAACTGCAGTCCTCCCCTCCAATTATCTGTTGGATTCAGAGTAGACCCCAGAGGCGTAGCTTGAAGCTTGTGGGCCCCCATACAAAAGTTGACCTGGGCCCCCCCCACTACTTCCAGCGTGCGTGCAGATACATCCACTGCACGCCAAGATACTCAAAGTGGCTTAAGAGTTTTGAGTTCCCACAGTTCCTCTTTACATCAGAGAACAGGGATTACCGCTGGAGAATCAGAGGACAGGGATCACCGCTGGAGAATCAGAGGACAGGGATCACCGCTGGAGAATCAGAGGACAGGAAGAACCGCTGGAGAATCAGAGGACAGGGATCACCGCTGGAGAATCAGAGGACAGGGATCACAGCTGGAGAATCAGGACAGGGATCACCCCTGGCAGGTCACTTGGCAGAGCTCCTTTCCCATCCCAGCACTGTATACAGCACCCCCCACACTACACAAGGCTGAAATCACATTTCTTTACACACAGTCTGTCAGCCTTCACAGGGTGTATATGGCATTTATGTTGCCGTTCTGACCTGTGAAATTCTCAGGTCGGAAAGGCAGTGTAGTTGCAGTAGGTGGATACACCCTGTGCAGATCTTGCAGAGGAGGAGCAGTATAGAGTGCTGTAATGGGAAAGGAGCTCAGCAGCTGGGCATAGCATCCAGGGAGGAGGGGTGGTCAGGGGGTTTGGGGGGGGCACAACTTAGATCTGGGGGCAAAGCCAAGTAACACAAAATCTGGAGCCTGCAGCCCCTCAGGGGCCCCTCAGGTGTTGGGGGAAGGTCACCTCCCGGAGGTGTATGTCTTTTCCCCATTGTCAGGGAAGTGAGGTAAGCGCACATCCCCAGGTGGAAGGGGGGGTAGAGAGAATCCCAGCTGGTGACTGGGAGACACTGAGCCGTGTCCTACCTCACCAGTGACATTGGTCCTATCGTGGCTACAGGGCGGCACTCTCCTCCTCTTGCCTCGCTGAGCTTGGTTACCATTCAATGTTGCCAGCACACAGCACAGACACTTCCCCATCCTGGGCTGTTTTCACCTTGTGCTCCTCTCCATTCAGGAAATGTCTCACAGCTTCTCCCCAGCCAATTCAAACAGAGGGGTGTGGACTGTGGAAGGCAAAGTAGAAGCCCAGTACTGGAGTGTGGCTGCGGGGCCCTATGGCAGATTGGAGCTGGATTTTGTGGAGGATATGATAATATGACAGGGAGGCAGCAGGGGCCCCCTGGAGCTAGGGTCAGGTTGCAATTGTGACCCCTGCAACCCCTTATGCTATGCCCGTGTAGGGAGTTCATACCACTTGTGGGACAGGCAAATTTGTTAGCACCTTCTGTGCTATTGTTAGTATTATATTTTCTAATTACACCTCTCATATACCCTTGGTATTATCATTTATGTGGACTAAAGTGACTATTGCATACTATGTTCTGTGTCTCAACATGAATAATGTTAAATATTGTGAATAATTATATGAAAATTGAAGAGAGAAAGAAAAAATTGAAATAAATTTTGATACACAGAAATGAAAGGAAGCACAGCAGCACTTTTTTTTAAAAGAAAAGACTGCACAGCCATCACTTTATGCACTATTATGCCCCGTACACACGGTCGGATTTTCTGATGGAAAATGTCCGATCGGAGCGTGTTGTCAGAAATTCCGACCGTGTGTGGGCTCCATCGGACATTTTCCATCGGATTTTCCGACACACAAAGTTTGAGCGCAGGCTATAAAATTTTCCGACAACAAAATCCGTTGTCGGAAATTCTGATCGTGTGTACACAAATCCGATGGACAAAGTGCCACGCATGCTCAGAATAAATAAAGAGATGAAAGCTATTGGCCACTGCCCCGTTTATAGTTCCGACGTACGTGCTTTACGTCACCGCGTTTAGAACGATCGGATTTTCCGACAACTTTGTGTGACCGTGTGTATGCAAGACAAGTTTGAGCCAACATCCGTCAGAAAAAATCCTAGGATTTTGTTGTCGGAATGTCCGAACAAAGTCCGACCGTGTGTACGGGGCATTAGTGTCACTTTAAAGTTTGCACAACCTGTTATTCAATTTTGGATTAATTCATCACAAAAGATTGGACCTTAGTTATTTATGTATAAATTTACCATGTATTAATTCACCATTCGCTGAGTTAACACATTGATAGAGTCATAAACAAAAAATGTGTAGCGCTATTAAGACAAGATACCTTAAACTAATAAGTTAAAAAGGCCTATACCCAAAGTGTAATATACACCAATAAAGGTAGCACATATAAAATCAAACTGGGAATAAATGTGTCAAATGGACAGTCAGTAAGTTGGAACTGAATGGGTCACTACCCAAAACGTGAGGTGAGGAGCGCCTTCACCAGCATACAGCAGAAAAAGTCTCAGAGGTTAATATTCTGCAGCCACTTAAAAAGTCTCATCAATAAATAGGATGTTCCATCTGTGAACCCCACTATTCACCACTGTGTCTTCAGAAACATGCAGTGCGCTTAGATGTAATAGATGGGGGCTTACCGGAGGGTTTGAACCCAAAAACAGCATATACTGTTAGGGTCAAACCGACTTTTATTGCACCCTGGCAATGGTGAGAAGATCTTGGCAGCCTGGAGATATTGAACGGGGCTGTTCTAATGATGCATCTTCTCCATAGGTATTACTGGATCTCTCCACGCAGGGTTCATAAAAGGCACAAAAAGGGACTACATAGTGTGATACCGTAGACACCGTATTTATTAAAATAAAAAGAAATACACTTACATGATGAAGTAAATAAAAAGCGCTTGTACGTAAAAGGGGCGGCAGTGGAGTCCTCCCGACGCGTTTCGTCTGAGTAGACTTCGTCCTGTATCACACGTACGGTATCACACTATGTAGTCCCTTTTTGTGCCTTTTATGAACCCTGCGTGGAGAGATCCAGTAATACCTATGGAGAAGATGCATCATTAGAACAGCCCCGTTCAATATCTCCAGGCTGCCAAGATCTTCTCACCATTGCCAGGGTGCAATAAAAGTCGGTTTGACCCTAACAGTATATGCTGTTTTTGGGTTCAAACCCTCCGGTAAGCCCCCATCTATTACATCTAAGCGCACTGCATGTTTCTGAAGACACAGTGGTGAATAGTGGGGTTCACAGATGGAACATCCTATTTATTGATGAGACTTTTTAAGTGGCTGCAGAATATTAACCTCTGAGACTTTTTCTGCTGTATGCTGGTGAAGGCGCTCCTCACCTCACGTTTTGGGTAGTGACCCATTCAGTTCCAACTTACTGACTGTCCATTTGACACATTTATTCCCAGTTTGATTTTATATGTGCTACCTTTATTGGTGTATATTACACTTTGGGTATAGGCCTTTTTAACTTATTAGTTTAAGGTATCTTGTCTTAATAGCGCTACACATTTTTTGTTTATTATCTATCTATGTGGCAACGATTCTAGTTGTGGTGTTAGCTGCTTATATCTTCCTGACTATTCAGAGTAAGCGCAAATCTATTGGCGTGAATTTTGGTGTACATTGATAGAGTCATCAGCAAAGTTGATATGGTTTGGTTATAAACACGGAGGAATATAGCACTGGGTATTAGCACAATATTAGGTGGAGCAAGCTCTCTATTATTTATCTATTTATTATTTTGCCCACTAGTGGGGACAATATTGACAGCAGCGGCTTAATCACATTGCCACCCATCAACATAGGCGTGAGGTGTTTTACATTTAATAACCAGAGATATTAATCATAATATGGTGTTAATCTCTATTTCCTCATTTAACCCTCTAGGCGCCAAAGAATTCAGTATGAAAATCCAATACATTTCTGAAATCTCTCAGTTAGAGAGTCGCGGGGGGATGCTTTCTTTAACCCAAACTCGCAAACCTTTGGTGGACTGGTTGTGATGAGAGAGGAAGCACCTGGGGACACTATGGCCCTCAGACCCTGCCTCAATCAACCTCCTATGGTCCCCAAAATGGGCTTGCACTGTCTGAATAGTGTGGCCCACATAAGAAAGATCTTGGAAACTCTTTTGACAATGCTGGACAAACGGGCACATTTTGCATCAGATTTTTTGCATTGGTACATGCTGTCCAGACTACAAAAAGTGACCAAGGAGTTGGATGAGGTGGTGGCAGAGTAGGTGATTCTGCTAGGAGCTAAAATATTCTTTATATTTCTGGCTTTCCTATAAATAATTAGAGGTCTCTCTGACTAGACTGGGGCTAATTTTGGGATCCTGTAAAAGGATACTGTGACGGACCCCCGTACTCAACAGGATTATGTCCACCATAAATGCTTCCTTTGTCCAGAACCAGCACTATCCAAGACCCTTTAGCTCACCCAGTCATTAGCCGTAACTTAATGTAGGGTGAAAAAACATCAAACTGTTTATTCAAACACAGGTACACAGGTATATGCTCAGGGAACAACTCCCCCCTCCCTTTAATTCAGGGATGGGGTAAACTGTCCAATCAGCAGGGAGAGTTGTTGGAGGAATTCGCCCCTCCCCTCTCCACCCTGCCCCCAGTCCACATGCCAGGAACACAACCACAAAACATCCATCCAATGGACAAGAACAATGGGACACAGCCACACCCCAAACGATCCCAGCAAAGAGTCCAGCAGGATGAGACAACACACTATATATATACAGTGGGGACAGAAAGTATTAAGACCCCCTTAAATGTTTCACTCTTTGTTATATTGCAGTCATTTGCTAAAATCATTTAAGTTCATTTTTTTCCCATAATTAATGTACACACAGTACCCCATATTGACAGAAAAACACAGAATTGTTGGCATTTTTGCAGATTTATTAATAAAGAAAAACTGAAATATCACATGGTCCTAAGTATTCAGGCCCTTTGCTGTGACACTCATATATTTAACTCAGGTACTGTCCATTTCTTCTGATCATCCTTGAGATGGTTCTACACCTTCATTTGAGTCCAGCTGTGTTTGATTATACTGATTGGACTTGATTAGGAAAGCCACACACCTGTCTATATAAGACCTTACAGCTCACAGTGCATGTCAGAGCAAATGAGAATCATGAGGTCAAAGGAACTGCCTGAAGAGCTCAGAGACAGAATTGTGGCAAGGCACAGATCTGGCCAAGGTTACAAAACAATTTCTGCTGCACTTAAGGTTCCTAAAAGCACAGTGGCCTCCATAATCCTTAAATGGAAGACGTTTGGGATGACCAGAACTCTTCCTAGAGCTGGCCATTCGGCCAAACTGAGCTATCAGGGGAGGAGAGTCTTGGTGAGAGAGGTAAAGAAGAACCCAAAGATCACTGTGGCTGAGCTCCAGAGATGCAGTCGAGAGATGGGAGAAAGTTGTAATATGTCAACCATCACTGCAGCCCTCCACCAGTCGGGGGTTTATGGTAGAGTGGCCCGACGGAAGCTTCTCCACAGTGCAAGACACATGAAAGCATGCATTGAGTTTGCTAAAAAACACCTGAAGGACTCCAAGATGGTGAGAAATAAGATTCTCTGGTCTGATGAGACCAAGATAGAACTTTTTGGCCTTAACTCTAAGCGGTATGTGTGGAGAAAACCAGGCACTGCTTATCACCTGTCCAATACAGTCCCAACAGTGAAGCATGGTGGTGGCAGCATCATGATGTGGGGGTGTTTTTCAGCTGCAAGGACAGGACGACTGGATGCAATCGAGGGAAAGATGAATGCGGCCAAGTACAGGGATATCCTGGACGAAAACCTTCTCCAGAGTACTCAGGACCTCAGACTGGGCCAAAGGTTTACCTTCCAACAAGACAATGACCCTAAGTACACAGCTAAAATAACGAAGGAGTGGCTTCACAACAACTCTGTGACTGTTCTTGAATGGCCCAGCCAGAGCCCTGATTTAAACCCAATTGAGCATCTCTGGAGAGACCTAAAAATGGCTGTCCACCAACGTTTACCATCCAACCTGACAGAACTGGAGAGGATCTGCAAGGAGGAATGGCAGAGGATCCCCAAATCCAGGTGTGAAAAACTTGTTGCATCATTCCCAAAAAGACTCATGGCTGTATTAGATCAAAAGGGTGCTTCTACTAAATACTGAGCAAAGGGTCTGAATACTTAGGACCATGTGATATTTCAGTTTTTCTTTTTTAATAAATCTGCAAAAATGTCAACAATTCTGTGTTTTTCTTTCAATATGGGGTGCTGTGTGTACATTAATGAGGAAAAAAATGAACGTAAATGATTTTAGCAAATGCTGCAATATAACAGAGTGAAAAATTTAAGGGGGGCTGAATACTTTCCGTCCCCACTGTGTATATATATATATATATATATATATATATATATACAACATTCCAGTGTGGCTGTACGGCGAGTCCGACTAGCACAGATCAGACTGGGGTTCTCAGTCACCCTGTGCCCCTAATAGATACAGGGTGATTTACACATAGGTGGGGCCGGAGGAGCTGGACACAGATTTTCCAGAGCGCTCCAAGGTAAAATAGGTTCCACAAGCCCCCCACTCAAAGTGACTCCTGTCACAGATACCCCAGTGACGCCTAATGATTTTTTCCATCTCTCTGTACGAATAGTGATATTGTGTAATGAACTTAACCTCAGCATTGGTGGGCGGAGGTAAAGTTCCATTTTTGGTGGTAGGGACTTGGCATTCACAGAAGGCCCTATTTACCAAATCAGGAACATAGCCTTTGTGAAGAAATTTATCAGTAAGGATCTTCCCTTGTGCAGCATAATCATAGTCCAAGGAACAATTCTTCCTTAGCCTACAGAACTGGCCCTTTGGGATGTTTTGTTTCCACTTAGGGTGGTGGTAGCTCGCGAAGTGGAGATATGAGTTGCCGAGAGAGGGCTTAAAATGTGTGTTCGACAAAAACAGCCTTCTGCATAGGACAACTCGAGATCTAGAAATACTAGGGTCATAGGATCAAGCACATGTGTGAAGGAAATACCCATGTTGTTCTTACAATATTCAACAAAAGGAGCAATGGATAAGGGGGACCATCCCATATGACAATCACGTCATCAATCTATCTACCATAATAGATGATCTGGGCAGCGAAGGGGTTATTTCTCTAGAAGCATGACTCCTCCCACCAACCCATGGTGAGATTGTCACAACATGGTGCAAAAGAGGCGCCCATAGCGGTGCCATGCATCTGGAGATAATAACCCCCTAGATGTTTGAAATAATTGTGCTCCAAGCAAAATTGTGTGCTCTCTATGATGAACTGGGCTTGTCTATGGTGAAGATTGGGTTATATGGCAAGAAAGTGTCCTAAAGCTGTAAGGGTGAATTGAAGGACCATTTAAATAATTTTTAAATAAAAAAGCTCTGGCCTGCCCTCCCCTTGCATGCCACTCCCCTAGGAGAATGACGCGCACTTTGCCGGTTGAGCCTCCTGGGATATGCATGTCACATATGCCAGGAGGTTTAGTCCTTCATTGAGAAAGGAGGATGGGGGGGGCAGGGGGCTAGCAGCTTATCATCTGGAGAGTTGCCGGCTGAACTCAGAAAAGAACCTGCAGCTTCCTAATGACTTCACGCAAGAAGATGGCAGTGTGGGACCAATCAGGGGCCAGAAGAGAAGAAGATCTGCACAGGATAACACTGGATCCACTGAGTGGGTGAGTATCCTAATTGTGCAGGTTCCACAACCAGCTAAACAGGGTTAAAAAAAAATTGGGGGTGAGGATGAAGATCTGCTTTGAACAACAAAGCTTGCTCACTAGTCTGTCCCAGCCTGTGATTGGACAGTGAAAGAGTAGAAGCACATTGATCAAGTCATCCTTCTGTTCTTTCCTCCTGGAGGCAGACTTTTGATTGGCTCAGAATTCTGATCCTCCCTATCCCAGTCTGCTGTGTAATTCACACCTGTGCATCATGAACTGTCCAAAAAAGTTCATATTCATTTGTTATGCTCCAGTGCACATTAGAGGGCCTATTAACCGCTTGCCAACCAGTTTCACTGATACAGCTAGGCGAAACGACGTTATGTTACGTTGCTTCACCTTTTGGCCACTAGTGGTGCGCGCCCCGACCCTGATGCGAGTTCCTGGTGGGCGCGATGACTGCCGGGCTCCCGCGATCGCTTGTGACAGAGCGAGAACCGGATTGTCAGTTAAAGCGACGCAGTCCCGAATAGCAAAAAGTGCTCTGGTCATTTGGCAGCCAAATGGTCCAGGGCTTAAGTGGTTAAAATCACTGCTCCCAAAAAAACGACCGTTTTTAAAACTTTTTTTTTGCATTGATACATGTCCCCTGGGGCAGGACCCAGGTCCCCAAACACTTTTTATGACAACTTGCAAATAAGTCTTTAAAATTAGCACTTTTGACATGTTCATGTCCCATAGACTTTAACGATGTTCGCGTGTTTGAACACATTTTTTGCCTGTTCGCATGTTCTGCTGCGAACCGAACCGGGGATGTTTGGCTCATCCCTATTAGGGACCTTAGATTGTAAGCTCCTTGACTGATGTGAATATACAATGCATATGTAAAGCACTGCGTAAATTGACGGCACTATATAAGTATCTTAAATAAATAAATAAATAAATGTAAATCATTGTGTCTAGGAAGTTTAAATGTCTGACACAGATCAGCCCCTTGCTGCAGTCTCTCAACTTTGGACAAATTACAATATTGCAGCTAGATCACTGGAGGATTGGAGACTGAAGAAATGCTTCATCCTGCCTACAAAATATGTTTTACCTTATCTCAGCCTAGGCAACGTTACGTGTCTGGAGTTCAAGAATGACTTATTAATGATAAAATCTTAATTTGAATTATACAGATGTTGCATAATGTGAGATCAGGAATTTATCTATGCAAACTTAAAAATTACAGAAAGTCCAGTTTAACTACTTCTGCACTTTGGTAAGCTAGTAAGGAATCTCCTTTACAACTCATAGGAAAGAAATAGCAGTTCCACTGCACTTTTCATTATTCACACACCTCTGCTTACATATTTCATACTTGCCAACAGTCTCAATTTTCCCGGGACAGTCCCGATAATTGAACCCTTGTCCCGATCTGAGTGTATCCCGAGGAAAATCCCGGGATTTTGATTTTTTCCTGGGAATCGGGACTTTTTTTGGCACCGGCTGCAGCTTCTGGCTATGCAAATATGGCCGCCGCGAGATCTCTTTCCGGCTAGTAGATCTCTTTACCCATATGTTCAGTGGAGAGGGGAAGGGCCTCCGATCCATGCAGCCAATAGACATCCCAATAAGTACACTCCATTGAGTGATACTGTTGAAACCAGTCAGGTACCAGCACTGCTGGAGCTGAGGGACTCTCCTAGCTGCCAGGGGAAGAACTCCTCCAGTGAGAGTGGGGGGAGCGAAGGGAAAGGAAAGACAGATTCTGGTGGTAGGGGACTCAATTCTTAGAAGGACAGAGAGGCCAATCTGTAACAAAGACCTAAAGCGCTGAACAGTATTTTGTCTACCGGCGCTCAGGTTTGGCACATCACGGATCTGGTGGACAGATTACTGGGAGGGGCTGGGGAAGACCCAGCTGTCATGGTGCACGTTGGCACAAATGGCAAAGTCAGAGGCAGATGGAGTGTCCTAAAGAACGATTTTAGGGACTTAGGAGCTAAATTGAGGAAAAGGACCTCCAAGGTAGTATTCTCAGGAATACTACAGGTACATTGAGCCACACCAGAAAGGCAGAGGGAGATTAGGGAAGTAAACAAGTGGCTGAAGAGCTGGTGTAGTAAGGAGGGGTTTGGGTTCCTGGAGGACTGGGCCGACTTCTCAGTTGATAACAGGTACTATAGAAGGGACGGACTGCACCTAAATGAGGAGGGTGCAGATCAGCTGGGAATGAAGATGGCCAAAAAGTTAGAGGGGTTTTTAAACTAGTTGACGGGGGAGGGTCCAGAGGTATAGATAGTCAGCGTGAAACATATTCCAGAGTGTAGTATTAGGGGCATTAATGGTAGGTTGACCAAAGCACATAAACCCAAGGTAAGTATAGTACCAAGTCCTAGTTGCTATCTCCGAACACCCAATAAGAGGATAATATGAGATCGGTCTAAACAACATGGCATGTTCACCAATGCCAGGAGCCTGGCGGACAAGATGGGTGAACTAAAGATACTGTTGTACGAGGAGGATTTGGATTTTGTGGGAATTTCAGAGACCTGGTTCAACAGCTTTCATAATTGGCTGGCAAACATTCAAGGGTATGCCCTTTATCACAAGGATAGAGAGGGTAAAAAAGGGGGAGGGGTATGCCTATATATCAAGAATAATGTACAAGTGAATGTGAGAGATGACATCACTAAGGAAGCTAGGGAGGAGGTGGAATCCTTATGGGTGGAGCTCCAAAGGGATGAAGCTAAGGGGAAAATAATACTGGGAGTATGCTATAGGCCCCCTAACCTGAGGGAGGAAGGGGAGACAGATCTCCTATCACAATTTGGATTAGCAGCAAGTATGGGAAGGTTATCATAATGGGGGATTTTAACTATCCAGACATAGACTGGGCGGAGGGAACCGCACATTCATCTAAGGCTCGCCAGTTCCTAAATGTCTTGCAGGACAATTTTATGGGTCAGATGGTAGACGCACCAACTAGAAATAAAACGTTACTGGATCTACTGATTACCAACAATACAGACCTGATCGTGGATGTGGAAATACGGGGCAATTTAAATAACAGCGATCACAGGTCAATTGGCTTCAGTATAAATCACACAAATAGGAAACATAAGGGGAATACAAAGACACTGAATTTCAAAAGAGCCAACCTCCCTAAACTACGAGCCTTGCTAGAAGGCATAAATTGGGATAAAATCTTAGGAACAAAGAACACAGAGGAGAGATGGGTTTGCTTTAAGAGTATATTAAATAAGGGCATTAGCCAATGGATCCCATTGGGTAATAAATTTAAAAGAGCGATCAAGTCCTGGATGGCTTAACTCCAATGTAAAAATGCATATAAAAGCAAAGGAGAAGGCTTTCAAAAAATACAAGGTTGAGGGATCATCACCAGCATTCAGACTTTATAAAGAATGCAACAAATAATGTAAGGGTGCAGGAAGCACCTCCATGGTTAACAGAGGACAGAATTAAAATTAGACTTGGGAAACTTAACATTAATAAATCACCAGGACCAGATGGCTTGCACCCAAGGATACTTAGGGAACTCAGTCAAGTCATTGCCAGACCATTGTTTCTAATTTTTACTGACAGTCTACTGACTGGAATGGTACCAGCTGATTGGAGAAAATCCAATGTAGCACCAATATTTAAAAAGGGCCCAAAATACATCCCTGGGAATTACAGACCAGTTAGCCTAACATCAATAGTATGTAAACTCTTGGAGGGGATGATAAGGGATTATATACAAGATTTTAGTAATGAGAACGTTATCATTAGCAGTAATCAGCATGGATTCATGAAGAATCGTTCTTGCCAAACCAATCTATTAACTTTCTATGAGGAAGTGAGTTGCCATCTAGATAAAGGAAGGCCCGTAGACGTGGTGTATCTGGATTTTGCAAAAGCATTTGACACAGTTCCCCATAAAGGTTTACTGTACAAAATAAGGTCCATTGGCATGGATCATAGGGTGAGTACATGGATTGAAAACTGGCTACAAGGGCGAGTTCAGAGGGTGGTGATAAATGGGGAGTATTCGGAATGGTCAGGGGTGGGTAGTGGGGTCCCCCAGGGTTCTGTGCTGGGACCAATCCTATTTAATTTGTTCATAAATTACCTGGAGGATGGGATAAACAGTTCAATCTCTGTATTTGCGGATGATACTAAGCTAAGCATTGCAATACATTCTCTGCAGGATGTGGAAACCTTGCAAAGAGATCTGAACAAATTCATGGGGTGGGCAGCTACATAGCAAATGAGGTTCAATGTAGAAAAATGTAAAATAATGCATTTGGGTGGCAAAAATATGAGTGCAATCTTTACACTGGGGGGAAAACCTCTGGGGGAATCTAGGAAGGAAAAGGACCTGGGGGTCCTAGTAGATGATAGGCTCAGCAATGGCATGCAATGCCAAGCTGCTGCTAACAAAGCAAACAGAATATTGGCAAAAAGGGGATCAACTCCAGAGATAAAATGATAATTCTCCCACTCTACAAGACTCTTGTCTGGCCGCACCTAGAGTATGCTGTCCAGTTCTGTGCACCAGTCCTCAGAAAGGATGTACTGGAAATGGAGCGAGTACAAAGTAGGGCAACAAAGCTAATAAAAGGTCTGGAGGATATTAGTTATGAGGAAAGGTTGCGAGCACTGAACTTATTCTCCCTGGAGAAGAGACGCTTGAGAGGGGATATGATTTCAATATACCAATACCATACTGGTGACCCCACAATAAGGATAAAACTTTTTCGCAGAAGGGAGTTTAACAAGACTCGTGGCCACTCATTAAAATTAGAAGAAAAGAGGTTTAACCAGTTGCCTGGAGGGCACTTTCACCCCCTTCCTGCCCAGAACAATTTTCAGCTTTCAGCACTCTCTTTGAATGACAATTACTCAGTCATGCAATACTGTACCCAAATGAAATTTGCTTCCTTTTTTTTCACACAAATAGAGCTTTCTTTTGGTGGTATTTAATCACTAGTGGGTTTTTTATATTTTGTGCTATAAATAAAAAAAGACTGAAAATTTGGTGAAAAAATGCCTTTTTCTTTGTTTCTGTCATAAAATTTTGCAAATTAGTAATATTTCTTCATATTCAATTTTGGCCAAAATTTATATGGCTACATATCTTTGGTAAAAATAACCCTAATTAGTGGATATTATTTGGTCTTTGTGAAAGTTATAGAGTCTGCAAGCTATGGTGGCAATCATTGAAAATTGATCCCACCTGATGTACTGAAGACCTATCTCATTTCTTGAGACAATAACAAGCCAGGAAAGTACAAATACCCGCAAAATGACCCCATTTTGGAAAGCAGACACCCCAACGTATAATCTATGAGGCATAATGAGTCTTTTGAACTGTTCATTTTTTTCCGGAAGTTTTTGGTAAATGTGGAAAAAAAATGAAAACGCATTTTTATCCCACAAAGTTGTCCATTTTTAAGATATTTCCAACACATAGCATGTACATAGCAAAAATGACACCCCAAAATACATTCTGCTACTCCTCCTGAGTATGGCGATACCACACGTGTGAGACTTTTACACAGCCTGGCCACATACAGAGGCCCACCATTGAAGTAGCACCTTCAGGCGTTCTACAAGCCTAAATTACACATCTCATTTCTCAACCACCTATTACACTTTTGAAGGCCCTGGAGCACCAGGACAATGGAAATTACACTTCTAATTTCCTGACAACCTATTATTTTTGAAGGCCCTTATATTTCTAACACATAGCATTTACATACCAAAAATTATGCTCCAAAATAAATTCTATTGAGGAAAGGGTAAAAAAAAAAGTATTACCTGTGATCTTAGTAGTGTCCCCAGAGGAGAGAATTGGTCCAGGCAGCAGGCAGGGATGTGCTTAGCAACAATAGTAATTATCCAGGCCGCAGGCAGGAATATTGTCTATAGTCAGCCTAAGGATATCGTCAGCACAGCCAAAGCATTTGTCCATAGAAATTGCCCAGGCAGAGACAGCCAGCACAGCCATAATATTGGTCCTGGTACACCGTTACCTGCCTGCACTCATTATTGTGCTGCTCCCCAGCCCTTCATAAACATACTGCCTCTTGCTACAGCTAATTATTTCCACAGTCCAGGTAGCAGGCAGAGGTGTAGTCAGTTTATGCTGCAGGCAGGAGGATGGCGGCAGTAAGTCAGCAGCAGGCTGAGGGCCACAATCAGGTAAGATCTGTGCACAGGGGCACAGGGGTAGAGGCTTCGACCCACCCAAATCTCTATGAAGGCTCTGGACTCAAGACCCTAATCCGGAAATTACGAAACCCGGAGACAACAAAAAAAATGTTTTCTCCATCCGGAAAAACATTTTTGGAGCCCCTCACATGTGAGACCCCTGTGTACTACAGTAGCAGGGCAACAGATCAGTCCAAGCGGTAGGCAAAAGCATAGTCCATAAAACAGGCCAGGGTCAGTTCACGTGCAAGCAGTCCAAGCAGTAGGCAGAAGCGTAGTTGATAAAACAGGCCAAGGTCAGTTCACATGGAAGCAGTCCAAACGGTTGGTGGAGGCATAGTCAAAAAACAGACCAGGTTCAGTTCACGTGGAAGGCAGTGGCATGGTTATTTGAGGAAGCATGGGAAATGGTCAGCACAGATGATGAAAATGGGGAAATGGTTAAGAATATGGGCTAATATTTTAGGGATGTGTGATATAGTCTGAAGCATTCACCAATGCAAAGGCCGGGTTCGGAGGGACAGTAGGGAAAGTGGTAGCTGGTATCTCTTCTAAATCCATTTTTGCTGCATACTCAACATCTTTTTTGGTGTTTGAAGTCGGCTAACAGCATCAGAGCGAAGGTTTTCTGGTGATGTCTTTGATGGTAGATGAGGGACGTGACAACTTCTTCTATGAAGTTTAGGAAGTGGGCAGGGCTTTCTGTGGATTTGGTGTGAATTATGTAGGTATTATAAATGGCCAAATGAATTAGAGTGCTACTTTCTTGTACCAGAAACGGGACCTCCTTATTGATAAATAGGACTGAAGCATTTGGTCGTTGAAATCCACCCCCCCCATGTACAGATTGTAATCTTGTACACATGTTGGCTTTACAATGGGACCTCGTCTTCTCTGAACTTCAACTGTAGTGTCACCATGGGTGGTGGACATCATGTACACATTCCTGGTATCCTTCCACCTCAAGGCCTGCACTTCGTTGCATCTCAAAGTTGCTCTTTCTCCCCTTCAACATTTCTTATTCACTATTACTTGTGGGAAGCCCTTCCTATTCTTTCTGGAGGTTCCACAGACCAGGGTTTCTGCGAGGTATAGGTGTTTGAAAAGGGGCAGGCTGGTGTAGAAGTTATCCAGGTATATGTGGTAACCTTTCTTCAGAAGTGGGTATGCCAGGTCCCATACAATTTTACCAGTTGTGCCCATGTAGGACGGGCACTCAGGGGGCTGGAGCTGGGAATCTCTTCCTTCGTATATACGGAACGCATACAGATATGCCGTGACTCTCTCGCAAAGCTTATAAAATTTCACTCTGTATTTGGCCCTTTTGCTAGGAATGTATTGTTTTATTCCTAGCCGGCCTGAAAAGAGTACCAGGGACTCATCTACACATATATGCTTATCGGGGACATAGAGTTCTGCAAATCGTTGGGAAAAGAAATTAATGAGTGGGCGAATTTTATATAATTTGTCATAATTTGGAAGATTGCGGGGAGGGCACTGGGTGTTGTCACTTAAATGAAGAAAGCGCATTATCATCTCGTATCCGTACCTGGACATTATGGAAGAATAAATGGGCATGTGTTGGATGGGGTTGGTGGACCAATAAGCATGTCCTTCATTTTTTTGTAAGCCCCATGTTTATGGTGAGGCCCATAAACAATTCGAACTTCTCCAGAGTCAAATCCTTCCACTCAAATGGACGGGCGTATGATGATTGGGGGTTGTTGGCAATATGCTGCTGGGCATATAAATTGGTCTGGTCCATGATGAGTTGCAGCAAAGTGTCAGGCAAAAATAAATAAAAACAATCAATTTGCAGAAAAATTTTGGGTATTGGCCTGCACACCTGGCTTTGTGGTGAAAGGGGAAATTCTTGCTGATCCTGAGATGGAAGGCAGCCATGTTGGATTGGCAAGACCAGCTGGAAGATATGTAGCACGTGGCACTCCAGTGCTGGTAGTTGGGGGATTTGAAGTTCCTGTGCTGGCATTTGGGCGTGATGATGCGGCAGTGCTGGTACTAGGCCTGGGCATTTCTTGTGGCCTTTTGCTGGCGGCAGCGCAGGTACTGGGCCTGGGAATTTGATCCTGGGGCATATTACTGGTGGCTGCCTGGTTTCCAGAGCGCCATGATCTTTTAGGCTTTTAGGAGGGATCCATTCTTCCTCTGATTCATTTGCCGATCCACTACTATCGATCGGTTCAAATGCTGAATTTGATTCACAATCGGAATTTGCATTTGAATCTGATGAGAACTCCCCGCTGCTCTCATCAGTCACAGAGAGGATCTGGAACGCCTCCTCACTTGTATAGAATCTTTTGGACATTTTTTCTGATGGGCTGTGCGACGGGTGACAAATGACGGTCACTGAAGGGCGACAGGTGATGGGTGACAGGTGGCGGTCACTAATAGGTGACAGGTGATGGGTGACGGTCACTGATGGGTGACAGGTGATGGTCACTGGTGGGTGACAGGTGACGGTCACTGGTAGGTGACAGGTGACATGTGCCAGTCACTGGTGGGTGACAGGTGATGGGTGACGGGTGACAGTCACTGATGGCAGTCTCTGATGGTGACTGGTGCACTTTATGGGACTGATAGGTGACAGATGAGGGTCACGGATGACGGTCACTGATGACAGGTGCACCGCTGACGTCAGTCTCTGATGGTGACGGGTGCACTTTGTGGGCACTGATGGGTGACATGTGCATTTTGTGGGCACTGATGGGTGACAGGTGCACTTTGTGGGCACTGATAGGTGACAGATGAGGGTCACGGATGGGTCACTGATGACGGTAACTGATGGCGATCACTGATGACAGTCACTGGCTATGGTCACTGATGGGTGACAAGTGGACCGCTGTCTCAGGGACACGCCACCACCGACAGTGCAGGGCAGGGCTGCGCGCCTGCGATTGCGCGCATGCCCTGTGTGAATGGGCCGCCGTCATATGATGGCAGCCCAGAACAAGAGCTGCACCGCTCCGCCGTCATAATGACTGTGGGCGGGCGGCAACAGGTTAACCTTAAACTACGTAGAGGGTTCTTTACTGTAAGAGCGGCAAGGAAGTGGAATTCCCTTCCACAGGCGGTGGTCTCAGCGGGGAGCATCAATATTTTTAAAAAACTATTAGATAAGCACCTGAACGACCGAAACATACAGGGATATACAATGTAATACTTACATAAAATCACACACATGGGTTGAACTTGATGGACGTGTGTCTTTTTTCAACCTCACCTACTATGTAACTATGCTATTGTGGTGTAGGATCTGAGCCTGCTGTCCCTCTATCCCTCTTTCTTTCCTTTCTTCTCTCTCCTTCCCTCCCTATTTCTGTTTCTTTCTCCCTCCATCCCTCATTCATCTCAGACTCGAACCACAGCCTCATTTAAACCACACCTCCTTTAAGCCACGCCCAATAATTTGTTTAAACCACACCCATTTGTCGCCGTGGCGAGCTTCGTACACCACATTTTTCCTTTCCCCGCTACACCACGCCTACACTACACCCCCCAATTATAATAAGACTAGGCCTACAGACAAAAAAGTGCCACTATTGATTTTTTTTACAATGTTGGCAACTGTGCATATTTGTAGGAAGGGCATTACACTAGAGGAGTATAGGCTTCCTATACTTACTACTCTGTATTTAAACATTTCAAAAGTTCATATTCAGTTATTGAGAATATATGTGCCATGCAGCTGATATAAATCTGAGTGTGGATAAAGTGTCTAGAACAGTGATTGTCGCTAAATGATTTAAAAAAAAATGTGTTAAACAGTGTTTTAAAAAATGTGTTATCAGCAACATGGGTGCCATAAACAAACAGCACAAATCATTAAAAAGTAATGCCAGTAATAAATATATGTGGAGTAGCTGGAACAGTGTACACACTTGACATTGTGATGTGACTAAGGTAACCATGTTGACCAAGTAAACACAGTCTTCCTGTTGCCACATTTCTCTACTTAGAGAATACCTTCTGGCAAGTGCAGTGAATAATTACAAATAACTGGTATTGTATGAGCCATAATTCTTTAAAAAATGAAACAGACTTGGAAGGAATGTGCAGAGTAGCCCTACTAAACCAACTTTGCTCAACCAGTAATGACTTATAATATACTGATTTATTCTTTATTTCCATCTAGAGCTAACCTACACCTTGTAATCTTTTATTGTTTTGCTAATTCAAGTTGTAGCAAGGTCTCCGGCCATGTCCAGTCTAAGGAGGACCTCTAAGGCCAAAGATGACATCCTTCAATATGTAGTGGGTTGTGAGGCATAGTGGGTGCAAATATGGTGAAAGTCACTGGGCGTCAGACACTTCTTGGATGTAAAAGAGGTTTTATTTATTTTGACAGTCTCCTTTGTATTTTTAGGTGAAAGAGGGTTAGGGCCAGGACCCTTAAGTAGTTACAGTATAGATCCAATTGGCAGACTCCAAGACTTCAATAGGAGACAGCCATGCAGGGAAAGGCCCCAACAAGGAGCCACTTCTGCACATGCAGAAATGCTGTCTTCTATGGCTACAGTCCTTTAACAGTTTCTAACTTAAATGTAACAGTTCTTTCAGCTCCACTACAATTGCCCCTTGTAGTTCTTCAACACTGAGCTCCCGGTCTCTCACTAGACCCACTGATTCATTGACTCTGAATCTCTTGAGCTCCATCAAGCGTCACCCACGCTTCCCTGCTGGGTCCCTAGCCTTGCACTCCAGATACTTCTCAAGCTTCACCGCTGTTAACCGGCAAGGTCCCTGGCTTGACTCACAAGGCTGCCCTGCAATCGTCTCCTCTGCGGGTTGGATCCCTGACTGGATCACTGCCTGAAATTTCCAGATTCTCCACCGTGCCTGTTCGGTGAGAATATGGTTCCGGTACTTTCTTCAGTTACTCACTGTGGTCCCTGGTAAAGGTGGTTGGTCACTTTGTGGAGAAAGTTTCCCTTCTACCACTGACAGGTTCTCTGGCCGACAGAACCGTTGGACTACAAGCCACAGTCCCAACCCTGTGCTGCCCTTTTACTTCTGAATAGACCCTCACACAACCTGGCAGCCAGATGCCCCCAGGATAGGCCCAATCTCTGGCATAGCAGCCTGGGGCATACGACACACATCCACCCAGACTGTCGTCCGAGTGGCACAGATCATAGATCACCTGACCTCACCCGAATATATAGGTTCTCCCAGCAGGCCAAGGGATTGAAGAAAACCCCTGCTTATTGGCTGAGATACCCCATATACCCATAACCTGACCTTGGGTTGCCCTTCTCATATCTAGTACCACCAAGTTCCTGGCCACCTAGTGGTAGAAAAGAAAAGCGCAACAAAGCCAAACTTAGGGAGAAATCAATAGATCTCTATCAATCGACCAAGATAACTACTTCTGGAAAGTAAATTTGTGAGGAGCTCCCTGACTAAATCCCAGGGTGCTACAAAGTTAAAGGATAAGTTCACCTTTTTTTTCTAAGATCCAGCTCCCCTATGTACCAATATAACATTAATGTACCTCGGTTGCAGAAAAATGCAAGATTTCTTTGATCTTGAAAACAAGGCCTTACCTTAGCCCTTGATGTATTTCTTAGAAAGCTTCATCACTTGCTGGCATGTAGATTTGGAATGGAGAAACCAGTAAGACACAGGAAGGAGTTTACCAGCTGACCTCACTGGCACACACCCTGCACCCATCAACTATGTTTGTACAGCATCCTCGCCATCTCTTCACGCTTGCAATTGCCTGGCTTCCCCAGGGTCTTTACAGATGGGCTCAGGCTGCATACTAAACTTCCTGGAGTCACATGCAGTCCACGGAGCACCCCTGATGTAGTGCAAGGGCCTGCCTGATTTGATACAGAGTGAATAAATAGATGGTGTGTCCTCCTATTACATAGTTTTGGTACATCTAATGGAGATTGTATAGAGATTGTAAAATCAGATTAACTAGGTAATTGCCACATTTATACACCTCAAACTAAACTCAACACCTCAAATTGATAATGGCACACCAAACACAGAAGCAAACATACATTTTGGCACATGAAAAAACAGGTGACAAATGCAGCAAAACACGCAGTAAAATGCATGCAACTCGTACCACGCCAAAGATGTTCAATGAGCTACTTTGCCATGTGTAGCGCAGCCAATTGAAATCAACGGGCTGCCCTATGTGTGTGTCACTGGTAAAACGAGCCAAAAAACATGCGCTCCCACTAGTTTAGGTGGGAATGGGACCTGAAAGTGAAATTGGTGCATTTACACAAGAACAATGAGGCTCCATTCACATCTGTGTGTTTCCAAATACATGGCAAAAGACACAGAAAATGCATGCTCTGCATTACGTTTGAGAAACACTGCAAATGTATGTTGTGTTTGTGTTGACCTTACATGTTAAAGGCTCCCCAAGTGCAGCAAAATGTGGTAATGCAACATGCTCCACTCCAAAAAAGTTCTGGAATTTCTCTGGGACGATTGTCCTGTGTAGGGCACCCTTCAAGTGAATGGGCTGCCCTAGGCGTGACAAGTGAAAATGCTCCAAAACACCCCAAAAAATGGATGCGGGAATATAAGTTTTCACTATGTGTATGTGAATGAGGCCTGACAACTGAATGTCTCCGTCCACTCCCTCCTATGTACTTGTATAACCGCTTTCTTGTATATATCTTTCATGCAGAACAGGCAGAATCACGTACCTGTACGTTGCCCTTTAAGAAGCGGCTTGTGGGCGAGCACGGGCCACCGGCGTTGCACTCGCGCATGCGCTGCAAGCTCCGTGATTGTGATCGCAGGTAATCCCGCGGACATTGAGTCCGATCTCATAGAGAGGAAGAATGGGGAAATGCTAATGTAAACAAGCATTTCTCCGTTCTGCCTATTGACACTGACACTGATCACAGCTCCCTGTGATCGGGAGCGGTGATCAGTTTTGTGCCACACACAGCCCCTCCCCCCCACAGTTAGAATCACTCCCTAGGACACACTTAACCCCTACAGCGCCAACTAGTGGTTAACCTCTTCACTGGCAGTCACATTTACACAGTAATCAATGCATTTTTAATTGCACTGATCGCTGTATAAATGTGAATGGTCCCAAAATTGCACCAAAAGTGTCCGATCTGTCCACCATAATGTTGCAGTCATGATAAAAATTGTTGATTGCCGCCATTACTAGTAAAGAAAAAATATTAATTAAAATGCCATAAAACTATCCCCTATTTTGTAGATGCTATAACTTTTGCGCAAACCAATCAATATACGCTTATTGCGATTTTTTTTTCCAAAAATATGTTAAAGAATACATATCGGCCTAAACTGAGGAAAAAAAACGTTTTTTATATATTTTTTGGGATATTTATTATAGCAAAAAGTAAAAAAAAAATGTGTTTTTTTCAAAATTGTCGCTTTTTTTTGTTTATAGCGCAAAAAATAAAAACAGCAGAGGTGATCAAATACCACCAAAAGAAAGCTCTATTTGTAGGGAAAAAAGGACGTCAATTTTGTTTGGTAGCCACGTCGCACGACCGCGCAATTGTCAGTTAAAGTGACGCAGTGCCGAATCGCAAAAAGTGCTCTGGTCTTTGGCCAGCCAAATGGTCTGGGGCTTAAGTGGATAAAGATGGGCATACACTATGCAATCTGATTGTACAATCTCTGTACAATTTCCTTCACATTTTCCTGAACAATGGTATAGGAGGACACACCTGACCAATCCATTAAATTTGTAACAGGCAGGCCCTTGTACTACATAGCTGATGGGAGATCTAGGAAGATTGTACAATCAGATTGTATAGAAAGTGGGTGGAAGTTAGCATTGTATTGAGGGAGGTATGGTCCAGACTGGTGAACACACCCTATCATGCCTTCTTCTGTGATGCAACAAGGAAGTGAAGGCTACCGGAAGTGATGGAATCTGAAGATCGTTTTAAAAATTCAAATAAACTGACAAGATTTTAAACCTCCTGTGGATAAGATAAGTGAGAGAAAAGCACATTGTGATGGCTGGGCCAGAAATGCCATTGGAAAACGCTTTTATTTAATATGAAAAGTGAAATTCTGCCTGAAAAGGTTAACTTAACCTTTAAAATACAAAAACATTGTAAACACATCCATCAAAATGTTCCTCAAAGTCCAACAATGTTATCCTTATAAAAATTCTCCCAGGGTCCCTACACACTGGGCTTAAAAAACTAACAGTTCTTTTGGCAGAAAAGAAACACTCATTTTGAGCATTTTGTAAATGCATTTAGTGTTTTTTTCTAGAAAATTCCTCTTGAAAACGCAATCCAGAGGTGCTTTTTTTTCCTGCCTCTAAATGCTGAACTTAAAATGTGCTTCTAAATGTCCTAATGTGCATAGACACATAGGATAACATTGAGCTGCTCCTGTGGAGGCAGCATTTTTTAAGCCCAGTGTGCATGGACCCTCAAATGTAGTGGAGGAGTCATTGGTATAAAATTCTTCCAAGAAAAAAAAATGATAAAACCTGTTGACTCAAATCCATTATAATCGTAAAAAATATAAAACTGGCAGATATTAATATTCAAATATTATTTTATTAAATAAAACATACAACATATACAAAACACAAGTAAAATAGAAAATTCCCCAAGTAGTATATAAAAAAAGACATACAAACTGGCCCATTCTGTAAAACAAGAAATGCCTATGTTTGTCCTTTTTTTAATTTAATGAACTACTTGGACAAATTTCTCTTTTAATTGTGTTTTGTAGATGTTATATTTTTTATCATCTAATAAAATAATATTTGGAGATTAATATATGGCAGTTATAATTTGGAAAATATGTTTCCTCTCTTTTAACATTGAGTGAAGTTGAGTGAAAAATCAGGTGTTTTTCACTTTTTTTTTTCCTACGAAAGAATACAGTAATAAAGAACAAGTTTTAGGGTACCAAATTATGTGATCTGATTAAAATATAGAATGGGTTTGGCTAACTTTGTCATTTAAAGGGTGCCTCCATCTATTTTTGCTTTTTTTTGCTATCTTTTGACCTAACCCAATGGACACACACTTCCACTTACTCTAATGGTAATACCCTCGACCTTGTATTCTCCCATGTCTGCACTCCTGGCAACCTCACCAACACCCCCTCTCTCTGATCCCAACCTTATCAATTTCACAGTATCCTTGCCTCCGACCACCTATCCCTCCAAGTAGCAAATGATTACCTGTAGCAACCTTCACCATTTTAACCCTTCCCTTTTTTATTCTGCTACTGACCCCCTCTATGACTTACACTCTCCCCTGTCCTGTCCTGATTTGGCCACCTCTGTCTTCAACAGTTCACTCTCATTCTCACTGGATGCACTTGCTCCTCTAACTACACACAGAGTCAGGCATTACAACCCTGGCAAACTGACAACACTAGAAATCTCAGGAGACACCGCTGTGCTCTTGAACGACTGTGGCGTAAAACCAAATCCCTGCAGGACTTCACCCTATATAAATCTGCTCTCCTAAAATACAGTTCCTGCCTCCATGCTGCCAAGCAAACCTACTTTGTCTCTTTTAAAAATACCTTGTCATCCAGTCCCGTTGGCTCTTCTCAACTTTTAACTCTCTGCTTCATTCCCCACCCCCTCTACCCTTTACCTCACTCACTGCCCAAGAGATTGCCAATCACTTCAAAGACAAGATCGATGCAATACGTGAGGACACCTCCACCGAACATACATCTTCCCCACTCAACATACTTTGCCTAAAAGCACAGTCAACACTCTCCTCTTTTGAATTGGCTACTATTGAAGAGGTTACAAAACTTTTCTCAGATGCCCATCTAACCAATTGTCCCCTGGACCCTGTTCCCTCACAACTACTACTGTCACTCACATCTTCAATCTCTCCCTCTCTAGTGGCACCTCCCCTCCCCCGTAAAACATGCGCAGATCACTCCCATACTTAAAAATCCCTTACTGGACCCCAACCTGAACAATTTAAGACCCATCTCATTGCTCTCATTCACCTCTAAACTTCTAGAACGCTTAGTCTACAATCGTCTTAGCATCTACCTCAGTGAAAATAACCTTCTTGACCCCTTACAGTCACGCTTTTGCTCGCAGCACTCCACAGAAACTGCCTTACTAAAACTCACTAACGATTTACTAACTGTTAAAACCAATGGCCACTACTCCATACTTCTACTACTAGACCTTTCTGCAGCCTTTGATAGTGTTACACACCCGATCCTTCTCAATAAACTCAGTTCCCTTGGCCTTCAAGATTCTGCTCTATCCTGTTCTCCTCCTACCTATCACAGCACTCCTTCAGTGTTACCTACAACTCTGTCTCCTCCTCCCCATTGCCCCTTTCTGTGGAGGTCCCCCAAGGCTCTGTCCTTGGACCCCTTCTCTTCTCAATCAACACCTCCTCCCTTGGTCACTTGATAGCCTCCCATGGCTTCCAATAACATCTCTATTCTGATGACACCCAAATCTATTCCTCACCTCACTCCTTCAGTGGACTCTTGCATTACTAACTTACTAATGAACATATCAGCATGGATGTCGCACCACTTCCTTAAACTAAATCTCTATAAAACTGAGCTGATAATATTACCCCCAACCTGTGCCCCCCTCCATGACTTTTCCATCAAAATCAATAATGCAACCATCAATCCCTCCCCTCATGCCTGGGTACTTGGTGTTATCCTAGACTCTGACCTGTGCTTTCAGCCCCAAACTCAATGGTTGTCAAAAGCTTGTAGACTTCACCTCTGTAACATCTCTAAAATATGCCCCTTTTTAACTAATGAAACCACCAGGCTACTCATTCACTCCCTTGTTATCGTTCGCCTTGACTACAGCAACTCTTTCCTCATAGGTCTACCTATCCATAGGCTATCCCCTCTTCAGTCTATCATGAATGCTGCTGCCAGACTCAACTACTTACCAACCGCTCAGTGTCTGCCATCCCTCTCCGCCAATCCCTCCACTGGCTCCTGATACAACATACAAAGCCATCCACAACTCAGCCTCGAGCTACATCACCAATCTTGTCTCCAAAAATCACCCAAACCATCCTCTCTGCTCCTCTCAAGATCTCCAGCTCTCAAGCTCCCTTGTCTTCTTCTCCCATGCTCATCTCCAGGATTTCTCCAGAGCCTCTCCCATCCTCTGGAACTCTCTGCCTCAATCTGTTCGGCTATCCCCTACTCTCCTACTCTGGCTGCCTTCAGGCGATCCCTGAAAACTCATCTCTTCAGGGAAACCTATCACACCTCCAACTAATCTTTTACCACTTCCATCAGATCATCCCCACAGTTACAACCTTTTGTACCGCCTGCCGTACCCTATTAGGTTTAAAGCTCTTCTGAGAAGGGTCCTCTTAACGCTATTGCATTTTATTGTATTGTAACTGTATTGTCTCCCGTTTATTGTAAAGTTTTAAACTGTTGGAGCTAAATCCTGTATAATAATAATAATAATAATAAAGATGTAATATAAAGTAACTCTTGGTCACACACTTTGCAGGCAAATTAACTAATAAATTCCATGCTAAAATTCTTCTGTTGTAGTTGACTGGACAATCTCTAAATACTTTCCAGAAACCATTAAACTTACCAGTAACAGCAGAGGTTTACTCTGTCGAATTGCTCCAAAACATCCCAGGAATCCCAGCAAAGACAGAGCTAGCCCAACAAAGAGTAGAATGTAGCCACCAGCACTTAGTAAAGGATTTGAAGTGAAAATATTCTGAAATCCATCAGGATCAACTACAATCCATATACCAACTCCTAGAAGGCAAATTCCTCCTAACTGCAGAGAAAGGATATTAAATAAAGTTAGGATAGGATACAAGCAGAGGCAGTAATGTTTAAGGATTCAGTAATGTTACAACCATGCCATGTTGGGGGCTGCATCTTCCTACTAAAGGCCTGGAAAACTGTGAATAAACAAAAAGGAAGAAATACTAGCACTTCCCTCTCAAAATGTCTATTTTGGATGGAGTTGTTTAACCATGCTTTGATTTCCTTTACAATGGCATCAGCCCAGTTCAAAGCTCTTTAAATCAAAGTCAACCTTTGACAATTTACTAAAGAGCAACTAGTGGAAATTTACAAAACTCATGTAGAAAATACAACACCCATATAGAAATTGTCCCCACTGATAAAGGACTCCATTGCAGTAAGGTAACAGTGCAAATAACTCTCTCTTCTTTGTAATGTACTTTCTATCCTGATCAATGTTAATTACTTAGCAGTCAGTACAAGTTTAACAACTAATTGCCTCAAATTGCAGTGTTAATAAATATAAATTATTGCCTGTAGGTAACAAGATTAATTTCAAATAGTTCATACTTACAAATATAAGTGCATTGAAGAGAAACATCATATATTTCATGAAGAGTAAGACACCCATATTGTGAATGTGCTTTCACCTGCAAAGCAATTACAATCAATTAAAATGATTAAATATAAAATGGCAATTTATGTTCTGCTATTTACTTCTTGTATTCATACAAAATGATACATTAGGCGGTTATATGTAAACTACCATGTCTATCACAAGCACACAAACTTACTGTACATACTCTTGAGTCAATTTAGTTACAAGCCTAGAAGCCTATTAGTATTGGATTGTGAAGGGACAGACACCGCAGTTCCTGGAAGAAATTAGTCAGGCATTGGTAGAAAACCCAAGCTCAGTTCCTGGTAAGAGTTCTACTCAGGCCCAAGCATTAAAAAGCTGCAGAATGCTGATATTTTACAGTTTGTTTTTCATGTACATTTCCTAATTCTCAAATAAATGTATTTTTTTTTATTTGAATTGTTTTTCTATTCAAAATTTTTTTTTCAAATGAGTTTAGAGGGATCACAAACTATGTCAGGTTTTTGTCTGGTTCCCCATTGGGGAGATTTTCCTTCATGTCAAATCTTAGTGACAGCCACCAAGGAGACAGAAAGTGACAAAAGTCCATTTTATTCTTTCTTTTTTTGTTTTTTTGTTTTTGTTTGATTTGTCTTGTTTTTGTTGAATATTCTTTCTTCTTCACCTTTTTTTTAGGCTTTTTTAAACTACAAAAAACTTTGTGATGGGGCTTTGTAACTGCATATTTTTTTTTTCTTAATATATTAAACAGTCCCAGTTTTCTTTTTTAAGGGTCTTGAACCGAGCAGACCCACTAGATATACAGTATATATACACTCATTTTTGAATTGTATTGTATTCCTAGACATTTTGGTTTTGCTGTTTATTAAGAAATACTGTATGATTGTTTATATCTTTTAATGAAATTGTCACTTTAAATAAAGAATAAATAATAATACAAAAAAAGACATTCTATTTAAAACTCTTTAACATGCAGTTCAAATGAATGGAAGGCCAATTATTGCTGAAATAAGATGTAATTGTCAATATTATTAGTAGTAGTCTTAAAGTGTTTGTTACCCCAACACTTCATATTCCTGATATGTGTCTGTTGTGCCATGTACTTGTGTAAAAAGGATCCTGTTATTTTTTTATTTCTTCTTTTGTGTGAAATACATGGGATCCTTCCTGTCCCCCTGCTTTTCTATTTCAAACTTACCACGCTAGGCATGAGTGCAAGTCCATCCCAATGTGGTCAGTTTTCTGAATGTGCTTGGAGTGTGTACCACTGTCTGCCCTAATGTCCAGCTTCTGTCGAGTGGTCCTTCCCGGAAAACCAGTATTCGATCAGCATTTGCAGCCACTGACTGTATCGCTGATCAGTATACTCTGACAGAGCGAGTCCCCTCTGTCAGAATACAATAGAACAGCAGGGGAGATCCCTGCACCCACATAGCTTGTGTGAATGCAGGGATCTGTAATTTCCTTTTTTTCATTCAACATGCTGTTTGAATAAAATAATAAAAAACTATGCATGTATACCATGCTTAATCCAATGGTCTGACCTATGCTGACAAAGCCCCCTGCACTGTCATTTACTGGGAAGATCAGTGTAATGATGTTTCTCCACCCCCACCTCTCCAAGTAGCAAATATAAGCATATAATCCTACAAGCATAGGTTACCCATGCCCACCCTTCTCCAAAGTTAAGGGAAGGACCCAGACCAAAAGCTAACCCAATGCAACACTAGCCAATACCCATCCCACTGTCTCCAGTAAGCACCTTCCCATTGCAGGTTTTGGGCAATGGTAGTTGGGAAGGGGAACCCAACTTGATTTTGTAGGGTCACCACCTTTGGTGGTAGACTCATTTCAATTCCCAGCCAGTCATTGTTGGCTTTTTCATGTGGGACAAGAAAGGAAGGGTAAGCAGCAGCAAAAATAACAGCTTGTCACTTCAACTGTTCCCATACCAGCTGGTGAAAACAGCCTCTGTTTCATGTCTAAAAGTGAGGGTGTGACCTGTCCACTGGATTAATGCACCAACATACCTCCATCCCAATTAGGTAAAAATTAAAGCTAGAGGAGAAAAGCGGGACTTTGCGTGAGGCCTGTTGGCGAAGAAATAAACTGAGTTGTATATGCTGGAGTATGTTATCTAAGGTGCGTCCTATGCATCATTAAATGCACAAAGGGTAAACCAGGTATAAATGGTACAAAAATATTATTTAATTACATAGGTCCTGAAACCAGACACAGTCATGAAACAACATCATAGACAATATTTCAGCATAAAATAGACAATACATTTAAAAGGCATAGTACAAATACTGGTAGTACAGATTTACAGTAGAGGGTACAATGTATATTGGATGAATATATGCATCAATAGTTATTAACTCAACGCGTTTCTTGGCTTATAACCAATCATCAGGAGTCCGATGCAATTTAAGCTGCATTAAGACAATAAACATGTATTAATATATGGAGAGGTATATGAGAAAAAAATGCAAAAGAATTCAAATTTACTAACGTACTTACAGACAGTGTCTTAGTTTATGGTAATCTAAATTCTAGAATGCAGCATTGATCCAGGTCTACAAAGTCTCCCCCGGGGTTGAGGCAGGAAGCTCCCCCCAGGAGACCGTCGGCTACAGCCACCAAATTGACCAGGGTACCCATAGGGGCCGCCAGGCAGGGACAAGCAACGAGGCCACAAAACCCTGAAATGATTGTGAATAAAATACAATAGGTGTGTGAACATGGAACAACCGTCAGAATTAGATAGGGTGACAAAATGGTGAGAAACCAAGGGTGAGTAGATATGGAATATAGACCAGAGCCAGAAGAAGACAAAGAGAAATGAAGAAGTTTGTAGGAGAATGATAGAGAGAGTGTGTGCAACTAAGAGGTCAATAGACCAGAATGGAGATGTGCAACAAGGTTACCTGTGTAGTGAGAGTGATGGGCCCGGCCAATTGCCACAATTGCATAGCGGAACCTACATGCACCTGGTCTGGGGTCGCCGTTATATGCCGCGGACCGGGGGCGTGCACCCGCCAACGTCATGTGCGGGCGTAATTACGCAACGGGGAGGGACAGACAGCCCGGACACTCAGGCCGCCTCCCATCCCGGCAGCGCAAAAGCCCAGGAGTGGTATACCACAAGATCCCGCAAAGCGGCGGCACACGGCGCCGCATGCGGGGCGTGGGGAACATGACGCCGATGCGCCAAGGTCAAGGCCCGCCCCCGTCACGTACCAGGACGGGTGACAGGTCAAGAGCTGGGCGCATCGCAACCCCGGGTTTAAGACAGAACAGACCATAACATCAACTGCACCCAGGGAATAATAAAATAAAGGTATATGAACCAATATAGAAAATAGTGGATTAATGAAGGGAAATTGAAGGCGGAGAGAGGGAAGAAAAATAAAAAGGAAAAACAAAAAGGAAAAACAAAGAGGTTGAGAAGGGGAAGCGAAAGCACAGTAACAAAGTACACACTCACTTTTTGCACTGAGTAAATCAGTGTGCAACAGAGTGTGAAATATGGAAACTTTAGCCCTGAATTAAATCAGCATAATTATGACTAAAGGAGAACAAAAACCAAAAACAAAAACATTCAGCCCTGAATTAAATCAGTATTTATCTGACTGAAAAAAAAAAAATAATAATACACTTTAGCCCTGAATTAAATCAGTATTTATCTGACTAAAGGAAAAACAAAAACAAAGACTTTAGCCCTGAATTGAATCAGTGTTATCTGACTAAAGGAAAATAACAAAAAAAAAGAAAAGGAAAAGAAAAAAATTGGAAACAAAAAGATTCCAATTCTTGCAATAAATGAATATATAAAATAAGTATATAACTCTTGCACTGAAAATACTCAATGGACAAGGGAGGACCATGGGTCTCTATCTAATATAGATTACTTTGGAAAGAAAAGAGAGAAAAAAGACACAAAATATGTAAAAATTAGGAATGAAAATGGGATATAGAATGGAATGCAATTGAATTGCATGAAAATGGGCTTGATAGGTGGATACAGGTCACAGGAAACGGGTGTTTGCCACCCAAGTGTTGATTGTCTAAAAGTGAGGGTGTGACCTGTCCACTGGATTAATGCACCAACATACCTCCATCCCAATTAGGTAAAAATTAAAGATAGAGGAGAAAAGCGGGACTTTGCGTGAGGCCTGTTGGCGAAGAAATAAACTGAGTTGTATATGCTGGAGTATGTTATCTAAGGTGCGTCCTATGCATCATTAAATGCACAAAGGGTAAACCAGGTATAAATGGTACAAAAATATTATTTAATTACATAGGTCCTGAAACCAGACACAGTCATGAAACAACATCATAGACAATATTTCAGCATAAAATAGACAATACATTTAAAAGGCATAGTACAAATACTGGTAGTACAGATTTACAGTAGAGGGTACAATGTATATTGGATGAATATATGCATCAATAGTTATTAACTCAACGCGTTTCTTGGCTTATAACCAATCATCAGGAGTCCGATGCAATTTAAGCTGCATTAAGACAATAAACATGTATTAATATATGGAGAGGTATATGAGAAAAAAATGCAAAAGAATTCAAATTTACTAACGTACTTACAGACAGTGTCTTAGTTTATGGTAATCTAAATTCTAGAATGCAGCATTGATCCAGGTCTACAAAGTCTCCCTCGGGGTTGAGGCAGGAAGCTCCCCCCAGGAGACCGTCGGCTACAGCCACCAAATTGACCAGGGTACCCATAGGGGCCGCCAGGCAGGGACAAGCAACGAGGCCACAAAACCCTGAAATGATTGTGAATAAAATACAATAGGTGTGTGAACATGGAACAACTGTCAGAATTAGATAGGGTGACAAAATGGTGAGAAACCAAGGGTGAGTAGATATGGAATATAGACCAGAGCCAGAAGAAGACAAAGAGAAATGAAGAAGTTTGTAGGAGAATGATAGAGAGAGTGTGTGCAACTAAGAGGTCAATAGACCAGAATGGAGATGTGCAACAAGGTTACCTGTGTAGTGAGAGTGATGGGCCCGGCCAATTGCCACAATTGCATAGCGGAACCTACATGCACCTGGTCTGGGGTCGCCGTTATATGCCGCGGACCGGGGGCGTGCACCCGCCAACGTCATGTGCGGGCGTAATTACGCAACGGGGAGGGACAGACAGCCCGGACACTCAGGCCGCCTCCCATCCCGGCAGCGCAAAAGCCCAGGAGTGGTATACCACAAGATCCCGCAAAGCGGCGGCACACGGCGCCGCATGCGGGGCGTGGGGAACATGACGCCGATGCGCCAAGGTCAAGGCCCGCCCCCGTCACGTACCAGGACGGGTGACAGGTCAAGAGCTGGGCGCATCGCAACCCCGGGTTTAAGACAGAACAGACCATAACATCAACTGCACCCAGGGAATAATAAAATAAAGGTATATGAACCAATATAGAAAATAGTGGATTAATGAAGGGAAATTGAAGGCGGAGAGAGGGAAGAAAAATAAAAAGGAAAAACAAAAAGGAAAAACAAAGAGGTTGAGAAGGGGAAGCGAAAGCACAGTAACAAAGTACACACTCACTTTTTGCACTGAGTAAATCAGTGTGCAACAGAGTGTGAAATATGGAAACTTTAGCCCTGAATTAAATCAGCATAATTATGACTAAAGGAGAACAAAAACCAAAAACAAAAACATTCAGCCCTGAATTAAATCAGTATTTATCTGACTGAAAAAAAAAAAATAATAATACACTTTAGCCCTGAATTAAATCAGTATTTATCTGACTAAAGGAAAAACAAAAACAAAGACTTTAGCCCTGAATTGAATCAGTGTTATCTGACTAAAGGAAAATAACAAAAAAAAAGAAAAGGAAAAGAAAAAAATTGGAAACAAAAAGATTCCAATTCTTGCAATAAATGAATATATAAAATAAGTATATAACTCTTGCACTGAAAATACTCAATGGACAAGGGAGGACCATGGGTCTCTATCTAATATAGATTACTTTGGAAAGAAAAGAGAGAAAAAAGACACAAAATATGTAAAAATTAGGAATGAAAATGGGATATAGAATGGAATGCAATTGAATTGCATGAAAATGGGCTTGATAGGTGGATACAGGTCACAGGAAACGGGTGTTTGCCACCCAAGTGTTGATTGTCTAAAAGTGAGGGTGTGACCTGTCCACTGGATTAATGCACCAACATACCTCCATCCCAATTAGGTAAAAATTAAAGATAGAGGAGAAAAGCGGGACTTTGCGTGAGGCCTGTTGGCGAAGAAATAAACTGAGTTGTATATGCTGGAGTATGTTATCTAAGGTGCGTCCTATGCATCATTAAATGCACAAAGGGTAAACCAGGTATAAATGGTACAAAAATATTATTTAATTACATAGGTCCTGAAACCAGACACTATCTAATTCTGACGGTTGTTCCACGTTCACACACCTATTGTATTTTATTCACAATCATTTCAGGGTTTTGTGGCCTCGTTGCTTGTCCCTGCCTGGCGGCCCCTATGGGTACCCTGGTCAATTTGGTGGCTGTAGCCGACGGTCTCCTGGGGGGAGCTTCCTGCCTCAACCCCGGGGGAGACTTTGTAGACCTGGATCAATGCTGCATTCTAGAATTTAGATTACCATAAACTAAGACACTGTCTGTAAGTACGGTAGTAAATTTGAATTCTTTTGCATTTTTTTCTCATATACCTCTCCATATATTAATACATGTTTATTGTCTTAATGCAGCTTAAATTGCATCGGACTCCTGATGATTGGTTATAAGCCAAGAAACGCGTTGAGTTAATAACTATTGATGCATATATTCATCCAATATACATTGTACCCTCTACTGTAAATCTGTACTACCAGTATATGTACTATGCCTTTTAAATGTATTGTCTATTTTATGCTGAAATATTGTCTATGATGTTGTTTCATGACTGTGTCTGGTTTCAGGACCTATGTAATTAAATAATATTTTTGTACCATTTATACCTGGTTTACCCTTTGTGCATTTAATGATGCATAGGACGCACCTTAGATAACATACTCCAGCATATACAACTCAGTTTATTTCTTCGCCAACAGGCCTCACGCAAAGTCCCGCTTTTCTCCTCTATCTTTAATTTTTACCTAATTGGGATGGAGGTATGTTGGTGCATTAATCCAGTGGACAGGTCACACCCTCACTTTTAGACAATCAACAATTGGGTGGCAAACACCCGTTTCCTGTGACCTGTATCCACCTATCAAGCCCATTTTCATGCAATTCAATTGCATTCCATTCTATATCCCATTTTCATTCCTAATTTTTACATATTTTGTGTCTTTTTTCTCTCTTTTCTTTCCAAAGTAATCTATATTAGATAGAGACCCATGGTCCTCCCTTGTCCATTGAGTATTTTCAGTGCAAGAGTTATATACTTATTTTATATATTCATTTATTGCAAGAATTGGAATCTTTTTGTTTCCAATTTTTTTCTTTTCCTTTTCTTTTTTTTTGTTATTTTCCTTTAGTCAGATAATACTGATTCAATTCAGGGCTAAAGTCTTTGTTTTTGTTTTTCCTTTAGTCAGATAAATACTGATTTAATTCAGGGCTAAAGTGTATTATTTTTTTTTTTTTTTTTTTTTTTCAGTCAGATAAATACTGATTTAATTCAGGGCTGAATGTTTTTGTTTTTGGTTTTTGTTCTCCTTTAGTCATAATTATGCTGATTTAATTCAGGGCTAAAGTTTCCATATTTCACACTCTGTTGCACACTGATTTACTCAGTGCAAAAAGTGAGTGTGTACTTTGTTACTGTGCTTTCGCTTCCCCTTCTCAACCTCTTTGTTTTTCCTTTTTGTTTTTCCTTTTTATTTTTCTTCCCTCTCTCCGCCTTCAATTTCCCTTCATTAATCCACTATTTTCTATATTGGTTCATATACCTTTATTTTATTATTCCCTGGGTGCAGTTGATGTTATGGTCTGTTCTGTCTTAAACCCGGGGTTGCGATGCGCCCAGCTCTTGACCTGTCACCCGTCCTGGTACGTGACGGGGGCGGGCCTTGACCTTGGCGCATCGGCGTCATGTTCCCCACGCCCCGCATGCGGCGCCGTGTGCCGCCGCTTTGCGGGATCTTGTGGTATACCACTCCTGGGCTTTTGCGCTGCCGGGATGGGAGGCGGCCTGAGTGTCCGGGCTGTCTGTCCATCCCCGTTGCGTAATTACGCCCGCACATGACGTTGGCGGGTGCACGCCCCCGGTCCGCGGCATATAACGGCGACCCCAGACCAGGTGCATGTAGGTTCCGCTATGCAATTGTGGCAATTGGCCGGGCCCATCACTCTCACTACACAGGTAACCTTGTTGCACATCTCCATTCTGGTCTATTGACCTCTTAGTTGCACACACTCTCTCTATCATTCTCCTACAAACTTCTTCATTTCTCTTTGTCTTCTTCTGGCTCTGGTCTATATTCCATATCTACTCACCCTTGGTTTCTCACCATTTTGTCACCCTATCTAATTCTGACGGTTGTTCCATGTTCACACACCTATTGTATTTTATTCACAATCATTTCAGGGTTTTGTGGCCTCGTTGCTTGTCCCTGCCTGGCGGCCCCTATGGGTACCCTGGTCAATTTGGTGGCTGTAGCCGACGGTCTCCTGGGGGGAGCTTCCTGCCTCAACCCCGGGGGAGACTTTGTAGACCTGGATCAATGCTGCATTCTAGAATTTAGATTACCATAAACTAAGACACTGTCTGTAAGTACGTTAGTAAATTTGAATTCTTTTGCATTTTTTTCTCATATACCTCTCCATATATTAATACATGTTTATTGTCTTAATGCAGCTTAAATTGCATCGGACTCCTGATGATTGGTTATAAGCCAAGAAACGCGTTGAGTTAATAACTATTGATGCATATATTCATCCAATATACATTGTACCCTCTACTGTAAATCTGTACTACCAGTATTTGTACTATGCCTTTTAAATGTATTGTCTATTTTATGCTGAAATATTGTCTATGATGTTGTTTCATGACTGTGTCTGGTTTCAGGACCTATGTAATTAAATAATATTTTTGTACCATTTATACCTGGTTTACCCTTTGTGCATTTAATGATGCATAGGACGCACCTTAGACAACATACTCCAGCATATACAACTCAGTTTATTTCTTCGCCAACAGGCCTCACGCAAAGTCCCGCTTTTCTCCTCTATCTTTAATTTTTACCTAATTGGGATGGAGGTATGTTGGTGCATTAATCCAGTGGACAGGTCACACCCTCACTTTTAGACAATCAACACTTGGGCGGCAAACACCCGTTTTCTGTGACCTGTATCCACCTATCAAGCCCATTTTCATGCAATTCAATTGCATTCCATTCTATATCCCATTTTCATTCCTAATTTTTACATATTTTGTGTCTTTTTTCTCTCTTTTCTTTCCAAAGTAATCTATATTAGATAGAGACCCATGGTCCTCCCTTGTCCATTGAGTATTTTCAGTGCAAGAGTTATATACTTATTTTATATATTCATTTATTGCAAGAATTGGAATCTTTTTGTTTCCAATTTTTTTCTTTTCCTTTTCTTTTTTTTTTTGTTATTTTCCTTTAGTCAGATAACACTGATTCAATTCAGGGCTAAAGTCTTTGTTTTTGTTTTTCCTTTAGTCAGATAAATACTGATTTAATTCAGGGCTAAAGTGTATTATTTTTTTTTTTTTTTCAGTCAGATAAATACTGATTTAATTCAGGGCTGAATGTTTTTGTTTTTGGTTTTTGTTCTCCTTTAGTCATAATTATGCTGATTTAATTCAGGGCTAAAGTTTCCATATTTCACACTCTGTTGCACACTGATTTACTCAGTGCAAAAAGTGAGTGTGTACTTTGTTACTGTGCTTTCGCTTCCCCTTCTCAACCTCTTTGTTTTTCCTTTTTGTTTTTCCTTTTTATTTTTCTTCCCTCTCTCCGCCTTCAATTTCCCTTCATTAATCCACTATTTTCTATATTGGTTCATATACCTTTATTTTATTATTCCCTGGGTGCAGTTGATGTTATGGTCTGTTCTGTCTTAAACCCGGGGTTGCGATGCGCCCAGCTCTTGACCTGTCACCCGTCCTGGTACGTGACGGGGGCGGGCCTTGACCTTGGCGCATCGGCGTCATGTTCCCCACTCCCCGCATGCGGCGCCGTGTGCCGCCGCTTTGCGGGATCTTGTGGTATACCACTCCTGGGCTTTTGCGCTGCCGGGATGGGAGGCGGCCTGAGTGTCCGGGCTGTCTGTCCCTCCCCGTTGCGTAATTACGCCCGCACATGACGTTGGCGGGTGCACGCCCCCGGTCCGCGGCATATAACGGCGACCCCAGACCAGGTGCATGTAGGTTCCGCTATGCAATTGTGGCAATTGGCCGGGCCCATCACTCTCACTACACAGGTAACCTTGTTGCACATCTCCATTCTGGTCTATTGACCTCTTAGTTGCACACACTCTCTCTATCATTCTCCTACAAACTTCTTCATTTCTCTTTGTCTTCTTCTGGCTCTGGTCTATATTCCATATCTACTCACCCTTGGTTTCTCACCATTTTGTCACCCTATCTAATTCTGACGGTTGTTCCATGTTCACACACCTATTGTATTTTATTCACAATCATTTCAGGGTTTTGTGGCCTCGTTGCTTGTCCCTGCCTGGCGGCCCCTATGGGTACCCTGGTCAATTTGGTGGCTGTAGCCGACGGTCTCCTGGGGGGAGCTTCCTGCCTCAACCCCGGGGGAGACTTTGTAGACCTGGATCAATGCTGCATTCTAGAATTTAGATTACCATAAACTAAGACACTGTCTGTAAGTACGTTAGTAAATTTGAATTCTTTTGCATTTTTTTCTCATATACCTCTCCATATATTAATACATGTTTATTGTCTTAATGCAGCTTAAATTGCATCGGACTCCTGATGATTGGTTATAAGCCAAGAAACGCGTTGAGTTAATAACTATTGATGCATATATTCATCCAATATACATTGTACCCTCTACTGTAAATCTGTACTACCAGTATTTGTACTATGCCTTTTAAATGTATTGTCTATTTTATGCTGAAATATTGTCTATGATGTTGTTTCATGACTGTGTCTGGTTTCAGGACCTATGTAATTAAATAATATTTTTGTACCATTTATACCTGGTTTACCCTTTGTGCATTTAATGATGCATAGGACGCACCTTAGATAACATACTCCAGCATATACAACTCAGTTTATTTCTTCGCCAACAGGCCTCACGCAAAGTCCCGCTTTTCTCCTCTATCTTTAAATTTTAGCCTCTGTTTCATGTTCTGGGCAGTTTCTTACTAGCCCATCACTATTTTTTGTTAAACATTATTTACAGGTTCTATATAATCTCTCTCTCTCTATATATATATATATATATATATATAATAGAATCTATATAAAAATCTGGTCTTAACCAAGGCAGAGAATAATAGATTCTTGCAGAACCAAAAGCACTATGAAATGGGGGAACAGGTGGGTCATATGTTAGCAATGATAACACGGAACCAGGAAGGCCCATCCACTATAGCTGCTATTGAAGACAGAAAGGGGACAGTAAAGTATGATACAGAGGGCATCCAAAAGATATTTGTAGATTTCTATTCACAGTTGTATGAATCTGAAAACTTAAATGTACAGGAAAAGACTGAACAATTTTAGATAATCTAACTATGCCCAAGCTGACCTCAATAGAAAGGGAATCCTTGGATATTCCTATAACAATGGCAGAGCTGGAGGAAGCGGTGGGACAAATTCAAAACAACAAAGCTCCAGGGATGGATGGACTCCCCGTGGAGATATAAAAACTATACGGTCAGATCCTGATCCCAGAACTCCTCGAAGTACTCAATGAAGCATATGTCACACGGGAACTCCCTAAATCGATGATGGAAACAATAATAATCATAATTCTAAAACCGGATAAAGATCCACTAAAGCCCGGTTCTTATCGCCCAATATCTCTCCTTACATCTGATGTTAAAATACTAGCTAAGGTCTTGGCAAATAGGTTATCCAGACATATTGATACTTTGATCCATAGGGACCAAACAGGTTTCATCCCCTCCAGATCAGCAGCAACAAATATTCGCAGGCTCTTTTTGAATCTGCAATTGCCAATGGACAACGGGGGAGCTGGTGCCATTCTGTCACTGGATGCCCAGAAGGCATTTGACATGGTAGAATGGGAGTATCTATGGATGGTATTGATTGCCTTTGGTATAGGTCCAGGCTTTATAACCTGGCTAAAATTATTATATAAAGACCCTAGGGCAAGGCTGCGTATCAATGGCACTATGTCACCAGCTTTCCCGTTATCCCGGGGAACTAGACAAGGCTGCCCTCTATCCCCGTTGCTGTTTGCATCGGCGGTGGAACCATTGGCCGCCGCAGTTAGACAGTCTTCGGGGATAGAGGGATTCCGACGTGCAGGAAGAGAGGACAAAATATCCTTATATGCAGATGATGCCTTAATCTTTTTGAGCGACCCCACAAAATCCTAAGAGGAACTCATGGCACTTGTATCTGCATTTGGACAGTTTTCTGGGTTTTGCATCAACTGGGAGAAGTCGGTATTGATGCCACTATATAAAGCCAAAATTTCATTACCAGACTGTGCAAAACAAATTCAAATAGAACATAAAATTAAGTATTTAGGGATCCAGGTAACTCGAAAAGTGGGGGACTATGTGGACCCTAACCTTAGACCACTATTGACTAGGCTTAAAGATAAATGTCGGACCTGGTGCAAACTCCCATTAACTGTGATTGGCAGAGCCAATCTTATAAAGATGATTTGGGCCCTCACAATTATTGTACATTTTTCATAATTGCCCGATGTGGATAGCCGCATTTTGGTTTAAAAGGATAGAATCGCTCTTTCGCGAACTCATTTGGAAGAAAGAATATGCACGTATTAAATTAACAACCTTAATGCTGGCTAAAGATGAGGGGGGACTCTCTATCCCACATCCAAAAAATTATTTTTTGGCTTCACAAACCCAGCAACTTTTTGGCTGGACAGAGGTAGATGAGAATGATCCCATACAGGGGTTATTACTTCCACTGGGTAAGGGATATTCAATGATGTCCCTACTAGAGACAAAAACCTTTCAAAAAGATGAGAAATTTATGACAGGTGAGCTATTCAGTAAGGTATGGCTAGCAATAAAAAAGATTACTAACATTACAGGTTATACTTCCTATACACCAATATGGAAAAACCCAAATTATGAGGAAGTGCAGAGATTGGAGGGATTTGGGATTTGGCAAACTCAGGGGCTGAGATATGTGGAACAACTGTTTTGGAACGATAAGATAAAATCATTTGCGCAAATATCTGAGGAATTCGGGATTCCAAGACAGAGGTTCTTTCAGTATCTCCAGCTTAGACATGCTTTTCATGTCCAGGCCCGTACATCTGTATTTAAGCTTAATGTCTCTAAAATAACAATATTGTTGAAGAAAAGGGATCAAAAGAAGGGACTTATCTCTGAAATATATGAGATATTGCAGTGTAAATTTAAGGAAACGGTAGTGGTGCCGGCTAGGTCGCAGTGGGAACGAGACCTGGGAGCACTGACTGACGCTCAGTGGTCGGAGGTCTTGTCTGCGATCCCAAAGGTATCTCTGTCAGCTACTCAAAAATTAACACAACTTTTTATTACACATAGATCATACTATACCCCCAAAAAACTATTTAAATGGAAACGCAGGGAATCTCCCTTATGCCCCCGATGCAGTGGTGCACCGGCTAATCTAATACACATGTTGTGGAAATGCCCCAAACTCCATTGTTACTGGCAGGATATAATTAAAAACATAAATAGCGCATTAGGTATAGAAATTTCACTAGATCCAAATTTATGTTTATTAAATATAGTGGAGGAACCAAATATTTCAAAACATACCCATACTGCAATGACGAGAGGCTTGTTTCAGGCACGAAAGCTAATTGCTCAGAAGTGGATATCTATATACCCCCCAACGGTCGAAGAATGGAGAACACAAATAAAAGAAACCATAATAAAGGAGGAATTTATTTATACACATAGAGGGAGCCAAGATAAATTTGACGCTATCTGGAAAAGCTGGGTAGAGGCCTGGGACAATGAAAATAAAAGATGAATCAATATGGGAGAGGGACAATGTTGGGTCTGGGTAGAGGATGGGAGGATGGGGGGGGGGCTTTTGGGGTCGCGGGGGGGGGAGAGATACAGCAGGGGGAGGAAATCTATTTTTGTTGTCGTTGGGTTTTGCCCCCCTTCTTTTTTTTTTTTTTTTAATAATTTTTTTTTTTTTTGGGGGCGGGTGAATGTTAGAAGCAAGATTATGTATCTGGAATAAAATGTATGGAGAAATGTATAACTTGTACTGCTATGAAAAGAATAAAAAAAGTACAGAATAAAAAAAAAAAAAACATTATTTACAGGTTAAATTGTTTTTATACTATTTTTTTTTTTACTTTTTCCTCATAGGGCCTTAACTGCCCTGGTCATGCAAACGTGAGCAGGAACAGGAATACTGAAATAAAAAATGGATTACTAGGTATCTAGCATGTGTCACTTAAAGCAGAACTCCAGGATTTTCAAAAAATCCCCCATTAGTACAAACCCCCACACACACACACACAAACAAACACAAAAACACTAAACAAATATCACAAATATCACAAAATATTAAACAGTTTTCACATTTGTGAAATTTCTTACCGTTTAAGAGATATGTGTGATTGAATTTTCAGGAAGTCAGCAATGTGATTCAAAAAATGCATCATCTTTTCTGGCAGGGAGGATCTCTTAGAACAGTGAAAAGCCCCAATATGAAAATTGTAGGCACTGCTCACAAAGTAACCAAAGGATGTAGGAAACACTTGGGAGTCTCTTTATAAATGTCTACATGATTCACACAACTTTCACTTAAAGGAGAAGTCCAGCCTGAGCTTGTTTGGCTGGGCTTCTTCTATGGGTCACAGGAGTGCAATTTGTTTTTCACTCCTGTGACCCGTTTTCAGCAGAGAGTGGACTGAAGTCCGCTCTCTGCTGATGTCACAGAAATCAGTCCAGGCACCTCGTCATCACCACAATAAAGTCTGGATCTGCCAGGTGCCTGGACTGATGCCCGTCTCAGACTCTCAGTGAGCCACTAGGAGCCTGAGATGGCCCTCCCCAGCCCCTCCATAGCTCAGCTCTTCAGTGAGCACTAGGAGGCAGAGCGAAAAGCTGCTGACTGACGGTCTGCAGATCTCTATTCGAGGAGCTGAGAGAACTGTGCGATCGGCAATGTTTAATCGCTCGGTTCTCAGTGCAGAAGCGCCGGGGGACTGATGCAGCATCGGACCGATGCTGCATCCACCTAGATAAGTATGAAACTGGAAAAAAAAAAAACATACTTCTCTTTTAAGATTTACAGATTTTCCAACTGGTTTTAAACTGTGTGAATCCTTGGTGAAAGTTGTGTGAATCTTGATGAAAACTTTGAACTTGTTATTACAGCTGACTGTTTAAAACCATTATAAGTCTAATGCCTTTGGCCAAGTAATAAGGATCAACAATGCTCATGTAGCACCTTCTACGTAGGTAGGTGCTAGAGGTTAGGATTTTTGGTAGTGGAGGAAAATTTAAGCAGGCCTAGCTGAAAGCTAGGCCTGTTTGTTTTGGTTTGTGTGGGTTGGGAGTAGGGATGAGCCGAACACCCCCCCCGGTCCGGTTCGCACCAGAACCTGCGAACGTACCGAAAGTTTGCGCAAACTATTAGAACCCCATTACGGCCATTTTTTCGGGAGCAGTGATTTTAATGATGCTTAAAGTGAAAAAAAAGGTGAAATATTTGTTTAAATATCGTACCTGGGGGGTGTCTATGGTATGCCTGTAAAGTGGCGCGTGTTTCCCGTGCTTAGAATAAAAGGCAGGAGAAGCTCATTAGCGACCCCTGCCTATGGGAACAGGGACTGAAACAAATAGGCAGTTATTGTAATGTATATTATTGATCATTTAACTGTTATCAATAAAACGTTATAAAAAAATGGAAGTTTCTAAGAAGGGTCAGGTGGCTAGAAGTACCAATAAGAAGAAAGAAGTATTTAACGGTCATCAGACCAACGGCAGCACTTCAAGAAGAAACATCTCCTTAGTCTGTCTCCTCACCTTAGGCATGGAAAACCTACTGCGTCAGATGATGGAGCGGGCCTCTGCTCCTGACGGTGATTCCTGGCTGCGTTTCTGCCTCTCCTCCGCAGCTCCTCCGGTTCCATCTGCCTCTTTTCCTCCTCCTTCCCCCCCTCTCTCTTTCCCACAGCCACCTCCGGTCATGGCTTCTCTTCCAGGTCCCTCCGGTGTTCCGTTTCCGTCCAGGGCTCCTCTTCCGGTTCGTCCTCCAGCTGTTTCATGGGCCCCCACAGTGATTGACAGCGCGACTCCACCTGTGATGACGCCGATGGAGCCTCCTTTCTCTTCAGCTGCTGGCTCGGTACCTTCGACGGGACATGGCTTATGCGCAGTAGATACTGGCATAGAGCAGTCGGCGAATCTGACGTCGGTCCGCCGGATCGAATCCCAGGGACCTCCAACAAAAAAGAAATGTAAAAACAAAGGTAATGGTAAGCAGTCTCTGCGGGACAATGATTTACTATTGCCTGTTGCCTCAGAAAATGTTAAAATTAATTTTAATGCTGGTGATGATACTGCTTTGTCTTCCTCTTCTTTCCTTCCTGATTTACCAATTGACAATATGAGTGATGTTTTGCCTTCTCTTATGATGCGTCCTCTATTGATTTCTGATGCTATTAGTGCTTGTTCTTTTCCTACAGCTAACCCCTCTGGTTCAATGCATTCTACGCAGGCTGTTTCTGATGCTAATTTGGGGTCTGCAAGACCTGTGATTTCTACACAATCTATGCCACAGATGACACCTAGTGGTGAGTCTAATCAAATGCATAATTTTATGTTATGTATGTCTTCTTTTGCTTCATTTGCTGATAATTTTAAGAAATGTTTTTCTGATGGTTTAAATGTTGGGGTTTTACCTGCTGTGGATGTGCGACCGCCTGCACATGTTCCGTCGGTCGATGATGTTGATGTTCTGCCTTTATTGAATCCATCTTCACATTCAGTTCCTGAATGTTGCTTTAAAGAAGCCATGACGTGCGAAATTTCTCAGCTTGGCTTCCATTTATCGCCGTCTGTCAAAAACAAAATTTGGAAAGGCGAATATATTGAGATACTCTCTCTTTTGCCATCATTTAAGGAAAATCGTATGGATGTTAGGGATTCGGACAAGAATGACGATGACAAGAGAAAATCTGCTCTGCGCAATTTTAATAACTGGCTACAGGCCTTTTTGTATTTTCTCTAATGTTATGGGTGAGCGGCGACGGAGCTCTGCAGCAGCCTTTTTAGGCATCTTGAGATTATCCTTGAGGCATACAAGAATTTTCCTGGTTTGGCTTGGTTTTTTTACGACGAGTCGTTTCGTTAAAAAGTTGCTATTCATAAAAATATGGCTTGGGGGACTAAAGATGTGGGTTTGTGGTTGAACCTTCTTATACGTAAACCCATATTGCCGGTGTCTTCTTCCCAACCTTTACAATTTAAGAAAGGTTTTTGTTTCAGTTTTAATGAGGGGCAGTGTAAATGGCCGAATTCGTGCCGTTATAAACATGAGTGTGCTTCTTGTTCGGGTAATCATCCTGCCTCTCGTTGTTTTAAAAAATTGCCTTCCAACGTGGTTGCTCCTTCTAGGGATAATTTTCGTGCTGGGAGTAACACCGGTGAAATTGCCCGCCATGTTGCCGTTCCTTCTCATTTGGCCAAACCGCAGGATGGTGGAAATTCTCGTTGAGAGTTTTTCATTTGGTTTTCGATTGCCTCAATTTGCTGGCCCTGGTTGTCTTTGTTGTGATAACCTTGTCTCCGTTCATCGTTTCCCTACCATTGTCTCTGGTAAAATTGCTAAGGAAATATCTGAAGGTAGGGTTGCGGGCCCGTTTTTATTTCCTCCGTTTGCTGATTTTCGTGTTTCTCCTTTAGGTTTGGTTCCTAAGAAGGAACCCAATCGTTTCCGCCTTATCCATCATTTATCTTTCCCTGCCAGTTTTTCTCTTAATGACGAAATCGAACCAGAATTAAGTACTGTTACGTATACCTCTTTTGATGAGGCGATTTTCAGGATTCGCCGCTTGGGTGTGTCTGCTGTTATAGCTAAGGCTGATATTAAATCTGCCTTCCGCCTGTTACCCATACACCCTTCGGCTTTTAACTCGTTGGGTTTTCATCACAATGGTTTTTATTATTATGATAAATGCCTTCCCATGGGCTGTTCCTTATCCTGTACTTACTTTGAGACGTTTTCAACATTTTTGGAATGGGTGGTTACTTTCTTGACGGGTTCATCTAATGTATTACATTATCTTGATGATTTTTTATTTTTCAGTCCGGCGGATACTTCTGAATGCTTATATTTGTTCACTGAATTTCGTTTAACCTGCCGACGTTTTGGAGTCCCATTGGCTCTCGAAAAGTCAGTTTCGCCGACGACTTGTATTGAATTCCTGGGTGTTACCATTGACACTGAAGTGATGGAATGTCGTTTACCTCAGGCCAAGTTAGATCGTTTGAGGTTTATGATTTCTTTTGTACTTTCCAAACCTAAGGTTACCGTTCGCACATTGCAATCTTTGTTGGGCTTACTAGCCTTTGCTACACGTATAATTCCTATGGGCCATGTTTTTTCCAAAAGATTGTATAGAGCTATTGCTGGTTGTAGATCTCTGAATCATTTTGTGCGGATCAATTCTTCTTTAGTATCTGATTTGTTGGTTTGGAATGATTTATTTTCCTCGTACAATGGCCGTTCTTTTTGGTAAACGCCTTTCCAGGATAATTCAGTTGTTTCATTACTCACTGATGCAGCTGGGAATGCGGGTTATGGTGCCTTTTATCAGGGTCATTGGTCGGCTGCGCGCTGGCCTGATTGTTGGCTTTCGTTGGGATATACGAAAAATGTTGTACTCCTTGAATTGTTCCCGATTCTAGTTTCCTTGGATCTTTGGGGTGCTCACCTTCGCAATTCTCGTTTGTTGTTTCATTCTGACAACAAAGGGGTTGCCTATGCGATCAATTGCTTGTCTTCTAAGTCTTTGCCTGTGTTAGCTGTTTTGCGTTGCATTGTTCTTAAATGTTTAGAACTTAATCTTTGGATTAAAGTTAAATACATCCCAGGGTACACTAATGTGATTGCTGATTCTCTTTTACGTTTTCAGATAGATCGGTTTCGTGCTCTGGCCCCAGAAGCGGATCTCCTTGGTCTACCTTTGTCGGAACGCCTATGGTCCGTGGTCTGCGATCTGTGAATTCTACATTGATGAACTCTCTTGCTCCTTCCACGTGGGCGAATTAAAACGCTGCGTGGTCTTTATGGAATGTCTTTTTGACTTCTTTGGGTGTTCCTTCTAGTTGTATCCCTGAGACTTCAGTTTTACGTTTTTTGGACTATTTGATGCAACGCACTTATTCATATTCGCATATTGTTAAAATCTTGGCAAGGATTTCTTTCTTATTTAAAAGCCGTGGTTTTCCACCTTGTTCTTCCTTTTTCTTAGTTAAGCAGGCCCTGAAGGGTTACCGTAAATGCAGTTTCCGTAGTGATACTCGTGTTCCGGTCACTTTCTCTCTTTTGTGACATTTGATGGCTGCTTCTGCCTTTGTTTGTTATTCTACTGATGAGGATTTACTTTTTAAGGTCTCTTTTAGTTTGTTATTTTTTGGGGCTTTCCGCATTTCAGAATTGCTACCTAAGTCTTCATCCTCTTTGGGGGGTTTGTGGTTTTCTGATGTTTCCATGGGCCCTGATTTTATTAAAATATTTCTGCGATTCAGCAAAACTGATCAGTTGGGGAGGGGTCAGTGGATTGTTATTCCGCGATCCTTCAGTTCACCGGTTTGCGCCTTCTTCTGGTTGTCTACATATTTGCCATCTCGGCCCCTTGGTTCACCACAATTGTTGCTTCACGACTCTGGTTCTCCACTTACTCAGCGCCAGTTTTCGGTTGTCCTTAAAAAATGTCTGCTTTATCTTGATTTGCCCCATTTACGTGTTACCAGTCATTCATTTCGTATTGGCGCAGCGACTGAAGCGGCCAAGTTGGGTTTCTCTGAGTCCGATATTAAAAAATTGGGTGGTTGGAAATCCGACTGTTATCGTTCCTATATTAGACCTAATTTATGTTTTTTCTGATTTTAGGTTCTTCACACACTGTATGGCTTATTGGACATTCATTCATTTACTGGGCACATGTTCGAGCTTCCAACAGAGTCTATGGACTTAATTTAAATTTGGACAGTGCAACTATTGATTGGGATGGTTACCGTGGAATGTCTTGGTTTGCTCTACGTTCTTTATTAACGGAATTGCTTTCTTCTTTCTCTAGTCCTGATGTAGTTATTATTCATTTGGGGGGTAATGATTTAGGGATTCATAAAACTTTAGATTTGGTTTCCCAAATTAAACTTGATTTTCTTCATTTACGCTCTGTCCTCCCCTCCTCGGTTCTGATTTTTCTGAGATTGTTCCGAGATTGAAATGGTTGATTAATCCTGATCTCTTATATCTTGAGAAAATCAGAAAGAGGGTGAACAGGCTTATTACTAAATTTATGCCCTCTGTTCACGGTTTTTCTTATAGACATTCTGATTTGGAAGGTGGATTGTATGGGCTTTATCGCCCTGATATGGTCCATCTTTCTGATATAGGGCTTGATATATTTAACTTGGATTTGCAAACTTGTGTGGAATTGGCCGTGGCCCGGGTGGGGTGCCAGGCTATATAAATATAGCCTGGCGTTTGGGGTGTGGTATATTAACGTTAAAGACGTATATATATATATGGTTCCAGCTTTAATGGCTGAACTATTTGGTATTAATTGTTTGTATATAGTTTGAGCTTTGATGGCTGAACTATTATTGTTTTGGTATGATTTTAGTAAGCTAATTGATATTTTTATTATGCCAATAATAAAGGACCACTGCCATTTTTATCCAAGTCTATAGTCTGCTTTTATTTATTTATTATCATTATATTTGTACATCAGTTTTCAGCCTCTGATCCCATGAAAGGCAGGAGAAGCTCATTAGCGACCCCTGCCTATGGGAACAGGGACTGAAACAAATAGGCAGTTATTGTAATGTATATTATTGATCATTTAACTGTTATCAATAAAACTTTATAAAAAAATTCTGGAAGTTTCTAAGAAGGGTCAGGTGACTAGAAGTACCAATAAGACGAAAGAAGTATTTTAACGGTCGTCAGACCAAGGGCAGCACTTCAAGAAGAAGCATCCCTCCCTCCCTCCCTATGTCGTGGTTCTTGTTATGTGGCTGGTCCCTTCTGCTGTAAGGGGTGTGGTATATTAACGTTAAAGACGTATATATATATGGTTCGAGCTTTAATGGCTGAACTATTTGGTATTAATTGTTTGTATATAGTTCGAGCTTTGATGGCTGAACTATTATTGTTTTGGTATGATTTTAGTAAGCTAATTGATATTTTTATTATGCCAATAATAAAGGACCACGGCCATTTTTATTCAAGTCTATAGTCTGCTTGTATTTATTTATTATCATTATATTTGTACATCAGTTTTCAGCCTCTGATCCCACAGTCCCTGCACAAAATGACACTTTTAAAGGAATAAAAGTCATTTAAAACTGCTTGCGGCTTTAATGTAATGTCGGGTCCTGGCAATATGGATGAAAATCAGTGAGACAAACGGCATGGGGCATCCCCCCTAGTCTATTACCAGGCCCTTTGGGTCTTCTATGAATATTAACCACTTGAGCCCCGGACCATTATGCTGCCTAAGGACCAGAGGTCTTTTTCCAATTTGGCACTGCGTCGTTTTAACTGCTAATTGCGCGGTCATGCAATGCTGTACCCAAACGAAATTTGCATCCTTTTCTTCCCACAAATAGAGCTTTCTTTTGAAGGTATTTGATCACCTCTGCAGTTTTTATTTTTTGCGCTATAAACGGAAAAAGACCGAAAATTTTGAAAAAAAATGATATTTTCTACTTTTTGTTATAAAAAAAAATCCAATAAACTAAATTTTAGTCATACATTTAGGCCAAAATGTATTCGGCCACATGTCTTTGGTAAAAAAAATGTCAATAAGCATATATTTATTGGTTTGCGCAAAAGTTATAGCGTCTACAAACTAGGGTACATTTTCTGTAATTTACACAGCTTTTAGTTTATGACTGCCTATGTCATTTCTTGAGGTGCTAAAATGGCAGGGCAGTACAAAACCCCCCCAAATGACCCCATTTTGCAAAGTAGACAGCCCAAGGAAATTGCTGAGAGGCATGTTGAACCCATTGAATATTTTTTTTTTTTGTCCCAAGTGATTGAATAATGACAAAAAAAAAAAATATTTACAAAAAGTTGTCACTAAATGATATATTGCTCACACAGGCCATGGGCCTATGTGGAATTGCACCCCAAAATACATTCAGCTGCTTCTCCTGAGTATGGGGATACCACATGTGTGGGACTTTTTGGGAGCTTAGCCGCGTACGGGGCCCCGAAAACCAAGCACCGCCTTCAGGATTTCTAAGGGTGTAAATTTTTGATTTCACTCTTCACTGCCTATCACAGTTTCGGAGGCCATGGAATGCCCAGGTGGCACAAAACCCCCCCAAATGACCCCATTTTGGAAAGTAGACACCCCAAGCTATTTGCTGAGAGGCATATTGAGTCCATGGAATATTTTATATTTTGACACAAGTTGCGGGAAAGTGACACTTTTTTTTTTTTTTTTGCACAAAGTTGTCACTAAATGATATATTGCTCACACAGGCCATGGGCATATGTGGAATTGCACCCCAAAATACATTTAGCTGCTTCTCCTGAGTATGGGGATACCACATGTGTGGGACTTTTTGGGAGCCTAGCCGCGTACGGGGCCCCGAAAACCAAGCACCGCCTTCAGGATTTCTAAGGGTGAAAATTTTTGATTTCACTCTTCACTGCCTATCACAGTTTCGGAGGCCATGGAATGCCCAGGTGGCACAAACCCCCCCCAAATGACCCCATTTTGGAAAGTAGACACCCCAAACTATTTGCTGAGAGGCATGGTGAGTATTTTGCAGCTCTCATTTGTTTTTGAAAATGAAGAAAGACAAGAAAAAACTTTTTTTTTTTTCTTTTTTCAATTTTCAAAACTTTGTGACAAAAAGTGAGGTCTGCAAAATACTCACTATACCTCTCAGCAAATAGCTTGGGGTGTCTACTTTCCAAAATGGGGTCATTTGGGGGGGTTTTGTGCCACCTGGGCTTTCCATGGCCTCCGAAACTGTGATAGGCAGTGAAGAGTGAAATCAAAAATTCACACCCTTAGAAAGCCTGAAGGCGGTGCTTGGTTTTCGGGGTCCCGTACGCGGCTAGGCTCCCAAAAAGTCTCACACATGTGGTATCCCCGTACTCAGGAGAAGCAGCAGAATGTATTTTGGGGTGTAATTTCACATATTCCCATGGCATGTTTGAGCAATATATCATTTAGTGACAACTTTGTGCAAAAAAAAAAAAAATTTGTCTCTTTCCCGCAACTTGTGTCGCAATATAAAATATTCCATGGACTCGACATGCCTCTCAGCAAATAGCTTGGGGTGTCTACTTTCCAAAATGGGGTCATTTGGGGGGGTTTCGAACTGTCCTGGCATTTTATGCACAACATTTAGAAGCTTATGTCACACATCACCAACTCTTCTAACCACTTGAAGACAAAGCCCTTTCTGACACTCATTGTTTACATGAAAAAGTTTTTTTTTTTTTGCAAAAAAATTACTTTGAACCCCCAAACATTATATATTTTTTTAAAGCAAATGCCCTACAGATTAAAATGGTGGGTGTTTCATTTTTTTTTTTTCACACAGTATTTGCGCAGCGATTTTTCAAACGCATTTTTTGGGGAAAAAACACACTTTTTTAAATTTTAATGCACTAAAACACACTATATTGCCCAAATGTTTGATGAAATAAAAAAGATGATCTTAGGCCGAGTACATGGATACCAAACATGACATGCTTTAAAATTGCGCACAAACGTGCAGTGGCAACAAAATAAATACATTTTTAAAAGCCTTTAAAAGCCTTTACAGGTCACCACTTTAGATTTACAGAGGAGGTCTACTGCAAAAATTACTGCCCTCGATCTGACCTTCGCGGCGATACCTCACATGCATGGTGCAATTGCTGTTTACGTTTGACGACAGACCGACGCTTGCGTTCGCCTTAGCGCGAGAGCAGGGGGCGACAGGGGTGCTTTTTTTTTTTTTTTTTTTTCTTTATTATTTTTTTGCTTTTTTATCTTATTTTTAAACTGTTCCTTTCATTTTTTTTTTTTTAATCATTTTTATTGTTATCTCGGAGAATGTAAATATCCCCTATGATAGCAATAGGTAGTGACAGGTACTCTTTTTTGAAAAAATTGGGGTCTATTAGACCCTAGATCTCTCCTCTGCCCTCAAAGCATCTGATGACACCAAGATCGGTGTGATAAAATGCTTCCACAATTTCCCAATGGCGCTATTTACATCCGGCGAACTCTAAGTCATAAAATGCTCGTAGCTTCCGGTTTCTTAGGCCATAGAGATGTTTGGAGCCACTCTGGTCTCTGATCAGCTCTATGGTCAGCTGGCTGAATCACCGGCTGCATTCTCAGGTTCCCTGTTGAGACAGGAGAGCCAGAGAAAAACACGGAAGACGGTGGGGGGGGCATTCCCTCCCACGGCTTGTAAAAGCAGTCTAGAGGCTAATTAGCCGCTAGGATTGCTTTTACATGAAAGCCGACCGCTGGCTGAAAAGAATGATACCAAGATGATACCTAAACCTGCAGGCATCATTCTGGTATAACCATTCAAAGTCGTGAATGGCGTACCTGAAGACAAAAAAATGGTTAACAATAAAGCACAGTAAACGGTAAAGTATAAAAAATTGCATACCTGAAAAGCAAACATGATAAAACATAATAACAATAAAACATTGCAGAATAGAATACAGTAAAAAAGAGCAGAACAAGAGAGAGAGAATAGAGAGAGAGAGAACAATAAAACGACAACTATTTTTTTTTATTTTATATATATATTTTTTTTTTTTTTACACTTTTTTTGTAACTAACTTTTATAACGGTAACCGGTTCCAGGTGCGGGTCTCTCAAAATGCGATGGCATCTTGGGAGACCCTGTGAAAGTGTGCCTAGTCTGTGCAATGCTGTACCCTACGCTAATACTCAACTAATGAATGGTAGCGTTCAAAACATTCACCAATGCAAAGACCAGGATTGTCAGGACAGGAGGGACAATAATAGAGGGTGTCACGCCTATATTCGCGCTTGCTGCAGACACGACATCTTTTTTGGGGGTTCGTTGGGTAGGGGTACTCGGGAGGACATAAAGAAAATGCCTCTCATGCAGCCGACTGCATTTGGTTGGGGATGTGAATGGGGGAAGTACGGGCGCTGCAGAAGCGGTGGGTTCCCAATTAGGATTGGCGAATGCAGCAGGAAGGGCACTATGGGCACGACGGGCCTGTGTTTGTCTTCTTGGTGGCAGCGGGACACTACTTGTGCTTGCCACCTCACCAGCTTGAACTGCACTTATGGGACTCGCCACGTCACCAAGTTTTACTGCAGTGCTGGTTTGACTACGACCGGGGTGTACTAGGCCGCTGGCGCTTGCCAGTTCAATAAAAAGCTACCAAAAAAACTGTTAGCGATCGCAGGGATCAGGCCTGACTCTGCGAATGCTGCAGTTATGCGTTAAGTGTTTTGTAAGTGACAGTAATCGATCGATACTGCACTTGGGCTGGGCCGGACGGAGGGGCAAAACGCAGGTGCTAGCAAGTATCTGGGCTGATCCCGCTAACACTGCGTTTTTGGGAACCCTAAACTGCTGGGGACGCCAGTATAGATCTGATCGGATCAGATATTGATCCGTTCAGATACTATACCACTAAGGGAGGTGTACGGTGCGTGCGTGGGTGTTAGCGGTACTGGCGCTAATCTGACGCTGCTTGGGGCTGGTGCTTGCTAGTTCACCAAAATACTACCAAAAAAACTGTTAGGGATCGCAGGGATCAGGCCTGACTCTGCGAACGCTGCAGTTATGCATTTAGTGTTTTGTAAGTGTCAGTGATCGATCGATACTGCACTTGGGTGGGCTGGGCTGGGCCGGGCGGAGGGGCAAAACGCAGGTGCTAGCAGGTATCTGGGCTGATCCCGCTAACACTGCGTTTTTGGGAACCCTAAACTGCTGGGGACGCTAGTATAGATCTGATCGGATCAGATATTGATCCGATCAGATACTATACCACTAAGGGAGCTGTACGGTGCGTGCGTGGGTGTTAGCGCTACTGGCGCTAACCTGACGCTGCCTGGGGCTGGTGCTTGCCAGTTCACCAAAATGCTACCAAAAAAACTGTTAGCGATCGCAGGGATCAGGCCTGACTCTGCGAACGCTGCAGTTATGCGTTTAGTGTTTTGTAAGTGACAGTGATCGATCGATACTGCACTTGGGCTGGGCCGGGCGGAGGGGCAAAACGCAGGTATCTGGGCTGATCCCGCTAACACTGTGTTTTTGGGAACCCTAAACTGCTGGGGACGCTAGTATAGATCTGATCGGATCAGATATTTATCCGATCAGATACTATACCACTAAGGGAGGCGTATGCTGCGTGCGTGGGTGTTAGCGGTACTGGCGCTAATCTGACGCTGCCTGGGGCGACGCATATCACCGCCGGGCGATCAGGGGGCTAAACCTTTATTCGGTAATAAACGGCGGGTGCCCTGACACTATAAAAAATAAACAAACTAACCAGCGTCACCCGTAACAGTTATACGGTGATCAGTGGTGAAAGGGTTAACTAGGGGGCAATCAAGGGGTTAAAACATTTATTCGGTAGTATATGGGGGTCCCTGTCGCTATAAAACGCTGACGGCGAACCTAAATATTTAGGTCCCTAACTAGCGTCACCAGTGACACTAATACAGCGATCAGAAAAATGATCGCTTAGCGACACTGGTGACAGGGGGTGATCAAGGGGTTAAAACTTTATTTGGGGGGGTTAGGGGGGTATCCTAGACCTACAGGGGGGTAATACTAACTGTCCCAACACTGTAACTGTCACAAACTGACACCAATGCAGTAATCAGAAAAAAAAAACAAAAAAAACAAAAAAACTGCTGGTGTCAGTTTGTGACAGGGGGGGGGGGGTGATTGGGGGGGGATCGGGGGGGCGATCGGGGGGGGATCGGGGTGTTTTGTGTGCCTGGCATGTTCTACTGTGTGTGTGTAGTGTTGTGCACTCACATACCTGTCTTCTCTCCTCGGGCCGGAACGGAAATTACCGAGCCGAGGAGAGATGACATCATTTCCTTTGCTGCTGTTTAGCATACAGCAGCAAAGGAATGATGTGATTGGCCGGCGGCGATCGCGAGGGGGGGGCCACGAACGGATGGCCTCCCCCTCATCTCCGATCGCTGTGGGAGAAAAGACGACCGCCTCGGGCACCGGGGGAGGTCCGATCGGACCCCCCACCCGCGGAAGGCAAATCACGTATATGTACGTGATTTTGCCTGTCCGTGCCACCTTGCCGACGTAAATCGGCGTGAGGCGGTCGTCAAGTGGTTAAGGGGAACAACACACCCATATTAAGAAAAGGAAAAGCGTGGGGTCCCCAGGCCCTATATACTCTGAACAGCAGTATACAGGCGGCGCAAACAAGACAGGGACTGTAGGTTTGTTGTTAAGTAGAATCTGTTTGTAATTTTGAACTGGTACATTTTTAAAGTGTAGCTCCAGCTAAAAAATCTATTTTTAAGCTTTTTGGAAAACATAGAGAAGGGTTATCACCGCTGTGACATTTGTTTTGCTGCCTGTGCACCTCTTCAGAAGATTTCACCTCAATTTCTGTCCCAATGGCAAATGTTTTTTGAAAATGTAGGGTTTTTAGTGAAACAAGGATTGGTGATAAAGCATCAGTGAAGAGGAGACACATTTTTCCCATATTAACTCTTACAGGAGAGAATTTCCCTTCCTAGGGGTAGATTTCATCTTGCTTCCTATTGTCTCCTTCCGTTTGCAAGTAGGAGTCGTTTGTAAGTTGGATGTTTGAAAGTAGGGGCCTGCCCTATATACTCTGCAGAAATTTGGGCCTTAGGTATTGGTGTTGCCACAACACTGTAAGCCCTCACAGTTACTCTTGGTGGGCGCAGGAACGGGCCGTGCTGTGAAATATTAGATCAAGAATTGTAATTACATGCCATTGTTGAACAGTGGTAGAAAAATTGGGCCTTTGATGGTGGTGGTGCTGGTGCCACAACACTGTAAGTCCTCACAGTTACTCTTGGTGGGTGCTGGAACGGGCCCTGCTGTGAAAAATTATATCAAGAATTGTAATTACATGCACATGTTGAACAGGGGCAGAAAAATTGGGCCTTTGGTGGTGGTGGTGGTGGTGTTGCCACAACACTGTAAGCCCTCACAGTTACTCTTGGTGGGCACAGGAATGGGCCCTGTTGTGAAATATTAGATCAAGAATTGTAATTACATGTCCCTGTTGAACAGGGGCAGAAAAATTGGGCCTTAGGCACTGGTGCCATAACACTGCAACCCCTCACAGATGCTATAGTTGGAGTGCAGGAATGAGCCCTGCTGCAAAGTATTGCATCAAAAATTGTAATTATACACCCCTGTTAAACAGGGTCTAAAAAATTGGACCTTGAGCACTGGTGCTGGTGCCACAACACTGCAGCCCCTCACAGATACTCTAGTTGGAGCGCAGGAATGAGCCTTACTGCAAAGTATTGCATCAAAAATTGTAATTACACGCCCCTGTTAAACAGGGGTAGAAAAATTGGGCCTTAGCCACTGCTTCCACAACACTGCAACCCCTCACAGATGCTATAGTTGGAACGCAGGAATGAGCCCTGCTGCAAAGTATTGCATCAAAAATTGTAATTATACGCCCCTGTTAAACAGGGGCTGAAAAATTGGGACTCGGGCACTGGTGCTGGTGCCACAACACTGCAACCCCCCACAGATACTATAGTTGGAGCGCAGGAATGAGCCCTGCGGCAAAGTATTGCATCAAAAATTGTAATTACACTCCCCTGTTAAACAGGGGCAGAAAAATTGGGCCTTGGCCACTGGTAGCGGTGCCCAGAACCAAAAATGTTCTTACAAGCTATCAGCATGAAAATTGAGGAGGGAGAGGATTAACACTCAGCATAACAGCATAGTCACTCAGCATCAGCATAGGCAGTCTTAAAGGGATCTCACATAAAAAAAATCAATCGGTTACATCAGCATCAGGTGCTTGGTAGCTGGTGATCCAAGACTGATTCATTTTTATGAAGGTCAGCCGATTGACCGATTCGGTGGACAGGCGCACCCTGTGATCGGTTACAAAGCCTCCAGCAGCACTGAATGTGCGTTCCGAAAGAACGCTGGATGCAGGACAGGCCAGTAGCTCAATTGCATACTGTGCAAGCTCTGGCCAGTGATCCATCCTCAAGACCCAGTAACCCAGAGGATTTTCGGTGGGAACGGTGTCCAAGTCTGATCTTGCCCCTAGGCAATCCTGCACCATGTGAATCAGACGCTGATGATGGTTGCTGGAACCGATCAGAACTTGGGGCTGCAGACTAAAAAATTGCCTGAACACATCTGTCAGACGGCCACCTTCTCCACTGCCCCTCCTGTGACTGCCCAAAGTCTCAGCAACACGTTGTCCAGGAGGACCAGGAAATTGTAACCTCCCAGGCTCTGGAAACGCGGTGCACAAACCTTTCTGCAAGGCCTCCCGAAGATGTTTCATCCTCTGCTCCCTCTGCGACGGCAAGATAAGGTTACAACCTTACCCTTGTAATGTGAATCAAGGAGGGTTGCCAGCCAGTAATCATCTCTCCCCTTGATACCACGAATACGAGGATCCTTCCGCAGGCTTTGCAGGATCAGGGAGGCCATGCAGCGTAGGTTTGCTGAGGCATTCGGTCCAGAGTCCTCTGGGTCACTAAGGATGACATAATCCGCAGCCACCTCCTCCCAGCCACGTAAAAGTCCATGGGTTTCTTCAGACTGTAAATGATCCCTTGAAGACTGCTGCTGATGCTGAAGGCCAGGCTCCACCTCCATGCTGACACAATCCTCCTCCTCTTCCTGTGTGTTCGGCGGGCATGCAGGAACACTGTCTGGATAAAAGGGGCCTTGAGAGGCAAGGAAGTCCTCCTCTTCCTCCCTCTGTTCTGCCTCAAGTGCCCTGTCCATTATTGCACGCAGCGTGTGCTCCAACAGGTGGACAAGGGGGACAGTGTCACTGATGCATGCACTGTCACTGCTCACCATCCTCGTGGCCTCCTCAAATGGTGACAGGACAGTGCATGCATCCCTGATCACAACCCACTGGCGTGGGTAAAAAAACCAAGGTCCACTGACCCTGTCCTGGTGCCATAGTCGCATAGGTACTCATTGATGGCCCTCTGCTGCGTGTGCAGCCACTGCAGCATGGCCAACGTTGAGTTCCACCTGGTGGGAATGTCACAGATTAGGCGGTTCTTGGGCAGGTTAAATTCCTTTTGGAGGTCAGCCAGCCGAGCACTGGCATTATATGACCTGCAGAAATGCACACAGACCTTCCTGGCCTGCCTCAGGACATCCTGTAAGCCCGGGTACCTGCCCAAGAACCGCTGCACCACCAAGTTAAGGATGTGAGCCAAACAGGGCACATGGGTCAGTTGTCCCTGTCGGAGGGCAGAGAGGAGGTTGGTGCCATTGTCGCTAACCACCATACCTGGCTTAAGCTGGCATGGCATCAACCACCTCTGAAACTGCCCCTGCAGAGCTGACAGAATCTCTGCCCCAGTGTGGATCCTGTCCCCCAAGCACACCAGCTCAAGCACCGCATAGCATCTTTTTGCCTGCGTGCTTGCGTAGCCTCTTGAACGCCTACGGAGCACCGCTGGTTCCGAAAAGGCAGCAGTTGAAGTGCTAGCAATTTAGCCAAGCTAGCATTCAACCGCTGGGCATGTGGATGGCTGGGAGCAAACTTCTTTTGGCGGTGCAGCAGCTGGGGCAGGGAAATTTGCCTGGTACAATCTGACGTTGGTGTACCGATAGCAGATTGCCCGAAAGTATTTGGCTGTGACACACCTAATTCTACACCTTCATTCCTCTCAGTGCAGGTTACAGAGAGGACTGAAGGTATAGTGGGGTTGGAGATCCCAGCTGATGAGGAGCAAGGAGAGGTCTGCTTTGTTCTTTGGTGTGTGTCTTTTAGGTACGCTTGCCAATGAACTGCATGGCAGGTCGACATATGTCTGGTCAAGCATGTGGTGCCCAAGTGGGTGATGTTTTGGCCACGCGAGATACGCTTGAGACATATGTTGCAAATAGCAGCGGTGGGATCTGATTCACTCATCTCAAAAAAGGCCCACACCAAAGAACTTTTGGAATAACGTGCAGAGACAGCAGCGCCCTACACATGCGGAGCTCTGCGGTGTGATACAGTCGGTGTGCTGCCTTTAAGCTGGCCCCTGAAGGGCATCTTGCCTCGTTGGAGATGTGCCTCCTCCTCCTCTCTCCTATCAGGCACCCACGTGGAGTCAGTGACCTCTTCATCCCCTCCCTCCTCGTCACTGGAGCAAACCTGGCAGTATGCTGCAGCTGGGGGAACATGACTGCCAGATTGCTGTCCTTCTTGGGCACCCCCTCTCTCTGGGCTCACGTTACTGCCTTCCTTTAGTTGGGTATCATCATCGGAGCCTTCAAAATGCTGGGCATCCTCCTGGAACATGTACCCAACACTGTGGTCAAACAGTTCGGGGGACTCCTCAGGAGGACATGGTGGGGCTAGGGAAGGAGTGACTGATGCCATTGAGCCGAGGGAAGAGGCCGCGTTGGCAGCTGCTTTGCCAGACAAAGTACCCTGAGCCTGGGTGAAAGAGGATGAGGAGGATGAGGACGGCTTGGTCATCCACTCTACCAAGTCTTCCGCATGTTGTGGCTCAACGCAGCCAGCTGCCGAAAAAAAAGGACAAGCATGTCCCACAGCCACGTGCTGATGAGGATGCACCATCTCCATGACCAGCACTGTTGCCTCTAGACACAGAGCCTGCTTGCCCTCTTTTATTGGCTTGTGACTGTCTGCCTCTCCTTGTTGGCCTTCCAGACATACTAATGGCCTGCAGTGAGATGTAGCTGCACAAAGCTGGGATATATATATATATATATATATATATATATATATATATATATATATATATACTGATACTGCAGCTAGCAGAATCAACTTCCTGCCTGTAGTATTATTAGTATGAGAACACCAGTAATTGTCTTCAGGTAGCTTTAGGTGCACACTGTGCATAGGACACAGTACACTAACTGTAAATACTGTAGCTGCCTGCCTGTGGTACAAATAGGATCAGAAGAACACCAGCAATTTTCTTCAGGTAGCTTTAGGTGCACACTGTGCAGAGGACACAGTACACTAACTGTAAATACTGCAGCTGCCTGCTTGTGGTATTAATAGTATCAGAACAACAGGCGTTGTCTTCAGGTAGCTTTAGGTGCACACTGTGCAGAGGATGCACTACACTAACTGTAAATACTGCAGCTGCCTGCCTGTGGTATTAATAGGATCAGAACAACAGCAATTGTCTTCAGGTAGCTTTAGGTGTACACTGTGCAGAGGATGTACTACACTAACTGTAAATACTGCAGCTGTCTGCCTGTGGTACTAATAGGATCAGAACAACAGCAATTGTCTTCAGGTAGCTTTAGGTGCACACTGTGCAGAGGACACAGTACACTAACTGTAAATACTGTAGCTGCCTGCCTGTGGTACTAATAGGATCAGAAGAACACCAGCAATTTTCTTCAGGTAGCTGTAAATACTGTAAAAACACCTGCCTGCCTGTCAGTAGGAAAGAATAACAGGAACGGATCTAGCTAAACTGAATACAGTGTATATATATATATATATATATATATATCACCTATATATCACCTAGGATGCATATAAATACACAATACACTGTGAGTGCAGCTAACTGACTCGCCTTCCTACTCTATCTAACTTAAATCAAATGAGTGTGGGGCGTGTACTAAACCTCCTGAGCCATAATTGGCCAAAGCCACCATCTCTGTACAGACGGCGCTGTGATTGGCCAAGCATGCGGGTCATAGTGCATGCTTGTCCAATCATCAGCCAGCAATGCACTGCGAATTATGGGCCGTGACGTGCCACTCGAATTTGGCACGAATGGCCCATAACGTTCGCAATTCGACGAAGCTCATCCCTAGTTGGGAGTGGCTCAGAGTAGCAGCTGATGACTGACAGACAGCATCACTTTACTGTAACCTCCCTCTTCCTTCTGGAAATTGCTAGAAGGAGAGAAGGGGAAGAGAGGTGGGGCTGCCTGGGGTATCTTAAGGAGCTTTGACCAATACCCAACTTGGATTGACAGGGGGCAGGCCTCCTTAAATACCAGGGGTCAGCCCAGGTGGGGAGGAGTTGTCAGGTGGAAGAACTGAGGAGGAAGTACTAGACTGTCGGAGCCTTTAAGGGAGCTCCCCAGTCTGGGGGTGGTGATCTTTGACCTGGGCTTGGGTGCAGGACGCAGCCCATCAGGAAATCGTAGAGGTTCTGAACAAGAGGCACAGGAGGAGCAAGAGAGAACAGCAGAAGGTAGTACTGCCAGGCAAATCTTCAGGAGGGAACCATTGGTCTCAGCCAGGAGGGCTGGTGAGTGACTTGTGCAGTTGGGAGGACTGGAGAGGCATGCCAGAGAGGACTGAGAGGAAACAATCAGAGCTGGGTGTGGAGCCAGTAGGAAGGATTGCAATGTCATGGGCAGAGAAGTCGGGCAGGTGCAGCCAGGAGGGCTGGCAGGGCCTGAAGAGATCTGACTGGGAGCAGTAGTCCTTCTATAGGACAGTTAACACAAAAAGACTTTCTATTTTCTGCTACACCATAGGAGCCCACAGTCCCTGCCTGCAAAGGGCAAGTTACTTGGGCCTGGCTGAGCCAGTGTCAGGCTTAAACATGTGCTAGCTGCTCCTGGGAGATCAAGAGTTTTGCAGGAGGGAGAGAGAAAGAGCAATAGTCTGCAAGCAAGAGTTGTGCAGGAGGAGATTGGAGAAGTGTTGTGTACATAGTTGTCCCGATTGACTGATATACAATATGCTGGGCATCTCATAATCCCCTTACCCCATCCAAGTTAAATTCCCTAATAAAAATAACAAAAACAAGCACATGGACTGTTTTCTAATGGAAAAAAAGTCCGGCAAGCCACAATGAACCTTATGCCTAGAGAATATCACTACTCAGCTGCATGCGTTAAACACGTCTCATATATCGTGCAAAAGGTAAGTGCAAAGTAAAATTATGCTGCACTAGAGTGTGCTATATTGAGCTAATCAGTATTATAGCATATCAAAATATGTGTGTATCTGCAATCGCATAAAAAACTTAAATACGTGCATGTAATTAATACCCCCCCTGGGTAAAACACAAAAATACAAAATAAAATATAATATATAAAGTGCTCCTTAATATTAAAACATACACAAAATAGTATATACAAACACATTAAAGTGCAATATACATGATCTGATCAAACAAACATGCTGAAGTGCATATATGAAAATGTTAAATAAATAATTACAAAAAGTGCTTAGTGCCACACAGTACATGTGAAAAAAATAGTCCTTATTGAAACGAATTTTAAAAGTGATATTGTGAAATCCTGTGGATTGATATCAAGAAAGTGCTTATGCTTAGTGTCCAATGGTGTTATTTTCCAGCATGCTCATAACTTTCTTTGTGCCGCAAACCATGCTTTGATGCAATCCGGTGGCCCCTTAGGAAATATGCTCACCTCAGAGCGTGTGACTCAGCTGCTACACTAAGTCAAATCACGTTTTTGAACCACCCCAGGGCTCAGTGCAGATCACTGGATCCCAGGCTCCAATATGGTATCCAAAGATATATGAGAAAAAAAACTTGATGGTGTGATATCATTTTAAAATGTATTAAATAAATGAACAAATACACTCCCCAAATGGGGTACTCACAATCGTAAGGTGCGTCAGTGCACCGCTCTATGCAAAGCATACGATCAATGAACCGGTAAGGGGTATGGTATGTGTCTCATCACTGGCAGATTCACTACCTCTTGCTCCATCCTAGCCCCTCCCCTATGCATGTTCGACACAGGGATCACGTGTCTTCCTCAGGGGGATTCTGATTGGACGGCCGATCTGTCATTTAAATACAGCGTCTGTGGCCATTTTGTCATGGTCTGCGGACATTCTAGTAGTAGACTACATATCATATTGGAGCGCTTAATGCTGAATCATATTCAGGGGACAGCTATTGACAAACCGATCATATGTGTATCAATTATGTGGAACAATACGAAGTGCCAAATGATCTGATGTCAAACAAAATGACAAGCGCTGTATAATATATGATTTTAATGGGAGATTTTAACAAAAACTATGCAAATGTAACTTATTAACCCCTACAGTATTGCATATTGTTAGGGATTTTATCTCCTGCAATACTGTAGGGGTTGTATATGTGGTTAAATGCCCCTGTAATTTATTTTATGTTGGTCGTACTATAAGACCGGATGGAAGAACATGTTAGAAACATAGAAAAGGGATTCGATAAGCATTAGCTATCCATACATTTCAAAGATGTTCACAACCAGAGCACAGTAGGGATTAAGGATGAGCTTCGAGTTCGAGTCGAACTCATGTTCGACTCGAACATTGGCTGTTCGCAAGTTCGCTAGGCATGTGCATTTCGTTTCGTTCCGAATCGAAATTCGGACGAATTTTTCATTATTCGGAAATTCGGATGCATTCGAATTTCCGAATGACAAAAGTAAAGAATTTAAACGAATCCGAAAAAAAACGAACGAATTCGAATCGAATTCGAAAACAAATTCGAATCGAATTCGAAAACATATTCGAATCGAATTCGAAAACATAATCGAATCGAATTCGAAAACATATTCGAATCGAATTCGAAAACATATTCGAATCGAATTCGAAAACATAATCAAATTAAAAAAAAATAGAAAACGTTTTTCTAAAAAAAACAATAAGGTAGAATATAAAATAATAAAGCAATAGAATATGTATATATATATATATATATATATATATATATATATATATATATATATATATATATATATATATATATATATATATATTTATATATATATATATATATTTTTTTTTTTTTTATTATTCTCTTCTATTTTTTTTTTATGCTTTTCTTTTCTATTATTTTATATTCTATAATAGTATTTTCAATTCAAATTCAAATTCATTCTATATATTATATTTTCTTCTATTCTGTTCTATTGTTTTTCTAGTCTATTCTTTTCTATTATTTTTTATTCTATTCTAATCTTTTACATTCAAATTTGATTTCGGTCTATATGAAATTCGAATTTTGGAAGATGTTATATATATATATATATACACATATATATATATATATATATATATATATATATATATATATATGTGTGTGTGTATATGTATAATATATATATATATGTATATGTATAATAAAAATATATATATATATATATATATATAAAACCATCTTCCGAAATTTGAATTTCTTATAAAATGAATTCGAATTTGAATAGAAAAGATTAGAACAGAGTAGAAGAGAAAAGACTAGAAAAACAATAGAACAGAATACAAAAAATTATATATATTATATTTTATTCTGTTCTATTGTTTGTCTAGTCTATTATTTTCTATTCTAATCTTTTCTATTCAAATTCGAATTCATTCTATACGAAATTCCACTTTCAGAAGCCATCTTCCGAAATTCGAATTTCGTATAGAATGAATTCAAATTCGAATAGAAAAGTTTAGAATAGAATAGAAAAGAATAGCATAGAAAAACAATGAAACAGAATAGAAAATTTTATATATATATATATATATATATATATATATATATATATATATATATATATAAAACATCTTCCAAAATTCGAATTTCATATAGACCGAAATCAAATTTGAATATAAAAGATTAGAATAGAATAGAAAAGAATAGACTAGAAAAACAATAGAACAGAATAGAAGAAAATATAATATATATATATATTATATTTTCTTCTATTCTGTTCTATTGTTTTTCTAGTCTATTCTTTTCTATTATTTTCTGTTCTAATCTTTTCCATTCAAATTCGAATTCATTCTATAAGAAATTCAAACTTCAGAAGCCATGTTCCGAAATTCGAATTTCGTATAGAATGAATTTGAATTGAAAAGACTATTATAGAATATAAAATAATAGAAAAGAAAAGCATAAAAAAACAATAGAAGAGAATAATACAAAAAAATTACCGTATTTATCGGCGTATAACACGCACAGGCGTATAACACGCACCCCAAGTTTAGGAGGGAATTTTAAGGAAAAAAAAACTTTTAGGAGGGAAGTTTAAGGGAAAAAACTTACATTTAAATGCCCATCATTGCAGCCTTCTCAGTGCAGCCTTGCCCCAGTGCAGCCATGTCAGTGCAGCCTTGTCAGTGCAGCCTTGTCAGTGCAGCCTTCCCAGTGTCCATTGCAGCCTTATCCCAGTGCAGCCTTGCCCCAGTGCAGCCTTGCCCCAGTGCAGCCTTGCAGCTCGCAGTTTGAAAATCCTATGATCCCCTGCGATCCTGAGCTTCAAAATCGCCGACCGCGATTTGAAAATGGTGCCGCCGGCGCCAAAATACACAGAGCCGGTCCTCGGCTCTTCTCGGCGGCTCTTGTTCACTTTCGGCTCCACTCGTAGTCCCGCCCGGGATGGGCGTGACTGTGAGCGGAGCTATCCGAACCTAGCCGAGTACACTCGGCTAGGTTCGGGCGGCGCTCGAGTGAAGCCGAAAGTGGCCGAGAAGAGCAGAGGACCGGCTCTGTGTATTCCGGCGCCATTTTCAAATCGCGGTCGGCGATTCTGAAGATCTGTCAGCTCAGGATCGCAAGGGATCGGCGTATAACACGCACCCATGATTTTCCCCTGATTTTAAGGGGAAAAAAGTGCGTGTTATATGTCGATAAATACGGTATATATATTTATATATATTTTTTTTATTTTTTTATTTTTTCTATGCTGGTCTATTGTTTTTCTATTCTTTTCTATTCTTTTCTATTTTATTCTAATCTTTTCTATTTGAATGCAAAATCATTCTATACGAAATTTGAATTTCCAAAAATGGTTATACAGAAACAGAATGAAATAGAATGAAATCGAATTCTAATAGAAAAGACTAGAACAGAAAAACAATAGAACAGAATAGAAAAAAAAAAAAAAATATATATATATATATATATATATATACACACACATCTTCCGAAATTGGAATTTGGTACAGAATGAATTCAAATAGAAAAGATTAGAATAGAACAGAAAATAATATAAAAGAATAGCATAGAAAAACAATAGAACAGAATAGAAAAAAATATAAAATATTCTATTCTAATCTTTTCTATTCGAATTCATTCTGTACCAAATTCCAATTTCGAAAGATGATTTTATTTATTTATATATATATATATATATATATATATATATATATATATATATATATATATATATATATATATATATATATATAAAATATTTCTTTCTATTCTGTTCTATTGTTTTTCTATTCTATTCTTTTCGAATTTGATTTCATTCTATTTCTATATAACTATTTTCTGAAATTCGAATTTTGTATAGAATGAATTTGAATTCAAATAGAAAAGATCAGAATATAATAGAAAATAATAGAAAAACAATAGAACAGAATAAAAAAATTTTTTTTATATATATATATATATATATATATATATATATATATATATATATAACCATCTTCCAAAATTCGAATTTCGTATAAAATTAATTTGAATAGAAAAGATTAAAATAGAGTAGAAAGAATAGACTAGAAAAACAATAGAACAGAATAGAATAAGATATAATATATATATTATATTTATTCTGTTCTGCTCTATTGTTTTTCTAGTCTATTCTTTTCTATTCAAATTCAAATTCATTCTATACGAAATTCGAATTTCAGAAGCCATCTTCCGAAATTCGAATTTCGTATAGAATGAATTCAAATTCGAATAGAAAAGTTTAGAATAGAATAAAAAAGAATAGCATAGAAAAACAATGAAACAGAATAGAAAAAAATATATATATATTATATTTTATTCTCTTCTGTTCTATTGTTTTTCTAGTCTATTCTATTTCTATTCTAATCTTTTCTATTCAAATTCGAATTCATTCTATACGAAATTCTAATTTTAGAAGCCATCTTCCGAAATTCGAATTTCACATAGAATTAATTCAAATTCGAATAGAAAAGTTTAGAATAGAATAGAAAAGAATAGCATAGAAAAACAATGGAACAGAATAGAAAAAAAATATAATATATATATTTAACCATCTTCCAAAATTGGAATTTGGTACAGAATGAATTCGAATTCAAATAGAAAAGCTTAGAATACAATATATTATATTTTTTTCTATTCTGATCTATTGTTTTTCTATGCTATTCTTTTATACTTTCTATTCTATCCTAATCTTTTCTATTGGAATTCGATTTCATTCTATACGAATTTCAAATTTCGCAAAATGGTTATATATAGTTTACTTTTTCAAATTCAGTTATTGTTTTTTTCGAATTTTATAGCTTTTTTCGAATGTGGTAGAAATTTTTCGAATTTGACAGTTTTTTTCGAATGTGGTAGAATTTTTTCGAATTTGACAGCTTTTTTCGAATGTGGTAGAATTTTTTCGAATTTGACAGTTTTTTTCGAATGTGGTAGAATTTTTTCGAATTTGATAGTTTTTTTCGAACGTGGTAGAATTTTTTCGAATTTGACAGTTTTTTTCGAATGTGGTAGAATTTTTTCGAATTTGATAGTTTTTTTCGAATGTGGTAGAATTTTTTTCGAATTTGATAGTTTTTTTCGAATGTGGTAGAATTTTTTCGAATTTGACAGTTTTTTTCGAATGTGTTAGAATTTTTTCGAATTTGATAGTTTTTTTCGAATACGGTCGAATTTTTTCGAATGCGGTCGAATTTTTTCGAATGCGGTTGAATTTTTTCGAATTCGAATACGAAACGAAACGAATTCCGAAAACGAATGTAATGAATGCAACCAATTTAACGAAATGAATTAAGTTAAATAACGAATCGAAACGAAACTAAACTAAACAAATTTTTTCATCCTGCACATGTCTAAAGTTCGCCGAACAGCGAACAATTTGGGGTGTTCGGGGCAAATTCGAATGCCGCGGAACACCCTTTAAAAGTCCATGGGAGAAATCAAAAGTGCTAATTTTAAAGGCTTATTTGCAAGCTATTGTCATAAAAAGTGTTTGGGGACCTGGGTCCTGCCCCAGGGGACATGGATCAATGCAAAAAAAAGTTTTAAAAACGGCCGTTTTTTCAGGAGCAGTGATTTTAATAATGCTTAAAGTCAAACAATAAAAGTGTAATATCCCTTTAAATTTCGTAGCTGGGGGGTGTCTATAGTATGCCTGTAAAGGGGCGCATGTTTCCCGTGTTTAGAACAGTCTGACAGCAAAATGACATTTCAAAGGAAAAAAGTCACTTAAAACTACTCACAGCTATTGCATTGCCGGTCCGACAATACACATAAAAGTTCATTGATAAAAACGGCATGGAAATTCCCCACAGGTGAACCCCGAACCAAAATTTAAAAAAAAATGACGTGGGGGTCCCCCTAAATTCCATACCAGGCCCTTCAGGTCTGGTATGGATTTTAAGGGGAACCCCGTGCCAAAATGTAAAAAAAAAAAACGCGTGGGGTCCCCCCAAAAATCCATACCAGACCTTTATCCGAGCACGCAACCTGGCAGGCCACAGGAAAAGAGGGGGGACGAGAAAGCACCCCCCCCTCCTGAACTGTACCAGGCCACATGCCCTCAACATTGGGAGGGTGCTTTGGGGTAGCCCCCCAAAACACCTTGTCCCCATGTTGATGAGGACAAGGGCTTCATCCCCACAACCCTGGCCGGTGGTTGTGGGGGTCTGCGGGCGGGGGGCTTATCGGAATCTGGAAGCCCCCTTTAACAAGGGGACCCCCAGATCCCGGCCCCCCCATGTGAAATACCCCTACCATTTCACTAAAAAACTGTCAAAAATGTTAAAAATGACAAGATACAGTTTTTGACAATTCCTTTATTTAAATGCTTCTTCTTTCTTCTTTCTTCTATCCTCCTTCATCTTCTTCTTCTTCTTCTGGTTCTTTTGGTTCTTCCTTCGGCGTTCTCGTCCAGCATCTCCTCCGCAGCGTCTTCTATCTTCTTCTCCTCGGCCGCTCCGCACCCATGACATGGGGGGAGGCTCCCGCTCTTCTCTTCATCTTCTTCTCTTCTTCTCTTCTTCATCTTCTTCTCCGGGCCGCTCCGCATCCATGCTGGCATGGAGGGAGGCTCCCGCTGTGTGACGTGTCTCCTCTTCTGATGGTTCTTAAATAACGGGGGGCGGGGCCCCCCAGTGACCCCGCCCCCTCTGACGCACGGGACATGACGGGACTTCCCTTTGGCATTCCCCGTGACGTCACAGGGAAGTCCCGTCAAGTCACTGTGCGTCAGAGGGGGCGGGGTCACCGGGTGGCCCCGCCCCCCATTATTTAAGAACCGTCAGAAGAGGAGATGCGTCACACAGCGGGAGCCTCCCTCCATGCCAGCATGGGTGCGGAGCGACCCGGAGAAGAAGATGAAGAAGAGAAGAAGATGAAGAAGAAGATGAAGAAGAGAAGAAGATGAAGAGAAGAGCGGGAGCCTCCCCCCATGCCATGGGTGCGGAGCAGCCCGAGGAGAAGAAGATAGAAGACGCCGTGGAGGAGATGCTGGACGAGAACGCCGGAGGAAGAACCAGAAGAGCCAGAAGAACCAGAAGAAGAAGAAGAAGATGAAGGAAGATAGAAGAAAGAAGATGCATTTAAATAAAGGAATTGTCAAAAACTGTCTCTTGTCATTTTTAACATTTTTGACAGTTTTTTAGTGAAATGGTAGGGGTACTTTTGTACCCCCTTACCATTTCACACAGGAGGGGCGGGATCTGGGGGTCCCCTTGTTAAAGGGGGCTTCCAGATTCCGATAAGCCCCCCGCCCGCAGACCCCCACAACCACCGGCCAGGGTTGTGGGGATGAGGCCCTTGTCCTCATCAACATGGGGACAAGGTGTTTTGGGGGGCTACCCCAAAGCACCCTCCCAATGTTGAGGGCATGTGGCCTGGTACGGTTCAGGAGGGGGGGCGCTCTCTCGTCCCCCCTCTTTTCCTGCGGCCTGCCAGGTTGCGTGCTCGGATAAGGGTCTGGTATGGATTTTTGGGGGGACCCCACGGTTCTTAAATAACAGGGGGCGGGGCCTGGTATGGAATTTAGGGGGACCCCCACATCATTTTTTTTTTAATTTTGGCCGGGGCTCCCCTTAATATCCATACCAGACCTGAAGGGCCTGGTATGGAATTTAGGGGGACCCCCACGTCATTTTTTTTTTAAATTTTGGTTCGGGGTTCCCTTGTGGGGAATTCCCATGCCGTTTTTATCAATGAACTTTTATGTGTATTGTCGGACCGGCAATGCAAGTAGTTTTAAATGACTTTTTTCCTTTGAAATGTCATTTTGCTGTCAGACTGTTCTAAACATGGGAAACAAGCGCCCCTTTACAGGCATACTATAGACACCCCCCAGCTACGAAATTTAAAGGGATACTACACTTTTATTGTTTGACTTTAAGCATTATTAAAATCACTGCTCCTAAAAAAACGGCCGTTTTTAAAACTTTTTTTTGCATTGATCCATGTCCCTTGGGGCAGGACCCGGGTCCCCAAACACTTTTTATGACAATAACTTGCATATAAGCCTTTAAAATTAGCACTTTTGATTATTCATGTTCGTGTCCCATAGACTTTAACGGTGTTCGCGTGTTCGAACAAACTTTTTTCCTGTTCGCATGTTCTGGTGCGAACCGAACAGGGGGGTGTTCGGCTCATCCCTAGAAGGGATGCAATTTTGGGGTATAGAAGCACCCAAGCATCATTGGAGGGGCTCTAATTATATTAGAGAGATAAGTAAGCGTGAATCTTGGTGGTTACACCAGCTTGGTTCATTATCACCTGGTGGATTGAACAAAGAGTTCAATCTAAGATGCTTTTTGAGCAATTATTAGCAGCTTGTTTGCATTATGACCGAGTTTTTTCCATGTCCTATTTTTAATTTAATTTTTTTTTTTAGATGATTTTTATTACAATATTTTTTAGTGTTATTTAACAGTATCTCACATTATATTGATATAATTCAATAATATCTTGCATTGTATTCTTGTATAGGATGTGGGGGTTACATATCTACACAAATCAAATTAAATTATTTCAAATTGTAATATGTATATGCTATTAACGCACAGATATTTTCATGATATATATGTTTTTGCGTACAATATCCGTCTATTGATTAATTATATATTTGAGGTTACGTTTTACATATATATTTTATATATGATTTTATATGGGTTGCCTAATTATAATTATTGGGGCAGACCAATAATGCTATTTTATTTATTTTTCTTTTAATAATTAAAGATTTAGTAATTTCATTTTTATTTATAAAGAAAAGATGTTTTTTGGTTCCACCATACATGGTATGATATCTGTTGTTTTCTTTCATTGACCGACTGTCGGTCTATCTACACAGTGACTAATGAGGACTGTATGAACTGTAGATTCTATCCATGCATTCCGGTGCCATTTAACTTAATCGTAGGATTTCCATATATATATTTATATTTTTATTTGTTTTTTATTTACTCCTACTCTTGAATACTTGTATTATATTAAAGCTAAAGATTATGGTATATTGAATATTAGTGGGGTATGGTGTGTCGACCATCGTCCTTCGTCCTGGATTAATAAGTTACATTTGCATAGTTTTTGTTAAAATCTCCCATTAAAATCATCTATTATGCATCGCTTGTCATTTTGTTTGACATCAGATCTTTTGGCACTTCGTATTGTTCCATATAATTGATACACATATGATCGGTTTGCCAATAGCTGTCCCCTGAATATGATTCAGCATTAAGCGCTCCAATATGATATGTAGTCTAATACTAGAATGTCCGCGGACCATGACAAAATGGCTGCGGACGCTGTATTTAAATGACAGATCGGCCGTCCAATCAGAATCCCCCTGAGGAAGACACGTGATCCCTGTGTCAAACACATGTAGGGGAGGGGCTAGGATGGATCGAGAGGTAGTGAATCTGCTGGTGATGAGACACATACCATACCCCTTTACCGGTTCATTGATCGTATGCTTTGCATAGAGCGGTGCACTGACACACCTTACGATTGTGAGTACCCCATTTGGGGAGTGTATTTGTTCATTTATTTAATACATTTTAAAACTATATCACACCATCAAGCTTTTTTTCTCATATATCTTTGGATATCGTATTGGAGCCTAGGATCCGGCGATCTGCACTGAGCCCTGGGGTGGTTCAAAAGCGTGATTTGACTTAGTGTAGCAGCTGAGTCAAACGCTCTGAGGTGAGCTTATTTCCTGGGGGGCCACCGGATTACACCAAAGCATGGTTTGTGGCACAAAGAAAGTTATGAGCATGCTGGAAAGTAACACCATTGGACACTAAGCATAAGCACTTTCTTGATATCACTTTATCACTTTTAAAATTTGTTTCAATAAGGACTATTTTTTTCACATGTACTGTGTGGCACTAAGCACTTTTTGAAATTATTTATTTAACATTTTCATATATGCACTTCAGCATGTTTGATCAGATCATGTATATTGCGCTTTGATGTGTTTGTATAGACTATTTTGTGTATGTTTTAATATCAAGGAGCACTTTATGTATTATATTTTATTTTTTATTTTTGTGTTTTACCCAGTGGGTGTATTAATTACATGCATGTATTTAAGTTTTTTATGCGTTTGCAGATACACACACATATTTTGATATGCTATAATACTGATTAGCTCAATTTAGCACACTCTAGCGCAGCGTTATTTTTCCTTTGCACATGGACTGTTTTCTGCCTGAGAATGACTGAGGAGTGAACGCCGGGCTGGGCAGAGTGACAGGTGGGCCACATCCCTTAGCAGCCCCTACGGGGGTCCAGCTACACTCATAAATCAGGAGATTATAGGCAAGCAAACATTGCTGACTAATTTTACCAGCTTTCTGTTACAATTACAGTCATTGATTTTCTCTTGTACAACTGCGAAACCATGGTCTAATTAGCAAGGGTAAGTTTATAAATTGTTCCCCATTAGACAAACTGTTTTTTGCTGCCCCACTGAACCCCAATCGACTAGCTAGCTATAGTGTAATACTAGGTATAATAGTATAATAAGGTACAGCAAGTCCGAGGTCTAATTATTGAGGAGTCACAGGCCAATAATGCCACTTACTGGAAGGAGGCCATGTGGGGCAGTTCATTTAAAATAACTAATTTCATTCTGCAGAAACAAAATCACTGCATGCATCCACAGTTTATTTTCCATAAGGAGCAACTTGCAGACAATTTGTGGGGTTCTGCATCCTGACTATAATTTCATGAGACATTCTGACAGCACCCATTAAAGAGACTCTGTGGTGGTTTTTGTATATATTTTCCTTATGAATCATGGAGAGGAGTACAAAAATTGCATCTTAAAAATCCTTTTTTGGGGTAAATTTTTATTATTACATAGCTCTATTATGTAGTCGTCTATCCAATCAGCATACAGAGCTTCTTTTCACGTTTTCTTCTGTCTCATTTTTGTAAAAAAAAAAATCAGTAACTCAAGATGAAATATACACAGAAGTGAAATATTAAAGGAGTGACACCTTTACTGGACACTTCACCTGATGATTCAACCAAATAAAAGGCAAGTTCTACTGTGCTCTCTCTTTTGAGAATCCACAGTGTTCTGAGCATCTTTTGGTATATATTATATACCGTATTTATCAGTACAACACTCACTTTTTCCCCTTAAAACTAGTGGAAAATCGAGGGTGCGTGTTATACGCCGATCCCTGCTGTCTCTGAGGGAAGAGGAGCGAGCGCCGCTGAATTACAGAGCCGCTCCGTCATGCACAGCCACGCCTCCTGGCCCCGCATTGGGCCACTGTTCTGTCATATGAGCAGGGCCAGGAAGCGTGGCTTTGATCGATGGAGCACCGGGTACAAAGGAGATTGCGGCTCTGTGTAATTCAGTCTCGCTCGCTCCTCCTCTTCCCTTGGAGACAGCAGGGATAATCCAACACTGGCGAGGCTGCAATGATGGGAAAGGTGAGGCTGCAGATGGGCACTGAACAGGCTGCATTGTTGGTCAATTTATAGGCTGCAGATGGGCACTGAATAGGCTGCATTGTTGGTCAATTTGGCAGATGTAGATGGGCACTGAACAGGCTGCATTGTTGGGCAATTTAATGGCTGCAGATGGGCACTGAGCAGGGTGCATTGATGGGCAATTTAGAGGCTGCAGATGGGCACTGAGCAGGGTGCATTGATGAGCTCTTTATTTAAAATGTAAGTTTCTTCCTTAAACTTCCATCCTAAAATTGGAGCGTGTTATAAGCCAATAAATACGGCATATATTTTTTGTTAAAATGTAGATTTACCTTCTCTGTTATCATGGCACATCTCCTAGTTGTTCCCCTGGGTGTCGCAGCCCCAGCTAATTGGCACGTCTGTGCCACTCAGCAACTTCTTTAATGGGCCCGGGCTCTTTGTGGACAAGCACACGTGCAACACTTGACAAAATGTTGTCAAGCATCCCACATGTTTCCCAGGTCTGCTCTTTGGATACTTCTTCTGTTCCTAAACCTTCCTCTGTGCTTCTGCCACCACCTGGTCCATGCAGTCTATAGCCACTATTTCAGGTACACTCAACCTAATGCCCCTGGCCGCCGGCACTGTGCCTGGTAGGCTCTACCTGTCACTCCTGGTTGCTTGCACTGTTCCTGGTATGCTCCCTCTGATGCTTCTAGCCCCTGAAACTGTACCTGGTAAAGTCCACCTGTCGTTTCTAGCAGGCACAGCTCCTGGTATGCACTACCAGCTTCAGGCACAGAGTTCTAACAGAGTACTTTTCTAGCAAAAAAATTATGATTTTTACATGTAGGAGAGAAGTGTCAGAACTGATACAAAAAAGACGCCACCGGTCAGTAAGTTAAGCTTGGTTTTTCCCTTGGATTTATCCTTGGCCTTGTTTGTACTTGTTGTTAGCCTTCCAATGCTTCTTACTGCGATAGCCAGGTATAGATGGGAGCAAGTGGTGTCTTTTTTTTGTATCACTTTCGAGTTTTTTGGTCAGGCAATGCACTGACACCTTTGCAGCCATTGTGCTATATGCTGGGTGTTCAGTGTGCCCCTGTACCTTTAAGAAGGGGTGGCTCCTCTTCAGTCCACCTGCTCTCACCTATCCATCAGAATGCATGTGCCTCCACTGTGGGGATACTTATAAGTTAGTGTAAGGTACCACAGATACCAGGGTGTTTTGACGAGGTTCCGTGGCTTACGCGTGCATTTGCAAATCTGTGCAGACTAAACCCCTGCTTTTAACGCATACTGTTAGACAGGTTATTTGGTTGTCTACGGGCTGGTCGGTAAGTTAAGCTTGGTTTTTCCCTTGGATTTATCCTTGGCCTTGTTTGTAAGTGTCAGAATTGGCCTGGGTGGCAAGGGGGTAATTACCATAAATAAATAATATACAAATAATTATTAACAATTATTGCACCACCTGTCCCTACTGGCCACTGGCGCTGTTTCTAATATGTTCCACCTGGCCTCCTGACCATAGGCCCTGGTACATTCCACCATCAAAATTTAGGGCTCCTACAACCTATGGTTTCGGAAATACGGGCTCCTTGCACAGCCTGTCAGAAGCTACATACAGAGTGGGCAGTTTAAATACAGGCTGGCACACTCTGTTTGCAGCAGACTAATAGGGCGTACACACGGTCGGACTTTGTTCGGACATTCCGACAACAAAATCCTAGGATTTTTTCCGACGGATGTTGGCTCAAACTTGTCTTGCATACACACGGTCACACAAAGTTGTCGGAAAATCCGATCGTTCTGAACGCGGTGACGTAAAACACGTACGTCGGGACTATAAACGGGGCAGTGGCCAATAGCTTTCATCTCTTTATTTATTCTGAGCATGCGTGGCACTTTGTCCGTCGGATTTGTGTACACACGATCGGAATTTCCGACAACGGATTTTGTTGTCAGAAAATTTTATCTCCTGCTCTCCAACTTTGTGTGTCGGAAAATCCGATGGAAAATGTCCGATGGAGCCCACACACGGTCGGAATTTCCGACAACACGCTCCGATCGGACATTTTCCACGGGGCATTAGAAAATCCGATGGAAAATGTCCGATGGAGCCCACACACGGTCGGAATTTCCGACAACACGCTCCGATCGGACATTTTTGTGTACGGGGCATTAGAGGATGAGCTCACAGTGCCTCTCCTCACTTCTTGTCAGAGGCACTGAGCTCATCGGACAACTTGGAGTCTTAGACCAATGGTAAAGTATCATTGGCCCAAGCTGTCCAGTAAAAATGCTGCAGTGGAGGCACGCCTCTTACTGCAGTGTCATAGAAGGGGGCATGTGTCTAAAAGACACATGCTCCCTTCCAGCCCAGCCCTCTTAACTACAATGAAAAAACATGGGTTTATGGGTATAAGATTTACCCACAATCCCATGTTTTTCTCACACAGTTAAGAGGGAACATGAGAATCTGCTGCTTTTGAAAAGGTACTGTCAAGCTAAATCATATATTTACATGCTATATGTTATAACATAATCATTTATTATTTGTCTATTTATTGTGAAATTATTGGTTGGAAGTTATAACTTCAAACTTCAAACTTTAGTAATTTGGCCGTTAAGCCACCTACTTGAGTATAATTTTTGAAAATATAGTAAATTACCTTAAAAACAGTATATAATAATTATTTGTAAATCACTTATGGTAATTAACCCCTTGCCACCCAGGCCGGTTCTGACACTTCTCTCTTACATGTAAAAATCATAATTATTTTGCTAGAAAAGTACCCCTCAGAACCCCCAAACATTATATATATATATATATATATATATATATATATATATATATATATATATATATATACATATACATATAGTATATATTGTGGGGACAGAAAGTATTCAGACCCCCTTAAATTTTTCACTCTTTGTTATATTGCAGCCATTTGCTAAAATCATTTAAGTTAATTTTTTTTCTCATTAATGTACACACAGCACCCCATATTGACAGAAAAACACAGAATTGTTGACATTTTTGCAGATTTATTAAAAAAGAAAAACTGAAATATCACATGGTCCTAAGTATTCAGACACTTTGCTCAGTATTTAGTAGAAGCACCCTTTTGATCTAATACAGCCATGAGTCTTTTTGTGAAAGATGCAACGAGTTTTTCACACCTGGATTTGGGGAACCTCTGCAATTCCTCCTTGCAGATCCTCTCCAGTTCTGTCAGGCTGGATGGTAAACCTTGGTGGACAGCCATTTTTAGGTCTCTTCAGAGATGCTCAATTGGGTTTAAATCAGGGCTCTGGCTGGGCCATTCAAGAACAGTCATGGAGTTGTTGTGAAGCCATTCCTTCGTTATTTTAGCTGTGTGCTTAGGGTCATTGTCTTGTTGGAAGGTAAACCTTTGGCCCAGTTTGAGGTCCTGAGCACTCTGGAGAAGGTTTTTGTCCAGGATATCCCTGTACTTGGCCGCATTCATCTTTCCCTCGATTGCAACCAGTCGTCCTGTTCCTGCAGCTGAAAAATACCCCCACAGCATGATGCTGCCACCACCATGCTTAACTGTGGGGACTGTATTGGACAGGTGATGAGCAGTGCCTGGTTTTCTCCACACATCCACACACCGCTTAGAATTAAGGCCAAAAAGTTCTATCTTGGTCTCATCAGACCAGAGAATCTTATTTCTCACCATCTTGGAGTCCTTCAGGTGTTTTTTAGCAAACTCCATGTGGGCTTTCATGTGTCTTGCACTGAGGAGAGGCTTCTGTCGGGCCACTCTGCCATAAAGCTCCAACTGGTGGAGGGCTGCAGTGATGGTTGACTTTCTACAACTTTCTCCCATCTCCCAACTGCATCTCTGGAGCTCAGCCACAGTGATCTTTGGGTTCTTCTTTACCTCTCTCACCAAGGCTCTTCTCCCCCGATAGCTCAGTTTGCCGGACGGCCAGCTCTAGGAAGGGTTCTGGTCATCCCAAACGTCTTCCATTTAAGGATTATGGAGACCACTGTGCTCTTAGGAACCTTAAGTGCAGCAGAAATTGTTTTGTAACCTTGGCCAGATCTGTGCCTTGCCACAATTCTGTCTCTGAGCTCTTCAGGCAGTTCCTTTGACCTTATGATTCTTATTTACTCTGACATGCACTGTGAGCTGTAAGGTCTTATATAGACAGGTGTGTGGCTTTCCTAATCAAGTTCAATCAGTATAATCAAACACAGCTGGACTCAAATGAAGGTGTAGAACCATCTCAAGGATGATCAGAAAAAATGGACAGCACATGAGTTAAATATATGAGTGTCACAGCAAAGGGTCTAAATACTTAAAACCATGTGATATTTCAGTTTTTATTTTTTAATAAATCTGCAAAAATGTCAACAATTCTGTGTTTTTCTGTCAATATGGGGTGCTGTGTGTACATGAATGAGGAAACAAAATGAACTTAAATGATTTTAGCAAATGGCTGCAATATAACAAAGAGTGAAAAATTTAAGGGGGTCTGAATACCTTCTGTCCCTACTGTATATATATATATATACAGTTGTGCTCATAAGTTTACATACCCTGGCAGAATTTATGATTTCTTGGCCTTCACTTTATTCTATTCATTAGCTACAGCAGAATAAAGTGAAGATTCTGGAGTGGCCATCTCAGTCTCCTGACCTCAATATCATTCACTCTGCGGAGATCTCAAACAGACAGTTCATGCAAGACAGCCCAAAAATTTACAGGAACTGGAGGCTTTTTGCCAAGAGGAATAAAGATCCTCATCCACAGATAACACAAAAGACTTCAAGCTGTCATTGATCTTAAAGGGGGCAATACACAGTATTAACCAGTTCGCGCCCAGGCTAAAGCCGAAAGATGGCTACAGCGCGGCGCTCAATTGCCGGTAGGGCGTCCCTGGACGTCCTCCTGTTTACTTCCCCGATGCGTGCCCTTGGACACAGCCAATCACAGATCGTGCTAAATGGCCAATCACAGCGGCCATTTAGCACTCGATCGGAGCTTCCAATGAGAGATGATCTCATATGATGTAAACATATGAGATCATCTCTCATTGTCGGCTCTTCCTTCTCATACAGAGACCGTGGGTGAGGAGGGAGAGCGACCTGTGCTTCAGATCTGTGAGTGCCAGCCGTTTAGGAGTCAATTACAGTGAAAACACAGTATAAATCAGCCCAAATAGCGCCCATACAGTGCCACATCAGTGCCATTGGTGCTACAGTGCTCATCACTGTTAGTGTCACAGTGCCATCTGTCATCAGTGCCATCTATCAGTGCCATCTATCAGTGCCATCAGTCATCAGTGCCATCTGTCAGTGCCATCTGTCATCAGTGCCATCTGTCAGTGCCATCAGTCATCAGTGCCACCTGTCAGTGTCACCTGCCACATCAGTGCCGCCTCTCAGTGTCACCTGCCACATCAGTGCCACGTGTCATCAGTGCCACATCAGTGCCATGTGTCATCAGTGCCACATCAGTGCCATGTATCAGTGCCATCTGCCAGTGTCACATATCATCAATGCCATCTGTCACCAGTGCCATCTGCCAGTTTCACATTTCATCAGTGCCACGTATCAGTGCCATCTGTCACCAGTGCCATCTGCCAGTGTCATGTGTCATCAGTGCCACGTATTAGTGCCATCTGTCGCCAGTGCCATCTGCCATCAGTGCCACCTGTCAGTGTCACCTGCAACATCAGTGCCACCTGTCAGTGTCACCTGCCACATCAGTGCCACCTTTCATCAGTGCCATCTGTCACCAGTGCCACATCAGTGTCACATGTCATCAGTGCCACATATCAGTGCCATTTGTCACCACCAAGAATGTCTAAAAGATTATTTTCAGCTGAGGAGGTGTACAATATTCTTGTGGCCGACGAGAACAACGGGGAGCTCTCCGCTTCGGATTTCTCCTCATATTCAGATTCTGAGTCTGACGTGGACTACGAGCCTGTCCTAAGCAATGGAACACTGACAGCCTCAGAGGAGGATGAGAGTTCGCCCACCAGAAAAAGCCGTTCTGCTGAGGAGGCAGTGCCATTCACCAGCATGTCATTGCCATCCACCAGCACTGCAGTGCCATCCACCAGCATCGCAGTACCTCGGCAAAGGCCACGTACCAGTGGGGTGTCACCTCAGTCCCAAAGTGTTAGGTCCCATGCCAGCCTTCCCTATTTCCTTCAGAACCCCTTGTGGCTTCCTCCTAATTCAGGAGAAGCTTTCATTCCCCCTTTCACTGCCCAGCCAGGAGTCCAGGTGGACACAGAAAATTTTTCCTCAATTGATTTTTTCCATTTAATTTTTACTGAGGACATGCTAGCATCAATTGTGGCCCAGTGCAACCTGTATGCACAACAATTCATAGCATGTAACCCAACATCCTAATATGCCCGTCCCTACGAGTGGACAGCCCTAACAGTGGAGGAGTTTAAAAATTTTTTGGGCCTCACATTCTGTATGGGACTAACCAAAAAAATGTATTACGTTCATATTGGACAACCCTCCCCATCCACCACCACATCTTTTCCTCAGTAATGCCCACAACCAGATATCTCATGATTATGAGATTCCTACACTACAATGATAATACCCAGTGCCCTCCCCGAAATGACCTAAATTTTGACAAGCTTTATAAAATTCGGCCACTACTAAATTATTTTTCTGAAATCTTCCTCCAGTTGTTTACCCCAGACCAACACATATGTGTGGATGAGTCCCTTGTCAAATTTTCTGGCAGGCTGGGCATAAAACAATTTATTCCCACCAAAAGGACCCGCTATGGGGTGAAGCTTTATAAATTGTGCGACCGAGCCACAGGGTATACATATATCTTCATGGTATACGAAGGGAAGGACACCCAGCTACATCCCCCTAATTGCCCAGACTACATCGGATCACGCAGGAAAGTCCTTTGGGAACTCATAAACCCACTCTTGGAGAAAGGCTACCATTTGTATGTGGACAACTTTTATACTAGTTTGCCACTTTCACAGAAAGAGCACTCCAGCATGTGGCACCGTAAGGACGAACCGGAAGGGCTTTCCTCAAAGCCTCTTCAACAAGAAGCTAAGAAGAGGGGAGACGGCGAGTTTACGGAATGAGGAAATTCTGGCTGTGAAGTGGAGGGACAGAAGGGATGTCTACGTGCTTTCATCGATCCACAACAATACATTCGTTGAGATCACCAGGAGGAATGGCCCAATCCAAAAACCAACATGTATCCATGAATACAATATGTTCATGGGGGGGTGTCGACTTCAACGACCAAATGCTCGAACCTTACCTTGCCACAAGACGAACATACCAGTGGTATAAAAAAGTTTCAATTTATTTGTTTCATTTGGCCATATACAACATCTACGTTATCTATCACAAATCCACTGAAAGCCCCAAATCCTTCCTTGGCTACCAGGAGGAAATCACCACTGCCCTTGTATTCCCAAACGGCCCACCAGAAACCTTTCTATCCAATGTGATTAGCAGACTCTCCGAATGCCACTTTCCCGAAAAAATCCCTCCCAGACCAACAGGCCAAAAACATCAGAAAAAATGCCACGTGTGCACCAAAGGAGGAGTGAGAAGAGACACCACTTATCATTGTCCCCAATGTCCTTCCCAACCAGGCCTCTGCATCTGTTTCCGCCGTTACCATACTTCACTAAATTATTGGTGAAGTATGGTAAACATAACCCTCACTTCCTGCCATTTACACCCCTTATGCCTCTACTTGCTCTGTAACTGACCCTGGCTTGTTATTCCATCACGCTTCTGCCTTCCGATTCTGTTCATACCTCTGCCTGATCTGGAACTGACCATGGCTTGTTATTCGACCACGCTTCTGCCTACCGATTCTGTTCATACCTCTGCCTGATCTGGAACTGACCCTAGCTTGTTATTCGACTACGCTTCTGCCTAAAGATTCTGTGAATACCTCTGCCTGATCTGGAACTGACCCTGGACTGTTTGACCATGCTTTTTGCCTGCCTCTTGGACTGATCTTGTACCCTGCCACTGGACTAGTGGGATTCATAACACAGGGGTCTCACATATGTGAGGGGCTCCAGAATTGTTTTTCTGGATGAAGAAAACATTTTTTTGTTTTCTCATTCCTAGATTAGGGTGCCCTGTCCCCATTTTGTCCTGAACGAGGTCCTACTTCTGTCTGCTGCCTGTAGGACCTATGCCATCATGCCTCTGCCTGTCGCATGAACTGACGCACCACATGGACCATGTTCCTGCCTACTACCAGGACCAATATTTTGGCACTGCTGACAATCTCTGCCTGCACTGACCCTGGACTGTATATGGACAGTATCCCTGCCTGCTGCCTGTACTGACTATGGACAGTATTCCTGCCTGTTGCCTGGACAATTGTGTTCGCTTTTGCTGACCAAGTCCCTGTCTGCTGCCTGGACCAGTTCTATCCTCCTGTGGACAACTGCGCTACTAAAACCACAGGTAATCTTTTGTTTACCCTTTACTCAGCAGAATGTATTTTGGGGTGTAATTCTTGGTATGTACATGCTATGTGTCCCTAGAACAGGTGACGAAGTTCCTTGTATGTGGCCAGGCTGTGTAAAAGTCTCACACGTGTGGTATCACCATACTCAGGAGGAGTAGCAGAATGTATTTTGGGGTGTAATTTTTGCTATGTACATGCTATGTGTTGGAAATATCTTATAATTGGACAACTTTGTGTAAAAAAATGCATTTTCTTTTTTTTTCCACATTTTCCAAAAACTTCTGGAAAAAAATGAAACGTTCAAAAGACTCATTATGCCTCATAGATTATACGTTGAGGTGTTAGCTTTCCAAAATGGGGTCATTTTGTGGGCGTTTCCATTGTCCTGGTGCTCCAGGGCCTTCAAAAGTGTAATAGGTGGTTGAGAAATTAAATGTGTAATTTATGCTCTTAGAATGCCTGAAGGTGCTATTTCAATGTTTGGCCTCTGTATGTGGCCAGGCTGTGCAAAAATCTCACACATGTGGTATTGCCATACTCAGGAGGAGTAGCAGAATGTATTTTGGGGTGTCATTTGTGCTATGTACATGCTATGTGTTAGAAATATCTTATAATTGGACAACTTTGTGTAAAAAAATGCGTTCTTTTTTTTCCACATTTTCAAAAACTTCTGGAAGAAATGAAACCTTCAAAAAACTCATTATGCCTCATATATTATACATTGGGGTGTTAGCTTTCCAAAATGGGGTCATTTTGTGGATGTTTCCATTGTCCTGGTGCTCCAGGGCCTTCAAAATTGTAATAGATAGTCAACAAGGTAGATGTGTCATTTATGCTCCTAGAACATCTGATGGTGCTCCCTGCCTGTTGGGCCTCTCTATGTGGCCAGGCTGTGTAAAAATCTCACACATGTGGTATCGCCATACTCAGGAGGAGTAGCAGAATGTATTTTGGGGTGTCATTTTTGCTATGTACATGCTATGTGTTGGAAATATCCTATAAATGGACAACTTTGTGTAAAAAAAATGCGTTTTCATTTTTTTTTCACATTTTCCAAAAACTCCTGGAAAAAAATGAACCGTTCAAAAGACTCATTATGCCTCATAGATTATACGTTGGGGTGTCAGCTTTCCAAAATGGGGTCATTTTGTGGGCGTTTCCATTGTCCTGGTGCTCCAGGGCCTTCAAAATTGTAATAGGTGGTTGAAAAATGAGATGTGTAATTTATGCTCCTAGAATGCCTGAACGTGCTATTTCAATGTTGGGCCTCCGTATGTAGCCAGGCTGTGTAAAAGTCTCACACATGTGGTATCGCCATACTCAGGAGGAGTTGCAGAATGTATTTTGGGGTGTCATTTTTGCTATGTACATGCTATGTGTTGGAAATATCTTATAAATTGACAACTTTGTGTAAAAAAAATGTGTTTTCATTTTTTCCCCACATTTTCCAAAAACTTCTGGAAAAAAATGAAACGTTCAAAAGACTCATTATGCCTCATATATTATACGTTGGGGTGTTAGCTTTCCGAAATGGGGTCATTTTGTGGGCATTTCCATTGTCCTGGTGCTCCATGGCCTTCGAAAGTGTAATAGGTGGTTGAGAAATGAGATGTGTAATTTATGCTCCTAGAATGCCTAAAGGTGCTATTTCAATGTTGGGCCTCTGTATGTAGCCAGGCTGTGTAAAAGTCTCACACATGTGGTATCGCCATACTCAGGAGGAGTTGCACAATGTATTTTGGGGTGTCATTTTTACTATGTATATGCTATGTGTTGGAAATATCTTATAAATGGACAACTTTGTGTAAAAAAATGCGTTTTCATTTTTTTTTCCACATTTTTCAAAAGCTTCTGGAAAAAATGAAACTTTCAAAAAACTCATTATGCCTCAGATTATACGTTGGGGTGTTAGCTTTCCAAAATGGGGTCATTTTGTGGATGTTTCCATTGTCCTGGTGCTCCAGGGCCTTCAAAATTGTAATAGATAGTCAACAAGGTAGATGTGTCATTTATGCTCCTAGAACACCTGATGGTGCTCCCTGCATGTTGGGCCTCTCTATGTGGCTAGGCTGTGAAAAAGTCCCACACATGTGGTATCGCCATACTTAGGAGGAGTAGCAGAATGTATTTTGTGGCGTCATTTGTGGTATACACATGCCATGTGAGAAAAATAACCTATTACATGACAATTTTGTGGGGAAAAAAAATCTTCATTTTGCAAAGAATTGTGGGAAAAAATGACAACATCAAAACCTCACCATGCATCTTACTAAATACCTTGGAATGTATACTTTCAAAAAAGGGGTCATTTGGGGGGCATTTGTACTTTTCTGGCTTGCAAGAAATGAGGCCACCAGTACATCAGGTGTGATCAATTTTTTATGATGTGCACCACAGCTTGTAGACTCTATAACTTTCACACAGACCAAATAATATCCACTAATTTGGGTTATTTTTACCAAAGATATGTAGCAGTATAAATTGTGGACAAAATTTATGAAGAAAAATTAATAATTTGAAAAATTTTATCACAGAAACGAAGAAGAATGCGTTTTTTTTCCAAATTTTCAGTATTTTTTCATTTATAGCGCAAAAAATAAAAAAACCCAGAGGTGATCAAATACCACCAAAAGAAAGCTCTATTTGTATGAAAAAAGAACAAAAAATTCATTTGGGTACAGTATTACATGACTGAGTAATTGTCATTCAAAGTGTGAGAGCACTGAAAGCTGAGAATTGGTCTGGTCACGAGGGGGGTATATATATATATAAATATTTTTTTTTTAGCAGACATCCTAGAGAATAAAATGGTGGTAGTTTTCAAAAGCTTTTTTTTTTTTGGAAAGAAACTGTTTCATGAATCAAAAAAATGAAAAAACACTAAAGTTAGCCCGATTTTTTTTTGTATAATGTGAAAGATGATGTTAAGCTGAGTAAATAGATACCTAACATGTCACGCTTTAAAATAGCGCCAGATATCAGTACTTAAAAATCTCCATAGGCGACGCTGTAAAAATTTTTACAGGTTACATATTTAGAGTTACAGTGGAGGTCTAGTGCTAGAATTATTGCTCTCGCTCTAACGATCGCAGCGTATGTAATCTGTCTGCATCTGGCTCTGATACTAGCCAGTGCCTCACCAGCCAGTTCCTGGCCGCAGGCACCATGTCTAGTATCCCTGGCCATATAAACTATTCTTGTTATGCTCTTGCCACCCTCTGCTCCACTATACCCTCACAGCCATTCACATCTAAGCATCTCCATTTGGTACTCCAAGCAGCTTCCCCATTTCCTCACTAGTCACCTTACAATAGCCATCTGTGGTCCTATTGCTTCTTCCTGCTACGCCTGCCAGTATCTGGGGATGAGATCTGTGAGTCACTGATAAACACTACCCATCTCTTAGACTCTCCTCAATGAAACCAGGCATAGTAACGGTAGGGTCCAGTTCACTCTATTGTGCTCGGTTTGTGATTCCTGGGGTCTATGCTTATTCCCAATGCCCCTGGCTGGGCCTTAATTTTATTAATTTACTATCAAAAATGTTGGCAAAATTGTTTAATTCACTTTTACTATTTTATCTCTGTTTTTCATTATTATGGCTTTTTTCAGCATTGTCACTGTTTTTAACCACATTTCAATTACCTTGCTTTTATTTTCATACATAAATTGAAAAAATAGCTGTGAAGAAATTCGGATAAAATAAAATGTTAGTTTTCATCAGCTACTTTATTTATAGCCCCATCAATGATTATCTCTGTACTGACAACTCAGAACAATTTAAAGTAATACAGTAATTTCCAGTCTAGATCATTAATGTTTTGTGGTTGTTTGTACCCCTAAAACAGCATAATTGCCATTTAGGAATGGGAATGGCAGGTAGGACATGTTTCAGAACATGGTCATAGTTTTATTCCCGGCAAATTATTTTCCTAACTGGCTACCAACAAACCCAATAGATAGTAAGCCTAACAGTCCAAACAAATGTTTAAACATCTTTCACACAAGAAGAAGATCCTCTATGAATTCTAAATAAAGCATCTGCAATACCATAACTCAGTTCAAGATAAATCACCAAATATTAATACAAACAAAAAAAAACAAGGATATATAAACATAAAAAATGGTTTCACTTTTATTGACATCAGTCACTGTTAAGCGGCACTTTTTGCACTATAATCTATTTAATGTCATCAGCAACATTAAATATATTGAGAACTTGTGCTCATTGTGAATTTTTTACCTACAATTAAAGGGTCCAACTATTCCACTCACTTACTGAATTGTGCATTCATTGCTCACTGATCTGTTTTTAAAATTTCTAGTGTCTTTGATGAAACATAAATACACAATGCGGACAACACTTGGATAATTACCTTTAAATGTTTTGACGTGTAGCTTTTTAATTCCACAACCCAGTAGTGTTCCAGCAATTTCTCATCTGTAAATCCTGCAATGACATTATGTTCAAGTGTCCATCCCCAGAAGGAGGAAGATCACTTGGGGGTTCTCATGAATAGGCAACTCCTAATTATCCAGGAACAAGATCTAGCTTTTACAGATATTGATGGGTTACAGAAAAACAGCTGGAAGTCTGGGCAGGAGAGACGTTTACAATGCAAGACGTCATTAAAAAGTAATATGACAGAGCACAAGTAGAATCTGACCTCATTGTGGTGGGTTGTAGTTTAATTAATTGTATAGCCCTTCACAGCTTGACTTCACTATAACAGGTGTCCCCTGTGTAACAATGGAGCCTTAATCAATATTCAATGATCTTCCTTTTTAATATTGATGCTTACAATTTGTTGATGCCAAGACTCCAGTGGAGTTCCTAAAAATAAACAAGCAGCCAAGTTCACATATCATATAAGCTGATAAGATATTTTAATAAATTCACATTCACAGATGGGCCAACAAAAATGTAAGGTGGCAGTATGCTGAGAGGGGGGGCTTTATCATTTGAAGTAAGGTTGCTGCGTCCTCTTACTGAACATCTATAAAGACCACTCTTATATATTGATGGACACCACAGTAGATTGCAAGGTTGCTGATTATGTCATTCATTGTGTTTATAGCAACAACTCCAGACTCTAGAGAAGTGTCCTTCTGTGCTAGGGGGTGAGTAAGACATGTCCAGCCTGAGGCATGGGTATTCTGGCTTCTAAGACCATAAAGCCACCAGAATTACTCCCAGTGAGCACGAAAAATAAGTTAATTTGCTGCATATCTATATATAATCTCATCTTCAAATGAAAAAATGAGAAGCACGAATATAAACAGCACTTGGGATTTTGGTGGGACCTTACCCATCACAGCATCAAGTTAAAATAAGTTTTGAAGAGAGTGGAATTTTTGTCCTCATTTCCTCTCTCCATCAATAACCTGTATAAAATTCAAAGCCCTCACTGCCTTATCTGAAAAGGAAAAAAATTGTAGACAATTCGGTTTCTGTTGTTCTTAGAGTCATCCCCTGTGTGACATCACTGATCAAGTTTGGAAATACCATATATTTTTTTTATGTATACAACTTTCTTATCTGGGCATTTATGTTGGTACTTGTTTTACATTTAAAAAAAAGCTAGGATGGTTTCTGAACATGTTTTTTTTTCAGATTTTATACCGTGATACTGCCTTTTTGAAGAGAACATAAAAGAGCTATTTTTATTTGAAGCACAATTTGAAGATCTTGGTGCAAAACGCCTTTTTTTGCAACATGTTGTCACATCCATGCCTGTTTGCCTGTCTGGATTTGGTTTGCTTCAGTGACATTTGGAATCGTATCTACTGCTGGTGAGGTATCTTTGTCAAATGTGAGGTCCAAATTTCTCTAAAAGGCAGTATTACATACAGCCATGCATGCAGCATTGATGTGTGACAGTATTTCTGCCAAGGATTAGCATTACTATAGACCAGGCATCACTAAATAGCGGACCGAATGACAGCCCTACCCGGACAGCGGCTCCACCACCTAGCGGGCCTGAATGTCCTCTCCTGGCTGACATCCTCCTTCCCCGCTGCCACTACAGCATTCATCCTATAGAAGACAGAAGGGGCAGCATGTCTGGACAGAGGGTGGGGCATGCGAGACGTGCTTTTCAAGATAACAAGCTGGTGATTTATTGCTAGGATGCGGGGTGGTCCTAGCAACCAATCACCTGCCTGGCAACATGAAAAGCATGTCCCGCGCTCTGTCTTAACATGCCACACCTTCTGCCTTCTACCTTCTATGGATCGATTGGAGGAGTTTTGTGAAGGGGAATGTAATGTAACGGAGGGGACATTCGTATAAAGGGGACTGGATTGCAAGGAAAGAAGGGAAGATGTGAAGGGGACCAGTATACAAAAAAAGGGGGGGCTGAGATGAAAGTAAGGGGGGGTGAAGGGAAATGAAATGACAGTAAGGGGGGCTGTAAAGGGGACTGAGGTGAAAGTAAGGGGGAGATTTGAAAGGGACAGAGATGAAAGTAAGGGGGGCTGTACAGGGGACTGGGGTGCAACGAAGGGGGACTGTAAAGTGGACTGGGGTCCTAGGAAGAGGGGTGGTAAAGGGGACTGGGTGCAAGTAAGGAAGGGGGGCTGTGAAGGGGACTAGTATACAAAAAAGGTTGTGGGGGGCTGTGAAGGGGATTGGGATGCAAGGAAGGGGGGGCTGAGGACACTGATGTAAAGGATGGAGGTCTCTGATGTGAGGTGGGGCTGTGATGTAAAGGACTTTTAGATAAAAAAGGCGCTGTGATGTAAAGGGGGGCTGTGATGTGAAATGGGGGGACTGGGATGCAAAGGAGGGCTGTAATGTAAAGAAGGGGCTATATGGTAAGGAGGAGCTGTATTGTAAAGGGTTGCTCTGATGTAAAGGGGGTGCTGTTTAGTAAAGGGGGATGCTGTGATGTACAGGGGATACTGTTATATAAATGGGGGCTGTATTGTAAAGGAGGGGGGGTTCTGTGATGTAAAGAGGGGATCTGCAATGTAAAAGTGGGACTGTGATGTAAAGGGGAGGACTGATGATAATGGTGATGTAAAGGGGAAACTGTAATGTAAGAGGGTGGGGCTGTGATGTGAAGAAATCGAATCATAGCGCAAACATGAGATTCAGACCTCTGCAGGATTAAAATTTTAATGACCGGACCTCTATGAATTTTAATTCAATACGCCTGCACTGTAAATGACCTCATCTGATGTGTTAACATTTACCAGTAAGGTTAGCAGCCATGGGAAGCACCCATACCGAGCTAAAGGGAAAGACACGCAGTAACTTTACTGTTATGACTGTTACATTCTGTTATGTCTTATAATGTTTATTATATATGAGTAAAAAAAAGCTCATCCACTGCCAAATTATAAATATCAAGAAAGAAAAAAAAGACACTTACCGCCCAAACAATATCCTATGAGATCATTTTGTAATAGAATTGTACTTTATAAAGTCTAAATAGCACATACAAATACTGTATAGTAAATACAAAGCACAAGCGGATTAAAAACAATTTAAAAAAACATTTTATGTATATACCCTTTAACCGCAGAGTCGCTGTTCTATGAAGAGATAATCTTGTAATAGTAAGGCACTTCATAAAAGCTAACACACAGAGTACTGCAAAGAACTAGCAGATAAAAAAAAAACAATTGTCTGTGTATCCTTGCAGTGTTATATTGGCAGACAGACTTTTAATCTTCTACTGTCAGGGTGCACACAAAAGACTACAATAAAGACATTTATCAAGAACACACTTGCACTGAACTTTGCAAATTATCCAGTAGGATTTTAAATATGTAATTTTTGTCTGTTAAACGTCCTTTTAATAATTGTAGGCAGACTATAATAAGAATACAAAATGCTGTTGTTAGTAATAGAAAGTACTAAAATTGATGTGTATGATTACCCAATTCTGAAATTGCCTTTTGCAATTGCATTGTAAACACTGACAATTCATTTTGAGGTTTCATATGTTTAGATTGCCTCTACTAGGAAGCCCTAATAACAGCATTTATTTTCAGTGTTTGCACCCTCTTTATAATGGTTGTTTACCATGTTTGACAAAAGATGTTCAATATTGAGGCATGGTGATTCTACTTAGACAGTGTTTTTAACAATAAGCTGTTAACTGCCATTGATCTTAAATATTACAGAATTTGAAGGCAAATGAGCATCATTTTAGGTTGGATTATTATAAGAGAATTAAAATATTTTTTATTGTTCCCATTATTTTTTATACGTCAGTTTGTACAAATAAAGTTTTTGCTTTGATATGTATTTGTTTCATATATATATATATATATATATAGATAGATAGATAGATAGATAGATAGATAGATAGATAGATAGATAGATAGATAGATAGATAGATAGATATAGATCTATATATCTATCTATATATATAGATAGATATAGATCTATATAGATCTATATATATATAGATATATATATAGATCTAAATAGATATATATATCTATATATAGAGAGAGAGAGAGTTTCAGAAACAGTGTGCGTATTTATTTTTTATATACAGTGGGGACGGAAAGTATTCAGACCCCCTTAAATTTTTCACTCTTTGTTATATTGCAGCCATTTGCTAAAATCATTTAAGCTCATTTTTTTTCCTCATTAATGTATACACAGCACCCCATATTGACAGAAAAACACAGAATTGTTGACATTTTTGCAGATTTATTAAAAAAGAAAAACTGAAATATCACATGGTCCTAAGTATTCAGACCCTTTGCTGTGACACTCATATATTTAACTCAGATGCTGTCAATTTCTTCTAATCATCCTTGAGTTGGTTCTACACCTTAATTTGAGTCCAGCTGTGTTTGATTATACTGATTGAACTTGATTAGGAAAGCCACACACCTGTCTATATAAGACCTTACAGCTCACAGTGCATGTCAGAGCAAATGAGAATCATGAGGTCAAAGGAACTGCCTGAAGAGCTCAGAGACAGAATTGTGGCAAGACACAGATCTGGCCAAGGTTACAAAAAAATTTCTGCTGCACTTAAGGTTCCTAATAGCACAGTGGCCTCCATAATCCTTAAATGGAAGACGTTTAGGATGACCAGAACCCTTCCTAGAGCTGGCCGTCCGGCCAAACTGAGCTATCAGGGGAGAAGAGCCTTGGTGAGAGAGGTAAAGAAGAACCCAAAGATCACTGTGGCTGAGCTCCAGAGATGCAGTTGGGAGATGGGAGAAAGTTGTAGAAAGTCAACCATCACTGCAGCCCTCCACCAGTCGGGGCTTTATGGCAGAGTGGCCTGACGGAAGCCTCTCCTCAGTGCAAGACACATGAAAGTCTGCATGGAGTTTGCTAAAAACACCTGAAGGACTCCAAGATGGTGAGAAATAAGATTCTTTGGTCTGATGAGACCAAGATAGAACTTTTTGGCCTTAATTCTAAGCGGTATGTGTGGAGAAAACCAGGCACTGCTCATCACCTGTCCAATACAGCCCCAACAGTGAAGCATGGTGGCAGCATCATGCTGTGGGGGCGTTTTTCAGCTGCAGGGACAGGACGACTGGTTGCAATTTAGGGAAAGATGAATGCGGCCAAGTACAGGGATATCCTGAACAAAAACCTTCTCCAGAGTGCTCAGGACCTCAGACTGGGCCGAAGGTTTACCTTCCAACAAGACAATGACCCTAAGCACACAGCTAAAATAACGAAGGAGTGGCTTCACAACAACTCTGTGACTGTTCTTGAATGGCCTAGCCAGAGCCCTGACTTAAACCCAATTGAACATCTCTGGAGAGACCTAAAAATGGCTGTCCACCAAAGTTTACCATCCAACCTGACAGAACTGGAGAGGATCTGCAAGGAGGAATGGCAGAGGATCCCCAAATCCAGGTGTGAAAAACTTGTTGCATCTTTCCCAAAAAGACGCATGGCTGTATTAGATCAAAAGGGTGCTTCTACTAGATACTGAGCAAAGGGTCTGAATACTTAGGACCATGTGATATTTCAGTTTTTCTTTTTTAATAAATCTGCAAAAATGTTAACAATTTTGTGTTTTCCTGTCAATAAGGGGTGCTGTGTGTACGTTAATGAGGAAAAAAAATTAACTTAAATGATTTTAGCAAATGGCTGCAATATAACAGAGTGAAAAATGTAAGGGGGTCTGAATACTTTCCATCCCCACTGTATACAATGTACATTCACCAGCCACTTTATTAGGTACACCTTGCTAGTACCGGGTTGGACCCCCCTTTTGTCTTCAGAACTGCCTTCATTCTTTGTGGCATAGATTCAACAATGTGTTGGAAACATTCCTCAGAGATTTTGGTCCATATTAACAGGATAGCATCACGCAGTTGCTGCAGATTTGTCAGCTGCACATCCATGATGCGAATCTCCCGTTCCACCACATCCCAAAGGTACTCTATTGGATTGAGATCTGGTGACTGTGGAGGCCATTGGAGTACAGTGAACTCCTTGTCATGTTCAAGAAACCAGTTTGAGATGATTTGAGCTTTGTGACATGGTACATTTTCCTGCTGGAAGTAGCCATCAGAAGATGGGTACACTGTAGTGATAATGGGAACGACATGGTCAGCAACAATACTCAGGTAGGCCGTGGCACTTAAAGGATGCTCAATTGATACTAAGGGGCTCAAAGTGTTCCAAGAAAATTTCCTCCACACCATTACACCACCAGCCTAGGCAACGTTTTTCCAGTCTTATATTGTCCAATTTTGGTGAGCCTGTGCGAATTGTACCCTCAGTTTCCTGTTCTTAGCTGACAGGAGTGGCACCCGGTATAGTCTCCTGCTTCTGTAGCTCATCTGCTTCAAGGTTCAATGTGTTGTGCATTCAGAGATGGTATTCTGCATACCTTGGTCACAAGGAATGGTTAATTAGTTACATAGTTACATAGTAGGTGAGGTTGAAAAAAGACACAAGTCCATCAAGTTCAACCTATGTGCACAATTATATGTCAGCATTACCTTGTATATCCCTGTATGTTGTGATCATTCAGGAGCTTATCTAATAGTTTCTTGAAACTATCGATGCTCCCCGCTGAAACCACCGCCTGTGGACGGGACACATCCTTGCCGCTCTTACAGTAAAGAACCCTCTACGCAGTTTAAGGTTAAATCTTTTTTTCCTCTAATTTTAATGAGTGGCCACGTGTCTTATTAAACTCTCTTCCACTGAAAAGTTTTATCCCTATTGTGGGGTCACCAGTACAGGATTTGTAAATTGAAATCATACCCCCTCTCAAGCGTTTCTTCTCCAGAGAGAATAAGTTCAGTGCTCGTAACCTTTCTTCATAACTGATATCCTCCAGACCCTTTATTAGCTTTGTTGCACTTCTCTGTACTTGCTCCATTTCCACATCCTTCCTGAGGACCGCTTTATCTCTTGAGTTAATCCCCTTTTTACTGCATGCCAATATCCTGTTTGTTTTGTTAGCAGCAGCTTGGCATTGCATGCCATTGCTGTGTCTATCATCTTCTAGGCCCCCAAGGTCCTTTTCATCCTTGATTCCCCCAGAGGTTCTCCCCCCAGTAGAATGCATTTATATTTTTGCCACCCAAATGCAATATTTTACATTTTTCCACATTAAACCTCATTTTCCATGTAGTTGCCCACCCCATTAATTTGTTCAGATCTACTTGCAAGGTTTCCACTAGACATGTGCAATTTGTTTCGTAACGAATTGAAATTTGGATGAATTTTGCATCTGAATGTCCGAATAAAAAAATAACGAATTTCAACTAATACGAAAGAAATTATAGCGAATATAACGAATGAATTCGACATGATTTGGTAATTCGTTAAAGATCTAATGAAACAAGAGGTCAACTCAAAGTAAATCTTACAGTCCAATCAGCTGATTAATTTTGCAGAGAAGTTATTGCCCTGTTTAGCTTAGTATCGTCCATAAATACAGAGATTGAGCTGTTCACCCTATCCTCCAGGTCGTTTATGAATAAATTAAATAGGATTGGTCCCAGGACAGAACCCTGGGGGACCCCACTTTCCACCCCTGACCGTTCCGAGTACTCCCCATTTATCACCACCCTCTGAACTCGCCCTTGTAGTCAGTTTTCAATCCATGTACTCACCCTACGGTCCATGTTAACTGACCTTACTATGTTTCAATCCATGTACTCACCTTATGATCCATGCCAATGGACCTTATTTTGTACAGTAAACGTTTATAGGGAACTGTGTCAAATGCTTTTGCAAAATCCAGATATACCGCGTCTACGGGCCTTCCTTTATCTAGATGGCAGCTCACCTCCTCATAGAAGGTTAATAGATTGGTTTGGCAAGAATGATTCTTCATGAATCCATGCTGATTACTGCTAATGATATCTTTTTCATTACTAAAATCTTGTATATAGTCCCTTATCATCCTCTCCAAGAGCTTGCATACTATTGATGTTAGGCTAACTGGTCTGTAATTCCCAGGGATGTATTTTGGGCCCTTTTTTAAATATTGGTGCTACATTGGCTTTTCTCCAATCATCTGGTACCATTCCAGTCAGTAGACTGTCAATAAAAATTAAGAACAATGGTCTGGCAATTTCTTGTAAAGGGGTAAATACCGCGCTAGAGAAAAAAATCTAAAAATACAGCTGCAACAAACACCATCAAATACCTCTATAGTGAATAACAATAATAAAAAAACATAGTTGAGCTTATAATATAAACACTCAAAAAAGTGACATTTGTAAAGAGTGATGATAAAATTAAATGAATAAAAAAATAATAAGTAAAAGAAAAGTGCATTGAGTCCATACACAAATCAGAAACAGAGCACTGATGGGAGAAAACAAGTCCAATGAGAAGACAAAATCCAGAGTTTGTCCACCTTCACGGCTAATTTTAAATGTGTTTTGCGGCAGTTGTTTTTTCCGCTTGTTATAGCTTAAGCAATAATCATCTGTCCCTGCAGAGGGCTGTATCTGCTTGCGATTAAGACCTTGCTATTTAGGGGGTCCACTGTCTCTGGTAAGGGCACTTATATACTAAGTGAGATTCACTTCCAGTCGGGGACCTTCTTCACATCCTCTTTCCCCTGCTATTTCCCTCGGTGAAGGTGGACAAACTCTGGATTTTGTCTTCCTATTGGACTTGTTTTCTCCCATCAATGCTCTGTTTCTTTTTTTTTTTTTTTACTTTATTTAATCATTTTCAAATACAAAAAAAAGACCCTCATCCTGCAGAGAGTCTACATACACTCACATTACAGAATCATAACATTACGTTCCCGCTTACATTTCAGCCCCTCCTCCCCCCCACCCCTCCCCGTCCCCCCACCTGCAGATGATCGCAGTAATACTACTAAGACACTTCTGTTCTAACTGGGCTATCCCAGGTCCCCAACCCATCAGACCTCGCTTATAATCTCCTCCAGGTAGCTTCAAGAGCTTCTGTAGTTTCGCCATAACACCCATTTATCAGCCCGTTCCTCCCCCTCGTCTGGCTCTAATCCCCCACTATCCAGGCTCTCCACGTTATATATTTCATTTACACAAAAGAGCCAATCTCGGATGTTTGGGCTTGCTGGATCCAACCAATTCCTTGCAATTTGCTTCTTTGCCGCATCCAGCAAAATGGGGACAATGGATGTTTGATATTGCTTAATGGGCTCCTCAGTACCATGGAATAAACAAACCCATGGGTCTTCTAACAAGGGTTTACCCGTAATTGCTTTAGTTAATTTTATAATTTTTTTCCAAAATGTTTTAATGATGGCACACTCCCACCAAATATGTGCCATCGTTCCCACAGCATCACACCCCCTTTAACATTTCTCCCATTTTACCGGGTCAAACGTGCTTATTTTGTCTGGGGTGGCATACCACCTTGCTAGGCATTTGAAATTTATCTCAGTCCTCTTGATATCTACTGCAGATTTATGTAACATCTTCAAAATCTTCTCTAATGTGAAATTACTACACCCGTGACCCTAACTCCCTTTCCCATTTCTTGATATATGGGGGCACCTCCAACCCCTCCCTCTCGCTCAGAATCTTATAGATTTGAGAAACAAGGCCTCTCGATTGCTCCCTCACACAGAGCTGCTCAAGGGGCCTATACTCCCCCTCGCTTCTGAGAGGTTTCGGTAATTTTCCGTTAAAGAGAGACAGCTGGAGGTACCTCCATGGATGAATCGCTAAATACTCTGACTTGTCCTTCAAGTCAGAATATGTGCATATTTTCCTCTCTCTAATTACATCTTTTAATTGTGTGCTATCCCTTTTAATCCAATTCCCTCCCACCTCCCTCCTCCCTGGTTCAAAAAACGTATTCTCTTTCATATATATCAAAGGTGAGTTATACGTCCACTTATTCTGGATATGAACCTGATCCCAGAACTTTAAAGAATTATGTGTTAATACCGCAGTACTTGTGCTCAGTGCTCTATAATTAGGAGGGTTCCAGATAATGTGACCTAAGTCTGTACTACTCAAACTGTGTTCTATATTTACCCACCTTCTGTCCGAAGCCCCCTTTGACCATTCTATAACTCGTGTAAGTACCACCGAAATGTAGTATTTATTGAAATCTGGGAGTGCAAGTCCCCCTTTTTCTTTCCCCCTACTCAGGACTGATCGAGCAATTCGTGTTTTTTTGCCACCCCAGACAAACCTCGAGATCAGGCCCCTTAAGGCCCTAAAATATGACTGGGGGAGTGGGATGGGGAGCATCTGGAACTTATACAATATCTTAGGCGTTATACTCATTTTCACTGCATTAATACGTCTGATCCATGAAAGGGGAAGTGAAGAAAGGCTTCTTACTTCTCGCCTGGTTTTATCCAACAAAGGGATGTAGTTGTTTAAATACATTTATTTCAGGGTATTTGATAATTGAATCCCCACATAGTTGATCTCCTTTCTCCAAGGGAAGGGAAACACCCCTGCGAGACTCTTTTCATCTTGTATGCCCACATTAACATTGAGCACCTCGGACTTGCTAAGGTTAATTTTAAAATTTGAAATCTCTCCAAACCTATTAAGGACCTGTAATACGTTCGAGATCGTAATCCTGGGTTTTGTGATAAAGAACAGCACATTGTCGGCAAAAGCCGCAAGTTTATGTTCCTCTGATCCTATCCTCACCCCGCAACAGTCTGGATTGTTACGGATAGTAGACAATAAGGGTTCCAAAGCAAGGACAAAAAAAAGGGGGATAGTGGACACCCCTGTCTAGTACCATTCTTCATCTGAAAAGGACTTGTGAAAGCCCCATTCATCTTTACAGATGCAGAAGGGCTGGTGCAGAGTATTTTAACCCAAGAGATAAATCTTGGACCAATCCCCATTGCTTCTAGTGTTTTAATCATGCACCCCCAGTCTACCCTGTCAAACGCTTTTTCCGCGTCCATTGACAGGAATAGAACTGGGGGCCCCCCTAATTTGATGGGCTCCAACAGGAGTACTGATCGTACTCCGTTGTCCGTACTCTGCCTCCCGATACAAAACCCGCCTGGTCTGGGTGCACCAGCGTGGTCATTTTTATCCCTTAGTCTACTAACCAACACCTTGGCATATAACTTTACATTGGCATTCAATAATGAAATAGGTCTATAACTAGAACAAAGCTCCCTATTTTTGCCTTCTTTGAAAATCAATGTAATGTAAAGTCGCTGCCAGGGCCTCTACCTCCATTGAACAGTTAGGACCCAATTCATTCCGATATGGGCTTAACCTTGGTACCAAAATATGTTTAAATTTTTCCAGGTATAATGTGGTATATCCGTTGGGGCCTGGACTCTTTCCCTTGGGGGACTTCTTTAAAGCTGTATATACTTCCTCCGCCGCTATAGGTCTGTCAAGGAAATCTCTATCCTCTTCAGACAACTCAGACACCCCAGCCTCCTTCAGGAATTCTTCCATCCTCCCCATCATTGGTCCCTCTCCCGAACCCTTTTGTCCAATGGAGTATAAAGCTTCAAAAAATGTTTTAAACTCTTCCACTATTCCTTTACTTGTAGCTACTACTTCACCTTTTTTGTTTTGTATTTTCTCGATGTAGTTCAGGTCCCTTTTCTTTCTCAATATCCTCGCCAGATGTTTACTGGTTTTATTTCCCCAGAAGTATCTCTCTTTTGTTAATTTATTGAGGACCCTTTTAGAATCTTGCTCCATACTGTCTCTTAGCTCTTCCCTTTTGGCAACTAACTGATGGAAGCTGTCCTGGCTCTGGCCCTTTGATTTTTTGTGGTTCTGCTCTAGTACAGAAATGTCCTCAATAAGCCTTTCCCTCTCTTCTCTTCTCTTCTTTTTCACCCCAGCCCCTATGGAGATCAGAACCCCTCTAAAGTACGCTTTGTGTGCATCCCATAACATTGGAGGGGAAATTTCCCCTGTATCGTTTACTCTAAAGAAAAATTCAATTTCCTCCTGAATCCTTTCTAAAACTTGTTGGTCCTTAAATAAATTTTCATTCAACTTCCACGAAAAGGGTTGTCTTTGGGGTTCCGGGATCCTCATCCTCATTGTGACGGGCGAATGGTCTGATAATGAGGTAATCTCAATTCTGGACTCCTCTACACAATCCAATAGACTGTGATCCAACAGTATATAATCCAGTCTTGAGTACGTCCCGTGCACAGGGGAGAAGAAGGTGTAGTCGTTAGCTTTTACATGTTGCACCCTCCACACATCTATCAGATGGCATTGGTGCAGCCGTCGTCTGATCATACTTAATTGAACCTTACTTGTCCCCTGTGCCCGGGACGTACTATCTTGAGCAGGGTCAAGGCAAAAATTAAAGTCACCCGCCAACACCAACTCCCCCTCCCTGAATTCCAACAGTTTAGACAATACCAGTTTTAGGAACCCACTCTGGTTTTTATTGGGGCAATAGACATTAACTAGAGTGAACTTATTATTCCCCAAGTTGCCCTTAAGGAAGAGATAACGGCCCTCTGGATCCGTCAACCTTTCCAGCACTAAAAATTTATTGGATTTTGAAAACCCGATTGCCACTCCTTTAGATCTCCTGATAGGCGTGTCACTGTAATACCAGAAGGGCAACCGTGGGGAATGTAATTTAATGTTCGATTCCAGGGTCAAGTGGGTCTCCTGAAGGAATACTACGTCAGCTCTATAGTGTTGGAGTTCCTTAAGTATTTTATGTCTTTTTGCTGGGGAATTCAGTCCCTTAACATTATAAGACACAAAATTTAGCTCCAGCATAAGTATAGGAAGCCCCTATCCCCCCTTATCTGTAGTCCACTGTATACTTGCTTCCCTCCCTGCAGGTGGGGCCCCTCCCCCCTCCTCCCACCCTTCCCAAACTTACCCCCCTTCCCCCCGGCCCTACTGGCCCTAAGCCCGCTCATAAGAATCCAACTAGATCCCATATTGCGAGCCTCTTTTTCAAGGGTGAAACTCCGCCGACGGCCGCCGATGCCCCCCCGTCACCTAAAATGACAGGGGAGGGGGCAAGAGGGACCAAGGCGGGCAGTCCGGCCAGGCATAACCACCTCCCAGAAACCCTCACAGCGCAAAAAAACACTTTATATTTCATGTATCACTTTACCCTCCCACCCCACTCCCCAGTCCCATGAATCCTTTATCTTGCACCTCGATCTTCTTCCTCCAGTCTCCCCCGCAAAGGAGGGAAGCACAAGAGAAGAGTGGAAAAAAAAAAAGTCCTCATTTCTTCTCTTCTTCTCCGACCATTTTCCATTTTTTGTTGTCATCCATATCTTCTCAGCTTTCTACTTCACTGGCAACGTCTGGTGTGGGAATACCCAGGTTTTCACAGAAGACCCGCATCTCCTCCGGAAACCTCATCCTATACGTTCTGCCTTCTTTTGTTACCAGTAGGGATGTTGGGAACCCCCAACTATATTTTAAATTGGCCTTTCTCAATTGGTCTAGCAAGGGTCTAAGTTGCCTTCTTCGTGCCAATGTTCCCGCTGATAAATCAGAAAAGATTTGTAAGTCTCTGTTATCAAAACTTATTGGGGAAGCACCTCTGAGGTTGATCCAGATATTCGCCTTCTCTTCGTACGAATGAAACTTAACTATTACATCTCTCGGGATATCCTGTCTCATATTTGGGGGTTTCCTAATCCTGTGCACCCTATCTATCCTCAGGACCTCATCCTCTCTTCTTCCCAGGATTGGATTAAAAATTTTCTGCATCTTGTTCCCTAAATCCTCGTTCTGTTGTTCAGGTAAGGCTCTAATACGCAGGTTTTGGCGGCGGCTTTGGTTTTCTTGTTCTTCCAGTTTATAGGCCAACATGTGATTATCGCTCTGCATTTTCTTCATTTGTGCTTTTAGATCCAATATCTCTTTCGCCTGGATACCTGTGGCCTCTTCCATTTCTTCCACTCTGTGTAATAGGTGGCTCATATCCGTCCATACATTTAATATTTCTGATTTGATAACATTTGATAACATGTCCTCAGGGTGATGCTGACGTGAGACGTCAGACGAGGGGAGGGGCCTGAAGGTGGCGCCGGAGTGAGGGTCGGAGGCGGGTTGGACTTGGGCAGGCTGCCGTGTACGTGACGAGGAGCGGGGTGAGAGCCTGTAGCTGTTTCGTCCACGAGGAAACCTGGAGGACTCACCGAGCCGCCCTGTCATCATAGCACCAGCGGTGGTGAGAGCCTCCCCCCCGAATGTACTGCGGGGGGGTGAGGCAGACGAACTGTCTTCCGGAACTGGCTGTGTGGACGGGGGAGCACGGAGGCTGCGGGGATGAGAACCTCCGGGCGAGAACAACAGGCCGATTCCACCAGAGCCTTGAAGCAGAGCAGCAAGTGCTGAGGTGCAGCAAGGATACCCTAATAGCGGGATTTCTCCCCCTCCACCCCACCCTGTAATCCGTTACCTGCACTATCTGGTCGTACAGCGCAGCACTCATGACGGGGAAGCGGTGAGCGTGTAGCATCCCAGGAAACTTAAAATACAGAGGAATGTATACTATGAAACGGCCTATGGGAGAAGAGGAAATAGAGTGTCCAGATGGAGCCAGTGAAGACCCTTTTCCCAGGTATGAAAATTAAAGCTTTGAACTGATAAACTATTAAGTGGCAAGGTCTGGTGATTGTGGGAAAACCTTAAAAGATAAACACAAGAGTTTGCCCGTAGAGGCCTGGACTTTGTGGCTGTTTATAGAAACCCCCAAATTCGTGGAGGTCAGGAGGCCGTTGAAAGGGGCTCAGAATCAGGAGGGCCCAGAGGAGCTATAGAGCGCCTGGCACCCGGACAGGTTTAAAGGGGACGAGACTGGAGGAAGCCAATAGCAGCCAACAGTTTCAGTAGCAAGTTTTGTACAGAGCTGTGCGTGTTGGTGTGAGGAAACAGTGACAGCGACGGTGGAAGGCCGGGGTGGAGGGGTGCACGAGGCGCACTGAGAGACTGAACTTAATAAGCTGACACTGTCAAGAGGTGGAATTGGAAAGTAAGTGAGGAGAAGTATGAGAGGACGGACTCAAAGAACAGCGGAACCCAAGACCCCTAGGGAGAGTCTCAACTCTAGTACAATCCAGAAGTACCTCAAAGAAGTGAGTGCCAAGAGCCCGGGTATGGATATGAAACAAGCAGGAACGAAAGACAAAAAAACCCAGCTGAAACAAAAGGGGGAACAGGGGAAGAAGTCCGGGGAAGATCCGGAGCCTGAGGGAGCGGGTGCCATGAGTGATTTGGAGGAGTCAAGAAACATCGCACTATTCCCTAATAAGATAGAAATGATAAAAATGTTCACTAAACTTGAAAATGTTATCAATGCTCTGTTTCTGATTTGTGTATGGACTCAATGCACTTTTCTTTTACTTATTATTTTTGTATTCATTTAATTTTATCATCACTCTTTACAAATGTCACTTTTTTTGAGTGTTTATATTATAAGCACAACTTATGGTTTTTATCCCAATCTATATCTTCTAGCAAGGTTTGTAGTTTAAGGAAGTTGTTTTTTTTTTAAATTTAGTGTCTTTGTATTCCCCTTATGTTTCCTATTTGTGTGATTTATACTGAAGCTAATTGACTTGTGATCGCTGTTTCCTAAATTGCCCCTTATTTCCACATCCATGCTTTGTTTCTAGTTGGTGCGTCTACCATCTGACCCATGAAATTGTCCTGCAAGACATTTAGGAACTGACGAGCCTTAGACGAATGTGTGGTTCCTTCTGCCCAGTCTATGTCTGGATAATTAAAATCCCCAATTATGATGACCTACAAAAATTCCAGGATCAAAGTAAATTAAACCCCCTTTCTTCCCCATTCTGATGCTCAGTTTGAACTTCAGCAAGTCATCTTCACCACGTCTAGATGCCTAAACTAAATGAGTTGCTGCTATGTGATTGCCTGATTAGCAATTTGTGTTACCAAGCAATTGAACATGTATATGTACTGTACATAATATATATATATATATATATATATATATATATATATATATATATATATATATATATGTTTTGTATTAGAAGAGACAGGGAACAATAGGTATTCTGATCATTTTTATTCTACATTTTGTCTGAACAAAATCATGTCTATAGTTTCTAACTACACAGCTGTTTATATCCCAGATAGCAAGGATAACCTGCTACAAATTTGTGTAAAAGTTGAATTGTAATTTTGTTAACCCGCTGTACATTTTCACTGGTAAGTTGTACACTTGCAGAGCACTTGAAGCACAAGTTCTAGTTGACACTTTTCCAATTTGTAGCAAATTTGCTTGGCAAGTCTCTAGCAAGAGCAAAGTTGCAGTGGTGAGACTACAGCAAGAGCTCTTCAAGTCTACAGCAGGAAAATTCAGCCACAGTGACCCCTGTGGTGGGATGACTATTGCACAACATAACTGAACCAGAGCTTTCAGTAGGCTTCCAGAATGTTTGCAAATAAAGTTGATCTGGAGTCATGCAATGTGGACTTGCTGCAATTGTGCAACAGATTTGTGAAGCCTGGCAAGTCTAGCAAAAGCTTAGCAAGTAATTATCAAACTTGTAGTACAATTGCTTTCTGATATCTGGGATATCATGTAAATCAAAGTACATTTTGAATAGAGGTGGAAATAGTTAAAGTGTAATGCAAGTCAAAGCCTAACTATCCTTACATTCACTTCCACCCGTTTCAAGCCTATTATGTTATAAGAAAAAAAAACGTGAAGGTCATCAACTCACTATTGAGTAACTGCTACACCATTAAATATATGTGCATACAGGTGCAGCGACCCTTAGTTTGCAGACTCACCAGTTAAGGTGCAGTCTCTGTAACTAAGGCTAAATCTTATAGAAAGAAAACAGGGGGAAACAAACCCTCTGAAATGAGCTATGGGTAGACCAAGCTACTCGAAAAAGGTATAGTTTATTGTACAAAAATGTAATTAACGGTACACTTTACAAACACTGGGTACCGCCACCAACACTCAAACTCACTTAAAAAGGGACAATGTTGTCTCAGGTAAAAACAATAACATCACAAGCTGTCAGGAAATGTTCCATGCTGGTAATATCTGTCATTTGGCATGCAGTACTGAGGTCCACCAACAGGTGTCTCCTGGCAGTTTGGAACTGTCAGGAGAGCTTTTCCCTGCTGTTATGTCATCTTTGGGCCGCAGTACTGGCGTCCACCAGCAGATGGATCCTGGCAGTGTGGAGCAGACAGTACCTCCTACAATCAGGTGTCACTTGAGGCCAATCACAGGCCTATAAATACCCGGCAAGCACTCACATGTTTGCCTTGGTTTCTTCATTGCACCCTGACCTGCTAGCTTGTGATCTGATCCTGATTCTGAACCTGTTCCTGTGCCCTGAACCTGTGACCCATGTTTCTGATCCTGTCTCCCTGTTCCGATCCCTATCCTGTCCCACCTGTTACCTTGCATCCCTGCCTGCAGTCTGATCCATCCATCCTCTCCCTGTCCGGTGTTCCATACCCCATCTGCTGATCTCCCTGTGTATGACCTTGGCCTGGCTTACGTTTATGTCTCTGGAACATCCCCTGTCCATCTGCTGATCTGCTGTGTATGACCCTGGCCTGGCTATTGTTTATGATCCTGGTATTTCCCATTTATTGTACTTATCTGTCTGTTGTTATTTGTGGGTCTCTGTATGTGGTTGGCTATTACACTGTGTCATATTGGAGGTTGTTGTACTATATTATTCACTTACTTTAATAAATTATTATATTTTCACTTATATACGTTTTGGTGTCCTCTGTCACAGATCACACGGTTCTGGTCACACCTGTTCATGACAGTAAACCAAGGCCATCTCTGACCAGAAGTGACTGCGCAGAGGAACCATTGTAGTGCTGTTACTGCTACTAAAATGCAATCAGAAACAATTGTTCTCCTTGCCTCACACAATTGTTCTCCTTGCCTCACTGGTGTTGGAGGATAACAATTACTGTCGTCTGGTATTGAAAGAGTGGGCCAGGGATCAGCTCCTGGAGTGTATCCATCTGGCCCATTCTCTGGTTGATCAGGGTAGATTACTGTTTAAAAACATTCAGCCCCTGATACAGGTGTGTGCTGAGCTAGCCTTGTCTAGCAGTCCTAAAGGAAGTGACGATTTTTCTCCCCCCTTCAGTAGTGATCAGGTGGAGTCTCTGGTATGGCTGTTGGAGGATGATGCTGTATACTTTCTGGAGCATTATTCAGCTTGTCCTAAACAGGTGCTAGTGGATTGTATAGATTCGATGCAGTCCCTGGTTAGACAGGCAGTATGTGAACCCACGTTTGTTCAACCTGTACTACAGGCATGGTCAGACTTATTATTTCCAGCCTCAGTCAGCTCTTCACAACCCGGACCTGCTATTAGACACCTGCCTGCCCAGGAGTCTTTTTCCCCTTCACCCATGGCAACCTCCGTTTCAGCCCAATATACCCTGCTTCCCACCAAATATCAATACCCTGTCTCTACCCGCTGCACTTATCCTGCCTTTAACCCGACTGCCTCTTCTCTGCTACCTACCACTTCCCCACAAGAACTTCCTCTGGCCACTGTTCCCTCTTCCTTGTCATATCCCAGCCCTTCTATTCAGTACGCCTCACCTCCTGCCTACAGTCCTGCAGTCACCTACAGATCTCCAGCAGTTAAGCCAAAGAAGAAACGGACGTGCTTTCCAACCCAAACGATCCTGCCAGTAACCCAACCTGCCTCCACACCAACCAACCTGCTCCATTCTGCTTGCATGCCAGCGAACCTGATAACCCATCTGATTCTACCAAATCTCTGCCTGCTATCCAGCCAGTGTCTCAGCCTGATGTTTTCCTGTCTGCTGCCCAGCCTGATGTGTTCCTGTCTGCTGCCCAGCCTGATGTGTTACCGTCTGATGCCCAGCCTGATGTGCCACTGTCTGCTGCCCAGCCTGATGTGCCACTGACTGCTACCCAATCTAATGTGCCACCGTCTGCTGCCCAGCCTGATGTGCCACCATCTGCTGCCCAGCCTGATGTGCCACCGTCTGCTGCCCAGCCTAATGTGCCACCGTCCGCTGCCCAGCCTGATGTGCCACCGTCCGCTGCCCAGCCTGATGTGCCACCGTCCGCTGCCCAGTCTGATGTGCCACCGTCTGCTGCTCAGCCTGATGTGCCACCATCTGCTGCCCAGCATGAGGTGCTCCTGTCCGCTGCCCAGCCTGAGGTGCTCCTGTCTGCTGCCCAGCCTGAGGTGCTCCTGTTCGCTTCCCAGCCTGATGTGCCAGTGTCTGCTACTCAGCCTGTTGTACCAAAGCCTGTGCCCACTGTCCAGTTTGAGGTCCCAGTGCCTGCTGCTCAGCCTGATTTCCCAGTGTTCATGTTCCAGTCTGACGCTCCAGTGACTACTGCCCAGTCCGATGTACCTGTTGTTCTGTCTGTTGTGCCAGCACCTGTACCTGCTGCCCAGTCTAAAATTCCAGTACCGGCTGCCCGGTTTGAAGTTCCAGTACCTGCTATCCAGTCTGATGCACCCGTTGTTCAGTCTGTTGTGCCAGCACCTGTTGTTCTGCCTGATGTGCCAGCGCCTGTGTCTGCTGCCCAGTCTGAAGGTCCAGTACCTGCTGCCTGGTCTGATGTCTCGGTACCCGCTGTCCAGTCCGATGAGCTTGCCTTCCAGTCTGATGTGCCCGCTTCCCAGTCTGATGTGCCCGCTTCCCAGTCTGATGTGCCTGCTTCCCAGTCTGATGTGCCTGCTTCCCAGTCTGATGTGCCCGCTTCCCAGTCTGATGTGGCTGCTTTCCAGCCTGATGTGCCCGCTTCCCGGTCTAATGTGCCCACCTTCCAGCCTGATGTCTCGGTGCTTGCTTTCCAGCCTGGTGTTTCGTTGCCTGATGTCTTGAAATTAGTATCTCAGCCTGAAGTTTTGGTGCCCATGTCTCACCCTGAAGTTTTGGTGCCCGTGTCTCAGCCTGAAGTTTTGGTACCCATGTCTCAGCCTGAAGTTTTGGTACCCGTGTCTCAGCCTGAAGTTTTGGTGCCCGTGTCTCAGCCTGAAGTTTCGGTGCCCATGTCTCAGCCTGATGTTTCATACCCATTACCCAGTCTGCTGAACCGGTGCCCGTTACCCAGTCTGCTGAACCGGTGCCCGTTACCCAGTCTACTGAACCGGTACCCGATACCCAGTCTGCTGAACCGGTGCCCGTTACCCAGTCTGCTAAACCGGAGTCCGTCACTCGGCCTGTTAAGCCAGTACCTGTTATTCGGCTTGCCGGACCAGTGCCCAGTGTCCAGCTCGCTGAGCTGGGGCCCCTTACCCAGCCCACTGGGCCGGGGCCCGTTACCCAGCTTGCTGAGCCGGTGCCTGTGATCAAGCCTGCCCTTACGGTGCTCGCTGTTCGGCCTAATGTTCCGGAGCCTGCTGCCCAGCTCGGGGACCCGGAGCCTGCTGCCCAGCTCGAGGACCCGGAGCCTGTTGCCCAGCTCGAGGACCCAGAGCCCGCTGTCTGCCCTGAGATGCCTGATGCCCAGCCTGAAGTGCCTGTTGCCCAGCCTGACGTACCCCCGTCTGTTGTTCTGCTTGATGCCATAGACTATGGACAATTACAACTAGTTGGAGAGTCCGGAGGCCGCTCATTTGAGGGGGGTACTGTCAGGAAATGTTCCATCCGCTGGTAATATCTGTCATTTGGCATGCAGTACTGAGGTCCACCAGCAGGTGTCTCCTGGCAGTTTGGAACTGTCAGGAGAGCTTTTCCCTGCTGATGTTATGTCATCTTTGGGCCGCAGTACTGGCGTCCACCAGCGGATGGATCCTGGCAGTGTGGAGTAGACAGTACCTCCTACAATCAGGTGTCACTTGAGGCCAATCACAGGCCTATAAATACCCGGAAAGCACTCACATGTTTGCCTTGGTTTCTTCATTGCGCCCTGACCTGCTAGCTTGTGATCTGATCCTGATTCTGAACCTGTTCCTGTGCCCTGAACCAGTGACCCGTGTTTCTGATCCTGTCTCCCTGTCCCGATCTCTATCCTGTCCCACCTGTTACCTTGCATCCCTGGCGCTAACTATAACAATGATGGAAAAAAAAAAATTGCTTAAAACCCCACCGTTCTTAGTACCTTGGGGTGAGTTAGAGATGTGCTGAATCTCAAAGGTGATGCATCATAACTTAGCACTCACTCTTATAACACATATAGTATTAGAGATCTAAATGAATAGAACACTCCCGTGTGTACAACAAAATAAATGTCCCCCAATATTCCAACTAATATGTGATGAATATATATTACCATAAACCACGTGAAAAAATACAAATAGTTCCTACAATATATGGTCACTTGAAAAATATATAAAAATATATAAAAACCAAAAATAGAATAGTATATGAAAACTAAAAATAAAAATAAAATAATAATATAATAAATAAATAAAGTCCAAAGTGAAATAAAAAAAATCCAAAAATAGTCCACAAAAACATTGATGATAATGTGTGACAAGAAAACACCACTCCAAGAAGAAAGTGCAGGTGTCCTCAAAATCGTTCTGCTGTGATCCACAAATTTCACCACACCTCAGTGACGTGATTCCACTCCCTTCTGAAATTCAAACTCACCAGCTATTAAGGCCCCCACTCTCATGTTTGGCCGAACAGAGCCTCAACCCACTCTCATGGGGGTTAGCATGCGTTCCAGATCTCCACTGCTCAGAGGCGTATCTAGTGAAAATGGCGCCTATGGCAAGCACTGAAACTGCGCCCCTGTCAAAAAAAAAACAACAAAACAAAAAAAAACAGCTAACAAAACTACAAGTCAAGCTCTTTAATCCTTCTATTAACAAATTAGTACTACATAAACTGCCCAATGGATCAGTTCGCCCCTGGTCATTAAACATTCTACATTCAGTGAAAGTTAGTGTACTGCAAAGTTTGCTCTGCATGAACTTTCACTGAATGTAGAATGTTTAAGGAGCTTGTTGCACAAATCACTTTATTAAACTTTACGATATCTATTTATTTAATCCATATTGAGCACTATTTGATTGTGTGTATATGCCAAGCACAAGCAGCCAATCAAATATGGTGCTCAATATGGATTACATTAATATGCATAGCCATAAATATCAGAAATAAAAGTGTAATAAAGTGATTTGTGCAACAGCAGGTACTACTTTTAAATAGACTGCGAATGTGACTACAGCAGATGACCAGACTGCGAATGTGACTACAGCAGATGACCAGACTGCGAATGTGACTACAGCTGATTACCAGACTGCGAATACAGGAGATGACCAGACTGTGAATGCGACATACTACAGGAGATGACCAGAATGCAAATGCGACATACTACAGGAAATGACCAGACTGCAAATTCGACATACTACAGGAGATGACCAGTCTGCGAATGCGACATACTACAGGAGATGACCAGAATGCGAATGCGACATACTACAGGAGATGACCAGAATGCGAATGCGACATACTACAGGAGATGACCAGAATGCGAATGCGACTACAGCAGATGACCAGACTGCGAATGCGACTACAGCAGATGACCAGAATGCGAATGCGACCACAGCAGATGACCAGACTGCGAATGCGACTACAGAAGATGACCAGACTGCGAATGCGACTACAGCAGATGACCAGACTGCGAATGCAACGTACTACAGGAGATGACCAGACTGCGAATGCGACATATTACAGGAGATGAACAGAGACTGCGAATGCGACTACAGCAGATGACCAGACTGCGAATGCGATATACTACAGGAGATGACCAGACTGCGAATGCGACTACAAGAGATGACCAGACTGCGAATGTGACTACAGGAGATGACCAGAATGCGACTACAGCAGATGACCAGACTGCGAATGCGACTACAGCAGATGACCAGACTGCAAATGCGACTACAGCAGATGACCAGATTGCGAATGTGACATACTACAGCAGATGACCAGACTGCGAATGCGACATACTACAGGAGATGACCAGACTGCGAATGCGACTACAAGAGATGACCAGACTGCGAATGCGACATACTACAGCAGATGACCAGACTGCGAATGTGACTACAGCAGATGACCAGACTGCGAATGCGACATACTACAAGAGATGACCATACTGCGAATGTGACTACAGCAGATGACCAGACTGCGAATGCGACTACAGCAGATGACCAGACTGCGAATGCGACTACAGCAGATGACCAGATTGCGAATGTGACTACAGCAGATGACCAGACTGCGAATGCGACTACAGAAGATGACCAGACTGCGAATGCGACTACAGCAGATGACCAGACTGCGAATGTGACTACAGCAGATGACCAGACTGCGAATGCGACATACTACAAGAGATGACCAGACTGCGAATGCGACTACAGCAGATGACCAGACTGCGAATGCGACTACAGCAGATGACCTGATTGCGAATGTGACTACAGGAGATGACCAGAATGCGACTACAGCAGATGACCAGACTGCGAATGCGACTACAGCAGATGACCAGACTGCGAATGCGACATACTACAGCAGATGACCAAGTAGCCAGTTTAAAAATCTAAGCTTTCAGCAATGCACAGCTATACGGGGGATAAAGAACATTGTCAGGGAGGGTTTAGTAACACTGAGTCTATAGGTAGAAAGACCTACCTGACCAGCCGGGCTCACCTCTCAGAGGTCCGGAGGCGGAGCTTTCCGCGGTAGGGGCGGGGCTTGCGGCGGTAGGGGCGGGGCTTGCGGCGGTAGGGGGCGGGAATATTCGTGGTCCAGGAGAGGCAATGCCAGTGCTCTGAGCACATACAGAGTACATGGGGCGGGGCAGGGCAGGGCAGGGTCAGAGCGTCAGTGGCGCTCCCTGCCCCACCCCTCCCTGCTGACAGAGCCTCCCTCAGCCTAAACCGAGCCCGACAGCCATCTGATAAAACACCAGCGCCGCAATCCTGCAGGCTGACCACGGCGCCGGTGGCTATATTAGTCTGGGAGGACAGGTGGGGTTTTTTTTTCATGCAGAGGGCGGCTTTTTGCCGCCCCTTCCCCCCATGGCGCCCATGGCACTTGCCATGGCTGCCATACCTTAGATACGTCACTGCCACTGCTACACACTGGCTTTCCTCCTCATAATCGTGAATACATATATGAGATAAAAGAAATGCTCCAACAGTGTGGTATCGTTAAAAAGATCAATTTATTCACACTAAAACTGCGTCAAATGAACTCACATTCAAATAAAAACTGGTAGGCAAAACACACTTCACAGTAGTATGGAAAACAGCATGGCACACTGAACAGGATACAAAGCAAAACCACAACACACGGCTATGGCGGACCCAGGGAGTATGGAAGCTGGAGTACGTCTCACCCGCCTGCAGCGACCCGTCCCTCGGCCGATCCCCGCTCCGTCACTCCTTCCTCTAATCTTAGTGTTAGATTGCCAGACAGCTACGCCCCGACATGTTTCGTGACCAGCACTTATTCATGGGTTTGGCTTTCTGGCAAGGCAATCACTACTTTATGCAAATTGAATGGGCGGGGCACAGATTACTCTGTGTCCACACCCTTCCTGTGTCCCCGTGACCGAGATATATGCAATTTCTCCCCACAGAACATGACTAATACAAGGTGAATACATTTAGATCGCATTCTAAAAGTAGCAAAAAAGGTCACCATCCATGTTCACCTTCTATAACATGGAGCACAATCTCTCTTAAAGTGCTTTATAACTTATATTAATACCTTGTGACGTAAATATAAAATAATACATCAACATATATAATTTTACTCAAACTAAATGGATTAAATATGACATTACCTCCTAGTGTTCACTAAAGAATTACATAAATACTACAAATATTATATAGTGCCAAAAAAATTCATTTTTTATGTACACATATAACAAATAATAAGTGATAATTAACTAAATGTGAAAAATACCAGTAATCAAACATATTCCAATCTTACAGTGCTATTAAGTGAATTTAATAATGTCCCAATATCTTAATATAAAGCACTCAATGCGCCAAAATAATATATATAAAAATATATATAAAAAAATACATAAAAATTATATATATAAAAAAACTCCACTGTTATTACTCCAGTGACTTGAGATGAAAAATTTGAATTACTGAACAAATCTGCTGGAACAGATCTTACATGGTGTACAAAATGAGTTATTATTTCAACAATTCTTTTATTAGATCCTATATACGTATGTGTGTGAAGCATCCGTGGAGGGAACTAGAATCTGTATACATATATCCTCAAGATATTGGTAACCAGTGTATTACTGATAATGGATAATCCCTAGGAGTTACTGATAAAGCAGTTCAAATCCAGCTCAATGTTCATTCCTCCAGGGAATAAACATTTCAGCAGGAAGATCCATTGGGTTTCTCTCTGAGAGAGATCCCTGACCCGATTGGACCCTCTCAAGGTCTGATAGACCACATCCAAACCACAAAACTGTAACAGACTTGGGTCCTGGTTGTGTTTCTCCTTGAAATGGAGAGACACACTGTGATATTGTAAGCCTTTCTTAATGTTCGCTAGATGTTCAGCAATCCGCACCTTTAATAACCTCTTGGTGCGCCCTACATAGAATAGCCCACACAGACACCAGAATAGGTAAACTACAAAGGAGGAGTTACATGTGATAAAATCTCTGATCTCAAACGTCTCTCCTTCCACATTAGTGATTTTAGTCATACCCCTATTTCTTACCCGTACTGTTCTACAGCAAATGCACTTCCTACATGCATAAAACCCTCGTAGATTGATTTTAAAAGTTTGTTGCTGTGGTGGATTCAAAATTTTCTTCACTACTCTGTGACCAAAATTTGGTGCCCGTCTGTAGATTAATCTGGGGTGGTTGGGTAAGACCTCCCCCAAATCTCTATCTCTACACAGGATGTGCCAGTATTTCTTAAAAATACCTTCCACATCCTTATATTGATGATGAAAATCTGAGATAAATCTTAACTGGTGTTGGTCAGTTGGTGCCCTAGTGTCCTTCTCTTTTAAACACTGTTCCCTAGATATATTTGCCACTTCCTGAATGACAGTGTTGATAATCCCACTATCATATCCTTTCTGGAGAAATCTCTCCTTGAGTATGTCAGCTTGAGCCATATATGTACTTAAATCCGAACAGTTCCGTCGGACTCTGAGCATCTGTCCCTTAGGTATATTTTTGATCCAGGAGGGATGAGGTCCACTCCTGATCGAAAGATAACTGTTCCGATCTGTTATCTTAAAGTATACTTTTGTGCTCAAGAAATTGTTGGTTTTCATTACAGTGACATCCAGATAATTCACCGCAGTGTCACTAATGACATAATCCAACCGGATGTTATTGGGATTGTCATTCAAACGTTGTATAAATTCAACCGCAGATTCCCTCGACCCCCCCCCAAATGAACAGGAGGTCGTCTATGAATCTGCGGTAGAATAGCAGCTGGGATGGTTTGTTGTTAAAAAATTGTCCATCTTCCCACTCCGCTAGAAACAGATTGGCAAGGCTGGGAGCATACTTCGCTCCCATCGCCACGCCAACCTTCTGTGTGAAATAGTGTCCATTATACCAAAAGTAATTGTGGGTCATGCAAAAGTCTAAAGCATGACCCACAAGGACCTTCTGCACATGGGGAATGTCCTCTCGTTTACTCAGCGCCCAATTGAGCTCTAATGCTGCATCCTCATGCTGTATAATGGTATAAAGTGAGGCCACATCAGCCGTCACTAAATACAAATCTAAAGTGGCATCAAACTTAATCTCTTGTAAGGAACGTAGCAAATCGGTGGAGTCCTTCAGGTAGGCTTTGGTGGCCTTCACACTAGGTTGCAAAAATGTATCTAAAAATTCCCCCAATCTGGCTGTGACTGACCCTATACCATTCACAATGGGGCGCGCTGGTGGCACCTTTGAATCTTTGTGAATCTTGGGCAGGGTGTAAATTATGGGGATACGGCATGAACTAGGGACCAAATAACATTTTTCTTTAGAGTTCAAAGCTTTAATCCCATAACCCCACTCCACCAGAGCCCCCAACTGATTTCTATACTCATTTGTGGAGTCTGACGGTAACTTACAGTACGTATTCCGGTCACCCAACATCTCCAACAGCTGATTGTGATAAAACTCTCTCTCCAAAATGACCACACCACCCCCCTTATCCGCTGGTCGGATAATAATGTCATTTCTATCCTCTAATGACTTAATTCCATTTACAATATAATCCGGATTAACCCTTTTAATAGGCTTTAATTTTTCTATATCACTTAGGACCAGATTCTTAAAAACCTCGATGAAGTGGTTGCTAGAATTCTGGGGGTTGAACAATGACTTGTTCCTCAAACCTGTGTCTATTCTGGTGGAGCTAATAACAGATCCTGTCCTCGGGGCAACTGGATGACTCAAAAAGTGTTTTTTAATATTCAAGGTGCGAATTAATTTATGGGTGTCAATATACACTTCAAATTTGTTAATCGGTTTCCTTGGTGCACATTTAAGCCCCAAGCTCAATATATTAAATTCATTCTTATTAAATTGTGTCTTAGTTAAATTGAAAATTCCATCCTTCAAGTGTCCCTCATTCTCTTTTTTGGGTTGTTTGTATCTCCCTGCTCTACAACCCCTTCTTCTCTTGGGAAGGGTATGGGTTCTCTGTTTGAATACTAGTCCATTCCATTCCTCCCTCCACCCCTGTTGTTGACTGGGCGAGTGTTCCCTCTGGGGGTTCCCCCTCCCCTCCCCCCCCTCCCTTGATGTCCTAAAAAAGGAGGTGGCCCGATCTTGGATTATTATAATATCCATTCAATTCATACGCCATCAAAGGAGCATATCTGTTGTGGGTAGGGATCTGATACCCCATACCTGGATAGTAATTATGGGGTGGGGTGGGATAACCTTCTTGATAGGATTGGGGGTGGTGGTAAGTATTATAGTTTGAAGGTTGATTAGTTCTATGTCTATGTTGTTGTACCGGGCATGGTGGGGGATATTGATTGGATTGTTGTCTATATCCACCCCTTTCTCCATTTGGGGGTCCTGGTGAGTAATAACCTTCCCCTTGTTGGTGTCCACCATGCTGATAACCAGCCCCATATGGCAATTGTGATGCCCTACAGGTAGGTCCCGGTGCATTCTGTTCTGGTTTACCTTTCCCACTTTTGAACCCCATAGGTCTTGTGGGTTTCCTGATGGCGGAAGAGGAGTTCCAGCCACATTATTAGGATCAGTGGGTCCACCTCCCACATTGGAGTTTTGCCACAAGTAAATTTTGTTATTTTTAAAATCAGCAGAATCCCTAATATACTTCTTCACTTTTTTCTTTTGTACTTCCCGATCTAATTTTTCCAGTTTCTTCCTCACATTATTATTAAATTCTAAAATGGAGTTGGTGTCTTTAATCGGTTCTAGTTTTCTTTCTATATCATTAATCTGTTCATTGATCTTAACTAATTTGAATTGTTTTCTAGTTAGCACCAAATCTTGAAGTTCCATACCCACTTTATTAAAAAAGGTCAACCACTCATTCATAAAAGCAGAATCCGTGAGTCCATCCTGAGGGGGAACCTCCCACCTCAAACTTCTAAAAATGAGTTTTTCTCTGTGGTAGTGTTCAAAAGTGAGCACATCCCACCACGTTTTAAGCTGTTTTTCAAGCAAATGATCTAAATCCTTCAACAACACTACAGTATCTTCCTCACATTCTGTCATTTCTTGATTGTTGGAAAAGATGTTGTCAGGATTCATTTGTCTTTTAGACAAAAAATTGATAACTTCCATAGCTGCAGATGGTTAAATTGATGAATAATGTAAACTGAAAGGTAACAAGGAGAGTCCGCCTAAACCTGCACTACCACCTCCGCGCTAGATGAAATAGAGAGCACAAAATAGAGCTGCCACTTAAATATCAAATCATATATAAACAGAATCCACCCTCCAATGGTGCAGATGGATAGCGGCGCTAACTATAACAATGATGGAAAAAACAATGTTCCATGTTATAGAAGGTGAACATGGATGGTGACCTTTTTTGCTACTTTTAGAATGCGATCTAAATGTATTCACCTTGTATTAGTCATGTTCTATGGGGAGAAATTGCATATATCTCGGTCACGGGGACACAGGAAGGGTGTGGACGCAGAGTAATCTGTGCCCCGCCCATTCAATTTGCATAAAGTAGTGATTGCCTTGCCAGAAAGCCAAACCCATGAATAAGTGCTGGTCACGAAACATGTCGGGGCGTAGCTGTCTGGCAATCTAACACTAAGATTAGAGTTACATTACCTTGCATCCCTGCCTGCAGTCTGATCCATCCATCCTCTCCGTGTCCTGTGTTCCATACCCCATCTGCTGATCTCCCTGTGTATGACCTTGGCCTGGCTTACGTTTATGTCTCTGGAACATCCCCTGTCCATCTGCTGATCTGTTGTGTATGACCCTGGCCTGGCTATTGTTTATGATCCTGGTATTTTCCATTTATTGTACTTATCTGTCTGTTGTTATTTGTGGGTCTCTGTCTGTGGTTGGTTATTGTACTATGTCATATTGGAGGTGGTTGTACTATATTATTCACTTACTTTATTAAATTATTATATTTTCACTTATATATGTTTTGGTGTCCTCTGTCGCAGATCACATGGTTCTGGTCACACCTGTTCATGACACAAGCCGTGCTTATATACATCAATTACCTACCCTAAGGTTTAAAGATAAAGTGCAAAACATGACAAGGGGTTAGTGCACAGATCCCAGTGAGTATCACCATTGATCAGAGTACCCAAATCGTCATTTGATGCTAGACATACCCCCAGCTGGGGGATAAACAGGGGTAGTGATGTGATCATAATCTGCACACTTCTGATTAGATCTCTGGAATGATACCGTTAATAGACTAGTAATTTTGAATGAATGCTGATATTGAATCCTGTGTACCAAGCGGCATATAGCCACTGTTAATTAATGGTCCAGGTAGTCAGCCAAACAGTAGTGCCATATATTAGAACAGAGTATAGTCCCAGAGAAAATGAAGCTCAGGAGATAAACCACTATTCAGAACAGGCATATTATGAATAGATTTAAACATAGTCACTTGGACCACTGGTCCGCTCACTTGACCACAATGAACAGGAGTCTTTGATTGATCAAGCAGGTGTCCCAACTTCTCCTTGGAAGTCCATAAGTAACAAGGGGATCACATACTGCATGAAGCTATTTAGCTATAGTGCTCTACTGTTGCAAATGGATCCTGGTGGCTTAACCGAAAGGTCTCAATGATTTGATAAAGCCCATGTGATTGGGTGAAACATGTCGGAGGCAATTCTAACGCTCATAACGTTCCAGATGACGCATCACATCACGCCGGCACATGCGCAGTACACTTTCTGAAGCCAGCAGCAACCATTTTTCGGTACAGGTTTTATAACGGCTCTTGGGACAACAGTTAGCGTTCAGCAGACCTTTTGGTTAAGCCACCAGGATCCATTTGCAACAGTAGAGCACTATAGCTGAATAGCTTCATGCAGTATGTGATCCCCTTGTTACTTATGGACTTCCAAGGAGAAATTGGGACACCTGCTTGATCAGTCAAAGACTCCTGTTCATTGTGGTCGGGTGAGCAGACCAGTGGTCCAAGTGAATTTGTTTAAATCTATTCATAATATGCCTGTTCTGAATAGTGGTTTATCTCCTGAGCTGCATTTTCTCTGGAACTATACTCTGTTCTAATATATGGTGCTAATGTTTGGATGACTACCAGTTTGGTTACTCTGATCAATGGTGATACTCACTGGGATCTGTGAGCTAACCCCTTGTCATGTTTTGCACTTTATGTTTAAACCTTAGGGTGGGTAGTTGTAGTGTGTATAAGCACGGCTTGTGACATTATTGTTTTTACCTGAGAAAATGTTGTCCCTTTTTAAGTGAGTTTGGGTGTTGGTGGCGGGTACCCAGTGTTTGTAAAGTGTACCATTAATTACATTTTTGTGCAATAAACTATACTATTTTCAAGTAGCTTGGTCTACCTGTAGCTCTTTTCAGAGGGTTTCTTTCCCCTTCTTTTCTTTTTATAAGGTTCAAGCCTATTATATCTACCCTATAAAAGGAATGATGCCTATACTTACCTGTTCTAATGTCACTCTGATCCGGTCACATGATCTCTCCAGTGCCATCTTCAACGTATTTAGGAGATCGCTAACAATGGCTGCAGAGCCTGGGCGATGATGTCACCCATAGACTTATGCCCCGTACACACGGTCGGATTTTCCGATGGAAAATGTCCGATCGGAGCGTGTTTTCAGACATTCCGACCGTGTGTGGGCTCCATCGGACATTTTCCATCGGATTTTCCGACGCACAAAGTTTGAGAGCAGACTATAAAATTTTCCGACAACAAAATCCGATCGCGTCAATTCCTACCGTGTGTGGCCTGTTCCGACGCACAAAGTGCCACGCATGCTCAGAAGAAATTCCGAGACGGAACAGCTCGGTCGGGTAAAATTAGCGTTCGGAATGGATACAGCACTTTCGTCACGCTGCAATGTTAAAAATGGTTTAATACAGCGTACTCTCTTCTTCTTTATAATGTGAGAAGAATGAAGTAGTTTTGCTGCTCATATTCACACAGACTTCTCACAAACTTATTTGTTTACTATTTATCGGGATTCCCTCAATATATTTTGATTTGTCACATCAGACAACATTATTTTTGTAGATTGTGGACAAGGAAAGATTACTCCTGCGCTTGTGAGGGTCTGATTGGGTTTGAGAAGAGTAGTATTGTAAACTGTAGCAAAGCTAGAAGAGATGGTATTGCATGTCCCGCTGCCCAGAGAGGCTATATGAAGAGTGATGGATGAAGAGCGCGTGATCAAGCTTACATCAAAACATATAAAATTTATTACAGAGGAAATAAAGAGCAAATAAAAGCAATTGAATAATACCAATACTACGTATCATGCAAACAGGTGACAAAATGTAAAAGACATGAAAAATTACAAATGGGTTAAAAATATGGGTTAAAAATATATATCATGAGCCCATGTTAAGGCGGGTATTTAGAGTTGGCTAACGCGTTTCGAGGGTAACCTCTTCATCAGAGCCTATTGAGAACCAGGGTGCAGTCTCTATATGCCAGTAGGCCAAGATATGTACATCAACATGATGGCTAGTTGGAAAAAACGGCCTGAAATGGAAGATGCGATTTTCTGTGTTCCATACCAGTCCACGTTCAAGCGTTCTATGTGATAGTAGATGGTGTGTGGGTTCTCCTTTAAGTTTGTAGAGAAATGGTTATGGGGTGGTGTGGACCTGTCACTGGCTGGGTAGAGGGGAGATCTTTTGACCTGTATATTCCTGGGAAGGTGCTGTCCAGTAAATGGAGGATGGAGGGGGGTGAAGGTCTCATGAGAGAATGCTGCAGCCGTGTGTGTCCGCAGCAGTCTCTCTGTCTCAGGTGACAACATTATTTTTGTGTTGTATTTTTTTTTTTTTTGGTTTTAAGGCAGATTATTTTTTTTTGGTTTGTATTTTTTCAAGGCTGATCTTTGTTTTATTGTATTTTTATTTTTACTCCAGAATATTTTTGTGTGTGTTTTGTGTGTCAAGTTACCACAACACCATTGATATGTTGTTCTATTTAATCTGTAGGAGATTGTTTGGTGTTGTTGTCTCTTGTTAATTTCACATTGTACTTTCGAAATGTACCTGAATCCTCACCAACAAACTGTCCTTTTTGGATGAAAACACACATAGGAGAGTATAACTTTCCCAAAAAATTCATTTATTAAGGGCTCACAACTAAACAAAGAGGGAGGCAACGCTGGAGAAACAACAGAAATGGGTGAAGCCTTGGACCCCCAGGGCACACATCAACTATTTTCAAGCAAAATTGGTGGCCTGAGGAGTCCATATGTAAGGGAGTGCAGTCTGGTCCAGAAGTCCCAGAGATCCAGAAAGCAGCAGACGACATCTGTGTCCCCAGGCTGTGGTCACACAAGAGACTGCAGCTTTTGTCAGACCAGATTGAACCCAGGGCCATCACTCTCTGGCCTTCCTTCCACGCTTCCTTCCACGCTGTGGCTCTGGTGGTGGAGTTGTGGCAGCAGGAGGAGGAGGAGGAGGATGGTCCAACTCAATCACCTTGGTCTTGGGTGTGATTTCGCCACTCACCCCCTTAGTTAGAACTTTATAAATAAGTTGCTCACACATGAGGCGTTGACCCTCCTGCATGCCCTGCAGTTTTGTGGCAGCCATGCAGGCAAAGGCCTCTTCAGGAGTGGGTAAGGCTCTGAGGGACGCAGAAGCCTCCTGAATAAGCCTGAGTGCAGAATCCTGAATGTGACTCCCCTTCCTGGGTCTTTTGTATGGAAGGCGGAGGGGAGGAACCTGCGATTCTGTCAGGCTGCGACTGGTCCCAGGCTTCTCCTGGCTGACACTTAGCCCCGCCTCCTCCTGGCTGCAACTAACCCCCGCCTCCTCCTGGCTGCCCCATTCCACAGCCTCCTCCTGGCTGAGGTCTTCCTGTGTATGAAAAAGGGACATAGTTTTAGTTTTTTAATCATCATTCACACACAATTTTCACCTCCTGACTGTTGCAAATTGAATGTGAACAAATATAACAGACTATCATTCTGAGCCCAGCATTTTTCATTCTTGTCCCAATTTTGGGTGCCCACTACTGTCTATTGATATGTCAAACACTTTTTTCAATCAGCAATTAGTGATCAATAATAACATCTAGTAAAGATAATTTCTTTATTGACAAGAAATCTGTAGAAGAATGCTAAACCTGACTCCAGCTGGGCTCCTCCACTTCTTCCTGGCTGGAAGGCCCAGGTTGGACATCGGAAGCCTCAGCTGGGGTGGAAGGAAGAGTGGAGAGGGATTCCCTGACTTCAGTGTGGTCTGACAGAAATCGCAGTCTCTCATAGTACCACAGCCTGGGGACATAAATGTCATCTGCTGCAGCTCCGGATCTCTGGGAATCCATGACCTTCTTGCGCTCCCTAAGATAAGTGCTCCTCAGGCCACCAATTTTGGTTTTTAAATAAGGGATGGTTGCTGTGGGGACCACCGGCTTCACCAACTCCAGCAGTTTCTCCAGCGCTGCCTGCCTCTTTTGTTTATTATTATAATGGGGATGTCTCACCTGCCACAGACAGGGCAGCTCCCTGTACTTGTCTATGAACAGGGGGAGGAAGTTGTGGTCATTGAAGCCATCCATTTTCTCTGCAAGACACAACACAAGACAAACCCTAAGGTCAGGCCAAACTCTCCTAATCTTGTTACAATATAGGCTTCAATTTCGAAGCAGTATAGGCCCAAGTTTAGATCTTACCTTCATTATCATGATCGGCGCCTCCAATGCTCCTTCCTTGTTACGCTTTATACACACTGCGCATGCGTGTAACTCCGCCCGACCTTGACGTTCTTTCTAGTCTGTTCCCCGCCCCTTTTTGTTCTGCGCAGTGGGGGAAGAGCACATGGCGGATACACAGCAGGTGCGTGCTAATTACAGCAACGAGGAGGAGGAGGAGGAAAGCCCAGATCCGGATACGTCCCGATCCAGAAGGAGATTTAAGGCCTCAAATATGTCCTTTGGGGAGATGTTGGAGATGGTGGACATCCTGAAGAAGGCCGACTATGACGGGAAGTATGGACCTTACCCCAACCCCAATGTCAGAAAGGCCAAGATCATGGTGAAAGTGGTCAAAAGTCTGCACGGGAATTTCGGGGTACGTCGATCGAAAGATCAGCTCCGGAAGCGGTGGTCGGACCTCAAATTATGAGAACACGAGCAGTACAGAAAGATCCAGGGAGTGCTGCAAAAAAGTAAGTAGTTGTCCTGTGTTCCTATTCTTTTTGTGTTTATTACGTTCGTGCTGCTCCATGTGCTTTTCTTAAAAGTGTACATTTTAAAATGGCAACTTTCATGTTCATGGGGACATTATTCGTTCGTATCAAACATTTTTCTTTCGGCCTATAAAACACCATTGTTTTGGCCATATGCATTTGGCCACATTTTTTACGCCCTACTTGTATGAAACTAATTTGGTTGTGTAGATGTGTTTGTTACTAGAATGAAATGCAAACTAGATTCTGTGTAAGGAGAGGACACTGAGCAGCTGTTTTCACATCTGGACACTGGAGCACTAGTGTGGGACCCCAGAACACCATTTTTATTAGGAGGGCCACACAGGTGCTCCAGTGTATACTATAGGGGTGACTCCATCTGTGAAGCTTGTACCAAACAGGTAAAGTATTGCAGCTTGACAAAGGACACTGAAAATGCTACATTTTGGAACTCTGCCAAAATAGACAATTGTACCCCACTTCCAAGCAATGTTTCCTATTTATAGTTCTGCCATCAAATATCTGTGTGCTAAGTATACCATTTTTGTTTTACATAGGGGAGAAAAGACTCGGAGGACACCCCTCATCCGAGGAGACCACAGACCCCCCACCTCAGGAAGAAGGGGAAATACCCCCAACCCAAGCAGAGCAGGAGGAGGAAGAAGATGTGATGGAAATTGTCACCACAACAGGTGAGTGTCTGCGACCACAGGTTCAGGTAAGAGATGGATGCCGGCATATTTTTGATACCTGTTTTTGTTTGGTTTCTCTCTTTTTAGGTGATCGTGATGTTGTGGATCCAGATCCTTTCACATCAGAAAGTGCCCAGATCCTGATCGGGGAGATCATGGGGTGTAATTTAGAATTGGAAAACCTCAAGAAAAAAATCAATGATGTTATTCAAAAAAAATAAAAACATCATTGATGTTTTGGGGCGAGTTTAAAACCCCTCCAAATCCCTTTGTTTTTTTGTGTGCTACAATGTTAAAAATGTTTTAGCGATTTTTAGAAAAGCCAAATTTGGAGGATGCACACAGTGTGTCAACATGTGCTATCTGCCATCACGGGAGATCAATGGACGCGTTTTGGGGGTGCAACCCCTTCCTCAATAATAAAGTAGCCGAGAGGAAGGGGTTTCTCCCCCAAAACACGTCCCTTGATCGCCCGTGATGGCAGCTAGCACATGTTGACATTGGCAAATTTGTGTGCATCTTCCAAATTTGGCTTTTCCTGGGGTGACTTCACCCCATCTGAACGCAATATCAAACACAGTTCCTAAATACTCATGTCTGATATTGCCTTCAATTTCTACCAAATGTGAACTTTGTAAGTTCAAGATTTGTGTCTTTCTTATTGGTTTTACACATGGCTGTTTTATCTTAAATGGACATTTATATTTTTTAAAATGCCACCCCAAAAATTGTTATACAACAAACATGTTGGTTTGTTTTAAAAACCTTTTCTAAATGCACATGTGATTGTGCAGGTATTAAAAAGATTGTTAATCAAGAATGTGTGCATTATTGTCTCAACTCTACAACACTTTTGTGGTGATGTAATTGCTGCTTTCTGTGAAAATGGGGGTTATTTCCTAAGGGCAAATCCTCTTTGCACTACAAGTGCAGTTCAGTGCAGTTTCAAGTGCACTTGTAGTGCAAAGTGTCTTTGCCTTTAGTAAATAACACCCAACAGTGCTTTGTATAAGGTTACACAATCACGCCATTTTCAAGACTCCCCACATTTCTGTCAGGGTCAGCTAAAACAAACACAAGCAGTAAATGTCACCAAAGATTTTTTTTGTTTTTATTTGATAAAGGCTTCACAAATTGTCTGGCATATTAATGGCCCCCCTACCCGCAAAGAACTCAAGGTATCTTAACTGGACATCACGGGCACTCAGGGAGGGCAAGCCAGGACGGCCACTTTCAAGCGCCCTCAGGGTTGTTTCATTTAGAATTCCGGCCTCAGGCCCAACCAAGCCAGCATAGTTGGCAGAATGTTGGCGTAAAAAGTTATGTAGAACACAGCACGCAAGGATTATATGATTAAGTTTATACTCCGCCATATGGATGGGTGTCAGAAATAGGCGGAACCGGCTGGCCAGGATTCCAAATGTGTTCTCCACCACTCTTCTGGCTCTGGCCAGCCGGTAATTAAAAAACCTCTGTTCCGGGGTGAGGGTCCTCATCGGGAATGGCCGCATAAGATGGTCCCCCAGCGCAAATGCTTCATCCGCAAGGAAGACGAATGGGAGTCCTTCCACATTCTCTTCTGGAGGTGGCAATTCCAAGCTGCCATTCTGGAGACGCCTGTAAAACTCCGTCTGGGCGATGACTCCACCATCGGACATCCGGCCATTCTTCCCCACGTCCACATACAGGAAGTCGTAATTAGCCGACACCACCGCCAACATCACAATACTATTGAACCCCTTGTAATTATAATAGTATGACCCCGAGTTGGGTGGTGGGACGATGTGGACGTGTTTCCCATCAATTGCCCCTCCGCAGTTAGGAAAGTCCCACCGCTGGGCAAAGTGGGAGGCCACAGTCTGACATTCCTGTGGCGTTGAAGGAAACTGTTGAGGAAAACAAAAAAAACTTAGTATTTTTGCACATAAACATGGAAAGCAGATTAGACACAAACATTCTTGGCCAACATCCAGATAACATTTATTAAGGGGAATTTTACAACACCAAAGTATAAGGTACACCTATCATATTCCCCCTCCCCCCCTCTCATGGGCCATTTCTAACATTATAGGGGGAGGGGAATCTTGGACAGGTAACCCTCTTCACTTCATTGAGAGATGAATGCCTAAATACAGGGTATTACTTGGAACAGCCCCTCCTTAGTTACACTATTGGCAGCCCACTGGACAGGTAAGAAGTGTCATAATACAAAGATATAGATACACACTGTACACATTTGAGCACATTTGGACATTCTGCTATTTACCTATCAAGATAATAATAGGATACAAAAACTTTAAACAGTACCATTTGAAAGTATACAGGCAGGACCTTGCACTACATGCTTTGGGGAATTCATCCATACACCTGACCACAAAAGAGATGGGTATAGTGTGTATGGGTTTGGCAAAGTCACCAGATAGATGATTGAGGATAGATAGAGAATTGGGATCAGCTGACTTAACAGTTGGGGGGAGGGAGGGTTAATAAAAATGATTTGGGGCCACTACAAAAAAAAAGCCTCTGGCACTCTGCCTGAATTTAAAGCACAAATCACATTTCAAAAAATTTTAGGGGGTGTTTGGGGTAAAGCACTACTATGGAGCTGATAAAATACATTGTTAAGTGACAGGAGGTGAATATAGGGCCAGGAGAACATGCTGGGGAGGTTAGTGAAGGCAAATATGTATGAAGGACTAAAAAAATAATTACATAAAAATCCAGCATGCATGAGGACAAAGGGGACATTCACAGCATATTACAATCATGGTAATTAGGGAATGAGGAAAGAAATACAATACATTAGCAAACACTCAATACAATAAAATGTGATATTAAAGGATAAAAATCTTACCTTCATAATACTCCTTCTGCAGGACCTGGATGATGGCAGAACAGGTCTCTGGGATAATGATACCCAGAGCCTGGGGGGAGATGCCTGTCGAGAACTTGAGGTCCTGCAGGCTTCTCCCCGTCGCCAAGTACCGCAGGGTAGTGACGAGCCTCTGCTCCAGAGTGATGGCTTGCCTCATGCAGGTATCCTGCCTGCTAATATAGGGGGTCAGCGAAGCCAACAAACGGTGAAAAACAGGGTCCGTCATCCTGAGAAAGTTCCTGAAATCATCAGGATTATTCTCACGGATCTCACGGAGCAAAGGCATATGAGAGAACTGGTCACACTGAAGCAACCAATTCTTGGTCCATGAACTCCTCCCCACCCTGTTCATGGACTGGACTTGTGTCAAGGTCAGGACCCCAACACCAAGCCCCCGCACAGCACGAACTCTACGAGGAGTACGTATACGCAACATGGCTAGAAAACGGTCGGCTGCTCAGAACGAAGTAACAGAACGCACTTAAGAACAGAAAGGCCTGTGAAGAGCGACCTGAAAAACAGTAACGAACGAACAAGAACACAATGACAAAGTCACGCGTAGCTTGCTTGCACGCACTGAAGAGCAGATACAAACCCACAAGCACAAACTGAACCGCAGAAAACGATCTGAAAGCCACGAATATGAAAAAGCGCAAATCGTCTCTCACCAAACTTTTACTAACACGAGATTAGCAAAAGGAGCCCAAAGGATGCAGCGCTTGGTTCTGAACTGGCCTTTTCTAGTCTCGTCGTACGTGGTTGACGTCACCGCGTTGTTGGCGATCGGAAATTCCGACAACTTTGTGCGACCGTGTGTACGCAAAACAAGTTTGAGCCAAAATCCTAGGATTTTGTTGTCGGAATGTCCGATCAATGTCCGACCGTGTGTACGGGGCATTACTATGGGGCATCCATTGTAAGCTGTCCCTCCTCTATAGTGAAGCCAGCCCTGGGACCTGGTTATGTGACTGGACTGGGGTGACTTTAGAATAGGTAAGTATAGGCATCTTTCCTTTTACAGGGTAGGTAGAATAGGATTAGAATTGGGACGGGAGTAGATTTAAGCTTAGTTAGGTTTTGACTTGACTTCCAATTGAAAATTTCTGTAAGGCTTATTTGTCTGTGACCCCCATGGAGAATACAAAAAGAAGTGCAGCGCTGCAACTACGTATAAATTCCAGGAATAAACTGTATAATAGGTGAAAACGCACAAAATCAATTGTGCAAAATAAAGTGTCAGATGAAAACATACACTAATCAATAGATCCAGTGCTAGTATCTGGTATCATAAGGTCAATATCTTAAAGATCAAGTACCGACCAAGTATGAAGAAACAAAAAAAATGTATATAAACAATATATCAGTGAATTATTTGTGAATAATTGAATCAATCTCAATGCATATTAGCATAATATAAAGTCCATCAATGATGAATGTCATAATGTACTCTTCCACTTGAGCATCGAATAAATCCCAAAGGCATAGATGGTGATGTTTCCGTACTGTTAACACCCAGGACTGTGCTTCCACCACCGAGGGAGAGGGGTAGGTACTCTTACTATAGGACGTGGATGCACACGCCAGCGGCGGTGAGTCAAATGGGCATGTATGGACACTCGGGTCCCAGATCACAATCTCCAATGATGGAAAGGTACAGGCACACGATCTCAGCAGTGGGATAGGCAAAATGAACCAGAAGCCAAGAGGCAACCACAGTCTCCTAATCTTGTGTGGTATCCTTAAATATTTTTCTCCAGCAGTAGGTAAAAGATGATCATAAAAAACAAAAAGGAAGGCTTCCACATGGCGTAGATCAAACAAAGTATGGATTTATTAATAAAAAGGTACAAACATCATTTAAGATGTGTGCTTTAAACTTGTGATCACAAAAGAATTCATAAAAAATTGGCGCAATGTGCATAGCTTAAGCAGACAGAGATCCGACGCGTTTCGTCCTATAGTCCTATAGTCCTATAGGACTTCTACTGGGGCATGAGTCTGCTCGCCCCCCACTGCGCTTTATATAATAAGAAGATAATTAGACCATAAATGGAAGTTGAATGTAAAACCACCATAGAGGAGGGCGTGCGTGCATCACCTCGCTCTGATACACCAATCGCGGGGAGGCAATGTCAGAATCCCGTCATCACGAGGTCATGCGTGCATGTATTGCTTCGTTCTGGCACACCAATCATGACAGCGTAACATCAAAGACGCATCATCACAATGTCCGAAGTGCATCTCCCACCACAGCACCGCTATCCAATCGTGGACAAGCGGTATCAGAGTCATGTGATAACTGAGTCACCTTACACGCACCATCATCACATCCTGGGAGTAAACATCCAAGCCTCATTGTGGCTGTGATCACATGACACCCAATACGTCAAACGACGCACAGCAAGGCACAACGCGACGACGACCCCAGCATCGTACTACAATGCATCCAAACCACACCCACACCTAAATTAGAAAAAAGAGAAGAGGGTGGTGGATCATCAGAAATTTTTTCGACAACAGTCTGAATTCTATGCCTTATTGATGAAGACATTTATGTCCCAGTCAATATTCATTCAAAAGGTGATAATGATTTGAGCTGGTAAATCCAGAATGTTTCTAGACGTGATACTCCCCGTAAGGAAGAATCACCTCTCCAATGAGGGACAAACTTGTCTATGATATGAAATGTGGTACCTAATGGATTCTTATTATGATGGTGAAGATAGTGTCTAGGTACACTATGATTAGTATGACCTTTTTTAATACTGGCAATGTGTTAATTTACCCTCACAGAATAAGTTCTAATAGTTCGTCCAACATATTGTTTTTTACAGGGGCAAGTGTTTAGATAAACGATATATCGAGTAGCGCAGGTGGTAAAATGTTTCATCTCATATGTTATAGAGGTAGTAGTGGTCATAAAGGACTCAGACTTCCTTCTGCTGCATGCATTGTGTATACACACTTTGCATTTATGACAGGGGTAGTACCCTTTAAAGTGGGATTCCGGATGGCTACATTTTTTTTAAAGTCAGCAGCTACAAACACTGTAGCTGCTGACTTTAAATAAGTAGACTTACCTGTCCTGGGTGACCGTGACGTCGGCCGCCCGAGGCTGACCCGTCCCTCGGTTCTCGGGTCCCGGCACCGCCATCCTAAGTAAGGGAAACAGGCAGTGGAGCCTTGTGGCTGCACTGCAAGTTTCCTACTGCACACGCACGAGCGGCACGGCGCTGTGTGAATGGCCCCATGGTTTTCTGGGAACACACACAGTTCCCAGAAGCCAACGGGGCCGCTCACTGAGGAGCAGGACACACCACGGAATAGGAAGAGGCAGATTAGGAAGACTGCCTAGCAACAAGGGTTTCAGGTAAGTAATGTTTTTTTCACATTTTTTTTTTTTTTTTTTGGTGCAATTTTTTTTTCTGGGTGGCCCTCCACTTTAAGATTATGAAAAAATTAAGCTCTTATCAGAAGGTCAATAACGTTTGGGGCAATCTGTCCACTCAAAGGCTGTGCTCCCCTATACGCAACTTCAGCACGATCCAGAAGTACAGGAGCCAGCACTCGATCATTTTTAAGCACCTTTCAATGACGATTAAAAATATCTTTATTTGTTTACGTTGTACCGAGAATCCAGTCACAAAAGACCACCTAAATCTTATATCATGTATTCATTTTGGTTGTTCCATTATCAATGTACTCCTATCTAACAAAGACACTTTACTAATTTCCTCATCTATCCTCAAAGGGTGATAGCCTTTCTCCACAAACCTAGACTTAAGGGTTAAAGCTTGATGGTGAAAATCGCATAAGTTCGTACAATTGCGCCTAATGCGCAATAGTTGGCTACGTAGGACTGATTTCAACCATGAATCATGGTGACAGCTATTGATCTGAATGTATCCTTTCCGATCGGTGGGTTTAAAAAAGGTCCTCAAAATCAATTTATGGTCTACAATGAATATTTCCAGATCTGAAAATTTTATAGATGTGAAACTGGCCTCATAAGTCAACATGATGCCTCTCTCATTGTTGTTCAAAATCGTCATGAAGTCTCGTAGAGTCTTCATTACCCCTCCACAGGAGGAGGATATCGTCTATGTACCTGGCCCAAAGCATCAACTCAGGTCTATTGAGGGCATAAACAAACAACATCCTCCTCCCATTGGGCCATAAAGAGGTTTGCTAAACTGGGGTCAAATTTAGCCCCCATAGCTACTCCCTTTTGTTGCAAATAAAACTGGTTGTTAAACCAGAAGTAATTGTGTTTAGTAGCATATTTGAGAAGTTCCATAATATACCCCGTTGGACTGCAGGGATCATATCGCTCCTGGCTAAATAGTGGTCTACAGTAGAGAGCCCAAGCTCATGTTGTATACAGGTGTACAGAGCTGCTACATCTGCTGTAACTAACAAATAGTCATGACAGTAATCTACTTGATACATGGCTGATGGGGAAACATACATTTGGGTAGACTGGTGTCTGATGGCAGAGGTGGCTTGTTTGGCTGGGGCTGATTGCACCATGTCAGACCATGCCGAAAGTATAGGTTGTACAAACTGTAGTTTTAAATCTCCCTGTCTAACAAAAGACTGAGCAGACACAATGCCAGCAGAGAAAAATAAATAACCTCATCAGCATTCATGTTTGCAACCAAACTGAATCAAAATGATTCCCCCGTGCAGCCACTTCTGGTCAGGGATGGCCCTTGTATTCAGTCATAAACCAGATGTGACCAGAACTGTGTGACTGCGACAGAGTGAACCAGACATAAATAGGTGAAAGTAAGTTTATTAAGTAAATGCATATAAATGTGAACACACCACCAATACAAACAAACCAAACAACCAAACAGTGATAATAAACCAACCAGCATATGTAGCAAAAGGGAATACCAGAATCATAGTCAAGCCAGACCAGGGTCATAAACAGGAGATCAGTAAATGGGGACCAGGAGTAAACAGACAGGAAACAAGATGGAAGGGATCAGGGTGCAGGGCAAAGATCCAGGGATACAGGAACAGATACAAACAGGTTCATGGTTCAGGATACAGGAATCCACACTGCCAGGATCCATCTGCTGGTGGACGCCAGTACTGCGGCCCAAAGATGACATAATACCAACAGGAAAAAGCTCAGTTCCCAACTACCAGGAGACACCTGCTGGTGGACCTCAGTACTGCATGCCAAATGATAGATATCACCAGCAGAGGGAACCTTTCCTAACATGCATGTTCATACCTCAATACCATAAATAATAACATATTCAGTTTTTCACTCCAGCAGTATATGAGTTTGGAAATTGTAGAGTAATTGTCAGGAGAATAATTCCTCCAGGCATCTTGGCCGTGTTCCTGCGCGCATGCGCGGCGGAACGGCGCTACGGCGCATTCGCGGCCCGGCGCTACGGTGCGCGCGCATGCGCACTGGCGCATGCCCAACGTGACCCTTTAGTTGGCCTATATAAATGGCTCTGGTACTCAGACAAATTGCTGGTTCGTCTTCAGCTTCCTGTTGTTCCTTGATCCTATTTGTTGTACCTGATTACCTGCTGTGACCCGGATTGATCTTGACTCTTTTGTTCTTCTCCTCGACCTGACCCTCGGCCTGTTTAATGGATTCCGCTCTTCTCTTGTGTTTGACCCTCTGCCTGTGACTCGGCTCTGCCTACTGTCTCCTTGCCCTTGAACCTCAGCCTGTGACCTGGACTTGCCTTGTGTCTCCCTGACACCATACCTCAGCCTGTGTTGGAATATCCAGTTCTTCTGGTTCTGGACTTTCTGTTTACCTTACTCCAGTGTGCCATCCCTGCCAAGACTACCACTCCAGTCTTCACCTGCTTGCTGGGTAGCCTGTGCCTCTTTGTGCCATCCACTCCCTGTCTCACCTCCAGGGGACGGACTGCGCTTAGTCGCAAGGGTGAACCGCTCTCAGCATCTCTGCCTCGCTAACGGTACGTTTCTGACAGTACGAACCAGCCATGTCAGAGGCCGACAGAGCGCGTTCTTCCCTTGAGATCCTTTGCCAGCAGGTGTCAGCAGTGGCGGCTGGTGAAGTTTTAGGATGGGGGGGCGCTAGACCCCGCCCTTCCTTTTTTAACCCCTCCCACTTCTCATAAGCCCCACCCCTTATATAATCCACCCACTCCGTCCTCTGTATTGAACTTGCTTCCACGCATATTGTCAGGAGTATACAGCTCAGAATTACAGGACAGAGTATACAGAGCTCAGCATCACAGATACTGTACGGTATGTAGATCAGCATCGCAGATAGTATACAGATCAGCACCTCAGATAGTATATAGCAGCCAACACCTCAGATAGTATTTAGTAATGTTGCAAATGGGAATACAGCGCTGTCTGGAATGTAAAATATATATAAAAACCAGCAGGTCCAGCTGCAGCTTACATGTGAGATATACACAATACATATAATTCAGAGGAAAAAGCCGCACATCATGAAACCCTTTACAATATGACATCTACTCATATGTATTAAATATCCCTAATAGGTAAGGGACCAATATACTTCCAATCCACATGTCAATTAGTAGATCTAATTTCAACAGTACTAAACCACAGGTATCGGAATATTGTAAATAAATGCATATAAAATCATCTATATGGTATGATCAAAAAGAATGTCCCTGAGAGAGTTCATATCAACAAGGAATCACTAAAATATATTTTTAGTGAATCCTTGTTGATATGAACTCTCTCAGGGACATTCTTTTTGATCATATCATGTGATTGATCAAATTGACATGTGGATTGGAAGTTTATTTATCCCTTACCCATTAGGAATATTTAATACATATGAGTAGATGTCATATTGTAAAGGGTTTCATGATGCGCGGCTTTTTCCTCTGAAATAGATAGTATATAGCAGCCAGCACCACAGATAGTATACAGCAGCCAGCACCACAGATAGTATACAGCAGCCAGCACCACAGATAGTATACAGTAGCCAGCACCACAGATAGTATATAGATCAGCACCACAGATAGTATATAGCACCCAGCACCACAGATAGTATATAGATCAGCACCACAGATAGTATATAGATCAGCACCATAGATAGTATATAGATCAGCACCACAGATAGTATATAGATCAGCACCACAGATAGTATATAGATCAGCACCACAGATAGTATATAGATCAGCACCACAGATAGTATATAGATCAGCACCACAGATAGTATATAGATCAGCACCACAGATAGTATATAGATCAGCACCACAAATAGTATATAGATCAGCACCACAGATAGTATATAGCACCCAGCACCACAGATAGTATATAGCACCCAGCACCATAGATAGTATATAGCACCCAGCACCATAGATAGTATATAGATCAGCACCACAGATAGTATATAGCACCCAGCACCACAGATAGTATATAGCACCCAGCACCATAGATAGTATATAGATCAGCACCACAGATAGTATATAGATCAGCACCACAGATAGTATATAGCACCCAGCACCACAGATAGTATATAGATCAGCACCACAGATAGTATATAGACTAAAAGAGTGGTGGCTGCGCTGTGATGAGAAGGGAAGGAGAGGGGGTGGGGGTGGGGGGTGGGAGGGGTGGGGGCTATACTAAATAGATAACAAATAGATAACAAATGACCTAAAATATAAATAATATAAAAGCGTGCTCACAAATGTATAAATATACACACAAACAAACAACCCTAGATGATGTATACAAAATCTTGTGATCAAACCAAAATGAAAAATAAAAGTAAAAATAAGCTGGGAGTGTATACCAGCAAAGAATGTGCAGGGGTATGTGAGTCTGCTAAAGAGGAAACATAAATCCGAAATCTATCATAATATCATAAAAAAGTTCACCAATGACATTACTAAAGCCATGTATATATAAATAAAATAAAATAATCAACTGCTAATATATGTATACGCATATGCAGAGGAGACCCCCCAGACGGGGAAGTCCAACAGTACAGCAGGTGGCGTTGATTGAGAATGCCGTATGTCATATGTGGAAAACAAAGAGCAAGTGGTATATGGTATGATACCGTTTGAAGTAGAGACACAGGTGGGGAAAAGGGGAGGGAGGGAGGGGGGGTTGCACTCACTTTTAAGACAATGAGCGCACGCCTCAACCCACGAGCGCCGAGCTCGTATAGTCCCAGACTCTGAATCTTCTGAGGAACTCTCCCCGCTTCCAATTTCACCACCCGTTATGCAGAGTTGTTTAGTGCGGTATATAAAAAACAGAAACCGCACATAGCATAATCCCGTATGTCTTATAGTTTATTGAAACATTCATATAGATTCGTACACTTACATTTAAAAACAGCTGGGGGGTAAAACATCCACGAGCGCCGAGCTCGTCACATCCAGCTAGTGAGTGGCAGCGTCCCGTGCTCCTGACGCGTATCGTCACGTCACGTGACTTCTTCAAATGTAAGTGTACGAATACATATATAGCACCCAGCACCACAGATAGTATATAGATCAGCACCACATATAGTATATAGATCAGCACCACAGATAGTATATAGATCAGCACCACAGATAGTATATAGATCAGCACCACAGATAGTATATAGCACCCAGCACCACAGATAGTATATAGCACCCAGCACCATAGATAGTATATAGATCAGTACCACAGATAGTATATAGATCAGCACCATAGATAGTATATAGATCAGCACCACAGATAGTATATAGATCAGCACCATAGATAGTATATAGATCAGCACCACAGATAGTATATAGCACCCAGCACCACAGATAGTATATAGATCAGCACCATAGATAGTATATAGATCAGCACCACAGATAGTATATAGATCAGCACCATAGATAGTATATAGATCAGCACCACAGATAGTATATAGATCAGCACCACAGATAGTATATAGCACCCAGCACCATAGATAGTATATAGATCAGCACCACAGATAGTATATAGATCAGCACCACAGATAGTATATAGCACCCAGCACCACAGATAGTATATAGATCAGCACCACAGATAGTATATAGCACCCAGCACCACAGATAGTATATAGCACCCAGCACCATAGATAGTATATAGATCAGCACCACAGATAGTATATAGATCAGCACCATAGATAGTATATAGATCAGCACCACAGATAGTATATAGATCAGCACCATAGATAGTATATAGATCAGCACCACAGATAGTATATAGCACCCAGCACCACAGATAGTATATAGATCAGCACCACAGATAGTATATAGCACCCAGCACCGCAGATAGTATATAGATCAGCACCACAGATAGTATATAGCACCCAGCACCACAGATAGTATATAGATCAGCACCACAGATAGTATATAGCACCCAGCACCACAGATAGTATATAGCACCCAGCACCACAGATAGTATATAGATCAGCACCACAGATAGTATATAGCACCCAGCACCACAGATAGTATATAGATCAGCACCACAGATAGTATATAGCACCCAGCACCACAGATAGTATATAGATCAGCACCACAGATAGTATATAGATCAGCACCACAGATAGTATATAGATCAGCACCACAGATAGTATATAGCACCCAGCACCATAGATAGTATATAGATCAGCACCACAGATAGTATATAGATCAGCACCATAGATAGTATATAGATCAGCACCACAGATAGTATATAGATCAGCACCATAGATAGTATATAGATCAGCACCACAGATAGTATATAGCACCCAGCACCACAGATAGTATATAGATCAGCACCACAGATAGTATATAGATCAGCACCATAGATAGTATATAGATCAGCACCACAGATAGTATATAGCACCCAGCACCACAGATAGTATATAGATCAGCACCACAGATAGTATATAGCACCCAGCACCATAGGTAGTATATAGATCAGCACCACAGATAGTATATAGATCAGCACCACAGATAGTATATAGATCAGCACCACAGATAGTATATAGCACCCAGCACCACAGATAGTATATAGCACCCAGCACCATAGATAGTATATAGATCAGCACCACAGATAGTATATAGATCAGCACCATAGATAGTATATAGATCAGCACCACAGATAGTATATAGATCAGCACCATAGATATTATATAGATCAGCACCACAGATAGTATATAGCACCCAGCACCACAGATAGTATATAGATCAGCACCACAGATAGTATATAGCACCCAGCACCACAGATAGTATATAGATCAGCACCACAGATAGTATATAGCACCCAGCACCACAGATAGTATATAGATCAGCACCACAGATAGTATATAGCACCCAGCACCACAGATAGTATATAGCACCCAGCACCACAGATAGTATATAGCAGCCAGCTTTTCAGAGGAGTGGCAGTCTTTTATAGTAAGTAGTAAGAGACTCAGAGCATCAGAGGAGAGGGACATATGCATTTGTCAAGTTATGACAGTGGACTCACCAATTTTGCAGTCTCTTATATCCTCCAATTGAAGTTTTGGCCTGCTGCAGCTTTACACACACCTATCTAGCACCATGCTGTGTGTGTACATCAGAGGGTGGGGCTGCTATTGTGGGCACAGCAGGGATTGGTCACTATAAGGTGTCTTCATCATCCTGGGGGCCTGTGCTGTTCACTCTGAATCCTGCTGTATCCAAAATCTCAGTCACAGGAGTGAGATATTAAGTGACACTGCAGGATCAGCACAGGCAGCACAGTTCACTGAACACCCATCCAGCTTCCAGTCACTGAGTTCTGGCTGGGCTGTGGGTGGAACGTTGAGGCGGAGCTGCTGAAATTCGGCAAAGGGCATTTCCATTCACCCAGGGGGGTTCAGGACAGGTGACACACTACAGTCCAGCTGGAAGGCAAAAGTAGAACTGGTGCCCGCTCAGCCCGACTCCCAAGCCCAGCTGCCCCACTGCTAATATAGTCCATTGAATGTCTATGCAGTCTCTCACCTTACTGCAGCTCCGAAGAACGGAGCTGCCGACGTGTCACTTCCGGCTTTTGTCAGTTTCAGAAAACCCGGCCGGAAGTGACCTCGAGATTTTTAACAACAATGCTCCCGCCCATAGAATCACAGTGATTTTACGGGCGGAAGCTACTCGGCATTCTGCACTGTGCCCCAAGGCGGGTTACAAGCCCGCAAATGAAGCACCATGTCTGCAATCTCGTGATTGCATTGACGTGGCGCTTTCCATAGTGCACTGCGTCCGGCGCCACAGTGCACTATGTTAAAGATTAAAGGAGTTTTTTTTTTATTTTTTAAAGGGCCAGTTTTAAAAAAAAAATTTTTTTTCATTTTTTTTTTTGTGACTACAGGAGGGGGGAGGGGGGGCACCCGGGCGCCCCCTATGGACGGGCCGCCACTGGGTGTCAGCACTTACTGATGCAGTTCAATAGTTACAAGAGGGCTACACCCAAATAGATGGTCATCTCCAGCAACTTGCTGGGCCATCCGCACTACCTACCTCCGCTCCTGCACCCACCAGTGGGGCCTCCTCTCCTCGAGTCTCATCCAACCCTATGGTAATCATGGCTGTCACGGAACCTAGGGTCCCCACACCAGAGCGATTTTCTGGCGATCGCAAAAAGTTTTGAGCCTTCAAAAATGTATGTTCTTTGTATTAGGCTCTCCAGCCTAGAACTTTCTCCTCTGAGGTGGTAAAAGTGGGCTTTATTATCTCTCTCCTGGCTGATGAACCACAAGCCTGGGCCCACAGTTTGATGGAACAGAGGAGCCCTGTGTTAAATACAATTGACTCCTTCTTTGAAAGTATGGGACAACTTTATGATGACCCCCAACGCATGGCCACAGCCGAAGCTACCTTGCATAACTTGTCTCAAGAGCGAAGGCCGGTTGAGGACTATACGGTTGCGTTCCGGAAATGGTCGGCTGATATCGGCTGGAACGAGCCTGCCCTTAAGTACCAATTCCGCCAAGGATGAGTTAGCCAGGATGGAGACTCCTGCTACTTTAGAGAACTTGATCCAAGCAGCCACCAAATTGGACAGGCGCATGCAGGAGCGGCGCTCAGAATGCTTCCAGGCTCCTCGTCCCCTCTGGATGCTTCCCAAGCCGGTTCCTATCCGTCCACCTTTCACGGCTTCCCCAGTCTCCACTCCTTCTGAGGTCGAACCCATGCAATTGGGATTGGTCCGTGCTCCTCTCACCCCAGAAGAAAGACAACGCAGGCGTCAGGCCAACCTGTGCCTTTACTGTGGGGGTATTGGACATTTTCTCCGCACCTGTCCCGTGAGACCTAGTAGGTCCTACTCTCAAGTTGTCATGAACTATCAAGTCTCTGTTTTTTCTCAAACTTACGTCACCCTCTTTGTCTCCCTACAGTTGACGGAAAAGGAAACCCACCTGACAGCCATAATTGATTCTGGAGCATGCAGCTGCTTCTAGGATGCTTCACTAGCTGCTAGTCTTCATATTCCTCTCTTAACTAAATCACAAAGCTTCCAGGTACACCTGGCCGATGGGTCTCTTCCACACTCTGGACTTATCACCCAAGAGACCAGACCCATTCTTATCACTACAGACTCCGGTCATCAGGAGTTCCTGCGTTTCGACATTATTCTATCTCCTATGTTTCCCATCATCCTGGGGCTCCCCTGGCTACAGGCACATGAACCTCAAATCAATTGGAAGAAGAAAGAGGTCTCCTTTTCCTCCCAATACTGCTCCCAGCACTGTTTCCTCACAGCTCCAGCCTCTTGCTCCACCATAGTACCAGCACCTGACAGCCTTCAGCATATACCTTCAGTTTACCTTAAATTTAAAGACGTCTTCGACAAATTAAAGGCCGACCATCTACCACCTCACCGGTCCTACGACTGCCCTATTGATCTGTTACCAGGCTCTGAAGACCCTTTCGGCCGTATTTTTCCATTATCAGAAACTGAATTAAAGGCTCTCAAAACTTACATTGATGAAAACCTGGAAAAAGGTTTTATCTGTCCTTCCTCATCACCGGCTGGAGCCGGCATCTTCTTTGTAGAGAAAAAGGATGGCTCACTCAGACCCTGCATTGACTACAGAGAATTAAATAAAATTACCATTAAATTCCGGTACCTGCTTCCTCTTATCCCAGAGTTATTCCAACGCTTTCGATCTGCCCAAGTTTTCTCTAAGTTAGACCTTCACGGGGCCTACAATCTTATTCGGATCCGGGCTGGCGATGAGTGGAAAACCGCCTTCAGGTCCAGGTTTGGGCATTACGAGTACCTGGTGATGCCGTTTGGGCTCTGCAATGCCCCGGCCACTAGGGATGAGCTTCGTGTTCGAGTCGAACCCATGTTCGACTCGAACATCGGCTGTTCGATCGTTCGCCGAATTGCGAACGTTATGGGCCGCTCGCGCTAAATTCGTGTGGCGCGTCACGGCCCATAATTCACTGCGGCATCGCAGTGCATTGCTGGCTGATGATTGGCCAAGCATGCACTATGACCCGCATGCTTGGCCAATCACAGCGCCGTCAGTAGAGAGAGCTGTAATTGGCCAAAGCCAGGGTGGCTTTGGCCAATTATGGCTCAGGGGATTTAGTACACACCCCACACTATATAAGGCCGCCTGCACGGCGGCCCTGTGTAGTGTGTGTTCCGGTGTGCTGAGAGATAGAGAGAGAGAGAGACAGTGTCATTTGATTTGAGTTAGATAGATTAGGCAGAACAGTCAGTCAGTTAGCTGCACTTACAGTGTATTGTGTATATATATGCATCCCAGGTGTTGCATATATATATATACACTGTATTCAGTTTAGCTAGATCCGTTCCTGTTATCTTCTATCTAGACTATTTACATTTAATGCAGTGCGTCCTGCTCACAGTGTTCAGCTAGATCCGTTCCTGCTATTTACATTTAGTGCAGTGCGTCCTGCTCACAGTGTTCAGCTAGATCCGTTCCTGTTATCTTCTAGACTATTTACATTTAGTGCAGTGCGTCCTGCTCACAGTGTTCAGCTAGATCCGTTCCTGCAATTTACATTTAGTGCAGTGCGTCCTGCTCACAGTGTTCAGCTAGATCCGTTCCTGCTATTTACATTTAGTGCAGTGCGTCCTGCTCACAGTGTTCAGCTAGATCCGTTCCTGTTATCTTCTAGACTATTTACATTTAGTGCAGTGCGTCCTGCTCACAGTGTTCAGCTAGATCCGTTCCTGCAATTTACATTTAGTGCAGTGCGTCCTGCTCACAGTGTTCAGCTAGATCCGTTCCTGCTATTTACATTTAGTGCAGTGCGTCCTGCTCACAGTGTTCAGCTAGATCCGTTCCTGCTATTTACATTTAGTGCAGTGCGTCCTGCTCACAGTGTTCAGCTAGATCCGTTCCTGCTATTTACATTTAGTGCAGTGCGTCCTGCTCACAGTGTTCAGCTAGATCCGTTCCTGTTATCTTCTAGACTATTTACATTTAGTGCAGTGCGTCCTGCTCACAGTGTTCAGCTAGATCCGTTCCTGCAATTTACATTTAGTGCAGTGCGTCCTGCTCACAGTGTTCAGCTAGATCCGTTCCTGCTATTTACATTTAGTGCAGTGCGTCCTGCTCACAGTGTTCAGCTAGATCCGTTCCTGCTATTTACATTTAGTGCAGTGCGTCCTGCTCACAGTGTTCAGCTAGATCCGTTCCTGCTATTTACATTTAGTGCAGTGCGTCCTGCTCACAGTGTTCAGCTAGATCCGTTCCTGTTATCTTCTAGACTATTTACATTTAGTGCAGTGCGTCCTGCTCACAGTGTTCAGCTAGATCCGTTCCTGCAATTTACATTTAGTGCAGTGCGTCCTGCTCACAGTGTTCAGCTAGATCCGTTCCTGCTATTTACATTTAGTGCAGTGCGTCCTGCTCACAGTGTTCAGCTAGATCCGTTCCTGCTATTTACATTTAGTGCAGTGCGTCCTGCTCACAGTGTTCAGCTAGATCCGTTCCTGTTATTTACATTTAGTGCAGTGCGTCCTGCTCACAGTGTTCAGCTAGATCCGTTCCTGCTATTTACATTTAGTGCAGTGCGTCCTGCTCACAGTGTTCAGCTAGATCCGTTCCTGCTATTTACATTTAGTGCAGTGCGTCCTGCTCACAGTGTTCAGCTAGATCCGTTCCTGTTATCTTCCTACTGACAGGCAGGCTTGTCTGGTTACAGTATATAAAGCTACCTGAAGAAAATTACAGGTGTTCTATTTGATCCTATTAGTACCACGGTCAGGCAGCTAGACTATTTACATTTAGTACAGTGCGTCCTGCTCACAGTGTTCAGCTAGATCCGTTCCTGTTATCTTCCTACTGACAGGCAGGCTTGTCTGGTTACAGTATATAAAGCTACCTGAAGAAAATTACAGGTGTTCTATTTGATCCTATTAGTACCACGGTCAGGCAGCTAGACTATTTACATTTAGTACAGTGCGTCCTGCTCACAGTGTACAGCTAGATCCGTTCCTGTTATCTTCCTACTGACAGGCAGGCTTGTCTGGTTACAGTATATAAAGCTACCTGAAGAAAATTACAGGTGTTCTATTTGATCCTATTAGTACCACGGTCAGGCAGCTAGACTATTTACATTTAGTACAGTGCGTCCTGCTCACAGTGTTCAGCTAGATCCGTTCCTGTTATCTTCCTACTGACAGGCAGGCTTGTCTGGTTACAGTATATAAAGCTACTTGAAGAAAATTACAGGTGTTCTATCCCAGCTTAGTGCAGCTACAGGCCATTAGTATGTCTGGAAGGCCAAGAAGGAGAGGCAGACAGTCACAAGCCAATAAGAGAGGGCAAGCAGGCTCTGTGTCTAGTGCTGGTCGTGGAGACGGTGCATCCTCATCAGCACGTGGCCATGGGACACGCTTGGCCTTTTTTTCGGCAGCTGGCCGTGTTGAGCCGCAACATGCGGAAGACTTGGTCGAGTGGATGACCAAGCCGTCCTCATCCTCCTCATCCTCTCTCACCCATGCCCAGGGTGCTTTGTCTGGCAAAGCAGCGGCCTCTTCCCTCAGCTCAATGTCATCAGTGACTCCTTCCCTAGCTCCACCATGTCCTCATGAGGATTCCCTCGAACTGTTTGACCACAGTGTTGGGTACATGCTCCAGGAGGATGCCCAGCGTTTGGAAGGCTCTGATGATGATACTGAGCTCGATGAAGGCAGTAACATGAGCACGGACAGAGGGGGTGCCCAAGAAGGACAGCAATCTGGCAGTCATGCTCCCCCTGCTGCAGCATACTGCCAGGTTTGCTCCAGTGATGAGGAGGGAGGGGATGATGAGGTCACTGACTCAACGTGGGTGCCTGATAGGAGAGAGGAGGAGGAGGAGGAGGAGGAGGAGGAGGAGGAGGAGGCGGCGGCACATCACCAACGAGGCAGGATGCCCTCCAGGGGCCAGCCTAAGGGCAGCACATTGACTGCATCACACCCCAAAGCTCCACATGTGCAGGGCGCTGCAGTCTCTGCGCGTTATTCAAAAAGTTCTTTGGTGTGGGCCTTTTTTGAGACGAGTGCATCAGATCGCACCGCTGCTATTTGCAACATATGTCTCAAGCGTATCTCGCGTGGCCAAAACATCTCCCGCTTGGGTACCACATGCTTGACCAGACATATGTTGACCTGCCATGCAGTTCGTTGGCAAGCGTATCTAAAAGACCCACACCAAAGAACAAAGAGGATCTCTCCTTGCTCCTCATCAGCTGAGATTTCCAACCCCACTAGACCTTCAGTCCTCTCTGAGACCTGCAGTGAGAGGAATGAAGGTGTAGAATTAGGTGTGTCACAGCCAAGTACTTGTGGGCAATCTGCTTTTGGTACACCGACGTCAGATTGTACCAGGCAAATTTCCCTGCCCCAGCTGCTGCACCGCCGAAAGAAGTTTGCTCCCAGCCATCCACATGCCCAGCGGTTGAATGCTAGCTTGGCAAAATTGCTAGCACTTCAACTGCTGCCTTTTCAGTTGGTAGACTCTGCCCCCTTCCGTGAGTTTGTGGAATGTGCGGTTCCTCAGTGGCAGGTACCCAAACGCCACTTTTTCTCACGGAAGGCGATTCCGGCTCTCTACCGGCATGTGGAAGGCAATGTCCATGCCTCGCTGGACAGGGCGGTCAGCGGTAAGGTGCATATTACCGCTGACTCATGGTCCAGCAGGCATGGACAGGGACGTTACCTAAGTTTCACGGCGCATTGGGTGACTCTGCTGGCAGCTGGGAAGGATGCAGGACAAGGTGCAGTAGTGTTGGAGGTTGTTCCGCCACCACGCCTCCAAAATGCTGATTGTGACACACCTCTCTCCTCCACCCCCTCCTCTTCTTCTTCCTCTATGGCCTCTTCCTCGGAACCAGCGGTGCTCCGTAGGCGTTCAAGGGGCTACGCAAGTACGCAGGCCAAAAGATGCCATGCGGTGCTTGAGCTGGTGTGCTTGGGGGACAGGAGCCACACTGGGGCAGAGGTTTTGTCAGCTCTGCAGGGGCAGGTTCAGAGGTGGTTGACGCCACGCCAACTTAAGGCAGGAATGGTGGTTTGCGACAATGGCACCAACCTCCTCTCTGCCCTCCGACAGGGACAAATGACCCATGTGCCCTGTTTGGCTCACGTCCTTAACTTGGTGGTGCAGCGGTTCTTGGGCAGGTACCCGGGCTTACAGGATGTCCTGAGGCAGGCCAGGAAAGTCTGTGTGCATTTCCGCCGGTCATATAATGCCAGTGCTCGGCTGACGGACCTCCAAAAGGAGTTTAACCTGCCCAAGAACCGCCTAATCTGTGACATGCCCACCAGGTGGAACTCAACGTTGGCCATGCTGCAGCGGCTGCACACGCAGCAGAGGGCCATCAATGAGTACCTGTGCGACTATGGCACCAGGACAGGGTCAGGGGAGCTTGGTTTTTTTTCCCCACGTCAGTGGGCCATGATCAGGGATGCATGCACTGTCCTGTCACCATTCGAGGAGGCCACGAGGATGGTGAGCAGTGACAGTGCATGCATCAGTGACACTGTCCCCCTTGTCCACCTGTTGGAGCACACGCTGCGTGGAATAATGGACAGGGCACTTGAGGCAGAACAGAGGCAGGAAGAGGAGGACTTCCTTAGCTCTCAAGGCCCCCTTTATCCAGACAGTGTTCCTGCGTGCCCGCCGATCACACAGGAAGAGGACGAGGAGGAAGAGGAGGAGGAGGAAGATTGTGTCAGTATGGAGGTGGAGCCTGGCACTCAGCATCAGCAGCAGTCTTTAAGGGATCAGTCCCAAGAAACACATGGACTTGTACGTGGCTGGGAGGAGGTGGCTGCGGACCATGTCGTTCTTAGTGACCCAGAGGACTCCGGACCGAATGCCTCAGCAAACCTACGCTGCATGGCCTCCCTGATCCTGCAAAGCCTGCGTAAGGATCCTCGTATTCGTGGTATCAAGGAGAAGGACCAATACTGGCTGGCAACCCTCCTTGATCCACGTTACAAGGGTAAGGTTGCGGACCTTATCTTGCCATCGCAGAGGGAGCAGAGGATGAAACATCTTCGGGAGGCCTTGCAGAAAGGTCTGTGCAACGCGTTCCCAGAGACTGGGAGGTTACAAACTCCTGTTTCTGGACAACGTGTTGCTGAGGCTTCGGTCAGTCAAAGAAGGAGCGGTGGAGAAGGTGGCCGTCTGACCGATGCGTTCAGACAATTTTTTGGTCCGCAGCCCCAAGGTATGATCGGTTCCAGCAACCATCGCCAGCGTCTGTTTTATATGGTGCAGGAATACCTAGGGGCAAGATCAGACTTGGACACCTTTCCCACCGAAAATCCTCTGGGTTACTGGGTCTTGAGGATGGATCACTGGCCAGAGCTTGCACAGTATGCAATTGAGCTACTGGCCTGTCCTGCATCCAGCGTTCTTTCGGAACGCACATTCAGTGCTGCTGGAGGCGTGGTAACCGATCACAGGGTGCGTCTGTCCACCGACTCGGTCGATCGGCTGACCTTCATAAAAATGAATGAGTCTTGGATCACCACCAGCTACCAAGCACCTGATGCTGATGTAACCGAATAATTTTTTTTGAAATCTCAGATCCCTTCAAAGACTGCCTATGCTGATGCTGAGTGACTATCCCTGAGTAATTATCCTCTTCCTCCTCAATCATCACGCTGATAGCTTGTAAGAACATTTTTGGTTCTGGGCGCCACCACCAGTGCCTAAGGCCCAATTTTTCAGCCCCTGTTTAACAGGGGCGTGTAATTACAATTTTTGATGTAATACTTTGCAGCAGGGCTCGTTCCTGCATTCCAACTAGAGTGTCTGTGAGGGGTTGCAGTGTTGTGGCACCAGCACCAGTGCCTAAGGCCCAATTTTTCTGCCCCTGTCTAACAGGGGCGTGTAATTACAATTTTTGATGCAATACTTTGCAGCAGGGCTCGTTCCTGCGTTCCAACTAGAGTGTCTGTGAGGGGTTGCAGTGTTGTGGCACCAGTGCCTAAGGCCCAATTTTTCTGCCCCTGTCTAACAGGGGCGTGTAATTACAATTTTTGAAGCAATACTTTGCAGCAGGGCTCGTTCCTGCGTTCCAACTAGAGTGTCTGTGAGGGGTTGCAGTGTTGTGGCACCAGCACCAGTGCCTAAGGCCCAATTTTTCTGCCCCTGTCTAACAGGGGCGTTTAATTACAATTTTTGAAGCAATACTTTGCAGCAGGGCTCATTCCTGCGTTCCAACTAGAGTGTCTGTGAGGGGTTGCAGTGTTGTGGCACCAGCACCAGTGCCTAAGGCCTAATTTTTCAGCTCCTGTTCAACAGGGGCATGTAATTACAATTCTTGATCTAATATTTCACAGCAGGGCCCTGTGAGGGCTTACAGTGTTGTGGCCACAGCAATACCTAAGGCCCAAATTTCTGCTGAGTATATAGGGCAGGACCCTACTTTCAAACATCTAACTTACAAATGACTCCTACTTGCAAACGGAAGGAGACAACAGGAAGTGAGATGAAATCTACCCCTAGGAAGGGAAATTCTCTCCTGTAAGAGTTAATATGGGAAAACAATTTCTCCTTTCCACTGATGCTTTCCAATCCTTGTTCCACAAAAAAACCCAAATTTTCAAAAAACATTTTTCATTGGGACAAAAAAGTGAGGTGAAATCTTCTGAAGAGGAGGAAAGACAGCAAAACAAATGTCACAGGGGTGATAACCCTTCCCTATGTTTTCCAAAAAGCTTAGAAAAGATTTTTTGGCTGGAGCTAAACACGTTAAAAATGTTCAAAATTACAAACAGATTCTACTTAACAACAAACCTACAGTCCCTGTCTTGTTTGCACTGCTGTTCAGAGTATATAGGGCCTGGTGGCCCCACACCTTTCCTTATTTTAATTTGGGTGCGGGGTTCCCCTTAATATCCATACAAGACCCAAAGGGCCTGGTAATGGACTGGGGGGTACCCATGCCGTTTGTCTCACTGATTTTCATCCATATTGCCATGACCCGACATGACATTAAACCCGCAAGCAGTTTTAAATGAGATTTTTTCCTTTAAAAATGACATTTGGTGCAGGGACTGTTCTAAACATGGGAAACACGCGTCACTTTACAGGCATACTATAGACACCCCCCAGGTACGATATTTAAAGGAATATTTCACTTTTTTTTTTTACTTTAAGCATCATTAAAATCACTGCTCCCGAAAAAACGGCCGTTTTTAAAAGTTTTTTTTGCATTGATACATGTCCCCTGGGGTAGGACCCGGGTCCCCAAACCCTTTTTAGGACAATACCATGCAAATTAGCCTTTAAAATGAGCACTTTTGATTTTGAACGTTCGAGTCCCATAGACGTCAATGGGGTTCTAACGTTCGTGCGAACTTTCGGTCCGTTCGCGGGTTCTGGTGCGAACCGAACCGGGGGGTGTTCGGCTCATCCCTACCGGCCACCTTCCAGCACCTGGTAAACAACATTTTCCGAGAATACCTTGATGATTTTCTAGTTGTTTACCTTGATGATATTCTTATTTTTTCTGCCACTATTGAACTGCACCAAGTACATGTCAAACTGGTCCTTGCAATCCTCAGGAGACACAAATTATATCTCAAAGCAGAAAAATGTGAATTTGAGAAGTCAATGGTACAATTTCTAGGATTCATTATCTCCACCAACGGGGTCACAATGGACCCTCAGAAGGTCAAAGCAATTCAGGAGTGGCCGGCCCCTACAGATAAAAAAGGAGTACAGCGATTCATAGGATTCTCAAATTTCTACCGAAGATTTATCGCTGGCTTCTCATTTATTGTGGCACCCATCACTCAGCTTACACGCAAACATAACCATTTCCAGTGGTCCTTGGAAGCCCAGGAAGCTTTTACCAAATTAAAAAACCTATTTTCTTCCGCACCAATTTTACAGCATCCAGATCCAGCCTTGCCATTTGTACTAGAAGTTGATGCCTCTGAAACTGCCACTGGAGCCATCCTCTCCCAAAGGCAGGGTCCCAAAGCCCTCTTGCACCCTGTCGCCTTTGCTTCCTGGAAATTAAGTGCACCAGAGAAAAATTATGATGTTGGCGATAGAGAGTTGTTGGCCATCAAGTTCGCTCTGGAAGAGTGGAGGTATCTAATCTACTAGAGGGAGCATCACATCCTATTATGATCTTTAAAGATCATAAAAATCTTAAGCCAAACGCTTAAGACCCAGACAGGCCCGGTGGGCTCTCTTCTTTTCCAGATTTACTTTCCACATTTCATACAGACCCGGCTCAAAGAATGGAAAAGCAGATGCATTATCCCGGATGTTCCATGAAACCCCTCAGGTAGTTGAAACTAGTACCTTTCTGTCTCCCCAAAATTTTTGCTTGATCACGCAAACTGACCTGATGTCCACCATAAAATCTGCATCCAGCCATTGTTCCAACCCTGAAATGTTCTCTCTGGAGAAACACGATGACCTACTCTGGGCCCGAGGGAAAATTTTTGTCCCACTAGAAGTAAGACCTCTGACCTTAAAAACTTTTCACGACCACAAATTGGCAGGTCACTTCGGGACTCTAAAGACCGCTGAATTAATCTCCCATTCTTTTTGGGGGCCAAGCTGGAGATAGGACTGTAAAGACTATGTTTCTTCCTGTATCTCATGTCAACGCAGTAAAGGGTCAAACACGAAGTCTTGGGGTCTACTAAAACCATTATCCATTCCTGAACAACCGTGGGCAGGAATCTCTATGGACTTCATTGTGGACCTACCTCCCTCAGGGGGGTTCACCACCATCCTTGTCATCATTGACCGACTGTCAAAAATGGCACATTTTCTGCCCATGGTGGGTACCCCCTCTGCCTCACCTACAGCTGATATTTTCTTCAAAGAAGTTGTTAGACTTCATGGCATACCTGACAGCATCATCTCAGATAGAGGTGTCCAGTTCACCTCCAAGTTTTGGAAAAAGCTCTGCAAATCCCTGGAAGTAAAAATGTGTCTCTCCTCCGAACATCACCCTCAGAGCAATGGCGAGACAGAGAGAACAAACCAAACTCTGGAGCAATATCTCCACTGCTTTTGTTCCAATTCTCAAGATGACTGGTCCACTCTTCTGCCTTACGCCGAGTTTGCGTACATCAATTCCATTCACACTGCCACTAACCAAACACCCTTCTGGTCAAATTTTGTTTTTCATCCTTCTTTTCTCCCAGGTTCCCTTCCTGAGATGTCTGTCCCTGCTGTACAAGACCGGGTAGCCTCCATCCAGATTAACTTTCGGTAAATTCATGAAGCTATGCAAAAGGCCCAGGATGACTACAGTAAACATTACAACAAAGGAAGGAAGGAGAATCTAGTCTTCAAAGTGGGTGAAGAAGTGTGGCTATCGGCCGTTGACCTCAGATTGCCAATCCCATCACAGAAATTAGGGCAAAAGTTCATAGGCACCTTCAAGATCAAAAGAATGATCAATCCTGTAGCTTTTGAACTAGCCTTACCTAATTCTTACAAAATACACCCAGTATTCCATGCATCCAGTCTGAAACCTGTTGTTCCTAGCCCTTTTTCTAGCAGAGAGGACCCACCTCCTCCACCAGTTCTGGTTGACGGAGAAAGTGAATTCGAAGTGGAAAGAATATTGAGTTGCAGGAAGAGAGGAAGACAACTCCAGTACTTGATCAAGTGGAAGGGATATCCCCCTGGGACAACTCCTGGGAACCTTCTAAAAATTTACACTCCCCACATTTGGTCCAGGCTTTCCAGCAAGAACATCCAGAATTGATGTCCAGTTTGGGTGTCCAGAGGCCACCCCTCGGGGGGGCACTGTCAGGAGAATAATTCCTCCAGGTGTTTTGGCCATGTTCCTGCGCGCATGCGTGGCGGAACGGCGCTCCGGCGCATGAGCATTTGCGGCCCGGCGCTCCGGTGCACTTGCATGCACACTGGCGCACGCCCAACGTGACCCTTTAGTTGGCCTATATAAATGGCTCTGGTACTCAGACAAATTGCTGGTTCATCTTCAGCTTCCTGTTGTTCCTTGATCCTGTTTGTTTTACCTGATTACCTGCTGTGACCCGGATTGATCTTGACTCTGCTGTTCTTCTCCTCGACCTGACCTGTTTAACGGATTCCGCTCTTCTCCTGTCTTTGACCGTCTGCCTGTGACTCAGATCTGCCTACTGTCTCCTTGCCCTTGAACCTCAGCCTGTGACCTGGACTTGCCTTGTGTCTCCCTGACACCATACCTCAGCCTGTGTTGGAATATCCAGTTCTTCTGTGTTTGACCCTCAGCCTGGTTCTGGACTTTCTGTTTACCTTATCCAGTGTGCCATCTCATCTGCCAATCTCTGCACAGCTGCTCATCCCTGCCAAGACTACCACTCCAGTCTTCACCTGCCTGCTGGGTAGCCTGTGCCTCTTTGTGCCATCCACTCCCTGTCTCACCTCCAGGGGGCGGACTGCGCTTAGTCGCAAGGGTGAACCTTTCTCAGCATCTCGGCCTCGGTAAGTACGTTTCTGACAGTAATGCATAAATAATGCATTACAATTTAACTACACCCATTAGATTTTAGATGACTAAAATTAGTTTTAGTCGACTAAAATCATTTTTGGCGACTAAAATGTCCTGGAGATTTAGTCGACTAAATACGACTAAAACTTAAACAAATGCAGAAGACTAAAATGGGACTAAAACTAAAATGCCATTTTAGTCCTAAGACTAAAACTAAATTGAAATTTGCTGCCAAAATTAACACTGCTCTACAGCCTGCCCATGTGACTCATGAGACTGTTCCGTTGTCCATGGCCGTAGGGGCTCTTCACCATGAGATAATCCAATTCTAAGTTATTTCCTCACCTAAGTTTCCATTGGTTATTGGTTATCCTTGGTTACAGAGGCATAACCCCTCTTTTGATTGGCTCCATGCTGAGGTTCTCTCCTGGTCGCCACAATGCAGTAAGTCATGCTTCCAGAATGTACTGTAGCCAAGGTCCTGTGCACCTCTTCACTTTCCTCCCTGCCGCAGGAGTACCGTGATTTTAGCGATGTCTTTGACAAAGGTCAAGCCGGTAGTTTGCCTCCACACCGGTTGTATGATTGCGCAATTGACCTTCAACCTGGTGCCATAGCCCCTCGTGGCCGGGTTTACCCTTTGTCAGTCTTGGAGGATAAGGCCATGGAGGAGTATGTTGCAGATGCACTTTCTCAAGGTTTTATCCAAAAATCCTTGTCTCCTGCTGGTGCTGGTTTCTTCTTTGTGAAGAAGAAGAGTGGTGAACTGAGACCTTGTATTGATTATAGGGGTCTCAATCATTTCACGATTAAGAATGCCTATCCAATTCCATTGATTATGGAGTTATTTGACCGCCTCAAGGAAGCAACAGTTTTCACAAAGCTTAATTTGAGAGGGGCTTACAATCTCATGAGGATTAAGGAGGCCAACGAGTGGAAAACTGCGTTTAATACCAGAACAGGCCATTATGAGTACCTTGTAATGCCTTTTGGCCTTTGCAACGCCCGGGCAGTTTTCCAGGAATTTATTAACGATGTCCTCTGAGATTTGTTGCAGTTATGTGTGGTGGTTTATCTCGACGATATCCTCATATTTTCAAAGTCCCTGGAGAACCACCACACAGATGTCTGTCGTGTGCTTCAGAAACTAAGAGAGAACAACCTCTATTGGAAATTGGAGAAGTCCATCGTGAACAGGTTAAATTCCTGGGCTATGTCATTTCCACTGCTGGTTTTTCGATGGACCCAGAGAAACTTTCAGCAGTCCTATAGTGGCCCCGACCCATGGGTTTACATCCCCTGCAGCGTTTTCTTGGCTTTGCCAACTATTATCGGGAGTTTATTCGTAACTTCTCGTCTTTGGTCAAGCCCCTGACTGATATCACCAGAAAGGACAGTAACCCACAGAGTTGGTCTCCGGAGTCCATTAAGGCCTTTGAGAGTCTCAAGGCTGCCTTTGTTTCTGCTCCTGTGTTGGCACATGCGGATCCTACGTTACCTTTTATCCTTGAGGTTGATGCTTCTGAAACTGGAGTTGGCGCCCCTCTGTCTCAACGTCCTACCTCTGAGAGCGCTATGCATTCTTGTGGCTACTTTTCCAAGAAAATGTCACCTGCGGAGTGCAATTACGAGATTGGTGACAGAGAGCTGTTAGCGATCATTTTATCCCTGAAAGAATGGAGACATCTCCTCGAAGATACCACTGTGCTGGTTCTCATTCTTACTGACCATAAGAATATCACATTCTTGTCTGAGGCTAAATGCGTCTCTCTCAGAAGGGCGCAATGGGCACTTTTCTTGTCTAGTTTCAGTTACATTGTTTCATTCTTACCCGGTACTAAGAATGCAAGGGCTGACGCTTTGTCACAACAATTTTCTTCCACTTCCAAGATGGAGTCAGTTCCGGTTCCTGTGATTCCTCCTGTTCATATTCTGACTACGGTTCGCACCAGCCTCACTTCTCCTTTGGGTGACAAAATTCTTGCTGCTCAGGTCCATGCTCCTCCTGAGAAACCTTGTGACCGTTGCTTTGTCCCAGAGAGTCTCCTTACTGCTGTGATCCAGACTTACCATTCTCCCAAGGCTGCTGGCCACCCTAGGAAGAGTCAACTCATTTGGGCCATTTCTCAACAATTCTGGTGGCCTAGTCTACATGCTGATGTAACCGCCTTCATAGCTGCCTGTTCCGTGTGATTGTCTCGGACAGGAGTAGTCATTTTGTGTCCCGGTTCTGGCAAGCCTTTAGTGCACAGCTGGGAATTTAGCTTGCTTCTCCTCTGCGTATCACCCGCAGTTTAACTGGTCAGACCTCTTACCGTGGGCAGAGTTTGTTCACAATAGTGCCTTGAATTCTGCTTCCCAATTGTCCCCGTTTATGACTCGTTTGTTCCGCAGAGTATTCCTGAGTTAGAGGAGCATCTCCGTGGTCTTCGTTCCACTTGGGCACAAGTCCTGGAGGCTTTGTGACAGGCTAATGATAGGTACAGACTCCATGCTGACTGCAGATGCCTGCCTGCGCCTTCCTACCAGGTTGATGACAGGGTCTGGCTGTCATCTCGCAACCTACAACTTTGTGTTCCCTCTCTGAAGTTCACACCTCAGTTTATTGGGCCTTTCTGTATTCTTCACAGGATTAACCCAGTGGCTTACGCATTAGACCTTCCTTCAAATGTATTTCATGTCTCCTTATAAAAACCTTTGGTCTGCAACCGCTTTACCACCTCTGTGCCTTGTCCTTACCCTGTACAGATTGAGAACCATGAGGAGTATGAAGTCCATTGGTGACTCCTATAGGTTCCATGGGCGCATACAGTACCTGGTGCATTGGAAAGGTTACGATCTGGAGGAACGCTCTTGGGTCTCATCCTCGGATGTACATGCCCCTGTCCTCCTCCGTGTTTTCACCTCAAGCCTGGTGGTCCTCTGAGGGGGAGGGGTCATTGTGGGGGGGTACTATCAGGGCTGGGCTTGGCCCTTCCTTCTCAAAGCTGGCCGCTCAGATGTCAGCTAATTGCCAGCTCCTTTCTCTCCATAGTGACACACCGGTTGATGATATCTTGCTCGTCAGTCCTGCCTACTTAAGCTGTCCAGCCCAGATGATCTCTGCCTTCGCCTTGATCACATCTCTATAGGTGCTCTCCTGTGTTCCTGTTAAAGACTTGCTTGACTGACATTCCTTCTGGCTTCAGATCCTGCTTGCTGTTGTACTACGCTCATTTCTGGCTCCCTGACGTTTTGGCTTGTCTGACTATCTGTTCCGGTTCCTGAACTCTGGATATGTTTTGACTATGTTTACTCTGTTTACCTTTTTATTATTATTAAACAAGTGTGATTTAACTTTACTTCTGTCTCAGTCTGATTCATGGTTTCTGACAGCTTGTCCCTCATTGGAGAGGTGATTCTTCCTTATGGGGAGTATCACGTCTGGAAACATTCTGGATTTTGTTACAAATAATTCAGTGCTGCCCTTAAAAATAGCAGCTAACACAGTAAATTGGATAAATAGCAAGACAAAGGGAAACAAATAGTGTAGCGTTTCGAAAATAACGTGACACATAGGGGCAGTGAACCCAAATGACATGTGAAATCAAAGGATCATATATACGTGATAAACAAAAACATATAGTGAATGTCCAAAAGAAACCAAGGCTGACGATTTTCAGCAAAATAGTTCATAGGCTTCCTGTGGACAAAAAAAAAGCTTCATTAAAGATATCCCAACAGTAAACCAATAGGAAGCTTCCTGGAATGTTTGAACACACAAGAACATATGTTCTGTGAGTCAAACAGGCTTGTGTTGCATAAACAACCAATGGAGATGGACACTGGAACCGTCAATTGCCTAGAATGGAAACTCCCGGCTGTCATCAAGATGAAGATGTTTGTATGGGTTTGTCTCATAAGGGACAGTAATCAGATGTCCATGGATGTAATAAGGATATTTAAAGGAGGAAAAACAAAAAGGGCCACATAGCTTAATTCCGTTGAGTACAATGAGTAATGTTTAATATACGTTCAAAAGCTCACATTTAGCAGATAAAATCAGCGCTTTTAAAATCAAATGGCAGCAGTGGGGACCTTTTCGTCTCCAAGGACATCGTGTGGGGTGTCCTTCCACTGCAGCCCTCCACATATTTATAAAGAATATGACCCCCTTCATGAGAGTCAAAACCCGTGTGTTTGTGATGTGTCTAATGTGTACTTCCGGTTTGGAAAGATGGCGCACCGATGTGCGTTTCACGCCTCGGTTTCAGCCATGCGTTCCAAAACTCTTCCCGAGCTTACATTGTCAGTGGAAAGCATATGCGACCCAAACCTTGATATCGGTACATCGCTCGTCAGCTCTAAATGGAGCAGGCGCCGGAGAGCGTGATGGTGCAGTGACGTCATGCGCCTCAACGGCTCAACGAGCATGCGTTTCACAATGCAATGGTGAGAGATAAAGTACGTTAAATGACAGGAAGAAGTTACGTGATACAATAGTGTCACGTACTCCAGGATGTAAACAAAGAAGACACGGCTAATAAAGACATGTTGTCAAGGACCTCATAGATGAAAAGAAGGGGCTCATGACACCATAAACCCAGGTCACAATATAGTAGATGAAATCACCATACCATGACACATGGAATAAAGCGGGATCAATTTAAAATTAATAGTTAAAAAAATGGCAAGTAGACAACTGAGCTCGCCTCTGAACACAGAGGGGCTCCATCAAAGTAATGTAGAGAAGTTTGCCAGGATATTAATATATTAGCGACAGTCTTATGGAAGAAAAATTAATCTAAAATTAAAAATACGTAAAATGATAAAAATCAATGCAAAAATAATAAATATGAAAAAAAGAAATGATGTTTGTCTATGCACTCAAGGAATGGACTCTCATGTGGGATCATATGCACATAACCAAAATGTAATATAACAATATAAGAGAGAGAGAAAAAAAGAAAAAAAAACTAAGAAAATGAGTAAAATAATAATGATGAAGTGACAAAGGGTAGGGAAGACCTAAACCCTGATAATATTCTTATGCTTTATTAATAAAAGAGTTGATATCCCACTCCACGTTCAGGCCGAACTGAGAGTAGGATTGCAACTCATAGATCCAGAAGGTCTCTAATTGGGAGACACCCCTAGTCATGGCACCACCCCTCCAAGGGGGGATGTACCTATCCGTCACCAAAAAATTTGTGCTTTTAGGGTTATTGTTGTGATGTAATTTGTAATGTCTAGGTACAGTATGTTTTATATCTCCAGTTTTAATCAGAGAAACGTGTTCGGCCATTCGAATTGAAAAAGTGCGGATGGTACGACCTACGTATTGTTTCCCGCATGGTCGGGTAATCAAGTATACTAAATACTTGGTGGCACACATGCAAAACTGTTTGATGGGATATTGCTTGTTGGTGACAGGAGATGTAAAATCTACAGTTTTTAGTCCCACTCCTGAATTGTGCTGACAAACAATGCATTTTCTGCATGAGAAAAAAACGGTCAATTCATGGAAGAAGGACTGGCGTACAGGTGAATTGATAATATTAGGAACTATTCTACTTTGTAGTGTAGGAGCTCCTCTAAAAATGACTTGCTTGGTCAGGCAAGGACGGATTGAGACTGCGGTAATTTTTGAGAATGCTCCAATGTTTGGCAAAAATTGCCTTTATCTGACGATGTTGAGTTGAAAACGAGGTCATCATAGCCCACTTAAAACTATTATCAGAATCCTGTTTAGGTTTGACTGCCAATAAAGACTCTCTATTCACTTCTAATGTACGTCAAAGTTCACAATCGACCTCATTAAGATTGTAACCTTTATCCAGTAGCCTAGTTTTCAATATGTTAGCCTGTACTATAAAAGTTTCTTCATCAGTACAGTTTCTTCGTAGTCTTAGAAACTGGCTACATGGGACATACTGAAGCCACAACGGATGGTGGCAACTATCTGTTGGGATAAAGCCATTTCGATCTGTTGGTTTGAAATATGTTTGAAATTCAAACCGTCTATTTTTAATTCTAATTTCAAGGTCTAAAAAGTTAATCTTGTCAGTACTTGCAACATAGGTCAGGGAGATACCTCTGTCATTTTTGTTCAAATGGTCAAAGAATGTCCGCAGTGATTCCACGCTACCATTCCATAGGAGGAGGATGTCGTCGATGTAACTTGCCCATAAGACTAGGGAAGGGGTCTCATGGGCATAGACAACATCCTCCTCCCATTTGGCCATGAACAAATTAGCAAGGCTTGGGGCAAATTTAGCCCCCATAGCCACTCCACGGAGTTGATGATAAAATTGATGGTTAAACCAAAAATAACTATGTTTGGTTGCAAACTCCAATAACTCAATAATAAATTCACACTGAAAAGGAGCAAGAGATGGTTCCTTATCCAGAAAATATTGGACGGCCTCAATACCCCTTTCATGTAGTATGCACGTGTGAAGGGAGGCCACATAAGCAGTGGCCATGATGTAATCACCCTGTACGTCCAAACCTTCCAATAACCTAATAGTAGCTCCAGTGTCCTTAAGATAGGATGGTGTCTGTCTAACTGAAGGCTGTAAATAAAAATCTATATAGCGGCCTATGCGAGAAGTGACAGAATTGATGCCACTCATGATAGGCCGCCCAGGGGGGTGAAGAGGGTCTTTGTGAATTTTATGCAAATTATAAATTGTGGGAATTCTGGAAACTAAAAGGTACTAGAAACCCTCTCTCTTTTTTGTTTAAAATCTTGTTATCATAACCTTTCATGACAATACTCTGAAGTTTATTTTTGTACAAAGAAGTGGAATTGTTAGGCTATTCCTTATAAGTGTTGTGTTTATTTAAGATCCTATACATCTCTTGTTCATAATCCTTCTTGTCTAGAACAACAATGCCCCCACCTTTATGGGCCGGACGTATTACCATGTCCTTTTGTTGACATAAGGACTTGAGGCCGATACTAGACACAGGTTGGTAACATATATGTTTTTCAGGTAATTGGGCCAAATCTTTAAGGACAAGGTCCTTAAAAATATTGATGGCGGGTGCCAATGGAACAGGCAGGTTGAACAATGACAGATTTGATAATCCTGAATGTACAGTTCCAGAAGTGGCAGCGCTAGCCCCACTTCTATATGGGTTAGAAATGAGGTAGCGTTGTATGTTGAGTTTACGGATGTACTTATGGACATCAATAAATGTGCCAAATTTGTCTAGTTTTGTGGGTGGGGCAAATTTAAGACTGTTCTTTTTTTGTAAAAATTTTGGTGCTCAAATCAAAAACGCCTTGGCCCAATAGGTTCACCTTCTTTTTTCTCCTCTGTATTCTCCTCCCCCCTCTTGTGCCTCTCTTCTGTCTGGACCCCTTTTTCACAGAGGTGGGTCCATGTGAAAAACCTGACCACCATGTGCATTGGGGATTGTTTGATTATACCCATAAGGGGATTGTTCATGGATGTCTCTCGGGTCAGATGAATAATCATGTGAATTCCTAAGGGGGGAGAAGTTATCAAGTTATCGGCACTGGATAAAGAAATCAAAGAACTCAAGGACAAACTCCTATTACATTAAAATACACATAACTCTCTCTCTTCCAATCTTCAGAGTTTTCTAGAAAAGGAAGACCGAGACCAAAAAAACAAAAAACAGAAAACATACTCTAGGGATGTAGGGGATTATAAAAATGGAGACATGTTCGGTTGGCATAAGCTTTTTGCCCCTAATACGACTACAGATACCATTTTCCCAGCTACCTCGATGTCTGTGTCATCAATGGTCCCTTCATCAGGGTAAACTAATATGGGTGGGCCACCTCCTGTTAATTCCGTGAATACACGGGGTAGAGATTCACGCGGTGTCGAAACCTTTTCACAACCCAAAGTACCCCATATAGCCCCTATACCCCTAACACCTTTAGTAGGGCAGAGGCCACAATAGGGGCAAACGAGGAGGTAGGGGTCAACGAGGTGGCAACTCTTGCCACTCCAACTCCTACTGCATTCAATATCAGGCTAATTACTATCATGAAGCCTCCCTGGCTAGATACAGAGAATACTCTGACTCCCATTATTCTAATCCCCGATACTATAGCCAACCTGCTGTGACCACTTATAATAGGTTCTCCCCCCTTAGGAATTCACATGATTATTCATCTGACCCGAGAGACATCTACAAACAATCCCCTTAGGTATAATCAAACAAACCACAATGCACATAGTGGTCAGGTTTTTCACGTGGACCCACCTCTGCGAAAAAAGGGTCTAGACCCAAGAGAGGCACAAAAGGGGGGAGTAGAATACAGAGGCGAAAAAAGAAGGCGAACCTAACGGGCCAAGGTGTTTTTAATTTGAGTACCAAAATTTTTACAAAAGAAGAACAGTCCGTTTTGGACAAGAGTCTTAAATTTGCCCCACCCAAAAAACAAGACAAATTTGGCACATTTATCGATGTCCATAAGTACATCCATAAACTCAACATACAACTCTACCTAATTTCTAACCCATCTAGAAGTGGTGGTAGCGCTGCCACTTCTGGAACTGTACATTCGGGATTATCAAATCCGTCATTGTTTAACCCGCCTGTTTCATTGGCACTCACCATCAATATTTTTAAGAACCTTGTCCTTAAAGATTTGGCCCAATTACCTGAAATACGTATATGTCACCAACCTGTGTCTAGTATTGGCCTCAAGTCCTTATGTCAACAAAAGGACTTGGTAATACGTCCGGCCGATAAAGGTGGGGGCATTGTTGTTCTAGACAAGAAGGATTATGAACAAGAGATGTATAGGATCTTAAATGAACCCAACACTTATAAGGAATTGCCTAACAATCCCACTGCTTTGTACAAAAATAAACTTCAGAGTATTGTCATGAAAGGTTATGATAACAAGATTTTGAACAAAAAAGAGAGATAGTTTTTAGTATCTTTAGTTCCCAGAATTCCCACGATTTATTATTTGCCCAAGATTCACAAAGACCCTCTTCACCCCCCTGGGCGGCCTATCGTGAGTGGCATTAATTCTGTCACTTCTCGCATAGGCCGCTATATAGGTTTTTATTTACAGTCTTTAGTTAGACAGACACCATCCTATCTCAAGGACACTGGAGCTACTATTAGGTTATTGGAAGGTTTGGACATACAGGGTGATTACATCATGGCCACTGCTGATGTGGCCTCCCTTTACACGTGCATACTACATGAAAGGGGTATTGAGGCCGTCCAATATTTTCTGGATAAGGAACCATCTCTTGCTCCTTTTCAGTGTGAATTTATTATTGAGTTATTGGAGTTTGCAACCAAACATAGTTATTTTTGGTTTAACCATCAATTTTATCTTCAACTCCGTGGAGTGGCTATGGGGGCTAAATTTGTCCCAAGCCTTGCTAATTTGTTCATGGCCAAATGGGAGGATGTCGTCTATGCCCATGAGACCCCTTCCCTAGTCTTATGGGCACGTTACATCCTCCTCCTATGGAATGGTAGCGCGGAATCACTGCAGACATTCTTTGACTATTTGAACAAAAATGACAGAGGTATCTACCTGACCTATGTTGCAAGTACTGACAAGATTAACTTTTTAGACCTTGAAATTAGAATTAAAAATGGACAGTTTGAATTTCAAACATATTTCAAACCAACAGATCGAAATGGCTTTATCCCAATGGATAGTTGCCACCATCCGTCGTGGCTTCAGTCTGTCCCACGTAGCCAGTTTCTAAGACTATGAAAAAACTGTACTGATGAAGAAACTTTTAAAGTACAGGCTAACACATTGAAAACTAGGCTACTGGATAAAGGTTACAATCCTAATGAGGTCGATTGTGAACTTCGACGTACATTAGAAGTGAATAGAGAGTCTTTATTGGCAGTCAAACCCAAACAGGATTCTGATAATAGTTTCAAGAGGGCTATGATGACCTTGTTTTCCACTCAACATCGTCAGATAAAGACAATTTTTGCCAAACATTGGAGCATTCTCAAAAATGACCGCATTCTCAATCCGTCCTTGCCTGACCAAGCAAGAGTCATTTTTAGAGGAGCTCCTGCTCTACAAAGTAGAATAGCTCCTAATATTATCAATTCACTTGTATGCCAGTCCTTCTTCCATCAATTGACCATTTTTTTCTCATGCAGAAAATGCATTGTGTGTCAGCAAAATTCAGGAGTGGGACGTAAAACTGTAGATTTTACATCTTCTATCACCAACAAGCAATATCCCATCAAACAGTTTTGCATGTGTGCCACCAAGTATGTAGTATAGGTATTTGAGTGGCCGAACACATTTCTCTGATTAAAAGCGGAGATATAAAACATACTGTACCTAGACATTACAAATTACATCACAACTGTAACCCTAAAGGCACAAAGTTTTTGGTGATAGATAGGTACATCCCCCCTTGGAGGGGTGGTACCATGACCAGGGGTGTCTCCCAATTAGAGACCTCCTGGATCTATGAGTTGCAATCCTACTCTCAGTTCGGCCTGAACGTGGAGTGGGATATCAACTCTTTTATTAATAAAGCATAAGAATATTATCAGGGTTTAGGTCTTCCCTACCCTTTGTCACTTCATCATTATTTTACTCATTTTCTTCGTTTTTTTTTTCTTTTTTTCTCTCTCTCTTATATTGTTATATTACATTTTGGTTATGTGCATATGATCCCGCATGAGAGTCCATTCCTTGAGGGCATAGACAAACACAATTTTTTTTTTATATTTATTATTTTTGCATCGATTTTTATCATTTTACGTATTTTTAATTTTAGATTAATTTTTCTTCCATAAGACTGTCGCTAATATATTAATATCCTGACAAACTTCTCTACATTACTTTGATGGAGCCCCTCTGTGTTCAGAGGCGAGCTCAGTTGTCTACTTGCCATTTTTTTAACTATTAATTTTAAATTGATCCCGCTTTATTCCATGTGTCATGGTATGGTGATTTCATCTACTATATTGTGACCAGGGTTTGTGGTGTCATGAGCCCCTTCTTTTCATCTATGAGGTCCTTGACAACATGTCTTTATTAGCCGTGTTTTCTTTTGATAACATCCTCTGAGTACGTGACACTATTGTGTCACGTAACTTCTTCCTGTCATTTAACGTAGTTTATCTCTCGCCATTGCATTGAGGCGCATGATGTCACTGCGCCATCACGCTCTACGGTGCCTGCTCCGTTTAGGGCTGACAAGAGATGTACCGATATCTAGGTTTGGGATGCATATGCTTTCCACTGATGACGTAAGCTCAGGAAGAGTTTTGGAACACATCACACATGGCTGAAACCGAGGAGTGAAATGCACGGTGGTGCGCCATCTTTCCAAACCGGAAGTACACATTAGACAAATCGCAAACACATGGGGATTTGGCTTTTATGAAGGGGGTCATATTCTCTATAAATATGTGGAGGGCTGCAGTGGAGGGACACCCCAGACGATCTCGTTGGAGACGAAACGCATCAGAAGCTCTCCACTGCCGCCATTTGATTTTAAAAGCGCTGATTTTATCTGCTAAATATGAGTTTTTGAACTTATATTAAACATTATTCTTTGTACTCAACGGAATTATGCTATGTGGCCCTTTTTTTTTTTCCTCCTTTAAATATCCTTATTACATCCATGGATATCTGATTACTGTCCCTTATGAGACAAACCCATACAGACATCTTCATCTTAATGAGAGCCGGGAGTTTCCATTCTAGGCAATTGACGGTTCCTCCGGTAAGCCTTGTGTTGTTCCGGTAAGCCTCCTATTTTTATGGTGGTGGCTCCCTTCACTTCAGCTACACATCTTGGCTTACTGTTGGGATATCTTTAATGAAGCTTGTCACAAGAAAGTTTTATTTGTCCACAGGAAGCCTATGAACTATTTTGCTGAAAATCGTCAGCTTTGTTTTCTTTTGGACATTCACTATATGTTTTTGTTTATCACGTATATATAAACATTCTGTATTTACCAGCTCAAATCATTTTCACCCTTTGGAATGAATATTGATTGGGACATAAATGCCTTCATCAATAAGACAAATTTCTGATGATCCACCACCCTCTTCTCTCTTTTTTCTAATTTATGTTTTTTCATGATATTCTCTTTTTTTTCCAAATGCCATCTATGCATGTTATCATTGCGATGTGATATACATTGTATTGGTCTTACTATATTCATGACCCCTTGCTGTAATATTATATTGGACTTTGTTATGAACTGCTTTGTGGAGTTAGCGATGTTTAGCATGCCTTCATTTGATTTCATTATAGTGGGGTGTGCTGTTCACTTGTGTCTGTGTGATCTGTCACCTGATCTGTATTGTGTTTTGACACATATGGGCGTGGTTTGGCCGCAATGCTGGTGGCGTTGTTGCGCTGCACCTTGCTGTGCGTCCTTTGACGTATCACCGCCACAATGATGCTTGGATGTTTACTCCCAGCATGTGATGATGGTACGTGTCCGGTAACTCAGTTATCACATAACTCTGATACCGCTTGTCCGTGATTGGATAGCAGGTGCTGTGGAAGGAGATGCACGCCAGACATCGTGATGAGGCGTATTTAATGTTACGCTCTTGCGATTGGTGTGCCAGAAAGAGGTGATACACGCATGCCTGACCCCGTGTTGAAGGGATTCTGACATTGCCTCCGCACGATTGTTGTATCAGAGCGAGGTGATGCACGCACGCTGTCCTCTATGGTGGTTTTACATTCAGCTTCTATTTATGGTCTAATTATCTTTTTATTATATAAAGCGCAGTGTGGGCAAGCAGACCCATGCCCCAGTAGAAGTCCCATTGGACGAAATGCGTAGGATCTCTGTCTGTTTAGGCTATGCACATTGCGCCAATTTTATGAATTCTTTTGCGATCACATTCTTAAAGCACACATCTTATATAATGTTTGTACCTTTTTATTAACAAGTCCATACCTTGTTTGATCTACGCCATGTGGAAGCCTCCTTTTTTGTTTTTTATGATCATCTTTTACCTACTGCTGGAGAAAAATATTTAAGGATACCACACAAGATTAGGAGATTGTGGTTGCCTCTTGGCTTCTGGTTCGTTTTGCCTATCCCACTGCTGAGATCGTGTGCCTGTACCTTTCCATCATTGGAGATCGTGATCTGGGTGCATCCACGTCCTATGGTAAGAGTACCTACCCCTCTCCCTCGGTGGTGGAAGCACAGTCCTGGGTGTTTTAACAGTACGGGAACATCACCATCTATGTCTTTGGGATTTATTCAATGCTCATGTGTGAGTACATTATGACATTATGACATTCATCATTGATGGACTTTATATTGTGCCAATATGCATTGAGATTGATTCAATTATTCACAAATAATTCACTGATACATTGTTTATATACTTTTTTTGTTTCTTCATACTTGGTCGATACTTAATCACTTGATCTTTAAGGTACTGACATTATGATACCACATACTAGCACTGGATCTATTGATTAGTGTATGTTTTCATCTTACACTTATTTTGCCCAGTTTATTCCTGGAATTTAAACGTAGTTGAAGCTCTGCACTTCTTTTCGCATTCTCTGTTCACAATTAGTCTTATTGTTTGGTGCTGGCAGCATTTACTGTGTTATTTATATTTATCTTTTCACTAATAGCGCAGTAATTTTCTTTTTTACCCCATGGAGAATATAAGACCTAATTTTCTATCCCTCTTACACCCATACAAGAAATAGGGATGAGGTTGTATGTGGGACAGGAAGGCACAAACAACATTAAAACATTGTCAGAAGTTTTAACCCCTCACTATATGTATATTTTTCACAGGAAAAGGGCTAATGGAAAAAAGTCATATATGATAAAATAAAATATAATGTAGCCACACTATTTAAGAATTAACAGATAATCGTGAAAAGGAAGGAAATAGGACATTAGCCCACTGCAGTGATGAAAGATGTTCACGGACTATTTGAATCAGACATTGTGGAGATGGTTGCTCCAGAGTAAAAATACAGGAACAATCCAACTTCAAATTACATCCAATTTCACTTATACAGTTCTATACATTTTTCAAAAACCTTTTTATTAAACACATATATAGACTAACTTGAAATAAAATGTTAAATTGTTCAAATACAATGCATTACAATGCATTACAATCAGCCATTTGAAAACCTCAAACATTTTACAGTTAACAAAAAAAAAAGCCTTTATATACACATTTAAACTCCTGAAACTTATAACCACTTATAACGGACTTGTACGTGATTGACTGCAAGTGGTTATACTGGGGTTATGGCTGCAGCTGTCAGCCATAACCCTGGTGTTGTTTTTTAGTGCTGGCAAAGCTCTCCAAAGTAAAAACAATCCTAGCTGCTAATTAGCCACTGAATTTCTCTTACAGGTGAAAGAAAAGGGTCCCCTTCTGCTGCCTTCCAGTGCCTTTCTGGGCTCTACCATCATGGCAGGGATCCTGGCATCCAATCCGGTGGTTACGCCGGCTTACAATAGAGGTGTTCAGAGACTGGATCATCTCGGATTACCTCTATGATCTAGGAGACCGGAAGTGATGAAAATACTTCTAAACAATGCCATTTTTAAAAAGCAAAAGCATCTGATTACACCAATCTTGGTGTGATCAGATGCTTTTAAGGACAGGGGAGACATCTGGGCTCTAATAGACCCCAGATCTCTCCATAAAGAGTACCTGTCACAAGGTAACTATAATGCATAGGCCAATCAACTGATGCTGCAAATTATGGAAAATGGTTATGATTCAGAATTTTTAGAGGAAGAAATTGCATATTTAGCAGAGATGGAAAGAGATGATCTGGTTCAATATTGAGAAGGTCTTAAGAGGAGAACTGATTCATTTGCATATGCATTTTCCCAAATTATAATGCAGAATATAGAGCAAGTGAAGATGTTTTCTGTAAATATTGACCGATTGTTTCTAAGAATTCAACATTCCTAAGGATTCAGCATCAGGGACAGTCCTCTCTGCAAAGCCACAATACGTACAGTATATAAAAAAAGTTGTAATTTGAATTAGAGGTTGGCCCCTAATGTTATTGATCCACCCACTAGAGGGAGTACATTTTGGATAGTGTTGGCTTCTTCTAATGTGGGAAATGCCAAGCCTGTCAAACTAATCCACAACAAAAAAAAAGAAGGAATATGAATTTGTTTCAAAAAGTAATAGATGTAATTATGAAAGTGATAAATGTATTTCTTGTGAAATATGTTACTATAGAGGCGTAACTAGAACCTTCAGGGCCCTGATGCAAGAAACCATGAAGGGCCCCCCTGACAGGGTTCCTTTTCTCTGAGCCCGGTGGCAGGACAACAGGGCCCGGTCGCAAGTGGGTGGCTGCATATAAAGGAACCGATTTCTCCATTTCCCCTGCTTCTCCTCCTCTCCCTCCCACAGGCATTCAGCGGCTGCAGGAGGAAAATGGAGAGATGGGTTCCTCTATGTCAGTGTTTCTCAATCTTCTTCCAGTAAGGGCACCTTTGAAGTATACCCCTAGGTGAATGGGGCTACACTGCAACCACCCCGCAACTGTGTGCATTGCATGTCCTGCAGCATAGTGATGATGCATTTAAGGGATTAAAACAGGCGGTCAGTAGGCAACATATTTCCCCTTTACTGGCTGTCAAATGCCTCTGAAAAGCGATCTCAGCATGGATTGCTTTTCGAAGGAACAGCATTTTTTTGCTGGTACTATGAACAAGCAAAAAAAAATGTGCAAACATACATGTAAACACACACACATAATACACACACATATACAATATATACATACACACACACACACATATATATATAAATGCAAATATGCACGCACATATAAACCAGTGGCAGCTGGTGCTCAAAAGCTGCCACTGTGCCCATCAAAAGCTGCCACTGTGCCATCAAACGCCACCACTGTGGCCATCAAATGCCACCACTGGGCCATAAAATGCCACCACTGGGCCATTAATTGCCACCACTGTGCCCATCAAACTCTGCACTGTGCCATCAAATGCCGCCAGTGTACCCATTAAATGCTGCCAGTGTGCCATCAAATGCTGCCACTGTGCCCATCAAACGCTGGCACTGTGCCCATCGATGTCTGCCACTGTGCCATCAAATGCCGCCACTGTGTCCATTAAATGCTACGACTGTGCCCATCAAACTCTGCCACTGTGCTATCAAATGTCACCACTGTGCCATCAAATGCTGCCACTGTGCCATCAAATGCCGCCACTGTGCCCATCAAATGCTGCCACTTTGCCCATCAAATGCCGCCAGTGTGCCGATCAAATGCTGCCGGTGTGCCCATTAAATGCTGCCAGTGTGCCATCAAATGCTGCAACTTGCCATTGAATGCCGCCACTGTAAATCCCCCCGCCCGTTTGCCATCTGCCCCCCTTCGAGCGGGTCCTCCATGCGTCTCCTGCCGTCCTCATCTCTTATCCTTTCCTCCTGATAGGCGTCCAATAGCCGCGCCTATTGTTTTAGCCAATCAGGTGACAGGTAAAAAACCCGCACACCTGATTGGCAGAAAGGCGGTTCAGTGTTAGGAAAGTGAATATTAATTCGCTTTTCTAACACACCTGGGTGGACTGTGAGTGTCAAGCATGGCACTCGCAGTTCACCTATTTTGAAGCCTATTAGAGCCTATGGCTCTAATCAGGTGCTTCAAAAGCACCCCCCTGCCGCTGTAATTCAGGCGCCCGGCGACCCAAAAGGGGCCAGACACCTAAATATGGGGGTGGCAGCGGTGGCCATGGATAGATTCATGCTATTCATGAATCTATCCATTGGTAATAGAGGGGGGTGGCCGGAGAGAGGGGGCATGGTGCCCGTGCGCCCTTATGGACGCACCGCCACTGATAAACACATGCACATACACATACATGTACACTAACATACATATGCACACACATGCATACATACATGCACACACACACACACACATACACACACACACACACACACACACACACATACATGCACACACACACACACACACACATATAAACACACATACAGTAGATAGATAGATAGTCTTATAAAAAACAGCAGACCTTTACCTTAGCTCTTCCTGCTGGGTACTGCACTGTAGAAGGAGACAAGCTCCCTGATCACTGCCGCTGATTACAGTTTGCCTGATGATCGGGGAGCTCGTCTCAGCCGCCCCTGCTGCTCCCCCTAAAGGGCCCCCTGCAGCAAGGGGCCTGGTCGCCATGGTGATCTCAGCGACCCCTAGAATTTCACCACTGTGTTACTATGTATAAGGAGGCACAATTTATTTTGCATGCTGCCATGGGTTTGCCTCTGCCTTTTCCCCCAATATTTGTGCCTTAATTTACTAATTTGAATAAGTGTACATTTGGTGCGCTGTTCTTTTAGATTTTCCTCATACACTTTGGGACAGGTAAAAGTGTCCAATGAGGTGTGAGAGAATTTTCTAGAAGCTGTGGGGGCTCAGTATGTAAAGAGCCCACTGCACAGGGGGTCTTGCTGTTGGTCAGAGGAAGCAAAGTAGCTAGTTACGAGCACTTTATGTGGTTCATCACCTTTGAATCAAAGGGGGATTTTGTTTTATTTTGAAGTGATTTCATTTGCTTGAGTCATTATGGCTAAGCATTATTGGAAGTGATATTTTTCTATTTTGATGCATATGATCTGTTACTGCTCTTGATTTATTTTATTAAAATAATTAAGTGTTGCAGATAATTTATACCAAAACTATTGTTGTGTCCTTTTATTTTGAAGGAAATGGTTGTATTTTGAGTGGTGGGGAAAATAGTGCAGAGTTTAATCCCATGTAACATACCTTTTAGATCGGTATGGAAAACAATACATAGGCCATACTACTTGTGGATTGAGGACTAGATTGAAGGAATATATCAATAATCAGGAAAGCATTTAAAACACATAATATTTTATTACATTTCAGATGTTTCCATAGGAGACGCCCACGGGCCTTAAGTTCTGTGGGGTTGACAGGGTATTAATACATTTGAGGGGTGGAAACCTACCTAGGGTGATATCTAGAAATTAAATGTTCTGGATATATGAGCATAATACCTTGGGAACCTCCAGCCTAAATATATTCATAGATTTAAATTGCTTTATAAGTAACTATTAGAATTTAAAGAACATAATATATGGTCAAAGGGGGTTGTCCCCATAAAAAAAGCCGCAGGTGAAAATATAAAATAGCTATTATCTGCCTGCGGAGACTGACTTTATAGAATTTTTATGGATGATTTAGGTAGATTTTTTTATAAGTGTTTGCTTTTTGTAACACAAAGATCATAATATAGTGTTCATTTACATAAAAATCCAATTTTTTTCTAAGATTTGAGGTTATTGGTGTTAGTTGGTTGGCCTGGGGATTAGATGGTCAGTCCATCTTTATGACATAAGAACATATCAGGGCACACATTCTCAGCACAGCTGGTTTTGCAATGTTGCACACAAATATGCAGCCACTCAGCGCCAAGGCCCATCCATGTTTACGCGCCGTCAGTACCAACAGGTTAATTAAGGAATACACTGAAAGGTATTTAGTGGTGATGATATCATGCAGACATGAGTCTGGCTGAGGAGGTTTACTGGCGTCCACTGGAAGTTGAGTGAGGATTTAAAGACTTTCCCCATGCATGGTATCTATCCCATGGCCACCCAGCAGCTATATTATGATACTTGTGAAAGTTAAGTGCTACTTTAAGTGATTGTAAAGGTTTGTTTTTTTTTTAATAACAAACTTCCCTATACTTGAATTGCACAGATCGGGCGCAAAACTCTTCTTCTCGGGTCCCCCGCTGGCACTCCTGGCTAATTCTGTCTATCCAGTGCCCCTACGGGAAGTTGCTTCCCTTGGGGGCCCTCGTGCTTACTCTCGGGCCCTGCTGCTGCGTCCATTGACACAGACAGCGGGACTCTGCCCCACCCGCACTCCCTCATCATTGGCTTTGATTGAGAGCAGTGGGAGCCAATGGCTTCCGGTGCCCCAGCAAAGCCAGTGAAACCCAGAAGTGAGGGGAGAGAAGAGCTGCAGACGTGCACAGTGTTGGATCAAATGAGGGTCCAGGTAAATGAAAGGGGGGGAGGGGGTTAGGGGGGATGCTGATGCCCAAACATTTTTTATCTTAATGCAAAAAATGCATTAAGGTAAAAAATATTTAGGTTTTTGAACCACTTTAAACACTTTTTATATGTGAGTTGATTTCCTGCCATTTTTACATCTTTCGATAAAATGATACTACTATATGGAAAGCTATTTTTCTTTTTTTGGTACCTGTTCCAACCTAATGAGCTGTGACAGATTTTAAATGCTTTGAGATGTGACAATCTAAATGGCTGTGATACACATCATTGATCTGACTAGTTGGAAGATATATGGGAGTTGCCAGGAGTCTCTATTACACTGCGCTATTTGACCTTCCTATAAATTGGAGGTCATGACATTCGTCAGTATGAACCCATAAGGTGGTGCCACATGTGGTAATTATCATTGGAGAAGAAATTTGCAGTACAGTTAAAGCATTATTAAACTCTATATTGTTTTATTTTTTAGTTTTTTTTCCCCTGGTGATCTGACCAGTAACACCTGTATTATACAGACACCACTCTGAATGAAGGAGCACAGAGGGCAGTGTTAGAAGTACTAGCAGATTTAAATACACTAACAAATTGAAGCTGAACTCCAGCTCAAACTTTATACTTGTTTACAGAAAACTGTTTATTTTTTTTTTTGGATAATGGTTTTACATAAATAAATAAAAGCTGATCATTTTAATAACGGCTGCTAATAATAAATGTTCTGTCTCATCCCTGAAGTCAGCCTTTCTGTTGAAAAGCAACCGACTTAAAGCGATTGTAAACCCCACTTTGTAATTTTTACCTAAAGGTCAGCCTATAAAAAGGCTGACCTGTAGGTAAAATGAATACCTAAACATGCACCGTTTAGGAGATATTCACCCTGCATGCAGCCAGTGACATCACTGGTGCATACCTTGCCAGAGCTTCAAAGCTTTGTGCCGGAACAAAGGGCTCCCGTGCACAAGCGCGGGAGTGACGTCATCACATCACAAGCCGGAGTTTGCAAACCTGGAAGAAATACATGTCAGCCCTCTCAGCTGTGACTGTAAATAGAAGAAAGAAAGCCTAAAAAGACTAATATAGCCATCACATATAAGAATTAGTAAGCTGCAATATAGTAAATGTTTGCTTTTGAGGGTTTTTTAACATAAGGAATGTTTATTGAAGCATCTGCATAGTACACTTGTTAATACTATACACATACAGTATCTCAGTTGAACAGGAAACACAAATTGTGTTGGTATAGTCACAGAAAATAAAATAAGCAATGAACCATCATAACTAGGTTACCATCCAGATTCACCAAGATAGGAGCGATATTTAAGTCTAACTCAAACAGTAAACAACATATAAACCAGTATAGCTCATGCACAGAGGGACCAACATCAAACCCCAGGATCCTTTTATAAGTGAAAGGTGGGAAGGGGGTGGAGGAAGGGAAAAATGGAAGGGCAAGGCGGGTGGGGGGGAAAGGAGAAGGGGGCGGGAGGGGCAGTAGTCCCACAGGGAAGTATTCAGGGGAATGTCTCCTGGAGCCTTGAGGAAAAAGGGGAAGAAAAGAGGGTGAAAGCAGCATAGGGGAGAGGACCAAAGCTTTTACCATCTGGGAGTTGTTGATACCCGAAGACATCCATGGCTCTCATGGGGAGGGGCAAGGTTCACTTAGCTGCCACCAGTCAACTAATCTCCATAGGGAGAACACAACAATTTATTCATATCGTAAGGTGTCTAGCTTCCACCCAAGCCGCCCATATTTTGTCAAACTTCTAGGGGCAGTTCTGGCCCATATAGGTGATTTTATACAGTGGTAATACCGTATTTATTTGAGCGCGCCACGCCAATAATGTAGGGAGATCTGGGAGTTTCCACTTGAGCAAAATCGCTTTCCTGGCGTAATAGGCTGCATAAAACACAAACAGCTTAGCATGCTTAGTAGTAGGGATGAGCCCGATGTTCGAGTGGAAAAAAAACGGCATGGGATCCCCCCAGTCCATTATCAGGCCCTTTGGGTCTGGTATGAATACTAAGGGGAACCCCGAACCAAAATTTAAAAAAAAATTGCGTGGGGGTCCCCCCATATTCCATACCAGGCCCTTCAGGTCTTGTATGGATGTTAAAGGGAGCCCTGCACCAAATTATTTTTTTAAAATGGAGTAGGGGTCCACCTCAAAATCCATACCAGACCCTTCATGTCTGGTATAGGATTTTAAGGGGAACCCCATGCCAAAATTAAAAAAAAATGGCGTGGGGGTCCCCTCAAAAATCCATACCAGACCCTTATCCGAGCATGCAACCTGGCAGGCCACAGGAAAAGAGGGGGGGATGAGAGGGGACCCCCAGATCTCGGCCTCCCCCCTGTGTGAAATGGTAACATGGTACAAATGTACCCCTACCATTTCACAAAAAAGTGTCAAAATGGTACAAAAGACAAGACACAGCTTGGGACAAGTCCACGGAGTAGCCCACTCTGTAGCCCATGGAGCTTATCCACGGAGTAGCCCACTATGGACGTATAGAGGTCCTCATAAAATGAGGCAAATCAACTATTTATGTCTCTGGGGTCAGATAACAGCTGTCCCGAGGCATCTTTAATACTGGCAATGGAGGTCGTCACCGATTGCTCCCTGGACAACCATGCTAGAAGTCGTCCGGTACGGTCACCCTGCTCAAATATTGGTGCAACAGCAGTTTCCTAGTGGCCGTTACCCAAAGGGGCGTCACTTCCTTTTTTTTTTTTAATTTCAATAATCTTTATTAAATTTTCCTTGTTACAAAAAGAGGTAAAAATATGAAAGCAGTAATATATTTTTTTCTTCCACTTATAGACATCAGTCAATCAACACAGGTTATACAAAAATACTTTGCATTCTAAACCTTCTATACCTCCTCCCCCCCCCCCCACTACCCCCAACCCTCTCCCTCCCGTCCTCCCTTAATAATGGGCTGTATTAAAAGGTTACCTGAACGTCATTTATTATTAGTATCGCGTCAGCTATTAAGTCTCATTACACTAGATCTCCTTTACCTCTATGCCTTACTATCGGATAGTCCCAAGTTTTAAGCTCAATTCAGGGATTAGTCCAAGTCAAGGGTTTATGCCAAACCAATGTAGCCAAGGCTCCAAATTTTTGTAAATTTTTCATAACTATGTCTCCTGGTATAGTTTTTTCTGCCAAAACTAGCTTGTCCACTGTCCTGATCCAATCTTCTGTGGTTGGGGGCGTAGTGGATAGCCAAGACTGTGCTATTAATTTCCTGGTTTGATAAAGGCACCTTCCTATGGCAATTTGCTTATTGTTACTCACCCCACTTTCCTCCAGCAGGTCAAGGATACATTCCCTGGCCTCCTGCTTCAGCTTGGTTTTAAACCTAACTTCTATAGTCCTAATTATCTCCGACCAATATCTCGCCAGCCTTGGGCATCTCCATACCATATGGATTAGGTCACCAGTATCCAAACATCTAGAGCATTTATCGTCCGGTCTGCGACCAAAGCTAAACAATCTCTTAGGGGTGTAGTAAACCCTATGTATAAGAAAAAGGTGCGATACCTGTTGTGATGGGGATACCGATACCAATGGGCTGGCCTTCAGAATTCCCTTCCACTGGCTGTCCGTAATCTCCCCCTCCTCCCCCGCCCATCTCTCCCTAATGTCCAGGGTCTTCTGCAGATCAAGCAGCCTTCCAGAAATTTGTCCACTTATTAATGCTATCAGACCCTTGGTGGTGTTTGCTCTTATAATTCTATTTAGGAGAGGTATATTACACCATTCTAATGGGGATTTACTGAATTGACTGTTAAGTGCGTGCCTAATCTGCAGGTAAGTATAAAAAGTGTTATTTGGAATCCTGTATTCACCCCTTAATTCAGAGAAAGATTTCAAATTTTTGCCCTCGTATAACTGTACCAGTCTACTTATTCCGTGGCGAACCCATGTCCAGCTTTTTTCCACTGTTATCAGCTCCCCCAGTTCCCTATTATTCCATATAGGCGAGAATTCAGTGTGGCCTCCATAACCCATAATCCTCTTAGTAGCCCACCAGACTTTAAAGATCAATTTGTGTGTTGGTGGTCCCTCCTGAAATATCCCCGCCTCTAGTGCCTCTGCCAGAGATCCATATGGGGAGTCATGGATCATAAATTTCGCATTGGGGTTCAACAGGGCCTGACATTCACAGCCTCCTAGTTGTTGTAGTTGTGCCGCCAGGAAGTAGCTATAGGGATGTGGTACTGCCAATCCCCCCTCCCCAACAGGGCGCTGGAGCGTTTGCAATTTGATCCTTGCCTGCCCTTTCTTCCATATTAATTCTCTAAGTAAGGTGTCTATTTTTAAAAACCAACTCTTCCCAATCCAAACTGGGGAGTTGTGGAGTACATATAATAATTGTGGCATCCAGACCATCTTGATCAGATTGACTCTACCTGCCAGGGATATTGGAAGTTGGCACCAAACCGCGCTTTTTCTTCTAAATTTTTCCAATAAAGGGACTAGATTATCCCCTATATATTGCGCCGGGTCAGTTGAGATAATTATACCCAAGTAGCGCATCTTCTCCACCACCCTCAGTCTCGACATACCCCCCCTTTGGGTATTATGTGTTGAGTCTAATGGGAGCAGTGTTGATTTTTCCCAGTTAACCACCAGGCCTGAAGACTTCCCAAATCTTTCCACTAGTTGTATTGCCTTTTCAAGAGATGGCCCCGTGTCCCCGAGAAAAATCAGCACGTCATCCGCATAAATGCCACCTTTTCCAGCCTAGTTCTCTCCCCAAATCCCTGTATATCAGACGAGTGTCTTATTGCCTCTGCCAGCGGCTCCATTGCTAGAGCGAATAACAGAGGCGAGAGAGGACACCCCTGCCTCGTCCCTCTCTCCAGAGATAACCACTCTGTGTATTCGCTATTAATTTTTAACCTGGCTTTTGGATGGAAATACAGGGTCTTGACCCATTTAATAAATTTAGGGCCAAACCCAAACTTCTCCAGTACCCACCAGAGATATCCCCACTCCAGGCTATCAAACGCCTTGGCGATATCCAAAGCGAGGAACGCTCTGGAGCTTCTAGTCTCTACTGGTGACTGGAGGTTCAGGTATGCCCTCCTGATGTTAATACTGGTGGATCTGTTTGGGATAAACCCTGACTGGTCCGAGTGCACTAGCTCTAATATATGTTTCTTTAGCCTGGTAGCCATTACCTTTGCCAATATTTTTATATCAGAGCATAGTAGCGAAATGGGTCTATATGATGCTGCCTCAAGGTGGTCTTTTCCCTCTTTCCTTATCAGGACTATATTGGTTTCAGTCATTGAAGAGGGCAAGGTACCCTCCGTCATTGCCCAGTTCAATGTCTTCAAAAGTTCTGGGAATAGAGCCTCTCCAAAATACTTGAAAATTTCCACAGGTAGGCCATCAGGACCTGGGGCTTTCTGGTTCTGGCATCTCTGATGCTGCTTGCTGTACTTCCTCAAGGGTTATAGGGGAGTCCAGACTATTCCTATCATTTTCAGAGAGATGTGGCAAGTTGACACCCTCTAGAAGGTTCTCTATCTCTTCTACTTCCAGTTGTTGTTGCGATTTATATAGGTTACTATAGTATTCAAAGAAAACCTTTTTAACCGCGGAGGAGTCTGACGAAATTACCCCACTAGGAGTCCGAATCGCTGCGATCGTTGAGGAGGGTGAGTTAGTATCAGCTATTAATGCCAACATACGGCCCACTTTTTCGCCCTCCCCAAAATACCTCTGCCTCTGGAATAGTGTCTTATTTTCCGCATTTTTAAGTATATCCATCTTATACTCCTGCTGCTTATTTACCCAGAGCTCCTGTTTTTCTGGGGTTGGGTCCGCCACGTATTGTTTTTCTAAATCTAGTAACTCTTTCCTAATCTGATCACCCTTTTCTCTTGATTGTCGCTTAACCCGTGATATATACTGTAAGAGGATACCTCTCAGGAACTCTTTCAGAGAGTCCCAGACCATCCCCTGCGACGCCGACCCTGAGTTAATTACCACAAAATCTTTTATTTTTTCAGATATTTCTTCTTTTTTTCCTATAATCTCTAACCATATGGAGTTCAATGCCCATACTCTCTCATTGCGTCTATTACAGATGTTTATCGTCAGCGTCAGAGGAGAATGGTCTGGTACCCCTCTTGGCCTATACTCTATTTTCCTTAAAAGGGGAAGCACCCCCCTGTTTCCCACCGCCATATCTATATGGGAGAGAGTGCGGTGCGACTCCGAGAAGCAGGAGTACTGCCTCTCCTCTTGATTACGAATTCTCCAGAGGTCGCACCACCCAATCTCTTCAAACAGCTGAGTGAGCCGCCCCTCAGTTGCCCTATCCTCCCTTGCTCTTGGAGGGAACCTATCAATTTTACCATTAAGGACCATATTGAAATCGCCCACCACTATAAGTGGGGCATCCCCTTTGAACATATTCTAGAAGGTGATATAAAATCCTCATCTTAAAGGGAGGGGGAATATACACATTAGCTATAACAAAAGATTTACCCTCTATTGTGCAGAATAAGAAAACATAACAACCCAACGGATCTATCCTAACATCCTTACAGGAGAACACTATCCCCTTTTTAATCAGTACACACACTCCTCTTGAATAGGAGGTGTGTACTGAATGGAATTGTGCTTGGAATTTTTTATTCCGAATTAAAGATTTAGATTAATTGGTGAGGTGTGTCTCCTGTAAGCTCACCAGGTCCGCACCCAGTGATTCCAGCTCTGAGAATACCGTAGCTCTCTTAATGGGGTCTCCCATACCCCGGATATTCCATGAGTTTATTCCTACCATCCTAACCCTCCTTTAGATTATAAGCATACATACTGGTAGATGCAAACTGCGTACAAATATATAATAATATAAGACTCTATTAAACAAAGAAGAAAAAGAAAAAGGGGGGGAAGAAAAAAAAAAAAAAAAGCAAAGAAAACAAAAAGGAATAGAGAAAAACACCATCAAGAACATAGGCCCCTTATAATAATAAATATTAAGACTTTCCTTACTTGGCCCCACCAGTGTCAAATATTATGTGTATATGTCTCGTATACAAAGTTTCCCATCCTTTTTAATCTTACCAAATTTTTCTTTACTAATTTAAGTTGTAAATAAATATATCAACAATCTATGTGATGGCTTTATCTTTACCATATGTGCATTTAGTGCTAGTACATAACAACCCTTTAATTTTAATTGCATCTTACATATTTCTCTACCCTTGTGCCCTTCCATCCCCCTCCCCCCCTGCCTTTCTTGGCCTACCCTAGGAGCATTCCTTGTGACCCATTTACCCCTCCCAACCAACTCATACCCCAACTCTTTTCCCCTTTTCCTCAGCCAAACAGGGGTAAGGAATAAACACTTTCCCCTATTAGGCTTTGCCACCCCTCTCACACTACCCTCCCCCCCCCGCCTCAATCACCAATGCCACTATCAACCATACAACAATCATCCTCCACCTTTGACAAACTCTCGTAGATATTTTCCTCCAACACCTCGATTGCCCTCCCTCCCCTCCAGTCCCTACTGCAAAAAAAAAAAAAAAAAAAAAAACATCAATCAGCTAGTGATGCTCCAACCCTACAAGTCCTTTTTATTTTCTTCCAGCCATTTTGCGGCCTTATCAGCTAAATCAAAAAATTGTGTCCCTCCTGGAGCATCAACCCGTAATCGCGCCGGATAGAGCAAAGCATAAGATATTTTCATGTTCCTCAAATTGCGCTTAATTTCGACAAATCCTGCCCTCTTCTTTTGCAGATCTGGAGAATAATCCGGGTATATTGAAATTCTAATGTCTTTATAAAAGATATCCTCCTTTTCCCTAGCTTTCTGCATTAATACTACTTTATCCCTGTAACTAAACAGCTTCATTATCAATGGTCTAGGGCGTGAGCTTGAAGTGTTTAACCTGGTGGGCACCCTATGGGCCCTCTCAATAGCAAAAAAATGGGAAAAAGTCTCTGCCCCAAAAACCTCCCTGAGCCACTTTTCCAGGAACATTTCTGGACAGGCCCCCTCACTTCCTTCTGGTAGGCCTAGGACCCTCACATTCTGTCTGTGGAGGCGATTCTCCATTTCATCCATTTTGCTTTTATAAGTATCCAGCTGGGTCTGCATCGATCTAAATTCTTGCCTCATGGGCTGCAAAGTGTCCTCCACTTGACTTAGCCTCTCTTCCAAATTAGAAGTCCTTTCAATAGTATTCTGTAGTTCTTGGCTCATAGAGCACAGTTCCTCTTTAAGGCCTCTCAATTGGTCACATAAGTCACTCAGTGATCCCCTACAAGCATTAACTGCACTCAGAACCTCTTTCAATGTAGGTTCGGATTCACTGGGTACTGCAGCATCAGGGTTAGCTTCATTCATTTTTCCCGAGGGATTCTTTTCAGGGCTTTTTTTCTTTTTCACCTCTTTCGCATCTGTTGACAGTGCTGATGTATTTTTACTTAAACTCTTTCTATCCCCTGTGCTTCCCGTCTTCTCCTGGGGCTGCTGGGTGCCCTTGGCTGGGGAGTGCGAGGGGGTATGGGCATATTTCACCAATTTGGATGCCGCGGCTGCTGCAGACGCTGCAAGATTCCCCTTCTCTTTAGCAGCCCGGGTAGCCTGCGCAAGAGACCCCTCATGAGATTGTTGGGGGTTCTCCTCTCCCTTTTTTTTGGTCATTTTTACTTATCCGAACGTGTCTATTTGTTATCCCAGTTAGCTATACCAGGGAAGGTGCCCAAAACAGATTCCCCCATTACTATTTTCCTCTATGCCTTAATGAGCCCAGATAGTGTTCATAAACCAATACAGTTTTAGGTTGACCATTCATCAATAAGTTCCTAGGCACATATCCGCAACTCCTTATATTCATGTACCTCAATACTAGGAGAGGAAAGGACACAGTTCTTGAGTTGTTACCTCAGTTGTTGCATAGGATCGTAGCCAGCCAACATACCGCGCAGTCCAGACCGTCCAGATCAGACCATCCAACGGGGCCCCCTGTTATTCCAGGCTCCGTCCCGCGTTCTTGCGGCAGGTCACACGCCGTATGCCTCTCTTCACTGGCAAATCCCGCGAGAGCGCAGAGCATTGCCGGGCAACCGCTCAAGCTTACTGCAGCCAGACAGCCGAATGATCACCGCCACTGCCAGCCGACTCCTCCTTCCCTCCCGGAGCTCGCAAATCAAAGGTACTCCACAGGATTAGTCTTAGCGGTTTAAGAAGGCTAGCAAAGTGGCCAGGAGGAGACCCGGAGACACGGGCAATTTTGCATTCTGAGTCGGGTCAGACAATCTTAGGTAACATGAGCAGCAGGGAGCTTTTTAGCGTGGAGAGGACTCACACACCTCCGTTCACCTCCGCATCCGGTCACGCGTCACTTCCCATATGGCACACTGTAGGTCTGCCTTATGAATCTCATCCCTACTAGCAGAGTACTGAGCCTCTAAGTTGGTGGCCCTCCGTTCAGCCTGGAGCAATGCCGCGCCAGTCTGATGTTGAGTGCAACTTATGGCCCACTGGTTGTGATCTTTACCATGGTACTTAAACCCTCCCAACTAGATGCGGGAGTCGTGGCGGGCGGGTTGGCAGTCCATTATTCTTGCATAGCCAACTCTGCGCCTGGGACTATGTGATCGTCCGAGACCCAGAATCGGGACAGGCGCCACAGGCAGTCAGTGGGAGCGGGGTTCACATTCAATCGTAGCAGGATGGAGGAGTGGTCTGATATACCCCTAGGCAAATGTGATATCTCCTGTACCTTGGCAAGGACAGCGCCGGTGGCAAACACCAGATCAATGCATGACATGGCCTTATAGGAAGCTGATTGTATGGCTCTTAGGAGGGGATTCTTCCATTGCCAGACATCCGTGAGATCGAATGTGGAGGCACATTTAGAAAGGAGGGATTCCACAGCCATGTCTGGGGTCAGCCTGAGCCTATCCGTATTAGGACAAGGAGGCATGTTAAAATCCCCTGCCAAGATCACATTATCAGTGGAGCTGCTAGCTACAAATTTGGCAATCTTATGCAGAACCAGCAGTGACGCCGGCGGAGGGATATAGAGCCCCGCTATCACCAAATATCTGGGCAGTATGTTTTAAGAAAATTAAATACTAGGGAACATTTAATACGGGAGTTCATCTCCCAAACGTTCCAAGAGATCAAGGTTACGGGGGCCATATCCAGACGGGGTGAATTAGTTCAGCCTGCAGGAGGAGTGCACTCGGACCCCGACAAAGGACGTCCTGACCCATCCCCCACAGTTCATTAATAAACTTTGCAGAGGTGAATAACCAATATTTAGCACCAAAAAAGCAATACACAATACATTCCTGTAAGTAACCTGTATAACATTCCCCTTTCAAACTTAATCCCCCCCCCTCCCCGCACCACCCCCCCCCCAAACCAGGGTGTGCCTGTATGCCAAAACTAGGAATGGTCAGCGACCAATTGAGGTCATGAACCAAAGGTCTGTTAGTAGCTAACGTCTAATTAAGGCACAGATATCTGAGTCTGAATGAGATGCCGCCAACAAGCGGGAATGTACAGTCTTCACCCGGCATATTTAAAATTAGAAAAAAGAAGGAAAAAAATAGAGTCAAAAAAGTGAGTGAAATAAAATACCGCAGCCCATTATCCAGGAGAAAGGAAACATCCGCCAGGGCAATCACTGGCTGGGGTCTGCAACAACGCGGCTGGCATCACTGACAGCAAATGGTCATGTAGGGGGGCTTGTCGCAGCACATAGCACCCTTAAAGAGTGAGTGAGGCAACAAGGTGTCAAGAGCAGGGGCAGTCAGTGAAGCTCCAGGGTAAGAGGTAGGTAGTTACCATTTGCAGGGAGACCATATAGCAGTTAGGGCCCACAAGGGCCGCCAGGTCATATAAGTGCAGTTCGCAGGGTGGGATTCAGATTCTCCAAAGAGGACAAAAACTTTTCCTGTAGTGGGCACAGTTGCAAGGTGACTTTGGCAGTCAGGGTTTTGGATAGTCAGAGGAGCCACCGTCACACAGCACATGTCCAGTCAAAGTTCCCTGAGGGCATACATAAGGGCTAGACAGGGGGATACCCCCAAGAGTAAGGACCAGAGAGATATATCCTCTAATCGCAGGGCAGGGTATTCAGCCACTGTGAGGCTTCAGTAGGGGAAGTAAAGAAACAAACACTCTCACCGTCCTGTACACGAAGCCGGGCAGGGAACAACATACTGTACCGCACTCCCTTGACTCTCAGGACTTGTTTCACCGAGTCAAATGACTTGCGTAACTTCTGGGTATCCACCGAAAAGTCCGGGAAGAACATCAAGTGCGCAGCCTCATGGTGGATTTCAGCCATTTTGCAAGCTTCACGTAGGATCAGGTCACGGTCTCTAAAATTGAGCAGCCGGAAAATAAATGTGCGAGGTGGGGCCCCGGGAGGGCCACGAGCAGACGGCATCCTGTGGGCCCTTTCAACAGCAAAATATGGTGAGAAGGCCGCCTGTGGGAAAAGTAATCAGAGCAGCCGCTCCGTGTAGGCGGATGGATGCGAGCCCTCGGATCCCTCAGGCAGTCCTATAATCCGCAAATTGTTGCGTTGATTACGGTTCTCAGAATCCTCGGCTTTCACCTGGAGGGTATGCAGGGAAGCTGAGTAGTCTTTGACTGTGTCCCCCACCCGGCGTTCAACCTCCGGGACCCGCTGTCGTACCTTTTAAAAGTCTTGCCTAATGAGGCCAGTCTGTAGCTGCACAGTGTCTATCTTAGTGGTGAGGGTAGACAGAGAAGACTGGCAGCCTGTGATAGCTTGCATAAGGGCAGCGAAATTGCTCTGCTCTGTGAGAGCAGGCTCCGGACCATCCGTCTGAGTCGCCATGCTGCTTACCGCTCCCACGTGTGCGACGGTGCCTCTGGAAGGAATCAGGGTATTTCCCGGGCTGCAGTGATCCAATCGTCTCCGGTCCGTGTCCGCATCCGCAGGGGGAGAACAGGAGCAGTTATAGGTGGTTCAGGAGATTGTCAGGATGGGAAAACAGGATGATTTTCCCGCAATGGCGGCAGAGCTCCTTAACTAAGCGTCCTGCACTGTCGCCATCTTGGTCACACCCCCGTTGCTTTTGGATTTAAATGTTACGTTCACTTTTTAGAAAAAAATTATAAATGCACTTTTTTGCAGGTTTGGAGAATGTAAAGCATTGCACCGGTGATCAGCAGATCACTGGTGCCATGCAGGTCTCTTCCAGATCTGTCAGAGTACCTGTGAGCGCGTACGGGCAAGCAGATACCAAGAAGAATCAATGAACTACCATGGCGCTCCACAGCTTCATGGTAGTTCATTGAGAACAACCGCAAAGGATGTTGGGGCTTTTAGTTTGTTCACACACAGAGCTGTCTGAATGAATGATAGCTATGCTGATTTCAAAAAGTGACAGCTAGTATGGGGAACTTCTCCCTGTATTGCTCTCACAGTAAGGAGGGGGTTCGCACAGCAGCTGCAACATTGGGAACATGTTACACAGTGGTGGCTGGTGCTCAACATTTTGTGGGGGGGCGTAAACAAACAGAAAAATTAAACTGTTAGTAATGAGGACTTTAAATAGCCATTTAAATTGTGCCCATCATATGCAGCCTCACTGTGCCCATCATAGGCAGCGTCACTGTGCTCATCAATTGCAGCCTCACTGTGCCCATCAAATGCAGCCCCACTGTGCCCATCAATTGCAGCTTCACTGTAGCCATCAATTGCACCCCAACTGTAGCCATCAATTGCAGCCTCACTGTGCCCATTAATTGCAGCGTCACTGTGCCCATCAATTGCAATCTCACTGTGTCCATCAATTGCATCCTCACTGTGACGATCAATTGCAGCCTCACTATGCCCATCAATTGCAGCCTCACTATGCCCATCAATTGCAGCCTCACTGTGCCCATCATATGCAGCCTCACTGTGCCTATCAATTGCAGCCTCACTGTAGCCATCAATTGCACCTTAACTGTAGCCATCAATTGCAGCCTCACTGTGCCCATCAATTACATTGTCACTGTGCCCGTCAATTGCACTCTCACTGTGCCTTTGATTTGCAGCCTCACTGTGCACATCAATTGCAGCCTAACTGTGCCCATCAATTGCAGCCTAACTTCGCCCATCAATTGCAGCCTCACTGTGGCCATCAATTGCAGCCTCACTGACTGTGCCAATCAATTTCAGCTTCACTGTGCCCATTATATGCAGCCTCACTGTGCCTATCATATGCGGCCTCACTGTGCCCATCAATTGCAGCCTAACTGTGCACATCAAATGCAGCCTCACTGTGCCCATCATATACAGCCTTATTGTGCCCATCAAATGCAGCCTCACTGTGCCCATCATATGCAGCCTCACTGTGCCTATCAATTGCAGTCTCACTGTGCCCATCATATGCAGCCTCACTGTGCCCATCAATTGCAGCCCCACTGTGCCCATCATATGCAGCCTCACTGTGCCCTTCAATTGCAGTCCCACTGTGCCCATCTAATGCAGCCTCCCTGTACCCATCAGTTGCAGCCTTACTGTGCCCATCAATTGCAGCTTCACTGTGCCCATCAAATGCAGCCTCAATGTGCCCACCAATTGCACTTTTACTGTGCCCATCAATTGCAGCCTCACTGTGCCCATCAAATGCAGCCTCACTGTGCCCATCAAATGCAGCCTCTCTGTACCCATCAATTGCAGCCTTACTGTACCCATCAAATGCAGCCTCACTGTGCACATCAATTTCAGCCTCACTGTGCCCATCAATTATATACAAATGCAAGCGCACAGGACATAGGGATACAAGATGCTGGAGATAATAATGATGATGATACAAAAACAAGTATAGGGATAATAATAATGATTCAGCTGCAAAATAAAAAATGCTGGGAATAATGATGAAAATGCAAATGGAATGAATAATGAAAAATGTCCATGACAAAATAGTCTATGTAGTTGGGATAACTCAATTGTCTCTATGGTGAAACCAGCGCTGAGGGCAAAGCTTTTCATATGAGCGAAGTCAGCTCTATTAGTTGAGACAGGAGAAAAAACACAAAGAAAAGCACCTCTGAGTGCAGGTATTTAATTGGTATAAAAACATATAATCCACACTTACATGGAGGTAAAGGATAACAAGCTCCGGGGAGGGGGAGGAAAGACTCCTGGATCAATCCCTGGCATCCATAGCGTAATCGGCAGTCTTAAAATCCAGTTGGGGTAGCCGCGGTTCCCCGCAAGGAAGCCCGCCCGCTGACCTCAATGTGGATCTTTCGCTCTAGGAAGCAACTCGCTGGCGTGTGACATCACAGGAGTATGGAAAACCACATCGCGTTTTAGAGCATGCACAAAGCTCACACTGGGCCTGTGCACATCAATTTCAGCCTCACTGTGCCCATCAATGGCAGCTTCACTGTGCCCATCAATTGCAGCCTCACTGTCCCCATCAATTGCAGTCTCTATGTGCCCATCGTATGCAGCCTCACTGTGTCCATCAATTGCAGCCTCACTGTGCCCATCAATTGCAGCCTCACTGACTGTGCTAATCAATTTCAGCTTGACTGTGCCCATCATATGCAGCCTCACTGTACCCATAAATTGCAGCCTCGCTGTGCCCATAAATTGCAGCCTCACTGTGCCCATCATATGCAGCCTCATTGTGTCCATCAAATGCAGCCCTCACTGTGCCCATCATATGCAGCCTTACTGTGCCCATCAGTTGTAATCTCACTGTACCCATCATATGCAGCCACACTGACTGTCCCAATCAATTTCAGCTTCACTGTGTCCATCATATGCAGCCTCATTGTGCCCATCAAATGCAGCCTCACTGTGCCCATCATATGCAGCCTACTGTGCCCATCAATTACAGCCTCACTGTAGCCATCAATTGTAGCCTAACTGTGCCCATCAATTGCAGCCTCACTGTGCACATTATATGCAGCCTCACTGTGCACATCAATTGCAGCCTCACTGTGCTCATTAATTGCAGTCTCAGTGTGCCAATCAAATGCAGCCTCATTGTGTCCATCAATTGCAGCATCACTGTGCCCATCAATTGCAGCCTCACTTTGTACATCAATTGCAGCCTCACTGTGCCCATCTTATGCAGCATCATTGCCCCATCAAATGCAGCCTCACTGTGCAAATCATATGCAGCCTCACTGTGCCCATCAATTGCAGCCTCACTGTAGCCTTCAATTGTAGCCTCACCGTGCCCATCAATTGCAGCCTCACTGTGCACATCATATGCAGCCTCACTGTGCCCATCAATTGCAGCTTCACTGTGCCCATAAAATACACCCTCACTGTGCCCATCAATTGCAGCCTCACTGTGCTCATCAATTGCAGCATCACTGTGCCAATCACTTTCAGCTTTACTGTGCCTACCATATGCAGCCTCACTGTGCCCACCATATAGAGCTTTACTGTGCCCATCAATTGCAGCCTCGCTGCATACATCAAATGCTGCTTCACTGTGCCCATTATATGCAGGCTCACTGTGACCATCAAATGCAGCCTCATTGTACCCATCATATGCAGCCTCATTGTGCCCATCAATTGCAGTCTCACTGTGCCTATCATATGCAGCCTCACTGACTGTGCCAATCAATTTCGGCTTCACTGTGCCCATCATATGCAGCCTCACTGTGCCCATCAATTGCAGCCTCACTGTAGCCATCAATTGTAGCCTCTCTGTGCCCATAAATTGCAGCCTCACTGTGCACATCATATGCAGCCTCACTGTGCCCATCAATTGCAGCCTCACTGTGCCCATCAATTGCAGTCTCACTGTGCCCATCAAATGCAGCCTCACTGTTCCCATCAATTGCAGCCTCACAGTGCCCATCAATTGCAGCTTCACTGTGCCCATAAAATGCAGCCTCACTGTGCCCATCAATTGCAGCCTCACTGTGCTTATCAATTGCAGCCTCACTGTGCTTATCAATTGCAGCCTCACTGTGCCAATCATATGCAGCCTCACTGTGCTAATAAATTACAGCCTCACTGTGCACATCAATTGCAGCCTCACTGACTGTGCCAATCAAGTTCAGCTTTACTGTGCCTATGATATAAAAACCAAAAAATGTCCAGTGCTCTGAATATCACACAAACAATTAGCAGCAGTTCAAAAATAAAGGTTAAGAGATTTATTAATTGTATGTAATAAAAACAATGTAATAAAAACAATAAGTAAACAATGTATAAAATAGTCCCATGTAGATAGCACTATATTGCACTTAATTAAAAAGTTTATAGCAGCCAGAAGGTCCAATCAGCAACAGGCAGTCTAAAACGGGAGATCCATCAAAAAAACCTAACCCCAGGCTGTAAAGCAGATAGAAGGAGATTGGAGGGGAGATGGAAGCCCCAGCCCACAGACCCAGGAGACTCACACTATGAACACCGGCTATGGGATCCGGAGGGGAAGGCTCACCGGTTCCAGAGGACAGTTCTGTGGATGTGACATGAAGACAGGCAGTGGATTCACCAGGAGAAGAGAGATCTCAGAAGCTCCATGCCGAGGAGCGATGACGTCAGCCCAGCTGGAGGAAGAGGGCGCGGCTTCACATAGGGGAACCGCCGGAGAATCAGCTGATAGCGCTAAGCAGCTGAAATGCCGGTCTGTGTCCCCTCTGAGTAGAAAGCCTCAGTGAGAGGCAGTGTCACTTAGTGGAGCCAGTAGAAATGTAATGAGGCTATCAGGGAGTGACATGGTGGACAGGGAGCTGCCAGAGAATGAGCTGGGGACGTGGAACAGATAACCTGCCTGTCTGTGTCCCCTCTGAGTAAAATAAGCCTCAGGGAAGAGTGGTGTCACTCAGGAAGTCCAATGGAAAACATGAGCTGCCAGCCAGAAATGGATGGATAGAACCAGCAGGTTGGTTGAACAACACTGTTGTAAACCATGTGAAGCTCCCAAGGGTGGGTGATTGGATGGATATTCACTGTGGCATGGTACTGAGTGGGACCTCTGTCAAGGGTTGCCTTGAAGACGCGTTTCGCGCGTTTGCGCTTTTTCATAGTCAAGGATAGAGGCAACTTGCAAGGTTTTAATACAAAATATTAAGTGGGAAAAAGGGAGGGGGGAAAAAAACAGGGGGAGGGGAAAAAAAGGGGAAGGACAATGCGAAGGGAGGGAATTAAAAGTCAAAATTAAAATAAGGGCGGCAGTAATTAACCCATTGCGAGAACGGGGGGGGGGGAGAAGGATTCTATCTCCAGTCCAAAACCCCTGCTGCTCAAAAGACACAATGGCAAACATGACATAATAAAACATACATTGGTATATACATCAATTAAACAAGAACAACTCTACACAAAACTGCATGTCTACAGTTCCTCATGTAACCCCTTAGGGGCAAGTGAGTCGAACATATATATCCAAAATACCTCACGTTTGCAAAGCAAAGAAAATCTCTCAAAAAAAATAAATAATGATATTTGAAGCGCTTCACAATGTGCATAAAAATGAATATATATGAATAAATATAAATAAATAAATATAAATACTCAAATAAATCCAGCGGTGAATAAAAATTCCTAAAAAATCCAGCAATCAAAATAGTGTAAAATTAAAAAATTAGTGCCACCAAATGTGTAAAAAAATCCACATAAAAAATCAACATAAAAATAAATATATAGGGATGTATTCAGAAGGTTCAATTATACAAGTGTAGAATCCGATTGGTATAAAGCTTTGATCCGGTCCCACTAGCAAAGCTGTTTAAAAACACTTGCTTAATTAAGGTGCTCATTGACATTTATAGTAACAATGTTTCTTTTGCTTCTCTTCACAACCAATGTGAGAATCATAAACAGATCTCATTTGACAAGCAGATAAGAGAAAAAAACAATCTTATCTGCTTGTCAAATTTTTTTTTACACATTTGGTGGCACATTTGGTGGCACTAATTTTTTAATTTTACACTATTTTTACACTATTTTTATTGCTGGATTTTTTAGGAATTTTTATTAACCGCTGGATTTATTTGAGTATTTATATTTATTTATTTATATTTATTCATATATATTCATTTTTATGCACATTGTGAAGCGCTTCAAATATCATTATTTATTCTTTTTAAGTGACTCTGAAAACACTCTCTTTTGATAGCAGCCTCACTTGGTTTTATGTGTAATTATCAGCTATTTAGCATCACAGCGCTTTGTGTTTTATATGTTCTTTTTCAAAGAAAATCTCTCGTTGCTGGTCAGTGTGCCTTTGGGAATAGTTTCAATAACGTAAACTTCTAAAAGTCTAATGTCCTTGTTGTGGAAGCGTAGAAAATGCCGGGAGACACTATGTTCATCGCTCCCCTTGGAGATAAGTATACGGTGGTCGCCCACCCTGGCCGTAAGGCCCTGATGGTCCGACCAACGTAGAAAAGCCCACAGGGACACCGCAAAACATAGATTACAAAGTCTGTCGAGCAAGTAATAAATTGCCTGATCTCACATGTTTTGCCTAAATTAGTCCTGATGATCTTGGTACCATGTGCAATAAATTGGCATGTGAGGCATCCCCTTTTCTTACACTGAAAAATCCCCTTTCGGTCACCAAAATAAGACCTAATGTCAAGTGGAGATTTAGTTGTTTGATTGGTTACTTTACTGGGTGCTAATAGGTTCTTAATGGTGCGAGCCTTGTGGAATGTCACATGTGGAACATCAGGTAAAACCGGAGCTAGACGTTGGTCCAGTAATAAAATATTGTAGTGTTTCTTAATGATTCTGGATATAGATTTAAAACTATCGTTAAAAGTAACTGTCTGGTTAGTTCCTACATCTTCTTTAGGGGCCTTCACCTTAGGAAGAGGGTTCATTGGGACAAAAAAAGCATCATTAATAAGATTACATGGGTAGCCCTTCTCTAGGAATTTCATTTTCATCGTGGCCCCTTGTTCGACATAATCCTCTACTCTGGAGTAGGGATGAGCTCGACTCGAACATCGGCTGTTCGATCGTTCGTCGAATTGCGAACGATATGGGCCGTTCGCGCCAAATTCGTGTGGCGCGTCACGGCCCATAATTCACTGCGGCATCGCAGTGCATTGCTTGCTGATGATTGGCCAAGCATGCACTATGACCCGCATGCTTGGCCAATCACAGCGCCGCCTTAACAGAGAGCCATAATTGGCCAAAGCCAAGGAGGCTTTGGCCAATTATGGCTCAGGGGATTTAGTACACGCCCCACACTATATAAGGCCGCCTGCACGGCGGCCCTGTGCAGTGTGTTCCGGTGTTCTTAGAGAGAGAGAGAGACAGTGTCATTTCATTTGAGTTAGCTAGATTAGGCAGGACAGTCAGTCAGTTAGCTGCACTTAAAGTGTATTGTGTATATATATGCATCCCAGGTGTTGCATATATATATATATATATATATATACACTGTATTCAGTTTAGCTAGATCCGTTCCTGTTATCTTCTAGACTATTTACATTTAGTGCAGTGCGTCCTGCTCACAGTGTTCAGCTAGATCCGTTCCTGTTATATTCCTACTGACAGGCAGGCTTGTCTTGTTACAGTATTTTGAAGAAAATTACTGGTGTTCTTTTGATCCTATTAGTGCCACAGTCAGGCAGCTAGACTATTTACATTTAGTGCAGTGCGTCCTGCTCACAGTGTTCAGCTAGATCCGTTCCTGTTATCTTCTTACTGACAGGCAGGCTTGTCTTGTTACAGTATTTTAAAGAAAATTACTGGTGTTCTTTTGATCCTATTAGTACCACAGTCAGGCAGCTAGACTATTTACAGTTAGTGCAGTGCATCCTGCCCACAGTGTTCTGCTAAACCTACAAGTAAGTGGGGTGCGTCCTGCTCACAGTGTTCAGCTAAACCTACAAGTTAGTGGGGTGCGTCCACCTCACAGTGTTCAGCTAAATCTACAAGCTAGTGGGGTGCGTCCTGCTCACAGTGTTCAGCTAGATCCATTTCTGTTATCTTCTTACTGACAGGCAGGCTTGTCTTGTTACAGTAAATACAGCTACCTGAAGAAAATTGCTGGTGTTCTTTTGATCCTATTAGTACCACAGTCAGGCAGCTAGACTATTTACAGTTAGTGCAGTGCGTCCTGCTCACAGTGTTCTGCTAAACCTACAAGTTAGTGGGGTGCGTGCTGCTCACAGTGTTCAGCAAAACCTACAAGTTAGTGGGGTGCGTCCACCTCACAGTGTTCAGCTAAACCTACAAGCTAGTGGGGTGCGTCCTGCTCACAGTGTTCAGCTAGATCCGTTCCTGTTATCTTCTTACTGACAGGCAGGCTTGTCTTGTTACAGTATTTTAAAGAAAATTGCTGGTGTTCTTTTGATCCTATTAGTACCACAGTCAGGCAGCTAGACTATTTACAGTTAGTGCAGTGCGTCCTGCTCACAGTGTTCTGCTAAACCTACAAGTTAGTGGGGTGCGTCCTGCTCACAGTGTTCAGCTAAACCTACAAGTTAGTGGGGTGCGTCCACCTCACAGTGTTCAGCTAAACCTACAAGCTAGTGGGGTGCGTCCTGCTCAGTGTTCAGCTAGATCCGTTCCTGTTATCTTCTTACTGACAGGCAGGCTTGTCTTGTTACAGTATTTTAAAGAAAATTACTGATGTTCTTTTGATCCTATTAGTACCACAGTCAGGCAGCTAGACTATTTACAGTTAGTGCAGTGCGTCCTGCTCACAGTGTTCTGCTAAACCTACAAGTTAGTGGGGTGCGTCCTGCTCACAGTGTTCAGCTAAACCTACAAGTTAGTGGGGTGCGTCCACCTCACAGTGTTCAGCTAAACCTACAAGCTAGTGGGGTGCGTCCTGCTCACAGTGTTCAGCTAGATCCGTTTCTGTTATCTTCTTACTGACAGGCAGGCTTGTCTTGTTACAGTATTTTAAAGAAAATTACTGATGTTCTTTTGATCCTATTAGTACCACAGTCAGGCAGCTAGACTATTTACAGTTAGTGCAGTGCGTCCTGCTCACAGTGTTCTGCTAAACCTACAAGTTAGTGGGGTGCGTCCTGCTCACAGTGTTCAGCTAAACCTACAAGTTAGTGGGGTGCGTCCACCTCACAGTGTTCAGCTAAACCTACAAGCTAGTGGGGTGCGTCCTGCTCACAGTGTTCAGCTAGATCCATTTCTGTTATCTTCTTACTGGCAGGCAGGCTTGTCTTGTTACAGTAAATACAGCTACCTGAAGAAAATTGCTGGTGTTCTTTTGATCCTATTAGTACCACAGTCAGGCAGCTAGACTATTTACAGTTAGTGCAGTGCGTCCTGCTCACAGTGTTCTGCTAAACCTACAAGTTAGTGGGGTGCGTCCTGCTCACAGTGTTCAGCTAAACCTACAAGTTAGTGGGGTGCGTCCACCTCACAGTGTTCAGCTAAACCTACAAGCTAGTGGGGTGCGTCCTGCTCACAGTGTTCAGCTAGATCCGTTCCTGTTATCTTCTTACTGACAGGCAGGCTTGTCTTGTTACAGTATTTTAAAGAAAATTGCTGGTGTTCTTTTGATCCTATTAGTACCACAGTCAGGCAGCTAGACTATTTACAGTTAGTGCAGTGCGTCTTGCTCACAGTGTTCTGCTAAACCTACAAGTTAGTGGGGTGCGTCCACCTCACAGTGTTCAGCTAAAGCTACCTGTAGAAGGTTAGTGGTGTTCTCATACTACAGGCAGGCAGTTGATTTTGCTAGCTGCAGTATCAGTACATATATATATATATATATATATATATATATATATATATATATATATCCCAGCTTAGTGCAGCTACAGGCCATTAGTATGTCTGGAAGGCCAAGAAGGAGAGGCAGACAGTCACAAGCCAATAAGAGAGGGCAAGCAGGCTCTGTGTCTACTGCTGGTCGTGGAGAAGGTGCATCCTCATCAGCACGTGGCCATGGGACATGCTTGGCCTTTTTTTCGGCAGCTGGCCATGTTGAGCCGCAACATGCGGAAGACTTGGTCGAGTGGATGACCAAGCCGTCCTCATCCTCCTCATCCTCTCTCACCCATGCCCAGGGTACTTTGTCTGGCAAAGCAGCAGCCTCTTCCCTCGGCTCAATGTCATCAGTGACTCCTTCCCTAGCCCCACCATGTCCTCCTGAGGAGTCCCTTTGAACTGTTTGACCACAGTGTTGGGTACATGCTCCAGGAGGATGCCCAGCGTTTGGAAGGCTCTGATGATGATACTGAGCTCGATGAAGGCAGTAACACGAGCACGGACAGAGGGGGTGCCCAAGAAGGACAGCAATCTGGCAGTCATGCTCCCCCTGCTGCAGCATACTGCCAGGTTTGCTCCAGTGATGAGGAGGGAGGGGATGATGAGGTCACTGACTCAACGTGGGTGCCTGATAGGAGAGAGGAGGAGGAGGAGGAGGAGGAGGCGGCACATCACCAACGAGGCAGGATGCCCTCCAGGGGCCAGCCTAAGGGCAGCACATTGACTGCATCACACCCCAAAGCTCCACATGTGCAGGGCGCTGCAGTCTCTGCGCGTTATTCAAAAAGTTCTTTGGTGTGGGCCTTTTTTGAGACGAGTGCATCAGATCGCACCGCTGCTATTTGCAACATATGTTTTAAGCGTATCTCGCGTGGCCAAAACATCTCCCGCTTGGGTACCACATGCTTGACCAGACATATGTTGACCTGCCATGCAGTTCGTTGGCAAGCATATCTAAAAGACCCACACCAAAGAACAAAGAGGACCTCTGCTTGCTCCTCATCAGCTGAGATTTCCAACCCCACTAGACCTTCAGTCCTCTCTGAGACCTGCACTGAGAGGAATGAAGGTGTAGAATTAGGTGTGTCACAGCCACGTACTTGTGGGCAATCTGATTTTGGTACACCGACGTCAGATTGTACCAGGCAAATTTCCCTGCCCCAGCTGCTGCACCGCCGAAAGAAGTTTGCTCCCAGCCATCCACATGCCCAGCGGTTGAATGCTAGCTTGGCAAAATTGCTAGCACTTCAACTGCTGCCTTTTCAGTTGGTAGACACCTTTCCCACCGAAAATCCTCTGGGTTACTGGGTCTTGAGGATGGATCACTGGCCAGAGCTTGCACAGTATGCAATTGAGCTACTGGCCTGTCCTGCATCCAGCGTTCTTTCGGAACGCACATTCAGTGCTGCTGGAGGCGTGGTAACCGATCACAGGGTGCGTCTGTCCACTGACTCGGTCGATCGACTGACCTTCATAAAAATGAATGAGTCTTGGATCACCACCAGCTACCAAGCACCTGATGCTGATGTAACTGAATCATTTTTTTTGAAATCTCAGATCCCTTCAAAGACTGCCTATGCTGATGCTGAGTGACTATTCCTGAGTAATTATCCTCTTCCTTCTCAATCATCACGCTGATAGCTTGTAAGAGCATTTTTGGTTCTGGGCGCCACCACCAGTGCCTAAGGCACAATTTTTCAGCCCCTGTTTAACAGGGGCGTGTAATTACGATTTTTGATGTAATACTTTGCAGCAGGGCTCGTTCCTGCATTCCAACTAGAGTGTCTGTGAGGGGTTGCAGTGTTGTGGCACCAGCACCAGTGCCTAAGGCCCAATTTTTCAGCCCTTGTTTAACAGGGGCGTGTAATTACAATTTTTGATGCAATACTTTGCAGCAGGGCTCGTTCCTGCATTCCAACTAGAGTGTCTGTGAGGGGTTGCAGTGTTGTGGCACCAGCACCAGTGCCTAAGGCCTAATTTTTCAGCTCCTGTTCAACAGGGGCATGTAATTACAATTCTTGATCTAATATTTCACAGCAGAGCCCTGTGAGGGCTTACAGTGTTGTGGCCACAGCAACACCTAAGGCCCAAATTTCTGCTGAGTATATAGGGCAGGACCCTACTTTCAAACAACTAACTTACAAACGACTCCTACTTGCAAACGGAAGGAGACAACAGGAAGTGAGAATAAATCTACCCCTAGGAAGGGAAATTCTCTCCTGTAAGAGTTAATATGGGAAAAACATTTCTCCTTTCCACTGATGCTTTCCAATCCATTGGGACAAAAAGTGAGGTGAAATCTTCTGAAGAGGAGGAAAGACAGCAAAACAAATGTCACAGGGGTGATAACCCTTCCCTATGTTTTCCAAAAAGCTTAAAAAAGATTTTTTGGCTGGAGCTAAACACGTTAAAAATGTACCCCTTCAAAATTACAAAGAGATTCTACTTAACAACAAACCTACAGCCTGTATACTGCTGTTCAGAGTATATAGGGCCTGGTGGCCCCACACCTTTCCTTATTTTAATTTGGGTGCGGGGTTCCCCTTAATATCCATACAAGACCCAAAGGGCCTGGTAATGGACTGGGGGGTACCCATGCCGTTTGTCTCACTGATTTTCATCCATATTGCCAGGACCCGACATTACATTAAACCCGCAAGCAGTTTTAAATGAGATTTTTTCCTTTAAAAATGACAATTGGTGCAGGGACTGTTCTAAACACGGGAAACACGCGTCACTTTACAGGCATACTATAGACACCCCTCAGGTACGATATTTAAAGGAATATTTCACTTTTTTTTTTTTTTACTTTAAGCATCATTAAAATCACTGCTCCTGAAAAAACGGCCGTTTTTAAAAGTTTTTTTTGCATTGATACATGTCCCCTGGGGTAGGACCCGGGTCCCCAAACCCTTTTTAGGACAATACCATGCAAATTAGCCTTTAAAATGAGCACTTTTGATTTCGAACGTTCGAGTCCCATAGACGTCAATGGGGTTCTAACGTTCGTGCGAACTTTCGGTCCGTTCGCAGGTTCTGGTGCGAACCGAACCGGGGGGTGTTCGGCTCATCCCTACTCTGGAGCAATTACATCTCAATCTATTGAATTGGCCACTTGGGATGTTACATTTCCATAATGGATGATGGCAGCTTCTGAAATGAAGGTAGGAGTTACCACTAGTTGGCTTAAAACGACAAGGGGGAGGGGGATTTGGGACTTTAAATGAAATGGCGCCTGGTAAGGTCGCATATTTCCATCCCTATAGCTATGCTAAAAGAACCCACAGGCATGGAGCGAGTGAGTGAAGGAGAAGAGATTGGGACTTTAAATGAAAGCCAATGTCCCTTCTATACATTTTCTGAGTATAGACACGTCATTGTTCTTAACAGGAATTTGAGGCCAGAAATCAGGCAGACTTTACCCATTACTAATTGGTCACCCACCCCGACACTGGTGGTCCCTTGTTTTCACTCAGCAATGTTTTCTGTACCATTGTTATTATCTACCTTATCTGATGTAACTATTTATGTTAGTAACTACTATGCTGGTTTACGGTATCAGTGTTATTATGCATCTTACGATATTCTACCCAGCGTTAATCATACATTGTTTGATACCCATGTTTGTATTTTACTTTCAATAAAGTGTATTGACCCATCGCTCATGTGTTGGCTTGCAAACCATTGGCTTCATTTAAAGTCCCAATCTCTTCTCCTTCACTCACTCGCTCCATGCCTGTGGGTTCTTTTAGCATAGCTATAGGGATGGAAATGTGCGACCTTACCTTACCTTATCATCCTCTTTTCACCTCATCACTTCACCCCTATTCATCTCTTCCTTGGTGTTTTCACTTGCTAACCTTTTCACTTCCTATTGTTCAGTCTCATACATCACCCTTAATCGTTCCTCATCACTGACCTTTGTCTGGTCACCCCTTCCTCACGGTCACCTCTTTCACTCCCCCAACCCCCCCTACCTTAACTTCCCTTACGTTTTCTTTTTTCCCACCTATCCTCATCTCTTTACCTTGGTTCACCTGCCACCTCTATCCTTAGGGTGCCTTGTGGTCCTGTGTCTCCTCGGGGGGTGCCTGTGTTTGTCGCCGCGGTGGGGGTGCCTGCCTCAGCTCCCGGTTGCAGTGTCTTCGGACGGCTGGCCAGCTCCGGTCCTTCACTATCTACCTATGCCTCTAGTGAGTACTATTTATTCTCTAGGGGATTATCTGCCCCTCCATACCCACTCTAACTGTTCATCCATTCTTATATTTTTAAATTTTTAAATTTCAGCAACATGACGTGTCTGCTCCTGATGAGTGGTCGTGAACCACGAAACGCGTTGAGCTACCAGTCCCTTCTATACATTTTCTGAGTATATACACGTTATTGTTTTTAACAGGAATTTGAGGCCAGAAATCAGGCAGACTTTACCCATTACTAATTGGTCACCCACCCCGACACTGGTGGTCCCTTGTTTTCACTCAGCAATGTTGTCTGTACCATTGTTATTATCTACCTTATCTGATGTAACTATTTATGTTAGTAACTACTATGCTGGTTTATGGTATCAGTGTTATTATGCATCTTACGATATTCTACCCAGCGTTAATCATACATTGTTTGATACCCATGTTTGTATTTTACTTTCAATAAAGTGTATTGACCCACCGCTCATGTGTCGGCTTGCAAACCATTGGCTTCATTTAAAGTCCCAATCTCTTCTCCTTCACTCACTCGCTCCATGCCTACTAGTTGGCTTAACATGTTTTTTTGTAAAAATTCTATGTTGATCGTGAGCCAATACAAGATCCAGGAATACGAGTTTGTGGGGGTCTATGACATGAGTAAAGGACAACCCCAGAGGATTGGAATTACAATGGGCTACAAAGGAGGAAAACAGATCTGGGCTCCCACTCCAAATGAGCACAATGTCATCGATGTACCGCCCAAAATAGACAATGTGCTCAGCAAATGGGTTGTCGGCCCAGATACTGCGCTCCTCCCAGTAGCCTATGGTAAGGTTGGCATTAACTGGAGCAAAATTAGCTCCCATGGCAGTTCCTCTACGTTGCAAATAGAAACAATCACAAAAGGTAAAATAGTTATGTTTGAGACAAAATTCCGTTGCCTGGACCAAAAATTATGATTGCAAGGAATTAAAGTCTCCACTTTTCATCAAAAAATGTTGAACAGCTCGCATCTTAGAGCTGTCACAGAGTCGCAGGAAGTCTTTATAGTAAGTTTCTATGTAAGGGCCTTTTGAGTTAGTAGGGAAAAAGGTTAATTTGGGTCGGAAGGAGGTATGTATCACTGGTGGGTCTAAACCAGCAGTGGGAACATAACCTTCTATGTGGCCCTCAGGCCATAGATCCTCCAGTGCCTGTAGTGCCTCTTCATCTAGTTCCGTGGGGGGTATGCTCTCCGGTATCGGAACTAATGTAGGACTAGCATCCTTCATGACTTTTTTATGTACAACTAGTGGATTAGGGGCATAGTGGCGTTTTGACGTTAGGGAACGTATAAATCGGTGTAAATCTTTGAAGAGACCAAATTTATTTGGGCCTATTGAGGGAGAAAAACCCAAACCCTTCTGGAGTAAAGACTCCTCGGAGGGAGTCAGAGTATGTGAGGACAGATTATATATTTTTATTGTACTGTCCCCTGTAGTGATTCTGACCTCTCTTTCTTGTTTACCCTTCCTAGCGGTTCCTCCTCTTCGTCCTCTTCGAGTTTTCTTTTTTCTTTTAAAGCTCCCTTTGGAGGAAAAGACTGAAAATTTTGACTATTTGAGGATGGAAATAAGCAATTCAAGCCCTGTAGGTTATGATCCTCACTATCATTCTGGGGTTTGGGCCTCGCACCCAGTAGAATATAGTCCTCTAAGTCACGAGACAGAGGACTAAAACTATTTTGGATGGGAACGTTGTAAGTCAGTTGAGATTGAATAATGGGAGGTGAGACAATGACAACATCCTGCCTTGCGATAGAAGGGATGAGTGGTGGCGGAGGACACCAGGGGGGAAGGGTTCAGATCTAAAATAGTGGTGGTCGTTATGGTGTCTGCCGTAGTCACTGTCTTAGATACTACAGTTTTGGGACTAATTGGTTTAGGTGCACACCTGTCCCACAAATGCAAATTTGTTTTAGAGATAGGTAGAGAATTTACAATTTTTTTAGGGTTATGCTTTTTTGACTTCGTATTCCTGGGTTTAGATTTGTTTATTGTCTTTCTTGGTGTTAATATCTCATTGGCCTCTTGTTTATGGCGTTGCCAATCAAAAACCTGGCCATTCCCATAATCAAAGAGGTCCCGTTCTAATTTTTTTGTTTTCTTGTAGACCAGAGAATCTTCGTCCTTGACATTTCTGTCAAGAACTTGAAGCCATTTAGGAAACAAGCAAGAAGTGCTAAATTCCTAGGCAATGGTCTCCTTCACTTTTACTTGTTGTTTTGCTAATTCTAGTTTCCTTTCTCTTTGTGAGATCAAAATTTTGATCCATTTAATTGTGCAAAACTCTGCTAAAGATCTCCATTCCTTGTGGAGGTCTGCTGAGAAACTTACTATCAAGCAGTTTATAAAGACTTACTGCGACTCTGTGACAGCTCTAGATGCAGAAAGATCAAAATTTGAGTAAAGATGAAAATCTAGCACTGAAAGATCTAATAGCCAATACTAACATCACTATTAGGCAGGCTGATAAAGGAGGTAGTTTGGTGATACAGAATTGAACGGACTATATTAAGGAGGCAAGTCGGCTGTTAGCAGATACTGACACATATTTGAAACTACAGTCTGACCCTTTACCCATCAATTGCAGCCTCACTGTGGCCATCAATTGCAACCTCACTGACTGTGCCAATCAATTTCAGCTTCACTGTGCCCATTATATGCAGCCACACTGTGCCCATCATATGCGGCCTCACTGTGCCCATCTTTTGCAGTCTCACTGTGCCCATCATATGCAGCCACACTGTGCCCATCATATGCAGCCTCACTGTGTCCATCAATTGCAGCCTCATTGTAGCCATTAATTGCAACCTCATTGTGTGCGTCAATTGCAGCATCACTGTGCCCATCAATTGCAATCTCACTGTGTCCATCAATTGCATCCTCACTGTGCCCATCAATTGCAGCCTCACTGACTGTGCCAATCAATTTCAGCTTCACTGTGCCTATCATATGCAGCACAAAACAAGGGGAGGAAAGTGCACCAGAGATAAGCCACGTCAATAAAACATTGAGGATACAAAATAAGGTAGTACTGAGTATTACCAGGGAGGCAGACTTTTTAGGCTAAGAAACAGTGGAGAAGATATAGCAGTATAAAAAATATAAATTTATTGAAAAATACAAATATCTAAAAAACAAAATGACAGTTGTAACATAAAGCATCTATGATTATTGTGCAGTGAGCCCTTGTATGTCAATTTATATTTTTTATACTGCTATATCTTCTCCACTGTTTCTTTGCCTAAAAAATACGCCTCCTTGGTAATACTCAGTACTACCTTATTTTGTATCATCATATGCAGCCTCACTGTGCCCATCCATTGCAGCCTCACTGTGCCCATCATATGCAGCCTCATTGTTCCCATCAAATGCAGCCCTCACTGTGCCCATCCTATGCAGTCTCCCTGTGCCCATCAATTGCAGTCTCACTGTGCCCATCATATGTAGCCACACTGACTGTGCCAATCAATTTCAGCTTCACTGTGCCCATCATATGCAGCCTCTCTGTGTCCATCAATTGCAGCCTCACTGTGCCCATCACTTGCAGCCTCACTTTGCACATCAATTGCAGCCTCATTGTGCCCATCTTATGCAGTCTCATTGTGCCCATCAAATGCAGCCTCACTGTGCCCATCATATGTAGCCTCACTGTTCCCATCAATTGCAGCCTCACTGTAGCCATAAATTGTAGCCTCACTGTGCCCATCAATTCCAGCCTCACTGTGCACATCATATGCAGCCTCACTGTGCACATCAATTGCAGCCTCATTGTTCCCATCAAATGCAGCCCTCACTGTGCCCATCCTATGCAGTCTCACTGTGCCCATCAATTGCAGTCTCACTGTGCCCATCATATGTAGCCACACTGACTGTGTCCATCAATTGCAGCCTCACTGTGCCTATCAATTGCAGCCTCACTTTGCACATCAATTGCAGCCTCATTGTGCCCATCTTATGCAGTCTCATTGTGCCCATCAAATGCAGCCTCACTGTGCCCATCATATGTAGCCTCACTGTTCCCATCAATTGCAGCCTCACTGTAGCCATCAATTGTAGCCTCACTGTGCCCATCAATTCCAGCCTCACTGTGCACATCATATGCAGCCTCACTGTGCACATCAATTGCAGCCTCACTGTGCTCATCAATTGCAGCCTCACTGTGCCCATCAATTGCAGCTTCACTGTGCCCATAAAATGCACATCAATTGCAGCCTCACTGTGCTCATCAATTGCAGTCTCACTGTGCCCATCAAATGTAGCCTCACTGTACCCATCAATTGCAGCCTCACTGTGTCCATCAATTGCAGCTTCACTGTGCCCATAAAATGCAGCCTCACTCTGCCCATCAATTGCAGCCTCACCATGCTCATCAATTGCAGCCTCACTGTGCCATTCATATGCAGCCTCCCTGTGCTAATCAATTACAGCCTCACTGTGCACATCAATTGCAGCCTCACTGACTGTGCCAATCACTTTCAGCTTTACTGTGCCTATCATATGCAGCCTCACTGACTGTGCCAATCATTGTCAGCTTCACTCTGTCCATCATATGCAGCCTCACTATGCCCATCAATTGCAGTCTCACAGTGCCCATCTCACTGCGCCCATCAGTTGCAGCCTCACTATAGCCATCAATTGCACCCTAACTGTAGCCATCAATTGCAGTCTCACTGTGCCCATCAAATGCAGCCTCACTGTACCCATCAATTGCAGCCTCACTGTGCCCATCAATTGCAGCTTCACTGTGCCCATAAAATGCAGCCTCACTCTGCCCATCAATTGCAGCCTCACCATGCTCATCAATTGCAGCCTCACTGTGCCATTCATATGCAGCCTCACTGTGCTAATCAATTACAGCCTAACTGTGCACATCAATTGCAGCCTCACTGACTGTGCCAATCACTTTCAGCTTTACTGTGCCTATCATATGCAGCCTCACTGTGCCCATCAATTGCATTGTCACTGTGCCCGTCAATTGCACTCTCACTGTGCCTATGATTTGCAGCCTCACTGTGCACATCAATTGCAGCCTAACTGTGCCCATCAATTGCAGCCTCACTGTGGCCATCAATTGCAGCCTCACTGACTGTGCCATTCAATTTCAGCTTCATTGTGCTCATTATATGCAGCCTCACTGTGCCCATCAATTGCATTGTCACTGTGCCCGTCAATTGCACTCTCACTGTGCCTATGATTTGCAGCCTCACTGTGCACATCAATTGCAGCCTAACTGTGCCCATCAATTGCAGCCTCACTGTGGCCATCAATTGCAGCCTCACTGACTGTGCCATTCAATTTCAGCTTCATTGTGCTCATTATATGCAGCCTCGCTGTGCCCATCATATGCAGCCTCACTGTGCCCATCAATTGCAGTCTCACTGTGCCCATCAATTGCAGCCTCACTATGCCCATCAATTGCAGCCTCACTGTGCCTATCAATATCATCTTCTCTGTGCACATCAAATGCAGCCTCACTGTGCCGATCAATTGAAGCCTCACTGTGCCCATCCTATGCAGCCTCACTGTGCCCATCAATTGCACTCTTACTGTGCCCATCTTTTGCAGACTCACTGTTCCCATCAATTCCAGCCTCACTGTGCACATCAATTGCAGCCTCACCGTACCCATCATATGCAGCTTAATTTTGCCCATCAAATGCAGCCTCACTGTGTCCATCAATTTCAGCTTCACTGTGCTCATCATATGCAGCCTCACTGTGCCCGTCAATTGCAATCTCACTGTGTCCATCAATTGAATCCTCACTGTATCCATCAATTGCAGCCTCACTATGCCCATCAATTGCAGCCTCACTGTGCCTATCAATTGCAGCCTCACTGTGCCCATCAATTGCAGCATCACTGTAGCCATCATATGCACCCTAGCTGTAGCCATCAATTGCAGCCTCACCGTGCCCATCAGTTGCAGCCTCTCTGTGCCCGTTAATTGCAGCGTCACTGTGCCCATCAATTGCAATCTCACTGTGTCCATCAATTGCATCCTCACTGTGTCCATCAATTGCAGCCTCACTATGCCCATCAATTGCAGCCTCACTGTGCCTATCAATTGCAGCCTCACTGTGCACATCAGTTGCAGCCTAACTGTGCCCATCAATTTCAGCCTCACTGTGGCCATCAATCGCAGCCTCACTGACTGTGCCAATCAATTTCAGCTTCACTGTGCCCATCATATACAGTCTCACTATGCCCATCATATGCAGCCTCACTGTGCCCATCAATTGCAGCCTCACTGTGCCCATCATATGCAGTCTCACTGTGCCCATCATATGCAGTCTCACTGTGCAGATCAAATGCAGCCTCACTGTGCCCATCATATGCAGCCTCATTGTGCCCATCAAATGCAGCCTCACTGTGCCCATCAATTGCAGCCTCACTGTGCCCATCAATTGCATTGTCACTGTGCCCGTCAGTTGCACTCTCACTGTGCCTATGATTTGCAGCCTCACTGTGCACATCAGTTGCAGCCTAACTGTGCCCATAAATTGCAGTCTCTCTGTGGCCATCAATTGCAACCCCACTGACTGTGCCAATCAATTTCAGCTTCACTGTGCCCATTATATGCAGCCACACTGTGCCCATCATATGCGGCCTCACTGTGCCCATCTTTTGCATCCTCACTGTGTCCATCAATTGCAGCCTCACTATGCCCATCAATTGCAGCCTCACTGTGCCTATCAATTGCAGCCTCACTGTGCACATCAGTTGCAGCCTAACTGTGCCCATCAATTTCAGCCTCACTGTGGCCATCAATCGCAGCCTCACTGACTGTGCCAATCAATTTCAGCTTCACTGTGCCCATCATATACAGTCTCACTATGCCCATCATATGCAGCCTCACTGTGCCCATCAATTGCAGCCTCACTGTGCCCATCATATGCAGTCTCACTGTGCCCATCATATGCAGTCTCACTGTGCAGATCAAATGCAGCCTCACTGTGCCCATCATATGCAGCCTCATTGTGCCCATCAAATGCAGCCTCACTGTGCCCATCAATTGCAGCCTCACTGTGCCCATCAATTGCATTGTCACTGTGCCCGTCAGTTGCACTCTCACTGTGCCTATGATTTGCAGCCTCACTGTGCACATCAGTTGCAGCCTAACTGTGCCCATCAATTGCAGTCTCACTGTGGCCATCAATTGCAACCCCACTGACTGTGCCAATCAATTTCAGCTTCACTGTGCCCATTATATGCAGCCACACTGTGCCCATCATATGCGGCCTCACTGTGCCCATCTTTTGCAGTCTCACTGTGCCCTTCATATGCAGCCACACTGTGCCCATCATATGCAGCCTCACTGTGTCCATCAATTGCAGCCTCATTGTAGCCATTAATTGCAGCCTCATTGTGTGCGTCAATTGCAGCATCACTGTGCCCATCAATTGCAATCTCACTGTGTCCATCAATTGCATCCTCACTGTGCCCATCAATTGCAGCCTCACTGACTGTGCCAATCAATTTCAGCTTCACTGTGCCTATCATATGCAGCACAAAACAAGGGGAGGAAAGTGCACCAGAGATAAGCCACGTCCATAAAACATTGAGGATACAAAATAAGGTAGTACTGAGTATTACCAGGGAGGCAGACTTTTTAGGCTAAGAAACAGTGGAGAAGATATAGCAGTATAAAAAATATAAATTTATTGAAAAATACAAATATCTAAAAAACAAAATGACAGTTGTAACATAAAGCATCTATGATTATTGTGCAGTGAGCCCTTGTATGTCAATTTATATTTTTTATACTGCTATATCTTCTCCACTGTTTCTTTGCCTAAAAAATACGCCTCCTTGGTAATACTCAGTACTACCTTATTTTGTATCATCATATGCAGCCTCACTGTGCCCATCCATTGCAGCCTCACTGTGCCCATCATATGCAGCCTCATTGTTCCCATCAAATGCAGCCCTCACTGTGCCCATCCTATGCAGTCTCCCTGTGCCCATCAATTGCAGTCTCACTGTGCCCATCATATGTAGCCACACTGACTGTGCCAATCAATTTCAGCTTCACTGTGCCCATCATATGCAGCCTCTCTGTGTCCATCAATTGCAGCCTCACTGTGCCCATCAATTGCAGCCTCACTTTGCACATCAATTGCAGCCTCATTGTGCCCATCTTATGCAGTCTCATTGTGCCCATCAAATGCAGCCTCACTGTGCCCATCATATGTAGCCTCACTGTTCCCATCAATTGCAGCCTCACTGTAGCCATAAATTGTAGCCTCACTGTGCCCATCAATTCCAGCCTCACTGTGCACATCATATGCAGCCTCACTGTGCACATTAATTGCAGCCTCACTGTGCTCATCAATTGCAGTCTCACTGTGCCCATCAAATGTAGCCTCACTGTACCCATCAATTGCAGCCTCACTGTGTCCATCAATTGCAGCCTCACTCTGCCCATCAATTGCAGCCTCACCATGCTCATCAATTGCAGCCTCACTGTGCCATTCATATGCAGCCTCACTGTGCTAATCAATTACAGCCTCACTGTGCACATCAATTGCAGCCTCACTGACTGTGCCAATCACTTTCAGCTTTACTGTGCCTATCATATGCAGCCTCACTGACTGTGCCAATCAATGTCAGCTTCACTGTGTCCATCATATGCAGCCTCACTATGCCCATCAATTGCAGTCTCACAGTGCCCATCTCACTGCGCCCATCATTTGCAGCCTCACTGTAGCCATCAATTGCACCCTAACTGTAGCCATCAATTGCAGTCTCACTGTGCCCATCAAATGCAGCCTCACTGTACCCATCAATTGCAGCCTTACTGTGCCCATCAATTGCAGCTTCACTGTGCCCATAAAATGCAGCCTCACTCTGCCCATCAATTGCAGCCTCACCATGCTCATCAATTGCAGCCTCACTGTGCCATTCATATGCAGCCTCACTGTGCTAATCAATTACAGCCTCACTGTGCACATCAATTGCAGCCTCACTGACTGTGCCAATCACTTTCAGCTTTACTGTGCTTATCATATGCAGCCTCACTGACTGTGCCAATCAATGTCAGCTTCACTGTGTCCATCATATGCAGCCTCACTATGCCCATCAATTACAGTCTCACAGTGCCCATCATATGCAGCCTCACTTTGCCCATCAATTGCAGCCTCACTGTAGCCATCAATTGCACCCTAACTGTAGCCATCAATTGCAGCGTCAGTGTGCCCGTCAATTGCAATTTCACTGTGTCCATCAATTGCAACCTCACTGTGCCCATCAATTGCAGCCTCACTATGCCCATCAATTGCAGCCTCACTGTGGCCATCAATTGCAGCCTAACTGACTGTGCCAATCAATTTCAGTTTCACTGTGCCCATCATATACAGCCTCACTATGCCCATCATATGCAGTCTCACTGTGCCCATCAATTGCAGCCTCACTGTGCCCATCATATGCAGCCTCACTGTGCCCATCGTATGCAGCCTCACTGTGCAGATTAAATGCAGCCTCACTGTGCCGATCATATGCAGCCTCATTGTGCCCATCAAATGCAGCTTCACTGTGCCCATCATAAGTAGCCTCACTGTGCCCATCAATTGCAGTCTCACTGGGCCCATCATACGCAGCCCCACTGACTGTGCCAACAATTTCAGCTTCACTGTGCCCATCATTTGCAGACTCGCTGTGCCCATCATTGCAGTCTCACTGTGCCCATCAATTGCAGCCTCACTGTAGCCATCAAATGCACCCTAACTGTAGTCACCAATTGCAGCCTCACTGTGCCCGTCAATCGTATTGTCACTGTGCCCGTAAATTTCACTCTCACTGTGCCTATGATTTGTAGCCTCACTGTGCACATCAATTGCAGCCTAACTGTGCCCATCAATTGCAGCCTCACTGTAGCCATCAATTGCAGCCTCACTGACTGTGCCAATCAATTTCAGCTTCACTGTGTCCATTATATGCAGCCTCACTGTGCCCATCATATGCAGCCTCACTGTGCCCATCAATTGCAGTCTCACTGTGCCCATCATATGCAGCCTCACTGTGCCCATCAATTGCAGCCTCACTGTGCCCATCATATGCAGCCTTACTGTGCCCATCAATTGCAGCCTCACTGGGCCCATCATAGGCAGCCTTGCTGTATGCCTCAATTGCAGAATCACTGTGCCCATCAATTGTAATCTCACTGTGTCCATCAATTGCATCCTCACTGTGACAGACCTAGCCAAGACAGAGGCTTTTGGAGAGTACTGAATGCCAGCCTCTTACCTTTTGATTATGTGCCCTGGATTTTAAGGGAACAATACTCTTTGTGAGGTAATTGGGAAATCCAGTCTGATCTGTACTAATCGGACTCAATGCTGTATATATAGGTATATATAATGTGTGCTTTCTTATTGTGTTTAGTACTATTTGCTGTGCTAGTTTGGGGTGGGGCTGTATTCCAATGTTCTATTGTGTTTGTCTGCCTGGGCCATCACAGGATGTGTATCCATATGGAGGGAGGGGGGATTGCTCCACCAGCTCTCCTTGCTGATAAGACTGTGTACTGATGAGACGTTAAACACACCTGACCTGTGTGTCCATTGTCATTGGACAGTATAACTCGCCCTCTTTTCCAAGGATGGGGGGAAAGAGTCTCTGAGTTATTTTATCTGTCGTGTCCATGTGTGATAATAAAGGAATTCATTCCTGCTTGAACCTCAAGACAGTGCATCTTGTCTCGTATTTGGGGGAGCATTATTTGTATGGGTTCCTGGTTTGGCTGCTGGAAGTGTTCGGTAGCTGCCTTTGTGTTTGGGTATGGAATGTCCTAAACGACTTTAACCCCATTCATACTCTGGGTGTTGTTACACTCACTGTGCCTATTAATTGCAGTCTCACTGTGCCCATCAATTGTAGCCTCACTGGGCCCATCATAGGCAGCCTCAATGACCGTGCCAATCAATTTCAGCTTCACTGTGCCCATCATATGCAGACTTACTGTGCCCATCAATTGCAGCATTACTATAGCCATTAATTGCACCCTAATTGTAGCCATCAATTGCAGCCTCACTGTGCCCATCAATTGCATTGTCACTGTGCCCGTCAGTTGCACTCTCACTGTGCCTATGATTTGCAGCCTCACTGTGCACATCAGTTGCAGCCTAACTGTGCCCATCAATTGCAGCCTCACTGTGGCCATCAATTGCAACCCCACTGACTGTGCCAATCAATTTCAGCTTCACTGTGCCCATTATATGCAGCCACACTGTGCCCATCATATGCGGCCTCACTGTGCCCATCTTTTGCAATCTCACTGTGCCCATCATATGCAGCCACACTGTGCCCATCATATGCAGCCTCACTGTGTCCATCAATTGCAGCCTCATTGTAGCCATTAATTGCAGCCTCATTGTGTGCGTCAATTGCAGCATCACTGTGCCCATCAATTGCAATCTCACTGTGTCCATCAATTGCATCCTCACTGTGCCCATCAATTGCAGCCTCACTGACTGTGCCAATCAATTTCAGCTTCACTGTGCCTATCATATGCAGCACAAAACAAGGGGAGGAAAGTGCACCAGAGATAAGCCACGTCCATAAAACATTCAGGATACAAAATAAGGTAGTACTGAGTATTACCAGGGAGGCAGACTTTTTAGGCTAAGAAACAGTGGAGAAGATATAGCAGTATAAAAAATATAAATTTATTGAAAAAATACAAATATCTAAAAAACAAAATGACAGTTGTAACTTAAAGCATCTATGATTATTGTGCAGTGAGCCCTTGTATGTCAATTTATATTTTTTATACTGCTATATCTTCTCCACTGTTTCTTTGCCTAAAAAATACGCCTCCTTGGTAATACTCAGTACTACCTTATTTTGTATCATCATATGCAGCCTCACTGTGCCCATCCATTGCAGCCTCACTGTGCCCATCATATGCAGCCTCATTGTTCCCATCAAATGCAGCCCTCACTGTGCCCATCCTATGCAGTCTCCCTGTGCCCATCAATTGCAGTCTCACTGTGCCCATCATATGTAGCCACACTGACTGTGCCAATCAATTTCAGCTTCACTGTGCCCATCATATGCAGCCTCTCTGTGTCCATCAATTGCAGCCTCACTGTGCCCATCACTTGCAGCCTCACTTTGCACATCAATTGCAGCCTCATTGTGCCCATCTTATGCAGTCTCATTGTGCCCATCAAATGCAGCCTCACTGTGCCCATCATATGTAGCCTCACTGTTCCCATCAATTGCAGCCTCACTGTAGCCATAAATTGTAGCCTCACTGTGCCCATCAATTCCAGCCTCACTGTGCACATCATATGCAGCCTCACTGTGCACATCAATTGCAGCCTCACTGTGCTCATCAATTGCAGTCTCACTGTGCCCATCAAATGTAGCCTCACTGTACCCATCAATTGCAGCCTCACTGTGTCCATCAATTGCAGCTTCACTGTGCCCATAAAATGCAGCCTCACTCTGTCCATCAATTGCAGCCTCACCATGCTCATCAATTGCAGCCTCACTGTGCCATTCATATGCAGCCTCACTGTGCTAATCAATTACAGCCTCACTGTGCACATCAATTGCAGCCTCACTGACTGTGCCAATCACTTTCAGCTTTACTGTGCCTATCATATGCAGCCTCACTGACTGTGCCAATCAATGTCAGCTTCACTGTGTCCATCATATGCAGCCTCACTATGCCCATTAATTGCAGTCTCACAGTGCCCATCTCACTGCGCCCATCAGTTGCAGCCTCACTGTAGCCATCAATTGCACCCTAACTGTAGTCATCAATTGCAGTCTCACTGTGCCCATCAAATGCAGCCTCACTGTACCCATCAATTGCAGCCTCACTGTGCCCATCAATTGCAGCTTCACTGTGCCCATAAAATGCAGCCTCACTCTGCCCATCAATTGCAGCCTCACCATGCTCATCAATTGCAGCCTCACTGTGCCATTCATATGCAGCCTCACTGTGCTAATCAATTACAGCCTCACTGTGCACATCAATTGCAGCCTCACTGACTGTGCCAATCACTTTCAGCTTTACTGTGCCTATCATATGCAGCCTCACTGACTGTGCCAATCAATGTCAGCTTCACTGTGTCCATCATATGCAGCCTCACTATGCCCATCAATTGCAGTCTCACAGTGCCCATCATATGCAGCCTCACTTTGCCCATCAATTGCAGCCTCACTGTAGCCATCAATTGCACCCTAACTGTAGCCATCAATTGCAGCGTCAGTGTGCCCATCAATTGCAATTTCACTGTGTCCATCAATTGCAACCTCACTGTGCCCATCAATTGCAGCCTCACTATGCCCATCAATTGCAGCCTCACTGTGGCCATCAATTGCAGCCTAACTGACTGTGCCAATCAATTTCTGTTTCACTGTGCCCATCATATACAGCCTCACTATGCCCATCATATGCAGTCTCACTGTGCCCATCAATTGCAGCCTCACTGTGCCCATCATATGCAGCCTCACTGTGCCCATCGTATGCAGCCTCACTGTGCAGATTAAATGCAGCCTCACTGTGCCGATCATATGCAGCCTCATTGTGCCCATCAAATGCAGCCTCACTGTGCCCATCATAAGTAGCCTCACTGTGCCCATCAATTGCAGTCTCACTGGGCCCATCATACGCAGCCCCACTGACTGTGCCAATCAATTTCAGCTTCACTGTGCCCATCATTTGCAGACTCGCTGTGCCCATCAATTGCAGTCTCACTGTGCCCATCAATTGCAGCCTCACTGTAGCCATCAATTGCACCCTAACTGTAGCCACCAATTGCAGCCTCACTGTGCCCGTCAATCGCATTGTCACTGTGCCCGTAAATTTCACTCTCACTGTGCCTATGATTTGCAGCCTCACTGTGCACATCAATTGCAGCCTAACTGTGCCCATCAATTGCAGCCTCACTGTAGCCATCAATTGCAGCCTCACTGACTGTGCCAATCAATTTCAGCTTCACTGTGTCCATTATATGCAGCCTCACTGTGCCCATCATATGCAGCCTCACTGTGCCCATCAATTGCAGTCTCACTGTGCCCATCATATGCAGCCTCACTGTGCCCATCAATTGCAGCCTCACTGTGCCCATCATATGCAGCCTTACTGTGCCCATCAATTGCAGCCTCACTGGGCCCATCATAGGCAGCCTTGCTGTATGCCTCAATTGCAGAATCACTGTGCCCATCAATTGTAATCTCACTGTGTCCATCAATTGCATCCTCACTGTGACAGACCTAGCCAAGACAGAGGCTTTTGGAGAGTACTGAATGCCAGCCTCTTACCTTTTGATTATGTGCCCTGGATTTTAAGGGAACAATACTCTTTGTGAGGTAATTGAGAAATCCAGTCTGATCTGTACTAATCGGACTCAATGCTGTATATATAGGTATATATAATGTGTGCTGTCTCATTGTGTTTTGTACTATTTGCTGTGCTAGTTTGGGGTGGGGCTGTATTCCAATGTTCTATTGTGTTTGTCTGCCTGGGCCATCACAGGATGTGTATCCATATGGAGGGAGGGGGGATTGCTCCACCAGCTCTCCCTGCTGATAAGACTGTGTACTGATGAGACGTTAAACACACCTGACCTGTGTGTCCATTGTCATTGGACAGTTTAACTCGCCCTCTTTTCCAAGGGTGGGGGGAAAGAGTCTCTGAGTTATTTTATCTGTCATGTCCATGTGTGATAATAAAGGAATTCATTCCTGCTTGAACCTCAAGACAGTGCATCTTGTCTCGTATTTGGGGGAGCATTATTTGTATGGGTTCCTGGTTCGGCTGCTGGAAGTATTCGGTAGCTGCCTTTGTGTTTGGGTATGGAATGTCCTAAACGACTTTAACCCCAGTCATACTCGGGGTGTTGTTACACTCACTGTGCCTATTAATTGCAGTCTCACTGTGCCCATCAATTGTAGCCTCACTGTGCCCGTCAATTGCAGCCTCACTGTGCCTGTCAATTGCAGCCTCACTGTGCTAATCAATTGCAGCCTCACTGTGCCCATCAATTGCAGCCTCACTGTGCCCGTCAATTGCAGCCTCACTGTGCCTGTCAATTGCAGCCTCACTGTGCCTGTCATTTGCAGCCTCACTGTGCCCATCAATTTCAACCTCACTGTGCCCATCAATTGCAGCCTCACTGTGGCTTTAAATGCAGCCTCACTGTGCCTGTCTTTTGCAGCCTCACTGTGTCCATCAATTTCAACCTCACTGTGCCCATCAATTGCAGCCTCACTTTGGCTTCAAATGCAGGCTCGTTGTGTTAATCAATTACAGCCTCACTCTGCCCATCAATTACACCCTCACTGTGCCCATCAATGCAGCCTCACTGTGCCCATCATGAGGGGTTCACTTCCCACCATCATCCCTGTGCTGAGTTCCAGGCCAGGTCTGTACACCTGCTGTGCCTGTGCCTATTATGAGTGTCCCCACTCCCTAGCGATGCAGCAGCAAAAGCCCACTGCACTAGCCCTGCTGCTCGCCCTGAATCCCCGGATGACACCTTGTCCACTCCAGCACCAGCTAAGCACAGACATCAGCCCTTCGGATCCACTTTCCCTAGCAGCGCTGCTTATTCCCTGGTCGTGGATGCTCACCGGATGACTCCTCCTGGCCTGCTCAGGCCTTGAGTTCTATCAACTCGTGAAACCAGAAGTGACGTCGCGGGTCTGATGAAAGCACCGCTAAGTCTTACAGACCGCGCCAATCAGGAGCTTAGTAGCACACTAAACACAGCGAGCATATTATAAGTGGGAGTGTTTGGGGCGATTCGCTCTGCGTCCCGAAGACACTCTAAAGGACACCAATCAAGCTTCTTAGCCACAATCACGTGTTTGGAAACACATTATGCTAAAAACGGGTGGAAGATGTAACATAGCACAAATTTATCCTTTAATACTTCTTTAATCATACAGACGCTTATACAGGAGAACAATTGATATATGGAAACATTGCTTGTTTTTGGTTTATTTTTATGTATATACCATACCTGGTCGATGCCCCTGAAGTTGGAAATTACTGAAGTAGACACCGCTACTTCAGTGTCTCCACTTGTTGGGGTCGGCCGTTCAGCACAGGGACCATTTAGAGAATGCTTTGCTTTCTGATTGAATGCAAATCAATCCCTAATTGGATGAGGTATAGAGGCACGGCAGCGAGATCACACTCTCCACCTATTCCAATCAGAGAATTTTTAACATTCATTCAGAAAATGCAAGGCATTCACTGAATGCTGACCAAACAGCCTCCTGTAGTCACAATACATCAGGCTGGCGGCTCAGCACGAGACCCAGAATTAGGTGGAGATCACTGGAGAAGTGGTGTCTACTTCAGTGATTTTCCAGCTTCTAGAAATATCAGCCATGGTATGGTATACCCATAGTTACATTGTTCCAAGCTGGACCAATGTACCTATGTACAACATACCGATGCATGGGATTCTTCTTTAATATAAATCTCAGCCATGTAAAAATTTTCCCAGGGTGGGTCTCTGACTTTATAGAATAATTCACTAGTCTCTTCCAACCTTTGAAATAAGAGGCTAAATACCTGACTGTGCCTGCCTCCTCCACATTATAGCTTACACAGAGCAGACCATGAAAAGCAACTAAGCCTAATGGAGACCTTAAAAGAAGGCCGTTCCCCAGAGAGGGGAAGCTAAGAACTGTGGAGCTGTCAAGGCAACTAGTCAAAGGTCCTTGTGAAATGACATAGTCATTAACAAATTTAAGGTCAGGGTATGCAGTATTCTAGCAAGTTGAGGACAGCACAAGTGATTAGATCCAAGGAGTTCAACAGGTCAGAGGTAGTAATTTAGCAAGAATGATTAGGGACAGAAAGGAAGGTAGCAGGGTCTAGACCAGTGGTGGTCAATATTCTTAATATTGAAGCCTCAAATGTGGCCCCTGACATTACCAAAGGGCCACAAAAATAAACAGTGAATACTCATTATCAGAGCCTGGATTTAGTTCAAGACTATGGGAGTGATGCAATAAATGGTCAGAGACTGTGGACATGATACAAGAGATGGTCAGAAACTGCAAACAAAATACAAGAGATGGTCATAGATTGCAGACATGTTACAGGAGATGGTCAAAGACTGCAGACATGCTGCAGGAGACTTTCAGAGACTGGGAAAATGCTATAGGAGTTGTGGCAGACTGGGGACGTGCTTTAGGAGACAGCCATAAATTGACATATTAGATGAGACTGCTAGAAATCAGTAATATAACAGAGCAATAGGGAACATTTAAGTGTCTGCAGGGTCATTGAGGACAGCACAAAAAGTGCCAAAGGGCCGCATGCAGCCCCAAGGCCACAGGTTGGGCACCAAGGGTTTGAACAGATGGCATACAAGACATAGGAAATCTGGATCACACAGACACAAACTCTAGTGATAACAGTCTGTGTAGACAATGTAGATGATACATTGGGTTATTGGAACAAGGATGCCTGTGCCCTTTTAAAAGAGTATAGAGCAATCAAGAGCCATAGCAGTGCAGGTGCATGGCCAACCTTAACAGATAAATAGGTGAGGGTCACTCTGCTGGGGGCTCTCTGATGGGGACACTCTGATGGGGGCTCTCTGATGGGGACACTCTGATGGGGGCTCTCTGATGGGAACAGTCTGATGGGGGAACTCTGATGGGGACACGCTGATGGGGATACTTTGATGGGGTTACTCTGATGGGGACACTCTGTTGAGGGTCACTCTGATGGGGGCACTTTAATGGGGACACTCTGATGAGGACACTCTGATGGTAGCACCTGCTCTCTGACGGGGCACCCTGATGGGGGAACTTTGACGGGGCACTCTGATGGGGGCACTCTGATGGAGACACTCTGATGGGGGAATTCTGATGGGGACACTCTGATGGGGAAACACTCTGCTGGGGACACTCTGCTGGGGTCACTCTGATAAGAAAACCTGCTCTCTAATGAGGGCACTGTGATAGGGTCATTCTGATGGGGTCACCGGTAAAGCCACATTGCACTGATAAGGCTGCATTGCCGGGCACTGGTGAGGCTGCATTGCTGGGCAATGATCAGACTGCATTGCTGGGCACTGGTGAGGCCGCATTGCTGGGCACTGGTGAGGCTGCATTGCTAAGCACTAGTGAAGCTGCATTGCTGGACACTGGTCAGGCTGCATTTCTGGGCACTGGTAAGGTTGTATTGCTGGGCACTGGTAAGGCTGCATTGCTGGGCACTGATGAGGCTGCATTGCTGGACACTGATGAGGCTGCATTTGCTGGGCACTGGTACGGCTACATTGATGGGCACTGGCAAGGCTGCATTGCTGGGCGCTGGTATGGCTGCATTTAAAGGGGCACTGATCAGGCTACAATTGATGGACACTGATCAGACTACATTTGATGGGCACTGAACAGCCTGCATTGATGGGCACTGGTCGGGCTGCATTGATGGGAATTGGTGAGGCTACATTGATGGGTACTGGTGAGGCTGCATGGATGGGTACTGGTAAGGCTGCATTGATGGGCACTGGTAAGGTTGCATTGATGGGCACTGGCAAGGCCCCATTGCTGGGCACTGGTAAGGCTGCATTTGATGGGCACCTCTAAGGCTGCATTTGATGGGCACTGATCAGACTACATTTGATGGACCCTGAGGAGTGAGCGGTCTGGGGCCTGGGCCCCACTTTGAACTATCAATACAGGCAGCCTGAGGAGAGGGGCACCCGGGCAGGCACACTCAGCACTACCGACCTCACTCCTCTGCATAGACCAACACATGTGTGCAAACACCTTGGGGCAGGAGGGGCCCAACATATCGGAGCCTGCATAGAGACATAGTGCAGAAGTTGCCCCCAGTCACTGCAACTTGTTTTAGAAATTCCCTGCAAGGGAACCATTATCACACATTGTGGTGTTTTTTGTTAGAATAGCATACAGGTTAAATTATTTTGTTGTTACATCTGTTCTATATTTGTTTAATGCATGTGAATTTTGGAGGTGTCCTTGTAAACTGACACTTTACAATAAATGTTGCACTTTATTTGTTAAAAAGGAGTATGTAATACACACACACTTTTTTATTTTTGAGGTGAGGGGGATCTTGGGTGAGTTCCCACACTTTTTTTCCCAGGACTTGACCCATGCTGTAGCTGCTGACTTTTAATATAAGGATACTTACCTGTCCAGGGATCCTCCGCTGCACCAATCACTCCCTCCTGTGGATGATCTCCTTCCCCATGCTGCTGGGGCCCCCAATATATGCCCCTCCATCAGCATTGCTTGCTTCCCCCCGTTCCCTCTGGTCGCTGCAGGGCATAGGGGTTCACTTGAGGATGGAGAGAAGAGGAAGGGTCTGTAAATATGTCATATTTACCAGCCCCTTCCTTTTCAGAATAAAAACAGTGAGCAATCGATACTAATCACTCACTGTGTTCATTCATAATTAAAGGATAATGAACTCTGTTTACTATGCTTCAGTTTATGAATGCGCAGGAGCCTCTGTACAGAGTGTTTCCTGTTCATTCTTCTATCATGCAGTTGAGGCTGTGGAAAAAGGATTGAGGATCTGTGTCCCTAGTCCCTTTCTCTGTCTCAAAAATGAGATGTCAGGGGTCTCTTTAGACACCTGATATTTCACCCAAGTCCCCCAACAGCATTGTGAAAATTAATAATAATATGTAAAAAAGATTACTAAAAATTACTAAAAATTATAATATATATATATATAAAATATGTAAAAAATAATGACAAATTAGTAAATAATAATTATAGACATTGTAAAACAAAATCATTAAATAAATGAAGGGCTTATTCACTGATGTTTTCTGGCGCATAAAGTGTGAATGAGCGGTTGGTTCGTGCCTCTGGAGCTGCCTGTTACTCTATGATGATGATGCAGGGGCTGTACAAACACAGCTGTAGGTCCTAATATAACAGGTATGTAGTGCTGGTAAGTGGCCCTGAATACACACTCTCTGTGTTTAGGGCTGTACACTTGTCAAATGAAGACCTTAGGATGCTTTCATACAGCTGCTGCATTCCCAATAGCATACCATAGGCTGCTTTCACACAACACCAGCCACTTAAAAAAAATGCAGATTTCACTGTACAGTCCACAGCGCCCATGTGAATAAGCCCCATTTGTGTACACCAATGATTTTTTTATTGTATTTTTAGCAAATATATTGATTTGTTCGTTTTTTTTTGGGTGGGGTGTTGTCAGGTAGGCTGAACAGGGAAAAGAGAAAAAAAAGCAGGGGGTGCCTCTATCTGAGTGTGGAGTATTAGAAACAGCTATTTGGTGGTGATGAATAAATATAGCACTCACATTTGATGAAGAAGGTATCGGCTTGTCATCTGTGGAAGTCTTAACATCTCTAACAGACATCAGCAGGCAAGCGGCTGTTGTGCAGAGATCGGTCGGGAAGCTGCTGGGTGGTAAGAAGTGGCCAGGAAGTTTGGCCAGGAAGCGGCTAGGCAGAAACAGACAGGAGCGCTGTGGATGGGGAAGCTTCTTCTGCATCTCAGAAGAGTGCCAAGCAAGCCAAGGACACCCAGACACTGATGCACACCATGCCGCTGGCCTCTCTATTCTCCAGCGCTTCCTTGTCACCACCCAGCAGCTTCCCGGCCGATCTCTGCACAACACCAGCCGATTGCCTGCCGATGTCTTCTAGAGATGTTAAGACTTCCACAGATGACAAGCCCATACTTTCTCCATCAAATGTGAGTGCTATATTTATTCATCACCACCAAATAGCCGTTTCCAATACTCCACACTCAGAGGCGCCCCCTGCATTTTTTCTGTTTTCACACACTAGGTTTAAAGGGGTTGTAAAGGTAATTTTTTTTTTCTTTAAAAATAACAAACATGTTATACTTACCTTCACTGCGCAGCTCGTTCTGCACAGAGTGGCCCCGAACCTGCTCTTCTGGGGTCCCTCAGCGGCTGTCTCAGCTCCTCCCCGCAATAACTAACCACCTTAATGCGAGCTCCCTCGCATGGTGGTTAGTTATTGCGAGCGCGCTCCCGTGATACAGCCGGCGACTATAGCCGCTCGCTGTATCACTCGGCCCCGCCCCCGGCGCGCCGCGTCATTGGATGTGATTGACAGCAGCGCGAGCCAATGGCTGCGCTGCTTTCAATCCATCCACTATAGCCAATCAGCGACCAGGCTGATCGGCTGAATGGAGGTTGGAAACGAGCGGCCGAGTTTCGAGGTGTCAGGTAAGTAAAACGGGGGGGCTGGGGGCGGCGGTATTATCAAAAGTTTTTTCACCTTAATGCATAGAATGCATTAAGGTGAAAAAATGTATACCTTTACAACCCCTTTAATCCAGCCCCTATATAGGAGAACTGTCTCTTCCCTCCATATGTTGATTTCTTTAACTGTTTACCCCCTTTTCACCCCTCACACCCACCCTGCTGCATTACTGGTCTGGCTACAGCAGCGCCATTGTTTTTTTCTACTGAAGGCTGTACAGGGTCCCATGATTTCTAACAGCTGCCCTGCACTATGCACAGCATTAAACTTGCCCCCAGATGTCACTTCAGTCACTTTTACAACCCCAGCAGCCCTGGCTCTTGTAGTGCTGAATACAAGTACATATTCCATAGAAAGCCCATGATATAGCTTCTAAAATCCTCTGGCAGCTTGAAATTGTAGTTAGAGACCAATGGAAATGGTGATTTAAAGCTTACAGAATACTGAAGCTGCAACTGAACAGAGGAAGCAATGTCACTAATTATAGGAAATAAAAATATTTAGAAGGAGGATCACTGTATTATTAAAATGTAATGCTTCTGTTAATTAGTTTGAATTGACTGACATACATAAGTACCATTTTAGTGCATCTCACAAAAAAGAAGGAGCCAGTAATCCCATTTATATATTTGGCAATATAATGCTAGCAGAAATCAAGAGACTCTTAAACAGAATGAGAAAATGGTGATGTCCGCAGAGATTTAAATTGCTCAGTACAGACTTTAGGCGTCCCCTCCGCCTCTTTCTCCTTCAGATCTCAAGCAAAATTTAACATTATTGAACCACTTCTAAAAGAATTACTAATTCATGATTGTATTTTTATCCTTTCTTGTAATGAACAGAATGTGCCATCAATGTTAAAGCTTTATGTTTTATAAATATCTTGTCATGATGCATTTCTCTTAATGATGAATCATGTATCTGGAGTGCTTGTGTGCCTCCTGATCCCCGACCACCAACTCCCAACCCACACTGTCAATCAGCCAATCATCAGTAGTTATGAAAGCGATAAACTATTCCATCTCACCACGGATCAAAGGCACATTTTGATGCTTTTGGACATGAACAGCCTGTTTAGGACAACCTTTGAGAGCAACAAGAAGCAGTTTCGGTGTTGGAAGAGATTGTTTCTGCTCCTACAGATTTTCTTACAAGTTGGAAAAAATATGGGCCCAGCTTTTTTTCTTCCTGTAGAAAAGAGGGAAAAGGTGGTAGATGCACTCATCGCACTATAAAAGGTGCGCAAATACCGTGTAACATAAAAAGTTGCAACGACCACCATTTTATTCCCTAGGGTGTCTGCTAAAATATATATACTGTATATATCTATATATCTATATATCTATAGATATATAGATATATAGATATCTATATATCTATATATAGATATATAGATATATAGATATATATCTATATATATATATATATATATAATATTTGGGGGTTCTGAGTAATTTTCTAGCAAAAAAATGATGGATGATTTTTACATGTAGGAGAGAAGTGTCAGAATTGGCCTGGGTGGCAAGTGGTAAATTACCATAAGTAAGTAATATACAAATAAATATTATATATTGTTTTTAAGGTAAGTTACTATATTTTAAAAAACTTTACATAAGCAGGTGGCTTAACGGACAAATTACTGAAGTTTGAAGTCATAACTTCAAAATAGTAATTTCACAGTAAATAGATAAATAATAAACAATTATGTGATAACGTATAGCATAATAATAATAATAATTATCATTATTTCGCTTGATTAAAACAGTACCTTTTCAGCAGCAGCAGATTCTCCTTCTCCCTCTTAACTGTGTGTAAACCCATGCTTTTTCCTTCTAGTTACAAAGGCTGGGCTGGAAGGGAGCATGTGTCTTTTAGACACATGCCCCCTTCTATGACACTGCAGTGAGAGGAGAGCCTCCACTGCAGCATTTTTATGGAACAGCTTGTTCCGATGGTTCTTTACCATTGGCCCAAGGCTCCAAGCTGTCCATTAAGCTCGGTGCTTCTGACAAGAAGTGAGAGGCACTGTGAGCTCATCCTCTCAGTCTGCTGCAAACAATGTGCCAGCTTGTATTTAAACTGGCTGCTCTGTACAGTGGGGGAAAAAGTATTTAGTCAGCCACCAATTGTGCAAGTTCTCCCACTTAAAAAGATGAGAGAGGCCTGTAATTGTCATCATAGGTATACCTCAACTATGAGAGACAAAATGTGGAAAAAAATCCAGACAATCACATTGTCTGATTTTTGAAAGAATTTATTTGCAAATTATGGTGGAAAATAAGTATTTGGTCAATATCAGAAGTTCATCTCAATACTTTGTTATATATCCTTTGTTGGCAATGACAGAGGTCAAACGTTTTCTGTAGGTCTTCACAAGGTTGTCACACACTGTTGCTGGTATGTTGGCCCATTCCTCCATGCAGATCTTCTCTAAAGCAGTGATGTTTTGGGGCTGTCGCTGGACAACACGGACTTTCAACTCCCTCCAAAGGTTTTCTGTGGGGTTGAGATCTGGAGACTGACTAGGCCACTCCAGGACCTTAAAATGCTTCTTACGAAGCCACTCCTTCGTTGCCCGGGCGGTGTGTTTGGGATCATTGTCAAGCTGAAAGACCCAGCCACGTTTCATCTTCAATGCCCTTGCTGATGGGAGGAGGTTTGCACTCAAAATCTCACGATACATGGCCCCATTCATTCTTTCATGTACACAGATCAGTCGTCCTGTTCCCTTTGCAGAGAAACAGCCCCAAAGCATGATGTTGCCACCCCCATGCTTCACAGTAGGTACGGTGTTCTTTGGTTGCAACTCAGCATTCTCTCTCCTCCAAACACGATGAGTTGTGTTTCTACCAAACAGTTCTACTTTGGTTTCATCTGACCATATGAAATTCTCCCAATCCTCTTCTGGATCATCCAAATGCTTTCCAGCAAACCTCAGACAGGCCTGGACATGTACTGGCTTAAGCAGGGGAACATGTCTGGCACTGCGGGATCTGAGTCCCTGGTCATAGTGTGTTACTGATGGTAGCCTTTGTTACGCTGGTCCCAGCTCTCTGCAGGTCATTCACTAGGTCCCCCTGTGTGGTTCTGGGATTTTTGCTCACCGTTCTTGTGATCATTTTGACCCCACGGGGTGATATCTTGCGGGGAGCCCCAGATCGAGGGAGATTATCAGTGTACTTGTATGTCTTCCATTTTCTAATTAGTGCTCCCACAGTTGATTTCTTCACACCAAGCTGCTTGCCTATTGCAGATTCAGTCTTCCCAGCCTGGTGCAGTTCTACAATTTTTTTTCTGGTGTCCTTCGACGGCTCTTTGGTTTTCACCATAGTGGAGTTTGGAGTGTGGCTGTTTAAGGTTGTGGACAGGTGTCTTTTATACTGATAATAAGTTCAAACAGGTGCCATTAATACAGGTAATGAGTGGAGGACAGAGGAGCCTCTTAAAGAAGAAGATACAGGTCTGTGAGAGCCAGAAGTCTTGCTTGTTTGTAGGTGACCAAATACTTATTTTCCACCATAATTTGCAAATAAATTCTTTCAAAAATCAGACAATGTGATTGTCTGGATTTGTTTCCATATTTTGTCTCTCATAGTTGAGGTATACCTATGATGACAATTACAGGCCTCTCTCATCTTTTTAAGTGGGAGAACTTGCACAATTGGTGACTGACTAAATACTTTTTTGCCCCACTGTATGTAGCTTCTGACAGGCTGCGCAAGGAGCCCTGTATCTCTAGAACCATGAGTGCCAGGAGCCCTAGTGGTGGGGTAGGACTTCAGCTACCTATTCCCCAAATTTGGAGTCTCTGTGCCCCCAAGTCGCCGAGCTACGACCCTTGAAGCTTGATCATTTTTTAGGGTTTTTTTGGTACTTTTTTTTATGTTCATGGCAGGCTCTGCCTCACCTGCCTTGCCTGACTGTACTGTGCAGTAAAGTCACTATGTAAAGTGTATGTATAGTCAAAGCATCTTTTTTTACTTTTGAATAGAGTTAGAAAGGCTTAAAACCCCTGCCATTTTTTTTGTATCATTGGAAAAATTTACATTAATTTCCTGTCCCAGAGAAAGTCCCAGAGAAAACAGGAAATTTGATGAAATCTCCCAAAGTGAAGGGAACTACCCTCTTGCATAGTTGTCTCTGGAACAATTGTCCCTATTAGAAAATGATCCCTCACCTCTTGTTTTGGGAACAATTGTAATATTTTGTATTAACTCTCACAGTGTTTTACACTGCTGTTTGTGCGATTATTTTGGATATTTTGCCACACTTCTTCCAAAGATCACGCAGGAGGAAGCGGCAAGCAATCCAAAAAGAAAAGAGAGACCGATTAGGCCTCATGCACACTAGGCATCAAAACTGCCACTTTTAAGGGCATTTGTCTTTTTTTTTTGCCTCTAAATGCCCCTTTGTGTTAGTATATGTGTCAATGCACACATAGGCATTTACAGGTGTTTGGAGGCAGGGGCGTTTAGAGGCATAAAAAAACAAACAAATCCAGCACATTCAGGAGAGGAGCGTTTTTACACAATAAAAATGCTTGATGCACCTAGTTGTGTGTAAATGCATCTAAATGCTCCCAAACATGCTTAAAGCATAACTCCACTTTGTTGCGAAAAAAACATTTGTCTCCGGGTGATCTATGTACATTACAAGGTGTAGCACCCTGATGTTTAGGCAGGGTTGCTAGTAAATTTACCTGCCAGGTGTAGTTGCCTTGGTCAATTGATAGGAGATCAATTGATTCCACCCTAATTCTGGAATTGCTGCACTTCTCTCTTTTGTCACTAGATGGCCAGGTATCTTGTAACAATAGATAAGAAAAGGGCATTGCAAGGACAGATTAGGAATAGATGGGGTATCTCAGCAAATGGGCAGGGATCTTCTTGGGTCCCTTGGCCTGCTGGGAGAACCTATTTATTTGTGTGAGGTGTCCTGTGCCACTGGGGTGGCTGTTTGGGTGGACATGTGTTGTACTGCCCCGAGCTGCTAGGCCAGAGCCTGAGGCCTATCCCAGGGACATCTGGCTGCTAGGCTGTCTGAGGGCCTATCCAGAAGCAGGAGAGCAGCGCAGGGTTGGGACAGCGCCTTGCAGTCCAAACAAAAGTGACAGTTCTGCCGGCTGGAGAACCTGTCATGGTCGGAGGTAGAGGGCAAGCTGTCGCCTCTAAGGGACCATCCACCTTGTTACCAGGGACCATCGTGAATAGCTAAACAAGTACCATAGCAGTATTCTCACCAGTCGGGGACGGTGAAGAATTGGGAAACTTCGGTAGATGTCAAGCCAGGGACCCAGCCATCAGAGGTGACACTTACAGAGCAGTCATGTGTGCCAAGCCAGGGACCAAGCATGCCAGTGAGGTGACGCTTGAGGAGTATTTGTGAGTGCCAAGCTAGGGACCCAGCAGGGACATGGGGGTGACACTTGAGGAAAATATTCAGTGAGAAGATTGGAGGAGCTCAGGAGATCCAGTGGCAGTGGATCAGCGGGTCTAGGTGATAGACTGGGAGCTCAGTTGAGTGAAGATCGAAAGAGGAGATAGTGGAGGAAGTGAAAGAGTTCATTGCAACCTTTGTTAGAAACTGTTCAAGATTGTTGCCATAGGAGACAGCGTGTCTACACGTGCAGATGCTTTTCCCTGCATGGTTGTCTACCTATAGAAGTCTCGTGGTCTGCTAATTAACATTGCAACTACTAAAGGGTGTCCTGGTCCTAAACCCTTTCTCCCACAGTTCTGTTTAAGAGACAATAGATCTCTTTGCATTCAAGTGTCTGGCGCCCATTAATCTACCTTACACTGCACCCACCATGCCTCATAACCCACTCTACACAGAAGGATGTCAGCTGTCCCTAACTCTGGAGGTCATCATTTAGGCCTGGAGACTTGGCTACAAAGGATTTTAACAAACGTTGTTGCAGATTCTTACCTCTTGTTATTCTGAAGAAATCCCTGTGTTTGTCTGTATCCATGTGGGAAAGTGAGTCTAATGGGAGTGGTTTCATAACTCTCAATCAGCTGTGCAACTGCAGGGCTCTAATGAAAAATCTGCTGGGCCTGCATCCCTTTAGATGTGATTTACTATTGTTAGTATCTCACCAAAAATGAAATTTTTGTTGCAGGGGATGCCTGAAATCTGACTTGTATCTTAGTGCAGACTTCTGGGAAAATCAGTGAGCCAATCACACAAGCAGGAAATTTTGTTTCTGGGGGGCGTTCTGTACACATTCTGTGTATAGAACACCTCCATGTAGCCATCCTGCATTACATTTTCAGAAAATTACAAAGCTGCAGATTGAAATGGAAAGGGAATTTTCAATAGCATTCAATTACAATATGACTTGTGTAGCAATTATATACACTATATTATTTTTTCTTTATTTGCTATTTTTTTTCCCAAGAAAGTAGAGTTACCCTTTAAGTGTTAAGCACCTTTATAGTGCTTGAGCATTCATTAATTTCAATGGCTAGAATAGATTAAAGCAGAGTTCCACCCGAAAATGGAACTTCCGCTTTAAGTACAGGTTACCCCCTTACATGCCACATTTGGCATGTCATTTTTTTTTTAGGGGGGGGGGAGCGGGTACCCAGTTTTGACAGGCACCCAGTTCCCACTTCCCCCTCCCTCCCTGCAATTTTCCGGGACATGTCATAGGTCCCAAAAGAGTGCCCGGCCATTCACAGCGCACAGCGCGGCTTGCGCATGCGCAGTGCGCTCCCGGCTGTGCAGTCACAGCCGGGCACCCACAGTTACAATGCGGGCAATGCAGAGAGGAGGGGAGAGGAGCGAGGCTTTGTGCGCCCGCATCACTGGACCATGGGATAGGTGAGTGTCTGTTTATTCAAAGTCAGCTGCTACAATTTTTGTAGCCGCTGACTTTTAAATGTGTGGAAATCCGCTTTAATATTCTGGTCTATTAACCACTTCCCGCCCGGCCAATAGCAGAATGATGGTCGGGCGGTGGTTCAGTTATCTTGACTGGGTGTCATATAAGGTCCAGCAGGATAACAGCTGCGGCGCGCCCGTGGGGGTGCGCATCGCGCCAATCGATGGTGCAGTGTGTCAGTCTGGCACACCGCTACACCGATCTCGGTAAAGAGCCTCTGACGGAAGGCTCTTTACCACGTGATCAGCTGTGTCCAATCACGGCTGATCACGATGTAAACAGGAAGAGCCGTTGATCGGCTTTTCCTCACTCGCGTCTGACAGACGCAAATAGAGGAGAGCCGATCGGCTGCTCTCCTGACAGGGGTCTGTGCTGATTGTTTATCAGTGCAGTCCCCCCTCGGATGCCTGCCCAGGACCACCAGGGATTGCCACCACACTGGACCACCAGGTATGCCAACCTAGACCACCAGGGAAATGCCAATCAGTGCCCAGGCAGCTGCCAATCAGTGCCCATCCCCAATGCCTGCCAGTCCCATCAGTGATGCCTATCAGTGCCATTTATCAGTGCCCATCAGTACCCATTAGTTCCACGTATCAGTGCCCATCAGTGCCACCTATCAGTGCCCATTAGTGCCCAGCAGTGCCGCCTATCAGTGTCAACCATAAATACCCATAAGTGCAGCCTTTGAGTGCCCATCAGTGTCACATATCAGTACCCATCAGTGCCCACCAGTGCCACCCATGAGTGCCCATCCCTTCAATGCCTGCCAGTCCCATCAGTGATGCCTATCAGTGCCATTTATCAGTGCCCATCAGTGCCCATTAGTGCCACGTATCAGTGCCCATCAGTGCCGCCTATCAATGCCCATCAGTGCTGCATATCACTGCCACCCATCAGTGCCGCCTATCAGTGCTCATCAGTGCTACCTATCAGTGCCCATCGTCAGTGCCCATCAGTGCCCGTCAGTGCCACCTCATTGGTGCCACCTCATCGGTGCCACCTTCAGTGCCCGTCATTGCCGCCTTATCAGTGCCAATCAGTGAAGGAGAAAACGTACTTATTTACAAAATTTTATAACAGAAACAAAAGAAAAGCTTTTTTTTTTCAAAATTTTCGGTCTTTTTTTATTTGTTTAGGTGGTGATCAAATACCATCAAAAGAAAGCTCTATTTGTGGGAACAAAATGATAAAAATTCTGTTTGGGTACAGTGTAGCATGACCGTGCAATTGTCATTTAAACAGCAACAGCGCTGAAAGCTGAAAATTGGCTTGGGCAGGAAGGGGGTGTAAGTGCCTGGTATTGAAGTGGTTAAATGGATGAATGCCAAGATGCATGTACCTGAATGTGTCTAAACAAGCCTAAACACGTTTGAAAAACAGCCTGTGTTTAATGCTGCTTTCTTCTGCGAGGAGAAAGGAGTTTAGAAGAGTTGCAGTGGTCATGAGGTCTAAACCTGACAACATTTACAACCCTTTCCATTCTACTAAAATGAGAAGTATGCATGAGGCCTAATCAGTCTCTCTGTCATTTTTGGTAAGATTGCTCCTATGTGGCCTTTGGAAGAAGTATGGGGAAATATCCAGAATAATCACACAGACACCAGTATACAACACTCTTCCTCACTAAGCCAAATAGAAAAAAAATTCAAAATTGAGTAGCGACCATGATGACCATGTAAAATATTGTGCAATATAGAGCCCTTCCTTGAGGAACAATACCAACTCAACACTTCATGTTAAAAGAGCTTGTGAGAAATCTCATATATAGCCTGATCTTTTGAAAGGTGCTACAACACCTACAAAAGAGTGTAAAACTAGATCAATCATTTCATGTCAGTCTTAGGAACTAGACATGTGCACTGCCAAAAACTGTGTTAGTTTCATTAATTTTTTTTTTTTTTTTTCGGGTCATTCGTTATGATCGCAATTTGTAAAATTCGTAAATTCATACATTCATAAATTCGTACATTTGTACATTCAAAATTTTGGAAATTTGGAAATTCGAAATTCTAAAATCAGAAGACCCGAAAATTTGAAAATCTGAAATGACTAACTATTAAATTATAGGTATTGGAATTTCCTTTCAAATTTGGCTGTTAGTGAACGTAACAAATACAAATTTATCTGAAGTTACGAATTATCCGAAATAACGAATGCCGCATCTAAACAAATGGAACGGAACAAATTAATAATAAATAATAATAATAATAAAATGTTTTTATTATTATTATTGTTATCTATTATTATTAATTCATTACATTCCATTCATTTAGATACGGCATTCGTTATTTTGGATAATTTGTGACGTCGGATAAATTTGCATTGGTTACGTTCACTAAGGCCCCTTTCACACTGGGGCGGTGGGGGCGTCGTGGGTACAACAGCGCTATTTTTAGCGCTGCTGTACCGTCGTTCTTGCAGCGGTATTCGGCCGCTAGCGGTGCGGTTTTAACCCCCGCTGGCGACCGAAAAAGGGTTAAAATCCCTCGTACAGCGCGGCTATAGCCGCGGTATTGCCGCAGTATAGCCGCGCTGTCCCATTGATTTCAATGGGCAGGAGCGGTGAAGGAGCGGTGAATACACCGCTCCTTCACCACTCCAAAGAAGCGGTTTGCAGGACTTTTTTCACCGCCCTGCCTGCGCACCGCTTCAGTGTGAAAGCCCTCGGGCTTTCACACTGAACAAACAGCGGAGGCTGTTTAGGGGCGGTTTGCAGGCGGTATTTTTAGCGCAATACCGCCTGCAAACCGCCCCAGTGTGAAAGGGGTCTAACAGCCAAATTTGAAAGGAAATTGCAATACCTATAATTGAATAGTTAGAAATAGTTAAGTTATTATTAGTTAATTATTATTTCAGATTTCCAAATTTACAAATTTATGAATGTATGAATTTATGAATGTGCGAATGTACGGATTTACGAATGTATGAATTTATGAATTTTTGAATATTCAAATTTACGAATATTCAGAAAAATTTTTAAAACGGGTTTTCGTTAATTCGGATATTAACAAATTTGTCAAAAAACTAATTCGGAACAAAATGAATTGCATATGTCTATTAGGAACATCTGAGATGACAAACATAATGTTTTGTCTTCTGATACGGGCTTATGATCAGCCCCCAGCAGGGATCAAAAGTCAAACTACAGAGATCAATGTGATCCATAGCCATGCGTTCACTAGCTCAATAGATCCAATAGCCAATTGTTAAACTAGTCACAGTGTACGCTAATTCGACAGTTCTTTCCTCCTTCTCCAGAGAGTTTCTCCTGAGAAATTTATATAAAACCTTATTTAATCAAATAAGGTGAAGTGAACCAAATATCTTAGGAAGGAATTTTTTTATTAGAATTCACAAACCTTCCCTCTATGCAAAAAAAACAAAAATTAGTAGAATTCTGCTTTAAGCTGCCAGGCATTATTACAAAGTTGACTGCCAGTATGGGCACCACCCTGTAGAGCTTATGTGACCATCAGTATTCAGTCATTCCAACCACCGAAGTAGTAAACAAAACTCTGTGAAATGTGCGCTGTAATAAACTGCTTTTTTTATTAATTAATTTGAAAACACTTCATTTTTGTAAGTGTTATTTTGTTTTCTTTTAATTAACAAGAAATGTACATTTTCGCTCTAGCACTAACAAACAAAAGCAAATTCAGATTTTCAGTTCAGGTTGTTATTATTCATTAATGAGCAAGAAGAAAGATGACATTACGTTTGTCAGTGATTGCAAACCACAAAAGTATTATTAAAAGCATTTCACAAGATGCATCTCCTGGCAGAATATTTGATGGGCACCAAATACTATATTCCATTTATAATTGTCTCTAGAGAGACAGTACAAATGTTGCTTTATTTTCTTTTTACTTAGATTAGAACTTTGAATCAATATGTATTTTACAATATGTGTATAAAAGTATGCTAACACTACTACAATCACCCAAAAACACTGAAAAAGCCACCCGTGCATAATAGTTACATACAGTCTATGGTCTCCCTAATTTCTGCTTGTACTGAACCTGCAAACATGCTGGCAGATCATATTCATTTGAACAAAGAGCAGTAAACTAAAGAGGAAGATTAGTGGTGAGATTTTTGTAAGATGTAGGGATTACATGATTAACCACTTCAGCTTCCTGACCAGACCATTTTTTGCGATATGGCACTGCGTTGCTTTAATTGACAATTGTGCAGTCGTGCGATGCTGTACCCAAATATAATTGATGTCCTTTTTTCACACAAATAGAGCTTTCTTTTGCTGGTATTCGATTGCCTCAGTATTTTGGGGGTTTTTTGCGCTATAAACAAAAATAAAAATCCCTATAAGCATATATTGATAGGTTTGCGCAAAAGTTATAGTGTCCAAAAACTATGGGATATATTTAGGGACTTTTTTTTATATTGTTTATGTCATGGTGGAGATCAGTGATTTTTAGTGGGACTGAGGATAAATTGGACACTATGTGACACTTTTTAGGGGCCAGTGACACCAATACTGTGATCAGTGCTAAAATAATGCACTGCCACAGTATAAATGACACTGGCAGGGAAGGGGTTAACACCAGGGGTGATCAAGGGGTTAAATGTGTTCCTGGGAGGTGCTTACTAACTGTGTGGGGGATGGATACACTGGAGGAAAAGAGAGAATAGAGAGCTTAGCTGAAACACAAAATCTCTCTTTTGCTCCTTGACAGATCAGCAGTTTGCCTTGTCTCTCCACAGAACGATCGGTGGGTCGCGGCAGCCATCGCGCCCGCTGGACCCACTGATTAGCTCCTGCTGTGTCCAATCACAGCAGGAGCGGCACTCTGGCAGCACATGCGCGCCCCCTACACTGCAAGTACAACATTACGTACAGGTACGTGATTTTGCACAGCCGGGCTACTCTGCCACAGTATATATGTGGTGGATGGTCCGGAAGCGGAAAATGTTAAAAAACCACAGGAGAAGGCTTGGGACAAGTCCTTTATTAAAAATAAAACTATTAAAAATAAAAAAGAGATTCCAGCAAAGTAATCCAATAAATCCATGCTCCTACTCCAGCGATGTAATCCAATTCTCGATCTCCAGCGATGGATGATCTCCAGCGACTCCAGCGAGGAACACGCACAGGATCCTGCCTCCACTGGTGGCATCCAGCCAATGACGCGGCGCCAGCTTGACAGCTCTTGACCCCATCCCCCTCTGACAAGGGGAAATACTGGGTTTTCCAAGTGACGTGTACGGGTGACCCCGCCCCCCTCTGATGCAATGCAGGATTCCCGTTGCATCAGAGGGGGCGGGGTCACCTGTACATGTCACTGGGCCCTCAGCTACATAAGAGCTGTCAAGCTGGCGCCGCGTCATTGGCTGGGTGCCTCCAGTGGAGGCAGGATCCTGTGCGTGTTCCTCGCTGGAGTCGCTGGAGATCATCCATCGCAGGAGATCGAGAATTGGATTACATCGCTGGAGTAGGAGCATGGATTTATTGGATTACATTGCTGGAATCTCTTTTTTATTTTTTTAATTTTGAATAAAGAACTTGTCCCAAGCCATCTCCTGTGGTTTTTAAACATTTTGACACTTTCTTTTTGTGAAATGGTAGGGGTACAATGTACCCCTCACCAATTCACACGGGGGGGCGGGATCTGGGTGTCCCCTTTGTTAAAGGGGGCTTCCAGATTCCAATAAGCCCCCTGCCCGCAGACCCCCACAACCACCGGGCAAGGGTTGTGGGGATGGGGCCCTTGTCCCCATCAACATGGGGACATTCTCCCCATGTTGAGGGCATGTGGCCTGGTACGGTTTATGAGGGGGGGCGCTCTCTCGTCCCCCCTCTTTTCCTGCGGCCTGCCAGGTTGCGTGCTCAGATAAGGGTCTGGTGTGGATTTTTAAGGGAACCCCGCGCCTTTTGTTTTATCATTTTGGCGCAGAGTTCCCCTTAAAATCCATACCTCAGGTCTGGTATGGATTTTTGTGGGGAACCCCACCCCATTTTTTTTTACATTTTGGCATGGAGTTTCCCTTAATATCCATACCAGACCTGAAGGGCCTGGTAATGGAATTTTGGGGGACCCCACGCATTTTTTTTTTTTTTTATCTTTCAATGACTTTCAATGACTTTTATGTGTATTGTCAGGACCAACAATTCATTAATAGCCGGCACTAGCGCTAGTACTTTTAAATTACTTTTTAGAAATGTCATTTTGCTCTCAGACTGTTATAAACACAGGAAACATGCGCTACTTTTCAGGCATACTATAGACACCCCCCAGGTATGAAATTTAAAGGAATATTTCACTTTTATTGTTTCACTTTAAGCATTATTAAAATCACTGCTCCCCGAAAAAACAGCCGTTTTTAAAACTTTTTTTTGCATTGATACATGTCCCCTGGGGCAGTACTCGGGTCCCCAAACACTTTTTATGACAATAACTTGCATATTAACCATTAAAATTAGCACTTTAGATTTTTCCCATAGACTTTTAAAGGGTGTTCCGCGGCTTTTCGAATTTGCCGCGAACACCCCAAATTGTTCGCTGTTCGGCGAACGGGCGAACAGCCAATGTTCGAGTCGAACTCATGTTCGACTCAAACAGATAGCCCATCCCTAGTCGTGTGTACAGGGCATAAGTGATGGACCTTCCAAGAAGGGTGGACTCTCTTTTGACAGGATAAGTAATAGAAAAACTTCTACCAAAACCACACTCATGTGTATATATGCACCTTACTGAATGGCAAGACCATCTGTAACGGATGGTCAAACATGCTCTGTGTGTAATCCATGCCGTAAGGGAATTGCTGGAACTCCAAGAGACCTTCATTATATCACTCAAAAACATCCACTAAAAGGTCAAGAAAAATGGGGAGAAACTCTCATGGTGTAGTATGTAAATAAACTGGTTTAATGTAAACAATTGAAAATACTCACATAGCAGATAAAAAAAACAAACAACATCATATATTGCAGTACACAAGCATCGGAACTTCCTCCTCGTGCTGAAGTGGAAGGGTGTACAGCACGAGGTGGAAGTTCCGATGTTTGTGTACTGCAATATATGATGTGTCTTGTTTTTTTTATCAGCTATGTGAGTATTTTTATTTGTTTACATTACATGTGTCAAATGCAAGGCCCGTGGGCTGAATCCAGCCCGCCAGGCCATTTCATGTGGCCCATGCACCTCTCCTGCAGCTGCAGCACCCCTCTTATCTCTGCCCCCACCTGTACAGAAGTACACCTACAGATCATGCATCTCTATGTGCACCTTCAGGACCCCCTTGTCTCCATCTCCCCTCGTCTCAGAATTCAACAGACTCTGGAAGCTGACTCCAGCCCTCCTCTGGTCCTCCTCCAGACCCTGCACTTTCTGCCTCCCAGCTTTACCCCCTTCTTAAGGGAGTGCATTGTGATGTAAGGGAGGGTGGAGGACTCTTGACTTCTGATGGTGATGGGGGGGGGGGGGGTGCTCTGGCTATCTGCTTATAAATATTATGAGAATTATACAATTCTATGCCAGGAGGGTCCCACACTGCTGGTATCATCCACAAAAGTATTCATTGGAGAGGAGACTGTTTAGACAAAACACCATGGCAGATACAACTGCCCCTTTCGAGGGCAACCATAATGCTAATGCAGCCCACGATGAAATTGAGTTTGACACCCCTGGTTTACATTAAACCGGTTTATTTACATACTGCACCATGAAAGTTTCTCTCCATTTTTCTTGACCCTTCGGTGGATGTTTTTGAGTGATACAAGGAAGGTCTCTTGGAGTTCCAGTGATTCCCTTGCCGCATGGATTACACACAGTGTGTTTGACCATCCGTTATAGGTGGTCTTGCCATTCGGTAAGGTGCATTTATACACATAAGTACGGTTTTGGTAGAGGTTTTTCTATTACTTCTCCTGTCAAAAGGGAGTCCATCCTCATGAGATTCATCACTTATATGATTTTGGGACTTCCTTTTAAAAGCAGTCCCCGGGTTACAAACAAGATAGGGTCTGTAGGTTTGTTCTTAAGTTAAATCTGTTTGCAAGTTGGAACAGGTACATTTTTCAAGTGTAGCTCCAGCCCCAAAAAAATATTTTTAAGCTTTTTGGATAGCATAGGGAAGGGTTAACACCCCTGTAATGTTTGTTTTGGTGTCTGTGCCCTTGTTCAGAAGATTTCACCTCACTTCCTGTCCCAATGACAATTGGATTTTGAAAATTTTGGGTTGTTGTGGAAACAAGCCTTGGTGATAAAGCATCAGTGGAGACCCTTTTCCCATAATACCTCTTACAGGAGTGAATTTCCCTTCCTAGGGGTAGATTTCCTCTCACTTCCTGTTGTCTTCCTCCATTTGTAAGTAGGCGTCATTTGTAAGTCGGATGTTTGTAACTAGGGGACAACCTGTATATTTCCAAATCCTGTGGATTTATCACTTATATGAACTCTTGATATTTATATTTTCGCACACTTGTGGAGGTGAATTTATTTACAGCAATATTTGGTTTTCTCATTTGATGGTCTCTTTTTTTCACAAAATAATTGTTTTATCATGTATATTTCTTTGCATGAATTTATTTATTATTGTTTTTTGAGCTTTGCACTTTCTAAATTTGCAGGCGTCAAAAGGCTGCACACCTGGTGTTCTCTAAGCATAAGAGTGTCTGATGTATACAAGTATATTGGATAACGGAGTCAGTACAGAGAACTAGGAGTCAATAGTGTTATTGCTGCTTGCTTCTAAGCCCGGGACACCTGCCTTATGTTGACTGTCACATGACCGCAGCTCCCAGCCGGAAGTTCAGGCATTAGCAAGCGCAGTTCCACTTGTCCCCAAATGTGGTGATAAGCCCCCCCCCATAAGGGTACACTGACAAAACCAAGAACCTAATGGTACTTTCTGCTGCACATCTTTGCAAAAATGAAACAAATATTCTGTATTTTTAAATTATTTGTTATACACCTACATTTTCCAGTCTGTAAGATTACATATTTTATGACAATTGTGTGCAAAAATAATGGCAATCAATATCAAGGTTGAGCATACATTCACATAAAAAGCAGCTCTCCTCTATCATCCTTCCACCAGTTGATTTTCCTGTCTACCAGTTTTCAGTAATCCTTCTACAGTCCCTAGCACCCTTGCAACTGTATTAGCATTATAGAAATGAACTTAGGTCTAGCCCAGCAAGGGAACTACTGGCATTGTACATGTTAGGTTTGGCATAGAACCAGACTTGTTTATGACTCCTTCCATTAAAAAATTCATGTTAAGATCATATAACTCACCTCTCCCATTACATCAACCTCATCACATGCCACTCCTTCAAACCAAAATGTCACTGCAACATAAATTCAGTTCTCGTACGTTGTAGATACTTCTAAAGAAGCCATGAGGGACATTAAAGGTGTCTAGTTTCTTCTCTGAAATAGAGCAAACTGAACTACTATTTAAATATATATGTCAACTATTATGGCTTGGAATTTTAGACTTGTATCTTAGGCTTTATAGCCCTTATATCAAATAACATGCACAGAGATGTGTGATAATCAAGGCCCATTCACATTTAAAGTGGTATTAAACCCCCCAAAAAATGTAATATTTAAACCCACCCCATTTAAAAGGATGTGCATGGAGGCTGGATTGCCTAACCAGGCTATCTCTTGATCCTATAAACTCCTAATACAGCCTCCAGAGTCTTACCTCCTTTTTTTACTTCTCCCATTACTTTCCATAGTCAGCAGATTCCAAGAGTCTGGACACAAAATCTTGACAAGGTTGTACAGGGTGCCAGTAGTGCTTCAAAAAATGTATCCACAAACCTCCCACCTATGTGGGGAGTCGGACAGTATACTCATCTACATTTTTGGTCCTCTAATAAACTGAATTCTTTCTGGGTGAAGGTTGGTGAGATTATAAAAAAACTGCCAGATGCAGACCTTGGTCATGACCCAGCCTTTCTCCTACATGTTGAGCCTTGCAAGAAACAGATATAAACACTCCCTAATGGCCCATCTCCTGTGCAGAATCACATATATCTACGTGATTCTGCACTTCCTTCTACGGGGAGCGAACACGCCGCCAGCGGTCTGTTTCTGCTGTAATTATTCCCAGCAGAAGCCGATCTGCGGGTGCCGGGCACTGGATGTCCACTGGCACCCGCTGATCTTCAGGCAGAGTAACCAAGGCAGAGCTTCATTCTGACAGGGGGGAAATAATGCAAAGCAGGGAATAAAATCCATCACTTCCCTTAGTAAAAGCAGCACATACAGTACACAAAAACCCTGGCTGGGCACACAGAGAACCCTTTGATCGCACTAGTTGTTTAACCCCTTCTCAGTGTCATTAGTACAATTCTTCTTGAACAAAGCAATCAGGATTATGGGAGTCTTTTCCTCTGCCTTGTTTCTATTTTTATGTATACTTTAAAGTGAACAAACCATCAACACTATTTCCCCTCATTAATCCCCCTCCCTTATTTTTCCTTTCTTTCTTTTTTTTTTTATTTCTTTCTTTCCTTCCCCTTTCTACTCCATGGTCAGTCTAGGAAGATGGTGATTTTAGACTAGTAGGTTTACTGTACAACATAGAAGAACTTGACTAAGAATTTGATGCTGAATTCCAGCTAACAATTTATAAGGAGTTACAACAAACAGTTTTGTCTTCCTTTTGAGATAAAGGCTTTGCCTAAATGAACAAAAGCTGACCATTGTAAGCACCCATGTTAGTATTAAATGCTTTGTCTCAAACCTCACTCCGTATTTGCGCAGCGGTCTTAAAAGTGCAATTTTTTGGGGAAATAATACACTTTTTTTTTGTTTGTTTCACAAAGTTTTTATTGAGTGAACATAAGAACAAATTACAACATAATTTTGGTATAAACGCGTAAACAAATTATATATGACAGTTGGGTTTTAGTACAATTTATAGTAGAATATGGTAACGATATGATTATATACTTTTTTAAATTAAAAAATAAGACACCAGTAAAGTTAGCCCAATTTTTTTTATGTTGTCAAAGTAAATGTTACGCTGAGTAAATTGATACCCAATATGTCACGCTTCAAAATCACGCCCGCTCGCGGAATGGTGACAAACTTTGACCCTTTGAAATCTCCACAGGCGACATTTAAAAAATTCTACAGGTTACCAGTTTTGAGTTAGAGGAGGTCTAGTGCTAGAATTATTGCTCTCACTCTAATGCCCTGTACACACGATCGGACATTGATTGGACATTCCGAAAACAAAATCCATGGATTTTTTCTGACGGATGTTGTCTCAAACTTATTTTGCATACACACAGTCGCACAAAGTTGTCAGAATTTCCGATCGCCAAGAACACGGTCACGTACACCACGTACGATGAGACTATAAAAGGGCAGTTCAGAACCAAACCCGGCACCCTTTGGGCTCCTTTTGCTAATCTCGTTTTAGTAAAAGTTTGGTGAGAGACGATTCTCACTTTTTCAGACTCGTTACTGATTTTCAGGTCGCTCTTCACAGGCCTTGCTGTTCTTCAGTGCGTTCTGTTACTTCGTTCTGACCAGCCGACTGTTTTCTAGCCATGTTGCGTATACGTACTCCTCGTAGAGTTCGTGCTGTGCGAGGGCTTGGTTTTGGGGTCCTTACCTTGACACAAGCCCAGTCCATGAACAGGGTGGGGAGGAGTTCATGGACCAAGAATTGGTTGCTCCAGCGTGACCAATTCTGTCACATGCCTTTGCTCCGTGAGATCCGTGAGAATAATCCTGATGATTTCAGGAACTTTGTCAGGATGACGGACCCCGTATTTCACAGTTTGTTGGCTTTGCTGACCCCCTATATCAGCAGGCAGGATACCTGCATGAGGCAAGCCATCACTATGGAGCAGAGGCTAGTCGCCACCCTGCGGTACTTGGCGATGGGGAGAAGCCTGCAGGACCTCAAGTTCTTGACAGGCATCTCCCCCCAGGCTCTGGGGATCATTATCCCAGAGACCTGTTCTGCCATCATCCAGGTCCTGCAGAAAGAGTATATTAAGGTAAGATTTTTATCCTTTAACATCACATTTTATTGTATTTAATGTTTGATAATATATTGTATTTCTTTCCTCATTCCCTAATTACCATGATTGTAAAAAGCTGTGAATGTCCCCTTTGTCCTCATGCACGTTGGATTTTTAGCTAATTTTTATTTTTGTCCTTCATACATATTTGCCTTCACTTACCTCCCCAGCATGCTCTCCTGGGCCTATATTCACCTTGTGTAGTCACTTAACAATGTATTTTGTCAGGTCCATAGTAGTGCTTTACCCTAAATACTCCCCAAAATGTGTAAAATTGTGATTTGTGCTTTAAATTCTGGCAGAGTGCCAGAGGTTTTTTTTTTTGGGTCACAAAATCATTTGGAACCCCCCTCCCCCCAACTGCTAACTCAGCTGATACCAATCCTCTATCTGATGACTTTGCCAAACCCATACACAGTATACCCACCTCTTTTGTGGTCAGATTTATGGATGAATTCCCCAAAGCATGTAGTGCAAGGGCCGGCCTGAATACTTTCAAATGGTACTGTTTGAAGTTTTTGGATCCTATTATTATCTTGATAGGTAATAGCAGAATGTAAAAATGTGCTCAAATGTGTACAGTGTGTATTTATAGCTTTGTATTATGACATTTCTTACCTGTCCAGTGCGCTGCCAATAGTGTAAGTAAGGAAGGGCTGGCCAAAGTAATACACATTATTTAGGCATTAATCTCTCAATGAAGTGGAGAGGGTTACCTGTCCCAAACATCTCCCCCCCCCCCCGTAAAATTCACAAAATGGCCCATGAGAGGAGGGGGATCTGATAGGTGGACCTTATACCTTTGTCTTTAAATACTCCTTAAAATAAATGTAATACTGATGTTGGCAAAGAATGTTTGTGTCTAATCTGCTTTCCATGTTTATGTGAAAAATGATTAATTTTATTTTCTTGTTTGACTCCACAGTTTCCTTCCAACCCACAGGAATGGCAGACTGTGGCCTCCCACTTTGCCCAGCGGTGGGACTTTCCTAACTGCGGAGGGGCAATTGATGGGAAACACGTCCACATCATCCCACCACCCAACTCAGGGTCATACTATTACAACTACAAGGGGTTCAATAGTATTGTGATGTTGGCGGTGGTGTCGGCCACTTACGAGTTCCTGTATGTGGACGTGGGGAAGAATGGCCGGATGTCAGATGGTGGAGTCATCGCCCAGACAGAGTTCTACAGGCGTCTCCAGAATGGCAGCTTGGACTTGCCACCTCCAGAAGACAATGTGGAAGGACTCCCATTCGTCTTTGTTGCGGATGAAGCGTTTGCGCTGGGGGACCATCTTATGCGGCCATTCCCTATGAGGACACTCACCCCAGACCAGATGTTCTTCATTTTGTTTTTAACATCACTGATGTTTTTCTGGATGTTTTCCAAGTCCCTATTACACCCCATGATCTCCCCGATCAGGATCTGGGCACTTTCACTAGGTGAAATGTCCTTCATCCACAACATCACAATCACCTAAAAATATAGAAAAAAAAACACCATGTATTATAAATATGCCGGCATCCATCTCTTACCTGAGCCTGTGGTCGCAGACACTCACCTGTTGTGGTGACTATTTCCACCACGTCTCCTTCTTCCTCCTCCTCCTGTTGGCTTTGGTGGATTTCCACTTCCTCATGAGGTGGGGGGTCTGTGGTCTCCTCGGATGAGTGGTGTCCTTCGAGTCTTTCTCCCCTATGTAAAAAAAAAAATAGGTATACTTAGCACACAGATATTTTATGACAGAAATAGGAATATGAAACATTGCTTGGAAGTGGGGTACAATTGTCTCTTTTGGCAGAGTTGCAAGATAAAGAAATATTTTTTTACTTTGTCAAGTTTGAATACTTACCTGTTTTGTATAAACTTCACAGATGGAGACACCCCTATAGTATACACTGGAGCACCTGTGTGGGCCCTCTAATAAAAAGGGTGTTCTGTAGTCCCACACTAGTGCTCCAGTGTCCAGATGTGTAAACAGCTGCTGAGTGTCCTCTCCTTACACAGAATCTAGTTTGCATTTCATTCTAGTTAACAACCCATCTAGACAACAAAATTATTTGAAGAGAAGTAGGCTTGCAAAAATGTATTTAAATGCATATGTCCAAAACATGGTGTTTTCTATGCCAAACAAACAATGTTTCATACGAACGAATAATGTGCCCATGAACATGAAAGTTGTCATTTTAAACTGTACAACAGTTAAGAAAAGCACATGGAGCAGCACGAACGTTAGAAAAATAAAGAATAGGAACACAGGACAACTACTTACTTTTTTGCAGTACTCTCCTGATCCTTCTGTGCTGCTCGTGCTCCCTTAATTTGAGGTCCGACCACCACTTCCTGAGTTGATCTTTCAAGGGTCGTACCCCAAAATTCTTCTGCAGACTCTTGACTACTTTCGCCATGATCTTGGCCTTTCGACATTGGGGTTGGGGTAATGTCCATACTTCCCTTCATAGTCGGCCCTCTTCAGGATGTCGACCATCTCCAACATCTCCCCAAAGGACTTATTTGAGGCCTTATATCATCTCTTCTGGGATCGGGACGTTTCTGGTTTCGGGCCTTCCTCCTCCTCCTAATCGTTGGTGTAATTAGCACTCACCTGCTCTGTCTCCGCCATGTGCTCTTCCCCACTGCGCCGAAAGAGAAGGGGCGGGTAATGGACTAGAAAGAACGTCGGGGGCGGGCGGAGTTTCACGCATGCACAGTGTATATAAAGCGTAACACGCATGCGTAGTATGTACGATCTGTGAGTAGAGGAAAGAGTATCGGAGGCGCTGATCGTGATAACGAAGGTAAGATTTAAAATTGGGCCTATACTGCTTCTAGATTGAGGCCTATATTGTGACAAGATTAGGAGAGTTTAGCCTGACATTAGGGTTTGTGTTGTGTTGTGTCTTGCAGATAAAATGGATGGCTTCAATGACCACAACTTCCTCCCCCTGTTCATAGACAAATACAGGGAGCTGCCCTGTCTGTGGCAGATCAAACACCCACAATACAATAATAAACAAAAGAGGCAGGCAGCGCTGGAGAAATTGCTGGAGTTGGTGAAACCGGTGGTCCCCACAGCAACCATCCCCTATTTAAAAGCCAAAATTGGTTGCCTGAGGAGCACTTATCTTAGGGAGCGCAAGAAGGTCACGGATTCCCAGAGATCTGGAGCTGCAGCAGATGACGTTTATGTCCCCAGACTGTGGTACTATGAGAGACTGTGATTTCTGTCAGACCAGACTGAAGTCAGGGAATCCCTCTCATCCCTTCCTTCCACTCTTCCTTCCACCCTATCTTCCACCCCAGCTGAGGCTTCCGATGTCCAACCTGGGACTTCTAGCCAGGAAGAAGTGGAGGAGCCCAGCTGGAGCCAGGTATAGCATTGTTCAACAGATTTCTGTTCAAGAAATAAATGATGTTTACTGGATGTTATTATTGATCACTAATTGCTGATTTAATAAAGTGTTTTACATGTCAATAGACAGTAGTGGGCAAAAATAATTGGGGCAAGAATGAAAAATGCTGGGCTGAGAATGATAGTCTTTTATATTTGTTAACATTCAATTTGCTACAGTCATGAGATGAAAATTGTGTGTGATTGATGAAGACAAATCTAAAACGTTGTCCCTTTTTCATACACAGGAAGACCTCAGCCAGGAGGAGGCTGTGGAATGTGGCACACAGGAGGAGGCTGTGGAATGTGGCACACAGGAGGAGGCTGTGAAATGTAGCAGCCAGGAGGAGGCGGGGCTAAGTGGCAGCCAGGAGAAGGCCGGGCCCAGTAGGAGCCTGACAGAATCACAGGTCCCTCCCCTCCGCCTTCCAAACAAAAGACCCAGGAAGGTGAGTAACGTGCAGGATTCAGCACTCAGGCTAATTCAGGAGGCTCCTGCGTCCCTCAGAGCCTTCCCCACTCACGAAGAGGCCTTTGCCTGCATGGCTGCCACAAAACTGAAGGACATGCAGGAGGGTCAACGCCTCATGTGTAAGGCTTTATAAAGCCTTAACTAAGGGGGTGAGGGGCGAAATCACACACAAAACCCACCTGTATGAGTTGGACCATCCTCCTCCTCCTCCTCCTGCCACAACTCCACCACCACAGACACAGCATGGAAGGAAGCGTGGAAGGAAGACCAGAGAGTGATGGCCCTGGGTGCAGTCTGGTCTGACAAAAGATGCAGGCTCTTGTATGACCACAGCCTGGGGACATACATGTCATCGGCTGCTGTTCATGATCTCTTGGACTTCTGGACCAGATTGAATTCCCTTATATATGGACTCCTCAGGCCACCAATTTTGCAGTAAAATAATTGATGTCTGCCCTGGGGGCCAAAGGCTTCGCCAATTTCTGCTGTTTCTTCAGCGTTGCCTCCCCCTTTCCTTGGTTATGAGCCCTTAATAAATTTGTGATTTGATTTATTATACTCGCCTATGTGTGTTTTCCTTTAAAAAGGACAGTTTGCTTGTGAGGAGGCAGATACATTTCAAAAATACAATGTGAAATTAACAAGAGACACCAACACCAAGAAACCTCCTTGAGATTAAATAATACAAGATAATAATGGTGTTGTGGTAACTTGACACACAAAACACACCCAAAAATATTCTGGAGTTCAAAAAGCCCAAAAAAAAAAAAAAAAAAAAGTTTGAAATTTTTAAGTCAGATGTGACAAATCAAAATATAGTGATGAAATCACGATAAATAATAAAGAAAAAAGTTTGTGAGACGTCTGTGTGAATATGAGCAGCAAAACTACTTCATTCTTCTAGCATTATAAAGAAGAAGAGAGTGCGCTGCATTCAACAATTTCAAACATTGCACCGTGACGAAAGTGCTATATCCATTACGAACGCTAATTTTACCAGACCGAGCAGTTCCGTCTCGGAATTTATTCTGAGCATGCGTGGCACTTTGTGCGTCGGAATTGTCCACACACGGTCGGAATTGACACAATCGGATTTTGTTGTCGGAAAATTTTATAGCCTGCTCTCAAACTTTGTGTGTCGGAAAATCCAATGGAAAAAGTCAGATGGAGCCCACACACGGTCGGAATTTCCGACAACAAGCTCCAATCGAACATTTTCCGTTGGAAAATCCTACCGTGTGTACAGGGCATAACAATTGCGGCGATACCTCACATGTGTGGTTTGAACACCGTTTTCATATGTGGGAGTGACTTACGTATGCATTCGCTTCTGCGCGCGAGCTCGGCCAGACAGGGTGCTTTTTTTTTTTTCTTATTTATTTTACTTTTTATTTTTTATTTTGACACTGTCCTTTTGAAAAAAAAATTAAGTAAATTTTTTTCCTATTACAAGGAATGTAAACATCCCTTGTAATGGAAAAAAAGCATGTCAGGACCTCTTAAATGTGAGATCGGGGGTCAAAAAGACCTCCGATCTCACATTTACACTAAAATGCAATAAAAAAATTAAAAAAAGAAAATTTAAATGTCATTTTTTTGTTTGTTTTTGCAACAAACAAAAAAGTTCCCTTTTAAGACCATTGGGCATTAGTAACGTTTGACTTCGCTTCCGCCATCCACTGAGCGGGGGCCATCTTTCCCTCACTCTGCATTCAGCCTGTGAGGGGAGAGGACCTGATCGTGCCGCTGCTACGATGGCTGCAGTAAGCGGCAGAGACCACCGGAGCGTGGTGGGAAGGGGGGCCCTCTCCTTCCCCCGATAAAAGTGATCGTGCGGCGAATCCTACGTGGAGACCACTTTTATCTGAAAGAGGACAGTCCGCCGTTGAAGAGGATACCGGGGTTATGGCAGCTATCTGCTGCCATAACAACGGTATTCCACTTCAAACAGCCGACGTACAACTGAGGTACTTACTGTCCTTAAGTACCGGTAGTTAAATATCAACATGGGTATTGTTATTGCTACTACAGCCCCGAAATGTAGGGGCCAAAATACCTATTTATTTAACGATATAGCCAGAATCTTCCAGGTTAAATGATGTTGGGAGTCATTTAACTTGTAAGACATCTTGTGGTAAAACAGAAGTACTGCAGGGGACAACTCCAGATAAAAGGTGAATATTGCAGTCTGAGTTGCTTTTCAATCTTGTACCCTGCCTCAGGCCCCATTCACATTGGGATTTTAAATCTACAGAGCTAATGAGATATAATATCATCCGTACAGGGAGTGATTTGTTTTTAACCACTTAAGGACTAGCCTCGTTTTGGATTTTAGGTGTTTACATGTTTAAAACAGTTTTTTTTGCTAGAAAATTACTTAGAACACCCTAGAGAATAAAATGGCGGTCGTTGCAATACTTTTTTTTACACCGTATTTGCGCAGCGGTCTTAAAAGCGCACTTTTTTTGGAAAAAATTCACTTTTTTGAATAAAAAAATAAGACAACAGTAAAGTTAGCCCAATTTTTTTTTATATTGTGAAAAATAATGTTACGCCAAGTAAATTGATACCCAACATGTCACGCTTCAAAATTGCGCCCGCTCGTCGAATGGCGTCAAACTTTTACCCTCAAAAATCTCCATAGGCGACGCTTAAAAAATTCTACAGGTTGCATATTTTGTGGTACAGAGGAGGTCTAGGGCTAGAATTATTGCTCTCGCTCTACTGGTCGTGGCGATACCTCACATGTGTGGTTTTACCACCATTTTCATATGCAGGCGCTACTCGCGTATGCGTTCGCTTTCTGCGCGCAAGCTCGTCGGGACGGGGGTTTTTAAAAAAAAAAGTTTTTAATATTTATTATTTATTTTACATTATTTTATTTATTTTTACACTGTTTTAAAAAAAAAAATTGTGTCACTTTTATTCCTATTACAAGGAATGTAAACATCCCTTGTAATAGAAAAAAGCATGACAGGACCTCTTAAATATGAGATCTGGGGTCAAAAAGACCTTGGATCTCATATTTACAGTAAAATGCAATAAAAAAAAAAAAAAAAAGTCATTTAAAAAAATGACATTTGAAAAAATGTGCCTTTAAGAGGCGTGGGCTGAAATGACGTTTTGACGTCGCTTCCGCCCAGCAGTGTCATGGAGACGAGTGGGCGCCATCTTAGCCTCACTCGTCTCCAGGCACAGCACGGAGAAGGATGCGATCGCCTCCGCTGCTTCCAACGGCTCCGGTAAGCGGCGGAGGGCACCGGATCGCGGCAGGAGGGGGGGCCCTCTCCCACCACCGATAAAAGTGATCTCGTGGCGAATCCGCCGCAGGGACCACTTTTATCTGAAAGCCGGCCACTGCACGAAAACAGGGATACTGGGGTTATGGCAGCTAGCTGCTGCCATAACAACGATATACCCCTTCAAAGTTTGGACGTACATCGTCGTGCGGCGGTCGGCAAGTGGTTAAGGATTTGATTGATTTACAGAATTAGATTGTGAGTTGAAAGAAGCCATTGTATCAATGGTGGCCTGTCCATTAGCGGCGCAGGGGCGGCCGCCCCCTATCCATGCATCCGGCCCCCTAATCTACATGCAGGGCGACAAACGCATTTCTTCCAATGAGGGTTTTTTTTTTAAGCACGTGATTAGAACCAGAGACTCTAATAGGCTTCAAAAAAGGGTGGGCTCAGGGCGCAGAGCACTGCGCCGTGAGCCTGCCCAGTTGTGTGACAATAGCAAATGAATATTCGCTATTGTCACATTGATTCTCCTACCGGCCAATCAGGAAGTGGTGGGAAGTGAGACCTGTTTCCCGATTGGCCGAAACAGAAGCCATCCTATTGGCCTATGAGGAGGAAGGAGGAGGAGGAGGGAGGAGACGTACGGCCGCCATGATGCCGATGAGAAGCATGGGAAGCCCGACCGACGGAGCCGGATCACGGAGGAGACTGAGGGGAGAAGCCACCGCCTCCACATGTCAGTCTGGGGGCAGCACAGAGTGAGTGAGCTGGCGACCGGGGGGTGTGTGGGTATGGTGCGCAGCACGGGCTGGAGTAAAGGGGGGTCCGTGGTCAAGTCCATCTGCCGACCCCCCCCCCCGCACACCGATATAGCACCAGCCGCCACTGCATTGTATAGTACTAAAAACAGGAAGCAGAGCCTGGGTAATGAGCAAATATGACTCCCCCAATGTACATAAATAACTCTGATTGATACCTAAAATCAGATCATTTGCAAGCTGATCACTTTTGCATGTATGTCTTAACATCGGAAAAAAAACACTTTCCATTTAGGTTTTGGCCTCGTGCTTGCACTTAATGTTTGCCATTAAGCTACACGAATAATAAATAATGATATCCTACAAATCTATTCATTTAGGCTTACTTCATTCATTCTTGCTTTTCTCTACAGTCTCTGGGTTTGTAGTGCAGCTTTGCTAAGCCTGAGGTACAAAACCGGAAAAGTGTATGTTTTGTACAATAAATAAGCAAAGTATTGGGCTGTCTAAGGAGGGGCTTTAAGTCTCACAGGCAACCATGCACAGTGCCAATCAGTTTAGGCTTTCATTATATCTTCTCTCTAAAACACTGCTACATCCTGCTTATATTGCTGCTCAGGAAGCACTGAAAAGCACTGGTCCGCAACAGTCACAACTATCTGACATCATTTGTTAAATACAAATACTAAAAAACAAGTGGAAACATATTCCTGTTATAACATGGAATTTCTGCAGGTAAGTGATTTTTTTCTGCATGTTTAAGTCATGTTTGCAATATAAACATAGTTGTGCTACCTGCTGTGACTATTGCATTTGTTACATCAGTAACAATCAATACATCAGTAACCTGTATGTGTAATATATATATTTTTATGTATATATGTATGTATATATATATATATATATATATATATATATATATATATATATATATATATATATATTTAATATACCTAATCTCAAGTAGAATTCTGCATTTTTTTATTTATTCCCTCAATTTACACAAGCATACAGCAGACTGGCAGCTTCCTTTATTTACTGTATACATCTTCCAATAGCAAAACTGTTTTTGTCTTTGCACCTTGTACTAGATTTCCATATCTGATGAGCAATTAATGTTTTGTAAGGCTGATTTGTTGTATTGTATAAAAAAATTAAAATAAATCAATGGTCTTAACTAGTGCATGTAGTCTCTCCCCTTCACTACCTCTTTCCATAGATATACAGCCAGGTTTTAAAAACTATTATGTAATTGTAAAAGTCAAGAAAACTAATTTGATCTCCTTACTGCTCCATAAATCATCTTTTAGGAGAAGACTTCATCCGGTAGGATGAATGTGTATCCTTTTGCATGCAGTGGTGATAAAGTGGTCTGATGCGAAAAGTTACCCTGTGACTTTGTCCTAAAGGTAGCTTTACTTGTTTTGTTTTGTTCCTGCAATTTCCATCAGATTTATGCCGCATACAGACGATCGGACATTCTGACAACAAAATCCTGGATTTATTTCCGACGGATGTTGGCTGAAACTTGTATACACACGGTCGCACAAATGTTGTCGGAAATTCCGATCGCCAAGAACACAGTGACGTACAACACGTACGACAAGCCGAGAAAATGAAGTTCAATAGCCAGTGTGGCTCTTCTGCTTGATTCTGAGCATGCATAGAATTTTGTGCTTCGGAATTGTGTACACACGATCAGAATTTATGACAATGGATTTTGTTGTCGGAAAATTTGAGATCCAGCTCTCAAATTTTTCTTGTTGGAAATTCTGACAACAAATGTCCGATGGAGCCTACACACGGTCGGAATTTCCGACAACAAGCTCACATCGAACATTTGTTGTCGGAAATTCCGACCGTGTGTACGCGGCATTACAGTTATACTGTATGATGGCTATACAATTAGGCTCTGATCTAGGGTGTTTGGGCAGTTTTAGTCTACTATCTTGGGTCAAATCTGTTTATTTTTGCTCATGCTTTTGCCATTAATTTATATATTGTAACTCATTATTAAAGTGGGCGGAGCTTAGAAACCAGCCCAACTATGTACTAGTTAAAAGCCGTCCAGGATTTAGAAAGAAGATACAAGATTATAACAGAAAAGCCTATCTTTCATGTAGTGAACTAAAAAATATGATTATTCTATTTTTTTGTAAATGTATATGGTTGGTTTTTATTTTCAAAATAAGAAAATAACTTGTTGATTTGGAACTTCAGGCCCAAAAACTTTAATCTAAATCCATGTTATGGGCAGTAAATACATTTGCAGACCCAGATGTTTTAAAATTAGCAGTGACACCATCACTGTTCCTCACATACCCTGTGCAGACAGCAGAGCATTGGGTGTGACCCAACAGGTCTATCAATTACAAGGTGCCTACAGAGAACTACAAGGGGGCATATATAAGACAAGTCACTGTACCCAAGGGGAGAGAGCACCAGAGACCACCCTTTAATACAAGAAACTCCTGGAAAGAGGCAAAGTGCAGAAGTTATTTTATGCTGGAATCCTGCCAGGAGCAGTGTTGGCACTGGGCACCCAGGGCACATGCCCTGCATCCACTATAGGATGGTCTTGGTCATCAGCCACTGCAGCAGCCAGCATCTCTCCCAACCAGCTGCATGTCACAGCTATTTACACTAAGGCTAAAGGAAGATGCCCCTAGGCTCCTCCTGGGCTCTGATGTGTCACATGACACAACAGTAGGTGGCACCTGGGAGGAAGAGCATCCCCTGGCCATCTGGGAGGGAGGAGTGATTGTACTGGGCACATAATGACCTGGAAGGGGAAAGATAACACAAATCGGTGCTTTGAGAGAGAGCATTTATGCTGGGAGAGAAAATCAGGAAGGGGGAATTCATGTTGGGGGGATTTGTGCTGGGCGGGGGCATTTTTGTGGGAGAATATTTCTGCTGGTATATGAGATTTTGGATGGGAGAGGATTTGTTCTGAGAGGGAGGATTTTGGAATGAAAACATTTCTTCTGGGAGGGGGGATTTGCATGGGGAAGGGATTTGTGCTAAGAGGGGAGATTTGAGTGAGGCAAAGATTTGTGCTCTGAGGAGATATTTGGATGGCAGAGGATTTGTACTGGGGGGGGGGGGGTTGGGGGCAAAGATCCATGGTGCAGGAGATATTTGGGGGAGAAGGATTTGTGATGGGGAGGTTGCATTTTTGGTTGGATAGAATTTGGCTTGCAAAATGAATTTGTGCTTGGGGGTGAGTGTGCAGATTAGTGCTGAATTTTTTGTGGGCTGAGGGGACTCCTGTAAGTAGTGTGTTGCATACAACTGACCCCTGCACACTGTTAATGCACTTTAGCCACACCCACTGCTTTCCATGGTGCATTATTGCTTTATTTGGAGTGCCCAAAGGTGCATCTTGTTTTTTACAATCCTAGCAATGCCCTTGACGCTGCACAGATCTGGAAGAAACACATAAAGGACACCAAGATTAAACTAATAATTTACAGTACATGCTTCTCTTTTTTAGTCAATATGTGTTTGGCCCTAGTTTTCGGTTTTTCATTGTAAATTTTACTAGCAAAAGTGTGACTGTTACAGAATCGCAAGGTTGGGGTGGTCTGAGTTATGAGAGCTGGGGTGATTAGCTTCAGGGGAATTGGATGCAAAGGAGGGGCGGGTAGACAGCAGGCACAGGATAACAACTGGGGGGGGGGGCAATAGTCATAAAGTGAAAGTGAGGGGGAGGTGTACACAGGCATGGTGAGTGAGAGGGTACAGATACAATAGGTGAAAGGGTAGTGCAGCTGTCATAATGAGAAGGGAGGGCTTGCAAGCTTGCAGGTGCACTGCTAGAAGGCAGGAGGGCTCTTTCTGCAGACATGAAATGGTAGATGGGCAAGATAGTGGTAGTAAAGGTGCATTGGTTAGTAGGGATGAGAACATGCCAACTGGCAAAAAATGTGTTGGAACACGCGAACACCGTTAAAGTCTATGGGACACGAACATGAATAATCAAAAGTGCTAATTTTAAAGGCTTATATGCATGGTATTGTCATAAAAAGTGTTCGGGGACCTGGGTCTTGCCCCAGGGGACATGTATCGATGCAAAAAAAAGTTTTAAAAACGGCTGTTTTTTCTGGAGCAGTGATTTTAATAATGCTTAAAGTGAAACAATAAAAGTGAAATATTCCTTTACATTTCATACCTGGGGGGTGTCTATAGTATGCCTGTAAAGTAGCGCATGTTTCCCATGTTTAGAACAATCCGAGAGCAAAATTACATTTCTAAAGGAAAAAAAGTCATTTAAAAGTACTCGCGGCTATAATGAGTTGTCTATGAGAGAAATCAAAAGTGCTAATTATAAAGGCTTATATGCATGGTGTTGTCATAAAAAGTGTTTGGGGACCTGGGTCCTGCCCCAGGGGACCTGTATCAATGCAAAAAAAAGTTTTAAAAATGGCCGTTTTTTTTGGGAGCAGTGATTTTAATAACTCTTAAAGTGAAACAATAAAAGTTAAATATTCCTTTAAATTTCATACCTGGGAGGTGTCTATAGTATGCCTGTAAAGTAGCGCATGTTTCCCGTGTTTAGAACAGTACGAGAGCAAAATTACATTTCTTAAGGAAAAAAAGTCATTTAAAAGTACTCGTGGCTATAATGAGTTGTCTATGGGAGAAATCAAAAGTGCTAATTATAAAGGCTTATATGCATGGTGTTGTCATAAAAAGTGTTTGGGGACCTGGGTCCTGCCCCAGGGGACATGTATCAATGTAAAAAAAAGTTTTAAAAACGGCCGTTTTTTTTGGGAGCAGTGATTTTAATAATGCTTAAAGTGAAACAATAAAAGTTAAATATTCCTTTAAATTTCATACCTGGGGGGTGTCTATAGTATGCCTGTAAAGTAGGGCATGTTTCCCGTATTTAGAACAGTCCGAGAGCAAAATGACATTTCTAAAGGAAAAAAAGTCATTTAAAAGTACTCGCGGCTATATGAATTGTCGGTCCCGGCAATACACATAAAAGTAATTGAAAAAAACAGCATGGGATTCCCCCACAGTCCATTACCAGGCCCTTTGGGTCTGGTATGAATATTAAGGGGAACCCCGAACCAAAATTTAAAAAAAAAATGGCGTGGGGGTTCCCCAAAAATCCATACCAAACCCTTATCTGAGCACGCAAACTGGCAGGCTGCAGGAAAAGAGGGAGGGACGAGAGAGCGCCCCTCCTGCTGAACTGTACCATGCCACATGCCCTCAACATGGGGAGGGTGCTTTGGGGTAGCCCCCCAAATCACCTTGTCCCCATGTTGATGGGGACAAGGGCCTCATCCCCACAACAACCAGGCAAGGTCAGATCCCACCCCCTCCGTGTGAATTGGTAATGGGGTACAAATATACCCCTACCATTTCACAAAAAAAGTGTCAAAAATGTTAAAAAAGACAATAGCCGGTTCTTGACAATACCTTTATTAATGTCTTCTTCTTTCCCCGCTTCTTCTTCCATCTTCTTTTGACAAGGGGACCCCCAGATCCTGCCCCCCCTGTGTGAGTTGGTAATGGGGTACAAATGTACCCCTAGAAGCGTCACACAACGGGAGATTCCCATTAAGGCGGATCGTCCGGAGGACGAAGCGGGGAAGAAGAAGCCAGAGGAAGATGATGGAGGAGAAGACCGGAGGAAGGTGCCGGAGGAGAAGACTGGAGGATGAAGCAGAAGAAGATAGAGGAAGAACCGGGGGAAGAACAAGATGGAGGAAGAAGAAGAAAACCAAAGGAAGACCAGAAGAAGATGGAAGAAGAAGCGGGGAAAGAAGACATAAAGGAATTGTCAAAAAACGGCTATTGTTTTTTTTTACATTTTTGACACTTTTTTGTGAAATTGTAGGGGTACATTTGTACCCCATTACCAACTCACACAGGAGGGCAGGATCTGGGGGTCCCCTTGTTAAAGGGGGCTTCCAGATTCCAATAAGCTCCCTGCCCGCAGACTCCCACAACCACCGGGCAAGGGTTGTGGGGATGAGGCCCTTATCCCCATCAACATGGGGACAAGGTGCTTTGGGGGGCTACCCCAAAGCACCCTCCCCATGTTGAGGGCATGTGGCCTGGTGCGTCCCCCTCCTCTTTTCATGCAGCCTGCCAGGTTGCATGCTCAGATAAGGGTCTGGTATGGATTTTTGAGGGGACGCCCACGCCATTTCTTTTTTAATTGTGGCGCGGGGTTCCCCTTAATATCCATACCAGACTTGCAGGGCCTGGTATGGAATTTGGGGGAACCCCCACGCATTTTTTTTTTAAATTTTGGTTCGGGGTTCCCCTTAATATTCATACCAGACCCAAAGGGCCTGGTAATGGACTGTGGGGAATCCCATGCCGTTTTTTTCAATTACTTTTATGTGTACTGCAGAGACCCGACAATTCACTCATAGCCGCAAGTACTTTTAAATGATTTTTTTTTCCTTTAGAAATGTAATTTTGCTTTCAGACTGTTGTAAACACGGGAAACATGCGCCACTTTACAGGCATACTATAGAAACCCCCCAGGTACGAAATTTAAAGGAATATTTAACTTTATTTTTTCACTTTAGGCATTATTAAAATCACTGCTCCCAAAAAAACGGCCATTTTTAAAACTTTTTTTTGCATTGATACATGTCCCCTGGGGCAGGACCCAGGTCCCCAAATACTTTTTGTGACAATAACTTGCATATTAGCCTTTAAAATTAGCACTTTTGATTTCTCCCATAGACTTTTAAAGGGTGTTCCGCGGCTTTCGAATTTGCCACGAACACCCCAAATTGTTCGTTATTCCGCGAACGGGTGAACAGCCAATGTTCGAGTCGAACATGATCATAAAGCCCATCCCTATTGGTGAGCAGTAAAGAGCACAGTGAAAAGAAGGTGAGTAGTGAAAGCAGGAATGGGTGAGGGCATAGAAATGCAGTTTAGTGGTAGGGGTTTGCGCAGGCATGGAGTGAGGGCAGTGAAAAGCACACACTGGTGCAATTGTCAGAAGGGGTTTAGGCACACTGAGGAGAATCTATTAAGACTGGAGCAGCCGTGTATGACAATCAATCAGCTTCTATCTTTAATTTTCAAAGCTTAAATGAACAAGTCAAAGTTAGAAGCTGATTGGTTGCTATGCACAATCAGCTTCTATCTGCTTCAGATTCTGTCTGCTCCAGTTTCAGTAAATCCCCATAATGAGTGCCAAGGGAAAGGGAGAAACTTGTGCAATGGGTGCTGAGAAAAGAGGGATGCAGATGTGGTTGGTGCTTTGAGAAGGGGGTGTAAGCACTGAGTGGTTATGTAGGCAGGTGTTGGGCTGCAGTATAGCTATCAAATTGAAGGTGGCACTGTGCTGTTTCTTCATGGTGGCAGGAGACCATTGAGGACTAATTTTTCCCCTTCTTTTGGCTCCAGGCAGTCATCTTAGAGAAGACAGCATAGCTTAATGGATGACAAAATTCTACAAGATTTGGGGGCCATATTGACACATTGGTGTGCCCACGGTGTGGGAGTAAGATAGAGACAGAGCTCCTACTAGATAGGGAGAGAGGAACAGTAGCATTAGAGAAAGGTACCTGTTAAGGAGGGAAAAATAGATTTCCTATTAGGGGATCTCAGCTTTTCAGAACAGTTTCTGACTGGCAGATGGATATGTGCGGGTGGGTATTTCGGAGATTACAGTGTAATGCAGTAACACCACAACCCTTCCAAGAGAAGTGCTCCTCTGGCATCCTTTGTTCTGTAAGTTTGTATCATAACACTACTGGAAAACTGCATTGAGGAGGGGGCTGCACGCACAGTGGGTGGTGAGAAAAATATATCTGCAGGTGCAGTGGATGCTGAGAGCAAGGGGGCTGCAGGCACAGTAGGTAGTGAGAGAAATATAGCTGCAGTTGTGGAAGGTGTTGAGAAAAGATGGGTTTGACCTGGTGGTAGGTGAAGGAAGGGGCGTGCAAGCATGATCAGTGGTCAGTGATGAGAGAAGGGGGTGCAAGCATGGTGGGTGAAGAGAAAGGGTGATGTGTCCACTATGAGAGAAGGGGAGTACAGGGGCAGTTGGTATTAAGAGATGGAGGGCTGCAGATGCAATGCGGGAATGGTCTTTGGTTTGGTTTATTGTATCATGAAATCCAGGATTTCCCAGATTCCTCTATTTAACTGCGTTGCACAGCATCATGTGTTTTCATGGTGCAAGTGGCCCATCCATAACATGGAAACGAATAAGGCTGATCCAAGGTGGTCACCATCCAGCACCACCACCAACATTTGAAATAAGATTGATGGCTTTACAAGGCCCCCCGCCCCTAACCAAGGGACGAGTACGGGGGGACGTGTGTCGACATATTTAATCGCCAACATACCAATGGCATGTTCTCCAATTCTTCACCTTCACGCATAATACTACGTTGTAGGGATGAGTACACCCCCCCGGTTCGGTTCATGGCAGAACATGCGAACAGACCAAAAATTTGTGCGAACAAGTGAACCCCATTAAAGTCTATGGGACTCGAACGTAAAAAATCAAAAGTGCTAATTTTAAAGGCTAATATGCAAGTTATTGTCATAAAAAGTGTTTGGGGACTGGGTCCTGCCCCAGGGGACATGTATCAATGCAAAAAAAAGTTTTAAAAACAGCCGTTTTTTTGGGAGCAGTGATTTTAATAATGCTTAAAGTGAAACAATAAAAGTATAATATTCCTTTCAATATCATGCCTGGGGGTTGTCTATAGTATGCCTGTAAAGTGGCGCATTTTTCCCATGTTTAGAACAGTCTCTGCACAAAATGACATTTCTAAAGGAAAAAAAGTCATTGAAAACTGCTTGTGGCTGTAATGTAATGTTGCCCCCCCCCAGCCCATTACCAGGCCCTTTGGGTCTGGTATGGATATTAAGGGGAACCCCGCACCCAAATAAAAAAAAAAGGCTTAGGGCCACCAGGTCCTATATACTCTGAATAGCAGTATACAGGCGGTCCCCGGATTACAAACAAGATAGGGACTGTAGGTTTGTTGTTAAGTTGAATCTGTTTGTAATTTGGAACAGGTACATTTTTTAAGTGTAGCTCCAGCCCAAAAATCTATTTTTAAGCTTTTTGGATAATATAGGGCAGGGTTATCACCCCTGTAACTTTTTTTGCTGTCTGTGCCCCTGTTCAGAAGATTTCACCTCACTTTCTATCCCAATGACAATTGGGTTTTGAAAATTTTGGATTATTAGGGAAACAAGGATTGGTGATAAAGCATCAGTGGAGACACCTTTTTCCCATATTAACTCTTACAGGAGAGAATTTCCCTTCCTAGGGGTAGATTTCCTCTCACATCCTGTTTTCTCCCTCAGTTTGTAAGTAGGAGTCGTTTATAAGTCGGATGTTTGAAAATAGGGGACCGCCTGTATATACTATACGGCCTGCCCTATACACTCTGTAGAAAATTGGGCCTTAGGTGTTGGTGGTACGAGAACACTGTAAGCCCTCACAGTAACTCTTGGTGGGCGCTGGAACGGGTCCTGCTTCGAAATATTATATCAAGAATTGTAATTACATGCCCCTGTTAAACAGGGGCAGAAATATTGGGCCTTAGGCGATGGTGGTGGTGGCACAACACTGTAAAGCTTCGCAGATACTCTTGTTGAGCAAAGAAATGGGCCCTGCTGTGAAATATTAGATCAAAAATTGTAATTACAATACAGTGCAGCCGTAGTGAAGTTGCTACTACTTTTCTGGTGGTGTACACAGTACACAATACAGTGTAGTGCGGTGTTGAAAAACAAAATGTACATCATGTCCAGAAGGCCACCAAGGAGAGGCAAACGCTCACAGGCCACTAAAAGAGGGCAAGCAAGCTCTGTGTCTACAGTCAACAGTGCTGGTCATGGACATGGTGCATCCTCTGCCGGTAGCCGTGGGGCACACTTGTCCTTTTTTCTGCTGCTGGCCATGTTATTGAGCCACAACATGCAGAAGAGCTAGTGGAGTGGATAACAAAGCCGTCCTCATCCTCCTCATCCTCCTCATCCTCTGTCACCCAGGCTCAGAGTAGTTTTCCTTCCTATGCAGCTGCCAAAGCGACCTATTCCACCGGCTCCTTGTCCACAGTCACTCCTTCCGTAGCCCAACCATCATGCACGGAGGAGTCCCCCGAACTATTTGACCACAGTGTCGGGTACATGCTGCTGGAGGATATGAAGTGATTTGAAGTCACCGATGTTGGTTCCCAGGTTGATGAAGGGAGTAACGTGAGCCTAGAGAGAGGGGGTGCCCAAGAAGGACAAGAAACTGGCAGTCATGTTCCCCCAGCTGCAGCATAGTGCCAAGTTTGCTCCAGTGACGAGGAGGGAGGGGATGATGAGGTCACTGACTCTACTTGGGTGCCTGATATAATAGAGGAGGAGGCACAACTTCAATGAGGCAGGATGTCCTCTAGGGGGCAGCTTAAGGGCAGCCACCCTACTGCATCACACCGCAGAGATCCGCAGGTGCAGGATGCTGCTGACTCCCCGCTGATTTTGAAACGTTCCTTGGTGTGGGCCTTTTTTGGACACGCATGCAGCAGATCGCACCATTGCTGTTTGCAACTTGTGTATGAAGCGGATCAAGCGTGGCCACAACAGCAGCTGCTTGGGCACCACATACTTGACCAGACATATGACGACCCCCATACAGTCTTTTTCCCGTATACTATATTTGAGATTTAATATCTCTCAGATATGATTCGGGTTAAATGAGAGTTTTTTGACCATGAGTGAAAGCTTTAACACAATAACAACATTTATTGGTGAGTAGTTGAAAGTCTATCTAATACACAACCATCTTTCTATAGTCTACCAAGGAAGAAAACATTAGGTTAAAATAAGAGAATTACATGAAGGAATACAGAGTATATTCCTGAAAACATTAATCTGCAAACATATTTAGTTACAAGAAAAATGCAGACCTTTCCCATAATTACCCTTTGCACCAAGGTTCCATTCTGATGGTTTCTCTCCCATAAAAGTGTGTGTTTCCCTCCCATCTAGTATATATCATTACATGCTGATGCCTCATTGGTTGGCATAGCGTGGCTCTGATTGGTGAGCTTCCCTATTCCTGGTTAAGGACTGGCTACATTTCCAATCCCTATACTTTGCATAAGTCAGCCCCCTTTAATGGAAATCCTTATGACTACTCTGAGCAGGAGCTTAAATTGGTTTTCCGGCCGAAATTATACTTTTTAAATAAAAGTACCCCTATAATACACAAGCTTATTGTATTCTAGTAAAGTTAGTCTGTAAACTAAGGTCTGTTTTATTAGTTTATAGCAGTAGTTTGTCATTTTATAAACTTACAGCAGGCTGTGGCCATCTTAAGTGTGGGCATCTGAAGCCAGACTGTATTTCTTCTTGGATCTCATCCTTGCAGATCTCGCACATGCTCAGTGCAGCACAAGCAGTGTAATAGGTTTCAGGTTAGGTTTCCATAGCAACGGCAGTGTCAGAGGAAGTTGCCGCCCCTTCCCAGAAGGCATTGCAAACAGGAAATGATGCCATGGGCCACGGCCAGGGAAGAGGAAGTGAAAAATGAATACAGCAGATATACAGTAGGTGCTGAGAAAAAAAATTTAAAATATCCAATTCGTTTACAGTGCACAGTTTAGTGAGGGATGCTGAAGAGTTGTCAAAGTGAGTGAAACTCCACTTTAACTTGAATTTTCCCGGGAAGTTAAATGTTGATTATGGGTTGGCCTCCTTTCATTGCATATCCCAGCATGGGATCCTTTGAAGTGAGTATGTGTAAAACAATGAGGTTTGGATCCCTTTGCTTGTATACACAAAGTATTCACCCGACTTGTCTGGTCTACCAGAGATTTCTGTGAAGAAAATATGTTCTGCCCTACATAGATAAAAGCTAAATTAAATATATTCATTAAATATAAATAAATTAAATATAAATTAAAAATAAATTACATATATTCATAATTACAATATCCGTGGGCAACAGCACTTGAAAGACCCACATCAAAGAAAAAGGGGAATTCTCTTTGCTCCTCATCTGGGATCTCCAACCCTACTCCAGTCCTCTCGAAAACCTGCACTGAGAGGAATGAAGGTATAGCAATAGGTGTCCCAAGTACTTGCAGCCAATCTGCTAGCAGTACACCACCATCTAATTTTAGCAGGCAAATTTCCCTACCCCAGTTGCTAAACCATAAAAAGAAATTCGGTCCCAGCCATCCACATGCTCACAGTCTGAATGCCAAGATTCCTCCTTGGGGGTTGCTGTTTGCATTCAGACCTCCTCCTGTGAGCTCTGGGCCAGTCCACCTCAGCTCCCAACAAGCTGATGTTCCGCCGGTTGGCCCCCAGCCTTCCACGCCTATGCCCAACCTCATAGGAGTACCTGTAAGTAGCTTATTGAATCGGGCTCTACCCCCCAGCTTCTTCTCTCTTCTCCCCTCCTCCACACTTACACAGATTAAATATACAATATTATTTTAGATGTTTTTTAATATGGATGTTCTTTAATACTCATAGACACCTACCTCATACTTGCTCCTGAAGAGTGGCGTTCGCCACGAAACGCGTTGAGCCAATAGATGCCCCTACGTTTATACCATATTACCCTACTACTATATACATACTAATTGGACCATACCAATCAACGATGACTATAATCACCTACTATGGAAACACACCTCAGTGAATTTGGCTATCTACATTATTTATGGCATGAACCAATTAAGTTGTTCTATTATGGGAGTACGAGCCATTACTTGGCCCCCCCGTTGTCTATAATTGCATCAGCTTTTATCTTTATTTCTACTCTACATTTAAACTGGATATATTTTTTACCAACTAAGAATATAATGGATTGTTATTGAGACCTGTTATCTATGAAACTGCTTTCTACAATGTTTACAATATACAATGTTTACAATATAAAATTATTTTTGTATTTATGATACATTTTATGTATGATGTAAGACTCGGCTCTCTTAGATACAGGTTGTCTATAGTACCAATATGGACCATGTTACAATGTGTACCTTTTCTACAATCTTATATTATTAAATCATTTTATGCCAATCGATGTCATGTGATGCTTCTACTTAACGTCTTTGGTTCTGCTCTATTTTTGGGTACCTGCCATATTCATGGTGGCGGTGTTGTCTCCTGGAGTGCATGTTTCATTTAAAGTCCCACCTTTTTTGTTCCTTGTCTGAATGCCAGCTTGGCCAAATTGCTAGCACTGCAACTACTGCCTTTTCAGCTGGTAGACTCTGCCCCCTTTCGTGAATTTGTGGAATGTGCTGTACCTCAGTTGCAGGTTCCAAAACGCCATTTCTTTTCATGGAAGGCCATTCCAGCTCTCTACCGGCATGTGGAAGGCAATGTTTTTGTCTTGATGGACAGGGCAGTCAGCAGTAAGGTGTATATTACCGCAGACTCATGGTCCAGCAGGCATCGGCCGGGATGTTACCTTTCCTCCACGGCGCACTGGGTAACTCTGCTGGCAGCTGGGAATAATGCAGGACAGGGTTCAGTATTGTTGGAGCTTGTTCTGCCACCACACTTCCAAAATGCTAACTGTGATTCTGCCACAGCTCTCTCCTCCACCCCCTCCTCATCTTCTTCCTCTATGGCCTCTTCTGCAGATTTGTTCTCTGAACCAGCGGTGCTCCGTAAGCGCTCAAGGGGCTACGCAAGAACTCAGGCAAAAAGATGCTATGCAGTGCATGAGTTACATAGTTACATAGTAGGTGAGGTTGAAAAAAGACACAAGTCCATCAAATCCAACCTATGTGTGTGATTATATGTCAGTATTACATTGTATATATGTTGCTGTCGTTCAGGTGCTTATCTAATAGTTTCTTGAAACTATTGATGCCCCCCACTGAGACCACCGCCTGTGCAAGGGAATTCCACATCCTTGCCGCTCTACAGTAAAGAACCCTCTATGTAGTTTAAGGTTAAACCACTGCTTAGGGGACAGGAGCCACACTGGGGTAGAGATTCTGTCAGCTCTGCAGGGGCAGGCTCAGAGGTGGTTGACGCCACACCAGCTTCAGCCAGGACTGGTTGTATGCGACAATGGCATCAACCTTCTCTTCGCCCTCCGACGGGGACACTTGACTCATGTTCCATGTTTGGCACACATCCTGAATTTGGTGGTGCAGCGGTTCTTGAGCAGGTACCCAGGCTTACAAGATCTCCTAGGCAGGGCAGAAAAGTCTGTGGTCATTTCCAACGGTCATACAATGCCAGTGCTCAGCTGGCTGACATTCAAAGCTAATGCAACCGTCCCACCAACCGCCTCATTTGTGACATGTCCACCAGGTGGAAGTCAATGTTGCCAATGCTGCAGCGGCTGTACACGCAGCAGAGGGCCATCAATGAGTACCTGTGTAAGTATGGCACCAGGACAAGGTCAGGGGAGCTTGGCTTCTTTTTGACAAGTCAGTGGCTAATGATCAAGGATGCATGCACTGTCCTGTCACCATTTGATGAGACCACGAGGATGGTGAGCAGCGACAATGCATGCATCAGTGATACTGTCCCTCTTGTCTTCCTGTTGGAGCACACGCTTCATGGAATAATGGACAGGGCACTTGAGGCAGAACAGTGTGAGGAAGAGGAGGACTTCCTTACCTCTCAAGGCCCCCTTTATCCAGATATTATACCTGCAGGCCCGTCAAACATACAGGAAGAAGAGGAGAAGGAGGAGGATTGTGTCAGCATGGACGTGGAGGATAACACTCAGAAGCTGTCTTCAAGGGATGGTTTTCAGTCCCCAGAAACCCAAGGAGTTGTACGTTGCTGGGAGGAGGTTGTTACTGATCATGTGATCCTTAGTGACCCAGAGGACTCAGAATCAAATGCCTCTGCAAACTTTCGCAGGCTTTGCAGAATCAGGGAGGCCATGCAGCGTAAGGACCCTAGGATTTGTGATATCAAAAAGAAGAAATCATTACTGGCTGGCATCCCTTCTTGATCCACATTACAAGGGTAAGGTTGCAGAACTCATCCTGCCTTCGCAGAGGATGAAACATCTTCAGGAGGCCTTGAAGAAAGGTTTGTGCAATGCATTTCCAGACCCTGTGAGGTTACAATTTCCTGGTGCTGGACAACGTGTTGCTGAGGCTTCTGTCAGGTCACCTGAGGCCAGGTGACAGATGCACACTGTTGGGGTCAGGAGTGCACCGCAAAGGTAGTGGACCCTACGACTGACTGCTGCGGATGTAAGACTAGGTGGTTAAGGAAGGCAAGTCCACTGGAACACCAACACAGATCCCACAGGGGCTAGAGCGTAAGATTCCCCAGGGTGCGGAGTCTAAGAGCCAGCAGGTGTTCACCAGAGCCTCTAGTACTGAGGATGGACTGGGCTGCAACTGGCTCCAGGTCGCGACCCCCAGGGTCTCCCAGCTCACGCCCACAGTAAGCTACAGGAGGACAGAGATAGTAAGGGAATAAGCCAAAGGTCGGGGCGACTAGCAGACAAGGATAAACATAGAACACGCCAAAGGTCAGGGACACAAGCACACAGGGATAGTCGAGAACAAGCCAAGATCAGTAACTGGAATCAGATGTGGAAGACACAGCAAGATGCACACAGAAGCTAAACACACAAAGGTTGATCAGCAAGGCAGGCTTGCAGTGCACAGGTTAATCTAGAGTTCCCTGATAGGGGCTGGGGTAGAGCCATGCTTTGAGGAGAGATTATTTAAGTAGCCAGGTGAGAGTGGCTGGCCTCTAAAGGTGAACACATGGAGGAGAGGTAAGCTGACAAAGATTACTGCATAACCATGACAGCTTCGCTCAGTCAGAGGAAGAGCAGTGGAGAAGGTGGCTGGCTCACCGATGCCTTTAGACAATTTTTCAGTCCTCAGCGCCAAGGTCTGATTGGTTCAAGCAACCTTCGCCAGTGTCTGCATTATATGGTGCAGGAATATCTAGGGGCAAGAGCAGACTTGGAGACCTTTCCAACAGAGCATCCACTGGGTTACTGGGTCTTGAGGATAGACCACTGGCCATAACTAGCTCAATATGCAATTGATCTACTGGACTGTCCTGCATCCAGCGTTCTTTCTGAATGCACATTCAGTGCTGCTGGAGGGTTTGTAAAGGATCATAGAGTGTGCCTGTCTGCAGACTCCCTTGATAGGCTCACATTTATAAAAATGAATCAGTCTATGATCAGCAGCAGCTATCAAGCACCTGATGCTGGTGTAACTGATTGATTTTTTTATGAATGTGGGATCCCTTGAAGACTGCAATATTTTTGGTTTAGGGCACCACCACCACTGCCTAAGGCCCAATTTTTCTGTCCCCGTTTAACAGGGGCATGTAATTACAATTTCTGATCTAATATTTCACAGCAGGGCCCATTCCTGCACCCAACAAGAGTATCTGTGAGGGGTTACGGGGTTGTGGCACCACCACAAGGCCCAATTTTTCTGCCCCTGTCCCAGCAGCAGAAAAAAGGACAAGTGTGCCCCACAGCCACCTGCAGAAGATGCACCATGTCCATGACCAGCACTGTGGACTGTAGACACAGAGCCTGCTTGCCCTCTTTTAGTGGCCTGTGAGCGTCTGCCTCTCCTTGGTGGCCTTCCGGACATGATGGGGATTTTGTTTTGCAACACCACAATACACTGTATTATGTACTGTGTACACCACCAGAAAAGTAGTAGCAACTGCACTATGGGTGCACGGTATTGTGTACACCACCAGAAGTCTAATAGCAACTATGGGTGCACTGTGTGTATTGTGTACTGTGTACACCACCATAAAAGTAGTACTGCTACTGCGCTAGGGGTGCACGGTACTGTGTACTGTGTACACCGCCTGAAGTATATTAGAAATAGTACACCAGGAACGGCCTGCAGTGAGATATAGCTAAACTGTATGCAGTGGATATATATATATATATATATATATATATATATATATATATATATATATATATATATATATATGTATATATATATATATATATATATATATATATATATATATATACACAAGACTATCTGCCTATATCCCTTATGGGGAGTTTATTCGAGCTAAACGTAACTGTTCAACAAACTCAACCTTTGAACTAGAATGTAAGGTCATCCATCAGCGCTTATTGGACCGAGGTTATAACGAATCTGTTACACACCAAGGACTAGAAAGGGTTTTGATGATGGACAGAGAGGAATTACTGTCAGATAAGCCTAAAACTGAGAGAGAGCATACAAATAAAAATAATAACAAACCTCATCAACCTTACAACTCTAGGAATAGAAAAACGGGTAAACCTATCACATTTGTAACCACATTTTCCCAAGAATATAATCAAATAGTCAGAATAATAAAAAAGAATCTGCCAATATTACATACAGCTAAAGATTATAAAGGAAATTCTGCAAGCAGGTTGCCTTTTTTCTAGCCGACGTGCGCCCACAATGGGGACTGCACTATCACCTAGTCTATTTTCATCCAAACAATGCCAACCCACCTGGCTCTCCCATCCTGGCAGTTACCCTTGTGATATAAAAACCTGTAGGTACTGTAACTTGTGTGATCTGGGTAAAACATTTGTTGCCACAGCTACAGGTGAAGAGTTTACTATACAGCAATACATCAACTGTGGCACAAACTATGTAATTTACCCGATCACCTGTATTTCATGCAGCCTCCAATATGTAGGCTGTACCACACGTCCTCTGAGAGCCCGTATAGGGGAATATTACTGTGACAATTAACCCAAATGCTAGAAATATTTCGAATGCAACACGTCACTTTAGGGAATGTCACCAGGGCGATCTCTCCTCTTTCTGCTTTAGAGGAATAAAACAGTTGTCTCACTTGCCCAGAGGAGATGACAGGGAGAGAGGGCTACTGGGGAGAGAAGCATGGTGGATTTTTAGATTAAAAAGTAGATCGCCTCAGGGGTTAAACCTGAGATGGGATCTGGATTTGGACTTACGTTAAGCATGCCTCTCCCCAGAGCCTCCTCTCTCTTTCTCTCTTTTCCTCCTCTGGTGTCTTTTTCACATACCTGAATTATTATTTTTATTTTATTTTTTACTTTTTGTATCTAATGTTTTTTGTATTTCATGGTGTGTTTTGATCATGTATATGTGCATGAGTGCATGCATAAGTGTGTGCACACATGTACTTATTATCACTCTAAGGTGTGTGACAAATAGTGGCATACATATGGATCACCCAATATGCAGTATAGCTGATTCCCCTTTTTTGGATAATTGCCTGTAGTCAATTAAGACAATTAATGGGTGGAGCCAGTGATCCTCGGAGCTACTATTTATTTTCAAAGTTTCATGTTTGTAATGTGGTTATGACTAAAGCCTTATAGGCTGAAATGCGTCAACTGTTCTTACTTGCGTTTGGTCATTGTGGCTTGTCAATAAATATTATACTTCTTAAGACCAATCACTGGAGTGCGGATCATCTTTTCCTCATTTTCCTACTCAGCCAGCGACTGTGGATCGAGCACCTGGGATCTCTGCTTTCTATGTGATGTATGGGTAGTAGCACTGACTTTTTTGTTTATATCTGTATATATACAGTGGGGACGGAATGTATTCAGACCCCCTCAAAAACTTAAACAATGTCCCTTTTTCATACACAGGAAAGTCTCAGCCAGGAGGTGGCGGGGGTAAGTGCCAGCCAGGAGGTGGCCGGGCCCAGTAGCCTGCCCGATACCTATGTTCCCCCCCATCCGCCTTCCACAAAAAAGTGGCAAGAAGAGGAGTAACCTGGAGGAGGCAACAATTGGCCTATTTTGAAAGGCTACTGCGGCCCTCAGAACACCCTACAGTGTTCAAGAGGACTTTGCATACATTACAGCCTGCAAAATGCTGGAAATGGAGGAGGGCCAACGCCTAATATGTGAGTATCTCATCTTCCAAGCCCTAAATAGGGGTTGAGGGGCCAACTCACAAGCCAAAGCCACGTTTGTGAGTTCAACCATGGTCCTCCTCCTCCAGGTCCTCCTCCTCCTCCTCCACCTCCTGCCACACCTCCAACACCAGAGCCACAGCCTGGAAGGAAACGTCTAAGGAAGACCAGAGAGTGATGGCCTGGGTTCAGTCTGGTCTGACAAAAGATGCAGGCTGTGGTATGACCACAGCCTGGGGACAGATATGTCATCTGCTGCTGTTTCTGATCTCTTGTAGTCCTGGACCAGATTGTGCTCACTATTATAAGGACTCCTCAGGCCACCAATTTTGACTGTAAAATAATTGAAGTGTACCCTGAGGTACAAAGGCTTCGCAAATTTCACCAGTTTCTCCAGCGTTGCCTTCCTCCTTATTTTGTTATGACCCAGAATAAATGGATATTTATTTTTCACAAATAGTTGCCTGTGTGTTTTACTTCAAAAAGGACAGTTTGTTTGTGAGGAGGCAGGTACATTTCAAAAATACAATGTGAAATTAGCAAGGGACACCAACACCAACCTCCTTGAGATTCTAAAATACAATATAATAATGGTGTTGTGGTAACTTGACACACAAAACCCACAAAAATAATTATGGAGATCACCAAAAAAAAAACCACAAAAACAGGAGATCTTGATTAAAAAAACAAACAACAAATTATCAAAAATATAAAAACATAAAACCCCAAAAAATTTTGTTAGATCTGACAAATACAAATATTATATTCATGAAATCACAAGAAATATTAAAGAAAGAAGGTTGTGAGAAGTCTGTGTGAATATAAGCAGCAAAACAACTTCATTCTTCTAGCATTATAAAGAAGAAGAGAGTGCGCTGCATTAAACAATTTAAAACATTGCAGCGTGACGAAAGTGCTATATCCATTACGAATGCTAATTTTACCAGACCGAGCAGTTCCGTCTCGGAATTCATTCTGAGCATGCGTGGCACTTTGTGCGTCGGAATTGTCCACACACGGTCGGAATTTACGCCAACGGATTTTGTTGTCGGAAAATTTTATAGCCTGCTCTCAAACTTTGTGTGTCGGAAATTCCAATGGAAAAAGTCCGATGGAGCCCACACACGGTCGGAATTTCCGACAACAGGCTCCGATCGCACATTTTCCGTCGGAAATTCTGACCGTGTGTACAGGGCATACGAGTCATTAACCACTACTCTCTGAATTCTGTCTTTTAGCCAGTTTTCTATCCATTTAGAAATTGATCTTTCCAAGCCTGTAGGCTTTACCTTACTCATGAGCCATGTGTGGGGAACTGTGTCAAACGCTTTTTCAAAATCCAGGTATACCACGTCCACAGCCACCCCTCTGTCCAAGGTTTTACTTACCTGCTCATAAAAAGAAATTAGGTTTGTTTGACAAATTCTGTCTTTCATGAATCCATGCCGGCTGTTGTTTAAAATATTTTTTTCCAGCAAAGAACTTGTTTATTTGATCTTTTATTAAACTCTCCTGTATCCCATAGAAATGGTGATTACAGATCCCGGGGAAGATACTTAGTGGTAATAATTGAAGTTTATTCACGCAGGTTAGCCCTGGTAAATGTATATATTCCCCCTCCTTTTACAGGGAACATCTTGTATGAGGTGTTGGAGAAATTGGCGCCTCACGCTACATTACAGTTATTGGTGGCTGGAGATTTCAATAATGTTCTCAATTATACATTAGACACGTCCAACCCACGCAGGGCTCCAAACCACGACATGTCGCACTGGGCGGAAGCTGCGGGTCTCACTGAGATCTGGAGATGGAAGCATCCCACTGACAGATGCTACTCATATCTGTCCTCGGTACATGCTTCGTCCTCCAGAATAGACCTGGCATTTGCCAATGGGGCTTTATTGTTTAGTAGCTGGGGCATCCGACCTTCAGGGGGGTGTATCGGATCACACTTCATCAGCTGGGATCTCCAACCCCACTATACCTTCAGTCCTCTCTGAAACCTGCACTGAGAGGAATGAAGGTGTAGAATTAGGTGTGTCACAGCCAAGTACTTGCGGGCAATCTGCTATCGGTACACCGACATCAGATTGTACCAGGCAAATTTCCCTGCCCCAGCTTCTGCACCGCCGAAAGAAGTTTGCTCCCAGCCATCCACATGCCCAGCAGTTGAATGCTAGCTTGGCTAAATTGCTAGCACTTCAACTGCTGCCTTTTCAGTTGGTACACTCTGCCCCCTTCTGTGAGTTTGTGGAATGTGCGGTTCCTCAGTGGCAGGTTCTCAAACGCCACTTTTTCTCATGGAAGGCAATTCCGGCTCTCTACCGGCATGTGGAAGGCAATGTCTTGGCCTCGCTGGACAGGGCAGTCAGCGGTAAGGTGCATATTGCCGCTGACTCATGGTCCAGCAGGCATGGACAGGGATGTTACCTATCATTCACCGCGCACTGGGTAACTCTTCTGGCAGCTGGGAAGGATGCAGGACAGGGTGCAGTAGTGTTGGAGGTTGTTCCGCCACCACACCTCCAAAATACTACTAGTGGTGATTCTGCCACACCTCTCTCCTCCACCCACTCCTTTTCTTCTTCCTCCATGGCCTCTTCCTGTGCTGATTTGCCCTCGGAACCAGCGGTGCTCCATAGGCGTTCAAGGGGCTACGCAAGCATGCAGGCAAAAAGATGCCATGCGGTTCTTGAGCTGGTGTGCTTGGGGGATAGGAGCCACACTGGGGCAGAGATTCTGTCAGCTCTGCAGGGGCAGGTTCAGAGGTGGTTGATGCCACGCCAGCTTAAGCCAGGTATGGTGGTTTGCAACAATGGCACCAACCTCCTCTCTGTCCTCTGACAGGGACAACTGACCCATGTGCCTTGTTTGGCTCACATCCTTAACTTGGTGGTTCAGCAGTTCTTGGGCAGGTATCCAGGCTTACAGGATGTCCTGAGGCAGGCCAGGAAAGTCTGTGTGCATTTCCGCAGTCATATAATGCCAGTGCTCGGCTGGCTGACCTCCAAAAGGAATTTAACCTGCCCAAGAACCGCCTAATCTGTGACATGCCCACCAAGTGGAACTCAACGTTGGCCATGCTGCAGCGGCTACACATGCAGCAGAGGACCATCAATGAGTACCTATGCAACTATGGCGCCAGGACAGGGTCAGGGGACCTTGTTTTTTTTTCCCCACACCAGTGGGCTATGATCAGGGATGCATGCACTGTCCTGTCACCATTTGAGGAGGCCACGAGGATGGTGAGCAGTGACAGTGCATGCATCAGTGACACTGTCCCTCTTGTTCACCTGTTGGAGCACACACTGCGTGAAATAATGGACAGGGCACTTGAGGCAGAACAGAGGGAGGAAGAGGAGGTCTTCCTTACCTCTCAAGGCCCCCTTTATCCAGACAGTGTTCCTGCGTGCCCGCTGATCACACAGAAAGAGGAGAAGGAGAAGGATTGTTTCAGCATGGAGGCGGAGCCTGGCACTCAGCATCAGCAGCAGTCTTCAAGAGATCATTTACGTGGCTGGGAGGAGATGGGTGCGGATCATGTCATCCTTAGTGACCCAGAGGACTCTGGGCCGAATGTCTCAGCAAACCTACGCTGCATGGACTCCCTGATCCTGCAAAGCCTGCAGAAGGATCCTCGTATTCATGGTATCAAGGGGAGGGATGATTACTGGCTGGCAACCCTCCTTGATCCACGTTACAAGGGTAAGGTTGCAGACCTTATCTTGCCATCGCAGAGGGAGCACAGGATGAAACATCTTCGGGAGGCCTTGTAGAAAGGTTTGTGCAGCACGTTTCCAGAGCCTGGGAGGTTACAATTTCCTGGTCCTCCTGGACAACGTGTTGCTGAGGCTTCGGTCAGTCACAGAAGGAGCGGTGGAGAAGGTGGCCATCTGACCAATGCATTCAGACAATTTTTTAGTCAGCAGCCCCAAGGTCTGATTGGTTCCAGCAACCATCGCCAGCGTCTGATTCACATGGTGCAGGATTACCTAGGGGCAAGATCAGACTTGGAAACCTTTCCCACCGAAAATCCTCTGGGTTACTGGGTCTTGAGGATGGATCACTGGCCAGAGCTTGCACAGTATGCAATTGAGCTACTGGCCTGTCCTGCATCCAGCGTTCTTTCGGAACACACATTCAGTGCTGCTGGAGGATTTGTAACCGATCACAGGCTGCGCCTGACCACCAAAACGGTTGATCGGCTGACCTTCATAAAAATGAATTAGTCTTGGATCACCAGCTACCAAGCACCTGATGCTGATGTAACCGATTGATTTTTTTTTAAATGTGAGATCCCTTCAAGACTGCCTATGCTGATGCTGAGTGACTATCCTGTTATGCTGAGTGACAATCCTCTTCCTCCTCAATTTTCATGCTGATAGCTTGTAAGAACATTTTTGGTTCTGGGCACCGCCACCAGTGGCCAAGGCCCAATTTTTCTGCCCCTGTTTAAAAGGGGCCTGTAATTACAATTTTTGATGCAATAATTTGCAGCAGGGCTCATTCCTACGCTCCAACTAGAGTATCTGTGAGGGGTTGCAGTGTTGTGGCACCAGCACCAGTGCCCAAAGCCCAAATTTTCAGCCCCTGTTTAACAGGGGCGTATAATTACAATTTTTAATGCAATACTTTGCAGCAGGGCTCATTCCTGCGCTCCAACTATAGCATCTCTGAGGGGTTGCAGTGTTGTGGCACCAGTGCCTAAGGCCCAATTTTTCTGCCCCTGTTCAACAGGGACATGTAATAACAATTCTTGATCTAATATTTCACAGCAGGGCCCATTCCTCCGCAAACCAAGAGTAAGTGTGAGGGCTTACAGTGTTGTGGCAACACCACTACCACCGCCAAAGGCCCAATTCTTCTGCCCCTGTTCAACAGGTGCATATAATTACAATTCTTGATATAATATTTCACAGCAGGGCCCGTTCCAGCGCCCACCAAGAGTAGCTGTGAGGACTTACAGTGTTGTGGAACCAGCACCACCACCACCAAAGGCCCAATTTTTCTTCCACTGTTCAACAATGGCATGTAATTACAATTCTTGATCTAATATTTCACAGCAGGGCCCGTTCCTGTGCCCACCAAGAGTAACTGTGAGGGCTTACAGTTTTGTGGCAACACCAACCCCTAAGGCCCCAATTTCTGCAGAGTATATAGGGCAGGCCCTTACTTTCAAGCATCCAACTTACAAACGACTCCTACTTGCAAACGGAAGGAGACAACAGGAAGTGAGATGAAATCTCCCCCGAGGAAGGGAAATTCTCTCTTCACTGATGCTTTATCACCAATCCTTGTTTCACTAAAAACCCCAAATTTTCAAAAAACATTTGTCATTGGGACAGAAAGTGAGGGGAAATCTTCTGAAGAGGTGCACAGACAGCAAAACAAATGTTACAGGAGTGATAACCCTTCCCTATGTTTTCCAAAAAGCTTAAAAATAGATTTTTTGTCTGGAACTACACTTTACAAATGTACCAGTTCAAAATTACAAACAGATTCTACTTAACAACAAACCTACAGTCCCTGTCTTGTTTGCACCGCCTGTATACTGCTGTTCAGAGTATATAGGGCCTGGGGGCCCAACGCCTTTCCTTTTTTTAATTTGGGTGCAGGGTTCCCCTTAATATCCATACAAGACCCAAAGGGCCTGGTAATGGACTAGGGGGGGTACCCATGCCGTTTGTCTCACTGATTTTCATCCATATTGCCGGGACCCGACATTTCATTAAAGCCGCAAGCAGTTTTAAATAACTTTTATTCCTTTAAAAATGTCATTTTGTGCAGGGACTGTTCTAAGCACGGGAAACACGCGCCACTTTACAGGCATACAATAGACACCCCCCAGGTACGATATTTAAAGGAATATTTCACTTTTTTTTTCACTTTAAGCATCATTAACCGGTTCCCGACCGGCGCACGCGATGTACATCGGCAGAATGGCACGGCTGGGCAAATGGGCGTACCCGTAGGTCCCTTTGAATTTGCCGTCATGCCATTGCGTGCGCACCGCCGGCAGTGCATGCGCGCCGGCTGGGAGCTCCATGAGTCGGGTCGCGGGTCCCGCGGACTCGATCACTGTGGGGATACCCGCGATCTCCTCACAGAGAGGACGAACAGGGAGGTGCTAATGTAAACAAGCATCTTCCCATTCTGCCTAGTGACAGTGTCACTGATCTCTGCTCCCTGTGATCGGGAGCAGAGATCAGTGACGTGTCACACGTAGCCATGCCCCCCCCCACAGTTAGTAACACTCCCCAGGACATACTTAACCTCTCCCTAGCCCCCTAGTGGTTAACCCCTTCACTGCCAGTGTCATTTACACAGGAATCAGTGCATTTGTATAGCACTGATTGCTGTATAAATGACAATAGTCCCAAAAATGTGTAAAAAATGTCCGATGTGTCCGCCATAATGTCACAGTCATGATAAAAATTGTTGATCGCCGCCATTACTAGTAAGAAAAAAAAATTAATTAAAAAAATGCCATAAAACTATCCCCTATTTTGTAAACGTTATAACTTTTGCGCAATCCAATCAATAAACGCTTATTGCGATTTTTTTTTTACCAAAAATATGTAGAAGAATATGTATCGGCTTAAACTGAGGAAAAATTTTTTTTTAAATATTTTTTGGGGATATATATTATAGCAAAAAGTAAAAAATAATGCGTTTTTTTCAAAATTGACACTATTTTTTTGTTTATAGCGCAAAAAATAAAAACCGCAGAGGTGATCAAATACCACCAAAAGAAAGCTCTATTTGTGGGAAAAAAGGACATCAATTTTGTTTGGGAGCCACGTCGCACGACCGCACAATTGTCAGTTAAAGCGACGCAGTGCTGAATCGCAAAAAATGCACTGGTCAGGAAGGGGGTAATTCTTCCGGGGCTGAAGTGGTTAAAATCACTGCTCCTGAAAAAATGGCCGTTTTTAAAACTTTTTTTTGCATTGATACATGTTCCCTGGGGCAGGACCCAGGTCCCCAAACCCTTTTTAGGACAATAACTTGCATATTAGCCTTTAAAATTAGCACTTTTGATTTCGAACGTTCGAGTCCCATAGACTTTAATGGGGCTCTAAAGTTTGCGCAAACTTTCGGTCCATTCCCAGGTTCTGGTGCGAACCGAACCGGTGGATGTTCGACTCATCCCTAGCCACTAGACTTATGTTGGTACTACAGCATGTTATTTCCCCTGACCAGACAGGTTTTATGCTCAAAAGGCCAAGGATATTAATTTGCGCAGGGCTTTCACCCACACTCAGTTGGGCCCAGATATTTCCAGCGGTGGGATACTTGGGTCTTTCTGGATCTAGAAAAGGCCTTTTATTCCGTGGACTGGAACTACATGAGGGTGGTATTGGAGGTTCAGTCCTCAGTTCCGGAAGTGGGTCGATATTCTATATCATTGCCCCACAGCAGCCATAAAGCTAAACAATATGTTATCGGAATTTTTTCCAGTGCATAGGGGCACTCGCCAAGGATGCCCTTTATCCCCGGGTCTTTTCTCTATTATGATTGAACCCTTGGCTGTGGCCTTGTGAGCCTCTGAGGAGGTACAGGGGATAACGGTGGGTAGCTTGACAGAAAAAACTGCACTATATGTGGACGATATGGTTCTTTTTTTGCGAGACTCCAAGAATTCCCTGTCGGCAGTTTTAGACATTCTAAATTCCTTTGCTCATTTTTTGGGTCTGAAAGTCAACTGGGGAAAATCCCAGATTCTCTAACTCAGGATGCCATCCACCAGATGTGAGATTCCCACACATTGTCCCTTGCAGATTGTAGAGGTGATCAAATATTTAGAGTTACATATCTCCAACTCTGTATCAGACTTTATTGCCTTGAATGTCGATCTGCTTTTGACTAAACTAAAATCCAGACTGCAGGCATGGCAGAATCTACCTTTGACACTCATAGGTCCCGACCTTGGCTTATTCCCTTACTATCCCTATCCTCCTGTTGCCTACTGTGGGTGTGAGCTGGGGGACCCTGGGGGTCGCGACCTGGAGCCAGTTGCAGCCCAGTCCATCCTCACCACTAGAGGCTCTGGTGGAAACCTGCTGGCTCTTAGACTCCGCTCTTAGATTCCAGGGAATCTTACGCTCTAACCCCGGTGGGATCCATGTTGGTGTTCCAGCGGCCCTGCCTTCCTTACCACCCTGACTCCCATCCGTAGCAGTCAGCCATAGGGTCCACTACCTTGCGGTGCACTCCTGATCCCAACGGTGTGCATCTGTCACCTAGCCTCAAGGTGACCTGACAGGGGGCTTCCAGACTCCGATAAGCCCTCTGCCCGCAGACCCCTACAACCATTGGCCATGGTTGTGAGGATGAGGCCCTTGTCCTCATTAACATGGGGACAAGGTGCTTTGGCTCTCCCCCCCCACCCCAAAGCACCCACCCCCTCATGTTGAGGGCATGTGGCCTGGTATGGTTCAGGATCCTCGCTCGTCCCAGCCCTTAACTGATCTGGCAGGCTGCATGCCCTGATAAGATAGATATTGGGGGGCCCCAAGCTGTTTTGTTAAAAAATTTTGGCACAGGGCCTGGTGTGGACTGGGCGGGAGGGACCCTACGCTGTTTTTTTCTTTATTTTCTTTGCAACAGCCGGGTGTCATTTTAAATGGCATTTGACTCTTTTTTTTCTTTAGCTACAGATGCGCCACTTTACAGGTAGACTAAGGGGACCACCACCACCACCACCCCCAACACTATATTTATAGGAATTTTTCATTCTTATTGTTGCACTTTAAGCATTGTTAAAATCACTGCTCCTGAAAAAGCTATTGTTTTTTTAAAAAATGTTTGCATTAATACATGTCCCCCGGGGCAGTACCCAGACCCCCATACCCCTTTTATGGCCCATTACTTGAATATAAGCCTTCAAATTGGGGACTTTTAATTTTTCCTGTTCGGCTCCCATAGACTTCAATGGGGTTCGCCATCTAAAACCAAGCCAGCATGTGGCTGTTGGTGTCTGAAAAGAAAACCTTGTCAATCATTAATTGTCATAATTTTCATGGTAAGTGACACTAGCATGTAGACAGGTTGCCTACATTTGGTTAGTTGGTCTACCTGGCTGGGAGGAAAGAGGTTAATGCTTGTGCCGCCTTCCCTTGTGCATTTAGCCTGGATCCACAGGGGGGGGGGGGACACCAAGAACAATGGGAATGTAGAACAAGAGAGCAAAGGGAAAACCCAAAAAAAAGCACAGGAACCTAGAATGGGATCAGGATGCACGTATGGAGACTCCGAATTATGTTGTAAGTATCTTGTTGGAATGCTGACCCATCAGAATATTCCCAAGGACATGAACTCCTTTGTTTGCGCTAACACCAGTTTGGACTTTTCCCAAATGCTACACCCATACAGGTAACCTAGGGCAGACACAGTTAAAGTGATTGTAAACCTTCCTGTTTTACTTTTTTTAAATAACAAACATGTCATATTTACCTCCACTCCATTCAGCTCGTTCTGTACACAGTGGCCCTGATCATCCTCTTCTGGGGTACCTCGGCGACTCTCGCGGCTCCTTCTTGCATCAGATAACCCCCCAGGAGAAGCACTCTCCCGGGTGGTTGCCATGCAGGCACGCCCCCGACTCCAGCATTTGCGTCCATAGACACGAATGCGGGACTCAGCCCCACCCCCGGCACCCACATCATTGGATTTGATTGACAGCAGTGGGAGCCAATGGCTGCGCTGCTATCAATCTATCCAATCAAGAGCCAGGACCCCGTGCAGAGAGAGAGAGAGCTCGTCTCCGCGGAGGGAATTACGGGGCCCAGGTAAGTAAAATGGGGGGGCTGGGGGGGCCAGTCACTGCCAGAAGTTTTTTCGCCTTAATGCATAGGATGCATTAAGGTGAAAAAACATGAGGGTTTACAACCCCTTTAAGCTTAGTTAGGGAAAGAACGTTACTGCATGCTGTATATGTTCTGCCAAGTATTCAGTAAAGTTGTTAAATCTGCTCAAAGCCTAGTCTGAAGCTACTCAAGGGGTGCATGTGGGGTCTTGGCATATCCCTCTAAGGAACCAGGGTCAGAATTAGCACATTGGGGTCTGTGAAACATCATTGCAACAAAAAGTTCACTTTGCTATGAGTAACCAGAAGTAAGAACAGGAACCAGTCCTTGGCATGGTACATTAATAGGTGACAGGTTCTCAGGTAGTCCACCACCCACCCTAGTTGTCTGTCTCCGCCGGTCACCAGAAGAGGACTAGCGTAACAGAGATCTAATACCTCATCACTTGGTGGAACAAAAAGGGTTAAGTGGAGCATGCATGAGGTCTGCGCTATGTGCTCAGCGGGACCCCATTCTGTTACTGGGAGTGATGTAACAGAGGTAAGATGATTGGTGGAGTGGGCATAGGCTCTGCATGTCCCTCCTAATGCAACACATACACCTCTGTTCAAGTGTGTAGGACAAGGGACAACATCTTTGGGAGGAATTCCGCATACAACACCACACACAAGCTGCTCATTTCTGAGTTGGGGGACTGCCTTAATGTTTGACTTTCATATGAACGACTGCTCCCCGGCATTGGTGAGCACGCCTTCAGACAAGTTACCACTGTGCTAGTATGAGTAACCCCATTCATCACCTGGCATAGCCCAAAAAACCCACCCTGGGGTATGCCTCCTATGTGACCCACACTTGGCACCCAACAAGTTAATGAGGAACATATGGAGGAGGTGTCATCTGCCTGCTGCACCTGAAGACCACCCCCAAAGGGACCATGGCTATAGTTAGTTTCAAGGACTTGTCCAGGCTTTCTCTATGATACTCCAGGCAGACAGTGTGTGTCTACCTTTTAATTAGCTCCTACAGAAAGTACCCCCACCGGATTGGTGGAAAAGTTGATAAAGGGTGTATATAGCGACACATCCTGAAACAATTGTGGTTTATGGAATTATGGAACAATGGATTATGGTTTGATAAAGGAGCTGATTGGCGCTCTAAGCGCGTTACCAGGGCAACAGGTTCATCCTCTGGGCATGACGTCGCTTAGGCGTTCCATGGTGGTTACCGAAGTCCTCCTCCGCATCAGATGAGCGGTGACCCGGCTTCCACCATCTGAAGCCACCAGCGGCAGCTGGCTACCGACCTGGAACTTGGGTAACCCCTCTGTTGATACTACCAGATATGCACATCCTTATGGAACACACGTGAGTGTTTATTTGGCTGCTCCACTGAAGTTCTTATAAATATTGCACTTAGAGGCACCCCACTGTGTGTTTTTGTTGTCTTACAGAGATCCTTTCTTGTATCTGGGAAGCACTGCCAACCTAGTGCTCTCTTGATACACCATTCCTTCCTGTGGATTTATGGACTATTGTTATTTTTCTGAACTTTTATGAACTATAATATGACACATATTACAACTGGTTTTATATAAGACTTTGGAAGTTTTACACGATAATTTATCAGAGATTCCGCCATATACCTTGCTGTTGTTGTTACACCAATGGAAGTGACCATTACTGATGAGCAAGCTCCATTTGTCATACAGGTAGACTGCTCCAAGCCACCCAAGGAAATCTTGTGGGACCCGCTGGTGTTTGACAGCGATAAGGAGTCCCCACCATCACTATAACCCAGTGTGTCCTATCTAGCCATTCCTCAGAAGCCTTCTCAATCTAAGGAAGCACCAGTTGAGAGAACTGGCCACAAGTACAGCCGCTTTCCTGTTTGCTTAAACTAGAAATTAATTTTACTCCACTTAGCCATAATCTGTTTTGTTTAACATCTTATCAATCCAAAATAAGCCATGGTTTTTCATGCTCTGCAGCTAACTTAAGGAGGTTGCATGTTTTTTGGCATAAATAGTGTTGTAATTAAACCAGTGGTCCTGAACGTACATATGACCCCAGAGAAAATGAGACATTATTTGCATGCTCCCCCTACTACTCTATTGAGATATAAACCCTTTATATTTTTGAACGTGTGTAGAATGTGAGACATGTAAATACCTATTGTTTCAAAAAGGCTCTACTGTGCTAAAACTCCAGGAAAAGCCAGTTCAGCTTTGTAAGGGCTTGTGCGGATTGTGATCCATAGTGGATCGCTTTTTAGTGGACATTTGACAGGGACTGTTATGTATATTTCTTGCTGCCTATTTTAACCCCTAGCCAACACCACCACGCCACAACCGCCTGCACTGCACATTGTTGCAACAATGATTCTCTACAGTCTTCTCATATGCTCTTCTTGATTAGAAATGTCACAGGAGGTACAAGGTCAGTGTCAGCAACAACCTCTGCAAACCATACTTGATTTGTGTTATCTTTACATACACACAGATTGTATGTGTTTAAATTGCCCCTTCCACCCCTAGGCCCCATTGCAACCATGTGGGCTCCCTTGAATTTTAAGCTGCCTACACACAGAGACAGAAAAAAATTTGACTGATATGATTGTAAGTTATATTTTAGTACTTTTTAACCAATGTTATGTATGTGTTGTTATTCTTTTTAACAGATAAAAGGTGCATTTATTGCCATAGGTATGGTCTTGTTGACTGTATTTAGCGTGGCTGCTGGTAATTATATGTTCTACAAAAAAAGGAAAAGTGTAACTCTGCAAGATCCAAACAAAAAATACAGATTAAGACTCATTCAGAAGTCAGTAAGTACACTATAAACATTGTTATTTTATTCACAAAGTACTGCTTATTTGAATGCTTGAGACACCCAATGCCTGTTTATGTCTTTAAAACAGGATTTAGATGTAAAATATTAAACAGATGGTGTGTCATGTGTGGAATAAAATGACACCAAGTCTAAAACATTTAAAGAGTAAATCCACTTTGGTTGAGAAAAAAAAAACATTCCTTTCTGGTTGATCTATGTATATTACAAGGATTCTACTAAACTTTGTTGCAGATTCCTACCTTTTTTTCTGCAAAGTGAATGTGAATGAGAGTTTTTTTCATCATCAATCAGCTGCTGCACTTGCAGGGTCCTAGTGAGGAAAGTGTCAGGGTCCGCATCCCTATAGACATGATTTTCCTTTGGTAGTATCTTACCATCAATTTCATTTTTGTTGCAGGGGATGCCCAAAATCCGACTTGTATCTTAGTGCAAACTTCTGGAAAAATCAGAAAGCCAATCACACAAGCAGGAAATGACATTTATGGGGGGCATTCGATACAGGTTGCCATATTGCATTGCATTTACAGAAAAATACAGCAGCTGCAGATTGAAAAGAAAAGGAAATTTATAATAATGCTATACTATAGTATAGCTTGTGCAGCAATTGTATATGTATATATATATATTTTTTATTTGCTGTTTGTTTCACGAAAGTGGAGTTACTCTTGAACCATAACCACCTTTTAGGCTGGGTTCCCATATGAGCACGCAGTGGCTCACAGCAGGAGTCTGGAGTGTCCTCGTTCACCGATTCAGGTCCGATTTCAGCACAAATTTTTGGCTGAATTCGGACCTGAAACTGACCAAAAGACGTACAGAGCTCCTGTGCAAATTGCACCGGAGCCGCTGCGGAGATATGTGAACCGGCTCCATGGAGAGCCGGTCACAATCTCCTGCTGTGCGAATTGGATGCGAAGAAAATCGCATCCAATTCCCACTAGTGTGAACCCAGCCTCACACCTTTCTTTTTTTCACATATCTTAACATATAAATGTTCATTTTAATGATTCCATTATCAGACCAAGTGATATTTCATATCTTTGCCACAGAACCCTGTAAATCTATATTTTGTATAACGACCATAACAATGAGTTTTTTGGTTTTTTTTGGGTGGGTAATACACTAAAACAAGTTTATTTTCAATTGTACAGGGATAAAGCGGGTATAGAAAAGAATCATCACCCCCCCCCCCCCGTAAAATAATCACATTTTGTTGCTTTGCAGCCTGAAATGAAAACAGACATAGTTTTTGTTTTATCCAGCTGTATTTACTCTTCTGCAACTTATAACATCCAAGTGAAAGATAAAATACCAACATGTTAGAAAAAAATAAAACAAATTCAAAAACAGAATCACTAAGTTGGAAAAAGGATCACCCCCTTGTGCCAGTATTTTGTTGAACGACCTTTTCCTTAACCACTTCCCGCCCGGTCAATATCATATTGACGTCCGGGAAGTGGTTGCATTATCCTGACTGGGCGTCATATGATGTCCAGCAGGATAACATGCATGCGCGCGCCCTCGGGGGCGCGCAGCGCAGCGATCGGGGGCGACGTGTGTCCCTCGGATTTTATTGGCTGTTTACCCCGTTTACCCCGTGATCGGCTGTGTCAAAGTCACAGCCGATCACCTGTCACAACAAACTCGGCGGCGTGCTCCGTGTGCGCCGCCGAAGGCATCCAGAGCAGGGATCGAGGAAGGCGAGTGTCCCTTGGACACAGCGCTTCCCCGATCAGGGTAAACAGCCAATGAAATTGGCTGTTTACCATGTGACCGGCTGTGTCCAATCACAGCTGGTCACAAATGTAAACAATGAGTAGCTGTTACTATCTGATCCCTGCTCTCTCCTCACACCGATTGTGAGAGGAGAGAGCAGGGATCAGTGAGTGAAATCAGTGTCTGTCTGACATTTTACTGCATTGTACTGTGCACAACACGGCCCCCCCAATAAAGAGGACCTGTCACACAGCCCAGCCAATCAGCCCATCTGTCAATCAGCCCATCTGTCAACCAGCCCATCTGTCAATCAGCCCATCTGTCACAGGCCCACCGCCATCGGTACCGCCACACAGGCTACCAGTACCACCATCGGTACCGCCACACAGGCTACCAGTACCGCCATCAGTACCACCACCAGTAACGCCACTAGTACCGCCATCAGGCCCACCATCTATACTGCAACACAGGCCGCTACCAGTATCACCACTAGTGCTGTCATCGGTACCACCACCACCCGTACCACCGTCAGTACTGCCATCGGTACCACCACCACCCATACTGCCATCAGTACCATCACCACCCGTACCGCCACCGGTACCGCAATCACCACCTGTACCGCCACCACCACCTGTACCGCCATCTGTACCACCATCACCTGTACCGCCACCGGTACCGCAATCACCACCTGTACCGCCACCACCACCTGTACCGCCATCGGTACCACCACCACCCGTACCGCCACCGGTACCGCCACCACCACCACCACCCGTACCGCCACCACCACCCGTACCATCATTGTTACCACCACCACCCATACCGCCATCTGTACCACCACACAGGCCCGCCACTAATACCTCAATCGGTACCACTACCACCAGCAGTACCATTACACAGGCCCGGCAATAAGCATTGCCATAATGTCCCAAAGGGTTTACACACCTGAGGAGGCATATGAGATTCTTGCCATGTCGAATGATGAGAACAGCGGGGAGCTCACATCATCTGGTTCGGAATACGAGCCAGTGGAGGATAGTGGATCAGAGTCCGCGGAGAAAACCGTCCCTCCCAAAAGAATGAGATCAAGACCAAGATCAGGAGATCTGCCCACCACCAGCAGCGCCAGACCCCAGGAAGAAGAGCCCAGTACAAGCACTGGAATGACCCGCCCAACCCGAAGAACCCAGCCCCAGTCCTACCTTCCCGATGCCCTGGCAAACCCCTTATGGTTGCCTGCCAACTCAGGATCCGCTATCATCCCCCCTTTCACCGCACAGCCAGTTGTGCAGCCCGACACTACAAATTTTTCTGAATTCGATTATTTTTCTTTATTTTTCCCACAAGATTTTCTGCAGAATATGGTGGATCAAACTAATTTGTATGCATCCCAATTTATTGCTGCCAACCCCAATTCTTCCTACGCCCGCATGTTCCAGTGGCGATGTGTCACACTGGATGAACTTAAATTGTTTTTGAACCTAACATTCAATATGGGGCTTACAAAAAAGAACGAAGTCCATGCATATTGGTCCACCCACCCCATCCAACACATGCCCATATATTCCGCTGTCATGTCCAGGACAAGATACGACATGATTATGCGTTTTCTCCACTTCAATGACAATTCACAGTGCCCTCCCCGAGATCATCCCAACTATGACAAATTGTACAAGATACGCCCCCTAATCAATTCCTTTTCCCAGCGATTTAAAGAAGTTTTCATCCCAGACCAAAAAATTTGTGTGGACGAGTCACTCATACATTTCACTGGCCGAATGCACTTCAAGGAGTATATACCAAGCAAGAGAGACAGGTATGGGCTGAAGTTAAATAAATTATGCGATCGAGCCACTGGATATGTCTTCACATTCCGGATCTACGAAGGCAAAGACTCCCAGCTCCAGCCCCATGATTGCCCCACATATATTGGAACCAGTGTGAAAATTGTCTGGGAGCTGGCATACCCCCTATTCGACAAAGGATACCATTTATATGTCGACAACTATTATACCAGCCTGCCCCTTTTTCGTCACCTTTATAGTAAAAAAACCCCGGCCTGTGGTACCTTAAAGAAAAACCGTAAGGGATTCCCACAAAATCTGTTGGCAAAAAAATTACAAAAGGGAGAATCGGCATTCATGAGGAACGAGGAGGTGTTGGCCATGAAGTGGAGGAACAAGAAAGATGTCCACATCCTCTCTATCATCCACAATGACATCGTGGTGGAGATCCAAAGAAGACGTGGCCCCATTGTAAAGCCCGAATGTGTCCACGACTACAATATGTATATGGGGGGGTGGATTTAAACGATCAGATGCTACAGCCCTATTTATCAAACAGAAAGTCCCGTTACTGGTACAAGAAAGTTGCCTTTCACCTATTTCACATGGCCCTTTTTAATTCGTTTGTCTGCTACCAAAAAGCAACTCAAAACCAACAAGTCACCTACCTCAAGTATATTGAATATATCGTCACTGCCCTCATTTACCAACAAGGTCCCACCCCAGGAAGCATTCGCTCGGATAATGTGAGTCGACTTCACGAGCAACACTTTCCCTATAGCATTCCCCCCACAGAATCTGGAAGAAGACGCCAATTGAAATGCCGTGTATGCAGCAGAGGAGGAGTAAGAAGAGATTCCAGCTATTATTGTCCCCAGTGTCCCTCCCAACCTGGCCTGTGCATCGGAGATTGCTTCAAAAATTATCATACATCCATCCAATATTAGTTAGCTGTATTATTACCAGACTGCCACTTCCCCATTTGCCTGCTACCATGTTAATTAACTGACCCTGGCCTGTTTACCAACTATGTCTTTGCTTGCCGATTTAAACCACGTTTCTGCCTTCCACGTACACCAACCTCAGCCTGTTTACCGACCATGCCTCTGCCTGCCGATTTAAACAACGTTTCTGACTTCCACGTGTACCGACCTTGGCCTGTTAATCGACCATGTTTTTGCCTGCCACTTGGACTGATCTTTTGGCCATCTACTTTAGTACACAGGGGTCTCACATATGTGAGGGGCTTCAGAATAGCGTTCTGAGTAGAGAAAAACAGTTTTTCGTTTTCTGTGCTCCCAGAACAGGGTCTGGTTGCCCGGAGGCTTCAAAGCGATTTGGGTGGGAGAAGCCTCTACCCCTGTCCCCCTGGCCCTAAGCTTGATGGTCCTTCCTGCTGCCTGGACCAATACTTTGGCTTTGCTGACCATATTGCTGCCTGTAAAGACCCATGACATTATGGACCATGTTTCTGCCTGCTACCTGGACCTGTGCTTTGGCTGTGCTTTGGCTGTGCTCTGGCTGTGCTGACAGTATCTCTGCCTGTACGAACTATGGACAGTATTCCCGCCTGCTGCCTGGATGATTGCATTTACTGTCGCTGACCTCATTCTTGCCTGCTGCCTGGACTGATGCTCTCCTCTGTGGACCACTGCACTTCTAAAACCACAGGTAATCTTTTGTTATTTGGTATGTACCTGCTATGTGTTAGAAATATGAAGGGCCTTCAAAAATGTGATCGGTAGTCAGAAAATGATATGTGTGATTAATGCTGCTAGAATGCCTGGAGGTGCTACTTGGATTTTGGGCCTCTGTATGTGGCCAGGCTGTGTAAAAGTCTCAAACATGTGGTACCGCCATACTCAGGAGGAGTAGCAGAATGTATTTTGGGGTGTCATATTTGCTATGTACATGCTATGCGTTATAAATATCTTATAAAGGGACAACTTTGTGTAAAAAAAATGCATTTTCATTTTTTTCCACATTTTCCAAAAACTTCTGGAAAAAAATGAACCATTCAAAAGACTCATTATGCCTCATAGATTATATGTTGGGGTGTTTTCTTTCCAAAATGGGGTCATTTTGTGGACAATTCCATTATCCTGGTGCTCCAGGGCCTTCAAAAATGTAATAGGTGGTTGAGAAATGAGATGTGCAATTTATGCTTGTAGAACGCCTGAAAGTGCTACTTCAATGTTGGGCCTTTGTATGTGACCAGGCAGTGTAAAAGTCTCACACGTGGTATCGCCATAATCAGGAGGAGTATTGGAATGCATTTTGGGGTGTCATTTTTGGTATGTACATGCTATGTGTTAAAAATATCTTATAAATGGACAACTTTGTGTAAAAAAAAAGCATTTTCATTTTTTTTCCACATTTTCCAAAACCTTCTGGAAAAAAATGAACCGTTCAAAAGACTCATTATGCCTCATAGATTATACGTTGGGGTGTGTGCTTTCTAAAATGGGGTCATTTTGTGGACAATTGTTCTGGTGCTTCAGCGCCTTCAAAAGTGTAATAGGTGGTTGAGAAAGGATATGTGCAGTTTATGCTTGTAGAACGCCTGAAAGTGCTACTTCAGTGTTGGCCCTTTGTATGTGGCCAGGCTGTGTAAAAGTCTCACACATGTGGTATCGCTATACTCAGGAGGAGTAGCAGAATGTATTTTGGGGTGTAGTTGCAATTATGCATATGCTGTGTGAGAGAAATAACCTGTTAATATGACCAGTTTGTGTAAAAAAAAAAAAAAAAAATCTTAATTTTCCCAAGAATTGTGGGAAAAAATTACAGCTTCAAAAAACTCACCATGCCTCTTAGTAAATACATTGGACTGTCTACTTTCCAAAAAGGGGTCATTTGGGGGGTATTTGTACTTTCCTGGCTTGTTAGTGTCTCAAGAAATGAGATAGGCCTTCAGGTGAGATAGTACATCAGGTGTGAATAATTTTTAGTGATTGGCACCATAGTTTGTAGACTCTATAACTTTTACAAAGACCAAATAATATACATTAATTTGGGTTATTTTTACCAAAGATATGTAGCAGTATAAATTTTGGCACAAATTTATGAAGAAAAATGACTTGTTTGCAAAATTTTACAAAAGAAACTAAAAAAAAAGTAAATTTTTTTCAAAATTTTCGCAGTTTTTTTGCTTATATCGTAAAAAATGAAAAACCCAGTGGTGATTAAATACCACCAAAAGAAAGCTCTATTTGTGAGAAGAAAATGATACACATTTTGTTTGGATACAGTGTAGCATGACTGAGTAATTGTCATTCAAAGTGTGAGAGAGCTGAAAGTTGAAAATTGGTCTGGGCGGGAAGGTGCATAAGTGCCTGGTATTGAAGTGGTTAATTACAGCCTTTAGTCTATTAGGATATGTCTCTACTAACATTGCACATTTAGATTTTGCAATATTTGCCCATTCTTCTTTGCAGAACTGCTCAAGTTCAGTTAAGTTTGATGGTGACCGTTTGTGGACTGCAGTCTTCAAGTCATTCCACAGATTTTCAATGGGATTTAAGTCTTAGCTCTGACTAGGCCATGCAAAGACATTCACCTTTTTCTCCTTCAGCCACAGTGTGGTCATGCTTGCTGTGTGCTTTGGGTCATTGTTATGTTAGAAGGTAAACCTTCTTCCCATTGACAACTTTCTGGCAGAGGGCAGTAGATTTTGATGGCATCTTGTCCCATCAATTTTCCTTTCTATCGTGGCAAGTGCTCCTTGCTGCAGAGAAACAATCCCATAACACCAGGGCCGCCATCGGGGGGGGGGGGTACAGCCGTTACAACTGTAAGGGGCCCGTTCGGGCAAGAAGAAGGCAGGACGGGTGAATGGGAGCCGTGCTGTGCATTACAGAAATGATCTCACAGCGTGTACTTTCTGTGGCTTTGAGCTCAGACATCGAGCTCTTTACTGCCACCTCTGGCTACTATGTGCATGGGCACCCCTCATGTACTGGGCTTTTCTGTGCAACATGTCAGCTTTGTGAAAACGGTAGGAAGAAATTCTTTACAAGTATGGGCTGTGAAGGAAAGGGAGGAGGGGCTGTTTGTGTACAGGGAGGGGCCAGATCTTTGTGTGTTTACAGATTTGTGTATGTGTGGGGCTGACATATATATGTCAGGTGTGTGTGGGAGGCTGGACTGGCATATACAAGCAGTGGCGGTGCACCCATTAAGGACGCACGGCGCCGCCCCCTCTCTCCAGCCACCCACCTCTATGTATCATGGATAGATTCATGCATTGCATTGCATGAATCTATCCATGGCCGCTGTAGCCTCCCCTATTCAGGCATCCGGCCCCTTTTCGGGTGCCAGGTGAATTACAGAGGTGTATTTTTGAAACACTTGATTAGAGCCATAGGCTCTAATAGGCTTCAAAAAAGGTGACCTGCAAGCGCAGAGCATTGTGCTCGCAGTTCACCCAGGTGTGTTAGAACAGCGAATGAATATTGCTTCTAGGCATTGTTAAAGCCTTTGAAATTTTTTTGGTATCCATCTTTTTACCTGTGCCTGTCCACAACTTTATCACAGAAATCTTTTGACAGTGCCTTGCCATCCATAGTTGATTGTTTGTTTCAGGTGCACTACCAGGGACTGAAATGCTCCAAGAAAGCTCTTTTCATGGTGAGCTAATCATATTGACCACAGCTGATCACAGTTGAAAGTCAAATGGCTTTGTGTGCCATTGAGATGGTGATTAGAGATGGTGATTAGCTACACCTTTTTGAGTTTTCAAGTATTTTTTAGAAGGGGTGATCCTTTTTGCAACTCAGTGATTCTATTTTTGATTTTTTTTTTGTTGTTGTTCTGACATGTTGGTGTAATATCTTTCGCTTTGATGTTATAAGTTGCACTGAGTAAATACAGCTGGATAAAACAAAAAAACTGTGTCTGTCTTCATTTTAGGCTGCGCAACAACAAAATGTGGTTATTTTAAAGGGGGTGATTCTTTTCTATCCCCACTGTAATATACATGTTTTCCATCCTTGCGATATAAATAAATTAGAGAAACAAGGTGGAAAAACATAAGTTATATAACAAAATAATAATTACAGCTGATTCAGTAATATATATTATTCTTCGTTCAATAAATATCGTGATCAAATAAAGTCCCCCAAACACTACATGAAAATATTTTTAACCAAGTTTAATCTCAAACAAAATATGTTCAAATGAAGCAATTAATCGGTGTAATGACTAAAAAGTTCCCATCACCAATAGTATTATTCCAAGTGTTGAATAATCTTTGATCCAAGGTGACCACCACCACTAATATGGGTGTGCCTATTTCACTACAAGATCGGGCAAACACAGCTTGTACTTTTTCCAAAGATCTTCCAAAACAGGTGCAGTACACTTTAGGGCTTCGGCTCCACTGCTGTCTCCATTCAGTGGTTAGATTTCACAGCCAGCATAAAAATAACAACAACAAAAAAGGCTCCCATAGAGTAGTATCTTAAACATCAAAATTTATTTCACACAAATAATCAAGGTACTCACAAAAGTTGTTTAAGCATAAGCTTAAAATCAAGGATGTGTTGGCAAAGATATACAGAGAAGCTGCTGACTGCCAGCCACTCCAATCCTTACCATCTTACAGAAACAACAAAAATAATGGGACACTCCTACGTCCCAGCTTCAGGTTATGCAGCCATGTTGCACTGCTTGAGCCACAGAATCCATGTTTGTGGAGGTTTCATAATCTTTTTTGTATAATTCTACAGTGTATGCATACTCTTTACAAGCCCAAACCTGTATTGCATGTTGCTTTTACTTTTGCATTTTTTTAGTTAACTGCAAGTTACAGTTATCTGATTTTTTTAGCTAATTACCTATTCTGTTCAATGATTGTTAGATTGGATCTGTACTTTACAGTGTGATTACAAGTTCGCCATGTAAACTAGATATCATTTTATTTTAACTATAGATTATAAATTACAATACAAGAAAATTTCGCTTTGCTCTTCCATCTGTGTATCATACATTGGGACTTCCATTGGGACTTCCTCCTGGTGAGTACAGGTATTCATACAACCATTCAATTTTTTTTTTTTTCTTGATTTATTTCTTCTCGATAGCTTGTTTTATAAAGCTAGTCTTTGATACTAAAATCTGAATAAAAGCTGAAATATAAAGTACAGGGTTACATTTAAAAAAAGATGCATTTTATAAAGGGACTATTAGAAATACAAGTAAAACAAACTAAATATCTGTACATTTTGCTTGTCACCGCAATCGTTTGGAACATATGGAATGCTGTTTCTATAAAGAAGTTATTACAGGTTAATTCAGGTGGACAAGCTCTGGTTCGGTCACTGCCAATGTTTTGGAACAACTAGTGTCCCATTTGTCCAGGAACAAATTGAATTGTTCCACAGGGCCTTCAGCTACAGAGGTGTGTCTTTTAGCTCATTTACTGATTGTTATTGTAAATACTCAAATGTACATAGCCTGGCCACAGGCCAGTACTGTTGATGTCCTGCACCCTCTTTGTGGCCATGCCCTGCCTTCATACATAAACTCTAGTAATGGCGTCCCTAGGGGGGCCAGAGGGGGCCCTGACCCCCCCCCCCCCCCCACACATTATGATGTGCCCCCCAATTTAAAAAAAAAATATATATTTTTTTTTTTTTACAAAAAGGCAATGTCTAAGAGGGGGAGCGCCCCCAGTCAGCTCCTGTGGGTGATTCCTCCCCTCTTCCTCTGCTCACTGACACTGCATAATGCGAGCGCTCACACATCCACGGCCGCCCGATCTGCTCCTTCCCCTGCATCCTCATTGGAAGGGAGAAGAACGAGTTGCAGGAAGGACTCCACCAGGATTCTCAGTTACTGAAAAAACAGACTGATTTCTCCCGTCCTTAGGACAGGAGAACCAGCCTGTAAATTCCAAGAGATGCCAGACCAGCGCTGTCAATAGCAGGGGCAGGACAGCAAGAGGAGGCTGGGGAACCCCACAGTGGCAGAACACCAGGGCCCGGTGGCAAGACAACCTTTGCAACCCTGATAGTTCTCCCACTGCTTTGGACCCTTATATTTTCTTGGTATGCTGGTGACATATATCGCTTGTTTTCTGCCACCCTGGGGGGCCCCCAATACAGTAGGAAGGGAGCTCACTGCAGAACATGTGAAAGGGCCGTTGTGGGATCGTAGTAAAGGGGCCCAGGATATATATATATATATATATATATATATATATAATTGCATTTTATAGTTGCCCCCCCCACTTTTGTCCCTGTCCCCCCATGTGCCCCCTCCTTAATATGAAAGCTGGAGACACCACTGGACTCTAGCACTGGTTGCATGGCATTTCTCAATGCAGGTTCCTGTTGGTGACAAGAGGGGACTATGCCTGCATTATGTGTGTTAAAACAACCACTTGTAGTCTCTATCGAAAGCCATGTGACAGGGTGACAACACAGGAACATATCTGGGAGACAGGGACAAAGCATTGTCACCCTACAACAGTAGGTCCCTAAACAATGACCTTGTGAGATGACCATGTATTATTTTAATGAAATCTGCAGGTTTAAAATTTTCAAAAGTGACTTTTCAAATTGCATTAACATTTTTAGGCTAATGAATGAAATGTTACCGGATTTACATATGCTGTAATAATGCAATGTAATGAGTAGACACCAAATTATACATTCAGCACACATGGGGCTAATGCATTAAAACTGGAGAAAAAAAGAACACACAATTGTGAGCTAACAGCAAACCAACTGGGTTTATACTGTCATTTAAAAAAAGAATCAAGAGTTCTGGTTAATGTCCATCAAACTCCAATTTGTTTTCTAGATTTTTTTATCAGCTACACATATTTTCATTAGCCTTAAGCCAGCCATACTTAGATATTTCAGCAGGCACCAGCCAAATTTTTGATCCATGTATACCAATCATCTTCTGTACAATCAGCCTGTTGGGTTTTTCCTGATTGATCAGTGCCACCGACCATAGCCGGCACCACTAATCAATGCATTCTGACAGCGGGGAAGTCTCCGAACTGTCAGAATACAATAACTCAGCGGAAGTGATTTCAAGTGTGTGGATGGGGGAATCAGGTCTTTTTTTTTTGTTCAACTCGCTGGTTGAATGAAAAAATTATTAATGTATGGCATGTCTTATTTTAAACTGCAATTATCTGCATTTCACCTGTGATTCTTTGTCTCTTCTTAGGTAAATATGTTTACCTTTCCACTAGAATCAAAGGTAATCTTGTGGTCAGACCATATACTCCAGTGTCATGTGAGGATATGGGCTATGTTGACTTCATAGTAAAGGTAACGTCGTATGTAATCATGAATTATATTAGCATGTACCACCAATGGTTTCCGTATTTGTCAATTATGTTTAGAATTAGTGATCAGTTACATATGTCAAAATGCATTAGTGTATCTGTACTATAAATAACATTAAGGGCTTGTCACACTAGGTGTGGTATGGAAACGCGTGCTAAGTTGCATGTTTTCCTGCATTGCACAAAAACGTGCTGCCTTCTGCAGATACGGGTAAGTGCTATGAATTCTTATAGGCACCCACCAAAACGTATGGTACACAAGATTTTAAAAATCATGCTTGCACTAATTTTAGCTGTCTTACATGCGTAGGGCAGCCCATGGAAAATTAATGGGCTGCCCTAAAATGCAAGGTGTGAGACATGTGGGAACATGCACTAAAACCATACATGCTCAGGCACACCTCATGGTGTGAACGAGCCCCTAAGCCTATGAAAAAGTTCAAAGCTTAACTCCATGTAAACAGACAAACATACAGCTTACATTTTTATATACTTCCAAATCAGAGCCGGATCTAGCCTGCATGATGTGAAGGTACAGTTAAAAATGTCAGGGTCAGCAGAGGATGCAAAGTCAGCAATTTGTAGCACAGTGTACAGAGGCCATTCATTTGTAGTGCAGTGTATATGAGTAAGCAGGGAAGAGGACAGGGAGCAGCAGGGCAGTGTACAGTGGGTCAGCAGGGCAGTGTACAGTGGGTCAGCAGGGCAGTGTACAGGGATCAGCAAGGCAGCGGATGGTAGGTCAGCAGGGGAGTGTACAAGAGTCAGTAGGGCAGTGTGCAGTATGTCTGTAGTGCAGAAGACAGGGGTCAGCAGGGCAGATGACAGGAGTCAGCAGGACAGAGAACAGGAGTTATCAGTACAGAGAACAGGAGTTATCAGGGCAGAGAACAGGAGTTATCAGGGCAGAGGACAGGGGTCACAAGGGCAGAGGAAAGGAGGTCAGCAGGGCAGAGGAAAGGGGATCAGCAGGGCAAAGGAAAGAAAAGTCGGCAGTGAAGAGGCTAGGGGTTAGCAGGATAAAGGTCTGCAAAGAAGAGGACAGGGTCACTGCTGGCAGGGCACTCAGATCTCCTCCACACTACACAGCACATAGCTGAGATGGGATTCCCTTACAAACACAGCCTCGATCTGCAGTGTTTAGCTGGTTACTGTAGCTGCCATTCTGATTTGGGAATTTCCCAAATCATAACTGCAACTATCAGGGAAGATGCATGTATGTGCACAGGTGCATGGTTCCTGTCCGTGGCCGTTTAGCGTGTGCGAGTGCACGTACGCATGTGCAAGTGCGCATTGGCGCCAGGCAGGCTATTTAAACTGAACTAATACCTTGTGTCAGTGCCGTTTGGTCTATTGCATTTCTGAAGCATCTGTGTATCTGTTCCTGTATTGCTCGCCTGTTGCCGACCCGATCCGCTCCTGACTTTGCCTGAACTCTTCCTGCACTGACCCCTGGCTCGCCCCTGGACTACATTTCTGCCTTATCCTTCTGCTCATCTGCCTTGTTGTTACTGACCCCCGGCCTGACTTCTGACTACTCTTCTGCCTATGTCTGATCTACCTACTAGTTGCTGACCTGGACTGTCTGACCTTGCCTTGGCTATTATTCCTGCACCTGATCCAGCCGTGCTGTGCAGGGCCAGTACTAGGGGTGGGCAGGATGGGCAGCTACCCTGGGCGGAATGATTTCGTTGGAGGAAGAGGGCGCTGTCTGCCTGGGGTAACCTTGCCCAGCACATAATGTGCTGCTGAGTGCCAAATCTAAAAGAGTAGGTAGATATCGGTTTTGTTCCTGCATGTATTCTAGCTTGTAGCACTACACCTGCCCCCTACCTGCACAGTGCACTGTACAAGTCCCTGATTGACAGTAGAGTGGAGTGGGCGGAATGCATGAGGTTGGGAAAGCATATCAATGCTTTCCTATGATTCCAGATACATACAGCTTTCCAGCTCCTCTGCTTGCCTGGACAGCGGCTTCTCCATCCCCTCTCCATTTCTTTCTATCACTCCTACTTTCAGAGGGCCCGATGTCTGCATGACATCACCAGCTCTGCCCCCTAGCCTCCTGTTTTTTTCCTCCCTACTCTGGACAATGTGGAGGTGTCTCCTCCTCTGTGTTGTGACCCCTCCCCTCCTGTTCTCTTTCCCTCGGGTCCCCCATAGTTGCCAACATTGCAAAAAAAATTTGTGGGACACTTTTTTGGCAGTAGGCGGAGCTGTATAATAATTAGGGGGTGGGGTATGCGTTTGTAGGGGTGTCATAGCAAAAAAAAACTGTGGTGCGCAAAAAAATGGGTTTACATGAAATAATGAGCGTGGCTTAATGGGCATGGCTTAAATGGGCATGGCTCAAATGGGGTGTAGTTAGAGTCTGAGATGAATGAGGGATGGAGCGGGAAAGGGGGAGAGAGGAATGGAGGGACAGCAGGCCCAGATCCTACACAACAATAGAAATATGTGTATTCTAGAAAGTTTAACAATCAGCAGATAAAGATACTCCAAACACCTGGTGTTAGCGCTTCAATCATCCCGGCACCATGATTGTTATGGTGTCAGGATGATTGAAGTGCATTATTTCTATTATTACATTGTAATATAAAATGAAATTATTTAACTCACCATAATGCCGAATCAGTGGGATCCCTGAGCGTGTCACTAGCCACGTTGCCTAGTTGCCGCAGAGTCCTTCCTTGCAACAAGTGCCCCCAGCAGAGTCTGTTCTTGCATCAGGTGTCCCCAGCAGAGTTCGTCCTTGCATCAGGTGTCCCCAGCAGAGTCTGTCCTTGCATCAGGTGCCCCCGGCAGAGTCCCTCCTTGCATCAGGTGCCCCCAGCAGAGTCCCTCCTTGCATCAGGTGCCCCCAGCAGAGTCCTTCCTTGCATCAGGTGCCCCAAGCAGAGTCCCTCCTTGCATCAGGTGCCCCCAGCAGAGTCACTCCTTGCATCAGGTGCCACCAGCAGAGTGAGTCTTTACACCAGTGTTCCCAGCCTCAGTCCTTAAATCAGTGTCCCATGCAAAGCTATAGTTACCCCCCTGTACATAGCTACCCCCTCCCCCTGTACATAGTTTCCCCTCTCCCCCTAGTTACCCCCTGTACATAGTTACCCCCCTGTGCATAGTTACCCCTCCATACATAGTATCACCACTGTACATAGTCCCCCCCCCCACTGTACATAGTAACCCCTCCTGTACATAGTTAACCCCCCTCCTGTAAATAGTTAACCCCCTCCTGTAAATAGTTAACCCCCACTCCTGTATATAGTTAACCCTCCCCTCTCCTCTCCTGTACATATTTAACCCTCCCCCCTCCTGTACATAGTTAACCCTCCTCCCTCCTGTATATAGTTAACCCCCCTCCTATATATAGTTAACCCTCCCCCTCCTGTATATAGGTAACCCTCCACCTCATGTATATAGTTAACCCCCCTCCTTCTGTATATAGCTAACCCCCCCTCCTCCTGTATATAGTTAACCCCCCTCCTCCGATATATAGCTAACCTCTCCCTCCTGTATATAGTTAACCCCCCTCCTCCTGTATATAGCTAACCCCCTCCTCCTGTATATAGCTAACCCCCCCTCCTGTATATAGTTACCCCCCCTCCTCCTGTATATAGTTAACCCCCCTCCTGTACATTAAAGTTAAATTGCTGCAGAGACAAGAGCCAGTGGCATCACTACAGCTGGTGTCACACGGTGCAGAAAAAAATTGGTGTCACTCCCCCCTACCAACTATGGTCCCCCTTCAGTACAGACCCCCCTCCCTCAGTAAAGACCCCCCCACTAAGTACAGACCGCCCCTCCAGCAGTATAGAGCCTCCTCCCTCAGTACAGACCCCCCAACTAAGTACAGACCCCCTCCATCAGTTTAGACCCCCTCAGTGTAGACCCCCCTCATCAGTATAGACCCCCTCAGTACAGACCCCCCTCAGTGCGGTCCCCCATTTATCAGTATAGACCCCCTCAGTGCAGACCCCCTCCATCAGTGCAGACCCCCTCAGTGCAGACCCCCCCTCCATCAGTGCAGACCCCCCTCTATCAGTGCAGGCTCCCCTCAGTGCAGACCCCCCCGTATCAGTGCAGACCCCCCTCTATAAGTGCAGACCCCCCTTTATCAGTGCAGACCCCCCTCTATCAGTGCAGACCCCCCTATCAGTGCAGACCCCCCACAGTGCAGACCCCCCTCTATCAGTGCAGACCCCCCTCTATCAGCGCAGACCCCCCCTCTATCAGTGCAGACCCCCCACAGCGCAGACCCCCCTCTATCAGTGCAGACCCCCCTCTATTAGTGCAGACCCCCCTCAGTGCAGACCCCCCCTCTATTAGTGCAGAACCCCCTCAGTGCAGACCCCCCTCTATTAGTGCAGACCCCCCTCAGTGCAGATCCCCCTCAGTGCAGACCCCCCCCTCTATCAGTGCAGACCCCCCTCTATTAGTGCAGAATCCTACTGTAAAGTGAGTGCTGTCTCTCTCCTATGTCTCTGTGGTGCTGAGGCTGCCACTACTCAGCTAACAGGTATCTGGCATCTTCGCCCTGGGCATTGAATTACCTTGTCCCACCACTGGTGCTGTGCATGTCATCAGTTCCTGCTCTTCTGGCAGTGTGCTACCAGCCAGTTGCTTCTGCGCTTCCCGACACAGATCAGCATTCTCCAGCAGAAGTCCTATTAGGCACTTATGCCACTCTGTGCTCCCTGTTACTCTACCAGGGCTCCTGAGCTAGAGCTGTAAGAGAGGCCATCCTCTACCTTTTGGGCACCACCACCAGGTAGGTAACCGTTACAGCAACATAGCAGCCAGCTACACACTGTGCAGATTGAGTCTGTGTCTGTAAGGCAGGCCATAGATTATGCCATTTTCTTTCCTTCCACCATGGGGAAAGAAAATAGCTTGATTTCTCTATCAACTATTGCAGGAAGCGCAGGAGCACAATGATTAGTATTGCCAGCTATACTCATTTGGGAAAAACCCAACAGGCTGATTGTACACAAGTTGATCGATAGAGGAGGGGGAGAGCACAGAACAGCCCGCACCTCCTTCTGGCTCTCTCTTCTCTGCCGCTGTCACTGCCTGAACTTTAGTGTTCACTTTAGTTTACTGCGCCAGGCGGCCTCCACTTTATTATGGCCCTGAGTACAGGGATGGGGGGAGGAGCTCAGCAGGCCAAGCACAACGTCAATAGTGGGGCAGCCTGGGGTGGGGGACACAACTGAAATCAGGGGACAGCACCCCCCCTAGATCCAGCCATGTACCAAATAATTTGTGAATCTGTTTAGCTAGTCCAATTATCTCATAAACCCTGCTAGATAGCACAGGTCCAGGCAGACATCAAAACAGAAATAGCTGTCAGGCTGGTCAACGTTGTTCATTTCTCAGTGCAGATGTATACTCAGTACAAGCAGCTGGATCCTGGCAGAATCTTCACTGCTGGGATATCCAGTTCTCTTCCTGTCTCTGAACTTCCAGTGTTGCAAAGGTTAACAGCTTCAGGTCTTCAAGCAGAACAGCAGTACAGATGGTCCAACGAGGACACTCCACCTCCTTCCTCCTCCTCTATTGAAATAGTATCTTTTATTAATTACACTGCCTGTAACATGCTCTGTGAGGGGAGAGAATATTGTGAATGATCAGACTCTCCACCATTCATAGATAGCGAGAGTTATGTTACAGGCAGTGTAATCAATGAAGGAACTTTTCTCATGTGAGGAGGAGGAAGGAGGGGGTATATCCCCATCAAACAATCTGTACTGCTGTATTGCCCAAAAACCTGAAGCTGTTATCCAGTAGATATGTGCATTCATTTTAGTCGGAATGCATTTTCCTCAGAATTTCGGGTATTTTCGTTATCGTTTTAACAAACGATAACGAACGTGCAGAATCCGAAAACCAAAAGACACGACATAAACAAATGCTTTATTTTCGTTTTCATTGCGACAACAGTTCGATATAGATAGGAGATTCGACATGATGCTGACAATAGCGATCTGTGTCTATCGAACCTGTGGTCGAATGTGCCTAACCTAACTCTATTAGTCCAAGATTATTTGACATAGAGAGAAAAGATTCAACATGAAGATTCGACGAAAAGGTCACCGCGAGAGGACATTTATGGTCAAATGCTCCGCCCATAGGCTATAGAAGAATTCTAATGTTGGTTGATTAGTAATAATAATTAATAAATATAATTATTACTAGTGTCATACAACATTAGAATTCTACTATAGCTTGTAGGCGGAACATTTGACCGGAAATGTACGATTGCGGCGTCGTACAGTTTAGCTGCTCTGTCGAATCTTCTTAGAACATTCGACAGACACCATAAGCCTTTAATTACATATTCAACCTTAATTATTTCGGATTTTCAGACAAATGCATTTTTTAACGAAACAAAATAAATAAAAACGAATTTCGGGAGTAACTAAATACATTTATTTTTCGGACAAAAACGAAATTCCGAAACGAAATATTTCAAGAGTGCACATGTCTATTATCCAGTACAGCACTGTGGGTTCAGAGACAAAAAGAGAATAGGCATCCCTGCAATGAAGAATTTTCTAGGATCCAGCTGCCTGCACAACATGGGACTTGAGGTGAGTAATGTGACTAAAGCTGTAGTGATTTTCTTTTTGTTAGCTAAACATCAGCTTTAAAGTGTATGTAAACCCTCACATATACCCAGTGAAGTGAACAGCCTCAGATGATACACAGGAATGAAACAAATCTCTCTACATAAGTTGTATTTGCATATCTGCTCTCTTCATCTTTATATACTGTTTAGAAAGTGCACATCCTGTTAGGGAATTTTCTCTTAATGTTTAGTACTGCAGTGAAGCCTGGGCATACAGCCAAGACAGCTGATTGGAGGAAAGGCACACACCCTCTCTCCTCATAGGTAGAAACTTTCAGCTCTGTTTGTAGAGCTGAATCGTTCGGCTGCTTTTATCACATGTGATGGAGAACTTGTCAGAAGTTATCAGGCTGATAACAGAAGAACTGAGCAGGCAATAGCTACAGGACATAGTACTCTGAAGAGAGAATACAAAACACTGCAGATATATGTGCCCAGCTCAAATTTAATGAGTCGGGTTTACATCCACTTTAACCACTTCAATACTGGACACTTTCGACCTTCCTGCCCAGGACAATTTTCAGCTTTCAGCGCTGTCACACTTTGAATGACAATTGCGCAGTCATGCAACACTGCACTCAAACTAAATTTTTATAATTTTCCTTCCACAAATAGAGCTTTCTTTTGGTGGTATTTGATCACCTCTGCGTTTTTTTTTTTTTTTTTGCTAAACAAATGAAAAAAGTCAGAAATTTAAAAAAAAAACAGTTTTTCTTCGTTTCTGTTTTCTCCTTCACTGACGGGCACTAATGAGGCAGAACTGATGGGCAATGATGAGGCGCACTGATAAGGTGGCACTGATGGGCACTGATGATGAGGCACTAATATGTAGAATTGATGGGCACTGATAGGCGGCACTGATGGGCACTGACAGGTGGCACTGATGGGCATTGACAGGCGCACTGATGGGCACTGACAGGTGGCACTGATGGACACAGATGGCACTGATGGGCAGCACTGATGATGAGGTACTGACAGGTGTTACTGATGGGCACTGATTGGCACTGTGGTGGGCACTGAGGTGGGCACTGACTCGCACTGTGATGGGCACTGACTGGCAGCTGATGGGCACATATTTGCAGCTATGGTGGGCACATCTCATGAGGGCTGCGCTGATAATTAATGTGCTGATTATCAGCACAGACCCCCACTCTGACAGGCCGCTGATCAGCTCTCCCTGTCAACGCGAACCAAGGAAAGCCGTTTCCTGGCACTTCCTGGTTCATCCGATGATCGGCTGTGATTGGCCTCTGACGGAGGCTCCTTACCACGATCTGAGATGCGGTGTGTCAGACTGACAACACCGATCGCCGTGCTGCGTGCCCCCGCGTCCAGTCAGGATAACAGAACCACCGCCCAGCCATCATTCTGCTATAGGCCGGGCGGGAAGTGATTAAAAAGTGTATGTTCACTTTGCAAAGTGAATAATAGTTTATAAGGTGAAACTGTGTTCACTTTGGATAGCCAATCATTTGTGAAGGAAATTGATTGTTTGAGGTCACTTTCTTTACTAAGCTCGGTGGGCAATCTTTTTGAGTGAACAGTCCCTATGCCTTTAGTAAATCAACTACAGTGTTTTTATTTAAAGTGGTTGTAAACCCTTACATATAATGAGTGAAGTGACTGATGCACAGAGATGAAACAAATCCTTCTACATAAGTTGTACCTGTTTATCTACCACTCTCTCTTCTCTACATCTGTTCAGAAGTGCAGAATTTACACAGCATTTCTCAGCTTTGAAAAATAGGGGATGGGAAGCTGAAGTTACAATCTGCAGAGCTCAGTGAGGAGAGCTGAGAGCTGATTGGAGAGAAGAGACACACCCCCCTTCACACAGCACACAGGAACAGAGCAAAGACTGTCAATCTACTGGAGCTCCCTACCCTGTCATCTTTTTTCTCTTGGTGTCAGGAAAACTTGTCAGGATTGATTCATTCTGATAGCAGAGGACTGAAACAGCAGACAAGAATGACACAAAGGGCTCATTTACACTTACTTTGGCTTCAACACACATTAAGGTGCCTACCGCTTCAACATGCTTTTATGATGTGTTTTTGATGCTTCGTGGTGCTTTGATGATGCTTTGGTGGTGCATCAATGAAGCTTTGGTGATGCTTCGGTGGAGTGTCGGTGATGCTTCCGTAATGTTCTTTTAAAGCCTTGTTGAAGCTTGATAGATGCCCTGTGTGTGTGTGGATATCTCATACCTGCAATTTCTCCAAAACAGAGTGAAGCTAAAGCTGAATTAAAGCCTCTCAAAATCTGCAGGTGCTTCAAGCGAGCTTAAAGTGAGCTTCAAGTGAGCTTTGCCATAGACTTCTATGGAGGCTTTGAAGATGCTTTGAAGCACCACTAAAGCGACATGGGGTATAATTTTTGAAGGGAAGCCCAAGCAAAGCAAACGCAAGGTGTAAGTTTGCACTTGCTTCAAAACAAAAAGACTTTGTTAAAGCTCTCTGAACGCTAGTCAAAGCTCCTGACACTAAATAAAATGGTTAGCTTACAGTCCTGTTTACACATTGCTTTTGCTTTTCTTTGATTTCGCTTCAAAAATTATACCCCATGTAGCTTTAGTGGTACTTCAAAGCATCTTCAAAGCCTCCATAGAAGTCTATGGCAAAGCTCACTTGAAGCCCCACCGGAGCCTCATCGAAGCCCCACGAAGCCTCACCGAAGCCCCACCAAAGGTTCATCGAAGCCCCATCGAAGCTCCACCAAAGCCTCATAGAAGCACCAAGCAAAAGCAAGGTGTAAACAGAACTGTAAGCTAACTGTTTTATTTAGTGGCAGGGGCTTTGACTGGCGTTCAGAGAGCTTTAACAAAGCGTGTCTGAAGCTATGTTTTGAAGCAAGTGTAAACTAACCCTTAGTGCTCTGAACTGAGACAAATACACACTATAGAGAGATGTGCCTTATTCATGTTGTATGTCTGAGGTTCGCAACCGCTTTAATGATGGCAAACAAATTTAGAGTTATTTCTTGTACACTGTAACTAAGGGCTCATTCACACCAGAATGTGGTGCAGAACACCCACATTCCATGAGCACACCATGTTCAAAATGCACTGGGTGTGCGATCCTCTGCTGGTGTCAATGTATTACAAACTACACTCCAAATGCAGATTGTAAACCGCAGTACCATGTGACCTGGTGCAGTTCATTTCTGAAAATTAGTACATGCAATAAGTTCAGTGTGATCCTGTGCGATTTCAGGCCATTCAAATGAACAGGCTCAAAATTGCACAGGAATCACACAGAAAAACACCTTGTTCCTGTGTGATTCAGGTGTAAACCAACCCTTACAAACAGGGCATTATTAATTAATTAATGGTACTTAGTGTTTAAAAGAAATGTTGCATAAAAGTAAAATGATTGCAGAATTATGATTCCAGAGTATGTTTTTTTTAAAGATCTATTTTAAAGATGAACATCCTGACTTTCCTGAAGGAGGTAAAATGTCCCAGTATCTAGACAATCTCTCCATAAGGGACAGCATTGAAGTTCAAGGTCCCAGAGGACTTCTTGAATACGAAGGAAAAGGTATGGGATCATGATACATAGCTAGATAGATAGATAGATAGATAGATAGATAGATAGATAGATAGATAGATAGATAGATAGATAGATAGATAGATAGATAGATATGATCTAAAGTCATACACAAATCTGGACGCTAGTCTTGGTCCCTCTTTCACACACCTGCTGTGCCCTCTTATTGGTTAATGAGGTAACACATTTTATTAAAGACAAAGAGGAAAATTTTTGAGGCTGAGGGGGCAGGGCCAAGCTTTACTTTGATTGAAAATATATATATATATATATTTTTATATATATATATATATATATATATATATATATATATATATATTCATATATTCACTCTTGAGAAGAGGAGAATAAGGGGGGATATGATCAACATGTTCAAATATATAAGGGGTCCATATAGTGAACTTGGTGTTGAGTTATTCTTTTTACGGTCAACACAGAGGACACGGGGGCACTCTTTACGTCTAGATGAAAAGGGATTTCATCTCCAAATACGCAAAGGTTTCTTCACAGTAAGAGCTGTGAAAATGTGGAATAGACTCTCTCCAGAGGTGGTTCTGGCCAGCTCAGTAGATTGCTTTAAGAAAAGCCTGGATACTTTCCTAAATGTACATAATATAACTGGGTACTAACATTTATAGGTAAAGTTCATCCAGGGAAAATGTAACTATATGCAACCCTAATATCTCTGGATCTTACTACTTACTTTGAATTGCAGCTTTCACTGAAGGTAACCTCCACTTATGATATTTTATTGCTTGCTCAGTATGAATTGCCAGTAGACATGTGCATTCGTTTTCGTCCGAATGCATTTTCGTCCGAATTTCAGGTATTTTCGTTATCGTTTTAACAAACGATAACGAAAGTGCAGAATACGAAAACCAAAAGATCCAACATAAGCAAATGCTTTATTTTCGTTTTCGTTGCAACAACAGTTCGATGTAGATAGGAGATTCGACATGACGCTGACAATAACAATCTGTGTCCATCAAACCTGTGGTCGAATGTGCCTAACCTTAACTCTATTAGTCCAAGATTATTCTACATAGAGAGAAAAGATTCAACATAGTGAGAAAAGATTCCACATAGAGAGAAAAGATCGCTGCTGGAATTGGGTGGGGGAAGTAAAATAAAAATAATGATGATGATGAATGTTATTGGCTGATTGTAACCAAAGAGGAGGGGCAGTAAAATAGCTAGAACTAAGTACAAACGTACACAGGTCTTTTTTTCAGCGGGAACGCGGGGGAACGCAGTTCCGGCACCTCCAGCACTAAATGTATGTAATAGTATGGGGTGTGGGTGTGCTGGAGGGTCTATTGATATTGGCTGCTGGGGAATCTATTGTCACTGGTGGGGATCTGATTTTGTGTGAGGGTCTATTGTTGCTGATGGGGAATCTATTGTTGGGGGGGTCTTATGTTGCTGGAAGAGATCTACTGTTGAGGGAGAGGTCTATTTTTACTGGCTGCTGGAGGATCCATTGATGCTGGCTGCTGGGAGATCTGTTTTTGCTGTTGGGGGGAGGGGGGGGCATCTAATGTTACTTGGGTGGATATTTTGTTACTGGGTGTAATGCTTTGTTGTGGGTGGTTCACTGTTGCTGCAGGTAATCTATTGTTGTTGGGGTGGAGTCCATTGTTGCTGGGGGGGGTCTATTGTTGTGTGGGGATCTATTGCTGGGATTCTATTGTCTATTGTTGCTGGCTGCAGGCGATCTATTTTACTGCTTTTCTTTTTATCATTAATATGTTCCATACAAATGATTTAGCACCACAAAATGATACTTGGTTCTGTATTCTCTAAAAGGGGCAGTACTGGTAGGTGGGTAGATGGTGGAATCAAGGGACGGTGGTCAGAGGTGGGTACGGGCAGAGACAAGGGGTGACTCAGACGGGGGGAGTTCCTGCACCTATTCTCCAAGAAAAAAAGCCCTGCGCATACAGCCAACTTACTTTCACTTACGATTTGCTAGCAGAGAGAGACACACACACTGAATCATTTCAGAAGACAGTCAATCTTAGCTGGTCCGTTTGTCAGAGAGCCTGAATTATTTAGCAATTAAGCATAAGCCAGCAGCAGAACAATACTGCAGCAAGCTACAGTTCAACTTAACTTTTTCATAATAATCTGCTGCTATTGTGTTAATGTTGCGAACTTGATAGTGATACTAGTGTTGCTAGTGTTGTGATAGCCTCAGAGGCTGCCCGTGTTGTGGGGGGGGGATTTATTATTATAGATTCTACTACAGCTAGTTTTTTTAGGCGGAAAATTAAATCGGAAATGTACACGTACAGTTTAGCTGCTCCGTCGAATCTTCTTTGAACATTCGACAGACACCATAAGCCTTCAATGACAGATTCAACCTTAATTAATTTGGATTTTCGGACTAATGCAATTTTTAACGAAAAAGGAAATAAATAAAAACAAATTTCGGGAGTAACTAAATAAATGTATTTTTCGGACGAAAAAGAAATTCCGAAACAAAATATTTCAGTGTGCACATGTCTAATTGCCAGGGCTTTTGACTGGTTTAATATAAAATGTAAAATATAAAATGTGTAAGACAACACCCATAATGTGGGGGGTTGTGTTTCTTTTAGGACAACTTCTTCAGTTATTCCTCCTAGGTCCCAGAGTGCAATTCACCAACTAACATACTTACCTTAGCCCCAATCCAGCAGTTTTTGCCCAGCGCCACACAGACTGACAAATGAACCTCAACCATAATTTATTCACAAATAACTTTGTCAGTATTTAAGATAAGTCTTTATTTTGGTGATATTTTCTTGCCAAAATTCCTAAAATTGTATATAATCCATAAACAAAAAAGCAACAAAACTAAAAAAAAAATCTAATTTTTTTACATTATCATTTTTTAATTTTAACCACTTCAGCCCCGTCAGGATTTACCCCCTTCCTGACCAGAGCACTTTTTACAATTTGGCACTGTGTCGCTTTAACTGCTAATTGCGCGGTCATGCAATGCTGTACCCAAACAAAATTTGTGTCCTTTTCTTCCCACAAATAGAGCTTTCTTTTGATGGTATTTGATCACCTCTGCGGTTTTTATTTTTTGCGCTATAAACGGAAAAAGACAGAAAATTTTGAAAAAAATGATATTTTCTACTTTTTGTTATAAAAAAATCCAATAAACTCAATTTTAGTCATACATTTAGGCCAAAATGTATTCGGCCACATGTCTTTGGTAAAAAAAATGTCAATAAGCGTATATTTATTGGTTTGCGCAAAAGTTATAGCGTCTACAAACTAGGGTACGTTTTCTGGAATTTACACAGCTTTTATTTTATGACTGCCTATGTCATTTCTTGAGGTGCTAAATGGCAGGGCAGTACAAAACCCCCCCAAATGACCCCATTTTGTAAAGTAGACACCCCAAGGAAATTGCTGAGAGGCATGTTGAGCCCATTGAATATAAATTTTTTTGTCCCAAGTGATTGAATAATGACAAAAAAAAATTTACAAAAAGTTGTCACTAAATGATATATTGCTCACACAGGCCATGGGCATATGTGGAATTGCACCCCAAAATACATTCAGCTGCTTCTCCTGAGTACGGGGATACCACATGTGTGAGACTTCTCGGGAGCCTAGCCGCGTACGGAGCCCCGAAAACCAATCACTGCCTTCAGGATTTCTAAGGGCGTAAATTTTTGATTTCACTCCTCACTACCTATCACAGTTTTGAAGGCCATAAAATGCCCAGATGGCACAAACCCCCCCCCCCCAAAATGACCCCATTTTGGAAAGTAGACACCCCAAGCTATTTGCTGAGAGGCATGTTGAATCCATGGAATATTTTATATTTTGACACAAGTTGCGGGAAAGTGACACTTTTTTTTTTTTTTTGCACAAAGTTGTCACTAAATGATATATTGCTCACACAAGCCATGGGCATATGTGGAATTGCCCCCCCAAAACCATTAGCTGCTTCTCCTGAGTATGGGGATACCACATGGACTTTTTGGGAGCCTAGCTGCGTACGGGGCCCCGAAAACCAATCACCGCCTTCAGGATTTCTAAGGGTGTAAATTTTTGATTTCACTCTTCACTGTCTATCACAGTTTCGGAGGTTATGAAATGCCCAGGTGGCACAACCCCCCCCCAAATGGCCCCATTTTGGAAAGTAGACACCCCAAGCTATTTGCTGAGAGTCATGGCGAGTATTTTGCAGCTCTCATTTGTTTTTGAAAATGAAGAAAGAAAAGAAAAAAACATTTTGTTTTCTTTTTTCAATTTTTAAAACTTTGTGACAAAAAGTGAGGTCTGCAAAATACTCACTATACCTCTCAGCAAATAGCTTGGGGTGTCTACTTTCCAAAATGGGGTAATTTGGGGGGGGGGGTTGTGCCACCTGGGCATTCCATGTCCTCCGAAACTGTGATAGGCAGTGAAGAGTGAAATAAAAAATTTACGCCCTTAGAAAGCCTGAAGGCGGTGCTTGGTTTTCGGGGTCCCGTACGCGGCTAGGCTCCCAAAAATTCTCACACATGTGGTATCCCCATACTCAGGAGAAGCAACACATATTTCACATATTCCCTTGCCATGTTTGAGCAATATATCATTTAGTGACAACTTTGTGCAAAAAAAAAAAAAAATTGTCTTTTTCCCGCAACTTGTGTCACAATATAAAATATTCCATAGACTCGACAGCAAATAGCTTGGGGTGTCTACTTTCCAAAATGGGGTCATTTGGGGGGGGGTTGAACTGTCCTGGCATTTTATGCACAACATTTAGAAGCTTATGTCACACATTACCCACTCTTCTAACCACTTGAAGACAAAGCCCTTTCTGACACTTTTTGTTTACATGAAAAAATTATTTTTTTTGCAAGAAAATTACTTTAAACCCCCAAACATTATATATTTTTTTAAAGCAAATGCCCTACAGATTAAAATGGTGGGTGTTTCATTTTTTTTTTCACACAGTATTTGCGCAGCGATTTTTCAACACAAAAACACATTTCTTGGGGAAAAAACACACTTTTTTAAATTTTAATGCACTAAAACACACTATATTGCCCAAATGTTTGATGTAATAAAAAAGATATTCTTAGGCCGAGTACATGGATACCAAACATGACATGCTTTAAAATTGCGCACAAACGTGCAGTGGCAACAAAATAAGGACATTTTTAAAAGCCTTTAAAAGCATTTACAGGTTACCACTTCAGATTTACAGAGGAGGTCTACTGCCCTCGATCTGACCTTCGCGGTGATACCTCACATGCATGGTGCAATTGCTGTTTACATTTGACGCCAGACCGATGCTTGCGTTCGCCTTAGCGCGAGAGCAGGGGGGGCAGGGGTGCTTTTTTTTTTTTTTTTTCCTTTATTATTTTTTTGCTTTTTTATCTTATTTTTAAACTGTTCCTTTCATTTTTTTTTTAATCATTTTTATTGTTATCTAAGGGAATGTAAATATCCCCTATGATAGCAATAGGTAGTGACAGGTACTCTTTTTTGAAAAAATTTGGGTCTATTAGACCCTAGATCTCTCCTCTGCCCTCAAAGCATCTGACCACACCAAGATCGGTGTGATAAAATGCTTTCCCAATTTCCCAATGGCGCTGTTTACATCCGTCAAAATCTAAGTCATGAAATGCTCATAGCTTCCGGTTTCTTAGGCCATAGAGATGTTTGGAGCCACTCTGGTCTCTGATCAGGCGCTAACCTGACACTGCTTGGGGCTGGTGCTTGCCAGTTCACCAAAACGCTACCAAAAAAACTGTTAGCGATCGCAGTGATCAGGCCTGACTCTGCGAATGCTGCAGTTATGCGTTTGGTGTTTTGTAAGTGTCAGTGATCGATCGATACTGCACTTGGGTGGGCTGGGCTGGGCCGGGCGGAGGGGCAAAACGCAGGTGCTAGCAGGTATCTGGGCTGATCCCGCTAACACTGCGTTTTTGGGAACCCTAAACTGCTGGGGACGCTAGTATAGATCTGATCGGATCAGATATTGATCCGTTCAGATACTATACCACTAAGGGAGGTGTACGGTGCGTGCGTGGGTGTTAGTGTTACTGGCGCTAACCTGACGCTGCTTGGGGCTGGTGCTTGCCAGTTCACCAGAACGCTACCAAAAAAACTGTTAGCGATTGCGGTGATCAGGCCTGACTCTGTGAACGCTGCAGTTATGCGTTTAGTGTTTTGTAAGTGACAGTGATCGATCGATACTACACTTGGGTGGGCTTGGCTGCTCCGGGCAGAGGGGCAAAACGCAGGTGCTAGCAGGTATCTGGGCTGATCCCGCTAACGCTGCGTTTTTGGGAACCCTAAACTGCTGGGGACGCTAGTATAGATCTGATCGGATCAGATATTGATCCGTTCAGATACTATACCACTAAGGGAGGCGTATGCTGCGTGCGTGGGTGTTAGCGGTACTGGCACTAACCTGACGCTGCTTGGGGCTGGTGCTTGCCAGTTCACCAAAATGCTACCAAAAAAACTGTTAGCGATCGCAGGGATCAGGCCTGACTCTGCGAACTGTCATTTCATCCGGAACTCCGCTTTAAAGATAAGCAAAGAAAGAACCAATATTAATTTTTTATTAGGTACAAGCCTATTCACTGATTTTACCACTCTTTTTGTCATTAGGTTATTTTGCCATTCAGCCAAATAAGAGATCTCCAGCAGTGAGAAAGTTTGTCCGTCAACTAGGAATGATTGCAGGTGGAACAGGTATGTAAAATGATGACAAAGTCAAAGCATTACTCATTACTCATTCCTGCCATGAGACAGGGTGGAAATCTTGTCTCAAATTTCGCCTTTTTGTCAGTTGTGACAGAAAAGGTCCTGATTGTGAAATACTAAAGCTTAGCGTAAACCTGTCCATTATCACACCTTTTTAAAAATGTTCAATTGCCTGGATGTTTTTGTGCCCCACTACCTTAAGCTGAATTCAAAGAAAACAGCAAGTAAAGTGTAAATATATATAGAGATAGATCTATATATAGATCTATCTCTATATATAGTATCTCACAAAAGTAAGTACACCCCTCACATTTTTGTAAATATTTTATTATATCTTTTCATGTGACAACACTGAAGAAATGACACTTTGCTACGATGTAAAGTAGTGAGTGTACAGCTTGTATAACAGTGTAAATTTGCTGTCCCCTCAAAATAACTCAACACACAGCCATTAATGTCTAAACCGCTGGCACCAAAAGTGAGTACACTCCTAAGTGAAAATGTCCAAATTGGGCCCAAAGTGTCAATATTTTGTGTGGCCACCATTATTTTCCAGCACTGCCTTAACCCTCTTGGGCATGGAGTTCACCAGAGCTTCACAGGTTGCCACTGGAGTCCTCTTCCACTCCTCCATGACGACATCACAGAACTGGTGGATGTTAGAGACCTTGTGCTCCTCCACCTTTCATTTGAGGATGCTCCACAGATGCTCAATAGGGTTTAGGTCTAGAGACATGCTTGGCCAGTCCATCACCTTTACCCTCAGCTTCTTTAGCAAGGCAGTGGTTGTCTTGGAGGTGTGTTTTGGGTCGTTATCATGTTGGAATATTGCCCTGCTTCCCAGTCTCCGAAGGGAGGGGATCATGCTCTGCTTCAGTATGTCACAGTACATGTTGGCATTCATGGTTCCCTCAATTAACTGTAGCTCTCCAGTGCCAGTAGCACTCATGCACCCCCAGACCATGACCCTCACACCACCATGTTTGACTGTAGGCAAGACACACTTGTGTTTAAACTCCTCACCTGGTTGCCACCACATATGCTTGACACCATCTGAACCAAATAGGTTTATCTTCCAGTTCCAGTAATCCATGTCCTTAGTCTGCTTGTCTTCAGCAAACTGTTTGAGGGCTTTCTTGTGCATCATCTTTAGAAGAGGCTTCCTTCTGGGAGGACAGCCATGCAGACCAATTTGATGCAGTGTGCATTCTTCAACCTCTGCGGCAATGCTGGCAACACTGATACATCTATTTTCCAAAGACAACCTCTGGATATGACGCTGAGCACCTGCACTCAACTTCTTTGGTCAACCATGGTGAGGCCTGTTCTGAGTGGAACCTGTCCTGTTAAACTGATGTATGGTCTTGGCCACCATGCTGCATCTCAGTTTCAGGGTCTTGGCAATCTTCTTATAGCCTAGGCCATCTTTATGCAGATCAACAATTCTTTTTTTCAGATCCTCAGAGAGTTCTTTGCCATAGACATGTGCATTTCGTTTCGTTCCGAATCGAAATTCGGACGAATTTTTAATTATTCAGAAATTCAGATGCATCCAAATTTCTGAAATACAAAAGTAAAGAATTTAAACAAATCCGAAAAAAAACGAACAAATTCAAAAACAAATTCGAATCGAATTCGAAAAAAATAGAAAACGTAAACGTTTTTCTAAAAAAAACAATACGATAGAATATAAAATAATAAATAGAATATATATATATATATATATATAAAAAAATTATATATATATATATATATATATATATATATATATATACAGTATATATATATATTTTTTTTTATTATTCTCTTCTATTGTTTTTTTATGCTTTTCTTTTCTATTATTTTATATTCTATAATAGTCTTTTCAATTCCAATTCAAATTCATTCTATACGAAATTTGAATTTCGGAACATGGCTTCTGAAGTTTGAATTTCGTATAGAATGAATTCGAATTTAAATAGAAAAGATTAGAATAGAAAATAATAGAAAAGAATAGACTAGAAAAACAATAGAACAGAATAGAAGAAAATATAATATATATATTATATTTTCTTCTATTCTGTCCTATTGTATTTCTAGTCTATTCTTTTCTATTATTTTCTATTCTATTCTAATCTTTTATATTCAAATTTGATTTCGGTCTATATGAAATTAAAATTTTGGAAGATGTTTTATATATATATATAAAATATTTTTTTCTATTCTGTTTCATTGTTTTTCTATGCTTTTCTTTTCTATTTTATTCTAAACTTTTCTATTCGAATTTGAATTCATTCTATACGAAATTCGAATTTCGGAAGATGGCTTCTGAAAGTGAAATTTCTTATAGAATGAATTCGAATTTGAATAGAAAAGTTTAGAATAGAAAATAATAGACTAGACAAACAATAGAACAGAACAGAATAAAATATAATATATATATTTTATTCTATTCTGTTCTATTGTTTTTCTAGTCTATTCTTTTCTATTCAAATTTGAATTAATTTTATAACAAATTCGAATTTCGGAAGATGGTTTTATATATGTATATATATTTTTTATTTATTTATTTTTTCTATGCTGGTCTATTGTTTTTCTATTCTTTTCTTTTCTGTTATTTTCTATTTTATTCTAATCTTTTCTATTTGAATGTGAATTCATTCTATACGAAATTTGAATTTGAAAATGGTTACACAGAAACAGAATGAAATAGAATGAAATTGATTTCTAATAGAAAAGACTAGAACAGAGAAACAATAGAACAGAATAGAAAAAAATTATATATATATATATATATATATATATATATATATATATATATATATATATATATATATATATAAAACATCTTACGAAATTGGAATTTGGTACAGAATGAATTCGAATAGAAAAGATTAGAATAGAATATAAAATAATATAAAAGAATAGCATAGAAAAACAAGAATAGAAAAAAATATAAAATATTGTATTCTAATCTTTTCTATTCAAATTCATTCTGTACCAAATTCCAATTTCGGAAGATGGTTTTATTTATATACATATATATATATATATATATATATATATATATATATATATATATATATATATATATATATATATATATATATATATATATAATATTTCTTTCTATTCTGTTCTATTGTTTTTCTATTCTATTGTTTTCTATTAGAATTTGATTTCATTCTATTTCTATATAACCATTTTCCGATATTCCGATATTCCGCTATTTGCATATTACTTACTTATGGTAATTAACTCCTTGCCACCCAGGCCAATTCTAACATTTCTCCTCTACATGTAAAAATCATAATTTTTTTGCTAGAAAATTACTCAGAGCCCATAAACATTATATTTATACATATATATATATATATATATATATATATATATATATATATATATTTATACACACAGAGCTTTTTTTCTCAAACAATAGGTGCTGGAACTCAACCACGACCCCCCAAAACCCTCCACCCACATACACCCTCCAAATCACATCAAATAGTGGGTGTGGTCATTCAAATCTTACGAACAGTAGAAGGGTCTGAAAGGGGCATTAAATACCAAGATTGCATTACATACAGAGTGCAGAGTTCAGGGGGGTTACACACAGAGTGCAGAGCTGTCACTTGTAAACACAGTAACCGGACTTCTGTGTTTACAAGTGATTGTGGTGAGCAGCCCCCCCCCGAAAAGGGTCTGAGCCAAGTTCAACCTGAAAAAAATCCCTGTATATATATATATATATATATATATAGTTTTATCAGACACCCTAGGGAATAAAATGGAGGTCTTTGCAACTTTTTATGTTACACAGTGTTTGCGCAGCAATTTTTCAAACAAGTTTTTTTTTCTTTGAAAGAAACAGTTTCATGAATAAAAAAATGTAAAAAACACTAACGTTAGCCCGATTTTTTTTTTTGTGTACTATGAAAGATGATGTTATGCTGAGTAAATTGATACCTAACATGTCATAATTTAAAATTGCGCACACTTGTGGAATGGCGCCAAACTTGAGTACATAAAAATCTCCATAGGCGACGCTTTAAAAATTTTTACAGGTTACATGTTTAGAGTTAAAGAGGAGGTCTAGTGCTAGAATTATTACTCTCGCTCTAACAATCATGGCGTATGTAACCTGTGTGTATCTCGCTCTGATATTAGCCAGTGCCTCACCAGCCACTGACCTCACTGCATGTCCCTGGTATGTAGGTAACCGCTTTGGGCTAAAGCGATAATGCCCTTCTTCAAACCAAAATACATACATAATTTTAAAAATACAAAGACTGGTATACTGTATATATTCATTACATGATTTGGAACCATTCAATCAATAAGTACTTCTCAATAACATTAATCGTTCAAATATGTAACATAGCGAAATGATAGCTACATGCACCGCAGATCGTTTCCTTCTTACAGTGTCCCTCATACGAAATTTGAATTTGAAAATGGTTACACAGAAACAGAATGAAATAGAATGAAATTGATTTCTAATAGAAAAGACTAGAACAGAGAAACAATAGAACAGAATAGAAAAAAATTATATATATATATATATATATATATATATATATATATATATATAAATGAACATCAGGTGGGTTACCCTCTTATCTTGAAGTCCTTGTTCAATCAAAGCACCGTCAAGGTGGACTCCCAAGTTTAACTCCACCATAAATGATAGAAAAAACACATGGAACGATGCTTGATGCCAAAAAGTGTCCTTTTACTGAAAAGTTAATCCATTAATTGTTTCAAAATACAAGCAAGCCACTGTACAGTTCCGAGCACAACTCGCTCTTCGTCAGGCTTTTCAGGCTGTGTGTGAAAGGCTAAACCACACTGTGTTCCTTTATCCACACCCAGTCTGATACACACCTGTGTCACATAATTAATTATCCTATACAAAACACCTAAAACCATTCCAAATTTAACCCTATTAAATAAACCTACTACCCTAAAACCATCCTAAATTCCCCAATAGGGGATAATCTACAAGATAGGTTCATCATATTACATCTCAAATATCCTCATCATATCACTTATGAACCAATTATATTATCTCATTTAATTAGCTCGGTGTTTTGTAAATATTTCTCATGAATATACATATGTTGCTATTTCTATACATGTCTCAAGTTTCTTCATGGATTCCAGTTGATATTCTGCTATCTAGTATTTCCAACGGGAGCCTTTTGTGATCAATCTAAAGAAAATATAACATATTCAAAAATAGTCATACCTCTAATCAATCTTGTACTATAAATTTTTAAACAAACAGAAACAAATCATAGTCCCTGTTCATACCATCAGGGTACAGGGACTGTAATTTGTTGATCCACCAAACTTCACGTCTTTTTAGTTTCAAAATCCTATCACCCCCTCTTTTGTCATGGGGAATCTCTTCTAAAACCATAAAGCGTAGATCTGTGTCTTTGTGGCCCATTTCTGAGAAGTGACGCGATACAGGTAAACTTGATTGAGGATGTCTAATTGTACTACGGTGTTGTGCGATACGGTCTTTAATTTTTTGGGTGGTTTCCCCCACGTAAAGGAGATTACAGGGGCATGTGAGAATGTAAATTACATATGATGACTGACAGGTGTAAAAACCGTTAATGATTATTTTCTTATTAGTCCTAGGATGAGAAAAGTTATTCCCTTTGATAACTAAATTGCATTGAATGCAATTGAGACAGGGGTAACAGCCTTTTCTTTTACTGCCAAGAAAGGTCATCTTTTTCTCATCCTGCCTCTCTGGTTTAAATTCGGATCGCACTAAGAGGTCGCGCAAGGTTTTATTGCGCCGGTATGCCTTCATCGGAGTTAGCTGAAACTCCTCTATATGAGGATAGGATCGTTTCAATATCGTCCAATGTTTTCTTAATACATTAAAGATCCTCTCGCTATAACTGTTAAACTGGAAGACAAATGGAATTCGAGGTTTGTCAACTGAGTATCTTTTCCTATTGGGAATTTCAATAGGATTCAAAATCTTATTTAATTCGTGTCGGATTATGTTTTCTGGGTAGCCCCGCTCCTTAAATTTGCAGCACATTTCATCTAATCTTTCATTTTTAACTGTAGTATCACTCACTATTCGCGTCACTCTGAGAAGCTGGCTTCTGATAATAGAACTAAAGACATGAGGGGGATGATAGCTGTCATATCTCAATAGCTGATTCCTATCTGTAGGTTTCGTGTATATGTCAGTTTCAATCCGTCCCTGTTTTATATATGCCCGTATATCTAGAAAGGGGACCGAATCTCCACCAATATGAATCTTGAACTGGATCTCTGGTGAAATACTATTGATCATCTCATCAAACATTTTGAGTGATTCAATGTTGCCCCGCCATATGACAAAAATGTCATCTATATAACGCCACCAGGTGGCGCAATGTTCCCGAAACAGATCATTCACAAAAATATGTTTTTGCTCAAAATCATGCATAAATGAACAAGCATATGGCGGGGCAACATTAGAACCCATGGCTACCCCCGTCAATTGCACATAGTACCGGTCCTTAAAGAGAAAATAGTTATTGTACAAAATCAATCTAAACAATTTCTCAAAAAAAATGATTTGAGCTTCTGAGTACTCCTGACATTTCCTAATTAGGCTTAGCGCTGCCTCAATGCCAGCCACATGAGGAATCGATGTATATAGACTTGTTACATCCCAAGTGACAAGGATATATTCATTCTGGATTTGTGGTAAGTCCCTGATTTTGGTCAGAAAGTCACCAGAGTCCTTGATGTAAGATGGGGTGGCCTTAACCAAGGGTGATAGTACTTTATCCAGTAACTTGGCCGTGGGTACAAAAATCGAATCCCTCCCCGATACAATCGGGCGTCCCGGTGGGAGTCCACCTTGACGGTGCTTTGATTGAACAAGGACTTCAAGATAAGAGGGTAACCCACCTGATGTTCATTTATTACACTCCCAGTGAGTAAGTTACCTTCAGTTGTGATGGATACTAATGGAGCTACATTTTCATACACCCAAGAAGAGACCACACAGATCATGTCTCAGATCTCAGGATCCAGAAATTTTCTAACGGGCAATACCCCGGTCTACAACTCTCGTACATGGGAGAAATTAAGAAGGAAACATACTTCTCTGGAATTGCACGGGCTAACCTTGGCCGAATACCATCGAGTACAACGAATCCCCAGAGGTCTGAGGGTACGTTTGGCCCCGACCCTATTCAGCGATAATGATGAGTTTAAGAGTACATTTATGCAAATTCTCAACAAATGTTCATTTGATTTAATGACTTTGACCATCTCATTCATACATAAGGAATTGGCTTCATTGTCGGAACAACTCACCAAGATTGAATCAGAATTGCGTACTGCGATGTCTCTGGAAGAGTTTAATAAATGTAAGGAGATGGCCGATGAAAGTATTAACAAGTATCGTTGTGAATTGGAGACCAGAAAACGCAGTAAATTTGATCGGGATATTGAGGATTATGAGAGGAACCAGGTGTACCGATGGCCACGTCCATACAACCGACGAGGTCGCAGCGACTATGGAAGCCATAGGAGAGAGATATCTGACAACTCTTCAGCCAATACAGATACCGATTCCTCATCCAATTTTTTACAAGCAGATCGCAGAGAACGGTCTACCACTCGGATGCAAACCAGGTCCCGCTACAACAGAGAAGAAAGCCACGACAGATATCGCAATACACGAGGCAACCGCGGCCGACCAAGGGAGACCTAGTTCATAATATCTCCAGGCGGGTCCTTTCACCGGATGAGGTAGGACTTTTTAACCGTGGTTTATCTTACTGTCCTAAAAGTCACCTAGATCCATTTCAGTTAGATCAAGATCTGTATCGCCTATTTCGCAATATTAGATGGAAGGTCCATTTTCTTCACAAACCATTTGTTCATAATGACATACCTGAAGGGAGACTAAGCAGTAAAAGTCTAGGACTGGTAATGAAATCTAAATCCGTCCCCCCTACCACTTATGTCCCTGTTGAGATGTTTGTACAGGAGGTTACCCGAGATGTGAAACGTTTGTTGAAACAAGTGGACTTTAAAGATCATGTACCTAACAATCTGTCCCCTCATGAAAGAGTGACATTACGGGAATTAACCAAACGGAATGATATTATTTGCAAACCTGCTGATAAAGGGGGTTCGGTAGTCATTATGGACCCCCAGGCTTATGAGAATGAGATCAGGCGACAATTGGATGACGACACAGTATACAAACCTCTACAATCAGATCCCACATGGAGTATTAGAAAGATCTTGGAGAGTATTGTGAAACCGGCATTTAAAGAAGGATTAATTTCACACGATTTATGCGAATTTTTGTTACCAACACATACCCGCATTCCGGTCTTGTATATACTCCCCAAGATCCATAAGGACAAACATTCCCCACCGGGACGCCCGATTGTATCGGGGAGGGATTCGATTTTTGTACCCACGGCCAAGTTACTGGATAAAGTACTATCACCCTTGGTTAAGGCCACCCCATCTTACATCAAGGACTCTGGTGACTTTCTGACCAAAATCAGGGACTTACCACAAATCCAGAATGAATATATCCTTGTCACTTGGGATGTAACAAGTCTATATACATCGATTCCTCATGTGGCTGGCATTGAGGCAGCGCTAAGCCTAATTAGGAAATGTCAGGAGTACTCAGAAGCTCAAATCATTTTTTTTGAGAAATTGTTTAGATTGATTTTGTACAATAACTATTTTCTCTTTAAGGACCGGTACTATGTGCAATTGACGGGGGTAGCCATGGGTTCTAATGTTGCCCCGCCATATGCTTGTTCATTTATGCATGATTTTGAGCAAAAACATATTTTTGTGAATGATCTGTTTCGGGAACATTGCGCCACCTGGTGGCGTTATATAGATGACATTTTTGTCATATGGCGGGGCAACATTGAATCACTCAAAATGTTTGATGAGATGATCAATAGTATTTCACCAGAGATCCAGTTCAAGATTCATATTGGTGGAGATTCGGTCCCCTTTCTAGATATACGGGCATATATAAAACAGGGACGGATTGAAACTGACATATACACGAAACCTACAGATAGGAATCAGCTATTGAGATATGACAGCTATCATCCCCCTCATGTCTTTAGTTCTATTATCAGAAGCCAGCTTCTCAGAGTGACGCGAATAGTGAGTGATACTACAGTTAAAAATGAAAGATTAGATGAAATGTGCTGCAAATTTAAGGAGCGGGGCTACCCAGAAAACATAATCCGACACGAATTAAATAAGATTTTGAATCCTATTGAAATTCCCAATAGGAAAAGATACTCAGTTGACAAACCTCGAATTCCATTTGTCTTCCAGTTTAACAGTTATAGCGAGAGGATCTTTAATGTATTAAGAAAACATTGGACGATATTGAAACGATCCTATCCTCATATAGAGGAGTTTCAGCTAACTCCGATGAAGGCATACCGGCGCAATAAAACCTTGCGCGACCTCTTAGTGCGATCCGAATTTAAACCAGAGAGGCAGGATGAGAAAAAGATGACCTTTCTTGGCAGTAAAAGAAAAGGCTGTTACCCCTGTCTCAATTGCATTCAATGCAATTTAGTTATCAAAGGGAATAACTTTTCTCATCCTAGGACTAATAAGAAAATAATCATTAACGGTTTTTACACCTGTCAGTCATCATATGTAATTTACATTCTCACATGCCCCTGTAATCTCCTTTACGTGGGGGAAACCACCCAAAAAATTAAAGACCGTATCGCACAACACCGTAGTACAATTAGACATCCTCAATCAAGTTTACCTGTATCGCGTCACTTCTCAGAAATGGGCCACAAAGACACAGATCTACGCTTTATGGTTTTAGAAGAGATTCCCCATGACAAAAGAGGGGGTGATAGGATTTTGAAACTAAAAAGACGTGAAGTTTGGTGGATCAACAAATTACAGTCCCTGTACCCTGATGGTATGAACAGGGACTATGATTTGTTTCTGTTTGTTTAAAAATTTATAGTACAAGATTGATTAGAGGTATGACTATTTTTGAATATGTTATATTTTCTTTAGATTGATCACAAAAGGCTCCCGTTGGAAATACTAGATAGCAGAATATCAACTGGAATCCATGAAGAAACTTGAGACATGTATAGAAATAGCAACATATGTATATTCATGAGAAATATTTACAAAACACCGAGCTAATTAAATGAGATAATATAATTGGTTCATAAGTGATATGATGAGGATATTTGAGATGTAATATGATGAACCTATCTTGTAGATTATCCCCTATTGGGGAATTTAGGATGGTTTTAGGGTAGTAGGTTTATTTAACAGGGTTAAATTTGGAATGGTTTTAGGTGTTTTGTATAGGATAATTAATTATGTGACACAGGTGTGTATCAGACTGGGTGTGGATAAAGGAACACAGTGTGGTTTAGCCTTTCACACACAGCCTGAAAAGCCTGACGAAGAGCGAGTTGTGCTCGGAACTGTACAGTGGCTTGCTTGTATTTTGAAACAATTAATGGATTAACTTTTCAGTAAAAGGACACTTTTTGGCATCAAGCATCGTTCCATGTGTTTTTTCTATATATATATATAAATATATAAAACATCTTACGAAATTGGAATTTGGTACAGAATGAATTTGAATAGAAAAGATTAGAATAGAATATAAAATAATATAAAAGAATAGCATAGAAAAACAAGAATAGAAAAAAATATAAAATATTGTATTCTAATCTTTTCTATTCAAATTCATTCTGTACCAAATTCCAATTTCGGAAGATGGTTTTATTTATATACATATATATATATATATATATATATATATATATATATATATATATATATATATAATATTTCTTTCTATTCTGTTCTATTGTTTTTCTATTCTATTGTTTTCTATTAGAATTTGATTTCATTCTATTTCTACATAACCATTTTCCGATATTCCGATATTCCGCTATTTGCATATTACTTACTTATGGTAATTAACTCCTTGCCACCCAGGCCAATTCTAACATTTCTCCTCTACATGTAAAAATCATAATTTTTTTGCTAGAAAATTACTCAGAGCCCATAAACATTATATTTATACATATATATATATATATATATACACACAGAGCTTTTTTTCTCAAACAATAGGTGCTGGAACTCAACCACGACCCCCCAAAACCCTCCACCCACATACACCCTCCAAATCACATCAAATAGTGGGTGTGGTCATTCAAATCTTACGAACAGTAGAAGGGTCTGAAAGGGGCATTAAATACCAAGATTGCATTACATACAGAGTGCAGAGTTCAGGGGGGTTACACACAGAGTGCAGAGCTGTCACTTGTAAACACAGTAACCGGACTTCTGTGTTTACAAGTGATTGTGGTGAGCAGCCCCCCCCCGAAAAGGGTCTGAGCCAAGTTCCCCCTGAAAAAAATCCCTGTATATATATATATATATATATATATATATATATATATATATATATATAGTTTTATCAGACACCCTAGGGAATAAAATGGAGGTCTTTGCAACTTTTTATGTTACACAGTGTTTGCGCAGCAATTTTTCAAACAAGTTTTTTTTTCTTTGAAAGAAACAGTTTCATGAATAAAAAAATGTAAAAAACACTAACGTTAGCCCGATTTTTTTTTTTGTGTACTATGAAAGATGATGTTATGCTGAGTAAATTGATACCTAACATGTCATAATTTAAAATTGCGCACACTTGTGGAATGGCGCCAAACTTGAGTACATAAAAATCTCCATAGGCGACGCTTTAAAAATTTTTACAGGTTACATGTTTAGAGTTATAGAGGAGGTCTAGTGCTAGAATTATTACTCTCGCTCTAACAATCATGGCGTATGTAACCTGTGTGTATCTCGCTCTGATATTAGCCAGTGCCTCACCAGCCACTGACCTCACTGCATGTCCCTGGTATGTAGGTAACCGCTTTGGGCTAAAGCGATAATGCCCTTCTTCAAACCAAAATACATACATAATTTTAAAAATACAAAGACTGGTATACTGTATATATTCATTACATGATTTGGAACCATTCAATCAATAAGTACTTCTCAATAACATTAATCGTTCAAATATGTAACATAGCGAAATGATAGCTACATGCACCGCAGATCGTTTCCTTCTTACAGTGTCCCTCATTCTGAAATTCAAAAGTTGGAAGGTATGTAATGAGTATGTAACTGCTTTAACTTGTGGTTTTCATATCTGCCTGGGGTTCAGCTTCAATAGCATCGCTGACCAAGAACAAGTATGTAGATCTGGAGAAAGTTGGAGAAAAGTCCTTATTTGTTACTCATTCTGAATCAGTGAAGAGTCATTTGTTCTAGAAGGCACATAAAACATTGTGCAATGCTGTATGTAATTTTATTGAAAGGCCAATAGGTGGCAGCAACAGATAATATAGAAAAATCAGTACATGCCAGCTTTTCAGAGTGTACTAAAACATAAATTTGGTCATTAGAACTGCACATGGATTTGAATATTACACATTTGGTAGCAATTTATATGTATGATAAACTTTGGCGATTGCAGCGTCCTGATTGATAGCTCCAAGTATTAGGCCGGGTTCACATATGTGGGCCTGCGGTTTGCAGCCCGGGGTCCGGTGCGTTCCTGTTCACCGGTTCAGTTGCAAATAAGGTCCGGATTTTTGCCTGAATTTGTCGTGCGAATTGGGTGCGATTTTAACCACATACAATTGGCATAACATGTGAGTGTGACTGACTTTCAATGAAGCCGGTTCACACACTGCGGTGCAGTTTTGAAACGGTCCTGTGCGTTTTTGGGTCCGATTCAGGTGCAAATTCAGGGAAAAATTTGCACCTGAATCGCACTTGAACCGGTGAACAGAAACGCACCGGACACCGGACTGCAAACCGCACCACAGATATGTGAACCCAGCCTTAAACCGCATCCAATTCGCGCATATGTGAACCCAGCCTTAGTGATCAATTATTAGCAAAGAGGCCAATAGGACCAAAAAACTTTTTTAGCTCTGTAGTGCGGATGTACATGTGAGTATTATACTGACACAATTATAAACCTTCCAACTTTGGAACTTGAGAAAAAGGAAGAGTTTGAGATGAAGCCATGCAGCGTGCCCCGTGCTAAAATAATCTGCATTGCTAAATTGTGCTGAATATTGGGTGTGGCCTAAAGAACCATGGTTAAATATAATCTCACATATAAACCTACCGTAAGCAAAAACCTAATTAGTTGTTGCAAACTAGTTTGCAAAAAACTATCACTTCAGTCAGGATTATGTAATATGCAACATTATATACAGAGTGCAGGGGTTAGGTGTATATAATGCACTAGAAAGCAATGTACGACAGTATACAAAGTGCAGCAGTAAGGACTATGGGGGTTATTTACGAAAGGCAAATCCACTTTGCACTACAAGTGCAAACTACAAGTGCAAAGTACACTTGAAATTGCACTGAAAGTACACTCAGAAGCGCAGTCGCTGTACTGTAGATCCGAGGGGGACATGCAAGGATAATAAAAAACAGCATTTTAGCTTGCATATGATTGGATGATAAAAATCAGCAGAGCTTCCCCTCATTTCAGATCTACCCCTCAGAGTTACAGCGACTGCACTTCCAAGTGCATTTTCAGTGCAATTTCAAGTACACCTTGCACTTGTCGTTTGCACTTGTAGTGCAAAGTGGATTTGCCTTTCGTAAATAACCCCCAATGCATCATAGGGTCCCTTATACTGCTGGTCCGTGGGAGAGAAAAAGCCCCAATGTCAGTTATGGGGAAAAATGGATCATTCAAAGAAGAAAAGAGAAAATGGGTAGAGAGCTAACACTTTGTCTGAGTCTAGCCTAAAGAAGAACTTCATTAAAATGGTTACAAAATACAGAGTAACCAGCAAAAAATAAAAACTTTTTGGTCAGGACTTTGTAACACACAGCATACAGTATAGAGTGCAGGGGTCAGGACCACGTATCACGCAGTAGAGGTCAGTGGGAGCTGAAGGCAAGACAAGGACAAGGGAGGGGGCAGAAGGGTCACGTGCCCCAGGCACAGTGTTCGAGGGGGCATGCTGGGAGCTTTTCTCCTGAGCCTCATTGACAGACATGGGCATTGCCGCCATGCCTAACTAAGCTGTAGGGCTCTTTCTTTGCCCACCTGCCCATCACTGTAGCACAGAGCTGAGGGGTTTCAGAGCACTTCCCTTGGCTCTGATAGGTGGTGGGCAGGCCAGAAGCTGCTGGGACTAAACCAGAACAGATCTCAGAGCGCTGAAGCACTTTCAGTGGTAGCGTTAGAGGTACAGTGCAATTATGTTCTGCTCTTCTCAGGCTGAGGATTTGAGCACTGTGGATGTGATTACTAAATTGAGGAGTACTCAGTGGACCTTTTTAATAGTCCCTAAAGTGACTTTGTGCTGTTTGATGGATTTTTTTGGGGGCAATGTGTTTTTTTCATTTTTACACTTGCGGTTGGGGGTGGTAAAAACATGTGGCTCAGCCACGTTTTTATCATTCCCTCTTTAGCTGCAAAGGCAGCAACCAGGGATGTACACATTATACCCCCTATCATATGAATTGTGTCACATTTAAACCTCCCCTCAACTGCCTGCAATGAACGTGGTTGCAGAGCAGTAGTGCGCCTTTTAAGGGGTTAAACCAGGCGGTGAGGAAGTGACATATAGCCTCCTCATCACTTGCCAAATGCCTTTGAAAAGCACTCCAAACATGGATCGCTTTTCAGAGGAGTGGCTGTTTTTGCCACAAGTATAATTAAGCCCATGCTGCTGATTTGATTGTACTTAGCAATATTAAAAACATATTGTGTTTCTTTTTAGTGATACAGTAACAATGTCCTTTAACATATACTGTATATAAAATCTCTTTGCAACAAATGCATATAAATTAGTGACATACAAATGTGTGTAATGGAAGCTACGGTCTGTGTTGCTTTCATTGCTTCCAAGAGGCATATCATTTTTAGTTCTGGGTAAGCAAGTTTCATGTTATTGCACAGTGATTTTATATATATGTGTGTGTGTGTGTGTGTGTGTGTGTGTGTGTGTGTGTGTGTATAATATACACAGGGGCGTAGCTATAGGGGCTGCAAGAGTTGTGATCGCAACCCTGCCCCCCATGCGGCTCCCCTGTCAGGTTTGTCTACACTTCAGCCAGAGCCGGAGTTGGGGGGCGGAGCTTGGAGGCGGAGCTGGCGGACCTAGGTAAGGAAAGACTGCATGCCTCTTGACTTTACACGCTGTATGCAGCCAGCACCAGGCTGGATAGGAGGGCTGGCAGGGCAGCATATAGGAGAACCGATCTTCTCTATTGTCCTCCTGTCTCCTGCAGGTCTTTCAGCAGCTGCAGCAGAAGGATCGGTTCTCCTATATGCCGCCCTGCCCGCCCTCCTATCCAGCCAAGAGTCAAGAGGCAAGCAGTCATCCGTACCTAGGACCGCCAGCTCCACCTCCTAGCTCCGCCCCCCAACTCTAGCTCCTACTTCCTGCCTCAAGGCTGTTCCTGCCGCCGGAACTGTAGGAGAAACAAACTCTCTGTCACAGCAGAATGTAAAAGAATACACTGCCCAGCGAGTATAATGTTCCAGTTGTGCTGCTGACTGTCTCTGCTCCTTCCCATACTGCCCCTCTCCGGTCATGCTGTCCCCCCATACAGCCCTCCACTACCACCCTCCCATCATACTGTCTCCCCATACTGCCCGCCACCTCACCCCCCATCATCATCCCAGATAGCAAGGATAACTTGCCACAAATTTGTGGCATTGTTGAATTGTAAGTCTGTTAACTTGCTGCACATTTTCACTCTCAAGTTGTACACTTGCAGAGCACTTGAAGCAAAAGTTCTAGTTGACACTTTTGTAGCAAATTTGCGTGGCAAGTCTCTAGCAAGAGCAAAGTTGCATTGGTGAGTCTACAGCAAGAGCTCTGCAGATCTTTAGCATGAAAATTCAGCCACAGTGACCCCTGTGGTGGGATGACTACTGCGCAACATAACTTAACCAGAACTTGCAGCAGACTTGCAGAATGTTTGCAAAGAAAGTTGATCTGGAGTCATGCAATGCGGACTTGCTGCAATTGTGCAACAAACTGGCAAGTCTAGCAATAGCTTTGCAAGTCATTTTCAAACTTGCAGCACAATTGCTTGCTATCTGGGATGCTGTCCCCCCATACTGCCCTCCACTACCCCCCCCTCCCATCGTGCTGTCCCTCCATATTGCCCTCCACTACCCCCCCATCATGCTGTCCCCCCAATATGGCCTTCCACTACTCCCCCATCATGCTGTCCCCCCAATATGGCCTTCCACTACCTCCCCCCATCATGCTGTCCCCCCAATATGGCCTTCCACTACTCCCCCATCATGCTGTCCCCCCATACTGCCCTCCATTACTTCCCTATCAAAAATTGTAAAAAAAAACTATAAAAAATAAAATGGTAAAAAAATAAAATAACAAAAAATAAAAACTACTGACCACATCCACTGCCCTACTGACCATGTCCACTGCCCTACTGACCACGTTCACTGCTCTACTGACACCTTTCACAGTCCACACTGATTCCACTGGCGGAACTACCAGGGTTGTAAAGGTCACACTTGCGACGACTGGGCCCTGGGCTTCCACCACCATGGCGGGCCCAAGACTGAAGGGCTGCACAACATGTGAAAGGGATCCGCTGTGGGACCGTAAAGGGTCTTGGGATCAGCGGGAAGGGCTTTGGGCTCGGAGGGCATGGCCCAGGTCGGAGGTTAGGTGGCCCTGATGGTTTCTTGCACTAGGACTCTGAAGGTTCTAGTTACGCCTGTATATATATATATATATATATATATATATATATATATATATATATATATATATATATATACACACAGGTATTTAGGTATTTACAGAGGACAAAATAAGTATTGAACACATCACCATTTTTCTAGGTAAATTTCTGTCTAAAGGTGCTATTGAAATGAAATGCTCCCCACATGTCGGTAACAACCCATGCAATCCATACATACAAAGAAACCAAAACAAATAAGTTCAGAAATTAAGTTAAAGCGGAAGTAAACCCATTCATAAAACTGTTTCATTTCTGGCACGTGCCGGAAATGTAACACTCCCATTGGTTGTGCTCTCAACCAAACTGTCAAGCCATCCAAAGGCTGGTGTCATAACTGATCACATGTGCAGCATCATGGCAGTTGTAGATTAAACAAAGGCAAAGATGGCAGCTTCCTTGGCTGAAAATGATAGGAGGGTTTACTTACACTTTAAGGTAGTGATAGCTTCAAGACGCCTCCTGTATGGAGAAACTAGTCACGTGCATTGGCCAGGTGTGATTTTGGCCTGTTATTCCACACAAACAGTCTTTAAATCTTGAAAGTTCTGTGGGCCTCTTCTATGAACTCTGATATTTAGTCATTTCCAAAGATTTTCTATTGGGTTCAAGTCAGGTGATTGGCTGGGCCATTCTAGCAGCTTTATTTTCTTTGAAGCCAATTGAGAGTTTCCTTGGCTTTGTGTTTGGGATCATTGTCTTGCTGAAATGTCCACCCTCATTTCATCGTCATCATCCTGGTAGAAGGCAGCAGATCTTTATCAATAATGTCTTGGTACATTTTTCCATTCATTCTTCCTTCAAGGATATGAAATTTGCTAGCTCCTTACCATGATGTTCCCACCTCCAAACTTCATTGTTGGTACGGTGTTTTGGGGTGATGTTAAGTGTCATTTGACCTCCAAACATGGTGTGTTTTATGGTATCCAAAGATTTCAATTTTGGTCTCATTTGACCAGACGTATTCTCCCAGTATTTCGCAGGCTTGTTTAACTACTTCCATACAGGGCATTTTCACCCCCTTCCTGCCCAAGCCAATTTTTAGCTTTCAGCGCTGTCGCACTTTGAATAACAATTGCGCGGTCATACTACACTGTACCCAAATGAAATTTTTATAATTTTTTCCCCACTAATAGAGCTTTCGTTTGGTGGTATTTGATCACCCCTGCGTTTTTTATTTCTTGTGCTATAAACAAAACAAGAGTGACAAGTTTGAAAAAAACACAATATTTTTTACATTTGCTATAATAAGTATCCAAATTTTTTTTTTTTTTTAAACAAATTGTTTCCTCAGTTTAGGCCGATACGTATTCTTCTACATATTTTTGGTAAAAAATATCGCAATAAGCGTATATTTATTGGTTTGCGCAAAAGTTATAGCATCTACAAAATAAGGGGATAGATTTATAGCATTTTTATTATTATTTTTTTTTACTAGTAATGGCGGCGATCTGCGATTTTTATCGTGACTGCGATATTGCGGCGGACACATCGGACAATTTTGACACATTTTTGGGACCATTCACATTTATACAGCGATCCGTGCTATAAAAATGCATTGATTACTGTATAAATGTGACTGGCAATGAAGGGGTTAACCAGGAGGGGGCGCTGTAGGGGTTAATGTGTTGCTAGGGAGTGATTCTAACTGTGGGGGGAGGGTATTCACAAGGGGAGGAGACCGATCGGTGTTCCTATGTACAAGGAACACACCATCGGTCTCCTCCCATCTGACAGGACATGGATCCGTGTGTTTACACACACAGATCCACGGTCCTGCTCGGTTACCGGGCAATCGCGAGTGCCCGGCGGACATCGCGGGTGCCCAGCGGACATCGCGGCCGCCGGGCAAGCGCACCGGGACCCGAGCGATGCGGTGGCGCGCGCGCGCCCCCTGGGCTGCCTGGAAGGCTGCGCCATCATATGACGGCGGCCCAGAACAACAGCTGCACCATCCCGCCATCATATGACGGCGGGCGGGCAGCAAATGGTTAAATGTTGTGCAGAAAACTTTAAACCAGCTTCAACATGCTTTTTCTTTACCAATGGAGTCTTGCGTGGTGAGCGTGAATACAGGCCACGGCAGTTGAGTGCATTACTTATTGTTTTCTTTGAAACAATTGTATCTGCTAATTCCAGGTCTTTCTGAAGTATTCCACAAGTGGTCTTTGGCTATCGGACAACTCTTCTGATAATTCTTTTCACTCCTCTGTCAGAAATCTTGTGAGGAGCACTTGGTTGAGGCCAGTTTATGGTGAAATTATGTTCTTTCCACTTTCGGATTATGGCTCCAACAGTGCTCACTGAAACATTCAGAGGTTTAGAAATCCTTCTGTAACCAATGCCATTAGTATGTTTTGCAACAATAAGGTTGCAAAGGTCTTAAAAGAGCTTTTTGCTTTTACCCATCATGAGATGTTTTTTGTGTGACACCTTGGTAATGAGACACCTTTTTATAGGCCATCAGTTGAGACTAAACCAGCTGATATCAATTTGCACTGGCAAGTGCTTTCTAATTACTGATGGATTTCAGCTGGTGTTTTGGCTTTCCATGCCTTTTTGCACTTCCCTTTCTTCATGTGTAAAATACTTTTTCCCTGTGTCATCCCATTTTATTGTACATAGCTTCATTTTTTAACTTCTTTGTTTTGGTTTCCTTGTATGTATGAATTGCATAGGTTGTTACTGACATGTGGTGAAAATTTCATGTCAATAGCACCTTTAGAAATATATTTACCTAGAAAAATGGTTATGTATTTAATACCTGTTACAAATAGGACCATCAATACTTTGTAGAGCCTCCTTTTGCGGCTATCACAGCTCCAAGTCACTTTGGATAAGTCTCTATGAGCTTGCCACATCTTACCACTGGGATTTTTGCCCATTCCTCCTTGCAAAACTGCTCCAGCTCCTTCAAGTTGGATGGTTTGCGCTTGTGAACAGCAATCTTTAAGTCTGACCACAGATTTTCTATTGGATTGAGGTCTGGGCTTTGACTAGGCCATTCCAACACATTTACATGTTTCCCCTTAAACCACTCAAGTGTTGCTTTAGCAGTGTGTTTGGGGTCATTGTCCTGCTGGAAGGTGAACCTCCGTCCTAGCCTCAAATCACACACAGAGTGGTACAGGTTTTGCTCAACAATATCCCTGTATTTAGCACCATCCATCTTTCCCTCAACTCTGACCAGTTTCCCAGTCTTGACTGCTGAAAAATGGTGTTCTTTGGGTGATGTGATGTGTTGGCCTTGCGCCAGACATAGCATTTTCTTTGATGTCCAAAAAGTTAAATTTTAGTCTCGTCAGACCAGAGCACCTTCCTCCATACATTTTGGGAATCTCACACATGCCTTTTCGTAAACTCAAAACGTGCCATTTTGTTTTTTGCTGAAAGTAATGGCTTTCTTCTGGCCACTCTGCCATAAAGCCCAACTCTATGTAGCGTATGGCTTATTGTCGTCCTATGTACAGATACTCCAGTCTCTGCTGTGGAACTCTGCAGCTCCTCCAGGGTTACCTTAGGTCCCTGTGCTGCCTCTCTGATTAATGCCCTCCTTGCCCGGTCTTTGGGTTTTGGTATGAGGCTGTCTCTTGGCAGGTTTGCTGTTGTGCCATGTTCTTTCCATTTGGTTATGATAGATTTGATGGTGCTCCTAGGGATCATCAAAGATTTGGATATTTTTTTATAACCTAACCCTGACTTTTACTTCCCAACAACATTGTCCCTTACTTGTTTGGAGAGTTCCTTGGTCTTCATGACAGTGTTTGGTTAGTGGTGCCTCTTGCTTAGGTATTGCAGCCTCTGGGGCCTTTCAAAAAGGTGTGCATATGTAATGACAGATCATGTGACACTTATGTTGCACACAGGTGGACATCATTTCACTAATTATGTGACTTCTGAAGATAATTGGTTGCACCAGAGCTTTTTATGGGCTTCATAACAAAGGGGGTGAATACATACGCACATGCCAATTATCAGTTTTTTATTTCTGAATAATAGTTTTATGCATATATTTTTCTAATTTTACTTCACCAACTTAGACTATTGTGTTCTGATCCATCACATATAATTCAGATTAAAAAAACATTGAACTAAAGGCTGTGATGTAACAAAATAGGTAAAAAGCCAAGGGGGATGAATACTTTTGCAAGGCACTGTATATATTAAAGTACACTGCTATCATTCTTTTTTTAGTTTTTCAAGCACTTTATTTTGTATGTAGCCTACATCATTTGTGTTTTTTTATACAGCAACTCGAAAATAAAAAAAGCTTTAAAAAAATCAGTGCTCTTTTTATGTTAACTATTTCAGTGAAATTAGGGATTCTTGCATTGTTAGCTAATACATTTTATTATTTTTTTAAGTGTGCCAGTCTGTACTCACTGCATTACTGTACTCTGTAAGTTATACAATTCTAGCTCCTGCATTCTGTATGTTTTGCAATCCTAACCTGTGTACTCTGTGTTATGCTCTCATGACCAAGAGCAGAGTAGGCTGCACATAGCATTGCTGGGCTCACTAGTCCGCTTACAGGAATTATCCTGCTGCAGCTCTATGCCATACGAATAGAAGTATTTTTTTATCAAGTGAGAATTGACCCGTAGAGGCTACTGCAGAGGATACAGCAATGTACAATTGCCCAGTAGTAGAACAATTTTATTCAGTGATAGTAGGCCAAAAGGTACTAGAGACAAGGAGTAAAGGCAGGTATTTTACTAGAAAAGTCAGTATACTGTACATGGTACAAAAGTGAAAAATTATCCAGCAGTAATTATGAAGCAGCAGGGCCGTTTAATCAAGGATAGACATGTGCAATAAGTTTCAGTCTGAATCTAAATTCGGACGAACTTTTAGAGATTTAAAGATTCTGATGTATCCGAATCTGCGAATGACAATAGTAACGAATTTCATTGACTAGAAAAAATTTGTTTAGTTTCAGGTAGATTTGTTATGTCACCAATTTTGTTTCATTGATTTGTTTCGGAAATTGTTTAGTTTAGTTTTGTTTTGTTTATTTGTTTTCTAGCAAAATCCAAGCTTTCAGAAAGATTCAAATTCAGCTCGATGAAGATTGATGGACCGATTCAAATTCTGTGTGAAGAATAGCTGCTTGTTAAGGAAACCGGCCACCACATCCTTAACAACCGATGACTCATCAGCATTCAGCGGGTTTCCCCGCTGACAGCTGAATGTAAACAAAAGAATTACTGGCAATTAAAAATTTGGAAAGACAAAAACGCCCAAAACAAAACAAAAACAAATAGCGTGGGATCGCCCCCAAAATCCACACCAGACCCTTATCTGAGCATACAGCCCAGCAGACCAGGAAAAGGGGTAGACGAGCGATCGCCCCCCCCCTCCTGAACCATACCAAGCCATATGCCCTCAACATTGGGGGGGGGGTGCTTTGGGGCAGGGGGCTCCCAAAGCACCTTGTCCTCATGTTGATGGGGACAAGGGCCTCTTCCCCACAACCCAGGCCCAGTGGTTGTGGGGGTGCAGGGGGCAACGTATCGGAATCTGGAACCCTTAATTACCCCTACTCACTTACCAAAAAAAAAGTCAAAGTTAATAATAACACGACAACAGTTTTTGGCAATCCCTTTATTAAAAAACACCGACCCCTACAAAGAGAAAATGAAACGACTGTCTGCCGAACACGACTGTTCCCATCGAGGGTATGACAGGTAAACATAGGGTTGGGAGTTAGCCCGCTGGCCACAGACCCCCATAATCACTGGCCCAGGGTTGTAGGGAAGTGGCCCTTGTCAAAATGGGGACAAGGTATTTGGGGGGAGCTCATCACCCCCTTTCCTGGCCCACATGCCGCAATTGCAGGTATCGGAAAAACATCTTTGGTGGGAGTTGGAAGGTGTGTTTCAGGTCATCATAAGAGAGAAGTCTACCCTCTGGCATAATTTGTTGTAATGTTTTAATGTCGTATCCAGCCCAGACTGCTGGGTTCGGGATAAACTGGAGGTGGTGAAACCTAGGGTTGCCCCAGAGTGGAGTGTATGGGGAGAATGTGTTAGTCGTGTTGAATCTAGCAGACATTTGTTCCCATACCTGGGTTGTCATGCGCATTGGCATTGTCATTGTCGGGTGCGCTTTTGGACCCCTAAACACCATATTGTTCAGTGCTGAGTAGGACCCCAGGATGGCAGCCTCTAAGTTAACAGACAGGTTATTATGTGATTGGGTGAACCACCATCTCAATGTCACCACCACCGCTGCCCAGTAATTTTGTTTAAAGCATGGGAGCGTTAGTCCACCACGGGAGGGGGGCAGTTGCACGGTAGCTTTAGCCACTCTGGGGGCCAAGCCAGCCCAAATGAAGGTGTTCACCACCTGGTCTAACTTTTGGAAAAAGGAAGTAGGAATAGGGACGGGAGTGTTTCTAAATGCATAATAAGAAATTTTGGGAGAAATGTCATTTTGAGGTTAATCCTCTCCACTGGTGTCAGGGGCAGGGATTTCCAAGCCAGGCATCTATGCATGAGTTGTTGGAGAATCGGGTACACATTGTCTTTCGGATATGAAGAAAGATCTTTCTGTATTTCAATACCTAAGTATCTGAATTTAGTAATAGACATCAGGGGTATGTGAGCTGGTGCGGGTTGAAGCGAGTAGGATAGCGGGAAAAGTATGGATTTGGCCCAGTTGATGCGGACCCCCGAGAAGGACCCATATAGGTCAATCACCTGCAGAGCCCCCAGATCCATGTACAAGGAGAGCTTCTCTGTCAGAGGACCTACCACTATCCCTCCCGTCGCCTCAGAAGATCTGATTAGGAGAGCTAGTGGTTCGATGACCAGGTCAAATAGTCCTAGGGACAGCGGGCAGCCCTGCCTAGTACATCTGTGTAGATAGAAGGGGGGTGAAAGGATGCCATTTGTTCTGACTCTAGCTGAGGGGTTTTTGTACATTAGTTGTATCCAGGAGATAAATTTAGGACCACAGTTAAACTTCTTAAGAACCCGCCAGAGAAACTCTCACTCAACCGAGTTGAAAGCCTTCCCGGCACGACACTCTGGGACCCTGTAGCAGTTGCATGGGATATGTTTGTGTAATGACGCAGATTGATGTCTGTACCCTTGCCTGACATGTAGCCGGTTTGGTCTTCGTGAACCAGGGAGAGGATGACCGAGTTGAGTCGGTTCACCAGAATCTTGGTAATTTTTTTGGCATCTACGTTGAGAAGCGAGATTGGGTGGTAGGAAGCACAGAGCTCGAGGTCTTTGTTAGGCTTAGGGATCACGATAATCACCGCCTCTGACATAGATGGTAGGAGGCATTCCTCCTCCAGCATAGTCAAGAGTCCATTAAACTGGGGGATGATGAGTTCACTATTAGTCTTATAAAATTCCGCCGGTAATCCATCAGGGCCCAGGGTCTTTGCAGGTTGGAGTGAAGCAACTGCTGTCTGTACCTCTTTGATGGTTATTGGGTCACCTAATCTAGTGCACTTCTCTTCCGAGAGGGTTGGGAACTCTATTTGGGCTAGAAATTTCTGCAGGGTAGCTGGTGTAAATTCTGCTCTGGACGTGTAAAGTTGTTCGTAATATTGTGCAAATCTAGCGTTGATCAGTAGTGGGTCAGACTGTATGTCTCCCTGGTCATCTCTAAGGTTAGCAATGTGAGCTGTGGTGGAGCGTTCCCTAGCCAACCACGCCAATAGCCTGCCTGACCTTTCCCCTTGTTCGAATATCCTCTGCGACTGTGACAACAGGAGCTTCCTACTTAAGGTAGCTCTTAGTACCGAGATTTCTTTGTACAGTGATTGCATAGCTGCATATGTCTCTGCATCTTTATTAATAACATAACTGGATTCCAGGGCCTGAGCCTGTCTTTCTGCTTCCTCCAATGCAAGCCCAGTGTTTTTCCTAACCTTATTGATGATCATGCGATATTGCCCATGTGTGTCTTTACAACTTCTTTAACAACCAGCTATTCTTCACACAGAAGTCGGATCAGTCGATCATTTTTTGGTCAATCTGAATTTGAATCATTCCAAAAAATTGGAATTTGTTAGAAAATTAATAAACTAAACTAAATTAATTTTGAAACGAATCAACAAAACAAGATTAGTAACATAATAAATCTGCCCTAAATTAAAAAAAATGTCTGCTCTTCACATGTCTAATCAAGGATAATAGGTCCAACTGGTGTATGCAAAACTGATGTAAGGAAGCCTTGCTGCAAAAAATGTTTGCATATGAACAAACAGCTAAAATTGACAGCTGATCTCAAATCATGCACAAACTAACATAAAACACAAAAAAAAAAAATTAAAAGAAAAAAAAGCAGCAAAGGGATTGTTTGTCTAAAGAGCTAGCAATCTGAATGAAAGTAGAATTTCATATTCAATCAAAAACTCTCCCTATGCAGTTAGTCGGCTTTTCCTATTCTTTACATACAGCAGCTTTTAATTCACAGACATTATGGCTGCTCTGTACCCCCCTTTTATTGAGAGGGGGGCTGGCGGAATGAAAAGCCCCCTAATTGGCTCTTATAAGCCTGCTGCTGGCCATAGTTTAAAGGACATGCAGTACATAAATACTACCGGTACACAAAGTACATAAATTCTCCCGGGCAAGGCTGAACAAAAATTCACCAGAACGGCAAGATCTCTTTTACTGACTATCAATCCTCTATAACAAACCTTCTGGTACTCAGTAAACCTGTTCCAACTGGTATGATCATTTTCAGGCAAGACATATGAACACTGATATGATATGAGCACATACGAACAGAAAGAAAAATAGACTACTTGGTTTGCCTGGTTTAGCTATCAACCTATAGCTACAAGTAGTTAGACATGCTTAGAACAGTTTTTATTATTGCCCAAATGTTCTGGGCTTTACAAAGCCAAATAATAGGATCGGCTCCGCTGTTGATTATCTATAATGCAGAGTAAACAAAGAAGTGGGAAAACTAGCTATGTGAGAGTGACGCCTTTAATTTAGTGTTGTGAGATGAACTATGACACAAACTAGAATGAGGAAATTGAGCCACTGAAGTCTCATAGAGCTGTACAAAACTGTTGGGTAATTCAACGCACCATTGTCCAACCTAAACTGTTGCCCTTGAAAATCTTACAGTAGGGTAAATATCAAACCATATGAATCTTGCTGTATTCCTGCAAGTAGTCAACAACTGGGATTAAATCAGACCTTGCACTAAAATAAAAGGTCTGCTTAATTGTCAACCCCCCACCACCTGATAACAAAATGCCAGATTCAAACAATAAAAAAAAAAAAAAAAAAATATTCCCCTTATCCAAATAGTTTACAATGCTTCCAGTTGCTGATGTCATTGGGCCTCACAGTGAGATCTTGGAAAATCTAAGGGATTCCAAATCTCACAAGAATATGTTCCAGCACTGTGCAGGAGTGCATTCTTCTAAGATTTGGGATCTTCAGCTTTCACGGGATCCTATGAGAAGACCCAGTAATGTCACCCTAGCCTAGGTGAGCCTTTGTTTGTGTTAATCTAACTTTTTGTATTTAAACCACTTGGGCACTTTTACCCCCTTCCTGCTCATGCCAATTTCCAGGTTTCAGCGCTGTCACAGTTTGAATGACAGTTGCGCGGTCATGCAACACTGTACCCATATTAAATTTCTATCATTTTTCACACAAAGAGAGCTTTCCTTTGGTGGTATTTAATCACCTCTTGTTTTGTTTTTTTTTTAACCCTTTCATGACTAAGCCTATTTTTGAAATTTGGTGTTTACAAGTTAAAATCCATATTTTTTCCTAGAAAATTAATTAGAGTACCCAAACATTATATTTTTTTTTTTAGCAGAGAATCTAGAGAATAAAATGGCGATTGTTGCAATATTTTTTATCACACGGTATTTGTGCAGCGGTGTTTTAAACGCAAATTTTTGGAAAAGGGACACTTTCATGAATTTTAAAAAATCCAAACAGTAAAGTTACCCCAATTTTTTTGTATAATGAGAAAGATGATGTTACGCTGAGTAAATAGATACCAAACATGTCACCCTTTATAATTGCACGCACTCGTGGAATGGCGACAAACTACGGTACCTATGAATTTCCATAGGCGACGCTTTAAAAATTTTTTATGGTTACCAGGTTTGAGTTACAGAGGAGGTCTAGTACTAGAATTATTGCTCTTGCTCTGACGATTGCGGCGATACCTCACATGTGTGATTTGAACACCGTTTACATATGCGTGCGCAACTTCCGTATGCGTTTTCTTCGCTGCGCGAGCTTGCGGGGACAGGGGCACTTTAAAAAAAATTATTTTTTTTTTTTATTTATTTATTTTTTTTTTTACTTTATAAATTGTGTTTTAAAAAATTTTTTTTTTTTTTTTTTACTTTTATTGCTGTCACAAGGAATTTAAACATCCCTTGTGACAGTAATAGGTGGTGACAGGCACTCTTTATGGAGGGATGGGGGGTCTAAAAGACCCCCCATCCCTTCTTTACACTTCAAAGTATTCAGATCGCCGAAAACGGCGATTCTGAATACTATGTACTTTTTTAAATTCGGCGCCATTGGCAGCCGAGTAAACGGGAAGTGACGTCATGACGTCGCTTCCGCGTTTACAACGAGAAGGCTGGAACGAAGCCGCCCACAGCTTCGTTCTAGCCCGCCCCCAGCTGCCGAAGATACCCAATCGAACACCGGGCCTCCCGATCGCACGGGAGGCCCGGTAACAGCGGCGGGAGGTGGCGGGAGGGGGGGGATGTTCCCTCCCGCTCCTCCGGTATAACAACCGAGCGGCTTTTAGCCGCATCGGTTGTTATACTCGGGTAGCCGATCGCCCGCTGGAAACAACGGTACCGGGATGATGCCTGCAGCTGCGGGCATCATCCCGGTATAACCCGGGCATCATCCCGGTATATCTGCGTACAGTCGGCGGGAAGGGGTTAAATTAACAAAAAGGGCCAAAAAATGTGAAAAAAAGCATGTTTTTCTTTGTTTCTGTTATAAAATTTTGCAAATAAATAATCGTTCTTCATAAATTTAGGCAAAAATGTATCCTGCTACATTTCTTTGGTGAAAAGAACCCAAATTATGGTGTCCGGTGGACGGTGACGATCACACCGAAACGTCATATGACGTCCTCCCAGAACAATAGGGTTCCGCCTGTCTGTCATTGTTCAATGATGCGGGCGGGAAGCAGTTGAGGGGTGGGTGCGGCCACATAAGTGACTCTTGTATTTTAGTGTAAGGACCCCTTTAACCTCTCTGTCAGGTAAATTGTAAAGTAAGTACAACCTCCATTCCAAAAAAAAGTTGGGACACGGGGGAAGATTTATTATCATTGGTGCACACAGAATGTGGTGCAGCTGTACATGGTAACAAATCAGCTTCTAGGTTTTATTGTCAAAGCTGAATTGAACAAGCTGAAGTTAGAAGCTGATTGGTTACTATGCACAGCTGCACCAGATTCTGTGTGCACAGTTTTAGTAAATTATCCCCACTGTGTAAAATACACATAAAAAACAGAATTCAATGATTTGCAAAAAAATCCATATTATTTCACACAAGAAAATAGAAAACATTGTTTTATATTCTTTCTTCTTGTACAACAATTTCTGTATGCTCTTACCAACCCCTGCATGGGTGTGTCCTATTTGTCTTTTGGCCACCCCATAACTTAATTGGTATGGTATGCTTGATTCTATCCATGTACGTGCCACATTGATTTCTCTTCAATAAAATCTTTGGTAAGAGAAAATAGAAAACATAATAATTGTTTAAATTGATAAAATGTACTATTTTAGGGGGGGGGAGTAATTTTGAAATTGATGGCAGCAACATGTCTCAAAAAGTATGGGACATGGCCATGTTTACCATGGTGTAGCATCCCTTCTACTTCTAACAACACTAAACGACTGGGAACTGAGACCAGTTGCTGGAATTTTGGGAGAGGAATGTTGTCCCATTCTTTCCTAATATAGGATTATCACTGCTCAACAGTTCTGGGTCTTTTTTGTCCTATTTTTCCTTTTAGGATGCCCCAAACATTTTCAATTGGTGAGAGGTCTGGAGGCAGGCCAGTTAAGCACCTGGCGGACAATATAAACAGACAGTGATTTTTGGAAGTATTCCTCAGCCCATGCAGTGATGTCCATCACAGAATCATGCCTGTTTCTAATGCAGTGTCATCTGACTGCCCAGAGATCACAGGCATCCAATATTGTGCTTCTTCCTTGTCCCTTGTACAGAGATATTTCTCCAGATTCTCAGAATCTTTTGATGATATTACATACTGTAGATGATGTTATATTTAGTCTTTGTAATTTTACATAATTGTGAAATTGTGCAAAAAATTTTTAAATGCAGCTTTTCACAGATTGGTGAACCTCTGCCCATCTTTACTTTCGAGACACTCTGACTCTCTAAAGCCCCATATACACACACAGGCCGAATGTCGGGAGGCATCGGCATCCAGCCTGTGTGTATGGCAGCTGGTCGAAGGAGCATGACCGAAAAAGGTTTGCTGACCGGCTCCTAATCAGCACTCTCAGCCAATGGCTGAGATCGTTGACTGGAATGTTCTAGTAGCGCCCCCCCCCCCCACATCAAAACACAATATAACACCAAGGGAGATTGATGTACTAACATCAGGTTGTTAGTACAGCAGCTCTGACCTGAGCTGTCAGGTTTTTTTCGTTCAGCCCGCTGGGTTGAACGAAAAAAAAAAAAAAAATAGCAGTGTGCACTAGGCTTAAGATACTCTTTTTATATGCAATCATGTTACTGACCTGTTGCCAATTAACCTAATTGGTTGCAAAATTGTGTTAGTATGCCACTTACTTTGGCAAATGTGAAAAAACCAAAGTGTGGCGCTAAATATAACAATAAACAGCAATAAACTGAAACCATGAATATGTGAAAACATATAAACATGTGTTGTAAACATACAAAGTGAATGTCCAATGTTTACATCTGTGAACATGATAAGCCAGTGAATGTGAAAACTCAAATTAACGTGAAAAAACTCCTAAGGGGGTGTGTCCATCTAATACGTGGCGTGAGTCCTCATAAAAATTTGATGGTGGTGCGAACAATATATGACTGGCTGTGAAACTGTTGAAACAAGGAAACCTTCTGTCAAAAGAATATGGATGGGTACTCTTACCTGATAGGGTGGACCCACTTACCGGCAGTAGTGGGTCAGTCAGGCTTGTATAGGCCACATGCCTCAGAGTTAAGAGTTGGCAGGAGGATGGTCACTCCAAACGAGGTAGTTCCACTCCTCAGTAGTTGGGATCCAGCCGAAGTTCCAGAGGTTGAGATAGCTCTCCAAAAAGGCATGGAACCTCCACCCAATGGGAGAACCGTCTGGAGGCCGATGGTAATAGCAGGATAGGCTTGGATGAATTGAAGAAGCAAAGGCAGGTGTGGGCGGTGCCTGATGAGCACTGGGTAAGCCGACAGTACAGTGGTGTGTTTATCCCAGAAGATAACTCTGTCTGTCAATTTAAAAATTCTCTTTTTTTTTATTTATTTTTTAATGGTACATTTTCTTACTTTAAACATTTGATATGTTTTCAATTTTCTATTATAAATAAAATATGGGTTTATGTGCTTTGTAAATCATTGCATTCTGTTTTTATGTAGATTTTAGACAGTGTCCCAACTTTTTTGGAATTGGGGTTGCATATGATGTTTGCACAGATGAACAGAATTATGTACATAATCAATTATAAGTTTCCAATGTAATGTTTTCGTTTAGTTTTTTTAACTGTATTTTATCACTTTTCAGGCTTGACTCCAATGCTTCAGTTAATCCAAACTATACTAAAAGACCCAGAAGATGAAACAAAATGTTTCTTACTGTTTGCCAATAAAGTGAGTACTTTACTGGATGAGTGAATGGATGGATATGATCCTTACCTTGCATGATGCAAGAACAGGGGATTGTGACTGTTGTTGCCAGAGGCTAAAGCAGGAAAAGGTCCAACCTTTTGCTCCATCAGGATAATTTGTACTCTGATGCTCCTTCTCCACAGCAAAGGCAAACCAATGGTGTAGACCTTGTTGCTCCATAGTTGAATCCTTAGCCATAGCGATAACTAATAACAGCATCAATGTCCCCAATCAGTGAAACACAGGCATCACTGAGGTTATTCATAGTGCTAGTATTAGGATGTGGGGAGATTTTTGGGTTCATTGTTATGCTTCTTATAGGGATTCATTATTGTATGGTGATATAGTAAAACATAAAAAGGTTATTTTCTGGTACATGGTGGTAGATACTAATTCTAAAAATGTGGGGGGCTTTATGCAAGAAACTAAGCATATTCTGTAATATACAGTATGAATTCCAGTCTGGAGATCAATGCAGGATCAATTCATGAGAAACATGCTGTATGTAACACAAAGACATTATAAAAGTGTCCCTCTGTCAATGTTCCAATATATTGAAAGGAAAAAAAGATATAAAAACAAGCTATTGAATACTAAAATGTGATCTGTGGACATTTTATGTTAATAGCAATCAAGTACAACCATTAAATACAGTGCCTTGAAAAAGTATTTATGCCCCTTGAAATTTTCCACATTTTGTCATGTTACAACCAAAAATGTAAATGTATTTTAAAAAGAGAGAAAAAACTGCGCTAATCTAATATAACAATAGGGTGGACAAATCCCCAAGCTGCAATAAATGTGGGATAAACACAAATCAAATAAACAAGAGAAAATTGCGCTAATAAAGTCCAGATTGGTAAAGACATATATGGAGAATTCCAGATGCTTCAGCAGTCGAGATAAACTAGATATTCCTCACAGAAAAATCATAAGAAGTGCATGCTTACCAGAGTGTAAGCCAAAATAGACGAGTGGCTAATACCCCAGCCTGGGTTGGTGGTTGTACAGCATGAAGTGTAGACCTCGCGAACTCCTCAGCATGGGTTAGCATCAACTCCAGAGATATTTATTAGGTGTAAAACAAATATTGTGTACATAGCGTGATACCGTCAAAATTATAAATTATATGTGTACAATAGATCTAGTGACACTCACATTATGAGCAACCAGACGTGAGCAAAAGAAATTATTAATAGTCACCCAGTGAATGAGATGACAATAGGTGTACCATCACCAGACAGAGGACCTCCTTACCAGATTTAAATGGCAAAAGGGCATGACGGATATAGCAAATAGAAAAACAAACATCCACCCAGTGGATAAATCGAATGGAATGGGACCGTCACCACATAGAGAGCCTCCTTACCAAACGTCAGATCAAACTGAGCAAATAACTGCACCAACAGAAAGCAGAACCACGGCATAATCCAGGGAATGACTTGTGTGGTAGATGGGTCAATCGCTCAGCAGATAAAGAAAGTGGTCTCACGAAGCCATAGTTGACAGAAGATGATAACCTGTTAACTCACTTTTCAGGAATCTTCCAGGACGGCTTACAGAGAGAGATAGGCTCCTCCCATCTTTTGCTCTCACAGACCAGTGTTGTCTGTGTTTCCCAGGCTGTTTCCTCAGCAGATAAAGAAAGACCACTTACTTTATCTGCTGAGCGATTGATCCATCTACCACACAAGTTCCCTGGATTAAGCCGTGGTTCTGCTTTCTGTTGGTGCAGTTATTTGCTCAGTTCGATCTGACGTTATCTACTGGGTGGATGTTTGTTTTTCTATTTACTATATCCTTCATGCCCTTTTGCCATTTAAATCTGGTAAGGAGGTCCTCTGTCTGGTGATGGTACACCTATTGTCATCTCATTCACTGGGTGACTATTAATAATTTCTTTTGCTCACGTCTGGTTGCTCATAATGTGAGTGTCACTAGATCTATTGTACACATATAATTTATAATTTTGACGGTATCACGCTATGTACACAATATTTGTTTTACACCTAATAAATATCTCTGGAGTTGATGCTAACCCATGCTGAGGAGTTCACGAGGTCTATACTTCATGCTGTACAACCACCAACCCAGGCTGGGGTATTAGCCACTCGTAAATGTATTTTATTGGGATTTTATGTGATAGACCAACACAAAGTGGTAAATAATTGGGAAGTGGAAGGAAAATGATTAATGGTTTTCAAAATTTTTTGAAAGAGTATGGCACAACTGCAAACCAAGACATGGCCGTCCACCTAAACTGACAGGCTGGGCAAGGAGAAGATTAATCAGAGAAGCAGCCAAGAGGCCCATGGTAACTCTGGAGAAGCTGCAGAAATCCACAGCTCAGGTGGGAGAATCTGTCCACAGGAAAACTATTATTCGTGCACTCCACGAATCTGGCCTTTATGGAAGAGTGGCAAGCAGAAAACCATTGTTGAAAGAAAGCCATAAGAAGTCCCATTTGCAGTTTGCAAGAAGCCATGTGGGGGTCACACAAACATGTGGAAGAAGGTGCTCTGGTCAGATGAGGCCAAAATTGAACTTTTTGGTCTAATGGCAAAACGCTATGTGTGGTGGAAAACTAACACTGCACATCACCCTAAACACACCGTTCCAACTGTGAAACATGGTTGTGACAGCATCATGTTGTGGGGATGCTTTTCTTCAGCAGGGACGAATGGATGGAGCAAAATACAGGGCAATCTTAGAAGAAAACCTGTTAGAGTCTGCAAAAGACTGGAGACTGGGGCGGAGGTTCACCTTCCAGCAGAACACTTCACAATTATGTGCCACTTTGTGTTGATCTATCACATTGATTTCCAATAAAATACATTTATGTTTTTGGTTGTAACATGACAAAATGTGAAAAATGTTAAGGGGTATGAATACTTTTTAAGGCACTATATAACGGTTCTCACACAGAGTCACTGCATTTTATGGTTTTGTGGCAATACCAGATTCAATTTGGATTAAACAGAGAGGGAGTCTGTGTTATTACTCTTGTATTGTGGTGTAGGATCTACACTTGCATCCATATGAAGATGACATTCGAGTAAAGGAAATTATATTTTTATCCTACTGAATTATATTAGTAATCCTACTAAAACCCCAATGGAGGCACATGACCAAACACCTGTCAGAGTTTCTAACCTATTCCCAACTCCTTCCAAAACATAAAAATAGGTTTTGGCTGGAATTGGGCTTTAAATATTTAAAGAGGAACTTTACCCTTAACAACATGATAAAAAGAAAATAATGTTCTTTAGCACGAAACATACATTCCACATTAATAATTATGCTACCAAAATGAATGTGTGCTGTAAATTGCCTCCAGCATTGTTCCTGTTTCTTCTTGCTGGAGGCTGCCATTTTGATGAATCCCAGAGCCCCTGGTAAATCTTTAGGCTGTCAGCAGATCGGCCTAAACAAATTCAGGACAGTGCCTAAAAATAGAGACCAACTGAGCATGTGCAGAGCAGTGTTAAATTGTCTATTACTTGATTGTATACAGTATAGGCACTTTTATTTAATGTTTTACATAGTTATACATGCAAAAGGGACCAGCCTGAAGTGATCTAGCAGGCCTTCATTTTCTAACTAATGTTTCACTTTAAGACTCCTTTCACACTGGAGGCCTTTTTCAGGTGCTTTAGCGCTATAAATAGCGCCTTTAAAGAGCCTGAAAAATGCCTCATCTGCAATCCCAGTGTGAAAGCCAGAGTGCTTTCACACTAGGGCGCTGCGCTAGCAGGACGTCAAAAAAAGTCCTGCAAGCAGATTCTTTGAGGCGCTTTAGGAGCGGTGTATACACTGCTCCCAAAGTGCCCCTGCCCATTAAAATCAATGGGCAGCGCCTGCTAAGCGCCTCGGCAGCGGCACTTTGTGGGTGCTTTTAACCCTTTAAAAGCGCCTCTAAAACGAAAGTAAAGCGCCGCTAAAACTAATGTGAAAGGACTCTAAGTGAGATAAAAATCTGTAGCTACAGTGCAACAAGATTCAGAAAGCTGAAAACAATGTATCTCTCTTTTCAGTCAGAACAAGATATAATACTGCGGCATGACCTTGATAACTTACAAAAAGAGCACTCAGAGCGCTTCACCCTCTGGTTTACTGTAGAAAATGCCCCTCAAGGTAAGCAAGTGTCTTTTTCAGTTGCCTATATTACTGAACTACTACTCTCTTGTGGAATTTTTACTGTTATTTTACTTTACATGGAGAACAGCAGAGGAATTGGTACTTCCTGCTGCTTGGAGAGCCTAAAATGATATAAACCAGTTGGCTCACCAGAGACTCTCAGAACCAAATGATGTCTTTACTGCTTTAGCTACAGCAATTGCTGTATATGTCACAGGCCAAAGTAGCAAATAGATAACTGGCTAACATTTGATAAAGACTTGGTAAGTAAAACTGCTTCAAGCATACTAAAATGATAAAGTTACTATTTTATTAAAGCAGTCTTAAACCCAAAATAAAGCGTTTATTATATTGCAATTATTATATGACCAAGTCTTGGATGTGGTGACTGCAGTTGTTTTCTTTTTTCACCTGATAAGCCTGTCTTTTTTCAACAACATGCTGTCCTGCAGATGTAACTGTTAAGACGATTGAGACAAACCATTTACACTGACAGAGCCCCCATGTCTGCACAGCCAGGCACACCGAATTTTCATAGGCATTACAGAGTCAGAGAACAGTCCATGACTTTGTCTTTGTTATTTATTAGGGGGTTAATAACTTGGATAGGGATGGGAGGTTATGGGATGCCCACTTGACTTCAACAACAACTTCAGGGATATCTTCCTATATAAAGCATATAAACAGTCTCCTCTACTTTCCTCCTGCACACACTTGCTTGCTGGCTCCAGCTGAATCATTTTTAGTTGAACTGATCTCAGAATTTAGCAGCGGCCCTTTACAGGCAGAGACTCGCAGCCCGTTTTGTTGTGTAGCAAAAATACAGTGAACAGCCTGTACTCTTCCTCCACTGTGGCTACTGATCCCAGCACCACCTCTTCAGGCACAGCCAATTCACCTGCAAAGAGGGGCAGAAAAGGAATCCTACCAAGAAGGTCACTTCAGCAGAGCACCACGGTTAAATAAAATTGTGTTTATTTATAGAAAAAGCACCTTGTAATTAAAGTGGTTGCACACCCTGTACAACCACTTTTACCTACAGGTAAGTCTATATTAAGGCTTACCTGTATGTACTGGAAATATTTCCTAAACCTCCACGGTTTAGGAGATATTTACAACAAAGCCGTGCACCAATGATGTCTACGACGCATGCGCACTTTAGAAAGGGCAGATCGAGATCGTGCCTTTCTAATAGGGGTCATGCCGTGACTGGCAGCTCCTGCGCGCGTGCACGGGAGTGACGTCACGCGACTCCAGTCAGTCACAGAGCCGGAGTTCGCGGCCCCAAAAGGAAGAGGGGTGAAGATGGACGCTCGCTGCTAGTGGGGACAGCGGTGACATCGCAGGCTTCAGTTTCAGGTAAGTGACACTTAATGGGCTACTATGCTTTACCTTTGCAGGGAAATAAAGAGTAAGTAAAACCCACCAGGGTTTACTTCCTCTTTAAACACCAACAAAAATCAAGTGAAAAATCTTCCAAAAATACATTAAAAAAGACAACGTTGTCTGGGGGAGAGTCGCAGCTGCGCTCACATCCATTCACCAAGCAGCCACACTTCAAAAATGATCTGAAATACTACTGATGACTAATTATAGAACTAATCAATTCATAAAAGATATCTTGAGACCATAAATTGGATATGTATGTCCACTGGCATGGTATCAGATGTGCAAAGGTGGCTAATACATTCAGGGACCGCTCAACATTGCAGCTGAATTAAAAAGATATATGAAAGTCCATGCAGGTACTTCTAGCAGTCCTATTGCTCTGATCTCTATGGCTCTGGGCTTTGACTGCAAATAATTTGGGTCACACACCCTAAATCTGTGTCAAGCATTTTAGGAACACCCTGGAGTTGGAGAGTTCTTAGGAGAAAGTTCAACAGTGGGAGGATGATGGTGGGAAATTACACCAGAGGGGAGGGGAAAGAGATCCTTTCCATGGGGGTATATATCATAAGACAGTCAATAATGTGTAAATCATCTCACCACCTCTACCATCTCCACTCGGACATCCACCGCTCACTCCCAATGAATCCTCTGGAATTGTGGCTGAACATCGCAGCAAGAAGATTATTGGTTACCAGTTTTTTAAACGGCGGTGACTCCACTTCCAAAGCGCACCTCCAGGGGTCACTGTGCCTCTGCCATACAGAGCTGATGCTGTGGGCTACGGCCGTCCCTCCGTCACTGATGTGCTGACGTCACGGTTACGCTGCGTTTCGCTAGCCTATCGTTGTTAGCTTCCTCAGAGCAAGGAGGGGTCAGTGAGGTAATCTTAAATAGCAGCCAGATCATGTAGTTCCTATCAATGGCCATTAGATATCATCCTGACCTTTCTCCCACTAACATTCAGCACTTTTCTTTAAAAAAGACACGTTGAGTGCATTCGACAGCCTTTGGTAGTAGAAAGTGGAAAGTAATGGGAATAATCATTTATTCGTGATCTAAGATGGGATTTAGGGAGCTACATACAGAAAACCTCAGGATTAGTTTTAATCAATCAGGGGCTCCAGCTTTCACTAGTCCACCAGGCTAACTCTCCACACCAGTTCTCCACACTGACTTTTCTCCAGCCCACCCGGCTGACTCTCGGGAGATCTCCCGGTGAAGGATGAAGACTTAAGCATACCGCTGTCTTCAGAGGGACTGGCTACATGTAGCAGTCTCCCCCCTTGTCAGTCCCCAGCAGTGTTAATCTACTCACGCTGTCAACACTTGCTCCCATGCCTCCAAGAAGGGCTTCCTCCCATGTGTTATGGCATGATCCTTCTAGCCCCTGGGCCCAAGGCAGGAACCCCCCCCCCAGACTAGGGGGCACCCCTAAGGGCCACCGACAGCCTTCTCAGCACTGTATCTCCATTTTCTACCTGACTGCCCCTGCTGGCATGGCTCATGCCTATTTATGAGGTAAGCTCTGCCCCCTGCAAGCCCACTACTGTGGATTGGCTGAGGCCACATAAATATTCCACACAGCTCCTCATAACCTCCACCCACTAGCTTTAGAACATTCTCCAATGTCCCAGAAACAGGGGGAGACACCAGAGGAGCTGTCAGGATGAGTCATCAAGCCCTGACTCACTGAACCCAGGCCGAAATTCCACAGCTCAGGCTTAATCCGTAGCTAACTAAAATTTACCTACTCTAACATAACCTACACTACTCCTAGCACACACTTGAGGGTGCTACAGTAACCTCTTATAAAGTATTAGCAGAAATTTGGCTTCAATTTTTTTTGTGTATTTAAATCTGCTAGTGTAGGCACTCTAGTACAGGCAGTGTGTTACTGGTCAGATCACCAGGTAAAAACAGGAGAAAAGCCTAAAAAAGAAAACGAATGCAGCCACCATATCTCGTAAGCTACAATATAGGAAAAATGTGTTGATTCCTAGGATGTAAATTGTGTTTAGAATAAATAAAGTGATTTATGATAAAATAGAAAATAATGAAAATATATGACAGACGCAGTTGTAATGTGTACCCGTATGCAGTGGTGTATTTAGGTTTTGTGCTGCCCTAGGCCTGACGAAATTCATGCACCCCCTAATTTAAATACGACCCACCCTTCCTGTCGAAGCCTTCCTATTTAAGACCCACCCTACCATCTGTAAACCACACCCCTTCCAGACCCCCGACCCTCCATCTCTCTCTAGCAGCAAAAATACCCCCTTTCAGCACAAATCCTCACCCTCATATAACCCCTTCCAGTACAAATCCCCCTTCTCAGCACAAACCCTTGCCTCAATCTCCCCTTTCCCAGCACAAATCCCCGCTCTTAGCACAAATCTTCCCCCATCTCTCTCTCCCAGCATAAATTCACCCCATCTCCCCCTCCCAGCATAAATCCTCCCCCATCTCCCCCTCCCAGAATAAATCCCCCCTCTCATCACAAATCCTCCTCCATCTCCCCCTCCCAGCATAAATTCCATCTCTCATCACAAATCCTCCCCCATCTCCCCCTCCCAGCATAAATTCTCCCTCTCATCACAAATCCTCCCCATCTCCCCCTCCCAGCATAAATCGCCCCTACCTCCCCCTCCCAGCATAAATTCTCCCTCTCATCACAAATCCTCCCCCATCTCCCCCTCCCAGCATAAATCGCCCCTACCTCCCCTTCTGAGCATAAATTCTCCCTCTCATCACAAATCCTCCCCATCTCTCTCCCCCTCCCAGCATAAATCCCCCTCTCATCACAAATCCTCCCCCATCTCCCCCTCCCAGCATAAATCCCCCCACCATCACAAATCCTTCCCCATCTCCCCCTCCCAGCATAAATCGCCCCTACCTCCCCTTCCGAGCATAAATTCTCCCTCTCATCACAAATCCTCCCCATCTCTCTCCCCCTCCCAGCATAAATCCTCCTCTCATCACAAATCCTCCCCCATCTCCCCCTCCCAGCATAAATCCCCCCACCATCACAAATCCTCCCCCATCTCCCCCTCCCAGCATAAATCGCCCCTACCTCCCCCTCCGAGCATAAATTCTCCCTCTCATCACAAATCCTCCCCCTTCTCCCCTTCCCAGCATAAATCGCCCCTACCTCCCCCTCCCAACATAAATCCCCCCACCATCACAAATCCTCCCCCATCTCCTCCTCCCAGCATAAATCCTCACTTTCAGAAAAAAAACCCTCATCTCAAACCTGTGCCTCCTTCTCTCCCCTCCCAGTACAACCCCCCCCCCCCAGCTCCTTCTCCTGTTCTGTAAGAGCAGCCTCCTATGCTGGGGCTTGTAGTGCACTCTGTGGGGGGGCTGAGATATGGCAGCCTCCTATGCTGGGACTTGTAGTGCCCTCTGCGGGGGGCTGAGATATGGCAGCCTCCTATGCTGGGACTTGTAGTGCCCTAGACTACAGGGGACTGAAGAATGGCAGCCCACTCTGCGGAGACTTGTAGTGCCCTCTGTGGGGGACTGAGGAATCCTCAGTCCCCCCACAGTCTAAGGCACTACAAGTCCCAGCATAGGAGGCTGCCATATCTCAGCCCCCCAGAGTGCACTACAAGCCCTAGCATAGGAGGCTGCCATATCTCAGCCCCCCCACAGAGTGCACTACAAGCCCCAGCATAGGAGGCTGCCATATCTCAGCCCCCCCACAGAGTGCACTACAAGCCCCAGCATAGGAGGCTGCCATATCTCAGCCCCCCCCCCCAGAGTGCACTACAAGTCCCAGCATAGGAGGCTGCCATATCTCAGCCCCCACAGAGTGCACTACAAGTCCCAGCATAGGAGGCTGCCATATCTCAGCCCCCCCCCCCCCCCCCCACAGAGTGCATACCTCCCAACATTTAGAGATGGTAATGAGGGACACCTACTAGCAAACATATGTAGGCAGAGGACACGCCCCCTGCCACAACCCTTAAACGAGAATTAACCAAAAAAAAGTTTATTAAACCTACAAGGGCTTTTTTTTACCACTACTATTCCTTTATATTGGCTTTTAGAAATTACAAATGCAGCAATTTAGAATTTGGATGAAAGGTTGATGAAAGCACTGGGAAACACTTTTTGAAAGATAAAAAGTGCATTTTATATACAACTATATAGATCAGACCAAAATGAGGGACAAATTAGGAGGAAAGAGGGACAGAGGGACATTGTTCCAAATCAGGGACAGTCCCTCAAAATCAGGGACAGTTGGGAGCTATGAGAGTGCACTACAAGTCCCAGCAAAACGGGCTGCCACCAGACCTCCAAACACAGCATGAGGATACTGCACAGCCTTCCACTCATTCCTTGGCTGCCATACACTCTTTCCCACTCTCCTACCTGATTCTGGGCTGCATGTCACGCTGCATGGTGAAGCAGGGGGCGGGATTTCCTGAAGTCTGAAGATACGTCCAGGCTCCCAGACCCCGGCACAGCACAGAGCACACAAGGCTGCAGATCACTCTGGTCAGGCACCTCAGTGGCTGTGGGCGGCGGATGCGGCCGCAGACACCACGTGCATGCACACGGGATGCTGCCTCTAAGCGGGAGGAGGCTGCGGGAACCGGGACTCGGGAGGACAGGACCGGGGGAAGTTTTTGTGAGGGGGGGGGGGGCGGCTGTTCTGCCGCCCCCCCGCAGAGTGCCGCCCTAGGTCTGGGCCTTGTCGGCCTAGGCCAAGACACAGCACTGCCCGTATGAACACAATTTGGCTATTAATTGATAATCAACCACGCTAGTCACAACTATCAATCATTTAAACACCTCTAGCTACCATATATAGTGCTCAACAGAGGGTTTCCTCTTATCATTTCCCTCTGAGTGGTATGATTGGGTTGTCAACATCAAGTAGATCTAGCACAGGAGACACTGGATTTAAAGGGAACATGCCCCACAAGCTCATTTGACCATACTAGCAATAGTTGTCCAAATAATTTTGGTGAGTGAAAATCCATGTGGGGCACTATATGCACAATTTGGATCAAGCACCAAAGTTAAATAAATACAGCACACCTGCACTTGCACAGTGGGCAACAGCGAATGGGACTTTTTTTAAATGTTTTAACAAGCTTTAAAGTAAATACATTTTACTGTCTTTTTGTCAGGTCCAAAGTTAGAGCTAGAAAAATGCATAATGCAATGCAGTCATTTTAGATGTGCAGTAAACATAGTGATACAAACATAGTAATGATATCTGCCTTGAAGTAACACATGCCTGAAAATGTGTGTATTTGACTTTCTTTTTTTTTTTACGTTGCAAATCTTATCAATGACTAATTCACTATTGTCTGCTTTTGCTTTGATTGCGTTAAGATTGGGAATACGGTAAAGGTTTCATTGATTCAAATATGATCCAAGAGCATCTTCCACCACCAGCTGACGACACCTTCATTCTGCTATGTGGACCACCCGCCATGATAAAACTGGCCTGTAAACCCAGTCTGGACCTTTTAGGATATGATGAAAACATGTGTTTTGTTTACTAACAATAAAAAAACTCTCTAAGTCCCCCCCCCCCGTTCACACCGATGTGATTTGTTATCTGATACGACCGCTCCAAATCACATGACAAGTCACACCCCATTATCGGCAATGGAACCGTTCAAATTGCGAGTTGCATAGACTTCTGTTGTATGAAGTTGCAAGCAGTAATGAAATCGGCAGTGCAAACCGCACTGATGTGAGGCTTTGAAATATTGCTGAAGTAGTGCATTTTCAAATCTGCACCGTTGTGAACGTGGGCTAAGGTAGCAATTCATCCAGTATTTATATTTCACTTCTAGGAAAATGTCAGTAGATGAATTCACCCCCTGGTTTATTACATCTCCAAGCGACTCCACCAGTAACCTCCAAATACCAGATTGCCTCTAAATGCCACAGATGTAACAGAAGTACACCATTATTCATTTTTAATTCTTCAAATTACATCCTCAGTGGATTGAATATTTATAGTAGATGATGAAGACATTCCAAAGATATCAAAATCCAGGGGGTGATCCAACCTGCTAACATCCTTGACATATGTCTCACGTCTCATGAGTTTAGGCATTGTTGTATTTTCAAATAAATTAAATGCTGATGATGTAAAAAAAAAAATCTACGTATCATTAAAAAACAAGAGTATCAAAATAACTATAGCTTACTTTATTCAGTAGTGGATTTGATATTTACCTAATATTGAAGCATTGAGGGCTTCAATGCTAAATAAAAATGCATGCAGTGTTTCTTGCATATACTATAAAGCTACATGTGGTGTTCGTGTGTTTATAACCTACAAATTTCACATGCTGGTAGGCTGGTTGTTCATAATCTTCCATACAAAAATCATTCTGGAAAATATGCAGAATGCACGTTTACCCTGATAACATGGGGTAGGGAGCGTTTAGGTTTATTATTATTATTTCTGAGAAAATCAATATGATCTTCTGGTAAACAGTGCAGCCTATAAGAAAGATGACAATTTTTATGATGTGGGAATAAATGAAATAAAAAAATTAAAAAAGAAATTAAAGTGATCATGTTTATATTGGCTTACTATCTTAATTTCCTAATTAACTATTGGATTTTTGATGCTTGTGGAACTGCATGCTGGGAAACCTGTACATATATAAAGTAGATGTAACCCCAAATTAAATGACATTAAGTTTGTTAAACCACTGTAATTCATTAACAAGTGTTCTTAAAAAACACACACACACACACACTTTCACTTTTTTTCATCCTGTGTTGTATTTCAGTGCTTCTGAGCTCCTTCAGCTTTTTTGTAACCTCTTCCTATTATTTACATGCATGCACTTCACCGAGAGCTGCATAGTGATGCTCAGGGCAGCTTTCCAAATGGTGACAGCCAGGGGAATACTGGAAGCCTTTGTTTGGGGAAGGCCAGACACAACCAACTAACCATTTAGGGACAGATTAAAGTGGGTTAAAGAAAGTATACAATTTAAAAAATGCTATGGTGCTCATTGATTGGTGGTCATGGAGAAATGCGTTCCTAAAGGATTTGGTTTTATTACACACCTTCACATGCTCCAGCATCAGCTTCATCCTAGTATTACAAAATAAGGTATTCATAGAAGACTTCTCTTTGGCAGACACTGTGGTCACAGGTTTGAACGCTATGCCAGTAGCTATATAATGCCCAACATGTGTCATCAACGGCAGTCCCTTTCCAACTGAAGTCTGAATGATAAAGTATCTACATTAAGGGCCACCAGCCCAACATATCTTTTTAGAACTGGCCCAGGGCCCAGTCCTCCCCCGACCTTGACCCTTGACCATGCCTGCATAATTTGTGTTAAAATGACCACTCGTAGTCTGTACTGAAAGCCTGTGTGATAGGGTAACAACAAAGGAGCACAATTGGGAGACATGGACAGAGTGTTGTCACACTATAGCAGGAAGTGCTTTAACAAGAACCATTATGGCATAATATTATAATAAATGCTAAGGCTTTGAAAATATTAAAAATGACTTTTGAAATTAAATTAACATATGTTTTGGGAACTGTGATATATTTGGGAAAACCCTCCCTGAATACTTTTTGTAATCTTAGTAAGCCTGTCTTCTTGTCTGGGGGACAGGTGGGTGGGGCCTTTCTGGATGGTGGTTAGGGACATTAGTTACCTACTTCTCTTACCTTAGCTTCCAATATTCCTTTTCCTTACAAAACTACATCTTTTTTTCTTAAAATACACATGACAGCATATACGTATGGGTAGGCTCCGCCCCCGCCCTATTCCAGGAACGGGTATACTATATAAGTAAGTCTCCTCCCTACAGGCAGCATTCTCCTTTTTTTTCTTACTGCTTAGCCAGTTATGCTGCTACTAAGAGCAGAAGTTTTTTTCTTTTCCCTCACCTTGCCGGGCTCATCTGGCCAAGCCGCACAGGATCAAGCCTCTCCTGTGGCAAAGCTCCCCGCTGCACAGGCTGTAAATCTCCTATATGGTGGAGACATATGGTCTCTAGGGATTGCTTCTTCATCATGACTCCATGGATGGACATTCATTGGACTTCCTGTTTGGCCATGAGGTGTGCCCAGTCACCTTTGCAGTACATTTGTCTATGGTAGGTTTAACTTGCTAGCACTAATTGTCTGATGACTATTAACTTGTGCTGTTTGCTTGTGATTATATTGACCATACAGTACTAATGATTGCTATGCGTTTATTACTATGCATTTACATGCTGGTTCCGATGCTATAATGAAATTCAAGATCTGCTTAGTTACATTTGCTTAGTCCTTTACCTGTTAGTTATCAATGTGTAATTGCTTCTGCTACTGGTGGTACACCACAGAGGGATAGGTGCTTTGCTGCTTGTAGTGGTTTACTACTGATGTTTTTAAACAAATACTAAGGTATGTCTCCAGTCTTTCAGCTCATTTGGGAACCAGTAGCAATCAGTTTCCTAGAGACCAGCAATGTTCACTAAGGTGAGGGCAGGTAGGTATATTTTATCCTAAAAGAGTGGACATTATGGACATAATGGATTGTAAATCTCTCCAGCCCTCAACAGCGCCACTTCGCAGGAGGAGGAGAGTCAACCTGCGTCTGCAACAGGGACAGGTCCTCTTTAGGCCTAAAGGATCCACTATGTATTTAGCTGCTGAAAGAGGCAGACTAAGGAAATTTCACTACAATAATCATCTGGGGCGATAGTGGACTGGTAGCAGGCGTGTCGGCCATAATGCATGCCAAGTTGCCGGCCTACGCAGCGGCAAATGGGCAGAGACTGAGAAAGCCTATAGGCACTAATGGTTCCATACCAAGCCTAATCAAACAGCAACCTCAGAAGCAGTTGGCCAGGGAGTATTTATCCGACTGGCCAGATGGGTCAGCCTTAGCTGGTAGTAGCTTGCTTCTGGGAAGTTGCTATCGCAAGTTGGCACATCAGAAGCAAAGAGTGGATGTTTTAACTCTGTCCAAACTGACTGTGTGGATCTCTATTCAATAATGCACAGGTACTAAGCTAATCAAACAACTAAGTTGTTTAAAGGGTACCTCTGCCTCAAAAGCCTCAAAAGCAACCTGCCAAACAGACTTCATCGGATTAGCCAGGGGTGACATTCTGCCAGCAGAAGAAGCAATATCCTTTGCAGAGACCCTGGAACAGCGAATGGATCTGGAAATGAAGAAGGTTTATACTACTATTAAGTAGTGTTTTGTGGCCTGCGGTTGAGCTCACTTCAGTAGCCAGACTGTCTGGATCTCAGACAAGATAAAAGCAAAGCTCTGGCCAGTGATAAACTCTCTATGATGACTGATCCTAGAGTGAAAATGAAGTGGCCATTGATGCAGATTAGCCACGGTGGATGCAAGACTGTATACTGTTTCTCTAGTAATCCGCTGTGGTCAGTTAACCCTTATGGCTCATCCCACAAGTGACACATACCGCTTTTAAGTCAGAGTGGTGACTGTTCAAGTCAGATCCAGTGATATCTAGAAGGGGGATTAATCCCTTATGTTAATCGCCAGTGACCAGAGGATAGCCAAAAGGCAATTAACGCTGGAAAACAAGTGTTACCACATCTTGTTTAACAGTGAGCCATCCAGCCAAAGAAGATGTCAAGGATTATGTCTGCATTGCCCTTAGTCAAAAGGCAGACTTGGGTATGAAGCAGAAGGATTAGGATCCAAACCTTCATATGGCATCGTTGCAATCAATCACTCAAGCCATCAGATAAAATTGTAGGTTGTCTCTAGACCTAGCAGGTGTGTGTATATTATATATACACTTTGATACACCCATGCTTCTGAAAGTACCTTTGCTTGGCCGTTCGAGAGTTTTACTACGAGTTTATCTGGCAGACTTTGGCCTTTTCACAAACTCAGGGCATTTTTCAGGACATTAGGTCCAGTAGTGGCTGTGTTGCGGGAGCAAGGGCTTCTGGTGATCCTTGTTTGGGCAACAGCCTGCTGGTGCAATGTCTTCCAGGTCCTGGAAAAAAGTTCTAGTTCAGACTCTGATTGAATTGGGAGGAGGCATCATTGAGAGACCAACTAGTCTCATTACAGCAATGACCTGCATGGAAGCAGTTCTGAACCCCTGAAGAATACAGTAGAGTTACCCTCAGTGAGAGCGACAGTATAAGTATCTCACTTGAACAAATTATAGCTCTTTCCCATTGGTTGCATCCCATAGTTGCAAAAGGGTAGAGAAGTGGTCTGCAGTAAGCCATGTGGTCCGAGGGGCTCACTGGAAGGTGGAGAACTTTATTAACTAATTTTGTAGTAAGGGAAGACTTGCTTCCTGCACCAGGAACCGTGACTCCACAGAGGAGACAAGTCCCCTTTTGGAGGTAGTTGAGCTAGCTAATCTTTCAGCTGCTACTGGGCATACCATTCATCACAATCTATTACTTTGTTGGGTATTCATGCCAATGGAGGACAAAGTGTCCAAAAGTCAGAGGTGCAACGGTCTCAGGCTGAAGTCCTTCCTAAAACGCAACATTGAGAGCCTCAGCTATGCTGCAAAGATTCAGCAAATTTGGGAGGTCCAAACTTTGCTGTCAAGAAGGAATACAAGACTGGTCAAGTTCAGGTGTCCTAGAACTTCCTGTCAGATGCCGTAAGGAACAAAGCTGTTGAAAGTCAAGGGATGGTCTCCAAACCAACTAGCCACTCAGGGGATCGACAACAAATAAGGCTATCAGGATCTTGACCTAACAGTAACTTTGGTGGCTTCCCTGGGGTGGAAGCAGAGGAACTACTGACATCCAGCTGGGTCTGAAGATTAGCCAATATATATAGCGAACAAACCTAGTGGTCTCCAGGCTCCTTATCAGGATCTGCAGTCGTTCAGTGGTGATGAGGACAATATTTGCCCGGTGGGCTGCAGGCCATGATATCCTTGGGAACAGTCTCTGATCCGGGAACCTCCTATTCTCCTTCCTGAGATCCAACACCACACAGTTCCCCATAAACATTTACTGTACAAAATAAGGTCCGTTGGCATGGACCATAGGGTGAGTACATGGATTGAAAACTGGCTACAAGGGCGAGTTCAGAGGGTGATGATAAATGGGGAGTACTCTAAATGGTCAGAGGTGGGTAGTGGGGTCCCCCAGGGTTCTGTGCTGGGACCAATCCTATTTATTTTGTTCATAAACGACCCGGAGGATGGGGTAAACAGTTCAATCTCTGTATTTGTGGATGATACTAAGCTAAGCAGGGCAATAACTTCTCCGCAGGATGTGGAAACCTTGAAAAAGATCTGAACAAATTAATGGGGTGGGCAACTACATGGCAAATGAGGTTTAATGTAGAAAAATGTAAAATAATGCATTTGGGTGGCAAAAATATGAATGCAATCTATACACTGGGGGGAGAACCTCTGGGGGAATCTAGGATGGAAAACGATCTGGGGGTCCTAGTAGATGATAGGCTCAGCAGTGGCATGCAATGCCAAGCTGCTGCTAACAAAGTAAACAGAATATTGGCATGCAATAAAAAGGGGATTAACTCAAGAGATAAAGCGATAATTCTCTCACTCTACAAGACTCTGGTCCGGCCTCAGCTGGAGTATGCTGTCCAGTTCTGGGCACCAGTCCTCGGGAAGAATTTACTGGAAATGGAGCGAGTACAAAGAAGGGCAACTAAACTAACAAAGGGTCTGGAGGTTATTAGTTATGAGTAGGGATGAGCTTCGAGTTCGAGTCGAATTCATGTTCGACTCGAACATCGGCTGTTAGCCAGTTCGCCGAATAGCGAACAATTTGGGGTGTTCGCGGCAAATTCGAAAGCCGCGGAACACCCTTTAAAAGTCTATGGGAGAAATCAAAAGTGCTAATTTTAAAGGCTTGTATGCATGGTATTGTTATAAAAAGTGTTTGGGGACCTGGGTCCTGCCCCAGGGGACATGTATCAATGCAAAAAGAAGTTTTAAAAACGGACGTTTTTTCAAGAGCAGTGATTTTAACAATGCTTAAAGTGAAACAATAAAAGTGTAATATTCCTTTAAATTTCGTACCTGGGGGGTGTCTATAGTATGCCTGTAAAGGGGCGCATCTTTCCCGTGTTTAGAACAGTCTGACAGCAAAATGACATTTCAAAGGAAAAAAAGTCATTTAAAACTACTCGCGGCTATAATGAATTGTCGGTCCGACAATACACATAAAAGTTCATTGATAAAAACGGCATGGGATTTCCCCACAGGGGAACCCCGAACCAAAATTTAAAAAAAGAAAATAGCATGGGGGTCCCCCTCAAAATCCATACCAGACCCTTATCCGAGCACGCAACCTGGCAGGCCGCAGGAAAAGAAGGGGGGACGAGAGAGCGCCCCCCCTCCTGAACCGTACCAGGCCACATGCCCTCAATATTGGGAGGGTGCTTTGAGGTAGCCCCCCAAAGCACCTTGTCCCCTTGTTGATGGGGAGAAGGGCCTCATCCCCACAACTCTTGGCCGGTGGTTGTGGGGGTCTGTGGGTAGGGGGCTTATCGGAGTCTGGAAGCCCCCTTTAACAAGGTGTACAAATGTACCCCTACCATTTCACAAAAAAAGTGTCAAAAAGTTTAAAAAACACAAGAAACGGTTTTTGACAAGTCCTTTATTAATTTCTTCTTCTTTCGGCTTCTTCTTCCATCTTCTTTCTTCTGGTGTTCTTTCGGTGTTCATCTTCTTCTTCTCCATCTTCTTCTTCCTCCGCTCTTCTCGTCCTGCATCTTCCTCCAGGCTTCTTCTCCGCTCCGTCTGCACGATCCACCTCAGCGGGAGTCTTCAGCCGTGTGACGCTTTGCTTCTTCTGACATTTCTTATATACCACCCGGTGACCCCGCCCTCCTCTGACAACACGGGGAAAGCCACAGGGAAGTCCTGTGAATTCCCCGTGCGTCAGAGGAGGGCGGGGTCACCAGGTGGCATATTTTAACAAAAATTCTTCAGACGGAATTACGGAGTTCAGGCTAGGTATATTAGAGCAATGAGAGGTGGACAAGTCATAAATTAAATGCAGTTTATAAGAAAACTTCCCTTTTACCAAACCAAGAGGTTTGACCCTCCAACTCTGGAAAGGTGGTGAAGGAAAAGGACCAATAACAAAACCCTTATCTAGTTCAGACTGGAGCAGCGTGTCCACTGCCTCCATGTCTGCAGCTGATGACCTCGGATTTGGACTTTCGAACGTGCCTAAAGGCAAAGCAATAAACCCTGTATGGAACCCCCTCATGAAACCCTCCACCAAAAACTGACACAAACTGGGTGATGGATGAGAGGTCAAACATGCCTGTGAATATGCCATGAGCTATGAGTAAGCACTTAGCATAAGTGCGAAACGCGTTAGTGATTGCCTGTACTTTTTTGCCACGGTATCCTGTATACTGTATGATCCTGATTTTATAATAAAGACTTTTAGATAATATCTTCCCGGTGTGCGGCTGTCCGGATTTTCTCATCTACCTTCAGCATGATTTAGCATTAGCCAGCACCTGGGGCTCTTTACTTTCAGAGACAACCATTTGGTTTACACCTGGTTTGGATCTACACCTGTGCGGTGAAAGCTCTCTCGTTACCTGTGAATAGGCCATGTTGATATGGCTTAGTCAACTGTTCTTGCCCCGCCTAAGAGAACAGGCCGACTTAGGGTGAGCCCTGAAACAGCTGGCGCATACGTGCAAAAGACGGCACTGACTATAGTTGCATACGCCATGATTAAAGTTATTACAAATTTGAGATTTCCCCAAAAACTGAATAGGTCAACCTAATTTATCGAATGCAGCAGCATGAGCCGAGGCCAGGAGAACAGGAAGTTACTGAAGTTACCGGTAGAACAGGAAGTTCAGTATTCGGGCACCAGTATGTGGTAGGCGAGAATGACGGCATGTCACACAAACTGGTGACCTCAGCCCAGCAAAATGCCGGCAAAACAGCTCAGTATCAACCCTACTCCAGACTGGGACCACCTGATGTTGAAAAAACATGGCAGCGGCTTTGGCGGAAAACGAACGATGATAATCGTAAAACACTACCCCCCAAACTTCTGTCCCAACTCTACCGCCGCATAAAGGTAATGATCCAGTTCCTCCCTCCTATGGGGCTCACTGAGCAAACAATATCCCTGAACATACTGAAAGCCTAGACAAACTCCAGGATAGAGAGCTCACTGTTGAGCCTGTGATCCCTAGTCTTAACAATCACAGAAATATCACCACAGGCATAAGACTTATTATCAGCCACATCGTGGGTGGCAATCAAGAAAGACGCCAAATTAACGTCCTTGCCTTCTAAAATGTCTTTCCTAATATTCCCGGGAAAAAAATGTGCCGGGGTAACAGAGGGAGCACCAGCGCTTGTACCTGAAGCTAATGGCATAGGGTTTGGTACCATGGGGGTCCCAAAACCTGCTGAAATTCCTGAAATCGCAAGATCCACCGGGGACGGACTTGGGGTGGCTCTCCAAAATCTCAACCCTGGCCCGCAACTCCTAAAATTAATTTGCCAGAGAGCTCAGGGTGGAATGAATCTGCATAATAGACATAGCGACAGTTTGCAGGGTGACCTGCCCAGCACTGGAGCCTGAAGCGCTGGGAAACAACAATCTGAAAAGTTCCACCTTGCGAGCTGAAGCCAGGAATAAAATACCCCTAAGTCGTAACTCCGCCATCAGTCTCGGGACGGTCCAGGACCTCAGAGAGAGCATGCTGTCGTGTTCCGAACCCCTAGCCGGAGAAGGTCGGATGGAGGCAAAGTCTTCAATGTCCACTGCCTGTGGCATGACCTAAATAACCAAACAAACCATCATAAGCAAACATCACACACCAACTGAACCTATACTGTCCCGTAACAACCCTCTTTAACCCCTCCCACTACCTTATTTTCTTCAAAAGAAACATGCCTTCATGAGTCCAAGAAAGTGTACACCATACCAAATATGGAGGCTGAGTAACCTGCGGTGCAACAGGCCAATTAAAAATGTCCACTCAGGCCTGCAGAACCTGAAAGCCGAGTAGTGTAACGAAACATAATGAATGAACAGGTCTAACGTAAGCTGAATGAGAAACGGGTGAGGAGATTTGCCACCGCACAAGTCAATTAGAAACGATCATCTCAACCCGCTGTCACCTATAAACGTGATAGGTAAATACTGCAGTGGCGAAACGTGCCCCAAAGCGTGAGGGCAGAACACGATGAAGTAAGAACAATACATACAGTAAAGCAATCATGACTTACCTTCGACCTTGAATTCCCCTCACTAAACGTACAAGGCCTGCGCCTGGCGACCGATGCCAACCCTGAAATACAACGTATGAGCAGGACTGAAAATGTGTCAGACCCCTGAACAGGGACCGAGCAACCTGAAGCATAGCAGGCAAATTTACGTAACCCAAACCCACCAAAACCCTGAAGACGCATCAGGCAACTGTAACGAGTGGTGAAATGTCATGATGCATGAACGTAACATGAATGTATGAGAAACGGATGAGGAGACTTGCCACTGCACCCCGCAGTGGTATGAACCCTAAGGCCCAGTACATGAAAAAAATTACCACAACCCATGTATGAGCTCTGGCAGACCGATGCCAACCCTGCCAATATAAGATGAACCAACAATCAACTACCTGAGCTGGACTGAAACTGGAAGAATGATACCTCCTGACCCTTGTTGCTAAGCAGGAACAAAAACTACAGGAAAAAAGGAACAAACATACCAAAGCTAACACTTGGAATGACGCATGGCTGTATGAAATTCAGGTAGGAAATGAAACATCATGGCGACAACAATCGTATGACTAACATATAAACATAGTGAGTGACCTCTGAATGGACGAGGGCCAGACAGGATGTAATAAATGACCTGGCCACCGACCTGTGATATGCCTAGGTACTCCTGGCAGGTACCCTCCATTGGGCAACCCCACGTGACGTGGTGGGATACTGCCGTGCCGATGGTGGGAAGGTGGAAGCCGTGCTGCCCCAACATCCCAACTAAAGAAAATGACTGCTCCACCACTGTGGCAGCAAGCCCGGCGCTGATGACCTGGCCAGTGTAACTCATGCTGCCGCAGCAACCCCCCCTCACGTGGCCGTGAACAATGTGAGACTTGACGGCTCTAACGGACATGAGCCCCAACCAATCCTACCATGTCATACCACCCCACCTCAAATCTAACCCCAGCCTCACCCTATGCAACCATCACCAAGGGAAACCTGTGTAAAACAATATAAGCGGAACTTGCGAACCCAGACCGTATATAACTAGACACATAAGACTTACTGAGCACTCTGAACTGAACACAGATTGGTGGAACACATACACACTCCTACCAGTGTTCTAAAGAAAAATATATGACAGACATGTGAGCAATTAACATGAAGAGCTAACCCAAGATAACTGCTGAACATGGCATTACTTGTAAATATAAATACATCAACGAATGAGTGAAAACAAGGAGATGCAGACCGGGTGACCAAAGCCTGACCCCCCTCTTGCCGCCCACCGTCAGTGCTGACAACCCACTCCCCCCTGCCCCAGACCACCCTTCCCCCCCAAGAAAGCATTCCCAACCTGCCTGGTTCAGACAGAGAGTAAAACCTCCAGAACTGAAGTGGCTGAAACCAGACGCTGGGCTGGGCGGAAGGGGTAACCGATGCAACAAAAAGTTTCCATGACGTAACATAAGGCAGACACCAGACCTCCCCCCTGCCCCCCCACCTGTAGCTGTATGCCGACAGCCCCCCCCCCCCAGCCCCTAGAAAGCCCCACCATGAAAAGGAACCCCCAAGATGACACGAGGAGCAGGCCCCCCTATTTGACCCCGCATGTCCGGGCCGAGCAAGCTAAATGGGCAGCCTCTAGTCCGTCCATGTACCCACCTCCCAACCCTACCTGTCACTACGATAGACGAGCAGAGACCCGACTCCTGCTGCAGCCGAGCGCCTTCCTCACGGTGCTGAAAACCGGAAATGACATCAGACGGTCGCCCGGAAATGAAGCGTAAAGTCCAGAAGAGTCATACGAGAGGGAAAGCCGACAGGAGAAAGGAGGAGGAGGGCGTATTTAAGTACCGCCTGACTCCTCCTACAAATTCAGGCTGACCTGCGGCCAGCCTTCCCGTATATATACAGTATCTCACAAAAGTGAGTACACCCCTCACATTTTTGTAAATATTTTATTATATCTTTTCATGTGACAACACTGAAGAAATGACACTTTGCTACAATTAAAGTAGTGAGTGTACAGCTTGTATAACAGTGTAAATTTGCTGTCCCCTCAAAATAACTCAACACACAGCCATTAATTTCTAAACCGCTGGCAACAAAAGTGAGTACACCGCATGACCGCATATAGGACCCTCCCTAAAGGACTTTGCAGTGATAATAAGTTACGAGAACGGGAGGAGACTTACTTGTATAGTATAACTGATCCTGGAATAGGGCAGGGGGCAGAACCTAACCATATGTATATGCTGTCAAGCTTTGCATCAGGAAAGGAAGATTATCGTCAAGTAAGTATAAGATTTTCCTCGGCTCAGCGGGAGATCTCTCTGTTGATCTCCACTGAGCCGGCGGATGACAGGTCCCTCCCTGCTCACTGAGCGGGGAGGGGCTTGTCAAGCGCGGCTGCTGCCTATGGAGGGATCGGATTAATGGAGGGATCGGATTAAAATGGACAGCATGTCCGTTTTCATCAGATCTCACCCGATCCGATCCGCCAGCGACGGATCCGGATGTAGGGCCATCTGTCTGCTTTTAGCGGATCGGACGGGGTCGGATGTCAGCGAACATGTCTCCGCTGACATCCGTCGCTCATTAGGCTAACATGAACCGACAGGCGGACCTAAACGGTCGGATCGTGTGAAAGGGGCCTTATACTTAATTGTACCTCTTTTTTGGACAACTATGGCAAAAAGTTTTGCCAACTTATGTTAACTGTTTTCACATGCTAAAATCACACTGAAGGCATTCCCCTTACTATGATGGTTATTGTGACATACCTTTATCTTAGCTCATACTTTTTTTAAGCTTCGCAACCTGATATTGTTCAAATCTGCCTGGTCTATAATGCCAATTGCACTTTTACCTGACAGTTAGTACGCTGAGTAGTCTATGGCAATGGTTCTCAACCTCAGTTCTCAAGTACCCCCAACAAGCCATGGTTTGGGAATTTCTCTTAGATAAAACAGCTGTCTAATATACCAAGCCATTAACTCTGAATTAAAGCACCTGTGCAAGATAAAGGAAAACCTGCATACATGGCCTGTTGGGGGTACTTGAAAACTGAGGTTGAGAACCACTGGTCTATGGAACTTAACCACATGCCCGCCAGCGCACGATGATATACATCGGCACAATGGCACGGCTGGGCAAATGGGTGTACAGGTACGTCCCCTTTAGATAGCGGCATTGTGGGTGCGCGCACGGCCGCCGCGTACTCCGTGACTGTGCGCACGTGTCCCGTGGACTTGATGTTCGCCACGATTGTGTCACGGAGTGGCAGAATGGGGAGATGCCTATGTAAACAAGGCATTTCCCTGTTCTGCCTAGCAACATAACAGAGATCTACTGCTCGCTGTCATCAGGAGCAGTGATTTCTGTCATGTTCTAGTGAGGCAATCCCCCCCACAGTTAGAATCACTCCCTAGGACACACTTAACCCCTTGATCGCCCCCTAGTCTTTAACCCCTTCCCTGCCAGTATGTCAGGGCTGGGCTCAGCCCTTCCTTCTCAGCTGTCGGCTAATTGCCAGCTCCCATCTCTCTCCACAGTTACCCAGCTGTTGTTGATTCTGCTCGTAAGTCCTGCCTACTTAAAGCTGTCCAGCTCACTTGATCTCTGCCTTTGCCTTGGTCACATCACAAGAAACCATCCTCCTGCGTTCCTGTTTAAAGACTGGCTTTGCTGACATCCCTTCTGGCTCCTTATCCTGCTTGTTGTTCCTCTACTTGGATCCCTGACTTCTGGCCTGGCTGATTACCCGATCTGGTTACTGAACTCTGGCTTGGCTGATTACCCGATCCGGTTACTGGACTCTGGCTATGCTTTGACTATGCTTACTCTATTTACCTTTTTATTTTTATTAATAAACAATTGTGATTTTACTGTACTTCTGTCTCGGTCTGGTTCATGGTTTCTGACAGTAGGCGAAGGCCATGAATTCAGAAGATACAGTCAATCCACTTTTTGGTAATATTTTTTCCAGATTGGATGAGCAAGATCACCGCATGGATCAGTTTGCCATGGCATTACAAACGCTCCTGAGTCTCACGGCTCACCTGGAATCCCCCACTGTGCTTGCTCTGGGACAACCTGAGTTGCAGGCCGTCTCTGCTGCTGCGCCAGTCTCTGTGCAGGCACCTGCCTTGAGTATTACCTCTATAAGTGGTATGTCTGGTTCCGCCCTGCTTCCCCAGCGATTTGGGGGCAATCCAGTTTAATGCAGAGGGTTTCTCAACCAAGTTGAGATATACTTTGAGATGCTGCCCCAAACGTTTCCCACGGACAGAAGCGAAGAAGGGTTCATGATATCTTTGCTTTCTGAGAGAGCCTTGGCCTGGGCTAACCCTCTATGGGAGACACAAAAACCTGTTGTCTTGAGTTATCCTGAGTTTGCGGCCTCCTTTAAAAGGGTATTTGACATTCCCGCACCATCCGCTTCTGCTGCCAAGTGCCTCTGTCCATCAAACAGAGTACGAGAACTGTTGCCAACTACGCCATTGAGTTCGTACTCTGGCAGCAGAGGTTGCTTGAACAATGAGGCCCTCGTGGCTGCTTTTTCTCATGGTCTCTTTCATCAAGGATGAGATAGCAGCTCAAGATATACCCACTGAGCTGGAGAGCTTGATCTTGTTAGCCATTCTCATTGACTCCAGACTCAGAGAAAGACTTTCTTTTAAGGAGCCCTTGCGGAAGCCTCCTGTACGTTTACCTCTGAGCTTTGCAGTCCCACCCTCCCTCACCTCCCATGCCTCCTGGTACCGAGTCGGTCAGTGAAGATGAACCCATGCACTTGGGCTTCACGCGTCTCTCTGCGGATGAGAGAGCCTTTAGGAGGAGGGAGAGATTGTGCCTTTATTGTGGCCAGGCAGGTCAGTTTTTGAAGTCTTGTCCTACCCCTCCTGGGAACATCCGAACCTTGAGGTCCTGTCATGGACAGACCTTAGGTGGCGTTGTGTCATCCCCAGTTATCCAGAAGGATAAGCCCCTGGTTTCGGTCACCCTTTCTTGGGCTAAGTTGTCTATCGAGATACAGGCTCTAATTGACTCTGGGGCTGCAGGCCTGTTCATTGATGCTGCCTTTGTATCAAAGCACTCGATTCCACTGCAGCTGCGTGACACTCCACTTGCCATTGAGGCTCTTGACGGGAGACCTCTACAACCTGCCCATGTGACTCATGAGACGGTTCCGTTGTCCATGGCCGTAGGGGCTCTTCACCATGAGATAGTCCAATTCGAAGTGATTTCCTCTCCTAAGTTTCCGCTGGTTTTTGGTTATCCTTGGTTACAGAGGCACAACTCCTCTTTTGATTGGCTCCGTGCGGAGGTTCTCTCCTGGTCACCACATTGCAGTGAAACATGCTTCCGGAAGGTAGCCAAGGTCCTGTGTACCTCTTCACTCTCCTCCCTGCCAGAGGAGTACTGTGATTTTAGCGATGTCTTTGACAAAGGTCAAGCCGGTAGTTTGCCTCCACACCGGCCGTATGATTGCGCAATTGACCTTCAACCTGGTGCCATACCAACTCGTGGCCGGGTTTTATCGGTCTTGGAGGATAAAGCCATGGAGGAGTATGTTGCAGACACACTTTCTCGGGGTTTCATCCGCAAATCCTCGTCTCCTGCTGGTGCTGGTTTCTTCTTTGTGAAGAAGAAGAGCGGTGAACTGAGACCTTGTATTGATTATAGGGATCTCAGTCGTTTCACGATTAAGAATGCCTACCCGATTCCGTTGATTACAGAGTAATTTGACCGCCTCAAAGGAGCAACGGTTTTCACTAAGCTTGATCTGAGGGGGGCTTACAATCTCATGGGGATTAAGGAGGGCGACGAGTAGAAAACTGCGTTTAATACCAGAACAGGCCATTATGAGTATCTTGTAATGCCTTTTGGCCTTTGTAATGCCCAGGCAGTTTTCCAGGAATTTATTAAGGATGTCCTCCGAGATTTGTTGCAGTTATGTGTGGTGGTTTATCTCGATGATATCCTCATATTTTCCAAGTCCCTGGAGAACCACCACACAGATGTCTGTCGTGTGCTTCAGAAATTAAGAGAGAACAATCTCTTTTGTAAATTGGAGAAGTGAGAGTTCCATCGGGAAAAGGTTAAATTCCTGGCCTATGTCAATATCCACTGCTGGTTTTTCAATGGACCCAGTGAAACTTTCAGCAGTCCTACAGTGGCCTCAACCTGTGGGGTTACGTCCTCTGCAGCGTTTCCTGAGTTTTGCCAACTATTATTGGAAGTTTATTCATAACTTCTCGTCTCTGGTCAAGCCCCTGACCGATATGACCAGAGAGAACGGTAACCCACAGAGTTGGTCTCCGGAGTCCATTAAGGTCTTTGAAAGTCTTAAGGCTGCCTTTGTTTCTGCTCCTGTGTTAGCACATCCTGATCCTACGTTACCTTTTATCCTTGAGGTTGATGCTTCTGAGACTGGTGTTGGCGCCCTTCTGTCTCAACGTCCTACCTCTGAGAGTGTTATGCATCCTTGCGGCTACTTTTCCAAGAAATTGTCACCTGCTGAGTGCAATTATGAGATTGGTGACAGAGAGCTGTTGGCAATCATTTTAGCCCTGAAAGAATCTCCTCGAAGGTACCACTGTGCCGGTTCTCATTCTTACTGACCATAAGAATCTCACATTCTTGTCTGAGGCTAAACGCCTCTCTCCCAGAAAGGCGCGATGGGCTCTTTTCTTGTCAAGTTTCAATTACATTGTCTCATTCTTACCCGGTACTAAGAATGTAAGGGCTGACGCCTTGTCATGACAATTTTCCTCCACTTCCAAGTTGGAGTCGGTTCCGGTTCCTGTGATTCCTCCTGATCGTATTCTGGCTACGGTTCGCACCAGTCTTATTTCTCCTTTGGGTGACAAAATTCTTGCTGCTCAGGTCCATGCTCCTCCTGAGAAACCTTGTGACCGCTGCTTTGTCCCAGAGTGTCTCCGTACTGCTGGACTCCAGACTTACCATTCCCCCAAGGCAGCTGGCCACCCTGGTAAGAATCAACTCGTTTGGGCCATTTCCCAACAATTCTGGTGGCCTAGTCTATGTGCTGATGTAACTGCCTTCGTAGCTGCCTGTTCCATGTGTGCTCAGAGTAAGACTCCACGACACCTTCCAGTGGGCCTCCTACAACCCATACCCAATGGAGAGAGGTCCTGGACCCACCTGTCTATGGATTTCATTGTAGAGTTGCACAACTCCCAAGGCAACACAGTTATCCTTATGGTGGTTGACCGGTTCTCAAAGATGTGTCATTGTATTCCACTTAAGAAGATGCCCACTTCTAAGGAACTGGCTTTCATTTTTGCTCGAGAGATCTTTCGCTTACATGGGCTAACCAAGGTGATTGTCTCAGACAGGGGTAGTCAGTTTGTGTCCCGGTACTGGCGAGCCTTTTGTGCACAGCTGGGAATTCAGCTTGCTTTCTCCTCTGCGTATCACCCGCAGTCTAATGGGGCCGCAGAACGAGCCAATCAGCCCTTGGAGCAATTCCTACGTTGCTATATTTCTGACCATCACAACAACTGGTCAGACCTATTACCATGGGCAGAGTTTGCTCACAACAGTGCCTTGAATTCTGCTTCCTGATTGTCTTTGTTTATGGAGAATTATGGTTTCCAGCCTTCCATGTTGCCTGACTCGTTTGTTCCACAGAATATTCCTGCACTAGAGGAGCATCTCCATGGTCTTCGTTCCACTTGGGCACAAGTCCAGGAGGCTTTGTGTCATGCAAATGATAGGCACAGACTCCATGCTGACCGCAGACGTCTGCCTGCGCCTTCCTACCAGGTTGGGGACAGGGTCTGGCTGCCATCTCGCAACCTCCAACTTCGTGTTCCCTCACTGAAGTTCGCACCTTGGTTTATCGGGCCTTTCCGTGTCCTTCGCAGGATTAACCCAGTGGCTTACGCCTTGGACCTCCCCCCTAGAACGCTCTTGGGTCTCATCCTCGGACGTACATGCCCCTGTCCTCCTCCGTGATTTCCATAGACGTTTTCCCCTCAAGCCCGGTGGTCCTCCAAGGGGGAGGGGTCGTTGAGGAGGGGGTACTATCAGGGCTGGGCTCAGCCCTTCCTTCTCTGAGCTGGCCGCTCAGCTGTTGGCTAATTGCCAGCTCCCATCTCTCTCCACAGTTACCCAGCTGTTGTTGATTCTGCTCGTCAGTCCTGCCTACTTAAAGCCGTCCAGCTCACTTGATCTCTGCCTTCGCCTTGGTCACATCACAAGAAACCATCTCCTGCGTTCCTGTTTAAAGACTGGCTTTGCTGACATTCCTTCTGGCTCCTTATCCTGCTTGCTGTTCCTCTACTTGGATCCCTGACTTCTGGCCTGGCTGATTACCCGATCTGGTTACTGAACTCTGGCTTGGCTGATTACACGATCTGGTTCATTGTTTCTGACATCGCCTTGGTCAACATCACAGAAACTATCTCCTGTGATCCTGTTCAAGACTTGCTTTGATGACATCCCTTCTGGCTCCAGATCCTGCTTGCTGTTCCACTACATTGATCCCTGACTTCTGGCTTGGCTGACTATCTGTTCCAGTTACTGAACTTTGGCTATGTTTTGACTACGTTTGTTCTTTTTACTTTTAATATTAAACAAGAGTGATTTAACTGTACTTCTGTCTGGGCCTGATTTCATGGTTTCTGACAGTAGGCGAAGGCCATGAATTCAGAAGATGCAGTCAATCCACTTGTTGGTAATATTTTTTCCAGATTGGATGAACTGGAACACCACATGGATCAAGTTTGCCATGGCGTTACAAATGCTCCTGAGTCGCACGGCTCACCGGGAATCTCCCACTGTGGCCGCCCCGGTACAACCTATGTTACAGGCTGACCCTGCTGCTGCTCCAGTCACTGTGCAGGCACCCGCCTCGAGTATTACCTCTATAAGAGGTATGTCTGGTTCCGCTCCGCTTCTCCACGTGAAGGGGCCATTCGTTGTTGTCTAGTTGCACGCGAGACAGGAAGTCCGCCTGGACATTCTGGGCTCCGGGAACGAAAACTGCTGAGATATTAGCCAGGTTCTTCTGGGCCCATGACATGATAGGCTCGACTTCTTGGAGCAAGGTGGAGCTCTGAGTCCCCCCTTGTCTCTACAAATAGGAGACCGCTGTGGTGTTGTCCATTCTCAATAGGACTGATTCCCCTTTCAGAAGATGACTGAAAGCCTGAAGGGCACACCAGGCTGCCCGCAGTTCCAGGACATTTAAGTCCGGGTTGTGGAGATGGACATCCCACCTGCCTTGTGCCAGTTCTGACTCGCAAAGAGCTCCCTATCTGGCACCGCTGGCATCTGTCATGTCTGTGACCCATGAGGCGGGGGCGATGGAGTGGCACGTGAGCAGGTTCCTGCGTTGTAGCCACCAGAAGAGGCTATTCCTCCTGTCATTATGCAAATAAGTTGGTTGCTGTCTCCGGAGTCCCATTGATGGAGAAAACTTGTCTGGAAGGGGCGTAGCCTCCAAAGAGACCATTTGACCATAGGGGTCGTAGAGACCATTGTGCCGATGATTTTGAGGCACTGTGAGGCCCTCAGATGTGAGGAGGTTAGAGTTTGTTACACCCTTTCTCGTATGATTGGGATCTTCTCCACTGGCAGAGAAATGGTACTTTCCACAGTGTCGAACTGGGCCCCTAGGTATACCAGGTGCTGTACTGATTCCAGATTGCTTTTTTCTAGGTTTAGCAGCCAACCAAACTTGAGCAGTGTGGTGATGACCTGAGCTCTGTGGATCATCAGCTGCTCCTTGTCTTGAGATAGTAACAGGAGGTCTTCGAGATAGCGGTACAGCCGTATCCCTTTTGTTCGGATGAGGGCCACCACAGCCAGAAGAATTTTCGAGAAGACCCGAGGTGAGGTTGTGAGCCCGAAATGGAGGCAGGTGAACTGTAGATGTCCTTGCCCAACCGTAAACCGGAGGTATTTGCGAAATTCTTGCCCTACAGACACGTGAAAATAGGCATTTTTTAATTCGATTGAGACTAGCCAGTTGCCTGGCTGCACGGCTTGCTGGATGGTAGACAGAGTTTCCATTTTGAATCTTTCATGCTTTATAAACTTGTTTAAGTAGGATAAATCTACAGTGCCTTGCAAAAGTATTCACCCCTTTGGCATTTTTCGTGTTTTGTTGCCTCACAACCTGGAATTAACGTGGATCGTTTGAGGATTTGCATCTTTGCATTTAACTTACAAAATATGCCCACAACTTTGAAGTTGTTTTTTTTTTTATTGTGAAGCAAACAACAAATAGGACAAAATAACAGAAAAGGTCAATGTGCACAACTATTCGCCCCCCTAAAGTTAATACTTTGTAGAGCCTCCTTTTGCGGCTATCACAGCTCCAAGTTGCTTTGGATAAAACTCTATGAGCTTGCCACATCTTACCACTGGGATTTTTGCCCATTCCTCCTTGCAAAACTGCTCCTTCAAGTTGGATGGTTTGTGCTTATGAACAGCAATCTTTAAGTCTGACCACAGATTTTCTATTGGGTTGAGGTCTGGGCTTTGACTAGGCCATTCCAACACATTTACATGTTTCCCCTTAAACCACTCAAGTGTTGCTTTAGCAGTGTGTTTGGGGTCATTGTCCTGCTGGAAGGTGAACCTCCGTCCTAGCCTCAAATCACACACAGAGTGGTACAGGTTTTGCTCAAGAATATTCCTCTATTTAGCACCATCCATCTTTCCTTCAACTCTGACCAGTTTCCCAGTCCCGACTGCTGAAAAAACATCCCCACAGTGTGATGCTGCCACCACCATGTTTCACTGTGGGGATTGTGTTCTTTGGGTGATGTGATGTGTTGGGTTTGCACCAGACATAGCGTTTTCTTTGATGGCCAAAAAGTTCAATTTTAGTCTCATCAGACCAGAGCACCTTCCTCCATTCATTTTGGGAGTCTCCCACATGCCTTTTCGCAAACTCAAAATGTGCCATTTTGTTTTTTGCTGATAGTATTTCTAGCTGATAGCTTTCTTCTGGCCACTTTGCCATAAAGCCCAACTCTATGGAGCGTACGGCTTATTGTCGTCCTATGTACAGATACTCCAGTCTCTGCTGTGGAACTCTGCAGCTCCTCCAGGGTTACCTTAGGTCTTTGTGCTGCCTCTCTGATTAATGCCCTCCTTGCCCGGTCCATGAGTTTTGGTGTGCGGCCGTCTCTTGGCAGGTTTGCTGTTGTGCCATGCTCTTTCCATTTGGTTATGATAGATTTGATGGTGCTCTTGTTGATCATCAAAGATTTGGATATTTTTTTATAATCTAACCCTGACTTGTACTTCTCAACAACATTGTCCCTTACTTGTTTGGAGATTTCCTTGGTCTTCATGGCAGTGTCTGGTTAGTGATGTCTCCTTCTTAGGTGTTGCAGCCTCTTGGGCCTTTCAAAAAGGTGTGTATATGTAATGACAGATCTTGTGATTAGATTGCACACAGGTGGACATCATTTCACTAATTATAACAAAGGGGGTGAATACATACGCACATGCCAATTATCATTTTTTATTTCTGAAAAATAGTTTTATGTATATATTTTTCTAATTTTACTTCACCAACCTAGACTATTGTGTTCTGATCCATCACATATAATTCAGATTAAAAAAACATTGAACTAAAGGCTGTAATGTAACAAAATAGGTAAAAAGTCAAGGAGGTGAATACTTTTGCAATTTTTCCTTAACACTAGGAAGAGAGGGGAGTACACCCCTTTTAATTCTTTGCCTTTCGGGAAAGCCACCACAGCCCCCTGCGTCAACAGCGAATCCACATAGGACAGTAGCACCTGCTTTTGTTCTTCTTACCACGGTAGCAGGGTAGGAATAAACCTGAGGGGAGGGGTAGGACCATATGTAGCCTAAGGAGACCATCCTGATGGTCCAGTAGTCCGAGATTTAGCCGGTTCACATCCACTGGATGCCTGGCTTTTGGCAGACTTTTGGAATGAAGTCTGGCCCCTCCTCCAATTCCTTCTGAAATCCCAGCCAGGCCTGTAGGAGCTGCGTCTTTTCCGCTGAGGCCTCTTCTGGCCAAACAGGCGTTGATCCTTGGGCAAGAAACCTGACTTTCCACCTGTGGCTGGGGCTATGGTGCTATCCAGCCTGTTGCCAAACAATGAAGGCCCTTAAAAAGGGATCCTACACCAGGCTTGCTTGGATGCTGGATCGGCGAACAAAGGGCGCAACCATAAGGCCCGCTTAGCAGTGACTGAGGATAGCATAGTCTGGGCCAAAAGGCGGATCAGATCGATGGAAGCCTCCCCCAGGAAGACCGTTGCTAGCTTCAGTTCTTGGACATCCTTGAAGGACGCAGTGTCCTCTAGAGGAACAGTAACGTGCCTAGCCAGTCGCATCAGAGCCACTTCTACCAGGGGAGCATTTTCCAAGTGCTTCACGTCATCTGCCTTGAAGGGGAAGAGTCTTGACATTTTTTTTGACAAAGAGGTCTTCTTGTCCACTTTACCCCATTCCTCTGTGACATGTCTTTCAGCTCTGACAGGAGTAGAAAATTAGAGCGCTCCTTCCCCAAATGCTTAAAAAGATGTTCTCTGCTTAGCTGGGGGTGTGGAAGGATCCTCCCATTTGAGGGCCTCTTTGATTAATTTAATGAGTGGCGAGACCAGGGCAAAGTCGAAGCCTCCAAGAAACTCATCTCCCTCCACTTCACTGTCTGAAGACCCGGGAGATACCTCATGTAACAGACCTAGCCGGGACAGAGGCTTTTGGAGGGGACTGAATGCCAACCTCTTGCCTACTGATTATGGGCCCTGGTATTTGGGGGAACGGTGCTTGTTGTGAGCTGTATGCCTGGGGACCCCGGAAGTAATGTTACTTTGGATTCAAGTCCATGTCCCCCCCAAAACACAAAACTCTGGGAACCCTGTATATGCCATATTATAAATAGTGACTTCTTCACAATGTTGTGTGTATATATTGTGTGATGTCTCATGCTGTTGTGTACTATTTGCTGTGCTAATTTGGGGTGGGGCTGTATTCCAATGTTCTATTGTGTCTGTCTGCCTTGGATATCACATCATGTGTATCTCTATGGAGGGAGGGGGGATTCCTCCAACAGCTCTCCCTGCTGATAAGACTGTGTACTGATGAGACGTTAAACACACCTGACCTGTGTGTCCATTGTCATTGGACAGTTTAACCCGCCCTGTCCAAGGATGGGGGGGAAGTGTTTTAAAGTAGGATCTGTATAGGATGTTTTTGAATAAAGATTTTTTCCTGCTTGAACCTCAAGACAGAACCTTGTCTCGTATTATTTGTATGGGTTCCTTGTTTGGCTGATTGAAGTGCTCGGTGGCTACCTTTGTGTTTGTGTATGGAATGTCCTAAACGACTTTATCCCCTTTCATACTCGGGGTGTCGTTACAACTCATAAGGCTGGGATAGGCCTGGATCCTCTTGGCCTCATCAGCCAGGGTGCATGATATAGTGGTGGACTGGCTCCAAGTGCAGGTTGTACCCCACTCCTTCACGGACTGCTGCACCACACGCTTCACTAGAGACTCCATTTGTTGATTTTCAGTCTCTTTATCCCCAACCGCCCGGACATAGCATGGGTCACACAAAGATTTGCCTTCCGGGACTCGTGTGTCACATCCCCAGCAGACTCTGCGGTCAGATTGGCTGCCATGGCGGTGGGTACGGTGCCTGGAGGAGGAATGGGAACATCTCCTCTGTTGATGGGTCCTAGACGGGGAGTCACATCTGTACCTGAATGAAGTACGCTGACGTTGCGGCCCGGCAAGGTCTCTGTCGTCCCATACCACGAACTGGCGATCAGACCTAGAAGGGGCGAATAAAAGAAAATGGTAGGGAAACGGGGGCATGTCATTAGGACGCATGTCCATCCATCAGCAGACCTGGCCCTCTCACCCACATGTACCTAGAGGTGGTGACCTGTCCATGGCACCCTGGAGAACGATCAGGCGAAGATCCTGAAGCCTGTAGGAACACTACACCGTCCTGGAAAAAGAAGCAGGAATGTGGCAGCACAAAAGGGATACACTTCTCCTTTAAGAGCCACTGCTCCCCCCCTGCACCACAGTCCTGAGCTGGTGCTTACCTGATGCTGGGTACCCAGGGCCTGGGGAAACTGCCGCACACTGCCCACAGGTAATCCCACAAAGAAAGGGGCTGACAGGGTTTTTAAATTCCTTGCCCTAATGATGTCACTGCCGTGCCCCGTTTGCGCCTGTGCCATGGCAACCCGCCGCCAGGCACCTGCGCAGCCGATGGGGCCTCTGCCGAGCTGCGCATGTGTGAACCAAGCCCCGTGTTTGCCCGTGGTTTTGCGCACGCTTGGAAGCTGGCCGCGGCCACAACCTGGAAGAGAGATGGCGTCCTGGAACGCAGGAGCGCTCCAAGTGCCATAGGAGGCCAGACGAGAGCCAGGAAAGGAGATAGGAAGGGGGGGGGGACGTCACAAGGAACAGACACACAAAAACGCTGCCATGGAGAAATGTTGAAGATCCCAGACCTTGCCAGTCGTCTGCACTGTGCTAGATGTCCTCTCCTGGTAGAGTTGTCACCTCATCCCTTTAAACCCAAACACATATGAATTACACAGGTTCTGAGGCTAAATTAATGCAGATAAAGCAACAAGTGAGTTTAATTACCACCTTAATCAGCCACAGAACTTGTGTAATTAATATGTGTTTGGTTTTAAAGGGATGAGGTGCCAACCCTATCTCCTGGGCATACACAGGCTGCCCCCCACCACTGGGCCTGAAGCGGCTCACTCGCCAATGGCTGGGCCCTGGGCTTTCTCCACCGCATTAATGGTATGCCCGACGCTGGACCGCTTGGGGCTTATTCATCCGGATTGGACGTCAAGGGACAAACGTAAGTGCATGTGTTGTAGGTCCAATGAGGAGGACAAAAAAGGAAAGCAGTCTCTAGCTGTGAGCTCAAACTTATGGGAATGTGGTCCTATAGCATTGGAGAGAAGGCGGGGTTAACCCACACGTAGGCCGCCATGGAGTCTGTCAGGAAAGCTCTAAAGCCCTTTCTAATTACCTAGGTCAAAATATCCCCACCACATCTCCTTTCCCCCTTCCCCCTTCTCCCCTTATTATTTCCCCCCCTCTCCCCCCCCCCCTTTTTTCCCCCTCCCCCCTCTACTCCCCCCTCTCCCTCCTCCTCCTCTCTCACAACCCTCTCCCCTTTCCCCCCCCCCTCCCCCCTTTCCCCTGTCTTCCTCCTGTTAAATTGATCAGTATTCCGAGCAGGTTATCGTGGGATACTGATGGGGGACTATGTTTGTACCTGTGATATGGAATAGTGTGGATACTGGCAAACGCAGATCCATACAGCTACATAAGAATAATATGCGGTTTGTGTTATGTGTTTCCTTCTTCTTCCCCTTCATTTCCATTCATCTTTATCCTTTATTCCTATCCCTCTCCCCATTCTTATATCGTAGGTTTATTATTTGTAAATTAGGTGCTCAATATCACTTTGTTTACAAACTAATGTATGGGAACTTTTTTGCACCATGGTTTGAACACAATGACACCACAAAGCTTCTAATCCACTCCCTGGTCATCTCCCGCCTTGACTACTGCAACTCCCTCCTCATTGGTTTACCTCTAAATAGGCTACCCCCACTTCAGTCCATCATGAACGCTGCGGCCAGGCTCATCCACCACACAAACCGCTCAGCGTCTGCTACACCCCTCTGCCAATCCCTCCATTGGCTGCCACTCAGTCACCGAATTAAATTCAAGATACTAACTATAACTTACAAAGCCATCCACAACCTGGCCCCTAGCTACATCTCTAACCTAGTCACAAAATACCAACCTAATCGTTCTCTTCGCTCCTCCCAAGACCTCCTGCTCTCAAACTCCCTTGTCACCTCATCCCATGCTCGCCTTCAGGACTTCTCCAGAGTCTCCCCCATCCTCTGGAATGCTCTTCCCCAATCCGTCCGATTTTCTCCTACTTTATCCACTTTCAGACGATCCCTGAAAACTCATCTCTTCAGAGAAGCCTATCTGGCCCCCGCCTAACAACTGTACATTTATCTTCTCAATCAGCACATCACCCACAGTTATTACCTCTTGTATCTCTTGACCTTCCCTCTTAGATTGTAAGCTCTAAGGAGCAGGGCCCTCTGATTCCTACTGTATCAAATTGTATTGTATTTGTACTGTCTACCCTCAAGTTGTAAAGCGCTACGTAAACTGTTGGCGCTATATAAATACTGTATAATAATAATAATAATAACACTGGTTGATTCGGTGCTCTTTCAATATCGGAACCCTGGTACTACATTACCTCGGAACATTTTACTCAATTCTTTTCTTCCATTTATTATCCGATATGCCCTCTGACAGAGTAGTTACTCGGAAGCAAAAGTGATAAATGGCCTTTTGGACAAGCAGCACTTAAAGGTTAAATGATAACTCGATCATCACATAGGCTGGGTGTAGCTCCTTTAAACTCTCCTGCTTGGTGGGCGTGTACAAGGGACTGACATCAATAAGAAGGAGCCCTCGCACTCCACCATTATGTCCAGATGAAGCTACACACCTTGTTAATGTGAAACGCGTCAACGTCACTTCCGTTCGGACGTCACGACGCGGCGTCATTCTCCATGGAGGCTGGCGGGCCCATACACTAAGGGATGGAATACGACCAGTAGGTCAAGGCAACTATAAGGGAAGACGTCTGGGTGCATACCTATGGATCTATACCCGTCTGCCAACATAATGCACTTTTTAGTGACAGCACGCTAATGTCACGAATATCAAGTGGGAGCAGAACATAGTGGATGATTTTACGTCCTCCGAAGTGTCTGAGGGTATTTACTGGCGACCCGGAAGTGGTAAAGTATTATAATGTCCCCACTCTCTGTTTATGACTAACATCATAACCGATGCTGCTAGCTGCTGATGCCGATCGTTGATTGGAATATTTTCTTACAAGTGTACACGCCCGCACTACACACGCATCTACAGACTCTGTCACCGCCAACACCTGATTGGTATCCTACTTACTCTGCACTATTAACAGACCATATACGGGAATAATTCCCAGTACAGTCCACATAGGATTATAGTACCCATTTTCTCTTCCCCTCTTACCTCCTCCTTTTCCTACTTGGCTCGAGCCTCCCCAGGGGGTTTATGTCAGCCTAAACAGCTATACTCAGTAATAGCTGGATTATTCATTTTGGCTGGGCAGACATCCATTTCCTTGCGTCCGGACGCTGTTTGTCTATTTTTGCTGCATGTTGTTTTGTCCCCCAGTCTGTGGTTGTACCGATTGACCCCTACAGGCCATTCGGCAATCTGCATTTAGGGTAGTTTAGCAAAAGGTTTATACTCTTTTATCCGTGTGTTATATTTTTTGTACCACTTTAATAAAATTTTGAATAATTACATTTTACGTGTATTGCTTTTCAGTAAGCCCCATCTTTCTCTTGGTCTCCTCTCTGTTGGGACATACAGTTTTTTTGATGTAAGGGGGGCTCCACTGGGGACATCTGATGTAAGGGGGGCACCACTAGGGACACCTGATGTAAGGGGGGGCTCCGCTGGGGACATCTGATGTAAGGGGGGGCACCGCTGGGGACACCTGATGTAAGGGGGGGCTCCACTGGGGACATCTGATGTAGGGGGGGGCACCGCTGGGGACACCTGATGTAAGGGGGGCTCCGCTGGGGACACCTGATGTAAGGGGGGGCTCCACTCGGCACACCTGATGTAAGGGGGGGCTCTGCTGGGGACATCTGATGTAAGGGGGGCACAGCTGGGGACACCTGATGTAAGGGGGGCTCCGCTGGGGACACCTGATGTAAGGGGGGCTCCGCTGGGGACACCTGAAGTAAGGGGGGGCTCCGCTGGGGACACCTAATGTAAGGGGGGCTCCGCTGGCGACACCTGATGTAAGGGGGGCTCTGCTGGGGACATCTAATGTAAGGGGGGATCCGCTGGGGACACCTAATGTAAGGGGGGCTCCGCTGGGGACATCTGATGTAAGGGGGGCTCCACTGGGGACATCCGATGTAAGGGGGGCTCCGCTGGGGGCACCTGATGCAAGGACAGACTCTGCTGGGGGCACCTGATGCAAGGACGGACTCTGCTGGGAAACCTGATGCAAGGACGGACTCTGCTGGGAAACCTGATGCAAGGACGGACTCTGCTGGGGCAACTGATGCAAGGACGGACGGCTGGTGGCAGGCGACGTGGCAGGTGACACGCTCAGGGATCCTCACTATGGTGAGTTGAATAATTTAATTTTATATTACAATGTAATAATAGAAATAATGCACTTCAATCATCCTGACACCATATCAACCATGGTGCCGGGATGATTGAAGTGCTAACACCAGGTGTTTGGAGTATCTTTATCTGCTGATTGTTAAACTTTCTAAAATACACATATTTCCAGTGTTGTGTAGGATCTGGGCGCGCGCCGCATTTTTAGTTCCCCCTGTGCCACGCCCACAAACGAATGCCCCACCCCTAATTATAACAAGACTCCACCTACAGCCAAAAAAGTGTCCCTAAAAATTTTTTTGCAATGTTGGCAACTATGCAACTTTTTGAGATGAAAATGAGGGACACCTATCAGCAAAAGTATGCATGCATAGGACACACCCCTTGCCACACCCCCTTAAAGGAGAATTGTACAAAAAAACAAGATTGGTTAAACTCACAAGTGCTTTTTTTTACCACTAGTATTCCTTTATTTTGGCTTTTGGAATTTACAAATGCAGCAATTTAGAAATCAGATGAAAGGTTTAGTGCTGGAAAACACTTTCTGATAGATAAAAAAAGCATTTTATATACAGCTATATAGATCAGACCAAAATAAAGGAAAAATGAGAAGGAATGAGGGACAGAGGGACATTGCTTCAAATCAGGGACAGTTGGGAGCTATGGAATTGACCATTAACGCACAAACATGCATTAACCTGTGTGCGTTTACACAGCTCGTCAGTAGTAAATGGGAGAGGGGGTGTAAAGCTGTAAGCCTGCCTGGGGCCCTGTTTGGACTTGAGGAAGGCTTTTCTTATAACTATGTAGAGCTACACAGAGCTAATCTTGAATAGGACAATGGCGCTTTATGAATCCATTGCCGTGCTCCATTCACAGTATCAGTCCCCTGTCAGGGCTGAGTAGAGCGATCGGGGCGGGGTTAGAGAGACTCGGCTCCGCCTCCTGTCACAGCTGCCATGTCAGAGCAGCGAGCGAAGCACAGTGGGGTGGGCGGACTCTCCAGTGCTGCACCGGAAGTAGCTGTAACATGTTGTCATTTCCTAGGCAGTGGTTGTTCCGGAGACATTTGCGTTAGGTAAACAGGTCTGTTCTACAGCTATTATTGATTATAAACGGTAACGGTTTTGCGTGTGCGGGGTGAATGACTGTTGGAAGGAGTGATAGTACGGGTGTGAAGGCTGTGCTGAGAAGCAATGTTGTCATTGAGGCAGTGTAGTATGCTGCTGTCTGCAGGTTACCAGAGAGCTGATTATGCACTACACTCCTCTAGATTCTTTGTGTTTGGCTGACTTGTTTTGCATTGATTGGACCTCATTTTATTAATAGCTGCATGTTGTAGCCTGCTGTCAGCATTTGTTATTGTATCAGGGTGTCTGATGACGTATCACCACCATTTTATTATAGCCATGTTTATTTTAGACTTCTTATTTATAAATCGCTTTACAATGTGTCATTGAGAGTGAATTTAGAAATGCATCTAAATCTGCCTCTCCTCCGAAGTGCGATCCGCGTTTTAGAACGTTTTTCAGAAGCAATTGACAGGTAAGGATGAGCTCAGACGTGTTCGCAAACAGCAAGTCCAGAGCCCGCCAGAAAGTCGGCGCTGCACAGCGCTAATCACAAGCTGTGAGACATTTCCTGATCTCTGCAGCCGCGCATCGGGGCAATGTCTCACTGCTTGTGATTAGCGCTGGGCAGTGCCGGCAGCAGTTCACACTGCACTATGCGAATTGCTGGAAGTGTCAGTTTAAAGTTAATGACACCCCCCAAATCAATTTGCATATCGCAAACACCTAATGCTATCCGATTCTGCTGCGGACCAGAAAAAGGGTCCTGTGCAAGTTTGGTTCGAATGTGATATTTGTATGGCTGAAATCACATCGCACAGACATTGCATGTGATTTGCGCTGCAGTGCGATGCAAACCACTTCCGATGTCGGACAGCACAGCAGTGGGCACTGGCCCATAGCCGATATCAGGTGCCGATATTCTGTAAATTTAAAGAGGTTGTAAACCTCCACAAAAAAAAAGAAAAACAAACCCTGCAAGACAAAGACATAATGAGCTAGTATGCATCACGTACTAGCTCATTTTGAAATACTTACTTCAGAACAATGCTATGTTGGCACTCTGAGTGCACGCCGGACATCTTCCACTGGAGTTACTTCTGGGTTTGGGGCTCCAGCGCTGTGATTGGCCAGAGCCACGGTAACATCACTCCCGCGCATGTGTTGCGGGGTGATGGCACGAGTACTGAAGAAATGGCACCAGTGGCCCCTTTCTTCAGTGCACATGCACCGATGACGTCGGCAACATCGCATATACTGAATATCTCCTAAACTGTGCAAGTATAGGAGATATTCAAGGTACCTACAGGTAAGCCTTGCTATAGGCTTGCCTATAGCTAAAAGTGGTGTAACAGGGTTTACAACAAGTTTTTATACGGTCCTTTTTACTTTATTTTTTTATCACTTTTATTGATGTCATAAGAAATGTAAACATCCCTTGTGACAGTAATAGGCAGCACAGGTACTCTTTATGGAGGGATCTGGGGTCTGAAAACGCAGTTCAACCCTGCGTTTTTAACCACTTAAAGACCAAGCCTTTTCTGGAACTTTTTGTTTACAAATCTAAATCCAGTATTTTTTGCGAAAATTACTTATAACCCCCAAACATAATATTTTTTTATTTTTAGCAGAGACCCTAGGTAATAGTGATCGTTGCGAAAACATGTCACAAGGTATTTGCACACCGGTTTTTCTAAATGCAATTTTTTGGGGGAAAAAATACATTTTAATAAAAAAACACAATATATACCCCAATTTGTTTGTATAATGTGAAAGATGATGTTATGCCAAGTAAATAGATACATAACAACATGTCACACTTTAAAATTGCACATGCTCGTGGAATTGTGACAAACTACGGTACTTAAAAAAATCTCATAAAAGGTCAACGCCTTTTATAGGTTACCTGTTTAGATTTACAGAGGAGGACTAGTCCTAGAATTATTGCTCTTGCTCTAAAGTTTGCAACGATACCTCACCTGTGTGAACACCATATACATATGCGACTTTTGTATGTGTTTTTTTATTTTTTGATCACTTTTATTCCTATTGCCAATGAATGTGAACTTTCCTTATAATAGAAATAAGAATGACAAGTCCTCTTTATAGAGAGATCCGGGGTCAAAAAGACCCCAAATCTCTTTACCTTTTACAAGCAAAAGATCAAAAAAAAAAAAAAAGAGACAATCTAGTCTCTCACTGCCTCAGTGACCAGCCGACCACACCATTGGATCATTTCCCGGGTGAGCCAGTGGAAATAGTAAGCCTGGAAAACACCGGAGGGAGGACTTTTGCTGTGTCAATGTCAGAAAGTTTTGGGGCTCGTTTACACCACAATTTTCACATGTAAGTTTACATGCATTTGTTACATTTGTTATTGTTTTTAATGTGTTTGGGCTGTGTATTTTTTTTGTTTGTTTATGGCTTTTACTGAGTTACGTTTACATGAATTTGCAGTGCGTTTATGTGCTTTCCACTATGTTTCCATGCTGTGCTTTTTTTTTTTTTAAACACGAAACGCCAGCCCTATCTAACAGACACCAGCCCACACATGTTTTAGCATGTGGACTGGTGGGAATGAGCCATAAGTAAAACTATTCATCCTGTTAATTCATTTGAGATGTTTTATAGTCATATGCTTGTAAAAACACTTGATTACTACAACAATATTAACAATCTGTTTGTAAGTGATATAAATGAGGATTTGGTTGGTTGAGGTAGGCAATTTTATTCTGATGACACAAAGGTCTGTAATAGGTTGTAACATGGAACATGATTTTGAGTTTCTGGAATATTGGTCAAAGCAGTGACTATTGCAGTTCAGTGTTTTTAATTGTAAAATTATGCACTTTTATAGAATACAATATTGAGTGTACAGTGTTTTGCCAGAAATACAGAAGACAACGATTTTGTTTCTGAATGAACACAGTGAGCGGTCACTCCTGTGTTCATTCACCCGTGAAGCATAGTCAAGTGTTTACTATGCTTCAGTTTGTGAATGAACAGGAAGCTGCTCAGCACAGGGCACTCCCCATTCATTCATTGTCCAGTGCAGCTGAGAATGCAAAGAAACAGACTAAGGACTCTATGTCCTTTGTCCCTTTCTCTGTCTCAAAAAAGAGACATCAGGGTATGTTTAGACCCCCGATATCTCACCAAAGCCCCCCAACAGGGCTGTAAAATATAAATAAATACATTGTCAAAAAATATAAATAAAATTGGAAAAAAATTAAAAAGCATAGTAAGGCCTCATTCACACGGGTCGAGCAACAGTGTATGCCATGCAGGGCCATGTTGCATGGGGATACACAGGTATATCTTGCATCCATTGATGTCAATTGGGATGCAGCAGGTGTTTGGACACAGCCACTGTTCACAGCTTGACGTCCATGTGGATGCAGAAGAGTGCCCTCAAACTTGCACGGCTTGCATTCGGGGCTGTGCACCCACACCTACACAGATGTCAGATTGGGAGCCGCAGCTGTGTCCATGATTCCCAGTTGCCAACAATGGGGACTGCCTGCATGGGGATGCATGGAACACCTGTGCATCCCCATGAGGCTAAACACTGCTTTAGTACCAAAAGCGAACAAGGCTTTAGTAGGAATTTAGCATAATTTTTGTGAGCATTGCTGTGTTTGTATCTGCTAATTATGATTTTAGTGTATTTTTTAGCAAAAACATTGTTTTGATAAACATTTGTGCAAATTATCATGGGGCCTAAAAAATCTTTATCTTCATTTTATTCTACTGGTCCTATGCTTTCAGAAAACGTATGGTTTGGCGGGTCTTTACCAAACTGTGAAATCCTGTAGGTGAAAAAAAAAAGAAAAAACTATTGAAAATTTGAAAAAATGGTCTGGTCACCTTAGTTTAAATGTGGAGTGCAGGGCCTGGCAGCAAAAGGGTTAAACACACTAAGGGCATAAATTAGGTTCAGGAGGGCAGAATTTTGTATATGAAGCTAAGATCATAAACTCCAGTGTTTTCACAGGCAAATTCTGAACTTTGCCCTACTGTATGCAAATCTAACAAAACAATTCTGGAGTAAGAGAGCATTCACACCAATACACAAGATTTTTGTTTATTTTTTGTGCCCTGTTTTAAACGTTTTGTAATGAGATGTTACGTGGCGTCCCCCAAGGAGGAAACCTAGGCTAGACAACAATCCAGTGGTTGAGTTAGAGCACCTGTGCCCTTTGCCATCCAGTAAGGGTGTTAAGAAAGAAGTCTGGCTATCCTGTGGTTCACTGGGGAATCCGACAAATCCAGCTGAGACCAGCCTTGAGAAGGTATCCGGATGGTGGCTCCACTTTTGACCTAGGAAAAATCTGGAGAGACTGTCCACCTCGATATTCTGAGAACCTGGGAGTCATACTTTATGTAGATCCTGAAAATTAGCTTCTGCCAAAACCACAAGTTCCACTTCTCTGAGGAGGGTCCAGCTGTGGGTTTCTTATGATTTTGAATGCGGGAAACCACTGCCCTGTTGTCTATGTGAAGCATGATCGGTCAAAGTCATATATATGGCAATAGGATTGTGAGCACCATCAATGTTGGATGAATTCCAGCACATTGGAAACCTTCCCCTTTGCTGGCAAGCTCCATCTGCCCTTAACTCTAAGATGGTTGTAAATGGCTTCTGTGCTGGCTGCAGTAACAGTGGTCTATGGCAGAGGGCCTAAGGAACGAGATTGAGTGAGGGTTTCTTGGCTTGTCCACCACCAGAAGCTCCTGTGCATCTGGGGGGAAGGTCTTTATGATTTGATTGAGATGTCTTCTCCATTGAGCGAGAAGCTCACTCCTAAACTTCCTGAGGTGCCAGTGGGCCCAGGGCACCCTTGAGATAGCTTTCTGAAGTATCAGTCTGATATTTTCTAAAGAGGGGGAGAGCTGGTATTGAGTATAGAATGGGGCCCCCAAAATAGATGATAGATGGGTAGGTTCTAGCTGGGGATGCACCGAATGTTTTTTTTGGTGCCGAAACCGACACCGAAAATAAATCTTCCTTGATCCCGAAAACCGATACCGAAAGTGACTGTTTTTAAAAATATTTTTTAACAGGAAATGGTCAGCGACTGGGGACATGGTACAGGAGATGGTCAGAGACTGCAGAGATGGTACAGGAGATGGTCAGAGACTGCAGAGATGGTACAGGAGATGGTCAGAGACTGCAGAGATGGTACAGGAGATGGTCAGAGACTGCAGAGATGGTACAGGAGATGGTCAGAGACTGCAGAGATGGTACAGGAGATGGTCAGAGACTGCAGAGATGGTACAGGAGATGGTCAGAGACTGCAGAGATGGTACAGGAGATGGTCAGAGACTGAGGACATGGTACAGGAGATGGTCAGAGACTGAGGACATGGTACAGGACATGGTACAGGAGATGGTCAGAGACTGGGGACATGGTACAGGAGATGGTCAGAGACTGGGGACATGGTACAGGAGATGGTCAGAGACTGGGGACATGGTACAGGAGATGGTCAGAGACTGGGGACATGGTACAGGAGATGGTCAGAGACTGGGGACATGGTACAGGAGATGGTCAGAGACTGGGGACATGGTACAGGAGATGGTCAGAGACTGGGGACATGGTACAGGAGATGGTCAGAGACTGGGGACATGATCCAAGAGATCAATGCAGCCTCACCAGTGCCTGTCAGATGCAGCCAGCGTCCCCAGTAGTGCAGCCAGTGAAGGGAGAGGAGAGCCGCCGCCTGTATGATTACAGCGCCGGGAACATCACAGCTTTCATTTCAATAGCTGTGTGTTCCCTGCTGCGCGCCGTCACATACAGCCCCTCCCCTTGTCTGGGCACTTTGATAGACAGATCACCCGTCCCATCTCTAAGGTTAACAGAGAATGGTCAGAAAAAGAGAAAATATCCAGTGAGCAGGAGCTGTGGGGCCAAAAATGCCTTGTTGATGTCAGAGGTCAAATGAGAATGGGCAGACTGGTTTGAGATGATAGAAAGGCAACAGTAACTCAAATAACCACTCGTTACAACCAAGGTGTTCAGAATACCATCTCTGAATGCACAACACATCGAACCTTTAAGCAGATGGGCTACAGCAGCAGAAGACCACACCAGGTGCAACTCCTGTCATCTAAGAAAAGAAAACTGAAGCTACAATTCGCACAGGCTCACCAAAAGTGGACAGTGGAAGATTTTAAAAACGTTGCCTGGTCTGATGAGTCTCGATTTCAGCTGCGACATTCAGCTGGTAGGTTCAAAACAGCATGGCTCCATCCTGCCCTGTATCAATGGTTCTGGCTGGTGGTGTAATGGTGTGAGGGAAATTTTCTTGGCACATTTTGGGTCCCTTAGTACCAGTTGAGCATCATTTTAAACGCCACAGCTTACCTGAGTGTTATTGCTGACCATGTCAGTTATGACTACAGTGTACCCCTCTTCTGATGTCTACTTCCAGCAGGATAATGCACCATGTCACAAAGCTCAAATCGTCTCAAACTGGTTTCTTTAGCATGACAAGGAGTTCACTGTACTCCGATGGCCTCCACAGTCACCAGATCTCAATTCAATAGAGCACCTTTGGGATGTGGTGGAACGGGAGATTCACATCATGGATGTGAAGCTGATAAATCTGCAGCAACTGCGTGATGCTATTATGTCAATATAGGCCAAAATCTCTGAGGAATGTTTCCAACACCTTGTTGAATCTATGCCATGAAAAATGAAGACTGTTTTGAAGGCAAAAGGGGGTCCAACCCGGTACTAGCAAGGTGTACCTAATAAAGTGGCCGGTGAGTGTATACTGGTCATGTGGGTGGAGATAAGGGTGGAGTGCTATCATTAGTATGCTGCCATGGATAGACACCAGGAATAGCAAGTATTAACGCTTTCTGGTGCATACTGCCAAGCTGTTGTTTTTCCTAGTCCAAGCAAAGTACACTTTAAGTTCACTTTTAGGAACATGTGATACCTGTATTTAGGATGTAGCATGTTCCTAAGCACTAACCCCCCTCCCACTCCCATGGCCGCTGTCACATTTAAAATCAGCAAAGATTTGTGAACTAATAAACTACAAGTCCCGTACCACTGGAAGACAGATTTGTAGTTAAAGGGGTTGTAAAGGTTTTGTGTTTTTTAACCTTTTATGCATCCTATGCATTAAGGTGAAAAAACACCTGGCAGTGACCGGTCCCCCGTTTTACTTACCTGAGCCCTAGAACTTGACCCACGGGGATGCTCTGTCTTTCTGCCCAGGGTTCTCGGCTCTTGATTGGATAGATTAATAGCAGCGCAGCCATTGGCTCCCACTGCTGTCAATCAAATCCAATGACGCGGGGGGGGGGGGGGGGGGGGGGGCGCGGCCGAGTCCTGGATTCGGCCTCTTTTTACATCAAATGCTGGACTCAGGAGCGCACCCACAAGGTAACCCCCTCGGGAGAGCGCTTCTCTTAGGGGGTTATCTCATGAGGGGAGGAGCCGCGAGAGCCACCGAGGGACCCCAGAATAGCAGGTTTGGGGCCACTCTGTGCAAAACAAGCTACACAGTGGAGGTACCGTAAGTATGATATGTTTGTTTTAAAAAAAATAAAATAAAAAATTAACAAACCCTTACAATCACTTTAATGGACTACGAGCCCTTTGATCAGCACGCTCGTAGTCCATTCATTCTTCCCCCAGCTTTCTAACTGAAATACATACAGAGATACTGGCAAAGAGCTGGAGGGAGAGCCTGCAGGACTATTTTTCTAAAATGATTTTTATTATACTGGATTTATATAGCACCAACAGTTTGCGCCGCGCTTTACAACATGAGGACAGACAGTACAGTTACAATTCAATTCCATACAGGAGGGATCAGAGGGCCCTTCTCGTTAGAGCTTACAATTTAAAAGGGAGGGTCAAGTGATACAAAAGATAATAACTGTGGGGGATGAGCTGATGAAGAAAATAAAAGTACATTTGTTAGGTTCAGGTAGGATAGCCTTCTCTGAAATATTTAAAAAAAGTTTTTTATACTTGCCTGCTCTGTGCAAGGGTATAGCACAGAGCGGCCTCTTACCTCCTCTTCTGGAATACCCCGCCAGGGTGCTCTGTCTCTTCTCTGTATACCACCATAGAAAGCCACTTCCTATGGTAATCAATTTTATCTGGTGCCCAATAGCGCCTGCTGCTCTAAACCAAGCCTGTGAGAGAGGGGAGAGAAAATCTGCAAACGTGCACATCGCTGGATTGATGTGAGAAGTGTAAGTATTTAGGGAGAAGGGAGGAAGAACAGCCACTTAGGCCCCTTTCACACTGGGGCGGTTTGCAGGCGTTATTGCGCTAAAAATACCGCCTGCAAACCGCCCCAAAACAGCCTCCGCTGTTTGTTCAGTGTGAAAGCCCGAGGGCTTTCACACTGAAGAGGTGCGCTGGCAGGAGAAGAAAAAATAGCGCTGTTTTACTGCCGACGCCCCCTACCGCCCCAGTGTGAAAGGGGCCTTAAAGTTTTTTTTACCTTAACATAGAATGCATTAAGATTAAGGTAAAAAAAACTTTTAACTTTATATCCATTTTAAATCGCTTCACGGTCCACTAGACTTACTGCAGCTCTTTATCTTACTTGTAGACAAAACACTAGTATTTAAAATGATTGTAATGTCTAGTTTTTTTTCTATAAAAATAACAAACCTGTCATACTTATCTGCTCTGTTGTAGTGGATTTGCACAGAGCAGCCTGGATCCTTCTCTTCTTGGGTGCCTCTTCTATGCTGCTGGCCCCTCCCTCCTGTCGAGTGCCCCCACAGCAAGAAGCTTGCTATTGGGTCACCCGAGCTGAGTCACAGCTACGTGTATCCATTCAGGCACAGGGCCATGGCCCAGCCTTGCCTCCTCTCCTGATTGGCTGACTGACTTTGATTGACAGCAGCGGGAGACAATGGTGCTGCTGCTGTGTCTGATCCAATCAGCAGGGAGAGTCTCGGACAGCTGAAACACACGTGGACATCGCTGGACAGAGCTGGAGCTCTGGTAAGTATTGAGGGGCTGAGGGGGGCTGCTACACACAAAAGGCTTTTTATCTTCATGCATAGAATGCACGAAGATAAAAAAAACTTCTGACTTTACAACCCCTTTAATAACTGCAATAGTCTTCATTTTAATTTTTTGTATATTACGGTCATTTGCTTTATGATCGCTTTAAAAATTATTTAAAATTAATGAAAATTTATAATGAATTGTGTTATTTAAACATATATTGATTGTTCTTACACTTTTTTTTTTTTTTTTTCAGTTCACAAATGTTTTTTCCAACAATTTTTTACAAGAAAACAGGTGGAGCTTAAGGCAAGGTTAGAAAAATGTTGACATACCAGTTACACATAAACCAATATAATAGTTTTCACCGTCTGACCTGAATAAATTGTGAAAATAATATTGAACACATTTTATTTGAGCTGCCTGTTTTATAGGTATAAGTTATGGCTGATGTCCTGTATATGACCTTGAAAAAGTTACATACCTGAACTATTTAAAGCTGAACTCCAGGCAAATGACTAAATGTAGGTATATGAACTGTTTTATTGGCCAGAGGATTTGTAATTTTCCAGCCACTTTTGGGATTCATACACTTCTGTCAGGCAGCACAGCCAGGTTGGTGACACAACTTTATTAGAGTTGAAGAGCCATATGTTATACAATCTTCTTCAGTTTTCCTTTAGATGTAACAAAACCACATAGTGTGAGGTCATACCTAAACACTTTCAATTTGTATGCAATCAGGCAGACCCAATTTTCTAATGTATAGACAGCTTAAAGCGGGGGTCCACCCACACCGCCAAAAAAAAAATTAAAAGCCAGCAGCTACAAATACTGCAGCTGCTGACTTTTAATACATGCCCACTTACCTGTCCCAGGGTCCAGCGATGTCGGCAGCGGACGCCGAGAACCCGCTCGGTTCCCGGCAGCTGCCGCCGCAATCCTAGGTGAGGGAATCAGGAAGTGAAGCGTTGCGGCTTCACTTCCCGGTTCCCTACTGCGTATGCGCGAGTCCCTAGTGGTCCCCGCTCTCTCCTGGGAGCTGTGTGTTCCCAGCAGACAGCGCGGTCGGGACGGGAAGAGGCATAGACTCCCATGGGAGTCTATGCCGGAAGTGGGTGCAAATACCTGTCTTAGACAGGTATCTGCACCCCCCTCCCCCCTGAAAGGTGCCAAATGTGACACCGGAAGGGGGGAGGGTTCCGAAAAGCGGAAGTTCCATTTTTGTGTGGAACTCCGCTTTAACTTCATCCTCCCATTTACCTTTGGTGCTCATTTTCTGGCTCAGCGGATCCAGTGTTGTCTTCTTCTGTCACCCCGCTGTCTTCACACAGGTCCTGTCCCACGCCAGCATCTTCCTTATTATGTCATGGGGAGCTGGCTATCCCTTCCTGCTTCATCAGATGACCTAATGATAACACAGTGCCAGATCTCACGCATGTGCACATAGATCTGGTGTTGTGTCCATTTCCAAGCTGTTCCATGAATGGTTGATTGGGCTGAGCACCAAAAGCTACCTCATTCTTTGCACTGGTGGGTGCTGTTGAATCTCCCACTACCTAAGATTTCACCGTAGAAGGGGTTCACTCTAAGGCACTGAGCACTGGTGTCATCTGCTGGGTGGAGTGTTGTGTGTGTGTGTGTGTGTGTGTGTGTGTGTGTGTGTGCGCGCGCGCGCTCAATGCTCTTTCCTGCCATTCAGCATAGAGGAGGCATCATCCTGCTTTGCAAGATAGACACATAACCTCCAATCTCTGATCTGGCCCGTCTACAGTGCCCTTGATCACTTCATAGGCCATGAGCTGTGTGGATTTTTGAGTATCTGAGACCTTGGTTTGAACCTTGGGCTTAGTTGCATTACCATCATACAGTTGCAAATTGTCTGCATCTAGTTACAGAGGGGAGGATTCTACTGCCTGAATGTGACTGGCTCCCTATGGAGCCGGTTCACATATCTCCGGGGCGGCTGCGGAGCGCGCTGTGCGTCTTTGACTCCGTTTCAGGGCCGAATTCAGGCATAGAATCGGCCCTGATTCATCCCGGGAACAGGGACGCACAGCGCCCTGACGCATGTTGTAGTGTGAACCCAGCCTTAAGGTTCATTTCCCAAGTTTGTGGCTTTTTAAATCACAATTAGTGTCTGTGTATAAATAGTCAATGAGTTTGTTAGCTCTCACATGGATGCACTAAGCAGGCTTGACACTGAGCCATAAGGAGGTAAAAAAGAACAGTCAAAAGACCTGCGTAACAAAGTAATGGAACTGTACAAAGTTAGAAAAGGATATAAAAAGATATCCAAATCCTTGAATATGCCAGTCAGTACTGTTCAACCACTTAAGAAGTGGAATAATTGGGGATCTCTTGATACCAAGCCAAGGTCAGGTAGATCAAGAAAGATTTCAGCCACAACTGCCACAGGAACTGTTCGGGATACAAAGAAAAACCCACAGGTAACCTCAGAAGAAATACAGACTGCCCTGAAAAAAGATGATGTGGTTGTTTTAAAGGAGCACAATACGATGATATTTGAACAAAAAAGAGCTGCATGGTCAAGTTGCCAAAAAGAAGCCTTTACTGTACAAGTTCCACAAAAAAGCCTAGTTACAATATGCCCAACACCACCTTGGCATGCCGCATTGGCTTTTTTGTGGCATTGGTGCAGTAAAGGCTTCGTTCTGGCAGCTCGACCATGCAGCTCTTTTTTGTTCACGTATCGTTGAATTGTGCTCCTTAAAAACAACCACGCCGTCTTTTTTGGAGAGCAGCCTGTATTTCTCCTGAGGTTACCTCTGGGTTTTTCTTTGTATCCTGAGCAATTCTTCCGCCAGTTGTGGCTACAATCTTTCTTGGTCTACCTGACCTTGGCTTAGTATCAAAAGATCCCCTAATTTTCCACTTCTTAATAAGGGATTAAACAGTACTGACTGGCATATTCAAGGATTTGGATATCTCTTTATATCCTTTTCCATCTTTGTAAAGTTTCATTACCTTGTTACATAGGTCTTTTGAATGTTCTTTTCTGCCTGCTTAGTGCATCCATGGGAGAGCTAACAAACAACTATTTATACACAGACACTAATTTATGATTTAAAAAGCCTCAAATGTGGGAAATTAACCTTTTAATTGCCATTTTAACTTGTGTGTGTGCCACCTTCTGTGTTTGTACCAAGGCCAAACCTTCTAGGATATGTAAACTTTTTATCAGGGCCATTTGGGTGATTTCTGTTTATTATGCTTTAAAAAGGATCCAAAAAACTATGTCGTAATAAATGGCTTCATGTGATTGCTATCCTTAAATAAAAGACAGGTTTTTTTTTTGGTATGATCAAGTCATATTTTCAACAATAATACCACATTTTCTGCCAGGGTATGCAAACTTTTGGGCACGACTGTATGTGTATGTATGTGTGTGTGTGTGTGTGTGTATATATATATATATATATTTTCTCATCATTTGAGGTTGGTTACCTCTGCAGTTAACCCTTTGAGCACAAAGAGCTATCACCATTGTGTTTTAATGGAAATGCACCATTCACACTTTCTAACAATTCTGACCTTAAGAAATATCAGTAATGCCGCGTACACATGATCGGAATTTCGGCCCGCAAAAGACCGATGAGAGTTTCTCATCAGAAAATGCGACCGTGTGTATGCTTCATCGGTCTTTTGCTGGCCGAATTCCAGCCAGCAAAAGATTGAGAGCATGCTTAATTTTTCGGTCGGGAAAAGTTCCTATCCGAAAATGCGATCGTCTGTTGCAATTCCGATGTGCAAAATCCCTACACATGCTCGGAAACAATTCGACGCATGCTCGGAAGCATTGAACTTCATTTTCTCGGCTTGTCGTAGTGTTGTATGTCACCGAGTTCTTGACGGTTGTAATTTCAGCGATCTTTTGCATGACCATGTGTATGCAAGGCAAACTTGAGCGGAATCCCGTCGGAAAAGCCATCATATCTTTTTCTGATGAGAAAACCGATTGTGTGTACGCAGCATTACACTTACAGCTCAGTGTCACTCTGTGTGTGGCCGCAGCAGCTTGTGCAGGGGGATTCCTCTTAAGGTAAGAAATCTGCCGAATGCTTTTCTCCCCCCTGAAGGGACCAAAAGTGTTAGGAGGACAGCTGTGGTTGTACCCCCTTGTAACTCCCCCCCCCCCCCCCCCCCTCTGCGGGGGATGCGGAGGTCCCATTTTTTCTGCATCAAAAAGTTGTTTCCCCTGCCTGCTGTGTAAAGGGCTCTGCTCTGCCCCCCCCGTGCTGGGTCTGCGGACCTGAAAAGCTGCCCACGCTTCAGTGCGGGAATATTTTTTCAAATGAAAAGGAGGGGGGTGGGTTTATGAAGGGGGCGGGGCCAAGGTGCGGCGCCGTGCAACGTCCACGAGTACGCACGGAGGCCTAAAGGATCAGCTGGAGCAGTCTCTCCACGGCAGCGAGGAGGAAGCAAGCAGCCTACACTGGGACACAGGAGCGGTGGGGCACGAAGGGTGGCAAGTGGCATTCCTGATACAGGAAGGACTTTTTTCCCAGCACTAGGCTGAACTTAATAGCGGCTTTACTGTCATGACCATGTTCAGCGATTAAGTGCAATTTAATAGTGCCTCTGCTTTTGTGCTTAGGACTATGCGTACCAAAAAAGACAAAGACCAAAAAGGTACCAAAGGTTTCACCCCCGGGCGCTAGGATTTCCAGTCGCATCTCCACACTGTCACCCTCTCCTGAAATACCAATTATGGTGAGCCATTGGAACAAATTGATGGTGCAACTGCTTCTCACATCTCAGCCCCTGTATATGTGACTGAAGATGTCTTTTGCTCCACCCTGCAGGGTCTGGAAGGAAGATTAGCGGCTTTAATCACATCCTCCATTCAAATTGATAGGAAGCGTGCTAGATGCCCCTCCCCCACTTTAGACCCTTTGCAAGGGGAACAGTGGGCACAGGATGAGGTGTTACCCTTAGGCGATAAGGAGGAAAGACAAACCGATGATTCCTCTGTGGTGGAAACAACGGTAGATGAATCTTTTTAAGCCTCACAGTCTGAGAAATTGCTGACACAATGTCTTAGGGAGATGGTTCGTTCTACTTTCATGCTACCCCTAACGGAGTCTGCTGAAAGCTCAGTTTCTTCTTTGGGTTCCTTAAAACCTTCACAGCCTTTGAATGTTTCCTGTTCATGCATTACTAGAACAGCTTATTTATGCTGAATGGGATCACCTGGATTAGCATTTTCTCCCTCCAAAGAGATTTTCAATTCTCTATCCCATGGAGGAGAAATTCACCAAAAAATGGAAGGTACCAGCAGTTGACGCTGCGATTTTCAGTGTGAATAAAAGTCTAACTTGTCCAGTAGACAATGCACAAATGCTTAAGGATCCAACAGATAAAAGGTTGGAATTCCTGTTAAAATCCGCTTTTTCCTTGGCAGGTGCCATTACTCAGCCTGCAAGCGCTGCAATAGGCATCTGTCAATTCCTAAAGGTCCAATTTAGACAGGCCCTTAAAGAGGTTCCTGCACAACAAGCCCGGGAATTGGCCGAACTACCAAAAGCATCATGCTTTGCCATAGATGCCATTAAAGATTCTATTCACCTGGCATCCCGCCTTACGCTTATGCTAGTACATATGCGTAGAATCCTGTGGTTAAAAAATTGGTCAGCTGAAGCACCATGTAAAAAGCTCCTGACTGGATTCCCTTTTCATGGGGATTAGCTTTTCAGGGATGATTTGGACAAATACATCCAAACAATTTCTAGTGGGAAAAATACTCTTTTGCCAGTCAAAAGAAAGTATAAACGCCCCTAATTTAAGCTAGCTCTTTCTCCTGCGCCAGGGGCTTCCGCCTCTAGGCAGTAGCCACGGCCTCTGCCGTCAGTCTCTGGAGGAAAACCTCAGGGTCAGACCCAGGCTCAAAAGAAGTCCTGGGGCCGGAAACCTGCAAAGCAGAATCCTAAAGCCTCATCATGAAGAGGCACCCCACCCTCGCCAGGGTGGGGGGGAGACTTCTGCAGTTTTCAGAAGTCTGGCAAGAGGAAATTCAGGACAGATGGGTCATCTCCACGGTAATTCTGGTGTACAAGCTGGAATTTCGGGACTTTCCTGAGGTCAAACGTTCCCAAAGATCCAGAGAAAAGGTAATCTCTGTTTCAGGCACTAGACTGATTAATGGCTCAGGGGGTGATCATGCAGATCCCCACAGAAGAGCAAGGTTTGGGGTTTGGTTCAAACCTCTTCACAGTACCAAAACCGAATGGAGATGTCAGACCATGGAGATAATTTATGAGGGCATGTTTAGGGGCGGAATTGGGGGCAGGATAGAGGTTGGGGTGGGCAACTAGTGGCGAGTAATGCCCTGTACACACGATCAAACATTGATCGGACATTCCGACAACAAAATCCATCTGATTTTTTCCAACGGATTTTGGGCCAAACTTGTCTTGCATACACACGGTCGCACAAAGTTGTCGGAAAGTCCGATCGTTCTAAACGCGGTGACGTAAAACACGTACGTCAGGACTATAAACGGGGCAGTAGCCAATAGCTTTCGTCTCTTAATTAATTCTGAGCATGCGTGGCACTTTGTGCGTCGGATTTGTGTACACACGATCGGAATTTAAACAATCGGATTTTGTTGTCGGAAAATTTTATATCCTGCTCTCAAACTCTGTGTGTCGGAAATTCCGATGGAAAAAGTCCAATGGAGCCCACACACGATCGGAATTTCCGACAACAAAATCAGATCGCACTTTTTCCATCGGAAAATACGACCATGTGTGCAGGGCATAACACTTAAGGCCTGGCTGGTAGCTAAGGACTTGTAATTTTGAGCCCTGCTGTAGCTGTACTTTTTTTTAGGAAGGACGGAAGGGGGGTTGCTATCTTTTAATCAAAGAATAGTTAGGAATAACTGGAGCTTCTAATTATAACATGTTTTATTGAAAGAATGACAGTTTTAGACAGGGAAAGGGCAAGGAGAGGGAGAAAAGCTCAAAGCTTGAGTGTAAAGCTAGCCATACACTGAGTAAAACTTTGATCAGTGTTTGGGCTCCCTACTTGACAGAAGTTGATTGTTTAATGGTACCGCTGTCAGAATACATTGAGGTTGGTTTACCAACACTGAAGAGTGTAAAATATACACATATACACACACACACACACACACACACGGGAGGGAACAACTAATCGATTATGCAAATAGTTGACAACTATTTGCATAATCGATTAGTTGGCCTGCATACAGAATTCATTATTTGTTTATATATCAAAAAATACAGTGCAGCACACATACAGCTCAATACACTGTCCATACATGTCAGTAAGTGCAGTGCCTCATGGGACATGTAGTCCTGGCCAGGAAGTGAGTGGTTCTAAAGGCAGAAGATTTTTTTTTTTACCTTGCTATTGGGGCACTCTATACTATACTTTGCAGCTGTCTATTAGGGCAGGAGGAGGACCCCAGCAGAGGAGAATCAGGGCTGTTCTGTGCAAACCATTGCACCGAGCAGGTAAGTATAACAGGTTTGTTGTTTAACCACTTTAAGACCAGCCTCGTTTTGGATTTTAGGTGTTTACATGTTTAAAACAGGTTTTTCTGCTAGAAAATTACTTAGAACCCCCAAACATTATATATGGTTTTTCTTCTAACACCCTAGAGAATACAATGGCGGTCATTGCAATACTTTTTTTTGCACCGTATTTGCGCAGCGGTCTTATAAGCGCACTTTTTTTGGAAAAAATTCACTTTTTGAATAAAAAAATAAAACAACAGTAAAGTTATCCCAATTTTTTTTTTATATTGTGAAATATGTTACGCCGAGTAAATTGATACCCAACATGTCATGCTTGAAAATTGCGCCCGCTCGTGGAATGGCGTCAAACTTTTACCCTCAAAAATCTCCATAGGCGACGTTTAAAAAATTCTACAGGTTGCATATTTTGTGCTACAGAGGAGGTCTAGGGCTAGAATTATTGCTCTCGCTCTACCGGTCGCGGCGATACCTCACATGTGTGGTTTGACCACCGTTTTCATATGCGGGCGCTACTCGCGTATGCGTTCGCTTCTGCGCGCGAGCTCGTCAGGACGGGGGGTTTTAAAAAATTTTTTTTTTATTTTTATTATTTATTTTACAATATTTTATTTATTTTTACACTTTTAAAAAAAAAAAAAAATGTGTCACTTTTATTTCTATTACAAGGAATGTAAACATCCCTTGTAATAGAAAAAAGCATGGCAGGACCTCTTAAATATGAGATCTGGGGTCAAAAAGACCTCAGATCTCATATCTACACTAAAATGCAATAAAAAAAAAAAAAAGAAAAAAAAAAAAAAGTCATTTAGAAAAATGACATTTGAAAAAATATGCCTTTAAGAGGCGTGGACGGAAGTGACGTTTTGACGTCGCTTCCGCCCAGCAGTGTCATGGAGACGAGTGAGCGCCATCTTGGCCTCACTCTTCTCTATACACACCATGGCAGAGGACGCGATCGCCTCCGCCGCTACCGACGGCTCCGGTAAGCGGCGGAGGGCACCGGATCGCGGCGGGGGGGGGGGCCCTCTCCCGCCACCGATAAAAGTGATCTCGCGGCGAATCCGCCGCAGGGACCACTTTTATCTGAAAGCCGGCCGCCGCACGAAAACGGGGATACCGGGGTTATGGCAGCTAGCTGCTGCCATAACAACGATATCCCCGTTCAAACTTAGGACGTACATAGTCGTGCGGCGGTCGGGAAGTGGTTAAAAGGGAAAATCACTTTAAAGACTGTGCGCAGGGAAGATCAGCATCTGAACCCAGAGAAGGTGGAGGCTGATAGACTGGAGGTAATATAAGGCATTACAATTACATTTAAAATAAACTTTTACCAGTATTGTGCATTATATTTAAAACTAGAAAAGGTACAATTTCTGGGGAAATTGTGAAAAGTGTTCTTGCCTCTACAACTGGAGTGGGCGGAGTAACTGGGTGGGGTGGAGTGGCTTGAGTAACTGTGAAAAGTGTTAAAAAGCTTAATATTTTAAAAAGTATAAATAGTAGTAAAAAAGTTCCATCATTCGCTGAAAGAGCTGAACATTTTTTTCAAAATGAATTTTTTTTTTCAAAAATGAATTTTTTTTAATCAAAAATGATTTTTTTTTCTTCAAAAATGTTTTTTTTTTTTTCAAAAGTAATTTTTTTTTTCAAAGGTAATTTTTTTTTTTCAAAAATGAATTTTTTTATTTCAAAAATAATTTTTTTTTCGAAATTATTATTTTTTTTTAAGTAATTTTTTTTCAAAAATAATTTTTTTTTTTTCAAAAATATTTTTTTTTTCAAAAATATTTTTTTTTTTTCAAAACTGATTTTTTTTTTTTCAAAAATTATTTTTTTACTTTTTTCAAAATTTTTTTTTTTTTTTCAAAAATATTTTTTTTTTTCAAATATATTTTTTTTTCAAAAATAATTTTTTTTTTACATGGGGCGGTCATAATGTTTTGGCTGATCATGGGGTGGTCATAATGTTTTGGCTGATCATGGGGTTGTCAGCTTTTGTCACTTCCCACTCTAGTTTTGAACATTTCGCCATTCATTCCTATGGGACCAATTTCGCCGCAAAAACGTCATTTCGTGGACCATTCGGCGAAACATTCCACAAAGTAATAACACACCAATCGGGAACAATCCGCTCGTTTCGGTATATTGTCTCTGTAGTGTGAAAACTGTGGGAGGAGTCTACAAGTATTATCAAGTCTAGCAGATGAAGTCACATGCATTTGGAGTGTCTCAGCATCTTGTGTTTACAACCACTGTTTCCTAGCAACGCTCATGCCCTGTTTATGCTTCCCAAATACTGCTTCATCAAAACTGCCCCATCAGAATTACCCCATCAAAACTGCCCCATCATATTCCTCTATTATAAATCAGTACATGGTGTGTCTGTCCCCTCCCCCGGGCTCTGTAATCAGCTGAGATGCTCCAGCTACCTTCCCCCCTGTGTATAACAGAAGCTTTGGTAACCATGGCAACAAAACAAACACTAACAGTACACTCTGATTAATGGCTAAAATTTCCTGAAATGACCTCTAAACAAATGGCCGTATTTTAAAAACTATACATCCTACAGCGAAGATCTTTATATTGTGAGAATCACAAGACCCAGACCTAGATTTTGATACATAGTATGTCTCTGAAATATTAAAATTGAAGGCACGGTCACAGTTTAGAAATTGCCCTTCAAATTTGAAGGGGCTAGAGTGTAGTTTCAATGAATGTCAATGGACGGCGTGAGTTGCAAACAAATGGTCATATTGTGAAAACTATCAGGACTATGGCTTAGCCATGGACATATTTAGTGGCAGCAGGGATAGCTGAACGTTTTGATATAAGATTTGTGTAGGTGGGCTTGAAAATGAGGGAGTGGCGGCAGTTTAGAAATCATGTTCTGATTTTCCAGCTTTTGTCATCTCCCACTCTAGTTTCCCCATTCATTCCTATGGGACCAATTTCGCCGCAAAAACGACGATATTTCGTGAACCATTCGGCGAAACGTTCCACAAAGTAATAGCACACCATTCGGGAACAATCCGCACGTTTCGGTATATTACTTGTCTATGTAGTGTAAAAACTGTGGGAGGAGTTAGGGTGGTAAATTTGGCTATAATAATAAGAATAATATATATGTGAGATAACAGTAAGTGGTCTTGCTATGCAAGAACACTTAATGATCATAATCATAAAAAAAAGAAAGTCTCAGTTTTTAGTATATATTATTACTTTCACTGTTTACAGTATAAATTAACCCCTTATAGTAGCGATTATCTGCTCTTTTTTTACCATGAAAGGGCTAATTTTAGTTTTTTTAACCCCATGATGACAGGTGATACAAAAAAAAAAGCATGCTGCTGCTACTAAACATCTTAAGCCTGGTTCACACCTATGCGTTTTTTGGTGCTTTTTGTAGAAACGCACTACAGTTCATTTAACATGGTTTCCTATGGGATACGTTCACAGCCGCTGCTTATTTGGAAAGGGTTTAAGGACTTTTTTGGTTCACTAGACTTCAATAGAGAAGGTGCAGAAAAGCATGTAGTGCGTTGTTGTCGCGATTTGCGTTTTTTTTATCTGCCCAACAACAAATTGGCAAAAGAAAGCATAAAAAATGCAAAACGCAAATTGCAGCAAAATCGCATGTGCAAAACAAAACGGCACGACAGAAATGGATCAAAAGCAAACTACATAGGTGTGAACCGAGCACGAGAATATTCTGAATGAAAGAATGTCGTTTGAAAATTTCACTTGCATTTAACATTTAGTTTTAAAAAGAATGTAATTTCTGAACAAAAACCATATACACTGTCTGAAAATTCCTTTGACCAAGAAGTTTTCCATTCTGCTCCTTCGAATGTTCCCATCACTGTGGTCGAAAACGACCATTGCTTTGATGCCACTAACGATTAGAAAATCGAGCGAACGTTCTCAAAATGACATTTTCTTTGAAGGAAGACATTGTTTTTGTATGGCCAGGATAAGTGACAGCAGGCGCTGGTAGCTTTCATCAAGCCACCTGCCTATGACAAGGGAGTCTGTCATACATAATATATTACATTACTGTCTGAAAATTGACAACCTGTCTTTTTTTTTTTTTTGTTTTAATTTTTTTTTTCTTTTAACAAAAAATTTGCTCTCTGAGTTTGATAATATTTGATAATATTTACCAGATTCAACCTTTAATAGTATATACAGTATATCTCTTCCGTCTGATCTGATTCTCAGATTCTCAGAGTGGATTAGAGATTTTGCTCCCTAACCATATTGTTGGTTATTTAGATTTACCACTGCATAGAGATATTTAAGAAGAAATTGCTTTTATTTTAATTTTTACATATTAACTAAATTATACACCAGACTTTTTTTAAGGTTATTATCCAATTAGTCGAAACAATAATAGGCCAACTAATCGATTATGAAAATAATCGTTAGTTGCAGCCCTAATACACAGTATTTCACAAAAGTGAGTGCATCCCTCACATTTTTGTAAATATTTTATTCTGTCTTTTCATGTGACAACACTGAAGAAATGACACTTTGCTACAATGTAAAGTAGTGAGTGTACAGCTTGTATAAAAGTGTAAATTTGCTATCCCCTCAAAATAACTAAACACACAGCCATTAATGTCTAAACGGCTGGCAACAAAAGTGAGTACACCCCTAAGTGAAAATATCCAAATTGGACCCAAAGTGTCAATATTTTGTGTGGCCACCATTATTTTCCAGCACTGCCTTAACCCTCTTGGGCATGGAGTTCACCAGAGCTTCACAGGTTGCCACTGGATTCCTCTTCCACTCCTCCATGATGACATCACGGAGCTGGTGGATGTTGGAGACCTTGCGCTCCTCCATCTTCCATTTGAGGATGCCCTACAGATGCTCAATAGGGTTTATTTCTGGAGACATGCTTGGCCAGTCCATCACCTTTCCCCTCAGCTTCTTTAGCAAAGCAGTGGTCTTCTTGGAGGTGGGTTTGGGGTTGTTATCATGTTGGAATACTGCCCTGCAGCCCAGTCTCCGAAGGGAGGGGATTATCCTCTGCTTCAGTATGTCACAGTACATGTTGGCATTCATGGTTCCCTCAATGAACTGTAGCTCCCCAGTGCCGGCAGCACTCATGCAGCCCCAAACCATGACACTCCCACCACCATGCTTGACTATAGGCAAGACACACTTGTCTTTGTACTCCTCACCTGGTTGCCGCCACACATGCTTAAAACCATCTAAACCAAATAAGTTTATCTCGGTCTCATCAGACCACAGGACTTGGTTCCAGTAGGTCCATGTCCTTAGTCTGCTTGTCTTCAGAAAACTGTTTGCAGGCTTTCTTGTGTATCATCCTTAGAAGAGGCTTCCTTCTGGGACAACAGCCATGCAGAACAATTTTATGCAGTGTGCTGGTTATGGTCTGAGCACTGACAGGCTGACCCCCCCCACCCCTTCAAACTCTGCAGCAATGCTGGCAGCACTCATACATCTATTTCCCAAGGACAACCTCTGGATTTGATGCTGAGCACATGCACTCAACTTCTTTGGTCGAGCATGGTGAGGCCTGTTCTGAATGGAACATGAACCTGTCCTGGTAAACCGCTGTATGGTCTTGGCCACCATGCTGCAGCTCAGTTTCAGGGTCTTGGCACTCTTCTTATAGCCTAGACCAGTGATGGCAAACCTTGACACTCCAGATGTTTTGAAACTACATTTCCCGTGATGCTCAACTACACTTCAGAATGCAAGAGCATCATGGGAAATGTAGTTCCAAAAAATCTGGGGTGCCAAGGTTCGCCATCACTGGCCTAGGCCATCTTTATGTAGAGAAACAATTCTTTTTTTCAGATCCTCAGAGAGCTCTTTGCCATTAGGTACCATGTTGAACTTCCAGTGACCAGTATGAGAGAGTAATGCCCCGTACACACGGTCGGACTTTGTTCGGACATTCCGACAACAAAATCCTAGGATTTTTTCCGACGGATGTTGGCTCAAACTTGTCTTGCATACACACGGTCACACAAAGTTGTCGGAAAATACGATCGTTCTGAACGAGGTGACGTAAAACATGTACGTCGGGACTATAAACGGGGCAGTGGCCAATAGCTTTCATCTCTTTATTTATTCTGAGCATGCGTGGCACTTTGTCCGTCGGATTTGTGTACACACAATCGGAATTTCCGACAACGGATTTTGTTGTCGGAAAATTTTATAGCCTGCTCTCAAACTTTGTGTGTCGGAAAATCCGATGGAAAATGTCCGATGGAGCCCACACACGGTCGGAATTTCCGACAACACGCTCCGATCGGACATTTTCCATCGGAAAATCCGACCGTGTGTACGGGGCATTAGAGCGATAACACCAAATTTAACACACCTGCTCCCCATTCACACCTGAGAACTTGTAATGCTAACAAGTCACATGACACCGGGGAGGGAAAATGGCTAATTGGGCCCAATTTTGGACATTTTCACTTAGGGGTGTACTCACTTTTGTTGCCAGCGGTTTAGACATTAGTGGCTGTGTGTTGAGTTATTTTGATTGGACAGCAAATTCACACTGTTATACAAGCTGTACACTCACTATTTTACATTGTAGCAAAATGTAATTTCTTCAGTGTTGTTACATGAAAAGATATAATAAAATATTTATAAAAATGTGAGTGGTGTACTCACTTTTGTAAGATACTGTGTGTATGTATATACATATGTGACAGACCTAGCCGGGACAGAGGCTTTTGGAGGGGACTGAATGCTAGCCTCTTGCCTACCGATTATGGGCCCTGGCATTTGGGGGAATGGTGCTCTTTGTGAGCTGTATGCCTGGGGACCCTTGAGGTGGCGTTACTTTAGATTCAGGTCCATGTCCCCCAAGACACACAGACTCTGGGGACCCTGGATATGCCATATTACAAATGGTGACTGATTCATACTGTTAGGACACATACTGTTAGATGCTAATGTCATCAACTCCAGCCAGCTGCCTGTTGTCTTCTATAATGTAAATGAGTCTAGTGTGGCTTCTCTTTCAGCCATTGTTGTCTGGGCTAATTAACCCCGCAATTGTATGAAGGAGTTCTGTGTTGAGATGTATGATAATGTGTATTGTATAGACGGTGAGCTAGGAGACGTGAAGTCTGTCCTAAAGGTCATGTCTCTGAGTCACCTAGGCTGTCTAAAGGATTAGATAATTAGCTCATGTTAATTAGGTTTCTGGTGAGAGGTTGAATTTTCATCCTGCTGTATATATTTGTGTGAGATCTCAAAATAAAGATTCATTCCTGGTTGACCCTCAGTACAGAGCCTTGTCTCGTACTTGGAGGAGAATTATTCGTATGGGTTTTTTGTTCGGCTGATTGGAGTGTTCGGTAACTGCCTTTGTGTTTGGGAATGGAATGTCCTAAATGGCTTTAACCCCTTTCATACTTGGGGTGTCGTTACAACATACACACACACACACAAAATAAAAAAAAAAAAAAATATATATATATATATATGTATGTGTGTGTGTGTGTGTATCTGTCTAAGCATCAATAATCAATTAAATCAACCGAGCGCAAGCCTTTAATTGTGTTGCCCATAAAATCATTTTAGCATATATGTGTCTATTATGGTATGTCTTTGTCACAAAGATTAGCCTCTTGTTTTTCAGTTTGTGCCTTCGGATATAAATAACTGGTGGTCTTGCCAGTCCCTCTTACTAAGCACAGAAGCAGATCTGTAGTCAGTTTGCATCTAAGTTTTTTCCTGATAAAGAGACAGGCGGGGCATATGTAGGCATGTCATGCATGCGTCTCTGTATTCAGAGTTACAAGCCCCCCCCCCCTCCCCGGTCAGCGTTGCTGCTGCAAGGAGAATGTGACAGTGACTATGAACCATTAGCCAATCACAGCCAAATACCCCCTGTGTATGACATCACTACTGGCCTAAACCATAGCAAGGACTTGCTTCTAGAGTGCAATGAACAGGGAGGGGAGAGTGCTCACAGTTGCATTAGGTGTCACTAACAGCCTAGCCTACCCTTCCCTTCCAACATTTAAACAAAAAATATGTGCGCTATTGTCTTAAACTAAATACATTCCAAATACGCTCGTCTTCTAGAAAATAAATACCTTAAACCATATGCGAAAAAAACGTATGTCTCAAAAAAAACAAAAGCAATATAATCCCAAGTAATTGAGTCTCAAAAAAGTAAAGGGAAAAGTCCACCCTGAAGCAACTTAGTTCTTTATAACCAACACCCACTACTCCAGCTACCACCAAAAACAGCTGCTTACCAGAGGCTAAGACCTCAAATACGCAAGAGGTCTTACAGCACTTTAGGCACTCAACTCCCAATAAGAAAAAAAGGGGGGTTGAATCGCGCTAAAACAGATTGGTGATCATACACATCATCACCAAACCAAATATTTAGAACTAAGTGAAGAGTTCCCCTTTAGTGTATACATAATATACAAAACACATGTCAAATGAATAATCAATCCACAAATAAAATGTTCAAAGTGATAATAAAAAGTCCATGTATAAAAAATAAATCACCCAAGTGATATGAAAGTATCTTAAAAAAGTTCCAAAAAACATAGATTCTTGCTGTGAGAAGAAAAAAGCGTGCTTGCTCCACCACCGTGAAATCAGACTGGCCGCTTACCAGAAACTCATAATCCCCCGTTACAGAGGATCAGAGAAAGCTGTTTGTTAATACTGCTTCGAACCACGACCAATGGATCAGAGACCTTATACTGAGATGGGACATCAAAGACTGCAGGGTCAGGCTAAAGATGTTCACATTGACAGGTACTCAGACATCAGCCCACAGCATTGCAGATACGGTCATAGAAGGAAAAAAAGGCTCCATATAGTGTAAAATCATTGACTTTATTGGATAAGTAAAAAGTTAAACTCACATGTTAGTAGACAATAGTAGGCGTGTAGTGTAGTCTGGAGCGCCGGCCAGAAGCTCACAGACAGCCCGTCCTACTAGAAACAACAGCAGCAATGGGAGGTGACGAGAACACGTCGCTCTGCCCTACGCGGCGTTTCGTGATAGAGTCACATCATCCAGGGGCACGGGCGGCGCGTCTCGTCACTTCCCCTTATAGTACTAAGAGCCTAACCAAGCCTCGCTTTGAGTTCCACTCCATCGGCAGACTTGCAAAAAATTGAAAAATCCCAAGCGCTGATTGGTGCCTCACTGTGAATGCCGAATCATCAGCGAGCCTACCCATGTCAGATAATCCCAAACACTGAGTGGTGTCAGGTGCGCAAGTGTGTGCACAATCACTGGAGAAAGAATTAATCATGAATTGCAATAAACCGCTGGCTGGAAGGGGGTATGAGTTCGGGTATCTGGGAACCATAGAACTCATATGGAGATAGGTACCCCAAAAAAAAGCAAATAAAATGTCAACAAATTACTAAAATTGTCAAGTCAACCAGTGCGATCCGTGTCACAGACCGGACATGAATTGACTTGAGCATAAGGGGACATTATGCTCATGTTAAAAATTGCAAAAAGATATATAAATGAAAATAGAAAATAGAAATAAAATAAACTATAGGTAACAGAGCTGTGTATCCTTACGAACACACAGAAGTCATACCTATATTGTATAAATAAAATAAAGGCAAAAAAGTCTCAAAATAATCCTAAACAAATAGGTCCCATCTAGCAGCATGGTCCGTGTCGCAGACAGGAACCGGCTTATAAAAGACATAAGGAGACATGTCAATGAAAAGCACGGTGGCCACCTAGTGGCTGTATTCAAAATGGCACAGCACTATAGAGCCATGTCAGAAAACTAATCCCAATGGATATATTGAATCAAATGGAACCAATAAACCTAATTGTGACTGTAATAGGACCATAGCCCCACAAATTCGTCTTGAGGAAAATATTGATAGAAAACATTCCAAGAATAGATCCCAAAAGACAAATAAACAATATTTAATAATAATATTGATATTTTTAAATGAATGCTTATTAGTTTTTTATTAAGGAAAAATCGGATGGGCCATAGAAAGATAATAAAGGACGGTATGTTTACCCCGCCACCTCATTAATGGGGCTATGTAGGTGGCCTAGATGGATGGGAAGTCAAAGCATAAGCCTTCAAAAAATTCACCAAGGGCACAGTTTGAACATCGAAATACAATACCATCTCTCAAACGCAGCTCATCCAAGTACCTAGAAATTGGGCTGTATACTTCATGTATATTGGTTAATGGCAAAAAGTTGTATCCCTCCTTAAGAATTATTAATAAACTCAACTCCCAATGGCAAGAATGGCACAGTACACTACACTTCCTATGAACGCTGCTGGGATCTCCAATAGATGGATGGCTCTTACACATATACCGCACAATATCTCTCATATGTAGAGAAGAACAAAAAGAATCCACATAGTAAAGTACATCCCAACTAAATTTATTAAAGAATTGTAGCATATACTCACAAACAGAGAAAAGATGCCAGCGTATTACAGGCACCCGCCAGTCCTCCGTACGTGATGTCACCGCTAAACTCTTTCCTACGCATTTCATCCTAAGAGACATCTTTCGAGGCTCTGCAATAATTTGTGTTCTGGCTATATTTATTAGCTCATCTTTAAGTTTACTGAACAATTATTTGTATCAGCTGCCTGGCCAGTCATTGATCTCTGTTTTGCCTATACATTAAATAAGCAACACTTCTAATTTTTGTTTTTGTATTTTTAGGTTATCAATCTATACATAGAAAGGAAAATAAGTGACAACCAGCAAAGTTCTCCACCACCCCTTCATAAACAGGCCTCATGGCCACTTGCAAATCTTTAGGACAAGAAGGTGGCTTGACCAGCAGCCCCAGAGGTGATGCTGACGATTTGGAGCTGACAGAACTGGGACCACTCCTTGAAACAGGAAGAGAAAGAAATGGGCAGACTCCAGGCTGTGTGAGTAAACAAACTACTTTCTGATATTCTAAAAAACATAAAATATGTAGTAAGTAACAATACTGTAAGGATACCAAGTGCTGATATCCAGCAAAAGCAGGGGTGACCACATCTGTGTAGCTGTACCTGGAGGACTGGACCCAAACTAAGTGCAATAATAAGGTTTACTGATAAAGCAAAAACCATCCAAAACCACAAACCATATACAAGTAATAGTGAAGCACACGTGACCCATGCGTCACAAGTGAAACCTAGTGGAAAAACTAACAAAAAAGCTGACGTACACTATGTACAAAGCAAGTAGAGAGACTGACTAAGGAGCAATCATGTGGAAGATGCAAGAAACAGCAGGTGAGATGGTCAGGAAGGGGACCAGAGCAGTGAACGGGTACGGAGGTAAAGGCAGCAGGATCAGGGTAACGGATTCAAGGCAGCAAGGGTAAAAGTAGCAGGTACAGAAGCAGGATCACTAGTTCAAGAGGAACAGGATGTTTTGCACATAGAGCCTAAGGACTACAGTGCCATAAGCAGGTGCTGTTTTTTTTGACAGTTCCCCCTCTTTATAAAGCAGCAGCTCCAGGACGCTCCAATATGACTTGGGCACAAAAGTAACGGAAAAACTGACAGTCTTTGCTAAGTTATTGGTAAAGTACAAATAAATAGTTCTTGTCCATACAGCTCTTGCAGATTCCCCTCTCCTGTAGTAAAAGGAATTAAGGAGAAGTCTTAACCTCATACATGTCCAATGAGAGGATTTCCCACTGTCTGAGTGCAGAGCCAAGCTGGATGCCTTGCCGCCAAGGTCTGGCAATAGGCTGTGTCCTCTACTAGTGGGATTTAGCGACAGGCTGGTTGCCCTGCCAACCAAATTTGCCACTGCACATGCAACTTCACTTTCCAAGTCCATCAAAGCAATAGGTATCCCAACACTGGGATACCATGGTTCATTTGAAAATTCAGCACAGGGGTCTTTAAACAGCACAGGTACCCCGACACCAGGGTATTAGGAAACTCAGCATCTGGCTAGGTAGCCTGGTCATTAGTAACTGTTCTGCATATTTGAGGAAAGTGGAAAGCTGGCGCTGGACCTGTAGTGTTAGCTCGCTGGTATTGTTATCTTAAAGTATTGATGTTGATGTAAATGATCTGGTTCCCGGGCAGACAGATTCTACACCCTAGAGCGGTGGTCATCAACCCTGTCCTCAGGACCCACCAACAGGCCAGGTTTGCAAGATAACTGAAATACATCACAGGTGATATCATTTGCTGCTCAGTGATTGCAGTATTCTAGTCTGCATCTCCCCAAGGTAATACATAAAACCTGGCCTGTTAGTGGGCCCTGAGGACAGGGTTGATGACCACTGCCCTAAAGTATCTCCAGAGTCTCCGTGGCTTTTAGTGTAATATATCAGAAATTGAAGTGTTTCACCACTGATAAGAGGTCTAGATCTTTTATTTTACTTTTAAAAAAATCAAGTGGAGATTCCAAAAAGTAGCCAACAGGTTTCAGGGGTCCAAGAGCGCCCCCTTCATCAGGGCTAGAAAGAACATAAGAAATTCTCCATGTTAATCTTATAATTCTTGCTCCCCTTTTTATCCAAACTCCTTGAACGTCTGGTCTACAACAGACTGAAGTCACCACCTCGCCAATAATAACCTTCTTGGTCCCCTTCAGTCTGGATTTCACCCTCAACACTCCACAAAAACGTCCCTCATAAAACTAACAAATGATCTACTAACAGCCAAAACCAATGGACACTATTCTGTACTCCTACTCCTGGACCTTTCGGCTGTCTGATACGGTCGACTACCCCACTCCTCAAAAAACTCCACACCTTTTGGTCTCCGTGACTGTACTCTTCGCTGGTTCTCTTCCTACTTATCCAATTCTACTTCCTCCTCTCCTCTTCCTTTCTCTGTTGGGGTCCCCAAGGTTCTGTTCTTGGACCTCTCCTATTCTCGATCCGCACCTCCTCCCTGGGTCAGCTGATTGCCTCACACAGCTTCCAATACTATCTTTACGCCGATGACACCCAAATTCATCTTTCTATCCCTCAGCTCACTCCCTCAGTCTCCTCCCGTATCACTAATTTACTAACAGACATACCAGTCTGGATGCCACACGACTTCCTCAAACTCAATCTATCCAAAACCGTGCGCATAATTATTTCTCCCCCACGTGCCCCTTCCCCTGATTTCTCTGTCAAGATCGATGGCACAACTATCAGCTCATCCCCACATGCCAAGGTTCTAGTTGTAACCCTGAACTCTGATATATCCTTTGGGCCCGATGTTCAATTACTGTCCAAGTCTTGCCTCCTGAACCTCCGCAACCTCTCCAAATACACCCCTTTCTAACCAAGGACCCCATAAAGCTCCTAGTTCAGTCCCTGGTCATCTCTTGCCTCAACTACTGCAATTCCCTTCTCATTGGCTTACCTTTACATAGGCCATCACCTCTTCAGTCTGTTATGAATGCTGTTGCCAGGATCATCTACCTTACAAACCGCTCTGCGACTGCTACTACTCTGTCAATCCCTCCATTGGGTTCCGCTCCCCCAACATTATAAATTCAAAATAGTATACCAAAAACAACTTGCAAAGCCATCCACAATTCAGCCCCCAGCTACATCACTAGCCTGGTCTCAAAATACCAAACTAATTGTTATCTTAGTTGCACCCAAAACCTTCTGCTCTCTAGCTCCCTTGTCACCTCCTCCCATGCTCGTCTCCAGGACTTTTACAGATCCTCTCCCATCCTAAGGAACTCCCTACCCCAATCTGTCCGATTTATCTCCTACTCTGTTTGCTTTTAGAAGATCCCTGAAAACCCTTCTCTTCAGAGAAGCCTACCCCACCCACACCTAACAACTGTATTTTTATTTTCTCCATCAGATCATCCCCCACAGTTATTACCTTTTTGTATCACTTGACCCTCCCTCCTAGATTGTAAGTTCTAACGAGCAGGGCCCTCTGATTCCTTCAGTATGGAATTGTATTGTAACTGTACTGTCTGCCCTCATGTTGTAAAGCGCTGTGCAAACTGCTGGCGCTATATATATCCTGTATAATAATAATAATATCTCCTTCATGGGGTCATATTTAAAACCAGATAGTCAATAGTATTGGGAGTGTCAAAATTATTACACTAAAAATGAAGACAAATATGACAGGAATACTAAACTTTAACATTTCATAAAAAAAGAAAATTAATAATAATCACTTATTAACTTATTATTAATACTTATTATTTCTAATATACTGACCTATAGGAAGGATATGCCGCTCACCAAGCCTACAGACCTCATCTGAGTGCTACCACCCTCTGGGATTGATTTCAGGTGCAGGCTTTGCACAAGTCTATGGAAATGAAGAAATCCTGGACTGCCGCACTCTGAAGAAAGACATCTTTATTTATAAATTGTTAAAATCCAAAAACAGCCACCTCACAGGGACATTGTATAGCAGTAGCTAACACGTTTCACATCAATAGATGCTTACTCATAGCTGAAATAGTATACTGACCTAATAAGAATAATTCTGTAAAATTGAGTAAAAACATTTATGTGCATAACTTGAACCATACATTATACAATCTGATTGTACAATTGTAAAACGATAAAAAAGCAATAATGATACTAGTAATGATGATAAGACTAAATTATAAAATAATTCATACATCATACATTTAAAATATGGACCTAATGTGAAAAAATGTATAGAAATGTGTAAAAAATATCCAGAAAGCTGATATGAGCTACACACTGTACAATCTCTATCTCTGAAGCACACGTGACTTCACCCCCCCCCCCCCACACACACACACCCCCCCCCCCCACACACACACACCCCCCGACTTAAAAAACCTTGTGCCTTATTAGGATAAATCCAAAAGACCCGATCCCTTCCCTTGGTGGTGGATTCAAATAAGTATTTAGAAGATTGGATGAGTAGATGTGATTGCAGTAGAGCGAGGCTGGGGTACTGAGAATCCCAAACACAGAATGGCAGGAGTCGGGCAGAGACTGATTAAGGTACAGATTGGTCTTGAACTGGTATGGATGGCAACAGGCTGAATTGGAATGGCTGGTATAGAGACAAGCTGGTGGTAAGTAGACTTTGGCTTTTTCCTGGGCATTCCCCAGACACTTGTTGGTATAGAGACAAGCAGGGCAGGCACAGCTGGCACATACTGAACAAAATCAGTGGATATAAGTAGGAAGCTGGCACAGGAGCAATTGGCATGAAAACCAACTGGACAGGATCAACAACCACAGGCTGGACTGGAGCAACTGTCACTGGAAGATTCTGAACTGAAGCTGCTGACATGGAGGCAGACTTGCCTAAAGCAACTGGCAGGGGAACGGGCTGGACTGTGGAGCAGCTGGCAGGGGAACGGGCTGGACTGTGGAGCAGCTGGCAGGGGAACGGACTGGACTGTGGAGCAGCTGGCAGGGGAACGGGCTGGACTGTGGAGCAGCTGGCAGGGGAACGGGCTGGACTGTGGAGCAAGCTGGCAGGGGAACGGGCTGGACTGTGGAGCAACCTGGCAGGGGAATGGGCTGGACTGTGGAGCAAGCTGGCAGGGGAACGGGCTGGACTGTGGAGCAGCTGGCAGGGGAACGGGCTGGACTGTGGAGCAGCTGGCAGGGGAACGGGCTGGACTGTGGAGCAGCTGGCAGGGGAACGGGCTGGACTGTGGAGCAGCTGGCAGGGGAACAGGCTGGACTGTGGAGCAGCTGGCAGGGGAACGGGCTGGACTGTGGAGCAGCTGGCAGGGAAATAGCTGGACTGGCTTGGAGGCAGGTTGGTCTGAGGCTTGAAGGCAGGTGGGTTGATAAATGGCTATCAATATTACAGGCACAATGTCAGCTGGTGGCAACACACACTCTTCGGAGGCTGAAAAGAGAAAAAGGTCCAACTGTATGGAGGCTGGAACAGATACAGGATTTGGCTGAACAATGGTTGAGACAGAGTGGACAGAGACAGAATTGTGTGGGTTCGAAAAAAACTTTTGTTTCTTTTTAGGTTTGGACAGTAGTCCTGTGGGTAGGGTTTCGATTAGGTTGCAGGGTTTCGGTTAGGTTGTTCTATTGGCAGGAAAGTTGGAACAGCAGTGAAAATCTGAGAGGGAAAAGTATCAGGACAAGGTGTCTGAGAGGTTACCATGGGTAATAGGGCTGTGGAAAGAGCCTTCAGTGACTGATTACAAGGACTGTACAGCTAGTGCGAGTAGGAACAAGAAGCTATGGAGTAGTATACTGATTTGATATGGTTCTAAGTAGGGTTGCACTGCTACCACTTTTTTAAGTGTTTTAAGAGTCAAAGTACCGATACTTCTTTTTCAAGTACTTGCCGATACTGATACTTTTTTTTTTTTTTTTTTTTGTCATGTGACAGTGGCACTAATATGCAGACTGATAGGTGGCACTGATGAGGCATGGACTGTGTCAGTAGTTTTTTTTTTTTTTTTACAATTTTTATATATATTTTTTTTTAAATGCTTTCTTTCTTGTTCATACATCACGAGACACAGAGCCTTTAATTACTAAGTGGGTTAGATAGTCACCATCAGGTGAATGGACACTGGCAACCCTAATTACAAGGCGAGTTCCTCCCCTATATAACCCCTCCCATATGGAGAGTAGCTCCGTTTTTTTTGCCAGTGTCTAAGGTGGTTGGTCACATTGAAGATGTGCTAAGAAGAGAGCTCTGTTTGATGGTCTCTGTGGGGGGCCTAGGAGCTATAAAAGCGGATCCATACCTCGGGCCAATAAATACGCCTAAGATGGATGGTACCCGGGCCTCGTGAAAGAAGAAACGAGGTTTTACCTGTAATGTCTCTCTTTGAGAACTGGGCTCTGGGATCCAGCACTTTGGGCACAAATTAAAAGCTGCACGAAGAGTTTTCTGGCAGAGTCTTCTACAGGTCGAGGGAAGAGGATCCTGTAAGTAGGAACCCAGAACCCTGAAGGTTGGCACAACATTACCAGCTGTGATGGGTGAAGGTTGGATCTGTCTGTTCTCAGCAGTTTCCTGTGGCGGGGATAAGGTAAGTGAAGACAATCCTAGGTATCTACCTTAAGGATTATCTTCTACGAGTAGTTTTCATGTCTTACCTGGTTTCCGCCACTAGAGGGAGTAACAGACATACCTGGTGTTTACTTGCATGCCTTCCAGGATACAGGATCAGTGAAGCTGGTCTATGAAGCCGCTAACCTCCTCCACTGCAGGCTCCCCACTGAAAGGGGGGATCCCACGTAGCCTTGGGGTCCCACGTAGTCCTCCGGAGGTCTCCTTTCTGCCGCCCAGCCGCTGCCATGATGGTCCTACATGCGCGCTCACTTTTACGGCTCATTCGGTGGGGAAGGAGGGGGGCGTGGTTGCGGGCACCATGCACGGCACATCAGTGCGCAGGCGGCAGTGTTTAAAGCCCAGGACGCCGGAGCCCCTCTAAGTGGTGGGACACAGAGGTATGGGCAGTATGCATCTCAGTGGATTCAGATCCAGACATACCAAAGACACCTACTCGGCATCAGGTTGTGCAGACTAAGCTAATGATTATATTGTAAGACTAAGGCACTACAGTGATTGCATCTATACTAGTACCTCTGCTTTTGCAGCTTAGGACTATGTCTCCCCGTAAGAGGGCTTCAGGAGCAGGTAAAAGAGGCACTAAGAAGTCACCGCCTAGATCTAGGGGTTCTGGACATGCCTGCAAGATACCATCCCCCCCTGAAAGACTGGAGGCAGCCTCACAGGAGTCATTGCCCCTGTCATGCTTTGTAGTCTCTCCCAATGTTGCAGCCCCTGTGTATGTCACTGAAGGCACTATGTAAGCTGCATTGGATGGTTTAGAAGGAAGGATTGCTACTTTAATCACAACTTCCTTAAAGAGTAGCAGAAAACGGCATAGATCACCTGCCTCTGCTGTAGGTTCCTTATCAGATGAGCTATCTGATAATGATGAAGTATCCCTATCCGGGGATGGGGATTAGGAGTAGTCGGACGATTGAGGGGATGAGGAGAAGCTCTCTTCTTCCTCTAAGGCCCTCAAGGTGCAGGTGCAATATTATACTGATTTGGTGCGTGCCACATAGAAATTGCCCTCTGCTGAGGCTGCCATATCCTCTGTTTCCTCCTTGGGATCCCGGAAATCCCCACAGGCTGCGTATACCTTCCCAATTCATCCCTTGCTGGAGAAATTGTTGTATGAGGACTGAGTTCACCCAGATAAGCTATTTTCTCCTCCTAAGAAGTTTTCACTTTTATCCGGTAGAGGAAAAATTCACCAAGAAATGGGGGGTGCCAGCAATTGATGCGGCTGTTTTCTGTGTGAATAAAAGCCTGACCTGCCCTGTGAACAATGCTCGGGGGTTCAAAGATCCAACCGACAAAAAGCTGGAATCTTTATTTAAAGCCTCCTTTTCTATGGCTGGCGCTGTGGTCCAACCTGCAGTCACAGCAGTTGGCGTGTGCAAAGGAACAAATGAAGCAGGTGGTTAACCTCCTCCCCACTAAACAGGTCAAGGTTTATGCAGACCTTCCTAAGGCCTTATGTTTTACAGTTGATGCCATTATGGATTCTGTTCAGTAAGCATCCCGCCTTACTCTCCTGCTGGTACACATGCACAGGTCCCTTTAGCTTAAGCATTGGGCAGCTGAGGCTTCGTGCAAAAGATTTTTGACTGGGTTCCCGTTTCATGGGGAACGCTTGTTTTGGGGATGATTTGGACAAATATATCCAGAGGATTACCGGGGGCAAGATCACTTTGTTGCCGGTTAAGAACAAGAGTAAACATCCCTCGTTTAGACGTTCTCTTTCCCCAGCCCGTGGAGCCTGGGCCTCCCCAGTCCAATACTAGGGGAAAGGTCAAAGGCCAGGCCCAAGGGCAGAAAAAGTCTTGGGGTCCAAGATCTGTTAAGCAGAACCCCAAAGCCTCCTTATGAAGAGCCGCCCCCGCTCGGCCGAGTGGGGGGGAAGGCTGCTGCGGTTTGCAGACGCCTGGCGGGAAGAGGTTCAGGACAAATGGGTAACCTCCACAGTGCCTCTGGGCTACAAGCTGGAGTTTCCGCCATCCCGCTTACTAAGGTCAAGAGTCTCCAGAGATCCAGAAAAAAGGAGGCCCTTGCTTCTGGCCTTAGAACGCCTGTTATCCCAAGGGGTGATTATAGAAGTAGCCCCAGAAGAGCAAGGCTCGGGGTTCTACTCTAACCTCTTTACGGTTCCAAAACCAAACGGGGATGTCGGACCTATTCTAGATCTAAAAGACCAGAATCAGTTCCTAAACATTCTTTCTTTCCGCATGGAGTCAATCCACTCGGTGGTTTCCACCCTTCAGGGAGGAGAATTTCTGGCATCGATAGACATCAAAGATGCATATTTACATGTGCCAATTTTCCGTGCTCACCAAAGGTTTCAAAGGTTTGCAGTGGAGCAGTGCCACTTCCAGTTTGTGGCCCTACCTTTTTCGATCTTGCTACTGCACTTCGGGTGTTTACGAAGGTTCTAGCCCCGCCCCTGGCAAAGCTAAAGGCTCGAGGCATAGCAGTAACAGCTTATCTGGATGATTTGCTACTCGTAGAACAGTCTGTAGCACGCTTAGACTGCAATGTGCTCAGTACAGTGAAGTATTTAGAGTACCTAGGCTGTGTCCCCAATCTAGAAAAATCCTCCTTAAAAATCCTCATCCTTCCAAAGAAAGGGAGGCCGGTGAGGGGCGTAGTAATAAGGTAAATATTCTGAGGATACACTGAGGCCGAAAGGCAACTCCTGCAAAAAACATAACAGTAAAAAGGTTGTATAGTAGGGTATCATATTTGCTTCAAAGTAAAAAGCATTAATTATGTTTAATTAAATGGAAACTCATTTTGTGTGCAAATATTAAATCATACCTTAAGGTTGTTAAGAAGCTCAGCGGCTGATGTTGCTAGTGTGTGGATAGTAACTATAATAGTGACAAAATAAATAAATCACTTATTTCGTTGATTGAGTAACTAGTTTTAAATATTATGTAGAAACATCATAAATGGACTACCTAAATTTATAGAAGGCTGTTGTCCTTATTTAGGAAACAGAGATTAACTAACAATATCAATACAATAATTTTTATTTTTTTACTAAAGCTCAGGGCCTTTTTTTACTCTTTATTATTTAGAAATACATTCTAATAAACTAACTTACTCTGCCCCAAGGCTATAGTGATATGGCAATTATGATAGTGCATTTATGATGTTTCTACATAATATTTAAAACTAGTGATTTATTTATTTATTTTGTCACTATTATAGTTACTATCCACACACTAGCAACATCAGCCGCTGATCTTCATAACAACCTTAAGGTAAAAAAATAAAAATTATTGTATTGATATTGTTAGTTAATCTCTGTTTCCTAAATAAGGACAACAGCCTTCTATAAAATTAGGTAGTCCATTCATGATGTTTCTACATAATATTTAAAACTAGTTACTCAATCAACGAAATAAGTGATTTATTTATTTTGTCACTATTATAGTTACTATCCACACACTAGCAACATCAGCCGCTGAGCTTCATAACAACCTTAAGGTATGATTTAATATTTGCACACAAAATGAGTTTCCATCTAATTAAACATAATTAATGCTTTTTACATTGAAGCAAATATGATACCCTACTATACAACCTTTTTACTGTTATGTTTTTTGCAGGAGTTGCCTTTCGGCCTCGGTGTATCCTCAGAATATGTACCTTATTACTACGCCCCTCACTGGCCTCCCTTTCTTTGGAAGGCTAAGGGAGGATTCATTTCCTCCCTTACTACTATTAGAAAAAATACACACTATCTGAATGAATCCTTACTTCCATCTAAGTATGGATACAAAATAATTTTCCACCGAAAACCACCACTTTCTTTTGGAACCAAGAATATATCTGGTAGACAGACCATGTTGTTGCTGCTGTTTTTAATTAGAATTACATGGAATGCTAAACCAGCAATACATTACAATAATGTAAGTGCAAGAAATATGGAAACCTTATTGAGAATTGTTGTATTTATACATATGCTTAAATACTTATAGTTGCTTTCTCTATATATTTCTTTTTTTAGAATAGAAATGTCTCTAGTTCACACCCACCCCTGAGGAAGGAGGTTCACACACTCCAAACGCGTCGGGTGCAAGAGTACTTTCTAACCTTGTATATTGTTGTAAAAAATGCTTTTGTATGCATTCCAAATAGTAGATGTTACACCATTGTTGTGTTTTTTGAAATTCAATAAACCTTATTTGTATTAATATACTTCTAAATCTTTTATGTGCCTTAAAAGTCCACCATTAGGGGGTTCTTGTTTTTGTCTAGGATTTTACAGGTAAGCTGTTTTAAAAATCCTACTTTTTCTTGGTGGGGGGGGGGGGTGTCAGTGTTTTGTTTTTTGCTTATTATTATTATTACAATTTTAGTTTAAATATTTATTACAATGTTTCCCTGAGGAGCCGGAGGAGCAAAGGGAGGATCGCACAGAGGAGGACACGGGGAACTGGAGGAGCTCATGGCGGAGGACATGGGGGGGAACCGGAGGACGACACGGAGGGGGACTGGACTGGAGCGCAGGGAGAACACAGAGGACAACACAGGGGACAGTCAGGGGTGATCGGTGTGGCGGTGGGGGAGTTACATTCACTGATCTCCCTGTGTGGCTTTCAATAAAGCAGCTGAAAGCAGCGGTTGTGGGGGGGGGGGGGGAGTGAGATAGGAGGAGAAGCAGCAAAGCGGCTGTCAGATGCTTTATTGAAAGCCACACAGGGAGATCGGTGAATCAGTGATTGTAACTCCCCCACGGCTACATCGATCGTGCCTGATTGTCCAGGTATCGGCTCAAGCATCGGAGCATTTGCACGAGTAGAAGTACTCGTGCAAACACTCAGTATCGGCACTGATACTGCTATCGGTGCAGCCCTAGTTCTAAGTAAAGTTTGCTCAGCTGCAGTGGTGTTGTTATGGGTAACAGAGAAGATCTTTGGAATCTGGTGTCTAATTGCAGGAATACATTGGTGTAAGTTGCCAAGTAATGATTGGTGTGGGGGTTAAGCAAAACCTAGCTTGCAGTTTCCTTGTCTGACTAGAGAAATGTATCGCATTGATATATATATATTCCAGCAAAGCCCCCTGAATGCTGAAAAATGTTCAAGAAAGTGGGGTTTATCATCTTTAAAGAAGTACAGGGAAAGCTCGTTTGACTGTACTCCTGTGGATCACAAGAGTACAGTTTGTTCTGCGCTCTGTTTTTCAGCAGGGAGCGGGCTGAGATTCCACTCTCTGCTGAGGTCACAGAGTTGGTCCAAGGCTCCACGTCATCACGACCACGGAATCGGGATCCGCCTAGATCCCTGGACCGACACCCGGCTCCTCCTCTCAGAGAGCCTGAGCTGGCTGCTCCTGCCCCCTCCACAGCTCAGCGCTCCAGTGAGCGAGGAGGGGGGGCAGAGCAGATACTGGCGACTGACAATCACCAGCTCTCTGTTCGGAACTGTGAGAACTGAGTGATCGGCGGTGTTCGATCACTCCGCTCTCTGTGTAGAGGCACCGTTGGGACAGATGCATCATCAGACCGATTCTCTGCATCCACCTAAGTAAGTATGAATAAAAAAAAAAAAACTAAAACACATACTTCTCTTTTAACAGCCACACGTGAGATGCCCTAAAGGGAAGAGAAAAATCATCACCACCATTGGGGTTACCAGACAGAATCATTTCAGGAATGAACGACATTAAAATATTCCAGCAGCTTCTAACTAACTAGTTAAATCCTGCAATATCCAGAGGCATTATTCTCTATTCTCTGATGCTACTGACGCATAATATATTGAGCAAAATTATAAACGCAACACTTTTTTGTGTTTGTGTTTTGTTTTTTATGAGCTGAAAGCAAAGATCTACGACTTTTTCTGTGTACACAAAAGGCCTATTTCTCTCAAATATTGTTCACAAATCTGTCTAAATCTCTGTTAGTGAGCACTTCTCCTTTGCCAAGATAATTCGTCCACTTCACAGGTGTGGCATATCAAGATGCGGATTAGGCAGCATGATTATTGCACAGGTGTGCCTTTGGCTGGCCACAATAAGAGGGCACTTTAAAATGTGCAGTCTTACTGTATATGGGGGGTCCGAAAACCAGTCAGTATCTGGTCTGACCACCATTTGCCTCACACAGTGCAGCACATCTCCTTTGCATAGAATTGATCGGGTTGTTGATTGTGGCCTGTGGAATGTGGGGATCCATTATGAGGGGGAACAGATAGAGAGAGCAGGATCAGCGTAACAGGTTCAAAGCAGCAGTGATTTAGGTTATCATGTACAGAATTAATCAAGATCACTAGTTCAAGGATAACAGGATGTTTGGCAAAACAGGGCAGAATGCTATAAAAAGCTAAATGAGGGGTTAAAATACCCTCCCGACAGCCAGCATCAGGGGCGGACTAATTCCAGGAACCTGCTGGCTGCTGGGAGATGCTCGCTGATGGTTGATGAAACTACACCTTTCAGGTTTGAGGATTGCAGTTCCAGCAAGAGGAGCTTTGGTTGTGCTGGTAGGTACGTATCAGTGTTGTACTTCTGCAACTGTCTGCACAGACTGGCAATTTGTTGCGGAGTGGTGGACAATGGAAAATAATTTTATTGCTACAAATCAATATCTGTAAATAAATAACAGACTTACTAAATACCTTTGCAACTCTACAGCTAGAGAGTACCAAAGCAAAGTGCCACAGATAAGCTTTTGGCAATTTAAATGTTTGCCCACAGACAGGCAATGGTCCCCCCTAAAAACAGCTTCTGCTCATCCACAAATACACTTGGACCCTGGCACTCCACCTTGGACACATTTTCCGACGTGACAAGATACTTTCCTCTTTTTTTAGTAGACAGAAAAGATGTCTTTGATCACTTACTGAGGGCACAGGAGACCTCTAGGTTGTCGGACCCATGGGGTTTATTTTTTTAATTTGCTGGGTGTGTGCAATTGAATCACTTGTTATGTTCATTAACCACGTAAGTACCAGCCTGTAAAATCTGTTCATTGCCAGGCCATTTTTCAGTTTTTAGAGCTGTGATAGTTTGACAATTACTCTGTCATGCAATGATATACCTTATTGAGTTTTATAAAATTATTTTGAAACATCTGTTGGTGGCATTTAACAACTGATTTTTTATTTTTTTATTTTTTACTATAAAAAGAAAAAGTTAAAACATTTTGAAGATCAAAAAAAAAGTTTCCCTTACCTTCTGTTAAAATAAAAATGCCAGAATAGTATGAAAACTCCAAAAATGACCTTTTTCTTTGGAAAGCATACACCCCAAGGTAATCTCGTTTTCTGCCATAATTTTTGGCGGGTAAACACAGATACCTCAGGGGTGCTCAACCTTTTGAAGAACGAGGGCCATCTAAGTGATTCAATAACCAATCGCAGGCCACAATGAACTATGGAATTTCCCATTGTTCTGAGCCCATAATAAGGCTGCTTTCACACTGATGCGCTGCAATTTACCTGCACCACGGGTGCAGCGCAGTACACCTGCGGGTTTCCTGTGGGTTAGCTGCACTGAGCCATAGACTTTACATGTTAGTGCACCAAACCCACAGGTTGTTATAGAAGTCTATGGCTCAGTGCAGCTAATCCGCAGGAAAGCCACAGGTGCACAGCGCTGCACCTGAGGATCCGTATGAAAACAGCCTAATAACACTTTTTTTTTTTCTTAGTGCTAAGTGCTAATATACCAATTGCAGAAGTGCAGTGTATGTTTGATACACTGACCTCTTCCGATTCCGGCTTCTGCTGGCATCACTCTCCAGGCTGCTAGAAAGGTCCCAGGCGAAGTGCACTTGGTATCGCTCCATCTGAGATAGGAGCCGACACTACAGAGGACGTATCGGCTTCTGAGATTCCTGATCCTTCCACCGCCCCCTGCTTCCCCTGCTTCTGGCATCATGAACTCTGATGCTCTGGAATGATAGGCCAGCAACCCGTTGATCGTGATCTCAGCTTGCTGACCCATCAACCCAAATCATGGGTATTCGCTTCCTTTGTTCGAGGTCACCAGCCACATTGGAAGGCTACGGGGCCATAGGTTTAGCACCCCTGAAATACACTATTGTACAGGTAATACACACAGGAAGCAAGAAGTAATGGGGTTAATATACTGGTCACATACAGTAACAGGGTGAAGATAAAGGCGTTAATGTACAGATGGGCAGGATAAGGGAATTGAGGGGTTAATTTACAGATCACATGGAGACTGCATTGTAACTAGTATGTGTATGTAACTAGTATGCTGCTGCTCAATTCATTTTGACCACAGCGATCACATGTTACCTAGCCCTTTAGATCAGCTGGGGACAGTGTCTGTCCAGGCGTCTAATGACATACCTCCGTAGACCCAGTCTGTCTGGATAGCATGGTTACCCATTTGACTTGGCACCATCCATGGGAGTAAAGTGATTCCTAAAGTGATTCTTAAATTCTTAAAGTGATTCCAAAGGCAGAAGGTTACTTACCTGAGCCCCATCTCGATCCAGTAATGTAAATGAGAGCAGAACCTCTCCAGGGTCTCTCCCTCCTCATAGGCTCACACAGCAGCAGGAGCCATTGCTGCTGTCAATCAAGAGAGAGTGGGGCCGAAGCCACACTCTGTGTGTGAATGGACGATGTCCATTCATAGAAGCGCGGCCCTTGAGCCCCCATAGCAAGACGCCTGCTATTTGGGGCACTCGGCAGGGGGGAGGAGCCAGGACCGCAAATGGGGGACCCAAAAAGAAGAAGATCAGGGCTGCTCTGTGCAAAACCATTACACAGAGCAGGTAAGTATAATATGTTTGTTTTATTTTTGTTTGTTTGATTTTTTTTTTTTTTTTTTTTTTAACCACTTAACCTCCAGATTTACCACCCTTCATGATCAGGCCATTTTTGTGCTATACAGCACTGCGTTACTTTGACAATTGGGGGGACATGCAATGCTGAAACTAAATGCGATTTATGTCCTTTTTTTTTTTTTTCCATAAATAGGTTTTTATTTTTATTTGTTATTTTTTTGACGCACTGTCACTGTACTAATGACACTGGCTGGGAAGGGGTTAACATGAGGAGCGATCAAAGGGTTAATTCTGTGCCTAGTCATTGTTTTACTATACCGTGTTAGATGCTTTTACTAGGGTAAGAGACGGAATTTATTCCCTGCTTCGCAGGGACACAAACTCCATCCCTTCCCTCCTGTCATAACAGCGATATACCTTGTTTACATAGACAGATCACAATTCTGTGTCTCTACCTGACGATCGGCAGGTGCCGGAAGACATTGAGTACCCTGCACCTGCCGATCAGCTTTTGCTGTGTGTAATCACAGCGGAAGTGAGCCGGCGCGCATGCATGCTCCCCACCCGAAAGTGTTGGATCTGGTATATATACGTGATCCGGCACACAGGTGCCGCCCTGTAGCAGTGAAACTGCTATAGTGTGGACCTGAAGCAGTTAATTACAACCTTTTAGAATCACTTTGAACTCTTCAATAAACACAGCAGTTGAATCCAACAAAATTTGACCTCAGATAAGTACAATACAGATTTCGTTTTTTCCCATCTTTTAAAGTGTAAGAAGACAATGACTTTCCTAAGCCCTGTCTCTACAAAGCACTAACACTGACTAAGGCCCCTTTCACACTGGGGCGGTAGGGGGCGTCGGCGGTAAAACAGCGCTATTTTTAGCGCTGTTTTACCGCGGTATTCGTCCGCTAGCGGTGCGGTTTTAACCCCCCGCTGGCGGCCGAAAAAGGGTTAAAACCCCTCGTATAGCGCGGCTATAGCCGCGCTGTCCCATTGATTTCAATGGGCAGGAGCGGTGAATACACCGCTCCTTCACTGCTCCAAAGATGCGGCTCGCAGGAGATTTTTTCTTCTCCTGCCAGCGCACCGCTTCAGTGTGAAAGCCCTCGGGCTTTCACACTGAACAAACAGCGGAGGCTGTTTAGGGGCAGTTTGCAGGCGCTATTTTTAGCGCAATAACGCCTGCAAACCGCCCCAGTGTGAAAGGGGCCTAAAGGAACATGGAAAAAATAGGGAGGATCTAGTTAGGATTGAACTAACTAGCATTAAACAGAAATTGGGATCGAAGAAGGAGATGTCAAATTACACAAGCAAACAAGTAGTAGTGGCCCTTCCAGTAGTAACCTGATATAGTGAAATACAATATAAAAAATACATAACACTCCCCTCTTGAAATCTTTTTAGATTTCAGTCTAAGACAATATAAGTCCATGAACATGGGTGTACTGTCCTCCTGGACCTGGAGTACACAAAGAAAAGAGAGAAAAGCATGCAAACCTATATGCATAGATCAAAAACATCAGATAAAATCTGTGGTTATCTTTGACATTGCAGTCTTGATACCTAAAACATTCCTTGAAGGCATCAAGTCACTTCTCCATGGGTAACTGCAGCTTAGGCCAAGCCTTTGGTGCAGAAATGAATTATCAACGTCTTTGGGGTTCTCACTGGGATTCTGTGTGTGAAGGAATGTTACTGTTTTGCAGTTACCATCTATAGTTCCATTGATGACAGGACTAGATTAAGGTTGAAGGTATTTCACTGAGGGCAACTCTTCTGAAATAGTTAGTGATTTAAAGTTGTTAGTTACACAGTCCATGAACTGATGAACATCATGTTATCTTGCAAGTAAATAAGTAAAAAACTGCGCTAAGAAATAACACCATAAACACACATATAAAGCAACAATTTCCTGTGGAATATAGACACAGTTCAAAGCAAATAAAAATATACAGAATCGCGCTAAATAATAAATTATGTAAAAACAGGATAAACTGGTCTAAACCAGAGTGATTCTGTCAAGAAAAGTGATAAAAAAATAGTGAGTCTTGAATATTCCTAGTGATGAGCTTCATCATTCACCACCCTTAAAGTGCTTTCACCAAAAGCTGAAATACTCGCTTACCAGCTTTTGTGGACCCCTCATTACAAGGATTATGTCAGTGAACATGTCCCCATGGGGTGCCACATCCAAACTAATTAGACACAAGAAGGTATCCCCTAAATGGACTTTTAAGGCACTAATGTAGATTAATAGAAAAAGTGTAATTTATTAAATATAGTATATAAAATAAAAACAAAATATATTGGAATGATTACAGTTGCTGTGTACAAAATACAAAATCACCACCAAGATTGCACATGAAATTCTCGTAATTCATCCGACTCGTTTCAGAGTATCAGTGTCTCTTTCTTCAGGGGTGTTATGAGGAGGTCAATCATGAATCTACAATATAGTGGTTGCAAAGAATCAGGGAAATATATATGTATAACAATCAACAATATATCATACATGCATCTTTAAATTGAATGTAGGTTGACAACTTCAGCCCCGGAAGATTTGACTGCTCAATGACAAGGCAATTTTTTGTGATACGGCACTGCGTCGCTTTAACTGACAATTGCGCTGTCGTGCTACGTTGTACCCAAACAAAATCAACGTCCTTTTTCCCACAAATAGAGCTTTCTTTTGGTGGCATTTGATCATCTCTGCGGTTTTTATTTTTTGCGCTATAAACAAAAAAAGACCAACAATTTTGAAAAAAAACACTATTTTGTACTTTTTGCTATAATAAATATCCCCATTTTTTTTTTTTTTTTAAAAAAGCTAATTTTTTCCTCAGTTTAGGCCGATTTGCACTCTACATATTTTTGGTAATTAAAATCGCAATAAGCGTATATTGATTGGTTTGCTATAAAAATGCACTGATTACTGTGTAAATGTCACTGGCAAGAAAGGTGTTAAACACAAGGGGGCGATCAAGGGGTTAAGTGTGTTCCCTCAGTGTGTTCTAACTGTAGAGGGGATGGGCTCACTAGAACATGACAGAGATCACTGCTCTCGATCACTGGGAGCAGTAGATCCCTGTCATGTTGCTAGGCAGAATAGGGAAATGCCTTGTTTACATAGGCATCTCCCCGTTCTGCCTCTCTGTGCCACAATCGCGGGCCACCGGCGGACATCGAGTCTGCGGGACCACTTTGACCGCCGATGACACAGTGATGTACAGTTACGTAGTTTTGCGCACCCGTGCCACTTTGCCGACTTATATCGACGTGAGCTGGTCGGCAAGTGGTTAAAGTGTTACTAAACTCAGTAATATGAAAATAGTTCATCTGCCCACCCACAGTGTCCACAGCTTATAAATCTTCTTTTTACATTAAAATACTGCCACTATATACCCTTTTTGGCTGATCTGTATACCACGGTCATGTAATAACCTGCAGCGTTTGTCCAGAGCTGTGTTTTCAGGTAGGAGGAGATTTCTCTTACAGCCTGTATACATGCCCACATGTGTGATGTCAAAAAAAAATCCCAAGAAATTCTTTAAGTATGTTAACAGTAAAAAAGGGAGGACAGACCATATTGGCCCCATAAAGAATGAGGAAGGACATCTGGTTACAAAGGACCGGGAGATGGCGAAGGTATTGAATATATTCTTTTCCTCAATCTTCACGAGGGAATCGGGGGGCTTCAGTAACCAAAACTGCAGTGTTTATCCTCATGATGCATCACAGGAAGCACCTCCATGGTTAACAGAGGACAGAATTAAAATTAGACTTGGGAAACTTAACATTAATAAATCACGGGGACCAGATGGCTTGCACCGGAGGGTACTTGGGGAACTCAGTCAAGTAATTGCCAGACCATTGTTCCTAATTTTTACTGACAGTCTACTGACAGGAATGGTACCAGCTGATTGGAGAAAAGCCAATGTAGCACCAATATTTAATAAGGGCCCAAAATACATCCCTGGGAATTACAGACCAGTTAGCCTAACATCAATAGTATGTAAACTCTTGGAGGGGATGATAAGGGACTATATACAAGATTTTAGTAATGAGAACGGTATCATTAGCAGTAATCGGCATGGATTCATGAAGAATCATTCTTGCCAAACCAATCTATTAACCTATGAGGAGGTGAGTTGCCATCTAGAAAAAGGAAGGCCAGTAGACATGGCGTATCTGGATTTTTGCAAAAGCATTTGACACAGATCCCCATAAATGTTTACTGTACAAAATAAGGTCCGTTGGCATGGACCAGAGGGTGAGTACATGGATTGAAAACTGGCTACAAGGGCGAGTTCAGAGGGTGGTGATAAATGGGGAGTACTCAGAATGGTCACGGGTGGGTAGTGGAGTCCCCCAGGGTTCTGTGCTGGGACCAATACCCTATTTAATTTGTTCATAAACGACCTGGAGGATGGGGTAAACAGTTCAATCTCTGTATTTGCGGATGATACTAAGCTAAGCAGGGCAATAACTTCTCCGCAGGATGTGGAAACCTTGCAAAAAGATCTGAAAAAATTAATGGGGTGGGCAACTACATGGCAAATGAGGTTCAATGTAGAAAAATGTAAAATAATGCATTTGAGTGGCAAAAATATGAATGCAATCTATACACTGGGGGGAGAACCTCTGGGGGAATCTAGGATGGAAAAGGATCTGGAGGTCCTAGTAGATGATAGGCTCAGCAATGGCATGCAATGCCAAGCTGCTGCTAACAAAGCAAACAGAATATTGGCATGCATTAAAAAGGGGATCAACGGCAGAGATAAAACGATAATTCTCCCGCTCTACAAGACTCTGGTCTGGCCGCACCTAGAGTATGCTGTCCAGTTCTGGGCACCAGTCCTCAGGAAGGATGTACTGGAAATGGAGCGAGTACAAAGAAGGGCAACAAAGCTAATAAAGGGTCTGGAGGGTATTAGTTATGAGGAAAGGTTGCGAGTGCTGAACTTATTCTCTCTGGAGAAGAGACGCTTGAGAGGGGATAGGATTTCAATATACAAATACCATACTGGTGACCCCACAGTTAGGGTTGCCACCTGCCCGGTTTTGACCCAGACAGTCCGGGTTTGGACACCTGTGCCCCGGGTTTCCACCTGCCGGAAACCCGGGCACACATATCAACCGTCCTGTGGCAGCCGGATTTCTGGCTCCGGCCGCAACAAACCTCTAGAGGGGTGCATGATCATCCCGTCCTGTGCCTGCTATCAATGTTCACACACTGCCTAAACATTGGGGCGCTCTGTGTGTCTGAGCCCAGCTTAGCAAAGGGCAGCGGCGGGTGTCCTGTGATTGGCCGAGCAGGCTGCAGGTCATGTGGGGGACAGACCGGACGGCGGACATGAAGGTTTGTGAATGATTCGCCTGGAGCTGTAGCTGCTGGTCACATGTGGATGCAGGGCTGCCTGCACTGTGTCTGTGGATAACCGCGCCTGCCCTGCATGCTCCAGAGTCCTAACTCACGCTGTGTGTCACTGTCTCCTGAGGTCCGTCTCTCTCATCTGCTCTGTCAGCACCCCCCCCCCCACTTCTCTGTCAGACCCCCCTCTTCTCTGTCAGACTCCCTTCTTTGTCAGACCCCCCCCTCTCTCTTTGTCATCTCTCTCCCCCCTCCCCCTCACTACTGCCTCTCTCTCTGACCTCCCCCTTTTTTACCTCCCTCCCCCCACCTCTTTCCCTCCTCAGGGGGTGAGGGCCCCAATCATTTCTAACAGAAGCCCTGTGAGTAAATGCTCCGGCTCCCACACTTCCTGGCTCGAAGTGGCTCTTGGTAAGGCAGTCTAATGGGGGTCTTTCAGGACGGGGGATACTGATGGGGTTCCCTGATCTAATCAAGAGGGGGACCGATATAAGGGAAGGGGAATCTGAGCTAATGGAGGGAGTCTGTGGGGAAGGGGGTTCTGATTGCTGTTGACCACTTAGAGACCCCCCATTATATCAGCACCCCCCCTTACTTAGAGACCTCTATTAGATAAGGGAAACTCTCTTTAGATAAGCACCCCCTTTAGAGACCCACATTATGATATAAGGATCAGTGTGTCCTTATATCACCCCCGTCTTTAGAGACACCCATTATTTCACAGTCCCCTTACATCAACACCCCCCTTAGAGACTGATCTCTAAAGAGAATCTGATATAGGGGACTCTGATCTTAAAAAAAAAAAAAAAAACACCTAAAAAAAAAAATAAATAAATAAAATTTTAAACATGCAGTGCAACCTCCCCCTATAATTATATTAATTCAAATGTGAAAAAATAAATTGTGAATGATGGTGGAAACCCCTAATGACAATCCAAGTATTAATACACTCCAATCTTATTTAAACATACAATATATGCTGTTCAATCTCAACACACATATAATACTGTATGAATAGTGGTGTAAATCCATTCCACAATGTGCTGTGCTAATATCCAATGTATCTAACGCAAAAGGTGTTTATAAATTGGATATTAGCACAACACATTTTGGAATGGATTTAAACTACTATTCATACACTATTAAATATGTGGTATGCTCCACGCTCAGGATGATAACGGGTTGCAGCCCCCCCCCTATTGGGTTCCCAAGGGAACTTACTGTGAGTAGAGGTAAAAAAGTGGGGTGGTTGGCGCTATCCTATTACACAAAGTAAGTATAAATGAAGGTAGTGGGTAAGTGCCCTGTCTGCAAAGAAAAACAGGGAGTGCCTGTCCTATGAGAACTAAGTTATATATGTGTACCTGTCCTGTAAGGACTAAGTGTGTATATGTGTACCCTCCAGTGGTGGATATCAGCGTAATCACGCACAAGTGTAATTAAACAAATAATCAGTGCATGTGGAGCAAAATAAAAGCAGGTAGTATAAGTGATCAAACAAGAATAAACATAGACACATTTATATATATTTTTTATTATGTGTATCAGGTCAAAAACTGAGACCTAAAACATATACGTGTTACACAAATGTAACTAACCAACTGTCCAACCATATAATTAAAAGTAAAATATAATAAAAATAAAAAATGAAAAATCAAAGTGAAAGTCCCAAAAGATGATAATAAAAGTATAATTCCAAAATGGACAATTATATTCCTTCAGGTGACTTCAGTGCTCAGCAAATCAGGTGACTGGTAGTGCTCCCCCCCGTCAGGTCCCCACTCACCAAATATAGTAACCCCTGCAGGGGTGATGGGCATGTGTGGGTAACCGTGGATGAAACTCCTCCTCAGCTCTTAGTGTCCCATCCGTTGGTCTATCGGGCTCCCGCAGCTGGCTCCACAAAGTCAGGCTTTCACGGCTGTCTCCACACAGTCAGGGGTTAAACACATCGGTCACCATTTGCCCAAAGGTCGCTCCACAATTAGGTCCTCTAGGGTTTAATAACATGTGTCAGTATTCCTTAAATATTGCAGAACGTTTGTGATCCCCCGTCACAACGCGGCTAATGTATAAAATCTTCAAACCAGAGATTTCCCTCCAGTACCATTTTCTATATATATATAAATATATATATTTTTTATTATGTGTATGTTTATTCTTGTTTGATCACTTATACTACCTGCTTCTATTTTTCTTCACATGCACTGATTATTTGTTTAACCATCTCAATACGGTGCACTTTCACCTGCTTCCTGCCCAAGCTATTTTTCAGCTTTCAGCGCTGTCACACTTTGAATGACAATTGCGCGGTCATGCAACACTGTACCCAAATGAAATTTTTATTATTATTTCCCCACAAATAGAGCTTTCTTTTGGTGGTATTTGATCACCTCTGCGGTTTTTATTTTTTTGCGCTATAAACAAAAGAAGAGTGACAAGTTTGAAAAAAACAATATTTTTTACTTTTTGCTATAATAAATATCCAATTTTTTTTTTTTTTAAAAACAATTTTTTCCTCAGTTTAGGCCGATATGTATTCTTCTACATATTTTTGGTAAAAAAATAAGCGTATATTGATTGGTTTGCGCAAAAGTAATAACATCTACAAAATAGGGGATAGATTTATAGCATTTTTATAAACTTTTTTTTTTACTAGTAATGGCAGTGATCTGTGATTTTTTTATCATGACTGCGATATTGTGGCAGACATATCGGACACTTTTGACACATTTTTGGGACCATTCACATTTATACAGCGATCCGTGCTATAAAAAAGCACTGATTACTGTATAAATGTCACTGGCAGGGAAGGGGTTAACACTAGGGGGTGATTGAGGGGTTAATTGTGTTTCTAACTGAAGGGGGAAGGGACTCACAAGGGGAGGAGACCGATCGGTGTTGCTCTATACTGAGAACACACATCGGTCTCCTCTCCTCTGACAGGACGTGGATCTGTGTGTTTACATATACAGATCCACGGTCCTGCCGTGTTACCAGGCAATCGCGTGTGCCCGGCGGACATCTGGCAGCTGGCAGGTGGCAAGCGGTTTATTACACTTGTGCGTGATTACACTTATATCCACCACTGGAGGGTACACCTATACACACTTAGTCCTTACAGGACAGGTACACATATATAACATAGTCCTCATAGGACAGGCACTCCCTGTTTTTCTTTGCAGACAGGGCACTTACCCACTACCTTCTTTTATACTTACTTTGTGTAATAGGGTAGTGCCAACCACCCCACTTTTTTACCTCTATTCATACACTATTGTATGTGTGTGGAGATTGAACAATATGTATGTTTAAATAAGATTGGAGTGTATTAATACTTGGATTATCCTTGGGTTGTTTCCACCATCATTCACAATTATTGGGGTTGTGCTTTTTTTAATTTTATTTTTTTGGGTCTCTAAGGGGATTCTGATCTAATGAGTTCCTTTATGGGGGTCCCCTGTATTATGGAGGGCGTAATACTGACCCCTATATTAAGTGGGTGACACTGACCCTGTGTTATGGGGGGGTGATACTGACCCCTGTATTATGACGCCTAGGATTGCCACCTGTCCGGGGTCCACCTGAATAGCTCAGGTTTTGAATCATGTGTCTGGATTTCAGTCTACCGAAAACCCAGACACATTATTCAGACCGGATTGTGGCTTTCCAAGTAACCGAGATAGTCAGACACCATTTTGTTGCCACCTGTTAAAATCGGCCACACCAACTGTTTGCCGCGGCGTGCTAAGCATGCTGCAATATTGCTCTCCCCCAGGTCTTTAAAATGCTATAGAGTATAGCACAAAAAAATTTGCCATGCGCCACATATTCGGGTCTGGCTTGAAGAAAAGGTGGCAACCCTACCCACAATAGGGATAAAACTTTTTTGCAGAAGGGAGTTTAACAAGACTCGTGGCCACTCATTAAAATTAGAAGAAAATAGGTTTAACCTTAAACTACGTAGAGGGTTCTTTACTGTAAGAGCGGCAAGGATGTGGCATTCCCTTCCACAGGCGGTGGTCTCAGCGGGGGGCATTGATAGTTTCACAAAACTATTACATAAGCACCTGACCGACTGCAACATACAGGGATATACAATGTAATACTGACAAATAATCACACACATAGGTTGGACTTGATGGACTTGTGTCTTTTTTCAACCTCATCTACTATGCAACTATGTAAGATCATGTGACCTGGCTAGCTCTGAGAACAAGGAAATGTTCTCTCCAGCATAAAAGACATGACTCAGCATGTGCAGGTTGGCTACCCTGCCTGTGTGTTAGCTGGCCTTCCCCAGATAGACAATGCAGGAGGGGGAGGATCTATGCATACAGGATCAAGGAGCCTTTTTACACAATGCAGAGGATTAACTCCTTAAGTTCCACAGTGAGTATAACAAGTATGCTATTCTGCATATACAGACTGATTTTACTGTTGTGGATTTAGTAACACTTTAAGTCCGTGAAGAAATTGTCCCGTGTACATTGGGAGCTGTGCAACTGTTGCCATTTTGACCACGTGCGTTACCACTTCTATTTCATCATGGACAGCAAGCTAGAACAAATATGAGTTTCTCGCCGGAAACAAAATGGTCTCACTTCCACACCCACCCTACTTGCCAGATTTGACTCCTGCGGACTTCGCCCTCTTCCCGAAGATGAAGATCCAGCTCAATGGTCGTCATTTTGACACCATTGCGGAGATCCAGCGCGAATTGCAGAAGGTGCTTGACACTCTTCGAAAAGAAGACTTCCAGGACACATTCAAGAAGTGGCAGGAATGCTGGGAGTGCTGTATTACTGTGCAAGGAGACTATTTTGAAGGTGATGGTGTATAAAGGTAGATAAAGTACTTTCTTTTAAACTGAGCTAGTCTCTAAACTTTTTGATACCACCTCGTATATAAATATACAGTATATAGTGTGGGTATAGAAAAGAATCGCCCACCTTTTAAAATAATCACATTTTGTTGCTTTGCAGCCTGAAATGAAGACGCACAATTATTATTTTATTCAGCTGTACTGTATTTATTAGTGAAACTTGTAACACCCCAGTGAAAGATATAATACCAACATGTCAGAAAAATGTATATGCAACAGTTCATTCATTGTATATGTGTGACCCCCTACGCCACAATTCCTGAGCATTTAGCTAAGACAATTTGACAAAGGTCTCTATACAGTATTGCTACTAGAGAAGTGGCCAAGCTCAGGTTTTATTTTGTCTTTGTGATACTTTTAGAGCAGTAGAGGCAATCTCTGACTCACATTGCAGTCTTTTAGCACATCTGTCCCTGGTCCTATTTAGCACTCAACAGTAGAGGTCGACCGATATGGGTTTTTCTCTGGCCAATGCCGATATTTAGAAATCGTGGCGGCCGATGGCTGATATATGATGCCGTTTTTTTTTTTTTTTTTTTCTTTTTTCCCCCTTATCTCATAAAATCTAATAGTTAGACCCCTTTCACACTGGGGTGTTTTTCAGGCGCTTTTGAGCTAAAAGTAGCGCCTCTAAAGTGCCTGCAAAACGGCTCCCCTGCAGTCTCAGTGTAAAAGCCCGAGTGCTTTCACACTGAGGCGATGTGTTGGCAGGATGTTAAAAAAAAAAGTCCTACAAGCAGCATCTTTGGAGCTTATACTCCACCACTCCTGCCCATTGAAATGAATAGGTGCATTTAACCCCTTCATCGGCCGATAGCTGCGTTATAAGCGCGCCGCTAAAATGACGGTAAAACGTTGCTAAAACTAGCAGTGTTTTACCCTCAACGCCTGCCCGCTCCAGTGTGAAAGCAGCCCTAAGTAATAAGTTATACAGAAAATTTTACATTTAAACATTTCTTAAACAAAACAAACCTCCAATCAGTTCACTTGTATGTATAATTTAGATTTAAAAAAAAAAAACACTATATCTTGCATTTTAAATACACAAAAACAGGTAATCAAAACTTTTGGACGAAAAAAAAATGGGCTAACTTTACTGTTTTTAGTTTAGTTTTTTTTTAATTCATTAGTGTATTTTTTCCAATAAAATTGCGTTTGAAAGACTGCTGCGCATATACCGTGTGACATAAAATATTGCAACAACCGCTATTTTATTCCCTAGGGTCTCTGCTAAAAAAATATATATATATAATGTTTGGGGGTTCTAAGTGATTTTTACTTGTAAGAAATAAGTGTCATAAAAGATTTAGGGCTCTTTCACACTGACGATCTGTTTGTCCGTTTTTCATCCTTCTGTTTTCGGATGAAAAACGGACATACATGTATTCCTATGGAGCGTCGGATGTCAGCGGTGACATGTCCGCTGACATCCGACCCATTCCGATCCGAAAAGTGTAACGGAGGAAAACCCTACTTTTCCATCCGTTTTCGGATTGGATCGGGTGACGACGGACTCTACGGTCCGTCATCATCCGATCCCCCATAGGGGAGAGCGGCGCTCTGACAGGTCGTCGCTGCACAGTGTGTAGCGATGGACCTGTCATCTTTCTGCTCAGCGGGGATCGGCGGAGCAGGTGTTCACGGGGCGGATCATCACCGCCCCGTGTGAAAGAGCCCTTAGTCTTTAAATGGTTAAACTGAGAACTCCTACACAGGAGTTCAGTCCATTGATAAGTATAAACATTGTATCTCTTTTTGGTTCTTTTCTCAGACTTGGCAGGCTGCCCAGAGAGGATAAACAAGTGCTCCACTGGAAGACTTCAGGCAACTTGCATTGACTTCTATTACAGAAGTCATTTGCAAGTCGCACTGAAGTTTTAAATCTGCCTTTTTTATCAGCACAATCGGCCGATGCCAATTAATTAAAAAATGCCAAATATCGATATATTGGTCGACCTCTATTTAACAGTACAATTTTTAAATGCTCTCCATTGTTTTTCTGCAGGGAAATGAAAGCCAGCAAGCCAAGGGACCACAGGAAGAAGAAGAGGAGGAGGAGGAGGTGAGAGTATTGACTCTTCCTCTACAAGCACACCATGCCATGGAGAAAATGGAGGAATTTGTATACAAGGTGAACAGTCATTTGCTCTTAATTGGTTAGGCTGGGTTCACATATGTGCGGCTTTGGTTTGCAGTCCAGGGACCGGTGCGTTTTTGTTCACTATTTCATGTGCACTTCTGGTGCAGATTTTTGCCTAAATTTGCACCTGAACCAGACCCAAAAAACGCACAGGACCCTTTTTGAAATTGCATTGTGGCCCCCCCCCGGACATGTGTGAACAGGCTCTATTGAGAGCCGGTCACATTCACATGTCATACAAATTTGATGTGTTTTAAAACGAATCCAATTTGCATATGTGTGAGCCCTGCCTCAAATTTTCATTGTATAATTTTCGTTTCTAATATTGTTTTATTTTGAAGAAATAAAAAGTACAAAACAAAAAAAAAAATTGTACTTTTTGCTATAATAAATTTCCCCAACTTTTTTTTTTAAACAGCTAATTTTTTCCTCAGTTTAGGCTGATATGTTTTTTTTCTACATATTTTTGGTAATAAAAATCACAATAAGTGTATATTGATCGGTTTGTGCAAAAGTTATAGCATCTACAAAATAGGGGAAAGATTTATGGCATTTTTATTTTTATTTATTTATTTATTTATTTTACTAGTGATGAGCGATTTTTATCGGGACTGCAAAATTATGGCGGACAAATCGGACACTTTTGGCACATTTTTGGGACCATTGGCATTTATACAGCGATCAGTGCTATAAAAATGCACTTATTACTGTGTAAACGTCACTGGCAGTGAAGGGGTTAACAGTAGAGGGCATTCAAGGGGTTAATTGTGTGTCCTAGAGAGGGATTCTAACTGTGGGGGGATGGGATTGTCTGAGTGAGGAGAGCGATCTGTTGTTCATACTTAGTATGAACAACAGATCGCTCTCCTCACCCCTGACGGCACGCAGATCTGTCTGTGTACATTGACAGATCTCCGTTCTGTCTCTGTGTGGAGCGATCACAGTTGCCCGGTGGTCGCACGCGCATTGCCCCCTAGTGGTCAAAAGGCAAACCAACGTAAGTTAACGTCGTTTCGCCCAGGGGAGCCAACCTGCCACAGTAAAACTGCACCGGCTGGTCGGGAAGGGGTTAAAGAAAAACGGGAGACACTCCTTCATGTTCTCGAAAAACATAGCTGTTTACACATGAAAGCATAGTACAGCAATGATACGGGGCAACTTATTCAAACAGGTAGCCCTATTGACTTTACTGACTGAAAGCAAAATATTGCAAAAGCTCAATGAGCCATCATGAACTAAACTGCAAAATAGAGTTTCAGAGCCAAAAATGAGGGAACCAACAATACAACTAAGCTCACGTACTATACTCCAGGTCATAGTTGCGTAGTCAAGTTGAAAAAAGACACATCCATATAGTTCAACCAAAAAAAAAAAAAAAAAACATTCAATCTCATATACAGGATCCTATACCCACAGTTGATCCAGAGGAAGGCGAAAAACCCAGCATAGCATGATCTATTATGCTCCAGCAGGGAAAAAAATTACTTCCTGATCCCCGAGAGGCAATCGGATATTCCCTGGATCAACTTTCCCTATAAATGTTAGTACCCAGTTATATTATGTACATTTAGGAAAGAATCCAGGCCTTTTTTAAAGCAATCTACTGAGCTGGCCAGAACCACCTCTGGAGGGAGTCTATTCCTCATTTTCACAGCTCTTACTGTGAAGGAACCTTTCCGTATTTGGAGATGAAATCTCTTTTCCTCTAGATGTAAAGAGTGCTCCCTTGTCCTCTGTGATGACATTAAAGTGAATAACTCAACACCAAGGTCACTATACGGACCCCTTATATATATGTTGATCATACCCCCCCCCCCCCCTTTAATCTCTTCTCAAGAGAGAATAAATTCAGTTCCTCTAATCTTTCCTCATAGCTGAGCTCCTCCATGCCTCTTATCAGTTTGGTTGACCTTCTCTGCACTATCTCCAGTTCCCCAATACTCTTTTTGTGACCTGGTGTCCAAAACTGAACTGCATATTCCAGATGAGGTCTTACTAATGATTTGTACGGGAGCAAAAATATATTTCTCCCTTTCATTTCAACCACTGATAGCGGGAGGAAGGCCATGCAACACAATTGGAAGAAGTAGATGTCCTGCCAATGTCACATAAGGACTTCCCAAAGTCCCAAAGTTTTTTTTGTATAATACATTTAATGGGGATGTTGAAGTACCGTATATATAAACTACAACTGGTATCATAAACAATTGGATGCTCTTCAGCACCTGCATGTCACTAATCAGGGTGGCCTTCCTGATGGTTACAACAGAACAAGTGCATTGAGAAAAACCAAGGATGCTTATGGTCTCCACAGGAAGAGCAGGTGGCAGGGTGACCAAGCAGGTGAAAAATTATAAAAAGGGGACAGAGCATTTTCACCCCATAATAGACAGTGTGTGAATAAGAAACTTCATGGCAGGATCACCAGGTATTTTAACAAAAGCTGCAAACAAGACTGTAAATGACTTTTTAAATGATGTTTACATGGTAAAGATTATGTGAGAGTTTAGGGATTGATTTTAGAAACTCCTTGTTTAGTCTGAATACAGTAAGTCCCTTACATATGAACATTCAGCTTACAAACCTTCACAGATGCGAACATGTGTTCGCATGTCCAATCCTGTAAAGCTGGGTACACACTCAGCGGGCTGAACAAAAATAAAACTGACAGATCGCTGTACCAACACAAGCAATGTTGGTGCAGCGATCTCCCATGCTGTGCCTTTTTGTTCTGACAGGGCCTCACCCCACCCCCGCCAGAACAGAGTTATTAGCGTTCGCAGCCTTTGTCTGCAAACACTGATCTTACGAACAAGTTGAACTTCCGAATGAGCTCCCAGAACGGAACTCGTTCATAAGTAGGGGACTTGTACTTTTCCCAATTCTGGTGTGGCTTTTATTGTACTTGTCTGCAGCAGCTAACTGCTTTCCCTTGGAAATAAAGTTCTTAATCTGTCACAAAATTCAACAGAACTTTGTTTCTTTTGTAGTTTATGCTTCATGGCCTAAACGAATCATGTATATGAAAACATTGATTGAAATTAACCAACAACTCTAAAAAGGTGCTGGGAGCATTACTTTAATCTGGCTGTACCCTAAAAATCAAGTTGCCCTGCTTGACATAAAGTGACCCTGTTCAAACAATGCTTGTGTAATAAGTTGCTGTATACTTGCCTCTCTGTCGTGCCCATGTTTTCTTACTCTGCCGAGTTTCTGATTCCTGGCCCCTGCAGGTATATGACTGTTCTGGGTTGTGTTAAATATCCACAGTGGTTCTCTGATCCACAAGTGTTGGATACCTGTAGTAGCTTGGGATCAACATTAAGATGGCCTGCAAATACTCGGGCCTACAGAAAAAATAAGTGTACAGCATGTTCTTAAACAAAGTGGGCCTAGTTAAGGGGTTAGTTCACCTTTACCAAAAAAAATGGTCTATGCAGATAAAGGGTGTCTGTGGAAAAAACAAACTGTGCAGCTATGACTAAGATCGAATACTGCCTGTGCTATAAGGGTAGGCCATTTACGTACAGTACCTCATGTGAAGCCTGAACAGAAAACTCCCAGGATGTTGCTAAGTGAGGCCCAGCTATTACTGTTCACCTCACCAGCGCACGAGTGAGCTCTTTCTCTGATTCAAACCCCCCCAAATGATCTCTCCTCTTATGCAATAGCTCTGAGCTCAGAGTGTGACAACTCATTTCTTTGATGGTGGAGGTGAACAGTAAGGCCTAATGTACACTGGTCATTTTTACAGCTGCTGTTTTTGGCTTCAGATGTTTTTTTTATCTGCAGTCAATAAATTCTCCAACATGGTACCCTATTTGTCCATGCACACATAGGCTGTTATCAGCAGTTTTTGGCAGGGGCATTTTCTAGCTGGAAAAAAAACCTAGTGGGTTTTGAGAGGAGTTTTTCAGCTGTAAAAACGCTTTAACGCTGAAAAAAGCTTAAAAATGCTGAAAAACGCAGCTAAACGTTTATCAGTGTTTTTGAGCCCATAAGCTTTTGTGGGAGAATAATTTTGTTAAAAAATGCTGAAAAACGCTACTGCAAAAACGCTGAAAAACTCATTCTACAGCTACAGCTAACGCTACTGTCCTTTTTTTTTAACGTCCAGTGTGCATGAGGCATAATATTTAGGCCTTGCTTAGCAACGTCCTGGGAGGTTTCAGGTCAGGCATGAGTTACGTAAATGGCCTACATGTACAGCAAGGACATTATTCAACTTTGGTCAGAGCTGCACAGTTTGTCTTTTATCTACAGACACTCCTTATCCGCATAGGCAGTTTTTTGGTAAAGGTGAACTAACCCTTTAAGTTTGCCATCTTAGTGATCGGGTCACTTTAAACTTGGAAGCCGTTGTCTCTTGCTTTAGCAGTACAAGTTTGTTCCAGATTTTGCAGGTTCAGCCACATCCACATTTAAGATTCCAAATAAGTTTGGACAATAGAATTGATTACACTATGACTGTACATGGTGGTCATGATCAATAGATCTTTCTTTCTCAAGTCGTCTTCCAGGACGGCACCCTGAGAGATGACTGGTCCTCCTGACAGGAAACACAATCAAAAAAGAGGTTAAAAACCCCGCCCCTCCCTGCACTCCTCAGTTTTTGATTGTGTTTCCCCACAGCGAAAGTTTGTTTTTTTCTGATAGACCTAAGGCCGTGGGCTGGAAGTCTCCCCCTGGGTGCCAGACTGCAGGTTTTGAGAAGCCTCTGGGTCTGGTAGGGCTTGACCTTCCCGGGGGGTTCCTTTCCCTATTTCTCAGGAGGGCGGTGAAGAGCCCCCCGTGAGAACTGGAGGACCCTGGGCACTGTGAGTCTCCAGAACTCCAGGGACCATGTTCCTGCTTCCCCTCTCCTTACCTGACTGAGTCAGGAGGTGAGTTTGCCGTCCAATCTGTCCTCCCCCTGCGTTATAGAGCGGTCTCGGTATGCAAGGATCTGCTGGGCTCTCCTCGCCGCCTCGGCGCTGGCGACTGTGTGTCCGTCGGTGCCATTTTGCGCGGGATCTTTCCAGGGGGAAATGACGTCACGGCGCTCTGGGCGCTAGAGCGTTCTGGCCCTGCAGGCCTCGACAAGATGGCGGCGGCGTCCGGAACGGCATGAGGAGACAGCCTGCTGCACAAGGACTACAGGTACCAGCTTTTAAAAAGGGGGTAGATTCCTGGCAGCAGAGGCAGCATTGCTGGGCAAGGAGCAGGTGTCCACTACTCGCTTGCCTGAAAATGGAGCAAGAGGAGTCTACAGCCGTTTTGGAGGCCACTGGGGGTGAGTCTACCAGGCTGGAGGGTATAAGGGAGGGGGTGGGACCCCTAGCCTTGCCCTCACAAGGAATCTTTTGGTCAATTATTTTCTTACTGGCTAAACGGCTTCTTTTTTTGCAGAGACTGAAACCCAGAGTGTTGCCAGTAGACCAAAATCCAAAAATCCTTCCCGATCCAAGAGGTGTGGGTACTGCAATGAAAAGTTAGCGGCAGAACACACGAAGCCGTTTTGTTATAAGTGCATACACAAGTTGTCGGGGAAGGAGACTTCAGAAGTTATGAGAGATTTTCTCTCAGTTCAGTCTGAAATGCTGTCTACCCTTAAGGCTTTTCAGGCTAGCCTTAATACTAGGCAGGATAGCAGAGAGGGCTCTTCCTCCCAAGAGAGTGCTTCTACAAATATTAGAAGCGCCATACCACAGAGACCGCCATCTTCTCAGGGTTCTGAGGAGGAGACACAGGAGGGGGAAGACCCCGGTCGTATTCTCCTTGAGGAAGGGAAAGACGCAGAGGATAGCCAGGAGGAAGAGGGACACTCCAGACCAGGCAGACATATCTTCTCTACAGATGATATGGAGGGCCTCCTAGGGGCTATGCTTCGGAGGAGATCCAGGAGCCAGAGGCACAGATTTCTGCACAGGATAGGATGTATCAAGGGTTGTCTAAGGCTCAGTCCAGGGTGTTGCCTATCCACCAGTCTCTGAAAGACATTGTTTTAAGAGAATGGAAGGAGCCAGAAAATAAACTTCAAAAGTTTAAGACCTGGAAACGCAGGTGCCCTTTCAAGGAGGAGGAGGAGGAGAAGTTTTTTAAACTTCCCAAACTTGACGCGTCTTTGGCTCAGGTATCTAAACAATCGGACCTGTCTTTTGAAGATGCAGGTAACATTCGGGACCAAATGGACCGCAGGTCCGAGACCCCTTTACGCAGAGCCTGGGAGGCCAATGTGGCGACATTAAGTCCAGCTTTAGCTTCAGCCTGTATAGCTAGAAATACGAAGATGTGGCTTAATAAGTTGACAGATCATGTGACAAGTACTTCCAAGTCCAGAGATCTTTTGGATTCCCTGGAGGTAATTGGTAAGGCGGTAGCCTTTTTTGCGGATGCTGCAGTTGAGTCCGTGCGGACTTCGGCAAAAACGGCAGCACTTCTTAATTCAGCCAGAAGGGCCATATGGGTTAAGACTTGAGATGAAGACCACACTTCTAAAACAAGGTTGTGTGGCCTACCTATTGAGGGGTCACTCCTATTTGGTGCAGGGTTGGACCAGACCCTCTCCAGATTAACGGAAAAGGGAAAGAAATTTCCTGTGAAGCCAAAAAAGGTTAAAAAATTTTTTCGAGGCCCCCAAGTCAACAACCGGTTTAAGGATCGTAAGGAGGGCAAGAAATGGGGTGTTGGAAAAGCCAAACAGAGAGGAGCTCTCCTTTTCTCCGGCCCAAAGGTCGCAGACAAGGAATCCAAGTGACGCCAGCACCAAGGTAGGGGGGAGGCTGGCACAATTTGTCGCACAGTGGGAGCAGGTAGCCGGGAGTCCTCTGGTCCTTCAATGGATAAGAGAGGGCTACGGGCTAGAATTTGCTTCCAGGCCTCTGCAGTCGTTTCTACTGACTTTCCTACCCAAAGAGAGGCCAAAGGCTATAGGTCTCATAGAGAATGTCGGGCAGTTGGCAAATCAGAGAGTCATTCTCCCAGTACCGACGGATCAGCAAGGACAGGGTTTTTATTCCCACGTCTTTGTAGTTCCCAAACCGTCCGGAAAATTCCAGTTAATCTTGAATCTAAAAAGATTAAACACTTTCCTGCGATACAAGAAGTTTCGCATGGAATCTGTGTACACGGTCAGAAAGCATTTGTTGAGGGAGGTTTTCATGGCCACCATAGACCTGAAGGATGCATATCTGCATATTCCCATTCGGCCAGAACACCAGGCATTCCTGCAGTTTGCTATTCGCTCAGATCAGGGTACCCAGCACGGGCAGTTTCAGGCCCTACCCTTCGGGCTGGGGGCCAGCCCAAGAGTATTTACAAAGATCCTTGCAGAGGTCGTCTCCTACCTGCACCTTCAGGGGATCTCTCTGATCCCTTATCTAGACGATCTGTTGGTCTACAACCTTTCCAGGGAGTCCCTTCTCCTGGGTCTGGACAAGGTAATATCCACCTTGGAGTCCCTGGGATGGTTGATAAGTCACGAAAAGTCCTCCCTGACTCCTTCTCAGACCAAGCTTTACCTGGGCCTGTGGGTGGACTCAGTGGGGCAAAAGCTGATCCTCCCACAGGAGAAAATAGAAGCACTGATTTCTTCAGTGTCTTCAATCCTGCGGCAGGGGGTAGTGCCCCGAAGAGTGATCATGAGGATTCTAGGGCTCATGACTTCATGTATTCCGGCAGTACCTTGGGCCCAGCTCCATTCCAGACCCCTGCAGAACTTCCTGCTATCCTCATGGGATGGAAAGAAGGAATCACTGGATATTCCAGTTTCCATCCCTCAAGAGGTAAGAAAGTCGCTGCTTGGGTGGCTCAACCCTCAAAGGTTGGGTGCAGGTCATCTTTGGTCCCAGTTTCAGCCTGTCAGATTAACGACCGATGCGAGCTCGTGGGGATGGGGGGCCCATCTAGAAGAGCTCCAAGCTCAGGGTGTGTGGGAAAGACTACAGAGAACTGCTTCATCCAATTTCAGGGAATTGCTAGCAGTCAGGGAGGCTCTAAAAGCATTCGAGAGCAGAATCAGGGGGAGAGAGGTTCAGATCCTCTCCGACAATTCCACGACAGTGGCTTTCCTGAACCGTCAGGGGGGTACACGGTCGCTTCCACTGATGAGATTGGCGCAGAAGATTCTGGAATGGGCGGAACAAAGAATACCCTCGATCTCTGCGGTGCACATAAGGGGAGTTTTCAAAATAAAAGCAGATTTCCTCAGTCGGCAGACAGTCCAACAAGGGGAATGGGAATGGAAATTGAATCCCGAAGTATTCTCCCTGGTCTGTCAACAGCTAGGCACACCGGAGATAGACCTCTTTGCCCACAGGGCAAACAGGAGAGTCAAAAGATACTTTTCCCTCTGCAGAGAACAGGGGTCCGAAGGGGTGGACGCATTAGCTCAGGAATGGGATTTCAGTCTAGCCTATGCCTTTCCTCCCCTAGCCCTGATTCCAAGAATCCTTCAAAGACTGAGTCGGGCCAGGGGCAGTTTGATCTTGATTGCCCCCTGGTGGCCCAAGAGGACCTGGTTTCCCACGTTGTGGAACTGGACGGTATCCCCTCCGCTTCAGCTTCCAGAGCGTCAGGATCTTCTGCTTCAGGGCCCTCTTTGCCATCCGAATCCCGGTTTCTTCAGATTAATAGCCTGGCTGTTGAGAGGGAGAGCCTGCGCAACAAGGGGTGTTCAGAGAGAGTGATTGACGCCCTGTTGCTGAGTAGAAAGCCTGTAACGAGACGTATTTATGCTAGGGTCTGGGGGGTCTTCTCCCGTTGGTGTGAAACGAGAGGGGCCCCCCAGAAAGATATTCCAGTAATCTTGGACTTCCTACAGGAGTAGACCGAGGTTTAGCAACCAAGACCCTTAGGGTTCAGGTGGCAGCTTTGTCTAGCTTTCTGGATATTAAATTGGCTCTAGATCCTTTGGTAAAGAGATTTTTGACGGCTAGAGAGAGACTTTCCCCGGTGCAAATGAAGGAATTTCCACCGTGGGATTTATCTTTAGTCTTAGAAGCCCTGACCAGGGCACCTTTTGAGCCGTTGGCTCAATCTTCAGTTAGGTTAATTTCTTTTAAGACTGCCTTCCTTCTGGCTGTTACCACAGCCAGAAGGGTGGGCGACTTGCATGCTCTTTCTATGAAGGAGCCTTTTTTTCGCCTATTTGAGGACAGAGTCATTCTCAGGCAGGACCCTTTATACCTTCCTAAGGTGGCTTCGCGCTTCCATAGGTCGCAGGAGATTATCTTACCATCCTTCTGTCTCAATCCACAGAATGAGAAGGAGAGGGCCTTTCATACTTTAGATGTCAGGAGATGTCTGTTGCTTTACCTGCAAAGAGTAAGAGAGTTCAGAAAATCTCAGCATCTGTTGGTCAGTTTTTGTGGCGCTCGAAGAGGCGAACAGGCCTCTAGAATGACTATTGCTAGATGGATTAGACAGGCTATTAACATAGCTTACGAGCAATCAGATCAGTCAGTCCCAACTAATCTTAAGGCTCACTCTACACGGTCTCTGGCAACCTCTTGGGCAGAAAGGGCCGGAGCATCGGTAGATCAAATTTGTAAAGCAGTAACTTGGTCAAGTCAGAACATGTTCCTGAAACATTACAGAGTGGAACTTCTGTCACCCCAGGACCTGGCCTTCGGCAGAAAGGTCCTGCAAGCTGTTGTCCCGCCCTAAGGTAGGCCTGAGCTACTTGCTCTTCTCTCAGGGTGCCGTCCTGGAAGACGACTTGAGAAAATGACCAGTTACACTTACCGGTAACGGTGTTTCTGGGAAGTCTTCCAGGACGGCAGGCCTACTTCCCACCCGGTTTGTATTATTATATAGTGGTACATTGGAGGTGTTTTTGTTTCACTTTCATGCACTGGTGTGGGTCAATACTTTTGCACAACTGAGGAGTGCAGGGAGGGGCGGGGTTTTTAACCTCTTTTTTGATTGTGTTTCCCGTCAGGAGGACCAGTCATCTCTCAGGGTGCCATCCTGGAAGACTTCCCAGAAACACCTTTACCGGTAAGTGTAACTGGTCATTTTCCTGCTTATTCTGTACACAACAAATTACATTTATTCGGGGGAGCTGTTTGCCCAGTTTACACCATGATTATACATGGTTGTCATGATCAATAGATTTTCTTTCCTGCTTATTCTGTACCCAACCAAATTACATTTATTCGGGGGAGCTGTTTGCACAGTGCGCACAATCCAGATATTTGCATTATCATTTGCACTTTATTCCTTTGATTTAAAGGTGTGGGAAGGGCGGTGGAGAGTCATTCCATATGATATACTTCCTGATTGGCTTAAAGACAATGACTATCTTCTTCATGGACACCGTCCCCCAATGCCATCATTCCGTGCCTGCTTCAGGAGTATTTTCCGAATACACACTGAGACTGGAAACATTTGGACCCATTTATTAGGTAAGTGATCCAAAATGTTTGGGAGGTATAAAGGCAAAACTTCTGTTTTTTGGGGGGGGGGGGGGGGGTTGGACAAAGTTGAGATGGATTATAGAACACCTGTTTGTTTTTATCACAGTCTGTGCTCCCATTAGGGAGATTCCCCCTTTCAATTTTTCCTGTTTACTGTTCTCAGGGAAAGGAAAAGAAAATCCCAAATTTTGGGTTGTCCCCAGAAAAGTAATAGAGGGGAAATCTTACATTGGGGACACTAGTTCTGGTGACCTGGGGGTCCCCAAGGGATTCCCTCTCACTTCGTGTTGTGGCTATGGGACAGGAAGTAAAGTGAAATCTCCCCAATGGGATACAGATGGCAAAAAATTAACAGTCGGGGTTATAACCCTCCCCTTCACTATTCAAAATGGGGAAAAAAGTTTTGCCTGTAGTTCCACTTTAATGATCATTGTAAAGGAACAAGTTGCTAAATTGGGTTAATTAGTACATGTTATCAAGAAACCCAATCCTCTGCCCCAGTTTTTTTTTTGACAAATAACTTTTCCTTTTATTGGTTTTCCATACATGACATACTTGCTTTTTTTTCTAACAATGCAGGTTTTGTGCTGTTCCTTTTCCTGGGGGTCCTGACTATGCTTAGACCAAACATGTACTTCATGGCTCCACTCCAAGAGAAAGTGGTCTTTGGAATGTTTTTTCTCGGAGCTGTCTTGTGTCTGAGTTTCTCATGGCTTTTTCACACAGTGTATTGCCATTCAGAAAAAGTATCCCGCACATTTTCAAAGTGAGTATGTGATAATTCTAATGTGAGAGTAAAAAAGTGTGCTTTGATAATCATTTGTGAAAATTAACCTATTCCTTACTCAAGCCATAAAGATACTGGTGGAAACCTTTTTTGTGTAATGGTTTTCAGATATGAAATTGGATCACTGCAAAGCTCATAGTAATGCCTTCCAAACCAAGCTTGTGAAATGCCAACTTTTGATGATGGCTGCTACAACACTTATTGCGGCAGTTATGTAAATCTGCTCTATTCTTCTATATTTTATGTACACATAAACAAATTGTAGCAGGTACCTTGTTGCTTTCAGAAATTCAAATATCTGGTTTACAAAAATGTATTACTTTAAAAACGACCCTATGAACTAGGATGGAATGCTTACTCCTTCAGGACTGTGACTTCAAATGTATGTATTTATTTATTACAGACATGTATATATTAGTGACATTGTATGCAGGACTGTACATTCTCATCACTCCCTGCCCTCAGGGAGTTTAAAATCTAAGGTCCCTGTCTCAAATTCATACCTAAACTCATACTTTAGGGGCAGATTAGACAGACAGGAACCAATTAACCTACCAGAATGTCTTTGGAGTGTGAAAGGAAATTGGAGAACCCAGAGATAACCCACACAAGCACAGGGAGAACCTGAAAACACCAGATGGTGTGCTGGCTGGGATTGTTGCAAGGCAGGTGTGCTATCTGAAAATATATTAATTTTTTGAGTAAAATATAAAGAGAAACACTCCTATGGCCACATCCGTATGATTAATTTGTCAAGAGAAAAAGAAAAGGGGGTTCGGCAAGGAGCCCCTGGTCAGACTTTAGAGGCACAGCAAACCTGAGAGAACGTAGTCAAAATAACAATATAATAAACTTTATTAAATATAAATGTATACCTAACAGGGACACCGACAAAAAATGATAAAAATCATCTATATAAGAATATACATGATGTGAGCCCCAATGCGTCTACGCGTTTCGTAAAAAACTTCTTCAGGACACATTCAGGTTTCAGTTAATACAAGACAAGGTCTCACTTATAAGGAGGCTTTCATGGGTTCAAATTTTCACTATAGATCCCGGGATTTTGTCAACAAAAGTAGGTGACCATCAACTGTTCCCATATACGTACAACCTCAAGGTTCATTCCCAGCAGAGCAAGAACCAAAAAGTCGCCAGTAAGCCGCAGGGATCTCACGGAGCACTGTTCAATCCATCATCTGAAAATGGAAAGAGTATGGCGCAACTGCAAACCTACAAAGACATGGCCGTCCACCTAAACTGACAGGCTTAGATGTGCAAAGCTGGTAGAGACATACCCAAAAAGACTTCCAGCTGTAATTACAGCGAAAGGTGGTTCATATTGACTCAGGGTCTAAATACAAAAGCATGCTACACTTTTCTGATATTTATTTGTAAAAATATGTTGAAAACCATTTATCATTTTCCTTCCATGTCACAATTATGTGCCACTTTGTGTTGGTCTATCACATAAAATCCCAATAAATACATTTACGTTTTTGACAAGATGTGGAAAATTTCAAGGTGTAGGAGTCCCTTTTTAAGGCACTGTATGCTGACCTCCCATCTGTAGCTGTCTCCCACCGGCTCTAAGCCCAAGAAATGAGCAATCACATGACCACTAATAGCTCAGTTCTTGTTCCAACTGTCAGTCACCACTCTCCTCTGTGCCCCCCAGTGCTCGCTGGATGCAGCTCACTCAGGTTCTCAGTGGCGCATTGGGAGGCTGAGCCAGCTGCCGGTCATGCATCTGGGTGGATCCCAACATTATTGTTGGGATTGTCTAGAGCCTGGAGTGGCTCTGTGACATTAGCCGACAGCAGAAATTAGCCCACTGTCAGCTGATTCTGGAATGCACAAGTAAAAAAGCTTTGGCGATACTTCTTTTAAACCCTCAGCATATTTTAGTTTAAAGCAGTACTAAACGTCTGATTATATATTTTTTTTATTACCTGGGCCCCTTGCAGCTTTATGCCACTATGTGCTAGTATGCACTGCGTACTGACACATTATGACAGACTTACCTGTCAAAGGAAGACCTCCAGCCCTGCGCTCTCAGTGCTTAAGGGCTTACATCTTCACCCAGTCCTTCCAGGTACGCTCCGTTCAGCCACTTTAACATCTCTATTCTACATGCGCATGGGAATCACATTGTTGTGGCACAGAGGGGTGCCGTAATGTGCTCTAAGCTGCTCACGTGCAGCTCAGTTTACATTGCCACTGACAGGCAGGAGGAAACATTTATGCCAGAAGAGATCAATGGGGTCTGTTTTGTCATAACGTTCTGCCTGTTCTTTTTTTATTTATTTTTTTTTTTAGTTAAATTCCACTTCCCCAGTAAACTATTTGTTAAAATTCTTAAGCTAGCACTTGAAGCTTATGACTTTCAATGCTGTTGGTTCCTGCTCTCTGTGCTGCTTTCCTGAATGTTTGGTCTTCGTAAGAAAGAGTTAAAGCGGAGTTCCAACCTGGGTAAAAAAAAATTAACTTTTAATATAAGGACACTTATCTGTCCAGGGAGCCTGCAATGTTGGCGCCGGCATCCTTACTAAGGAAAACAGGAAGTGAAGCCTTGCGAATGCGCAAGTCGCACTGCACTTTCTGAATGATCCTGCTGTCTTCTGGGACCTGTGTGTTTCCCAGAAGGCAGCAGGGGGAGGAGGGGCCAGGAGTTTTGTAGATCGCCGCACTATGGTGCTGTGATCTTACGTGGAAGATACCTGGTTATGACAAGTTAACGCCCCCCCCCCCCCCCAGGAGGGGGCGAACAAGCAGAGCTTCTACTTTTGTTGGAACTCCGCTTTAACAATGGACAGTGTAGTCTCCAGCCAGTCTGTTAGCTTGGGAAAGGGAAAGGAATGGAGGAGTAGGACCAGGGAGTGCCTTTTACATCCTAGGCTATGGGGCTGTGTGTTTCTATTGATGCAGACAGTGTAGGAAGAAAAAACTGTAGTCTCTTCATGCAAGAGTGGCTCCATGGAATGCTGCAAAAGAAAGGAGCCACCCTAAATCGAGAAACCTAGGACAGTGGTCATGGCACCAACCTAAACGAACACATAGGCATGGATAAAAACCTCATTAAGCTGCATACTGATTGCATCAGCTGCTGAAAGTGCTTAAAAGCTGAGGGTTTACTTTAAAGTATTTACATATTTTAACATACAGTAAAAAAGCTTTAAAACAAGTCATCACTGACTTGTCTAGCTGCTTGTAATGTGAAGTAATTTGTTTTAATATCACAATTTTGAGTGTGTCCAGGCATTTATGGTCCTAGAACTTCTGTGGCAATGCCTGTAAACATGCCTTCTCCTCCCCTTGCCCAGCCCAGAAAACAAACTCCTGAAGCTTGACGCATAAGCAAATGCGCCTGAAACAAAACCTCAGAATCACCAGAAATACACTCTGCTCAGTTGTGAATGCATTTACTGTTTTTATTAGAACGTAGCAATCTTCCAAGATCCTCTCCTGCTGGTATGCATTAGGTGGCGTGACAGTGGTGCTGATCGCGGCACATCACACTTTTTTTATTTTATTTTTTTTAAATTCGCTATATTTATTTGTAACAAAGTGTTATTTCAATAAGCTCTTTTGGTAACAGCGTGGTGGGTTGCATTGCACTGCACTGTAAAAAGTACTGCATGCTATACCTTTTTTTTGCCATGCCCTACTACAATGTGGTGGTGTAAACTGGCCTAGTAAGAGACTAGATATTTTGCCTGGTCTTACAGTGGAACTGCGCTGGAATAGCCACCTGGAGCAGTCCTTCTGTACCTGGTGTGATTGGGCCCTTACTTGAGTCTGTTGAAATGTAAAGATACATTTCTCCACAATGTCTATAACTAGAGATGTGAATGAGTGCTTGTTGTAAAGTGCTTTTACTGCTTGTTTTTTAAAATATGTAAATATTTTAGTGTGCATAACCTGGCCAATAGGTTCACTTTAATTTTACTTATAAAACTGTAATACAGGGGCCTCTATAATCAGCTTTCAAAGCATGCAGAACTTTTCTACTTTTGGAGGCATTTGTCTGTAGCAGAGGAAACCAGTTCTTTAACTGGTGAATCAGACCATACACAAACAGATTTCTTTTGTTTATGTGTATGTGTGTGCTGAATGAAAGTAACTGAATAGATTGTTCCATCTTTGCTAAACAGCACGGGTGGATAAACCTCCACTGCCGGCTATTGTATTTTGGTAGCCAGTGGCTGTCAGATTACCTTAACTGTGATTGCAGCGGATTGGTTGCAGTCACTGTTGGGCTGACATGTTTGCCTGCCTCCTTCGATCTTTAGACCAGGGTATGTAGAGCCGGGTGATGCCTGTAGGCGCACCCATGGATCAAATTCCACCCAATTCAGTAAAAAACAGTGGAAAACAATTTTTTTATTTTAAGTATTTAGAAATAAATCTGGCCAACATTACTGTAGGAAAGAGGAGGATGGTATGAGCTTCTCATATGTATCATAGTCCTGTAGTATAACCCAATAGCCCCCAACATCTCTTTCCTCAAAGGTCCTTCATTAAAGTGTATGTAAACCTTAAAGAAGAACTCTCACTAAAATTTGTAAACTTTTATTTAAGCCCAAGTGATTGGTGGTCCTGTTGCACAGCAAAATGTTTTTATTCTGTTAATGCTCGCTGCTTTTTTTTTTTTTTAAATGCCTATAGTGTGTGAAACACACTCAAAAACTTCACCCGGTGCCAAAAAAATGTGCACACACATAAAGAATGAAACACAAAACACAAAAAAGTGCAACGGGTGCACAAGCCCTCTAAAATCAGAGGACCTTGCCCTGAATCCCCCATGGGAATTAGGCTCCTGACGGGGACAAGGGTACTTGCACTTGGTCCATCTGGCTGAAACCAGACGGACCCCTCTCTCTGGAGGGACTGCCGAAACAGACCCTCCCAAGTACTCAGTGGGGCTCCCCTGAAGGGAGACCCCATGAGAGAGGGCGAATCAAGTCAAAAGGCCATGTCCACACCCTCCCAAGACTTTTAGGGCAGGCCTGAGGACCTGCAACCCTACTCATCACACAGTGCAACAAACCGTGTACATAACAAAAAAAAAAATACAAACACGTAACACACAAAGGAAAAGTAAAAAGAAAGTGGGGGAGAAGGAAGTGTAGAGGAGAGTGAAAAAGTGACCATTGTGCAATACAATAGCCAGGCCATCTGGCCAGGAATAAAAAATTCCTCCGGTCCCAGCCAAAAGGCCCGGCCCAGGAGGCAGGTGCAAAAAAGCGTATAATGGTGCAGTGACCATGGTGCCGTAAATCAAAGTGAGCCTCACTCAGTGATTTTCAGGCACCCCTGGAATGCCACTTCAGGGCTACGTACACCATAGGCTTTCGTGACCAACCCTGGCCAACGACCCAGACACAGCAGCCCCCACACCAGGCAGAAATGCCTGAAGTTCTGGAAGCTTGGGGAGAGCCCGAACCTCAACAAGCTCAACCCTCGCTCCCATCACTCCTACCTAATTACATTCGGAAAGTACTAACTGCTCCACCCCAGTGCTATAGGCTATAGTGCTATATATAGTGCTATAGGCGAGCAAGCGTTCCCTTCCAAACCCCAATCTAGGCCAGAAGGCCAGGGACCCGACCCTCTGGATCAGACCCAGATGCAGCACCCATTCTCACCAGGGGTACCCTTCCAGACGGCTCGGACTCGGCCCCGCTGAAGTCTCGGTGGGCATCCAGACACCGGCACTGCCGAACCGTCTTTCCAGGTCCAATTACACCATTGGATCTGCATGTGCCCTCCCTACACTCGGAAGTTGCACAGCGCCTCCTCTGGAAACTGAAAAGAACAGATACTACAATTGATCTTAGCCAAAAGGCTTAGAAGCAGCCCCCCTAACACTTACCTGAGGTCCCTCTCTGTCCAGCGATGTCCACGAGTGTCTCAGCCATCTGAAATTCTCCCTCCTGATTTGGCTGAGACACAGCGGCGCCATTGGCTGCCGCTGCTGTCAAAGTCAGCTAGCCAATCAGGAGAGAGAGGGGTTGGTACTCTGTGAATGGACACAGGGAGCTGTGACTCAGCTCGGGTGCCCCCATAGCAAGCTACTTCCTGTGGAGGCACTGAACAGGAGAGAGGGGCCAGGATCACAGAAGAGGGACCCGAGAAGAGGAGGATCTGGGCTGCTCTGTGCAAATCCACTGCAACAGAGGAGGTAAGTATAACATGTTTGTTATTTTTATTGGGGAAAAAAAATGTGATTTTACAATCACTTTAACTAAAAATGCACTACAAAAAGCTTACTTTGCAGTGGTACACCATGGTTGTGCTTTACTCCTTGTCACATTGCAAGTCAGCCAACCCACTAAAAACACACGAGTTCCCTGTGCGGCAGGTATTCTACCTGTATGTGATACGATAACAAACTTGTGAAGAGATTAGCATGTAAAATGACTGCTAAGTAAACACTGCAATGTGTTACCGCTGTGTGTTTCAGCCAGATACAGTTATAGAAACAGAGTCATTTTGTGTTTTCCAGGCTCGATTACTCGGGGATTGCACTGTTAATCATGGGAAGCTTTGTGCCCTGGCTGTACTACTCATTCTATTGCTCCCCTCAGCCACGGCTCATATATTTGTCCATCGTCTGCGTGCTAGGAATCACAGCAATTGTTGTAGCACAATGGGACCGCTTTTCTACGCCAAAGCATAGACCGACACGTGCAGGTAAACATTTACTGCCTGTTTTGTTTTCTGCCATTTTTAATTTTTATTACAAATGTATTTATTCCTGGCAAGCAACTTGGAGTATACCTATAAATTTTATTCTGATCTCTTTCACAAAGATTAGCTTATATTGTTGGTTGTATGGCAATTTTAAATGTAGTGAAACCTTCTGTTGGTGAGTCATGTTACATTTTTTACTTTATCATGGAGGCAAAGAAAAATAACATACAGATTTAAAAATGCTGTATTTAATAAATACATACAGTAAAACCTTGGATTGCAAGCATAATTTGTTCCAGAAACATGTTTGTAATCCAAAGCACTTGTATATCAAATCAAATTCTCCCATAAGAAATAATGGAAACTCATATGATTCGTTCCACAACCATTTCTTCATAGGTCCTTCAGTTTATAGTCCATATAAAAAGATTATAGCAATATGACCAGGTTGTGTAACCATAAAATATCCATCCACAAATGGAAGCCTCCACAAGGGGATTAGAAGCAAAATCCAGCAGGAGCTACAGATTATAAAAGAGAAGAAAGGCGCCTCTAAGTGTAGCAATATGTTGCTAAAGGTTGTACCTTCATTAAATGTAACCATTTCTTTATCGTACATCATGGGACACAGAGTCTTAAGTAATAGCTTAATGGGTTATAGGCCATCTTCAGGTGATAGACACTGGTATACCCAATCCAAGAAGTTCACTCCCTATATAACTCTATATTTATTTATTTTATTTATTTCAGGTACTTGTATAGCGCCGTCAATTTACGCAGCGATTTACATATACATTGTACATTCACATCAGTCCCTACCCTCAAGGAGCTTACAATCGAAGGTCCCTAACTTACATTCATACATACTAGGGACAATTTAGACAGAATCCAATTAACCTACCAGCATGTCTTTGGAGTGTGGGAGGAAACCGGAGTACCCGGAGGAAACCCACGCATGCACAGGGAGAACATGCAAACTCCAGGCAGGTAGTGTCGTGGTTGGCATTCAAACCAGCGACCCTTTTTACTGCTAGGTGAGAGTGCTACCCACTACACCACTGTGCCGCCCTAACCTCTCCTTCTTCCAGGAGCACATCAGTTCTTTTGCCAGTGTCTAAGGTGTTGGTCATGAGTGAAGATGTGCTCTGAGGAGCTCCAGGAGGGATCCATTCTGGATTTAAATAGCCTCCATAGACCAGATCCATCCAAAGTGCCACTGAGGCCAAAGTGGATGGTACCTGGGCCTCAGATCCAAAGCACAAGGTTTTGCCTGTAACGCCTCTCTTTGTAGGGCTGGACCCCGGGACCCAGGGCTTTGGTCATGCTACATTACCTAAGGCTTTCCTGGTGGGGTGCTTTTACAGGTCCAAGGGAGTGGAATCTCGATATTAAGGGACCCGATCCTTGAAGGTTTGCTAAATGCAGCCTGCTGTGATGGGTGAAGGTTGGATTGTCTGTTAATTCAGCAAATCCTGCGGCAGGGAAAAGGTAAGGGAAGAAACTTAGGAACTAAAAAGTTCACCTATGCTTTCTTCTTTAAGGGAAAAAAATGTTGTCATGCCTTAATTCTTAAAACTGTAAAACTCTGTGTGGCACTAGGCTGAACTTAATAGCGGCTTTACTGTCATGACTATGTTCAGCGATTAAGTGCAATTTAATAGTGCCTGTGCTTAGGACTATGCCTACTAAAAAAGACACCACAAAGACCAAAAAGGTACCAAAGGTTTCACCCCCAGGCGCTAGGATCTCGAGTCTCATCTCCACGCTGTCATCTTTGCCTGAATTACCAATTATGGCAAGCCAGGGTGAGCCATTGGAAGAAATTGTTGGTGCAGCTGCTTCTCACATCTCAGCTCCTGTATACGCTAGTATGGGTAGACTCCTGTGGTTAAAAATTGGTCAGCCAGAGCACCATGTAAAAACCTCCTAACTGGGTTCCCTTTTCGTGGGGAGCGGCTATTTGGGGAAGATTTGGCTCTGAATGCCTGGACGTCCAGGTTACGGGATTGTCCTATCAGGATCCAATCCGACAATGCCACAGCTGTGGCCTATATCAATCACCAAGTGGGCACCAAGAGTCCCTCAGCGCAGAGAGAGGTAAACCATATTTTAACTTGGGCAGAAAGGAATGTTCCGTGCCTATCGGCAGTCTTCATTCCGGGAGTAGAGAATTGGCAGGCGGACTACTTGTCACCAGAAGTTATTCCCAGGGGGATAGTCTCTTCACCCTGACATTTTTGGGCTGTTTGCCACAAATGGGTGACTCCGGACGTAGCTCTTTTAGCGTCCAGATTCAACATGAAGTTGGTCAACATTGTGGCCAGAAAAAGGGATCCACTCGCATGCGGAACAGTTGCGTTGGTGACCCCGTGGGATCAGTTCTCATTGATCTATGCATTCCCCCCTATTCAGTTACTGCCATGACGACTTTGCAGGATCAAGCTGGAAAGAAAGCCAGTAATTCTGGTAGCACCAGCTAGGCCCAGAAGGTCATGGTATGCAGAAATCGTAAAGCTGGCAGTGGAGGGTCCATGGTCCCTCCCACTACGGCCAGATCTGCTCTCACAGGGACCGATATTCCATCCAAATGGAAATTTAACAGCTTGGCTATTGAAACCCACGTTCTGAAGAAACGTGGGCTTTCCGGGTCAGTTATCTCTACCCTGATTAATGCAAGAAAGCCAGCTTCCAGAACTATATATTATAGGGTCTGGAGGGCTTATGTTTCCTGGTGTGAATCCAAGGGTTGGCACCCTCGGAGATATATCATAGGCAGAATTCTTGCCTTTCTACAGTTAGGGGTATAAATGAAATTGGCCTTGAGTACTATTAAAGGCCAGCTTTATCAGTCTGATTTCAAAGACCACTTGCTTCACATTCTTTATTCCGGGGTGTTATGCAAGGGGTGATGCGGCTTAATCCGCCAGTCAAACCTCCTTGAACCCTTGGGACTAGAACTTATTTTTTTCTGTGTTACAAAAACAGCCATTTGAACCGATACAACGTATTCCCTTAGTCCCTCTGACAAGGAAGTTGGTATTTTTGGTCGCTATATCCTCAGCCAGGAGGGTTTCGGAATTGGCTGCTCTTTCTTGTAAAGAGCCATATTTGATTATTCATGACGACAGAGTGGTGTTACGCCGTCGTCCAGACTTTTTGCCAAAAGTGGTTTCAGGTTTTGAACCAAGATATTGTTCTGCCGTCATTTTTTCCAAAACCATGTTCCAGGGAAAAAAAGTCACTACATTGTCTTGATGTGGTGAGAGCAGTGAAAATCTATTTAAAGACAACTGCTCAGATTCATAAGACTGATGTCTTATTTATTCTGCCAGAGGGTCCTAAGACAGGACAGGCAGCGTTGAAATCCACTGTCACTAAGTGGATTTGGCAAGTTATAATTCAAACTTCTAATTTAAGGGGTAAGATTCCCCCTTTTCAAGTTAAGGCGCACTCTACCAGGGCGGTTAGTGCTTCTTGGGCAGTGCGTCACCAGGCCTCCATGGCTCAGATCTGTAAGGCCGCAACTTGGTCTTCAGTGCATACATTATTCACAAAATTTTATCAAGTGGATGTAAGGAGGTATGAGGATATCACCTTTGGGCGCAGTGTGCTGCAAGCAGCAATATAGGTTGTCAAATCTGGGGGTACCCTCCGGGTTGTGTCTCCCTCCCCTCAAGTAGCATTGCTATGGGATGTCCCATTAAGTTATTACTTAAGGCTCTGTGTCCCATGATGTACGATAAAGAAAATAGGATTTTTATAACAGCTTACCTGTAAAATCCTTTTCTTGGAGTACATCATGGGACACAGAGGTCCCTCCCCTCTTTTGGGATTTAGGTATATTGCTTTTCTACAAAAACTGATGTGCTCCTGGAAGGAGGAGGGGTTATATAGGGAGTAAACTTCATGGATTTTGTATACCAGTGTCCATCACCTGAAGGTGACCTATAACCCATTAAGTTATTACTTAAGGCTCTGTGTCCCATGGTTAGGTTTTACTTCCTCTATTTTCCCCTGCAAAGTAAAAGCATAATGGGCTAGTATGCATCGCATACTATTAAAGAAATGGATTCTGGACAGCCGCACTCCGATAAAAGCCTTTATTGTAATGAATACTCAATGTTCTTGTGACAACAGAAGCAGGATAAACAACTGACGCGTTTCACAAAATCATTGTTCCTTAGTCTCGCATACTAGCCCATTATGTGGCACTTACCTGCAAATGAAGCCCGCAATGTTCCCGCCCCTCTTCCTTCCAAGGCCGCGGACTCCGATTTTGTGACTGGCCAGAGTCACGTGACGTCACTCCCGCGCATGCGCGTGGGAGCCGTCAGCCACGGCACTTGCAAGTGAAGAAACCGCGCATGCGCCGATGACCTCATCGGCACTGTGTACAGTAAATATCTCCTAAACGGTAAATGTTTAAGAGATATTTCCACTACCTATAGGTAAGCCTTATTCTATGCTTACCTATAGGTAAAAGTGACACACTGGGCATTAAAAATCGCCATATTTAAGGGCATTTGACTTTCCGCCTCTAAATGCCCCTCCATGTTGTCCTATATGCACACATAGGTATTTACAGGGAGCCAGAGCAGAACACCTCACATGCCTAAATGCATGTAAACACATCTAAACGCATGCTAATGTCTGCCTGTCAAGCACTTGAATGTTCATTAATTTTAATGGCCAGAATAAATTAATATTCTGGCCAATTAAATAAATGCACTTGATGCGCCTAACACATTTGCAAAAACATGGCTTTAGGCACATTTTGACATTGCTTTTCTCCTGCTAGGAGAAAGGTGTTTGGAAGAGCAGGGCAAACACCCAATGTGCATGAGGCCCATATCAATCAGTATCATGAACCCTACCTACACTTTTGGAAATTCCTAGACATAAAACTGATCACCATAAACATTCAAACATTATGTAAAAAATACCACACTGGCACAAGATATGAAACTGTGTTCAGGTACAGAAAATCCATATTGTGTGCAATTTTTTATTTACCCTAAAATGAATGGACATTAGAAACGTTATGAATTCAACAGAAAAAAATAAAAAACTAGCTCTTTAGATCCATATACATGACAACTTTGTATGAAAAATCTGAATGTGTCTTCAGACTACGGTTGAATGGGTATGGATAGGTTAAAGTGGACATAATGCTGTCCATACATGTTACAATATGATTGTATCATCTCTGTACAGTCTCCCTATAGATTTTACAACTAATTCCAATGACCTACCTAAATAATCCAACTAACACGTGTGGCCAGCTTTAATAAAGATTATAGTTGTCAAAACTTTGTAAAGAAAACACATGTTGGTTTATATCAGCAAAGCTGCGTGGTATTTGGTGCCACGTCCCCAATCAATTATAACAATAACAGAAACAGGGAAAATACCAAGACTTTGTAGGCACCCAAAGTAAATACCACATTTTCTAAAAAGTTACAAAACCTTTATTAACCTCATAGGATTAAAAGTTGCCCAAAGGGCTACATAAACCGAGAAAAAAAGTACATACAGTATCTCACAAAAGTAAGTAAACCCCTCACGTTTTTGTAATTATTTTATTATATCTTTTCATGTGACAACACTGAAGAATTGACACTTTGCTACAATGTAAAGCAGTGAGTGTACAACTTGTATAACAGTGTAAATTTGCTGCCCCCTCAAAAAACTCAACACACAGCCATTAATGTCTAAACCGCTGGCAACAAAAGCGAGTAAACATAACATAAAGATGGCCTAGGCTATAAGAAGATTGCCAAGACCCTGAAACTGAGCTGCAGCACGGTGGCCAAGACCATACATAGGTTGAACAGGACTGGTTGTTCCACTCAGAACAGGCCTCCCCATGGTCGACCAAAGAAGTTGAGTGCACGGGCTCAGTGTCATATCCAGAGGTTGTCTTTGGGAAATAGAGATATTAGTGCTGCCAGGAAGCCTCTTCTAAAGATGATGCACAAGAACGCCCGCAAGCAGTTTGCTCAAGACAAGCAGACCAAGGACATGGATTACTGGAACCATGTCCTATGGTCTGATGAGACCAAGATAAACTTATTTAGTTCAGATGGCGTCAACCAGGTGAGCAGTATAAAGACACGTGTGTCTTGCCTACAGTTAAGCATGGTGGTGGGAGTTTCATTGTCTGGGGCTGCATGAGTGAGCTACAGTTCATTGAGGGAACCATGAATGTCAACATGTACAGTGACCTACTGAAGCAGAGCATGATCCCCTCCCTTCAGAGACTGGGCCAACATGACCCCAAACACACCTCCCAAATGACCACTGCCTTGAAAAAGAAGCTGAGGGTAAAGGTGATGGACTGGCCAAGTGTGTCTCCAGACCTAAACTCTATTGAGCATCTGTGGGGCATCCTCAAACAGAAGGTGGAGAAGCGCAGTATCTCTAACATCCACCAGCTCCGTGACGTCATCATAAAGGAGTGGAAGAGGACTTCAGTGGCAACCTGTGAAGCTCTGGTGAACTCCATGCCCAAGAGGCTTAAGGCAATGCTGGAAAATAATGGTGGCCACACAAAATATTGACACTTTGGGCCCAATTTGGACATTTTCACTTAGGGCTGTACTCACTTTTGTTGCCAGCGGTTTAGACATTAATGGCTGTGTGTTGAGTTATTTTGAGGGGATAGCAAATTTACACTGTTATACAAGCTGTACACTCACTACATCACATTGTAGCAAAGTGTAATTTCTTCATTGTTGTCACATGAAAAGATATAATAAAATATTTACAAAAACGTGAGGGGTGTACTCACTTTTGTGAGATACTGTATATAAAGATAAAGTCACATAAAATGGTTGTGGACCATCGCTTAAACCATATCCATGATACTCCAGAGGCAGTGCCAGTACATCATAAACAAGACGCGTTTCAAATTTTCAATACCATTAGCGTTTATTAAAATGGAAGTAAACCCTGGTGAGTTTTACTTCCTCTTTATTTTCCTGCAAAGGTAAAGCATAATGGGCTACTATGCATCGTATAGTAGCCCATTATGTGTCCCTTACCTGACACCGAAGCCCTCGCTGTCGCCGTTGTCCCCACGAGCAGGATGCTTCCATCTTCGCCCCTCTTCCTTCTGGGGCCGCAAACTCCGGCTCTGTGACTGGCCAGAGTCAGGAGCCACCAGTCACGGCATGATCCCTTTTAGAAAGGGCACGATGTGCCCTTTCTAAAGGGTGCATGCGCTGATGACATCGGCGCATGCACCGTAGTCATCAGCGATCGTCTTTTTAGTAAATATCTCCTAAACCTTGACGGTTTTAAGCACCTACAGGTAATCCTTAATATAGGCTTACCTGTAGGTAAAAGTGGTTGTACAAGGGTGTACAACCACTTTAAACAGTTGTACATCAAAGAACATGAGATAGGTAGATTGTCTTCAATCAAATAACCTCCAGCGACATACCCAAGACTAGCAATAGGCTGCGCAATGAAATTTGTCCCAACGTCTGGGCTTCCACAGCAAAGAATGGAGTGTAAACGTTCCAAGAATGGTTAATCAATGGGATTTCACTGGATGGAAGGGGGTCCCAAAAAGCCAAAGCAGTCACGAATACTATCGCCAAGAGTAATGGAGGTCTCATTTTCTTTGATGTACAACTGTTTAATAAACGGTTAGTGATTCCAACCCCCTGAGGAAGACGTATGCTATTTAATATAAAGTTGAAACACATCTGTGTTTATTATGTAAACCTGGCCTTTCCTCTGGAGAATCATAGATATGTTTTCTTTTTTTTTTTTTTTTTTTTTTTTTTTTTTTTTGTTTGTATAATCTTTTTTTAGAACAAAATGACATGTCATAGCAAACCTTTCCATATAAACAAAGTCATAAGCCAAGAAGGACATGTATCAAATGCAAGGTGCAGACAATCAAACTCCTAGATAAATAAAATAAAGGAAGAACAATAGTAGTTGTTTGACTAGGTGATATTGGGGCTTTCCCCTTTGGGGAGTAAGGGAAGCCTTGATGGTAACAACTCCAACTAGCATAGTCAATATAGATATATAGAGGAGCCTTGGCTTGATATCCGAGTGGCTAGTGCTAAGCCAGCAAATGCTGCTGGAAACTCTAAAGTGACTACAGAGTCACCCAACCGACCTGAGTGCAGGGGGAGGGAGGCAGAAATGGCCTCCAGCTAACCTCCCTCAGCACACCACCAATACATGGGCCACTCCGAGGCAGATATTAGACACTGAAGGGGAGATGTCTGACAGCGCCTCTCTCTAGAGAGGAGGCCTCCCCTGCAGCAACAAAGCACTAGGGCCACATGTCTAGCTACTGCATTATTGTGCAGTACAGTAACCAAACTCCGCAAAACAAGAAACATATGCATTGTTTAAAAGAAGAAAAAAAAGAGAGAGGGAAAAGGAGAAGACCGGAACATACCTTAAATCTCGCAGTAAATATTCATGCCCACACCAAGCCCATCATCCTATGGTGGAAAAAATTACTTATAGAAATGGAGGGAGTCACATCATGACAGAATGAATCTCTGCTCCTTATTGTCCTGACTGAATATGAGTTCTAAGGGATGGTTCTGCCAACTCCAGCAAGGCCAGATCTAAACTATAAGACATTTGCCCTGGATATAGTCTATCCAAGGTGACCAAATGCTTATAAAGCGATCACGGGTGCCTCTGCAAGTCACTATCCAGTCTTACGCTTCCCTTATTTTATTCACCCTGCGAATCCACCACTCCCGGGTAGGAATTTGTGTTTGTTTCCAATAAATTGGAAGCGCATTTAATAAATGGGGCAATGTGCTTTTCTTGTAATGGCTAATTGGGATTTGAGGGATATGCAGGGTGAAGTAAATCGGGTTAGAGGGATATCCAATCCTAAGATATCCTTTATTTGGGACTTGATGTCAACCCAAAAGGGCCTGATTACAGGACACTCCCATTACACATGTAGTAGCATACTTCGGTTTCCACAGCCTCGCTAGCATTACTCAGGTGTGGAAGGGTAAATACGCGCCAGATCAGCTGGCACCCGATACCAGCGTGATGAAATCTTATCATTTTGTTTCTTGTATTTTAGAATCAATAGTGCTAGAGTGAGCAAGCTGGTATAGGTGAGCCAACTGAGTCATGGTAAATTCAAACCCCAAGTCCCTCTGCCAAACCCATATATATGTGGGCTTAGATTCAAAGCTAGTAGAACCGAACAGTTGATATAGTTCTGAGACCATATGTGGTTTCGGATCTTCATCTACAAAAAGGCGTTCAAAAGGTGTGAGAGAGGAAATATCTCTGATAGAGTGGCTATGGACCTCAAAAAAGTGATGAAGTTGCCTATACCTACAGAAAGCCATCCAGGAACCTCTATGTTTAGCTTGCAATGTTTCAAAATTCAGCAGCTTACCATTCCTCATGAGCTTGCCACAGCTGGCATTACCATCATCCCACCCAGGGCCCAAGAAAGGCCATTTGTTCTCCGGGAGGAAACCACAGGAACCCACCCAGCAGAGCCAGTGGGGACACAGGCGGAGCCAAAATCAAGATCGGATAATCTGATCCCAAACTGTAAAAGCTAAGGTCGTCAATTGGGAGGTGGTATCGGACAACCACGGGCCGTATGATAAATTTCTGCCTGCCATGTATTTCTCCAGGGAGTCCCAAAAGTTTAGAATGTGTATGAAATCGCCAGTTGAGGATCCTCTGAAGAACAATAGCCGTGTAATATCGCTGTATGTCTGGGATTCCCAATCCACCTGCATGTTTTGGGCACCTCAGCACACTCAAAGCGACTTTTGGTTTCCACGTGTTCAACACAAACTCAGACAGCATGCTAGACAATTTGGTAAAGAAGCCTCTGGGTAGGGTCACCAGTAACATCTGCAGGTAGAAGAGTATTCTCGGCAGAATGTTCATTTTTATGATATTCACATATTTGTCCCTACCAAGTGAAAGCAGTCTTAGTCCATTGTGATAGATCCCTTTTAACCACGGCAAGTAACGGTGGGTAATTGGCAGCATACAGGGTGTCAAAGCGATCCGTGAGCTGGATGCCCAAGTATCGAAAGGAGGACTTGGCCCAAATAAAAGGGAAGGCAGCCTGAATGCTGTTTGCCAAGGAGGGAGCCAATTGAATAGGTAGAATCTTTGACTTTGTAAAATTAATTATAAAATTCAAAAGCGATCCAAAATGGTTAAGTTCTCGCATTAGGTTTGGTAATGAGATCAGGGGGTCCGTAAGATGAAATAATACGTCATCTGCATACGCTGACAATTAATGTTCAATATTACCGACCTTCAGACCCTTAATATCAGTACTTGCTCGCACAGTGTGTAATAGGGGGCTCAAGTACCAAGGCAAAAAGGAGGGAATAGAGAGGGCACCCCTGCCTCGTGCCATTTCTGGTGAAGAACCGGTAGGAGAGTACCCCATTCACCTTTGACCTGTCCACTGGGGGCGGAATACAGAGCCATAATCCATGTCAACATATGTGGTCCTAACCCCTGGGCCTCTAGCACCGGTCGCAAGTATGGCCAATCAGCGTGGTCAAACACTTTTTCTGCATCCATTGATCAGATTATATAGGGCCGAGGATATCGACAGTTACGGCCCGTGAATAAGTTGGATTGCTGTAAAAGAATTGTCCCTATCTTCATGACCGGTAATGAAACCTGTTTGGTCTGGGTGAATGATATGGGGCATTAGATATTTCAGCCTGTTCGCTAAAATCTTGGCCAGAATTTTAATATCCACATTAAGGAGGAATATGGGGCAATAGCTTTGGGGAACAGTAGGGTCTTTGCCTTCCTTCGGGAGTACTGAGATGTGAGCCAACAGTGCATCTGGGTGAATAGTAGTGCCCCCTGCTATGGAGTTAAAATAACTGCACATAGAGTCCGACAAGGGGGGGGGATAAAACCTTATAATATGCCTTGGTGAACCCATCTGGGCTAGGGGCTTTTCCCATTAGGCAAGGACTTCACTACTCAATCTCAGCAGGCGTGATAGGCGACTTCAAAGTGTCAGGGAGGGGGATTCCCGAAGTATTCCTGAATGGCCGTCGACCTAGACCACACGGACATTAGGGGGCAAACCGAAGTCTAAATTATATAATTCAGCGTGGTAATCCCAGAACCCCGAGACAATTTAAGAGGACTGGACCATGATTTCTCCAGAGGAGGAGTGAAGCTTTTGTATATATGCCTGGGCACGTTTCTTTCGGCGAGCTCTTGCAAGCATTCGGCCACATTTATTGCCATGCTCATAATATTTATGAGACAAATATCTAAACTGCTTATGGGCTTGGTGATCTAGCAAGCACAAGAATAGCTCTCTTAGTTCAGTCAGTCTCGTCAGTGCCTCAGGATCCCTACAATGCTTAAGGCAAAGCTCTGCTTGTTGAAGGGCATCCAGTACCCTTTAAAAGTCCGCTTGACGCACTTTCTTTAGCTTAGAGCCTAAGGAGATCAGCTCCCCCTCACCACTGCCTTATGGCCCTCCCAGATGATTCCTTCACTAAGGCCATCGGTGGTATTCTCTTTGAAATAATGGGTTTAGATATCCGCAACCACCGCAGTATCGTCCAACAGATTTTCATTTAAACTCCATGTTCAGGCCCTATGGGTGCCAGGTGGCAGGGTTAAAGTAACTTTGATAGGAGCATGATCTGAGATAATGATGTTACCAATGGACGCCGACTGCAGAAGTTCAAGGGTAGGGCGGTCTACATAAAGGAGATCTATGCAGGTATACACATCATGGATTTTAGAATAGTAGCTGAAATCCATTCCCGAAGGGTGAAGCACCTCCATCTATCCATCACAAGGTGGGTCTGATGGGTCTTGCGAAAATGTTTGAGGAAAGTATAAGAGTGGGAGGGTCACTTATGGGACGTATCAAGTGAAGGGTCGGGACTAAGGCCCCTTGCACACGATCGGACCGTTCAGGTCTGCCTGTCAGTTTTGACGGCGGACCTGAACGGGCGCTCCATGTTAGCCTATGGAGCGAGTGATGTCAGCGGAGACATGTCCGCTGACATCCGACCCCGTCCGATCTGCTAAAAGCAGACGGATGGCCCTACGTCCAGATCCGTCGCTCGCGGATCGGGTGAGATCTGACGAAAACGGACATGCTGTCCGTTTTCATCCGATCCCTCCATAGGCAGCAGCGGCGCCTGACAAGCCCCTCCCCACTCAGTGAGCAGAGAGGGACCTGTCATCCGCCGGCTCAGCGGAGATCAACTGACTGTGTGAATGAGGCGTAACATTGAAGTCGCCCCCTAGGATCAGGAAACCCTCCTTAAATTCCTGCCAATTGCTCTAGGGCTGTGTCAATTAAGGTAAGGTATTGGCAGCATAAATCGTGGCAAATGTATCGTTTCCCAGCAATGGTACCTTTCGGGAAAACATACCGATCCTGGGGATCCACCCTATTCCCAGTGGGCTGGAAGGGACAGGATTTATGGATCGCAATAGCCGCGCCCCTAGACTGGGATACCGGAGAGGTGCTCAGGAACCACTGAATGTATGGGTGAGTGGGTAGCTTGGGTACCGAATGTATCTCCTGCAGTAATATCACCTGTACCCCTGACCTTTTTTAGTTCCCACCACAGCTTCCTACACTTGCCTGGTGAACAGAGACCCCGAACATTGTAGGAAATTACCTTAAGAGTAGCCATAAGAGATCCAGAGGATGGGTAAGTCGCTAAATGCGCCAGCAAGTTTGGTGTGGGCGATGAAGCGAGAAATTGTTCCTGGGAGAAGAGGGAAAGAGAAAAGGAAGGAGGAAAAAAAAAGGACAAACATGGAAAATTATCAGAAGAGACATAAAAAACATTGCAGAATGGTAATAACCAAACAACTATTCTAAACATCTGTAGGTTAGACTCAGGACAGCGCTCCACTAGGGAGAGGGCCCCAAGCCACAACCCATAACCCATGGTCCCAATAAGGCCTACGTGGGGAACTTGTGCCAACATAAGAGGGAAGATAAGGAGGCTCCGTCCCCATCCACTGCATCTATCCAGATACTATATCCGGAGGAGGGGGAGAGATCATTACAGAGTGCCGGAAGGCTACAGTCTAGGGCCAGTACAGCAAGTCTGGGCACCTGTAACAGAATCGCAGACAGCATCAACAAGTAACAAAGTCAAGCTGGGGCCGCATACGCCATAGATAGCCATGGACTCCACCAGGGCCAGTTGCAGCAACACTCTGGTATCATGAGACCAGATATGGACCCAACAAGGAGGTATACATAAGTTTGCAGGGTCACCCTGTGACACAGGGTAGGAACTGTGGAAACCTGCCCCATCGGTCTCTGGGGGTGGACGGGCCTGGAGAAGAACCAGAAGTGGGGCGTTGCCGACCTCTTTTGCGACTTCTGCCTTTAGCTGGCAGCCAAGGTTGAGGGAGCTGAAAAGTGGGGAAATCTGACGATCCTCTCCAGTCCGGGAAGTCAACTGAATCCAACTCAAGAGTGGATGCAAAATGTGGAAAATCATCTTTGGTGCGAAGTGTGACTGGTCTGCCCTCTTCAGTCACCTGTAGATAGAAGGGAAAGCCCCTGGACAACCGCAAGTAGGGGGCGAAGCACCCTGGGCTGCATAAGTGTATGCCTGAAAAAAATCCTTATAGAAGAATAAGTGTGCTCCATCAAAATCAAAAGAAGGCTTGTCACGCATTTTCTATATAATGCGATCTTTAAGCGTATATTTATGTAGTTTGTAAATGATATTTCTAGGATTGTTCACAACCTGGAAAGGGGGTCTAAGTGCCCTATGGGCGCGATCATTCTCATTGGGAGCTGTAGCTGGTAGCTCCAGTATTTCCCTAAAGTGTGGATAATGTCCCTTGGAGCCGTGGCTTCTGGCAGGCCACGAATTTGGATATTTGCCCGCCGGCTGCGGTTCTCCATATCATCCAACTGACACAGTAAGATTTCAATTTGCTGATCCTGTGTGATGCATTTAGTCTGGCGCATAGAAATGGTGGGGAGTGCTTCCCTTACTTGCAAAGCCGGCGCCGGTACTCAAAGCCGATGGACGAATCAACTTGTGGTGCCGATATCGTGGGATCCCTGGACAGGTGAGTGTCCTTATATTAAAAGCTAGCAGCTACAGTGTTTGTAGCTGCTGACTTTTAATTTTTGTTTTTTTTACAGGCTGGAACTCTGCTTTAAAGAGCTTGTAAACCTTCCTGGTATGTTTATACCTATAGGTAGGCCTAGAAAAAAGACACAAGTCCATCAAGTCCAATCTGTGTGTGTGCTTTTATGTCAATATTACATTGTATATTCCTGTTATGGTTGTTTAGGTGCCTATCTAATAGTTTTTTTAAATTATCTATGCTCCCTGCTGAAACCACTGCTTGTGGAAGAGAATTCCACATCCTTTCTGATCTTACAGTAAAGAACCCTCTACACAGTTTAAGGTTAAACCGCTTCTCTTCTAATTTTAGTGAATGGCCACGTGTCTTTTTTTAAATTCTCTTTTGCAGAAAAAGTTTTATCCCTATTGTGGGGTCACCAGTATGGTATTTGTACATTTGAAGTCATATCCCCTCTCAAGCATCTCATCTCCAGAGAGAATAAGTTCAGTGCTCGTAATCTTTCATCATAACTAAGGTGCTCCAGTCTCTTTATTAGCTTTCTTGCCTTCTCTGGACTCTCTCCATTTCCAGTACATCCTTCCTGAGGACTGGTGCCCAGAACTGGACACCATACTCCAGGTGCGGCCAGACCAGAGTCTTGTAGAGTGGGGGAATTATTGTTTTATCTCTGGAGTTAATCCCTATTTTAGTGCATGCCAATATTCTCTTGGCTTTGCTTGCAGCAGCTTGGCATTGCATGCCATTGTTGAGCCTATCATCTACTAGGACCCCCAGGTCCTTTTCTATCCTAGATTCCCCCAGAGCTTCTCTGTGCGGTGTTTAGGAGATATTTACTGTATACTGCGCCGATGATGTCATCGGCGCATGCACTCTGAAGGAACGGCTGCCCTTGCCATTTCTTCAGAAGTGTGTGCCGTGGCTGGCAGCTCCCGTGTGCATGTATGGGAGTGACGTCGTGCGGCTTCGACCAGTCACAGAGCATGGAGTCTCTGATAATTACTTGGGTTTCTAAAATGTCCCAGGATTTTCCCTGTTTCCTTTAATGTTATCTGTGTTAAAACTGCTAATACAGCATACATAATATTTAGAGCCTTTTTTAACAGTAGAAATTTGAGTGGTGTTGTCTGTGAAGGCTTATAGTATTTTGCCCTATCAGCATGTTTTTGTAAAAAAAAAATTGTCTAGATTCTTATATGTATTTCTAAATTCTGGAGGTCTTTTATGTTTTGTTATTTTAGGTGTGTTTCTTGGTCTTGGTCTGAGTGGCATTGTTCCAACCCTCCATTTCACCATTGCAGAAGGTTTTGTTAAAGCAACTACAGTGGGTCAGATGGGCTGGTTCTTCTTAATGGCTGTAATGTACATAACAGGAGCTGGGCTGTATGCAGCGAGGATTCCTGAACGTTTCTTTCCTGGCAAATTTGATATATGGGTAAGTGTTGTATGCTGTTCTGAATATGGTTCATTGCTGTTGTGTTATGAAAAATAGTGAATCTAGCATTCTGAGACAGAGTCTAGAGCATTAATTAATTTACATAGGTTGCCAATTGGAAAGTGTTTGTGGCCCCAGGACAGATGTTTTAGATCCAATACCTGGGTAAACTCGATAAGTGCTAAGAATCTAATCAAAGATAAGTGCTTATTAGTGTTTTTCTGCAGTGTGCCCTAACTCATCTTTCCTTATTTCTCTTTCAGTTCCAGTCTCATCAAATCTTCCATGTTCTAGTCGTGGCAGCAGCTTTTATCCATTTCTATGGAGTATCCAACTTGCAAGAATTCCGTTATGGACTGGAGGGCGGTTGCACAGATGATTCCCTCCTGTAGTGTTTGGAATGAAATTAGACTGTGCATTGGGACATGTACAAGGGTGTGTTTAGAGGACATTTAAACTGGTTTATTACTCATCTATATTTAGACAATGCAAAAGACCTCAGTTACAAGGCAATGGTCACTGTTACCTCCTCGTTTGGAATACCAGAGTCCAGCAAGTATAAGACATACACAAGGAGCTAAGATGTATTTTTGACCATAACCTTTAATTGCCTTATATCTTAAAGAAGAAGGGGCACTAGCTGTTTTAATTTGTTTTATATTAAGGTCTCTTCTATTAGGTCACATCTTCCCACCATCTGGGTCTTTTATACATCTGGAATCAGTTAGAAATGGAACATACTAAGTCATCACATTCTACAGGATTTCTTATTTCATTGTACTAATGACAGTACTGTACAGTATGTGCAAAGCATTAGTGGACCCAGGAATACTGGGCCCCTATTGCCTTCAGATTACGACTTCATGGTGGGATATTAAATATTCACACCTATGGTATTACATAAATACAAATGTTCATGTATATTTACTCATGTCAAAACTTGTTACCTTGGTAAAGGCTAAATGAGAAGTTAAGAAATAAAGTTTAACATTGTGAAAAGGAAATATAATTGCATTTCGATATTTGTTTCAGAGGTGTATTTAATGTGTTCAAATACCTTGGTTATGGGCTCGTTCACACCTGAGAGATTTTCTGCTTGTAGCTCTAAAACACTCAGCAAACCTAATCCCATTCATATCAATGGCCCCTGTTCACATCTGAGCATTCTGTCGCCTGAAGCAAAATGCCTGCATCTCAAAAAAGTACACGAGCTTCTTCTTTGGCAGATTACAAGCGCTTTTTGGGACCATAGACTTCAAAAAAACGCCTGACTTGAGCGGTTTAAAAGCGTTTTCTGCTCAAATAGCAGCTCTCCACCCCTAATTTCCTCTCCCTCTTCTCCCCCTAGTGCTTTCTATTGGCTAAACGAAAATGCCTGCAGCTGTAAAACATTGTAATACACTTCTTAAACGCTTTAAAAAAAAATCTTTTAAAAAGCTGCAAAAAAGCTTAAAAAAAAAAAAAAAAACGCCAGTAAATCAATACACTCAGGTGTGAATGGAGCCTTAGAGGGGTTCTGGGGCTGTTCTCATGATCCTGCTATACCTACCCAATGAGTTATTGCGCTGAAACAAGAGTGCAGGACAGTAGTTTTGATTTTCCTATATGCTTGTCCTAGAGCAGTAATTTACTGAATCTGGATCAGGATGTCGTGATGGAACCCGCACCTCATTCAACGATGTATGTGCGTTTATATGCATTTATAGGACATTTCTAAATGCATGAAATGATTTTAAATGATTCATTTCACACCATGTTTAGGTGCATTCAGTTTAGCTGTATTTAGAGAAAATAAAACTCTGTGCATCCAGTGGCAGATTAGATACTCGGAACATGTCTAAACACATATAAATGCAAGTACATTTAAAGGCAGGAGAACTTGATCTGGGGTGAATAAAGTTTGTTTATTCTTCCCCCAACCATTTCTCCTGTGTTAAAATAAATCAAATGCAGATCAGTGTGAACGTGACCATATTGTTATATTCACAGGTTCATTTTACGTTGACTTATTTGTTGGCTGCACAAGCAAATTTTGTGCAAAGCATTGCTGTGTACCCTCTGGCTTGGTGATCTGTTGGCACATACCTCTCAGGCTTGCAAATAAATCCTAGATCTTGGTAATTACTGCACATGTTACACACATGAACATTCTGGGTGAGGTTGAGTAAACTCCTTAATGTAGATGTCTTTAGTTGTGGACACTATGATGCACCTCTGTACAAACGCTGTAGCTTAGTAGAAAACGTAGCTTGAATAAACTTTTTCCATGCAGTAAAAACATAATTTAATTGATTATAATGGGAAATTCTAATGTCAACATCATTTCAGTCACTGTTGTAGTGTTTGCCAGAAAGTAGTTCATTGGACGACACAGCGTTTAGAAGGTTTGACACTGATTAAAAAGTTTCTCCTTCTATGCTATACTTTTCTAGAACAAGGAGTTAAAACCTCAGTTGCAAGTTAGTGTTCTAGAGCTGGCTTTGGCAATCTTTTGAGCACAGTGTGCCGAAAAATGTTTTCAAAGAAATTGAGCGTGCCGATTTTATAACAAAAAAATGTCAACTTCACACTCTTAATCATGAAAAGGATTTTTTTTTATAAAGTAAATACTGTAAACTACTTTAGTAATGAGAAATTAACATCCTACACTCTCACGCCTCAGATCAGCCCCAATTCATGCACCTTCACACCTCAGATCACTGCCCTTCTGCTCATCTTCCCCACCACTGTAACCCCCTGCACATCTGTACCACCCTGATTTTCTGTCCCACCACTGTAAACCACTGCTCACCTGCCCCACCAATGTTCCCCCTTTCTCATCTGCCCCACTGCTGTACCTCCCTGCACATCTGCTCCATCGCAGTACCCCCATGCTCTTCTGTCTCACCGCTGAACGATCTTCTCATCTGTCCTAACACTGAACTTATCTGCTTATCTGCCCCATCAGTGTAACACTCTTTCTCATCTGCCCCACCACTGTACCTCCTGCACATCTGTCCCACCACTGTACCCCCTGCTCTTCTGCCCCATCACTGTAACCCCCTGCTCATCTGTCCCACCAATGTACCTCCTTTCTCCTCTGCCCCAACATGGAACACCCTGCTCACCTTTCCCAGCACTGTAGCCCCCTTCTCATCTGACCCACCACTGTAACCCCCTGCACATCTGCCCCACCACTGTAACCCCCTGCACATCTGTCCTACCACTGTACCACCCTGCTCTTCTGTCCCACCACTGTACCACCCTGCTCTTCGGTCCCACCACTGTAACCCCCTGCTCATCTGCCCCACCAATGTACTTCCTTTCTCCTCTGCCCCACCAATGTACTTCCTTTCTCCTCTGCCCCAAAACTGAACCCCCTTGCTCACGTTTCCCGACACTGTAACACCCTTGTCATCTGGCCCAACACTGAACCCCCCTGCTCATCTACCCCACCAATGTCCCCCCTTTCTCATCTGTCCCACCGCTGTATCTCCCTGCACATCTGCTTCACCGCTGAACCATCTTCTCATCTGTCCCACCGCTGTAACCCCCTGCTCATGTGTTCCACCGATGTATCTCCTTTCTCCTCTGCACCCCTCTGTACATCTGCCCCACCTCTGTACCCCCCTGCTCCTCTGCCTCACCGCTGTAACCCCCTGCTCATCTGTCCAACCAATGTACCTCCTTTCTCCTCTGCCCCAACACTGAACCCCCCTTCTCATCTGGCCCAACACTGAACCCCCCCACCTGCTCATCTTTCCCACCACTGTAACCCCCTGCTCATCTGCCCCACCAGTGCACCCCCCTGGCTTTTCTGTCCCACTGCTGAACCCCCTTCTCATCCCTCCCACCACTGTACACTCCTGCACATCTGCCCCACCACTGTACCCCCTTGCTCTTCTGTCCCACCACTGTAACTCCCCTGCTCATCTTCCCCATCAATGTGTACCCCCTTTTCTCATCTGCCCCACCACTGTATCTCCCTGCACATCTGCTCCACCGCCATATCCCCATGCTCTTCTGTCTCACTACTGAATCGCATTCTCATCTGTCCTGACACTGAACCCGTCTTATCTGCCCCACCACTGTAACCTGCTTTCTCATCTTCCCCACCAATGTACCTCTTGCACAACTGTCTCACCTCTGTACTCTGCTCTTCTGCCCCACCTCTGTAACCCCCTGCTCATCTGTCCCACCAATACACCTCCTTTCACATCTACCCCACTGCTCTACCCCCCTGCTTTTCTGTCCCACCACTGAACCCCCTTCTCATCTGCCCCAACACTAAACCCCTGTGCTCATCTGGCCCAACACTGAACCCCCCTGCTCATTTGGCCCAACACTGAACCCCCCTGCTCATTTGGCCCAACACTGAACCCCCCTGCTCATTTGGCCCAACACTGAACCCCCCTGCTCATTTGGCCCAACACTGAACCCCCCTGCTCATTTGGCCCAACACTGAACCCCCCTGCTCATTTGGCCCAACACTGAACCCCCCTGCTCATTTGGCCCAACACTGAACCCCCCTGCTCATTTGGCCCAACACTGAACCCCCCTGCTCATCTGGCCCAACACTGAACCCCCCTGCTCATTTGGCCCAACACTGTACCCCCCTGCTCATTTGGCCCAACACTGTACCCCCCTGCTCTTCTGTGCCACTGCTGAACCCCCTTCTCATCTCTTCCATCACTGTACCTCCCTGCACATCTGCCCCTTCACTGTACCCTCCTGCTCATCTATCCCACCTCTGAACTCTTCCTGCTCATTTTCCCCACCGCTGTACCCTCCTACTCATCTGCTTCACCGCTGTACCCTTTTCTCATCTATGATATGCGTGATTTGCAGAGTGGTGGAAGGAAGAGGAGATGAGACACATCTACCTGTCTTTGCACACTCATCCTGCTGATCCTCTCGCATCCAGCCCACATGCTTGTATGTGATGTCACATACAAGCATCTGGAATGGATGCGCAATGATGAGCTCAGGTCAGGGGCATTTTCTGAAAGCAGTGGGCCCATGTGCAGGATCATAAGTGGGGCCCCAGGCAGCTGAGAAAAAGTGCTGCGCTCTGCGCCACAGGAAAAGTTGGGTGTGATTTTCATTGTGCTGGATACTGCCGGGGTTCAGTAGTAAGTGATGCAAAGGTTCAGGAATAATTTCAACAAAGTTCCCAGAAGCTCAACAGTAATTCCACAAACTCATCTGATTGTGGTTTTCTCAATCACAGTGAAATCCCTTCTTTCTGAGATTGGTAGTGGCAACCAAGTGAGTCATCTTCCTCCAGATGATGGGCGGGGCTAGCAAGACTGTGATTGGCTTTAGCAGTGACTAATGACAGTCCTCCTCCTGGAAACAGGGACTGCCCTCCTAGCAGAACTGCAGCTACAGCAAAGTTAGTGAACCAAACAACGTTTCCCATCTTTTACAATATTTGGGGGCACAATACCTCCCCCTCAGTGCAGGTGCTGTGTGGGGAAATCTGAAACTGGAATGCATCAGTGTCTCATTGACACTTCCCTGTGCTGCTCTGCTGATGGGGAGGGTGTTGTGTCGCTTGCCGGCAAAAGAGGCTTTGTGTGCCGCTTGTGGCACCAGTGCCAGGGGTTGCCTACCCCTGTTCTAGAGGTTCGATGTGGCAGACTGTTTTGTGCATTGTAAAGAGACTTCTAAAGAAGATTTTTAACAATATAGCCTACTGGTTATTTTCCAGCGATGAAGACTGTAGTTGCTCTTTCTGTGCTAGTTAAAGGGCCTCCCTTCACAGTTTTGCATAATACTACCAAACCTGGAGATTCACTGTAAGAATACAACTGCTAGCAACTGGCTGCCAGGAGCCCTTGTCTTTTTTTTGGACTTCTTTGCCTCTAAGGCCTCATGTACACTGCTGCTGGTAAACGGATGTTCAGAGGCAGTTGGATGTTTTTTTCAGCTGCCCCTGAACTCATCCAATGTTATCTTATGTGTACATGTACACAGGTTCATTTAATGTAGTTTTTAGGCAGTTGAGTTTAGAGGCCTTTTTTGGAAAGCAAGAAAATGAGTTCAGACGCTGAGTTTAGAGGCGCCAGCCGCGTTTAGCCGCGTTTCATTTACAGGCATTTTGCATTTTTGGCTATTTTGGAAAAAAAAATTTTTTTTTAAAACGTGGCTAAACACGTTGTAAACCCGGCAAAACGGACATTTTAAATGTGGGTTACTATCTGTTAAGTTAAATTGTTCAGGAGAGGTTGTAAAAACGTCCCGTGTGCATTAAGCCTAAGACACTTGCTGCCTGGTGAAGCATGTACCTTTTCGTATATGGACTCTGTAACTGTCCAATTTTGTTTGATTCATTGTGTACCTTCCTTCATGCAAGTTCCATAGCCTTGCAAGGATTTCTCTGTTATTGTTCCCAGCTGCTTTACTATGAACCTTATTTCTTGATAGTATAGAAGTTTGTAAACTAACTTTGTGAAGATCCCACACATGTACTAGTGTGACGTATATTTGCTGTCCCCTTTGGGTAGGTACTGCTGTGTCACACATTTCACAGATCCTGCTGGAAGTTTTAGGAGGCAGAGTCATTTCTGCAATCACAGCTTGCAGGCAGAAAGGTACCATGGGATATGTAGCGCTTTGAAATGGAAAGTAAACAACAGAGAAGCTGCAAAACCTATAGGGAATCCAGGAAGGAGATATCTCAATTGTGCAGTGGGCGCAGGCAACATATTCATACACCAAGAGATATAGTGCCTTCAGGTGACTGGACAATGGCAAGCTTTTGAGGACACGCCTTCCTGGGGCAACTCCCCTATAATCCTACCCCACCCCATGACTCCTTACTAGGGTCTGAATGTGATGAACCTCTTCTGCTTCACAGAGAAATCAGCTTCACTAGTTTATTATTTTCTTTGAATCTTACAGTCCACACTTCATTGTCTTCTAATGCCTACACAGAAACCATGTAACTGGATCACTGAAACCTTGGTAAAATCTTGACCGCTGTACTCAAACCCACGCTGTGGGGATGGCCTGTAATCTTGCTTCTGGTGCTGAATCCTGCATGGTCGTTCACCCTAGCACCTGGCGCTAAGTCGACCGCAAGGTGCTATACAGGTCCAGGGCTCTGGTCCATCGCTATGGAACCTAATCCCGGACGACCTCTTTGGGGGGTATGATGGGCAAAGTGTGGGCTTTACATACAGCCCAGCATCAGGTAGGGCAGGGTCACCCTGTATCTCTGACAGTTACTGTAAAAACGTGCTAAATTTTTAAGCTCTCAGAGCTCAGTCTTGGGTGGATGACCAGGTGTTACATCACACCACTGGTAGACCACTTGAATGCCACTTCCATCCAGAGCCCCTATAAAGTACTCTTCCACCCTTTTGCCAAGAAGATTCATTACAGGACTGTCTACATCTGGATTACTACGTACACTAGAGCTGCACGATTCTGGGAAAAATGAGAATCACGTTTTTTTTGCTTAGAGAATAAAGATCTCAATTCTCTCAATCCCACATTCAGGGGCGGATCCAGGGGGGGGGGGCAACGGGGCAATTGCCCCCTCCGAGAAATGCAGGTGACTGAGAGCAGGGTGTGTGAGAGAGCCGCCGGGCGGCTCCGTGACTGAGAGAGCCGCCGGGCGGCTCCGTGACTGAGGGAGCCGCCGGGCGGCTCCGTGACTGAGGGAGCCGCCGGGCGGCTCGGTGACTGAGGGAGCCGCCGGGCGGCTCGGTGACTGAGGGAGCCGCCGGGCGGCTCGGTGACTGAGGGAGCCGCCGGGCGGCTCGGTGACTGAGGGAGCCGCCGGGCGGCTCGGTGACTGAGGGAGCCGCCGGGCGGCTCGGTGACTGAGGGAGCCGCCGGGCGGCTCGGTGACTGAGGGAGCCGCCGGGCGGCTCGGTGACTGAGGGAGCCGCCGGGCGGCTCGGTGACTGAGAGAGCCGCCGGGCGGCTCGGTGACAGAGAGCCGCTGGGCGGCTCGGTGACTGAGAGAGCCGCTGGGCGGCTCGGTGACTGAGGGAGCCGCTGGGCGGCTCGGTGACTGGGGGAGCTGCTGGGCGGCTCCGTGACTGAGAGAGCCGCTGGGCGGCTCCGTGACTAAGAGAGCCGCTGGGCGGCTCCGTGACTGAAGGAGCCGCTGGGCGGCTCGGTGAATGAGGGAGTAAGTGAGGGAGCCGCCGGGCGGCTCCATAGGCGAGGGAGAGCCGCCGCTCAATGTGTTTGTGGGCGGGCTGCTGCCTGCTGACCAATCAGGGAGCCGGTGGGCGGGGGAGCAGAGAGATGACATCATCTCTCGGCGCCCGCCCTGCATCCCTGCAGTTCAACTTCCCCCCCTCCATGCAGGCAGCTGCGGCAGCAGAGAGATTACAACATCTCTCTGCTGCCTGTCTCTGGGACACAAGAGACCACCTTAGCAGGTGGCAAGTGACAGGCGACGTGGCAAGTGACAATCCGCAACATGTGGCAGGCGACATGGCAAGTGACAATCCGCAACGTGGCAAGTGAAAATCTGCATCTGGTGACAGGCGACGTGGCAAGTGACAATCCGCAACGTGGCAGGCGACGTGGCAAGTGACAATCTGCATCTGGTGACAGGCGACGTGGCAAGTGACAATCTGCATCAGGTGACGTGGCAAGTGACACACTCGGGGCTCCCACTGATTCTGCATTATGGTGAGTTAAACTATTTAATTTTTTATAACAATGTAATTATGGTAATAATGCGCTTCAATCATCCTGACACCATAACAACCATGGTGCCGTGATGATTGAAGCGCCAACACCAGCCATTTCCCCAATAAATGTACCCCAAAAAAATATATTTTCTGGCAGTGCCCCTCCCGAGACTAGACTCTGGATCCGCCCCTGCCCACATTCCCATACAATCCTTACTCCATCTAATGCCAGAAATCTCACTCTCGCCTTGGATCCTTAAAGGCATAAATTACATACAAGACATACTACAAGACAAACACATCAAATCATTTCCTCAACTACAAACCACATACGCCATATCCGCATCCGAATACTTCACCTATCTCCGTATACGTCACTGCCTGAAAACTATACCACTCCCCAGCTACAATATACACCCCAAGACTTGGGAATACCTCACCAACCCCGACGCAAAAATTAAAGGGATCTCATACTTTTATAATAACCTACACCAAAAACGTACCTTTACCAAACTGCCACCTCACCACACCTGGGAAAAAGACCTTGCCACAAATTTTACAGACACACAATGGCAACAAGCCCTCAAGACTATTTACAAATCCACCAAATGCACAGCCCTATGGGAACTTACACAGAAGATTACACTAAGATGGTATCTGACCCCTGCCCGCATAACATCTTTTAACCCTCAAATCCCTAATACTTGCTGGAGATGTAAATCTTCCACAAGCGACCTACTACACGTCTTCTGGTCGTGCACCAAACTACGCAAATACTGGGAAGACAACTTCCACTTAATCTCGACCATCACCCAAATCACGACCCCCCCCAACACCGGCCCTAGCGATCCTCAACCTCACTATTGAGGACTTTCCTCACCCCCTCCAATTCACAACCACCCACATCCTCATGGCAGCCAGACTCAATATAACCAGACACTGGAAATCTGACACACATCTGACGCTTACTCAAGTCACAGACTTGGTATCACTACACTACAGTTACGAGACCATCACAGCCACACTATCTGGGCAAGCCACAAAAATAAGCAAAGCATGGCAACCTTGGACCGACTGGACTAGAAACTGCGCACCCCGCGCACAAACGAACAGATCTTCTGACCCTCCTTCTTGACCGAGCAATACCTATCACTCATTAAGAATGTTATGTTACCTTTATAACTGAAAAATTTTCACTGATTGGAACTTTCGTGTCTATCACAAAAGGGTCCGCTTCGCTCCTGTGCCACTAAAGGTCCCACATGGGGTGACACACTAGTGAAGTGGACCGAATACGTCCTTTCAGAGTTTCCTTTCTGTTAGCATAATACGAAATGACACGATGACTACTTATATACTTATATACATGTTTCTACTAGATCCCTGTCTGTGGACAGAAGTTCATATCTATGATTGTTATACAGACGTCGTTGCACGACGTACAATGTTTAATTGTACAATGTACTCTTTAAAAATCTAATAAAAATATGGAATTAAAAAAAGAAGGGGAACTGGTTGCAGAAATGCAAAGGTATTTTCTGGCCAATGCAGACAATCTTGGATACTGCGCCTTGTGAGTCTTCCACCAGACTAATGGATCATTTTCACTGTCAGTTGTTGCTATGTGTGTGAGGCTGGATCTGGTGGTGGCCCTTAATTTCTTTGTGCTGCTTTAAAAGAAAGACTAAGGTCTTTCGAGTCTTCTTTGCAGGACTGCTACTAGTAGTAGCTGTTGTAGGGAGACTTTCCTTAACTGCTAACTTTGACATTTCATCTTTTAGTCTGCTCCAAACAGCAGTTTGGTTATCCTCATTGACGTAAGTCATCTTAAACCTGGGATCAAGGGTTGTGGCTGTATCTAGGAGGTCTTGTGTTCTTTGGTCATTATATTTTTCCTCCAGATACCCCATGATCTTTGATTTCATTGTCCGAATAAGATCAGAGTCCTCTTCCTTAACAGCCAAAACAGAAGACTGAAATAGGTGGAGAGCAGGTTTCACAGAAGAGACACTGACATACTGCTCTCCTGAAATAGCATCTGTGAAGTCTGCCAGTGGGGTGAGAGTCTTGTCCACAGCCTCTAGGTCTTGTCATGTTGACAAGAGGTGTCTAGTGTTGCGGTCAGAAGAGAGGACATGGTTGATGGCAGCTTGCTGCTCAAGTATCCTTCTCACCATAGCCTGCCTAGATCCCCACCTTGTCGGACACTCTGTCTTGAGCTTGTGGTCTGGTAAACAGAGTTTTTTTCGTGCCGCAGAAAGCTCCCTCTTCCTCCTCCAACTGTAGCTGAAACACCCAACAAGCTTTTTGCACAAACCCATAGCACGCTCAATTCGTGGGTCCTTCATTGCATTCTCTATTGCGAGATGAAGCCTATGGCCAAAACACTGCAGTCGTGTCCAGTGATTTATGGATATGGCCTTTACTATGTTGGTTCCATTGTCTGTAGTTATGCACAAGATTTTCCTCCTCCAATTTCCAGTTTATGAGAGCATCCTTTAATCCCTGCACCAAAGCTTCACCAGTGTGGTCCTCAGGGAAAAACGCAGTTTGTAGGCACCGACTTTTCATCTCAAAATTATCAGTAATGAAATGGATCGTTAAGCTCATGTATGGTTCCATTGCTCTGCTGGACCATAAATCTGAAGTTGCTGCAAAATTCCAGTTTATGAGAGCATCCTTTAATCCCTGCACCAAAGCTTCACCAGTGTGGTCCTCAGGGAAAAACGCAGTTTGTAGGCACCGACTTTTCATCTCAAAATTATCAGTAATGAAATGGATCGTTAAGCTCATGTATGGTTCCATTGCTCTGCTGCACCATAAATCTGAAGTTGCTGCAAAATTAAGTACACTGCGCAATTCTGTTTCAACAGTTTCATGACATTTGTTGTACAGAGCAGGGATTCCAACGTGTGAAAAATAATTAGGAGAGGGCATGCAATAGCGCTTATCAAGGGTACGAATGAGTTTTTTAAATCCGTCTTTTTCAACAGTGGTCATGGGAGCCATATCTTTAGCCAGGTGAAATGTGATTGCGTCCGTTATTTCTTTGCACCTGGGAGAGGTTGTTGGGTACGGTGTTGCATTGAATAGTGTTGATTTAATTGATGTTTGTTTTGTCTGGTTGCAGGTACTTTGTGATTGATCGCCGATTTTTTTAAAAAAAAATTTTCTGTATCGCATCATACAGTTGTACGTGGTTACGTTTCAGGTGATTAAACAGATTGGAGGTGTTAGCCTTTGGTGCAGAAACAATGGCTAAACATTGCTTGCAGAATATGGTTTTCTGAGTATCATTATCTGGCTTGAAACCGAAATAAGCCCACACTTCGGAATAAGATTCTTTATTCGGTACAAAAACAAGGTCCGTGTTTTTATCAGACTGACTTGCGCATTGCTCTGCCTCTGTGGCCTCTGCGGCCTCTGCCTCACTCATTATTCTACTCTTCTAGCTCTCTCTCCTAGTATTCAACTGGGTGCGGTGGACACATGTACCTAAAAAGAAAACAAAACAAGAGCGCACCCTGTCACCCACCTTTGTGTAAAAACACTTGCAGCTAATGCACTGTCATTTAAAAGGCAAAAAAACAAAGCGTGTGTTTTTATAAGTCAGCCAATAAACCTGGCGGCGTGATTTTTTTTTTTTTTTTTTTGTGGAAAAACAAAATTTTCATGAATAAAAAAAACAAAACAGTAAAAAGTTAGCCCATTTTTTTGTATGATGTTACACCGTTGCCGAGTAAATAGATACCTCACATGTCACACTTTAATATTGCGACACTCATGGTATAGCGACAAACTTTGGTACTTCAAAACCTCCATAGGCGACGCTGTGAGGTGACGGGTTACATTTTTTTTACAGGGTACCTGTTTAGAGTTACAGAGGATGTCTTGGAGGGTTGCTGTAGACTGGTTGCCATGGACTGGTTGCTATGGACTAGTTGCTATGGGAGGGTTACTATGTCATTTGAAAAAAATATTCTCATTTAAAAAAAAAAAGTTTTTTCTCATTTTGATAAATAATTTTTTTTATTGTTTTAAAAAGGGTTGCTATGGACTGGTTGTTGTGGACTGGTTACCTTGGAGGGTTGCTATGGATTGTTGCTATGAATGGTTGCTATGGAAGGTTGCTATGGACTGGTGTCAAGCCGCTGCAGTGGCCAGGATGTGCGTACAACCCCAGTACTCCTTTCCAGACTCGGGGTATGTAGCACACTCAATCCTGGACCAAAAAATAGGAGGATGACAAGTGTCAAGCTGCAGCAGTGGCCAGGCCGTGCGTAAAACCCCAGTACTCCTTTCCAGACTTAGAGTATGTAGCATACTCAATCCTGGACTAAAAAAAAAGGAGGATGACAAGTGTCAAGCCACTGCGGTGGCCAAGCCATGCGTACAACCCCAGTACTCCTTTCCAGACTCAGGGTATGTAGCACACTCAATCTTGGACTAAAAAAAAGGATGACAAGTGTCAAGCCGCTGCAGTGGCCAGGCCATATGTACAACACCAGTACTCCTTTCCAGACTTAGGGTTTGTAGCACACTCAATCCTGGACTAAGGAAAAAAAGGATGACAATTGTCAAAGCGCTGCAGTGGCCAGGCCATGCGTACAACCCCAGTACTCCTTTCCAGACTTAGGGTATGTAGCACACTCAATCCTGGACCAAAAAAAAGGATGACAAGTGTCAAGCCGCTGCGGTGGCCAGGTCATGCGTACAACCCCAGTACTCCTTTCCAGACTAATGCCACGTACACACGATCAGAATTTCGGACCACAAAAGACAGATGAGAGTTTTTCATCGGAAAATGCGACCGTGTGTATGCTCCATCGGTTTTTTGCTGGCGGAATTCCAGCCAGCAAAAGATTGAGAGCATGCTCTCAATTTTTCAGTCGAGAAAAGTTCCTACCTGAAAATGCGATCATCTGTGGCAATTCCGACGCGCAAAATTCCTACGCATGCTCTGAAACAATTCAAGGCATGCTCTGGAACATTGAACTTCATTTTCTCGGCTCGTCGTAGTGTTGTATGTCACCGCGTTCTTGGCGGTCGTAATTTCAGCAAACTTTTGCGTGACCGTGTGTATGCAAGGCAAACTTGAGCGGAGTCCCGTCGGAAAAAGCCATCATATCTTTTTCCGATGCGAAAACCGATCGTGTGTAGGCGGCATTAGGGTATGTAGCACACTCAATCCTGGACCAAAAAAAAGGAGGATAACAAGTGTCAAGCCACTGTCGTGGCCAGGCCATGCATACAACCCCAGTGCTCCTTTCCAGACTTAGGGTGTGTAGCACACTCTATCCTGGACCAAAAAAAAAAAAAGAAGGATGACAAGTGTCAATCAAGCCTCTGCGGTGGTCAGGCATACAGCTGTAATATTATGATTATATATTATTATCACTTTAACCAGTTCCCGAACAGCTCACGCACATTTACTACAGCACAATGGCACCGCTGCATGAAATCCCGTACATATACAGGGTTACCCTTGATCGCCCTCTAGTGTTAACCCCTTCCCTCCTAGTGACATTTACACAGTAATTAGTGCATATTTCTAGCACTAATCGCTGTATAAATGTCACTGGTCCCAAAAAAGTGTCCGATCTGTCCATCGCAATGTGGCAGTACCGCTAAAAATCGCAGATCACCGCCATTACTAGTAAAAAAATTAATAAATAATAAAAATGTCAGAAATTTCTCCCATAGTTTGTAGACGCAATAACTTGCGCAAACCAATTAATATACACTTATCGCAATTTTTTTTTTACCAAAAATATGTAGCAGTATAACAATATTGGCCTAAATTGATGAAGAAATTTGTTTTTTAAAAGCCTTTATTATAGCAAAAAAATATTGTTTCTTTTTTTAAAATTGTTGCTTTTTTTGTTTATAGCGCAAAAAATAAAAACCGCAGATGTGATCAAAATACCACCAAAAGAAAGCTCTATTTGTGGGGAAAGGACGACGCAAATTTTGTTTGGGTGCAACGTCGCACGACCGCGCAATTGTCAGTTAAAGAGACGCAGTGCCAAATTGTAAAAAGTGCTCTGGTCAGGAAGGGGGTAAAATCTTCCGCGGCTGAAGTGGTTAATGTAAAGAATTGTTTTGGAAATAAAAAAAGAATTGCAGACACTCACGTTTAGGTAGAGTAAGGCAGGAAGCTCCTTGTATATGATAATATGAGGGCTGTAGAAGGGACTATAGTGGCAGATGAATGTTTTTGGATACCTACCCGGGACTGGGCTTTGTACACAGACAGCCCTCGGTATTCCCCTCTAGATGAGATGTGATTTATCCTATGAATGTTGTGCTGAAGAAGTCGGCATGATATCTGATGTGGATGGGCGATCCAGGTAAATACGTCCGCACTCTTCTCCCTGCGCAGTCCATCTGCGCTCAGCCAGCCTGTGCTGAGAACAGAGGCGGCTCTAGGCTTTGTGAGGCCTTAGGCAAAACCTAGACATGAGGCCCCACTCATGCCCATAATGGAAAAAATTATTCAAGAGATAAAAATTAACTGTATAAAATTTGCATATATTAAGAGCCTTAAATCCTATGAACTATGAATTCACAGTTTCTAGATTTTTCTCTATAACAAAAGTCAAAAAACATATTTCTCCATTTACATGAAGGTCAGGGTAATATAACCCAGCTGGCAAGGAGTTCCCCATTACATTAGAGTCTGCAGGATTCCCCCTTACAGTGGAAATTTCATGCAAAGGGGAATGCTGTGGATCATGATGTGAAGGGGAATGCTGCAGACTTTGGTGTAAAGGGGATCTCTGATGTAAGGGGGGCTCTGATGACCAGAGATCATCTTATATCAAAGTGCACAGCATTCCCCTTTACAGAGTTCCCACTTACATCAGGGTCTGCAACATTGCCCTTTACATCAGGGTCCGCAGAGTTCCAAATTCCTTTTAAAACAGGAACTCTGATGTGGGGAGAACTCTGGTGACCACAGACCACCTTGCGCAGAGTGACTGCACTAATGTAAAGAGGGTTACTGATTTAAGGAGGAACCTTTATATCAGTGCCCCCTTACCTTACTGTATTTATTCCCCTCCCCCACCTTCCCAGACTGGCCTTGCAGTGCTGTCACTGTCAGACGGTCTTCTTCTGGCTCCAGCTTGGTGGCTAGGGTTTCATTTTTCCCCCATGACCCCTTCCTGGCAGTGCTCCAGCTCTTGACTACTCTGTAGGCTTCCCCTCAGAGACTGCAGATATAATACAGGGGATGGTCAGACTGTGCGGACATACAGAAGAAGGTAAGACTGTGCGGACATACAGGGGATGGTCAGAGACTGTGCAGACATACAGGAGATGGTCAGACTGTGCGGGCATACAGGAGATGGTCAGACTGCGGACATACAGGATATGGTCAGAGTGTGCGGACATACAGGAGATGGTCAGGGACTGTACGGACATACAGGAGATGGTCAGAGACTGCGGACATACAGGAGATGGTCGGGGACTGTGCGGACATACAGAAGATGGTCAGAGTGTGCAGACATACAGGAGATTGTCAGAGACTGTGCGGACATACAAGAGATGGTCAGGGACTGTGCGGACATACAGGAGATGATCAGACTGTGCGGACATACAGAAGATGGTCAGGCACTGTGCGGACATACAGGAGATGGTCAGACTGTGCGGACATACAGGATATGGTCAGGGACTGTGCGGACATACAGGAGATGGTCAGGGACTGTGCGGACATACAGGAGATGGTCAGGGACTGTGCGGACATACAGGAGATGGTCAGAGACTGTGCGGACATACAGGAGATGGTCAGAGACTGTGCGGACATACAGGAGATGGTCAGAGACTGTGCGGACATACAGGAGATGGTCAGAGACTGTGCGGACATACAGGAGATGGTCAGACTGTGCGGACATACAGGATATGGTCAAAGACTGTGCGGACATACAGGAGATGGTCAGGGACTGTGCGGACATACAGGAGATGGTCAGACTGTGCGGCCATACAGAAGATGGTCAGACTGTGCGGACATACAGGATATGGCCAGACTGTGCGGACATACAGAAGATGGTCAGACTGTACGGACATACAGGATATGGTCAGAGTGTGCGGACATACAGGAGATGGTCAGACTGTGCGGACATACAGGAGATGGTCAGACTGTGCGGACATACAGGAGATGGTCAGACTGTGCGGACATACAGGAGATGGTCAGGGACTGTGCAGACATACAGGAGATGGTCAGGGACTGTGCGGACATACAGGAGATGGTCAGGGACTGTGCGGACATACAGGAGATGATCAGACTGTGCGGACATACAGATGATGGTCAGACTGTGCGGACATACAGGATATGGTCAGAGTGTGCGGACATACAGGAGATGGTCAGGGACTGTGCGGACATACAGGAGATGGTCAGACTGTGCGGACATAGAGGATATGGTCAGACTGTGCGGACATACAGAAGATGGTCAGACTGTGCGAACATACAGGATATGGTCAGAGTGTGCGGACATACAGCAGATGGTCAGACTGTGCGGACATACAGGAGATGGTCAGGGACTGTGCGGACATAAAGGAGATGGTCAGGGACTGTGCGGACATAAAGGAGATGGTCAGGGACTGTGCGGACATACAGGAAATGGTCAGAGACTGTGCGGACATACAGGAGATGGTCAGACTGTGCGGACATACAGGAGATGGTCAGACTGTGCGGACATACAGGAGATGGTCAGACTGTGCGGACATACAGGAGATGGTCAGGGACTGTGCGGACATACAGGAGATGGTCAGGGACTGTGCGGACATACAGGAGATGGTCAGGGACTGTGCGAACATACAGGAGATGGTCAGGGACTGTGCAGACATACAGGAGATGGTCAGGGACTGTGCAGACATACAGGAGATGGTCAGGGACTGTGCAGACATACAGGAGATGGTCAGGGACTGTGCAGACATACAGGAGATGGTCAGGGACTGTGCGGACATACAGGAGATGGTCAGGGACTGTGCAGACATACAGGAGATGGTCAGGGACTGTGCGGACATACAGGAGATGGTCAGGGACTGTGCGGACATACAGGAGATGGTCAGGGACTGTGCGGACATACAGGAGATGATCAGACTGTGCGGACATACAGGAGATGATCAGAGTGTGCGGACATACAGGAGATGGTCAGGGACTGTGCGGACATACAGGAGATGATCAGACTGTGCGGACATACAGGAGATGGTCAGACTGTGCGGCCATACAGAAGATGGTCAGATTGTGCGGACATACAGGATATGGCCAGACTGTGCGGACATACAGAAGATGGTCAGACTGTGCGGACATACAGGATATGGTCAGAGTGTGCGGACATACAGAAGATGGTCAGACTGTGCGGACATACAGGATATGGTCAGAGTGTGCGGACATACAGAAGATGGTCAGGGACTGTGCGGACATACAGGAGATGGTCAGACTGTGCGGACATACAGGAGATGGTCAGACTGTGCAGACATACAGGAGATGGTCAGAGACTGTGCGGACATACAGGAGATGGTCAGGGACTGTGCGGACATACAGGAGATGGTCAGGGACTGTGCGGACATACAGGAGATGGTCAGGGACTGTGCGGACATACAGGAGATGGTCAGGGACTGTGCGGACATACAGGAGATGGTCAGGGACTGTGCGGACATACAGGAGATGATCAGACTGTGCGGACATACAGGAGATGGTCAGGGACTGTGCGGACATACAGGAGATGGTCAGGGACTGTGCGGACATACAGGAGATGGTCAGGGACTGTGCGGACATACAGGAGATGATCAGACTGTGCGGACATACAGGAGATGATCAGAGTGTGCGGACATACAGGAGATGGTCAGGGACTGTGCGGACATACAGGAGATGATCAGACTGTGCGGACATACAGGAGATGGTCAGACTGTGCGGCCATACAGAAGATGGTCAGATTGTGCGGACATACAGGATATGGCCAGACTGTGCGGACATACAGAAGATGGTCAGACTGTGCGGACATACAGGATATGGTCAGAGTGTGCGGACATACAGAAGATGGTCAGACTGTGCGGACATACAGGATATGGTCAGAGTGTGCGGACATACAGAAGATGGTCAGGGACTGTGCGGACATACAGGAGATGGTCAGACTGTGCGGACATACAGGAGATGGTCAGGGACTGTGCGGACATACAGGAGATGATCAGACTGTGCGGACATACAGATGATGGTCAGACTGTGCGGACATACAGGATATGGTCAGAGTGTGCGGACATACAGGAGATGGTCAGAGACTGTGCGGACATACAGGAGATGGTCAGACTGTGCGGACATACAGGAGATGGTCAGGGACTGTGCGGACATACAGGAGATGGTCAGACTGTGCGGACATACAGGAGATGGTCAGGGACTGTGCGGATATACAGGAGATGGTCAGACTGTGGGGACATACAGGAGATGGTCAGACTGTGCGAACATACAGAAGATGGTCAGACTGTGCGGACATACAGGATATGGTCAGAGTGTGCGGACATACAGGAGATGGTCAGGGACTGTGCGGACATACAGACGATGGTCAGACTGTGTGGACATACAGGAGATGGTCAGGGACTGTGCGGACATACAGGAGATGGTCAGGGACTGTGCAGACATACAGGAGATGGTCAGGGACTGTGCGGACATACAGGAGATGGTCAGGGACTGTGCGGACATACAGGAGATGATCAGAGTGTGCGGACATACAGGAGATGATCAGAGTGTGCGGACATACAGGAGATGGTCAGGGACTGTGCGGACATACAGGAGATGATCAGACTGTGCGGACATACAGGAGATGGTCAGACTGTGCGGACATACAGGAGATGGTCAGGGACTGTGCGGACATACAGGATATGGTCAGAGTGTGCGGACATACAGGAGATGGTCAGGGACTGTGCGGACATACAGGAGATGGTCAGACTGTGCGGACATACAGAAGATGGTCAGGGACTGTGCGGACATACAGGAGATGGTCAGACTGTGCCGACATACAGGAGATGGTCAGGGACTGTGCCGACATACAGGAGATGGTCAGGGACTGTGCCGACATACAGGAGATGGTCAGGGACTGTGCCGACATACAGGAGATGGTCAGGGACTGTGCCGACATACAGGAGATGGTCAGGGACTGTGCCGACATACAGGAGATGGTCAGGGACTGTGCCGACATACAGGAGATGGTCAGGGACTGTGCCGACATACAGGAGATGGTCAGGGACTGTGCCGACATACAGGAGATGGTCAGGGACTGTGCCGACATACAGGAGATGGTCAGGGACTGTGCCGACATACAGGAGATGGTCAGGGACTGTGCCGACATACAGGAGATGGTCAGGGACTGTGCAGACATACAGGAGATGGTCAGGGACTGTGCGGACATACAGGAGATGGTCAGGGACTGTGCGGACATACAGGAGATGATCAGAGTGTGCGGACATACAGGAGATGATCAGAGTGTGCGGACATACAGGAGATGGTCAGGGACTGTGCGGACATACAGGAGATGATCAGACTGTGCGGACATACAGGAGATGGTCAGACTGTGCGGACATACAGGAGATGGTCAGGGACTGTGCGGACATACAGGATATGGTCAGAGTGTGCGGACATACAGGAGATGGTCAGGGACTGTGCGGACATACAGGAGATGGTCAGACTGTGCGGACATACAGAAGATGGTCAGGGACTGTGCGGACATACAGGAGATGGTCAGACTGTGCCGACATACAGGAGATGGTCAGGGACTGTGCCGACATACAGGAGATGGTCAGGGACTGTGCCGACATACAGGAGATGGTCAGGGACTGTGCCGACATACAGGAGATGGTCAGGGACTGTGCCGACATACAGGAGATGGTCAGGGACTGTGCCGACATACAGGAGATGGTCAGGGACTGTGCCGACATACAGGAGATGGTCAGGGACTGTGCCGACATACAAGAGATGGTCAGGGACTGTGCCGACATACAGGAGATGGTCAGGGACTGTGCCGACATACAGGAGATGGTCAGGGACTGTGCCGACATACAGGAGATGGTCAGGGACTGTGCCGACATACAGGAGATGGTCAGGGACTGTGCCGACATACAGGAGATGGTCAGGGACTGTGCCGACATACAGGAGATGATCAGAGTGTGCGGACATACAGGAGATGGTCAGGGACTGTGCCGACATACAGGAGATGGTCAGGGACTGTGCGGACATACAGGAGATGGTCAGGGACTGTGCGGACATACAGGAGATGGTCAGAGTGTGCGGACATACAGGAGATGGTCAGAGTGTGCGGACATACAGGAGATGGTCAGACTGTGTGGACATACAGGAGATGGTCAGACTGTGTGGACATACAGAAGATGGTCAGACTGTGTGGACATACAGGAGATGGTCAGACTGTGTGGACATACAGGAGATGGTCAGACTGTGCGGACATACAGGAGATGGTCAGGGACTGTGCGGATATACAGGAGATGGTCAGACTGTGGGGACATACAGGAGATGGTCAGACTGTGCGAACATACAGAAGATGGTCAGACTGTGCGGACATACAGGATATGGTCAGAGTGTGCGGACATACAGGAGATGGTCAGGGACTGTGCGGACATACAGACGATGGTCAGACTGTGTGGACATACAGGAGATGGTCAGGGACTGTGCGGACATACAGGAGATGGTCAGGGACTGTGCAGACATACAGGAGATGGTCAGGGACTGTGCGGACATACAGGAGATGGTCAGGGACTGTGCGGACATACAGGAGATGATCAGAGTGTGCGGACATACAGGAGATGATCAGAGTGTGCGGACATACAGGAGATGGTCAGGGACTGTGCGGACATACAGGAGATGATCAGACTGTGCGGACATACAGGAGATGGTCAGACTGTGCGGACATACAGGAGATGGTCAGGGACTGTGCGGACATACAGGATATGGTCAGAGTGTGCGGACATACAGGAGATGGTCAGGGACTGTGCGGACATACAGGAGATGGTCAGACTGTGCGGACATACAGAAGATGGTCAGGGACTGTGCGGACATACAGGAGATGGTCAGACTGTGCCGACATACAGGAGATGGTCAGGGACTGTGCCGACATACAGGAGATGGTCAGGGACTGTGCCGACATACAGGAGATGGTCAGGGACTGTGCCGACATACAGGAGATGGTCAGGGACTGTGCCGACATACAGGAGATGGTCAGGGACTGTGCCGACATACAGGAGATGGTCAGGGACTGTGCCGACATACAGGAGATGGTCAGGGACTGTGCCGACATACAGGAGATGGTCAGGGACTGTGCCGACATACAGGAGATGGTCAGGGACTGTGCCGACATACAGGAGATGGTCAGGGACTGTGCCGACATACAGGAGATGGTCAGGGACTGTGCAGACATACAGGAGATGGTCAGGGACTGTGCAGACATACAGGAGATGGTCAGGGACTGTGCGGACATACAGGAGATGGTCAGGGACTGTGCGGACATACAGGAGATGATCAGAGTGTGCGGACATACAGGAGATGATCAGAGTGTGCGGACATACAGGAGATGGTCAGGGACTGTGCGGACATACAGGAGATGATCAGACTGTGCGGACATACAGGAGATGGTCAGACTGTGCGGACATACAGGAGATGGTCAGGGACTGTGCGGACATACAGGATATGGTCAGAGTGTGCGGACATACAGGAGATGGTCAGGGACTGTGCGGACATACAGGAGATGGTCAGACTGTGCGGACATACAGAAGATGGTCAGGGACTGTGCGGACATACAGGAGATGGTCAGACTGTGCCGACATACAGGAGATGGTCAGGGACTGTGCCGACATACAGGAGATGGTCAGGGACTGTGCCGACATACAGGAGATGGTCAGGGACTGTGCCGACATACAGGAGATGGTCAGGGACTGTGCCGACATACAGGAGATGGTCAGGGACTGTGCCGACATACAGGAGATGGTCAGGGACTGTGCCGACATACAGGAGATGGTCAGGGACTGTGCCGACATACAGGAGATGGTCAGGGACTGTGCCGACATACAGGAGATGGTCAGGGACTGTGCCGACATACAGGAGATGGTCAGGGACTGTGCCGACATACAGGAGATGGTCAGGGACTGTGCCGACATACAGGAGATGATCAGAGTGTGCGGACATACAGGAGATGGTCAGGGACTGTGCCGACATACAGGAGATGATCAGAGTGTGCGGACATACAGGAGATGGTCAGGGACTGTGCGGACATACAGGAGATGGTCAGGGACTGTGCGGACATACAGGAGATGGTCAGAGTGTGCGGACATACAGGAGATGGTCAGAGTGTGCGGACATACAGGAGATGGTCAGACTGTGTGGACATACAGGAGATGGTCAGACTGTGTGGACATACAGGAGATGGTCAGACTGTGTGGACATACAGGAGATGGTCAGACTGTGTGGACATACAGGAGATGGTCAGACTGTGCGGACATACAGGAGATGGTCAGGGACTGTGCGGACATACAGGAGATGGTCAGACTGTGCGGACATACAGGAGATGGTCAGACTGTGCGGACATACAGGAGATGGTCAGGGACTGTGCGGACATACAGGAGATGGTCAGACTGTGCGAACATACAGAAGATGGTCAGACTGTGCGGACATACAGGAGATGGTCAGACTGTGCGGACATACAGGAGATGGTCAGACTGTGCGGACATACAGGAGATGGTCAGGGACTGTGCGGACATACAGGATATGGTCAGAGTGTGCGGACATACAGGATATGGTCAGAGTGTGCGGACATACAGGAGATGGTCAGGGACTGTGCGGACATACAGAAGATGGTCAGACTGTGCGGACATACAGGATATGGTCAGACTGTGCGGACATACAGAAGATGGTCAGGGACTGTGCGGACATACAGGAGATGGTCAGACTGTGCCGACATACAGGAGATGGTCAGGGACTGTGCCGACATACAGGAGATGGTCAGGGACTGTGCCGACATACAGGAGATGGTCAGGGACTGTGCCGACATACAGGAGATGGTCAGGGACTGTGCCGACATACAGGAGATGGTCAGGGACTGTGCCGACATACAGGAGATGGTCAGGGACTGTGCCGACATACAGCAGATGGTCAGGGACTGTGCCGACATACAGCAGATGGTCAGGGACTGTGCCGACATACAGGAGATGGTCAGGGACTGTGCCGACATACAGGAGATGGTCAGGGACTGTGCCGACATACAGGAGATGGTCAGGGACTGTGCCGACATACAGGAGATGGTCAGGGACTGTGCCGACATACAGGAGATGGTCAGGGACTGTGCCGACATACAGGAGATGGTCAGGGACTGTGCCGACATACAGGAGATGGTCAGGGACTGTGCCGACATACAGGAGATGGTCAGGGACTGTGCCGACATACAGGAGATGGTCAGGGACTGTGCCGACATACAGGAGATGATCAGAGTGTGCGGACATACAGGAGATGGTCAGGGACTGTGCCGACATACAGGAGATGGTCAGGGACTGTGCGGACATACAGGAGATGGTCAGAGTGTGCGGACATACAGGAGATGGTCAGGGACTGTGCGGACATACAGGAGATGATCAGACTGTGCGGACATACAGGATATGGTCAGAGTGTGCGGACATACAGGAGATGGTCAGGGACTGTGCGGACATACAGGAGATGGTCAGGGACTGTGCGGACATACAGGAGATGGTCAGACTGTGCAGACATACAGGATATGGTCAGAGTGTGCGGACATACAGGAGATGGTCAGACTGTGCGGACATACAGGAGATGGTCAGGGACTGTGCGGATATACAGGAGATGGTCAGACTGTGGGGACATACAGGAGATGGTCAGACTATGCGAACATACAGAAGATGGTCAGACTGTGCGGACATACAGGAGATGGTCAGGGACTGTGCGGACATACAGGAGATGGTCAGGGACTGTGCGGACATACAGAAGATGGTCAGGGACTGTGCGGACATACAGAAGATGGTCAGGGACTGTGCGGACATACAGAAGATGGTCAGGGACTGTGCGGACATACAGGAGATGGTCAGGGACTGTGCGGACATACAGGAGATGGTCAGGGACTGTGCGGACATACAGGAGATGGTCAGGGACTGTGCGGACATACAGGAGATGGTCAGGGACTGTGCGGACATACAGGAGATGGTCAGGGACTGTGCGGACATACAGGAGATGATCAGACTGTGCGGACATACAGGAGATGATCAGAGTGTGCGGACATACAGGAGATGATCAGACTGTGCGGACATACAGGAGATGATCAGACTGTGCGGACATACAGGAGATGGTCAGGGACTGTGCGGACATACAGGAGATGATCAGACTGTGCGGACATACAGGAGATGATCAGACTGTGCGGACATACAGGAGATGGTCAGACTGTGCGGACATACAGGAGATGGTCAGGGATTGTGCGGACATACAGGATATGGTCAGAGTGTGCGGACATACAGGAGATGGTCAGGGACTGTGCGGACATACAGGAGATGATCAGACTGTGCGGACATACAGGATATGGTCAGAGTGTGCGGACATACAGGAGATGGTCAGGGACTGTGCGGACATACAGGAGATGATCAGAGTGTGCGGACATACAGGATATGGTCAGAGTGTGCGGACATACAGGAGATGGTCAGACTGTGCAGACATACAGGATATGGTCAGAGTGTGCAGACATACAGGATATGGTCAGAGTGTGCGGACATACAGGAGATGGTCAGACTGTGCGGACATACAGGAGATGGTCAGGGACTGTGCGGATATACAGGAGATGGTCAGACTGTGGGGACATACAGGAGATGGTCAGACTGTGCGGACATACAGAAGATGGTCAGACTGTGCGGACATACAGAAGATGGTCAGACTGTGCGGACATACAGAAGATGGTCAGGGACTGTGCGGACATACAGAAGATGGTCAGGGACTGTGCGGACATACAGAAGATGGTCAGGGACTGTGCGGACATACAGGAGATGGTCAGGGACTGTGCGGACATACAGGAGATGGTCAGACTGTGCGGACATACAGGAGATGGTCAGGGACTGTGCGGACATACAGGAGATGGTCAGGGACTGTGCGGACATACAGGAGATGGTCAGACTGTGCGGACATACAGGAGATGGTCAGGGACTGTGCGGACATACAGGAGATGGTCAGGGACTGTGCGGACATACAGGAGATGGTCAGGGACTGTGCGGACATACAGAAGATGGTCAGGGACTGTGCGGACATACAAGAGATGGTCAGGGACTGTGCGGACATACAGGAGATGGTCAGGGACTGTGCGGACATACAGGAGATGGTCAGACTGTGCGGACATACAGGAGATGGTCAGGGACTGTGCGGACATACAGGAGATGGTCAGGGACTGTGCGGACATACAGGAGATGGTCAGGGACTGTGCGGACATACAAGAGATGGTCAGGGACTGTGCGGACATACAGGAGATGGTCAGGGACTGTGCGGACATACAGGAGATGGTCAGGGACTGTGCGGACATACAGGAGATGGTCAGGGACTGTGCGGACATACAGGAGATGGTCAGGGACTGTGCGGACATACAGGAGATGGTCAGGGACTGTGCGGACATACAGGAGATGGTCAGACTGTGCGGCCATACAGAAGATGGTCAGACTGTGCGGACATACAGGATATGGCCAGACTGTGCGGACATACAGAAGATGGTCAGACTGTACGGACATACAGGATATGGTCAGAGTGTGCGGACATACAGGAGATGGTCAGACTGTGCGGACATACAGGAGATGGTCAGACTGTGCGGACATACAGGAGATGGTCAGACTGTGCGGACATACAGGAGATGGTCAGGGACTGTGCAGACATACAGGAGATGGTCAGGGACTGTGCGGACATACAGGAGATGGTCAGGGACTGTGCGGACATACAGGAGATGATCAGACTGTGCGGACATACAGATGATGGTCAGACTGTGCGGACATACAGGATATGGTCAGAGTGTGCGGACATACAGGAGATGGTCAGGGACTGTGCGGACATACAGGAGATGGTCAGACTGTGCGGACATAGAGGATATGGTCAGACTGTGCGGACATACAGAAGATGGTCAGACTGTGCGAACATACAGGATATGGTCAGAGTGTGCGGACATACAGCAGATGGTCAGACTGTGCGGACATACAGGAGATGGTCAGGGACTGTGCGGACATAAAGGAGATGGTCAGGGACTGTGCGGACATAAAGGAGATGGTCAGGGACTGTGCGGACATACAGGAAATGGTCAGAGACTGTGCGGACATACAGGAGATGGTCAGACTGTGCGGACATACAGGAGATGGTCAGACTGTGCGGACATACAGGAGATGGTCAGACTGTGCGGACATACAGGAGATGGTCAGGGACTGTGCGGACATACAGGAGATGGTCAGGGACTGTGCGGACATACAGGAGATGGTCAGGGACTGTGCGAACATACAGGAGATGGTCAGGGACTGTGCAGACATACAGGAGATGGTCAGGGACTGTGCAGACATACAGGAGATGGTCAGGGACTGTGCAGACATACAGGAGATGGTCAGGGACTGTGCGGACATACAGGAGATGGTCAGGGACTGTGCAGACATACAGGAGATGGTCAGGGACTGTGCGGACATACAGGAGATGGTCAGGGACTGTGCGGACATACAGGAGATGGTCAGGGACTGTGCGGACATACAGGAGATGATCAGACTGTGCGGACATACAGGAGATGGTCAGAGTGTGCGGACATACAGGAGATGGTCAGGGACTGTGCGGACATACAGGAGATGATCAGACTGTGCGGACATACAGGAGATGGTCAGACTGTGCGGACATACAGAAGATGGTCAGATTGTGCGGACATACAGGATATGGCCAGACTGTGCGGACATACAGAAGATGGTCAGACTGTGCGGACATACAGGATATGGTCAGAGTGTGCGGACATACAGAAGATGGTCAGACTGTGCGGACATACAGGATATGGTCAGAGTGTGCGGACATACAGAAGATGGTCAGGGACTGTGCGGACATACAGGAGATGGTCAGACTGTGCGGACATACAGGAGATGGTCAGACTGTGCAGACATACAGGATATGGTCAGAGTGTGCGGACATACAGGAGATGGTCAGAGACTGTGCGGACATACAGGAGATGGTCAGACTGTGCGGACATACAGGAGATGGTCAGGGACTGTGCGGATATACAGGAGATGGTCAGACTGCTGGGACATACAGGAGATGGTCAGACTGTGGGGACATACAGGAGATGGTCAGACTGTGCGAACATACAGAAGATGGTCAGACTGTGCGGACATACAGGATATGGTCAGAGTGTGCGGACATACAGGAGATGGTCAGGGACTGTGCGGACATACAGACGATGGTCAGACTGTGTGGACATACAGGAGATGGTCAGACTGTGCGGACATACAGAAGATGGTCAGGGACTGTGCGGACATACAGGAGATGGTCAGACTGTGCGGACATACAGGAGATGGTCAGGGACTGTGCGGATATACAGGAGATGGTCAGACTGTGGGGACATACAGGAGATGGTCAGACTGTGCGAACATACAGAAGATGGTCAGACTGTGCGGACATACAGGATATGGTCAGAGTGTGCGGACATACAGGAGATGGTCAGGGACTGTGCGGACATACAGACGATGGTCAGACTGTGTGGACATACAGGAGATGGTCAGACTGTGCGGACATACAGAAGATGGTCAGGGACTGTGCAGACATACAGGAGATGGTCAGGGACTGTGCGGACATACAGGATATGGTCAGAGTGTGCGGACATACAGAAGATGGTCAGGGACTGTGCGGACATACAGGAGATGGTCAGACTGTGCGGACATACAGGAGATGGTCAGACTGTGCAGACATACAGGATATGGTCAGAGTGTGCGGACATACAGGAGATGGTCAGAGACTGTGCGGACATACAGGAGATGGTCAGACTGTGCGGACATACAGGAGATGGTCAGGGACTGTGCGGACATACAGGAGATGGTCAGACTGTGCGGACATACAGGAGATGGTCAGGGACTGTGCGGATATACAGGAGATGGTCAGACTGTGGGGACATACAGGAGATGGTCAGACTGTGCGAACATACAGAAGATGGTCAGACTGTGCGGACATACAGGATATGGTCAGAGTGTGCGGACATACAGGAGATGGTCAGGGACTGTGCGGACATACAGACGATGGTCAGACTGTGTGGACATACAGGAGATGGTCAGACTGTGCGGACATACAGAAGATGGTCAGGGACTGTGCGGACATACAGGAGATGGTCAGACTGTGCGGACATACAGGAGATGGTCAGGGACTGTGCGGATATACAGGAGATGGTCAGACTGTGGGGACATACAGGAGATGGTCAGACTGTGCGAACATACAGAAGATGGTCAGACTGTGCGGACATACAGGATATGGTCAGAGTGTGCGGACATACAGGAGATGGTCAGGGACTGTGCGGACATACAGACGATGGTCAGACTGTGTGGACATACAGGAGATGGTCAGACTGTGCGGACATACAGAAGATGGTCAGGGACTGTGCAGACATACAGGAGATGGTCAGGGACTGTGCGGACATACAGGAGATGGTCAGGGACTGTGCGGACATACAGGAGATGGTCAGGGACTGTGCAGACATACAGGAGATGGTCAGGGACTGTGCGGACATACAGGAGATGGTCAGGGACTGTGCGGACATACAGAAGATGGTCAGACTGTGTGGACATACAGGAGATGGTCAGACTGTGTGGACATACAGGAGATGGTCAGACTGTGCGGACATACAGGAGATGGTCAGGGACTGTGCGGACATACAGGAGATGGTCAGACTGTGCGGACATACAGGAGATGGTCAGACTGTGCGGACATACAGGAGATGGTCAGGGACTGTGCGGACATACAGGAGATGGTCAGACTGTGCGAACATACAGAAGATGGTCAGACTGTGCGGACATACAGGAGATGGTCAGACTGTGCGGACATACAGGAGATGGTCAGACTGTGCGGACATACAGGAGATGGTCAGGGACTGTGCGGACATACAGGATATGGTCAGAGTGTGCGGACATACAGGATATGGTCAGAGTGTGCGGACATACAGGAGATGGTCAGGGACTGTGCGGACATACAGAAGATGGTCAGACTGTGCGGACATACAGGATATGGTCAGACTGTGCGGACATACAGAAGATGGTCAGGGACTGTGCGGACATACAGGAGATGGTCAGACTGTGCCGACATACAGGAGATGGTCAGGGACTGTGCCGACATACAGGAGATGGTCAGGGACTGTGCCGACATACAGGAGATGGTCAGGGACTGTGCCGACATACAGGAGATGGTCAGGGACTGTGCCGACATACAGGAGATGGTCAGGGACTGTGCCGACATACAGGAGATGGTCAGGGACTGTGCCGACATACAGGAGATGGTCAGGGACTGTGCCGACATACAGGAGATGGTCAGGGACTGTGCCGACATACAGGAGATGGTCAGGGACTGTGCCGACATACAGGAGATGGTCAGGGACTGTGCCGACATACAGGAGATGGTCAGGGACTGTGCCGACATACAGGAGATGGTCAGGGACTGTGCCGACATACAGGAGATGGTCAGGGACTGTGCCGACATACAGGAGATGGTCAGGGACTGTGCCGACATACAGGAGATGGTCAGGGACTGTGCCGACATACAGGAGATGGTCAGGGACTGTGCCGACATACAGGAGATGATCAGAGTGTGCGGACATACAGGAGATGGTCAGGGACTGTGCCGACATACAGGAGATGGTCAGGGACTGTGCGGACATACAGGAGATGGTCAGAGTGTGCGGACATACAGGAGATGGTCAGGGACTGTGCGGACATACAGGAGATGATCAGACTGTGCGGACATACAGGATATGGTCAGAGTGTGCGGACATACAGGAGATGGTCAGGGACTGTGCGGACATACAGGAGATGGTCAGGGACTGTGCGGACATACAGGAGATGGTCAGACTGTGCAGACATACAGGATATGGTCAGAGTGTGCGGACATACAGGAGATGGTCAGACTGTGCGGACATACAGGAGATGGTCAGGGACTGTGCGGATATACAGGAGATGGTCAGACTGTGGGGACATACAGGAGATGGTCAGACTATGCGAACATACAGAAGATGGTCAGACTGTGCGGACATACAGGAGATGGTCAGGGACTGTGCGGACATACAGGAGATGGTCAGGGACTGTGCGGACATACAGAAGATGGTCAGGGACTGTGCGGACATACAGAAGATGGTCAGGGACTGTGCGGACATACAGGAGATGGTCAGGGACTGTGCGGACATACAGGAGATGGTCAGGGACTGTGCGGACATACAGGAGATGGTCAGGGACTGTGCGGACATACAGGAGATGGTCAGGGACTGTGCGGACATACAGGAGATGGTCAGGGACTGTGCGGACATACAGGAGATGATCAGACTGTGCGGACATACAGGATATGGTCAGAGTGTGCGGACATACAGGAGATGGTCAGGGACTGTGCGGACATACAGGAGATGATCAGAGTGTGCGGACATACAGGATATGGTCAGAGTGTGCGGACATACAGGAGATGGTCAGACTGTGCGGACATACAGGAGATGGTCAGGGACTGTGCGGATATACAGGAGATGGTCAGACTGTGGGGACATACAGGAGATGGTCAGACTGTGCGGACATACAGAAGATGGTCAGACTGTGCGGACATACAGAAGATGGTCAGACTGTGCGGACATACAGAAGATGGTCAGGGACTGTGCGGACATACAGAAGATGGTCAGGGACTGTGCGGACATACAGAAGATGGTCAGGGACTGTGCGGACATACAGGAGATGGTCAGGGACTGTGCGGACATACAGAAGATGGTCAGGGACTGTGCGGACATACAGGAGATGGTCAGGGACTGTGCGGACATACAGGAGATGGTCAGACTGTGCGGACATACAGGAGATGGTCAGGGACTGTGCGGACATACAGGAGATGGTCAGGGACTGTGCGGACATACAGGAGATGGTCAGGGACTGTGCGGACATACAGAAGATGGTCAGGGACTGTGCGGACATACAGAAGATGGTCAGGGACTGTGCGGACATACAGAAGATGGTCAGGGACTGTGCGGACATACAGAAGATGGTCAGGGACTGTGCGGACATACAGAAGATGGTCAGGGACTGTGCGGACATACAGGAGATGGTCAGGGACTGTGCGGACATACAGGAGATGGTCAGACTGTGCGGACATACAGGAGATGGTCAGGGACTGTGCGGACATACAGGAGATGGTCAGGGACTGTGCGGACATACAGGAGATGGTCAGACTGTGCGGACATACAGGAGATGGTCAGGGACTGTGCGGACATACAGGAGATGGTCAGGGACTGTGCGGACATACAGGAGATGGTCAGGGACTGTGCGGACATACAGGAGATGGTCAGGGACTGTGCGGACATACAGAAGATGGTCAGGGACTGTGCGGACATACAGGAGATGGTCAGGGACTGTGCGGACATACAGGAGATGGTCAGGGACTGTGCGGACATACAGAAGATGGTCAGGGACTGTGCGGACATACAGGAGATGGTCAGGGACTGTGCGGACATACAGGAGATGGTCAGGGACTGTGCGGACATACAGAAGATGGTCAGGGACTGTGCGGACATACAAGAGATGGTCAGGGACTGTGCGGACATACAGGAGATGGTCAGGGACTGTGCGGACATACAGGAGATGGTCAGACTGTGCGGACATACAGGAGATGGTCAGGGACTGTGCGGACATACAGGAGATGGTCAGGGACTGTGCGGACATACAGGAGATGGTCAGGGACTGTGCGGACATACAAGAGATGGTCAGGGACTGTGCGGACATACAGGAGATGGTCAGGGACTGTGCGGACATACAGGAGATGGTCAGGGACTGTGCGGACATACAGGAGATGGTCAGGGACTGTGCGGACATACAGGAGATGGTCAGGGACTGTGCGGACATACAGGAGATGGTCAGGGACTGTGCGGACATACAGGAGATGGTCAGGGATTGTGCGGACATACAGGAGATGGTCAGGGACTGTGCGGACATACAGGAGATGGTCAGGGACTGTGCGGACATACAGGAGATGGTCAGGGACTGTGCGGACATACAGGAGATGGTCAGGGACTGTGCGGACATACAGGAGATGGTCAGGGACTGTGCGGACATACAGGAGATGGTCAGGGACTGTGCGGACATACAGGAGATGGTCAGGGACTGTGCGGACATACAGGAGATGGTCAGGGACTGTGCGGACATACAGGAGATGGTCAGGGACTGTGCGGACATACAAGAGATGGTCAGGGACTGTGCGGACATACAGGAGATGGTCAGGGACTGTGCGGACATACAGGAGATGGTCAGGGACTGTGCGGACATACAGGAGATGGTCAGACTGTGCGGACATACAGAAGATGGTCAGGGACTGTGCGGACATACAGGAGATGGTCAGGGACTGTGCGGACATACAGGAGATGGTCAGGGACTGTGCGGACATACAGGAGATGGTCAGGGACTGTGCGGACATACAGGAGATGGTCAGGGACTGTGCGGACATACAGGAGATGGTCAGGGACTGTGCGGACATACAGGAGATGGTCAGGGACTGTGCGGACATACAGGAGATGGTCAGGGACTGTGCGGACATACAGGAGATGGTCAGGGACTGTGCGGACATACAGGAGATGGTCATGGTAATGAAAAGCAGAAACTCTCACCTGACTATCAAGGTAACATCACATTGCTGCAGCAGCAGCAGCACTCGCTAAACACTGGAGTCACAGCCACAGACGATCCCGGTGCAGACGGCAGACAGGACAGATAATCACTCTTCCAAGTCCTCCGTCCTCTACTACAAGCAGGAGAAGCCGACTGTCCACTTTGAGCGCCCGCTCTGCAGTGCATTCTGGGAGGTGTAGTCTCTGCAGAGCGCAGGCACCGCCCGGTCGAGTCTAGTGTGTGCTGAGCTGTGGAGAACTACATCTCCCATCACGCAATGTGGTGCCGGCTAGGACAGTGGTGGAGCCTGCTATTGGCTGCCGCCACTGATGAGGATGTTACAGGGTGGAACTTCTAAAGTGTGCCGGCGATGTTCTGTCACACTAATCTGACAGAACCCTGGCCCGCTCACCCTGCCAGCCTGGGGACACCGATCGCGACTGGGGGACATTCCCTTCCACTCCCACACACAAATTAGGAAATCTAGGCGGCCGCGAGGCCCCTATACACGCAGGGCCTTAGGCAACTGCCTACTTTGCCTAATTAGAGAAGTAATGGTCCGTCCAAACAATCACAGAACAGCCAAATCCCTGCTCACGTCACTGATTGCCCTAGTAACTGGAGACACGTTGCTGCAAATCTAGTAAACAAGTTAGGCTGGCTCACGCAGCCCCTTTAATAATTTTTTTTCTACTTGGTGAACTTTTTAGCTTTGTAATTAAATTTGCATTCTGTCTTCACCGTCTTTTGTAAATATTCAAAACAATTCACATTAACTCCTCCCTGCTGTTCTCCATCTGCTTTCTATTGGCTTAATTTCCTTGTACCTCTCCCCCTCACCATGCCCCGTAAACTTTCTCCGCCCACCTGAAGGCTGAGGAGCTTGTTCTCAAATGATAACCCCGCCCACTAGAGGAGAGATTTTTTTTGTTTTTTACCCAGTTATTACCTTAGCTCCACCCCTTGGTGTGCGAGTCCCGCCCCCTCTGTGGGGTGGGGTCTGTGGGTGTGAGTAGTTGGGGGAGGAGTGAGAAGATGGCGGCTGGGTGTACAGGGGAGGTGAGTGACTGAGGAGGAGGGGAGTGACTGAGGGGGCCCTCAACTCTGTATCCTGTCTGAGCTGGGTGTGTGATGGGGGGTCAGGAGCTCCTCCTGTATGTATCTATCCTCCTATATACACCCATCCTCTGTATATGTCACACCTAGACAGGTCCCCCCCTCCCCTATCTATATACCATCCCCTCCCCCATCTATATACCATCACCTTTGTATGTGTGTATATATTAGGGCTGTTACTGATTAAAATTTTCGTGTTCGATTAATCAATTTTTTTTTAATCGATTAATCGACTAGATTCGATTAATTATAACGCACATACAGATCCAACTACTTTTAGCTGATTTAGCACCGTTGTTATGGCAACGGCCGTAGCCGGACATAGCGGGGCATGGATAGGACGTCACACATCATAAACTCAGCCTCACCGTGCCCATAATCTTAGACTTACCGTGGCCATGATCGCAGCCTCACCGTTCCCATAATGCAGTCTCACCGTGGCCATAATCGCAGCCTCACCGTGCCCATAATGCTGTCTCACCATGCCTATAATGCTGTCTCACCGTGCCCATATTCGCAGTCTCGCCGTGCCTATAATGGCAGCCTCACCGTGCCCATAATGCAGTCTCACCGTGCCCATAATGCAGTCTCACCGTGCCCATAATCGCAGCCTCACTGTAGTCAGTGCCTGTGCCTAGATTACACAGTCTGCGGGCATCTCCCTCTGTGTGTCTCGGAGCTGAGTGTGAAAACTTTGGCCACGCTGTGAGAAAAGTCCCGCCCTCCTCCTAGATCAGCTCGTGTGATAGACAGAACACTGCGTCTATCACACGAGCTGATGTAGGAGGAGGGCGGGACTTTTCTCACAGCGCGGCCAAAGTTTTCACACTCAGCTTGGAAACACACAGCGGGAGATGCCCGCAGACTGTGTATGACATATAGAGGAGGAGGGAGCAGAGCGCAGCGCTGCAACCACAGCTTGGCCCAAAGTGGCCCCAGGGCAGGCAGCCTACCAATCAAAAAATTAACGATTAATCGAGCAATTAATCTTTAATTTCCACAGCCTTAGTATATATATATATATATATGACCCTCCGATGATGTCATGAGTGACGAAACGCGTCATGGTGGAGCCATACGACGTACGTAGACACATTAGTGAGCTCAGGGAAAGACAGCACTGATCCCTGTAGAAGATATATGCCGGGAGCGGTAGTAGACGCTGTGGAACCTGAAGTTATCTGATGTAATTCTGTGAACACTGCTACATTATATGCTGATTCCTGTTAGTGTACATCTTGAAGGGGGGTTTCTCTCTTCGGTTTTTAATGATAAATAAAATTGTTATAAACAAGATTACGCTATGTCTGATCCCTCTTTTTCATTGTTGAATAACTGAATGATCTGAGCGCTGTCACGCTTTAGATAAAGGAAGGAGGATACCGGCAAGGATGTTCCCCCGATTTGAACGATATACATGCTAAGATTAAGCTCTTATCTGGTAAGAGTTTTATCAAGAGGTGGTTTCCTTGCATACCCCCCCCTCTTTATCTGTGCACGTGTGATGTGGACTTTCCTCTGGTGACAGAAATCCTTTCTGTGAAGCGTTCTTCTTACAATTGATCTTAAAAGGACTTTCTCTACAATAATTAATGACACTATTTGGTGTTTTTATCATATTGATGTACAGACTTTACTGAATGAACATATATTGAATTGATTGTGCATGGTTTATGACTAATCATATTTATAAGCGCTGCCCGAGTCCATCTGACTTTTTGTTTTTGTTACTGTGATTCTTTCTTTTTTTTAGAAAAGGATTTTTTTAGGCAGCCGCTGTTGCCATTAACTTTGGCCGTCAGAATCAATCTGTCTCTGGGTGTTCATTACCCCTAAAGCGCTTGTTTTGTGTGATAATAGGCCCCGTTTTCACTTTCACATATATATATATATATATATATATATACCTGTCTACCATCTATATACCATCACTTATGAATATATACTTCCCCATCTATATACCATCACCTTTGTGTGTGTGTGTGGTGTGTGTGTGTGTGTGTGTGTGTGTGTGTATATATTTGTCAATATGGGGTGCTGTGTGTACATTAATGAGTAAAAAAATTAACTTAAATGATTTTAGAAAATGGCTGCAATATAACAAAGAGTGAAAAATTTAAGGGGGTCTGAATACTTTCCTTCCCCACTGTACCTCCCCTTATCATCTAAATACCATCACCTCTGTATATATACCTCCCCTCCCATCTATATACCATCACCTCTGTATATATATATATATATATATATATACACCTCCTCATCTATATCCCATCACCACTGTATATATACCTCCCTCCCCTGTCTATATACCATCACCTCTGTATATATATATATATATATATATATATATATATATATATATATATATATATATATATATATATATATATCTCCAGTGGCAAAACTTTCACGGTCGCAGCAGTCGCACTTGCGACTGGGCCCTGCCATTCTGCCTCTGTGGGGGGGCCCCAGGACTCGACATCTCCCCCTGCACCTCTGGCTGTCCATTTAGAATGCAGTGGGAGGTGACGATCGGCAGCCCTATGTTGCTTGTGGGCGGCGGGATCTCCCTGGGGCTAGAAGTTCTCTTCCTATACAGTGGAGAGGGGAGGGGCCTCTGACCCGAGCATCTATCAGTTTCACTCTTCAGTGTACAAGTGAGTTGGCTCTGCTTGTACACTGTTACTGATACATGCCCGGGTCAGAGGCCCCCCTTTCCACTGTATAAACTGGGGAAGAGAACTACTAGCCTCAGGGATATCCTGCTGCCCACGGGCAACATAGAGCTGCCGATCATCGTCTCCCACAGAAATGTGCTGGGGGTTGGTGAACAGACAGTGGAGACCAGCCAGGTACAGGGGAACCTCTGGAGGGGGCGGGCCATCTATCTGGGGACCCTGATGTAAGGGGGGAGGCCTCTGGTGACACTGATTTAAGGGAGGCTCTCTGGGGACACTGATGTGAGGGGGCTCTCTGGGGACACTGATTTAAGGGGGGGCTCTCTGGGGACACTGATGTAAGGGAGGCTCTCTGGGGACACTGATGTAAGGGGGGGCTCTCTGGGGATACTGATCTAAGGGGGGGTTCTGGGGATACTGATCTAAGGGGGCTCTCTGGGGACACTGATTTAAAGGGGGGCCCTCTGAGGACACTGATGTAAGGGAGGGGCCCTCTGGGGACACTGATGTAATGGGGGGCTCTCTGGGGACACTGATGTAAGGGGGGTCTCTCTGGGGACACTGATGTAAGGGGGGGCTCTCTGGGGACACTGATGTAAGGGGTGCTCTCTGGGAACACTGATGTAAGGGGGGGCTCTCTGGGGACACTGATGTAGGGGGGGCTTTCTGGGGACACTGATGTAAGGGGGCTCACTGGGGACTCTGATGTAAGGGGGGCTTTCTGGGGACACTGATGTAAGGGGGAGCTCTCTTGGGACACTGATGTAAGGGGGGCTCTCTGGGGACACTAATGTAAGGGGGGCTCTCTGGGGACACTGATGTAAGGGGGGGCTCTCTGGGGACACTGATGTAAGGGGGGGCTCTCTGGGGACACTGATGTAAGGGGGGGCTCTCTGGGGATACTGATATAAGGGGGCTCACTGGGGACTCTGATGTAAGGGGGGGCTCTCCGGGGACAATGATGTAAGGAGGCTCTCTTGGGACCCTAATGTAATGAAGGGGCCCTCTGAGGACCCTGATGTAAGGAAGGGGCCCTCTGAGGACACTGATGTAAGAGGGGGCTCTCTGGGGACACTGATGTAAGGGGGGGCTTTCTGGGGACACTGATGTAAGGGGGGCTCTCTTGGGACACAGATGTAAGGGTGGCTCTCTGGGGACACTGATGTATGGGGGGCTCTCTGGGGACACTGATGTATGGGGGGCTTTCTGGGGACAATGATGTAAGGGGGGCTTTCTTGGGACCCTAATGTAAGGAAGGGGCCCTCTGGGGACACTGATGTAAGGGAGGGGCCCTCTGGGGACACTGATGTAATGGGGGGCTCTCTGGGGACACTGATGTAAGGGGGGGGGCCCTCTGGGGACACTGATGTAAGGGGGGGCACTCTGGGGACACTGATGTAAGTGGGGGATCCACACTCAGATATGTAACGATCATGCGTATATATATTATCTACATGTGTATCCCCGCCCAAGTGTACAACTTTTTTTACTTCACTGCTATGGGCTCTAGCCCGAGATCTTTTGTAGACCTAGCAACACCCCTGGTGGGGGCCCTTCATGGTTTCTTGCACTGGGGCCCTGAAGATTCTAGTTACGTGTCTGACACACAGAAGGCTTTTTAACATAATGCATAGACTGCATTGAGATTAAAAACCTTCTGATTTTACAAGCCCTTTAAAATCAAACTGTCATTCATGTAGAAAATGTACTGTGTACATTGTTATACCCTAGAACAGGAGTTGGCAACCCCCAGCACACATGCCAGACATGGCACGCAGCCACATTATGCTGGTACGTGAGAAATGCCTGGGACACCCACCTCTCACACATCAGCAAAGCCGGTGTTGTAAAAAAAAAACGTCGACCATGCAAAAGCTCACCCGCATCACAACTGGTGCAGCTACGTCACAAAACAACTGATCGCGGGGCCCCAATGTGCATACGCGGCTTTACCATGCATGCGCAGACGCTAATTTCTGTCAAGAAAAATTATAGACTTGAGCGGGCAGGCGGAGGCGGTGCAAGTTTCTTAATTGCATCATCCTCAGCACCGCTTCCAGCCCCGCCCCTAGCCTGCTCTGGAGAAGGGGGGTGGGCCCCCTTGCAATATAGCACTGTGCATAACAATGGGACCAAGGTTGAGGAAAAATATAGAGCTGCACCGCCTCCAGCCCCGCCCCTAGCCTGCTCTGGTGAAGGGGGCGGGCCCAGTGCATGATATACTATGTATATGTCAATGGCAGGGCGAGAAATAATATGGAGCTGTGCCTGTGGGAGGGGCCAAGCCTTTGGATAGAAGACATTCCTCATCAATATGAGCATCCACACTGCATGATGTACATAATGTGAAGGGCTGTGCAATCTGTTCAGTAATCTGTCAAATCTGTCTGTGCACAGCCCTGTAAAATACATACAGTATCTCACAAAAGTGAGTACACCCCTCACATTTTTGTAAATATTTTATTATATCTTTTCACGTGACAACACTGAAGAAATGACACTTTGCTACAATGTAAAGTAGTGAGTGTACAGCTTGTATAACAGTGTACATTTGCTGTCCCCTCAAAATAACTCAACACACAGCCATTAATGTCTAAACTGCTGGCAACAAAAGTGAGTACACCCCTAAGTGAAAATGTCCAAATTGGGCCCAAAGTGTCAATATTTTCTGTGGCCACCATTATTTTCCAGCACTGCCTTAACCTGCTTGGTCATGGAGTTCACCAGTGCTTCTCACAGGTTGCCACTGGAGTTCTCTTCCACTCCTCCATGATGACATCACGGAGTTGGTGGATGTTAGAGACCATGCACTCCTCCACCTTCCATTTGAGGATGCCCCACAGATGCTCAATAGGGTTTAGGTCTGGAGACATGCTTGGCTAGTCCATCACCTTTACCCTCAGCTTCTTTAGCAAGGCAGTGGTCGTCTTGGAGGTGTGTTTGAGGTTGTTATCATGTAGAAATACTGCCCTGTGGCCCAGTCTCTGAATGGAGGGGATCATGCTCTGCTTCAGTATGTCACAGTACATGTTGGCATTCATGGTTCCCTCAGTGAACTGTAGCTCCCCATGACACTACCACCACCATGCTTAACTGTAGCAAGACACTTGTCTTTGTACTCCTCACCTGCTTGCCACCAAACACACTCGACACCATCTGAACCAAATAAGTTTATCTTGGTCTCATCAGACCACAGGACATGGTTCCTGTAATCCATGTCCTTAGTCGGCTTGTCTTCAGCAAACTGTTTGCAGGCTTTCTTGTGCATCATCTTTAGAAGAGGCTTCCTTCTGGGATGACAGCCATGCAGACCAATTTGATGCAGTGTGCGGCGTATGGTCTGAGCACTGTCAGGCTGACCCTCCACCCATTCAGCCTCTGCAGCAATGTTGGCAGCACTCATACGTCTATTTTCCAAAGACACCCTCTGGATATGACGCTGAGCACGTGCACTCAACTTCTTCGGTCGACCATGGTGAGGCCTGTTCTGAGTGGAACCTGTCCTGTTAAACCGCCGTATGGTCTTGGCCACCATGCTGCAGCTCAGTTTCAGGGTCTTAGCAATCTTCTTGTAGCCTAGGCCATCTTTATGTAGAGCAACAATTCTTTTTTTCAGATCCTCAGAGAGTTTTTTTGCCATGAGGTGCCATGTTGAACTTCCAGTGACCAGTATAATAGAGTGAGAGTGATAATACTAAATTTAACACACCTGCTCCCCATTCAAACCTGAGACCTTGTAACACTAATGAGTCACATGACACCGGGGAGGAAAAATGGCTAATTGTGCCCAATTTGGACATTTTCACTTCGGGGTGTACTCACTTTTGTTGCCAGCAGTTTAGACATTAATGGCTGTGTGTTGACTTATTTTGAGAGGATAGAAAATTTACACTGTTATACAAGCTGTACATTCACTACTTTACATTGTAGCAAAGTCTAATTTCTTCAGTGTTGTCACATGAAAAGATATAATAAAATATGTACAAAAATGTGAGGGGTGTACTCATTTTTGTGAGATACTGTATATGGGAGGTCAAGGAACATTATAGAGCAGTGTCTGTGACAGTGGCGGCTAGGGCTCAAAAATTTTGGGGGGGGCACAAACAAACTCAAAAATACTGAAACCACCCCCTCGGCTCCTCAGGCTTTCTCTGCCGTGTCTCCTCTTCCGCCAAAGCGTTAGGCATCCAATAGGATCGCCTAATGCTTTTGCCAGTCGGGAGACAGATCTCACTGACCTGCCTGCTGATTGGCAGGAAGAACGTTAGTGTGAAAATTCATTTGCTATGCCACACAACAGGGTGGGATCGGGACGCAGTGCTCTGTGTCCCAAGCCCACCCTATTTTGAAGCCTATTAGAGCCTCTGGCCCTAATCACGTGCTTCAAAATACACATCCCCGCCATAGTATTTCATGTGTCCAGCGTCCTCAAAGGGGCCGGGCACATGAATAGAGAGGGCAGTGGAGGTGTCCCGTGCCCACAATGCACGGGCCACCACTGGTCTGTAATCTGTCAAGTGCTGGGGGCTTGATCGCCTCCTCTGCTTTTCCTCCAATCAAGGGCCAAAGAAGCTGAGTGTGAGTTTACCTATAGCTCTCACACTGGAGATTTGTACACAGAGGACTCCTGGGTAGCCGGGGGAGAAGGAGAGGGCAGCTGGGTGGCCATTTAGTGAAGAAGAGGGCCCCTGGGTGGCTGGGGGAGAAGGAGAAGGCACCTGGGTGGTTGGTAGAGAAGGAGATGGCCCCAGGGTTGGCCAAAATTGGAAGAGCTGGTTCTTGGGTGGTTGGAGGAGGAGAGGGTGCCACCCTTCTCCCTTGAGGACAGGGTCACCCTTCTCTCCCCCGGAGGACGGAGTCATCCTTCTCTCCCCAGAGGATGGGGACATCCTTCTGTCCCCCGGAGGCCGGAGACCCCAAAGCACCCTCCCCATGTTGAGGGCAAGTAGCCTGGTATGGTTCGGGGGGGGGGGGGGGGGGGGGGGGCTCGCCAGGTCACCGGACCTGAAGGACCTGGTATGGATTTTGGGGGAGTGCACCATGCCATTTTTTTTTTATTTTTGCACGGGGTTCCCCTTAAAATCGAAACCAGACCTGAAGAGCCTTGTATGGATTTTAAGGGGGACCCTACACCATTTTTTTTGGCACAGGGTTCTCCTAAAACACTGTTTTATGTATGTATATATATATATATATATATATATATATATATATATATATATATATATATATATATATATATATATATATTATACTGCCTGCACTAACTGGTAATAGAGTCTACACTGAATATCTAGTCTATACTGTGTGAGTGTGTGCACACAGTTGTGCTCAAAAGTTTGCATACCCTGGCAGAAATTGTGAAATTTTGGCATTTATATTGAAAATATAACTAATCATGCCAAAAAACTGTCTTCTATTCAAGGATATTAATCATATGAAGCCATTTATTATCACAGTTTTTTGATCCTTTTTAAATCATAATAACAGAAATCACCAAATGGCCCTAATAAAAAAAAATATGTTTGGCCTTGGTACAGACACAGAAGGTGGCACACAGGTTAAAATGGCAATTAAAGGTTCATTTCTCACATTTGTGTCTTTTTAATTACAATTAGTGTCTTTGTATAAATAGTCAACGAGTTTGTTAGCTCTCACTTGAATGCCCTAAGCCAGGGCATGACAAATTTGCTTGGAATCTAGGAGCCAGCTAAAAAAGTTAGGAGGCAGGTTTTTTTTTTAACGACCGACAAAGCTTTATTTTCAATATGAAAATGAACCAATCTTAAATTTACACAGAAAGACGACCAGAACCAAACATTATATATAGGCATTTAACTTGTGTAGGTAATGAATATATTCTGATGTGACACCAAGAGTTTATTTCCTGCCTTGCAGGGACACAAGACCGCCATATCCCCGCTAAGGGTCCTCGGCTCGGCCTCGGCTTTCGGGGTTATACCGGGATGATGCTCGCAGCTGCAAAAAGCTACCGTTTTTTTAGAGCAGGCGATCGGCTTTCCAGGTATAACAACCAATGCAGCTAAAAGCTGCTCGGCTGTTATCCTGGAGGAGCGGGAGGGAACATCCCCCCCTCCCGCCGCTCTGAGCGGGCCTCCGTCCCACCGGGAGACCCGATCTGCGATCCAGGATTTCCGGCGCCTAGTGACAGACTGGAACGAAGCCAGAAACGGTTTTGTTCCAGTCTCCTGAATGTAAACACGAAAGCGACGTCACTTCCTGTTTACTCGGCTGCCAATGGTGCCGGTTTAAAAAAAATATACAGTATTCAGAATCGCTGAAAACGGCGATCTGAATATTTTGAAGTGTAAAGGAGGGATTTGGGCTCTTTTAGACCCCCGATCCCTCCATAAAGAGTACCTGTCACCACCTATTACTGTCACAAGGGATGTTTACATTCTTTGTGACAGCAATAAAAGTGATCTTTTTTTTTTTTTTTTAAAACACAATTTAATAAGAAAAAAAAATTTAAAGCGCCCCCGTCCCCGCGAGCTCGCGCAGCAAAGAAAACGCATATGGAAGTCACACCTGCATATGTAAACGGTGTTCAAATCACATATGCGAGGTATCACTGCGATTGTCAGAGCGAGAGCAATAATTCTTGCACTAGACCTCCTCTGTAACTCTAACCTGGTAACCGTAAAAAAAATTTAAAGCGTCAAATGTGGAGATTTTTAGGTACCGTATTTTGTCGCCATTCCACGAGTGCATGCAATTATAAAGCGTGACTTGTTTGGTATCTATTTACTCTGCGTAACATCATCTTTCACATTATACAAAAAAATTGGGCTAACTTTACTTTTTCGTTTTTTTTAAATTCATGAAAGTGTCTTTTTTCCCAAAAAGTTGTGTTTAAAACACCGCTGCACAAATACCATGTGATATAAAATATTGCAACAATCGCCATTTTATTCTCTAGATTCTCTGCTAAAAATATATAAATATATTATATATAATGTTTGGGGGTTCTAAGTAATTTTCTAGCAAAAAATACAGATTTTAACTTGTAAACACCAAATGTCAGAAATAGGCTTAGTCATAAACCAGCCACCCCACACTCACCATTAGGCAAACGGCGCCAGATGACACCTGCAATCACTTCCTTTTCTTCTCCACTTTGGGAAGGAGATGGGCGGGCAGTGAAAACAGGCAGGGGAAGCGCCATTACCATTGCTGGTTGTCTTGTCATACCAACGGCCACCACAAGAGGGCGCCAGATTCCAGAAGGAAGCATAGGACTGCAGAAGGCCGCAAAGCTGCGGCCCGACGCGATCGCGCGCTGGGGGGGTGCGCACGGAGACCGGATACCCCAGTTGTGCCGCCCCAGGTGCCAGGTCGCTAATTCTAGTCGCAAATGCGACCCGGCGCCGGTCGAGCCCTGCCCTAAGCAGGCTAGACACTGAACCATGAGGAGGTAGAAAAGAACAGTCAAAAGTCATGTGTAACAAAGTAAGGGAACTTTATAAAGTTGGAAAAGGATATAAAAAGATACCCAAAAGCCTTGAATATGCCAGTCAGTACATCCCTTATTAAGAAGTGGAAATTTTGGGGCTTTTTTGATACCAAGCCAAGGTCAGGTAGACCAAAAAAGATTGCAGCCACAACTGGCGGAAGAATTGCCCAGGATAGAAAGAAAAACCCACAGGTAACCACAAGAGAAATACAGGCTGCTCTCCAAAAAGACAGTGTGGTTGTTTTTAAAGCGGGGTTCCACCCAAATTTTGAACATTATCTCTATGCATTCTCTTCCTTGCCTAGATGCTGACATGCTGTGTAAAAAAATGTAAATCGCCGTAATTACCTTTTTTTTTCTAATCTTCTTAGCACTTCCTGGTTTTCCTCCCATGGGAGTAGGCGTGTTTCTAGCCTCTCCCAGACCTCCCACAGTCCCCTGGGAGCTAGTCTCAGGCTTCCCAGCATGCATTGTGCAACAGCGTCATCACAACATCTCGGTGAATGCTGGGAGCACAGCATTCACCGCATCCAGGAAATACATGCTTGTGGGCTTCAAATGCCCACAATGAAGATGGAAACCGCCTTCAGTGAATTTTATAAGTTATTCTTTACAACAAAATCGGACACAGGCGGACTTATTACACAGAACATGTGAGTAGATAATCATGAGAAGAAAAGTTTGTGAATGAACTCCAAAAAAAAAAAAACGATAGATAGGTGGACCCCCGCTTTAAGGAGCACAATTCAACAATACTTGAACAAAAAAGAGCTGCCAGAAGGAAGCCTTTACTACGCCAATGCCACAAAAAAGCCAATGAGGCATGTCAAGGTGTTGTTGGGCATATTGTAACCAAGCTTTTTTGTGGAACTTGTGCAGTAAAGGCTTCTATCTGGCAAGTTGACCATGCAGCTCTTTTTTGTTCAATATCATCATATTGTGCTCCTTAACCACTTCAGCCCCGGAATAATTTACCCCCTTCCTGACCAGAGCACTTTTTGTGATACGGCACTGCGTCACTTTAACTGACAATTGCGCGGTCGTGCGACATCGCACCCAAAAAAAATTGACGTCCTTTTTTTTCCCACAAATAGAGCTTTCTTTTGGTAGTATTTGATCACCTCTGCGGTTTTTATTTTTTGCGCTATAAACAAAAAAAGAGCAACAATTTTGAAAAAAAAAAGCATTATTTTTGACTTTTTGCTATAATAAATATCCCCAAAAAATATATAAAAAAAACTAATCCCTTTCTCAGTTTAGGCCGATATGTATTCTTCGACATATTTTTGGTAAAAAAAAAAAAAAAAAATCGCAATAAGCGTATATTGATTGGTTTGCACAAAAGTTATAGCATCTACAAAATAGGGGATAGATTTATGGCATTTTTTTTATTATTATTTTTTTATTAGTAATGCCGGCGATCTGTGATTTTTATCATGACTGCGACATTATAGCGGGCACATCGGACACTTTTGACACTATTTTGGGACCATTGTCATTTATACAGCGATCATTGCTATAAAAATGCACTGATTACTGTATAACTGACACTGGCAGGGAAGGGGTTAAACACTAGGGGCGATCAAGGGGTTAAGTGTGTCCTAGGGAGTGATTCTAACTGTGGGGGGATGGGCTACCACTGACATGACAGCGATCACTGCTCCCGACAGGGAGCAGTGATCGCTGGTCCCCTGGACCCTGTTCCTTCTCAAATACTTCGGTCACCATCTGACTCAATCCTACACTCAACTCATATCATCAACTTCTCACTCTCTACTGGCATCTTCCCCAGCCCTCTAAAACATGCGCTAGTCACTACCATACCAAAAAAGGCCTCAGACCCCACCAATCTTAACAACCTAAGATCCATCTCTTTACTCCCTTTTGCCTCCAAACTCCTTGAACCTTTAGCCCAGGTTCACACTATACCGGGCTGCGGATCGCACAGGAGCGCTGTGCATCCCTGTTCCCTGTTTCAGGGACGAATCAGGGCCGATTTTATGCCTGAATTCGTCCCTGAAACGGAGCCAAAGACGCACAGCGTTTTTGTGCAGTGCGCTCCGCAGCCGCCCCGAAGATATGTGAACCGGCTCCATAGGGAGCCAGTCACATTCTCCTACTATGCGAATTAGATGTGGAGAAACGCACATCTAATTCGCATAGGCGTGAACCCGGGCTCAGTCTACAACCGACTGAGCGACCACCTCATTGAGAATAACCTTCTTGATCTCCTTCAGTCTGGATTTCGCCAACAGCACTCCACAGAAACTGCCCTCCTAAAACTCACAAACTACTTACTAACAGCCAAAACCAACGGTCATTAATCTATACTCTTACTCTTGGACCTTTCTGCTGCCTTTGATACAGTTGACCACACTCTACTCCTCAAAAAACTCAATTTGCTTGGTCTCCATGGCTGCACTCTCCGTTGGTTTGAATCTTACCTATCTCATCGCACCTTCAGTGTCACTTACAACTCCACTTCCTCTTCTCCAACTCCTCTTACTGTGGGGTCCCCCAAGGTTCTGTCCTTGGACCTCTACTATTCTCGATCTACACGTCCTCCCTGGGTCAGCTGATAGCCTCCCATGGCTTTCACTACCATTTATATGCTGATGACACCTAAATCTCTCTCTCTGCCCCTCAGCTCACCCCATCAATCTCCTCAGGCATCACTGATCTACTAACAGACATATCAGCCTGGATGTCAAACCACTTCCTCAAACTTAATCTATCTAAAACCGAGCTCTTAATATTTCCTCCCCCATGTGCCCCCTCCTCTGACTTCTCTGTCAAGATCAATGGCACATCTATCAGTCCATCCCCACATGCCAGGGGTAACCTTAGACTCTGAACTGTCCTTTCAGGCCCACATACAATCCCTGTCCAAATCATGGTGCCATGGCCTCCGCAACATTTCCAGAATGCGCCCCTTTTTAACTAATGATACCACCAAGCTTCTCGTTCACTCCCTGGTCATCTCTCGCCTCGACTACTGCAACTCCTTCCTCATTGGATTACCTTTACATAAACTATCCCCCCTTCAGTCCATAATGAATGCCGCTGCAAGACTCATCCACCTTACCAACCATTCAGTGTCCTCCACCCCTCTGCCAATCCCTCCACTGGCTTCCACTCACCCAATAAATAAAATTCAAAGTACTTACAATAATTTACAAAGCCATCCATAACTCTGCCCCCAGCTACATCACTAACCTAGTCCCAAAATACCAACCAAGCCACTCTCTTCGGTCATCCCAAGACCTCCTGCTCTCTAGCTCCCTTGTCACCTCCTCCCATGCTCGCCTCCAGGATTTCTCCAGAGCTTCTCCCATCTTTGGAACTCCCTACCCCAATCTGTCCGACTGTCCCCTAATCTATCCATCTTTAGGCGATCCCTTAAAACCCTTCTCTTCAAAGAAGCCTATCCTGCTTCTAACTAACACTGTTTTACTTCCTCCATCAGCTCATCCCCCCACAGCTATTACCTTTTGTATCAATTGACCCTTCCTTTTTAGATTGTAAGCTCTAATGAGCAGGGCCCTCTGGTTCCTCTTGTACCAAATTGTAATGTAACTGTAATGTCTGCCCTCATTTTGTAAAGTGCTGCGCAAACTGTTGGCGCTATATAACACCTGTATAATAATAAATAGGCAGAACGGGGAAATGCCTTGCTTAAGTAGCCATGTCCCCATTCTGCCGCTCCGTGACACGATCGCGGCACATCGGCGGACATCGAGTCCGCGGGCGCAGTCACGGAGTACGGGGTGGGCGCGCCCACAATGCCACATCTTAAAGGGGACGTACCTATACGCCCATTTGCGCAGCCGGGCCATTGTGCCAACATATATCATCGTGCACTGGTCGACAAGCAGTTAAAAACAAGTACACCGTCTTTTTCCAGAGCAGCCTGTATTTCTCCTGAGGTTACCTGTGGGTTTTTCTTTGTATCCCGAACAATTCCTGTGGCAGTTGTGGCTGAAATCTTTCTTGATCTACCTGACCTTGGCTTGGTATCAAGAGATCCTCAATTTTTCCACTTATTAGATTGAACAGCATATTCAAGGCTTTGGATATCTTTTTATAACCTTTTCCATCTTTGTAAAGTTTCATTACCCTTTTATGCAGGTCTTTTGACTGTTCTTTTCTGCTCCCCATGGCTTAGTATCTAACCTGCTTAGTGCATCTATGTGAGAGCTAACAAACTCATTGACTATTTATACACAGACACTAACTGTGATTTAAAAAGCCATAAATGTGGGAAATTAAACTTTGAAACACATTTTAACCTGTGTGTGCCACCTTCTGTGTCTGTACCAAGGCCAAACATGCCAGGTTATGTAAACTTTTTATCAGGACCATTTGGGTGATTTCTGTTATCATTATGATTTAGAAAAGATCCAAAAAACTATGTGATAATAAATCACTATCCTTGAATAAAAATAGGATGTTTATAACAGCTTACCTGTAAAATCCTTTTCTTGGAGTACATCATGGGGCACAGAGCCTTAAGTAATTACTTAATGGGTTATGGGCCACCTTCAGGTGTTGACACTGGTATACCCAATACAGGAAGTTGACTCCCCTATATAACCCCTCCTCCTTCCAGGAGTACCTCAGTTTTTGTAGCCAAGCAATACACTTAAACCCCATAAAAAGAGGGGCGGGACCTCTGTGTCCCATGGTGTACTCCAAAAAAAGGATTTTTACAGGTAAGCGGTTATAAAAATCCTATTTTCTTTATCGTACATCATGGGACACAGAACCTTAAGTAATTACTTAATGGGGCGTCCCATAGCAATGCTACTTGAGGGGAGGGAGACACAACCTGTAGGGCACCCCCAGACCTGAGGACTTATACTGCTGCCTGCAGCACATTGCGCCCGAAGGAGATATCCTCATTCCTCCTTACATCCACTTGATAAAATTTTGTGAATGTATGGACTGAAGACCAAGTTGCGGCCTTGCAGATCTGAGCTATGGAGGTCTGGTGACGCACTGCCCAAGAAGCACTAACCGCTCTGGCAGATTGCGCCTTGACTTGAAAAGGGAGAATCTTACCCTTTAAATCATAAGTTTAAATAATAACTTGCCAAATCCACTTAGCGACAGTGGATTTCAATGCTGCCTGTCCTTTCTTAGGACCTTCTGGCAGAATAAATAAGGCATCAGTCTTACGAATCTGAGCAGTTGCCTTTAAATAGATTTTCACTGCTCTCACCACATCAAGACAATGTATTGACTTTTCTTCCCTGGAACATGGTTTTGGAAAAAACGATGGTAGGACAATATCTTGGTTCAGGTGAAAACCTGAAACTACTTTTGGAAAAAAGCCTGGATGAGGGCGTAACACCACTCTGTTCTCATGACAAATCAAATATGGCTCTTTACAAGAAAGAGCAGCCAATTCCAAAACCCTCCTTGCTGAGGATATAGCAACCAAAAATACCAGCTTCCTTGTCAGAAGGACTAAGGGAATATGCTGTATTGGTTGAAAAGGCTGTTTTTGTAACACTGACAAAACTAAATTCATGTCCCAAGGACTTAAGGGTGTTTTAATTGGTGGATTAATCCATATCACCCCTTGCATAAAACCCCGGACTAAAGAATGTGTAGCAAGCGGTCTTTGAAATACAATCAATAAAGCTGAGACTTGGCCCTTAATAGTATTCAGGGCCAACTTCATCTCTACGCTTAATGGTAGAAAGGCAAGAATTCTGCCTATGATACATCTCCAAGGGTGCCAACCCTTGGATTCACACCAGGTAACATAAGCCTTCCAAACTCTATAATATATAGTTCTGGAAGCTGGCTTCCTTGCATTAATCAAAGTTGAGATAACTGACCTGGAAAACCCACGTTTCTTCAAAATGTGGGTTTCAATCGCCAGGCCGTTAAATTTAGCGTTCGTAAAGTAGAATGGAATATCGGCCCCTGTGAGAGCAGGTCTGGCCTTAGTGGGAGGGGCCATGGACCCTCCACTGCCATCTTTACGATTTCTGCATACCATGACCTTCTGGGCCATGCTGGTGCTACCAGAATTACCGGCTTTCTTTCCAGCTTGATCCTGCAAAGAAGTTGAGGCAGCAACTGGATAGGGGGAAATGCATAGATCAGTGAAAACTGATCCCACGGGTTCACCAACGCATCTGTTCCGCATACAAATGGATCCCTTGTCCTTGACACAAAGTTGACTGACTTCATGTTGAATCTGGATGCTAGAAGATCTACGTCTGGAGTCCCCCATCTTTGGCAAACAGCCCAAAAGACGTCGGGGTGAAGAGACAATTCCCCTGGGAATAACTGCTGGTGCCTTAAGTAGTCTAGATAATTGGTCTGAAGGATTTTCCTTTCAGCAAATTCTGGGTTAGTAACCACCAACTGAGGCTTTGGGACACTCTTGGGGACAGCCGCATTGGCAAGTCCAAAGCTTGGGTCATTTTGTTCCAAGCAGACAGGATACTGTTTTGCAACAGTCTCGAATGGAACTGTGCATCTTTCCTAACAACCTCATGCAAAGGTGAATTGAGGGATCTCTTTTTGGCCTGACCATCCATACCAGCTGTTGCATGGAGCTGATCTTTGCTGGAGGCAAAAACACTCTTCTCTGGACTGTGTCTATGATCAGGCCCAAATACTCCAGCTTTCTTAGCGGTTTTAAGGAAGACTTCTCTAGGTTGAGGATCCAACCCAGACTTTCTAGGTAACTGGTTGTAATGCGTACACTTTGCTCCAAGCAAGCCACTGACTGGTCTAGTAACAATAGATCTTCTAGGTACGCCAAGACTGTTATGCCCTGTGACCTTAGCCTGGCTAGAGGTGGGGCCAGTACTTTTGTGAACACCCAGGGTGCTGTAAGGCTACAAACTGAAAGTGTTGTTGTTCTACTTCGAACCGCAGAAATCTCTGGTGAGCAGAAAATATGGGGACATGCAGATATGCATCTCTGATGTCGATGGATGCCATAATTTCTCTTCCTTGTAGGATGGAAACTACTGACTTGATTGACTCCATGTGAAAGGAGCGGATCTTCAGGAACTGATTTAGATTCCTTAGATCTAGAATGGGTCCGACATCCCCATTTGGTTTTGGTACCGTAAACAGGTTTGAATAAAACCCCAAACCTTGCTCTTCTGTGGGAATCTGTTTGATTACCCCCTGAGCCAATAATCGGTCTTTTCCGACGGAAAATGTGTGATAGGACCTTGTTGTCGGAAATTCCGACCGTGTGTAGGCTCCATCACACATTTTCCATTGGATTTTCCCACACACAAAGTTTGAGAGCAGGCTATAAAATTTTCCGCCAACAAAATCCGTTGTCGGAATTTCCTATCGTGTGTACACAAATAAAGCTATTGGCTACTGCCCCATTTATAGTCCCAACTTACTTGTTTTACGTCAGCGCGTTCAGAACGATCTGATTTTTTTCGACAACTTTGTGTGACCGTGTGTATGCAAGACAAGTTTGAGCCAACATCCGTCGGAAAAAATCCTAGGATTTCGTTGTCGGAATGTCCGATCAATGTCCGACCGTGTGTATGGGGCATAATGCTTGAAACAGGGATTGCCTTCTCCCTGGGTCTTTGGGAACGTTTGATTTCAGGAAACGAGACGGTGGGAACTCCCGAAATTCTAGTTTGTATCCTAGAGACACTGTGGAGATTACCCATCTGTCCTGAATTTCCCTTTGCCAGACTTCTGAGTATTTCAGAAGTCTTCCCCCCACTCTAGTGAGGGGGGAAGCCTCTTCATGATAAAGGCTTTATTCCGCTTTGCAGATTTGCAGCCCCAGGTCTTCTTTTGTGCCTGGGTCTGACCCTGAGGTTTTCCTCTAGAGTCTGGCAGTGGAGGCCGTCACCACTGCCTAGAGGCAGATGCCCCTGGCGCAGGAGAAAAAGTCTGTTTAAATGAAGAACGTTTATACTTTCTTTTGACTGGCAAAAGAGTACTCTTTCCACTAGAAATCTGGATGTATTTATCCAAATCATCGTTCCCCCTGACCAACATCTTAGACACTGGCGAAAAAACTGAGGTACTCCTGGAAGGAGGAGGGGTTATATAGGGGAGTCAATTTCCTGTATTGGGTATACCAGTGTCAACACCTGAAGGTGGCCCATAACATATTAAGCAATTACTTAAGGCTCTGTGTTCCATGATGTACGATAAAGAAAGACAGTTTTTTGGTATGATTAGTCATATTTTCAATATAAATGCCAAAATTTCACAATTTCTGGCAGGGTATGCAAACTTTTAAGCACAACTATAATTTTATATATATATAGATTAAATACACTGCCACTAACAAACATGCCTGCCTAATCTAGCTCAATCTATCTCCGTCCACAGTCACACACTGCCGTTATGTAAGCAGCCTTATATAGTGTGGAAGAAAAATTTTACAGCGCACCCATGCAAAAAACCAGGGCCGATCCTAGGGTCACCGGCGCCTGGGTGCAGAAATATTTCTGGCGCCCCCACATGGGCGTGGTCATCTTACCAACTCCTCTCCTTTATAAATGTTTCTATGGCAACGACTCAAACACAGAGATGCTCCCCTAAGTCTTTGTTACCCTAGGATCCTCCCATGATCTTTTAATAATAAAAAAAATACAGGAAGAGCGTACACTAATGAGACCTGGAGGGGAGTCTCTCTGATGCACACAAAGAGGGCTTCTGTTAGAGAGTCTGTTAGAAAGAGCCCCCAGACATAGTACAGGAGATGGCCAGAGACTGCAGACATGATACAGGAGATGGCCAGAGACTGCAGACATGATACAGGAGATGGTCAGAGACTGCAGACATGATACAGGAGATGGTCAGAGACTGCAGACATGATACAGGAGATGGTCAGAGACTGCAGACATGATACAGGAGATGGTCAGAGACTGCAGACATGATACAGGAGATGGTCAGAGACTGCAGACATGATACAGGAGATGGTCAGAGACTGCAGACATGATACAGGAGATGGTCAGAGACTGCAGACATGATACAGGAGATGGTCAAAGACTGCAGACATGATACAGGAGATGGTCAGAGACTGCAGACATGATACAGGAGATGATCAGAGACTGCAGACATGATACAGGAGATGGTCAGAGACTGCAGACATGATACAGGAGATGGTCAGAGACTGCAGACATGATACAGGAGATGGTCAGAGACTGCAGACATAATACATGAGATGATCAGAGACTGCAGACATAGTACAGGAGATGGTCAGAGACTGCAGACATGATACAGGAGATGGTCAGAGACTGCAGACATGATACAGGAGATGGTCAGAGACTGCAGACATGATACAGGAGATGGTCAGAGACTGCAGACATGATACAGGAGATGGTCAGAGACTGCAGACATGATACAGGAGATGGTCAGAGACTGCAGACATGATACAGGAGATGGTCAGAGACTGCAGACATGATACAGGAGATGGTCAGAGACTGCAGACATGATACAGGAGATGGTCAGAGACTGCAGACATGATACAGGAGATGGTCAGAGACTGCAGACATGATACAGGAGATGGTCAGAGACTGCAGACATGATACAGGAGATGGTCAGAGACTGCAGACACGATACAGGAGATGATCAGAGACTGCAGACACGATACAGGAGATGGTCAGAGACAGCAGACACGATACAGGAGATGGTCAGAGACTGCAGACACGATACAGGAGATGGTCAGAGACTGCAGACACGATACAGGAGATGGTCAGAGACTACAGACACGATACAGGAGATGGTCAGAGACTGCAGACATGATACAGGATATGGTCAGAGACTGCAGACATAATACAGGAGATGATCAGAGACTGCAGACATGTTACAAGAGATGGTCAGAGATTGTAGTTATGATACAAGAGACAGTCAGAGACTGCAATCATAGAACAGGAGATGATCAGAGACTGCAGACATAGTACATGAGATGGTCAGAGACTACAGACATAGTACAGGAGATGCCCAGAGACTGCAGACATAGTACAGGAGATGATCAGAGACTGCAGACATAGTACCGGAGATGCCCAGAGACTGCAGACATAGTACAGGAGATGGTCAGAGACTGTAGTTATGATACAAGAGACGGTCAGAGACTGCAATCATAGAACAGGAGATGGTCAGAGACTGCAGACATAGTACAGGAGATGATCAGAGACTGCAGACATAGTACAGGAAAAGCCCAGAGACTGCATACTACAGGAGATGGTCAGAGACTGCAGACATAGTACAGGAGATGATCAGAGACTGCAGACATAGTACAGGAGATGCCCAGAGACTGCAGACATAGTACAGGAGATGGTCAGAGACTGTAGTTATGATACAAGAGACGATCAGAGACTGCAATCATAGTACAGGAGATGGTCAGAGAAAGCAATCATAGAACAGGAGATGGTCAGAGACTGCAGACATATTACAGGAGATGCCCAGAGACTGCAGACATAGTACAGGAGATGGTCAGAGACTGTAGTTATGATACAAGAGACGGTCAGAGACTGCAATCATAGAACAGGAGATGGTCAGAGACTGCAGACATAGTACAGGAGATGGTCAGAGACTGCAGACATAATACAGGAGATGGTCAGAGACTACAGACATACTACAAGAGAAGGTCAGAGACTGCAGACATTCTACAAGAGATGGTCAGAGACTGCAGACATACTACAAGAGATGGTCAGAGACTGCAGACATACTACAAGAGATGGTCAGAGACTGCAGACATGTTACAAGAGATGGTCAGAGACTGCAGTTCCTATGGATACTAGTACATAATGGCCGATCGGCCCTCTCACCTGACCCAGCGATACAGCAATGGTTCCTCTGATCAGGAGTCAGCTCACTCTGAATTGCCCATGGTGACTCCGCTGGGTAGCATCCAGATCTGTATTCCTGCAATGACTCCATTCCTTTCTCTGCCAGGGATGGCGCTAGGCTGTGTGGCTTTCCCTCTGGTGGCGCAGGGCAGCGGGGTTCTCTCTCTGATGGTGTTCTCTCAGCACTGTCCTCTCCCTCTGGAGTCCTGGGTGTACTTCCATGAAAACTTTCCCAGGCTCCTGTCTCTCTCTCTCTTTCCCATTCAGCTGAGCATGCTGTGTGGGCTGCAGTTTCCGTGTTACAGTGGGGCTGCCAGTTCTCGGGACTATATGTCCCACAATCCTCTTCTCTGCTCCTTTTCCTATTCTGTTTCCTCCCTGGTTGATATGAAGGCGGGGGGAAGAAACATAGTGGGCAGCTGTGCTGGCAAGCACCGCTCACTAGTACAGCAGCCCGCAGGAGGAGAGGGAGGGGGGAAAGGAGAGGGAAGGGGGAAAGGAGAGGGAAGGGGGAAAGGAGAGGGAAGGGGGAAAGGAGAGGGAAGGGGGAAAGGAGAGGGAAGGGGGAAAGGAGAGGGAGGGGGGAAAGGAGAGCCCGCAGCTGCATTGGCTTCACTAGGGTTAGGGTCACCCCCCTTCCACCAACTATAGTCGCCCCTCAGTACAGACCCCTCTCCACTACATATAGACCCCCCTCCGTCAGTGCAGAACCCGCACTAAGTATAAACCCCTCCCTCAGTACAGACCTTACTCAGTACAGATCCCCCCAGGTAACCCCCCCTCTATTAGCACAGACCCCCCCAGGACAGATCTCCCTCTCCATTAGTACAGACCCCACAGGACAAACCACCCCTCCATTAGTACAGACCCCCCCATTAGTACAGCCCCCCTCCATTAGTACAGGCCCCCCAGGACAGACCCCCTCTCCATTATTACAGACCCCCCTCCATTAGTACAGACCCCCCCCTCCATTAGTACAGACCCCCAGGACAGACCCCCTCTCCATTAGTACAGACCCCCCCCCATTAGTACAGACCCCCCATTAGTACAGACCCCCCATTAGTACAGACCCCCCATTAGTACAGACCCCCCATTAGTACAGACCCCACCTCAGTACAGACCCCCCATTAGTACAGACCCCCCATTAGTACAGACCCCCCCTCCATTAGTACAGACCCCCCAGGACAGACCCCCCCTCCATTAGTTCAGACCCCCTCCATTAGTACAGACCCCCCTCCATTAGTACAGACCCCCCAGGACAGACCCCCTCTCCATTAGTACAGACCCCCCCTCCATTAGTACAGACCCCCCAGGACAGATCTCCCTCTCCATTAGTACAGACCCCACAGGACAAACCACCCCTCCATTAGTACAGACCCCCCAGGACAGACCCCCCATTAGTACACCCCCCCGACAGACCCCCTCTCCATTATTACAGACCCCCCCTCCATTAGTACAGACCCCCCTCCATTAGTAAAGACCCCCCTCCATTAGTAAAGACCCCCCTCCATTAGTACAGACCCCCTCTCCATTAGTACAGACCCCCAGTACAGACCCCCCCATTAGTACAGACCCCCCCTCCATTAGTACAGACCCCATTAGTACAGACCCCACCTCAGTACAGACCCCCCCATTAGTACAGACCCCCCTCCATTAGTACAGACCCCCCAGGACAGACCCCCTAGTACAGACCCCCCATTAGTAAAGACCCCCCCTCCATTAGTACAGACCCCATTAGTACAGACCCCCTCTCCATTAGTACAGACCCCCCCTGACAGACCCCCTCTCCATTAGTACAGACCCCCCTGACAGACCTCCTCTCCATTAGTACAGACCCCCCCTGACAGACCCCCTCTCCATTATTACAGACCACCCCTCCATTAGTACAGACCCCCCAGGACAGACCCCCCCATTAGTACAGACCCCCCCTCCATTAGTACAGACCCCCAGTACAGACCCCCCCATTAGTACAGACCCCCCCTCCATTAGTACAGACCCCATTAGTACAGACCCCACCTCAGTACAGACCCCCTCTCCATTAGTACCGACCCCCCTCCATTAGTACCGACCCCCCAGGACAGACCCCCTCTCCATTAGTACAGACCCCCCTCCATTAGTACAGACCCCCCATTAGTAAAGACCCCCCTCCATTAGTACAGACCCCCTCTCCATTAGGACAGACCCCCCAGGACAGACCCCCCCTCCATTAGTACAGACCCCATTAGTACAGACCCCCTCTCCATTAGTACAGCCCCCCCATTATTAGTACAGCCCCCCTCCATTAGTACAGCCCAGACCCCCCTCCATTAGGGTACATAAATAAATCAAAGCAGGCAGGAGTGGGAGACACAGAGAGGAGAATGTGTCAGGCACGGACCGCTCCTCCGCCCTCCCCCCCGCGCGCGCGCGTGACATCACTGTGCGGCTGGTCTCTCTCCACGCAGAGACCAGCCGCTCTGCCTCCAATGTCATCTCTGGCTGGCAGCTGCTCTCTTTCTCTGAGGAGGGGCTTGAGCAGCAAACAGCGGCGCCTTTCTTCTTAATCTTGGAACACCGGCGGAGAGCCGCCGCCGGACACAATCAAGAGGAGGATGGAAGGGAGCACTCTGGCGCTTCAGCGCCCCCACCTCTCTGGCACCTGGGTGCACTGCACCCCGTGCACCCCGTCTAGGACCGGCCCTGCAAAAAACATTCACCTCCAGCAAGGCTAGTTTAAAAACACCTAAACAGTCTCAAAAAACATTTTCAAAAATATGGGGATTTGGTCACACTATATTGCTATATGGTGCTAAGTCCACTTACTGCGACAAAGTACCCCATGATTAGTGGGTCCTACACTATCCATAGATATGGGAGACATTCTCATTCTCTCCCATATCTATGTCGCAGTAAGTGGGCTTAGCACCATATAGCAATATGGTGTGACCAAATCCCCATATTTTTGAAAATGTTTTTTGAGACTGTTTAGGTGTTTTTAAACTAGCCTTGCTGGAGGTGAATGTTTTTTGCATGTGTGCGCTGTAAAATCTTTCTTCTATTGTATGGTCTTATGGCTGCACCAGCTTTAATGAGAAGGTGTGCCACCCAAATATCTTGTTTATTTTCTTATATAGTGTGGGACGTGGACTTGGTCCCTCTGAGCCATGATTGGCCAAAGGCACCCTGCCTTTGGCTAATTATGGCTCTAGCAGCAGAGCGCGCTGTGATTGGCCAAAGCATGCAGATCAGGTGCATGCTTTGGCTAATCATCAGACATCAATGCACTGCAATCTCGCAGTGCATTATGGGGTGTTCCACGGCACTCAAATTTGCCACGAACGCCCCATAATATTCGCTGTGCGGTGAACACCCAATGATTGAGTCGAACATCGAGCTCATCCTTATTGACTACCAACAAGTAGTTAAATTCTTGATTAGCGTAACAAAACTGTCCATGTAGTTTAGCCCCAATGTTGGCCATGCACTTTAAAATTTGAAGTTTTTCATAAACTTTGAACTAATCAATGTGGCATAGGCTCAATCATTTCCTAGTTAATAGTGACTGGATAAAACTATGTATTTTTGGAAAGCAACAGAAGTTGTCTTTCAATTGATACTACAGGGGTTTTGATAAATTTCCATCCCAATTACAATCATTAGCTTGCTCAAAAAAGGGAAGCAAATGACACCATGGTTGGAAGACTGCAAAGGTTAAAATCTGACGGAGCTTTAACATGGTGTTTCGAACAGCATAACTCTTGCTGTCCGGCAAGAAAGATTGGTTTATAGTCGTAGTTCAATTTTTCCCCAAAAGTCCTGGATTCACACAGCCCTGCCCCCTTTCTGTTCCATGTCAGCTTCTGACCTCTACAAACCTAGCCCACAGGAGCATTTGCTAGGTGGCAAAAAAAGACCAGGTGCTTCAGCCAGAAGTCTGAGCCCGGCACCGGGGGGGGTGCTTTACCTACCTGACACGACTTCAGGTGATGCGACCTCCTCCTGCAGCTCAGCCGTAATGTGCAGCGCACCCAGCGGCCGCATTGTAATTCCCGCCTTCTGGAACCTGCAGCACCTATGATGGACGTCACACATCCCGCGGCCCCGGCATTGGACCAGTGGGACATCCATCATAGGCGCTGCAAGCTCCAGAAGGCGTCATTCGGCTCTGCTCGGGGTCTGATCGGTCCCCGCTCGGGGCTAACAGAACTGAGCATACCCAAGGCTTTTTGGTTACCCACTCGGGGCCCCAGCCCCCCCCCCCCCTTCCAACACCACTGCTAGCCCATTTTTAAGCTGGCCACACACTGGTAGAATTTTGTTTGAAAGGTTTCATTTTAAGAACGTTTGATTTTCTAATCATTAGTGGGGTCGAATTGATATTTGCTTTTGACCCCAGTAACAAGAAAATTCCATTCCCAGACCATTTGTTCCAAAATCAAATGTTAAAAGCAAAAAAAAAAAAAAATTGAATGGGATTCATCTGACTTTGCCAGGTATACGATATGTCTTGAGCTCATTAATATCACTACAGGGCCTGGAGATCAAACTTACTGCCAAGGAGGAACTTACATTTACTTAAAAGAGAAGTATAGGGTTTTGGGGTTTTTTTTTACCTTCTGTGTCTGTACCAAGGCCAAACATGCCAGGTTATGTAAACTTTTTATCAGGGCCATTTGGGTGATTTCTGTTATCATTATGATTTAGAAAGGATCCAAAAAACTATGTGATAATAAATGGCTTCATGTGATCACTATCCTTGAATAAAAATAGGATGTTTATAACAGCTTACTTGTAAAATCCTTTTCTTGGAGTACATCATGGGGCACAGAGCCTTAAGTAATTACATAATCGGTTATGGGCCACCTTCAGGTGTTGACACTGATATACCCAATACAGGAAATTGACTCCCCTATATAACCCCTCCTCCTTCCAGAAGTACCTCAGTTTTTGTAGCCAAGCAATACACTTAAACCCCATAAAAAGAGGGGCGGGACCTCTGTGTCCCATGATGTACTCCAAAAAAAGGATTTTACAGGTAAGCTGTTATAAAAATCCTATTTTCTTTATTGTACATCATGGGACACAGAACCTTAAGTAATTACTTAATGGGGCGTCCCATAGCAATGCTACTTGAGGGGAGGGAGACACAACCCGTAGGGCACCCCCAGACGTGAGGACTTATACTGCTGCCTGCAGCACATTGCACCCGAAGGCAATATCCTCATTCCTCCTTACATTCACTTGATAAAATTTTGTGAATGTATGGACTGAAGACCAAGTTGCGGCCTCGCAGATCTGAGCCATGGAGGTCTGGTGACGCACTGCCCAAGAAGCACTAACCGCTCTGGCAGATTGCGCCTTGACTTGAAAAAGGAGAATCTTACCCTTTAAATCATAAGTTTAAATAATAACTTGCCAAATCCACTTAGCGACAGTGGATTTCAATGCTGCCTGTCCTTTCTTAGGACCTTCTGGCAGAATAAATAAGGCATCAGTCTTACGAATCTGAGCAGTTGCCTTTAAATAGATTTTCACTGCTCTCACCACATCAAGACAATGTATTGACTTTTCTTCCCTGGAACATGGTTTTGGAAAAAACGATGGTAGGACAATATCTTGGTTCAGGTGAAAACCTGAAACTACTTTTGGCAAAAAGCCTGGATGAGGGCGTAACACCACTCTGTTCTCATGACAAATCAAATATGGCTCTTTACAAGAAAGAGCAGCCAATTCCGAAACCCTCCTTGCTGAGGATATAGCAACCAAAAATACCAGCTTCCTTGTCAGAAGGACTAAGGGAATATGCTGTAATGGTTCAAATGGCTGTTTTTGTAACACTGACAAAACTAAATTCATGTCCCAAGGACTTAAAGTGGAGTTCCACCCACTTTTACAACTCTTCAGCATCCCTCACTAAACTGTGCACTGTAAACAAATTGGATATTTTTTAATTTTTTTTCTCAGCACCTACTGTATATCTGCTGTATTCATTTTTCACTTTCTCCTCCCTGGCCGCGGCCCATCGCATCATTTCCTGTTTGCAATGCCTTCTGGGAAGGAGCGGCAACTTCCTCTGAAACTGCCGTTGCTATGGAAACCTGACCTGAAACCTATTACACTGCTTGTGCTGCACTGAGCATGTGCGAGATCTGCAAGGATGAGATCCAGGAAGAAATACAGTCTGGCTTCAGATGCCCACACTTAAGATGGCCACGGCCTGCTGTAAGTTTATAAAATAACAAACTACTGCTATAAACTAACAAAACAGACCTTAGTTTACAGACTAACTTTACTAGAATACATTAAGCTTGTGTATTATAGGGGTATTTTTATTTAAAAAGTATCATTTCGGCCGGAACACCACTTTAAGGGTGTTTTAATTGGTGGATTAATCCATATCACCCCTTGCATAAAACCCCAGACTAAAGAATGTGTAGCAAGCGGTCTTCGAAATAAAATCAATAAGGCTGAGACTTGGCCCTTAATGGTATTCAGGGCCAACTTCATCTCTACACTTAATGGTAGAAAGGCAAGAATTCTGCCTATGATACATCTCCAAGGGTGCCAACCCTTGGATTCACACCAGGAAATATAAGCCTTCCAAACTCTATAATATATAGTTCTGGAAGCTGGCTTCCTTGCATTAATCAAAGTTGAGATAACTGACCTGGAAAACCCACGTTTCTTCAAAATGTGGGTTTCAGTCGCCAGGCCGTTAAATTTAGCGTTCGTAAAGTAGAATGGAATATCGGCCCCTGTGAGAGCAGGTCTGGCCTTAGTGGGAGGGGCCATGGAACCTCCACTGCCATCTTTACAATTTCTGCATACCATGACCTTCTGGGCCATGCTGGTGCTACCAGAATTACCGGCTTTCTTTCCAACTTGATCCTGCAAAGAAGTTGAGGCAGCAACTGAATAGGGGGAAATGCATAGATCAGTGAGAACTGATCCCACAGGGTCACCAACGCATCTGTTCCACATACAAATGGATCCCTTGTCCTTGACACAATGTTGACTGACTTCATGTTGAATCTGGATGCTAGAAGATCTACGTCTGGAGTCTCCTATACTTCTCCTTTAAGTGGCTAGGTCCAGAATCTGCAAATCGTGTTAAGAGACTGAGAGCAGTATATTTGGACTACCCATGTTATGCATGATGCATGTTCAAGGCTCGAGCAAACTTAGCTATTGTTAGACTTCAAACATTTACAGAAATAATAGAGAATCATCACAACCTCCAAGAACTGAGTAATCTCTTGATGAAGCTAGCGTTGACCAAGGCAGACCCTCAACTGCCAGAATCAAGCTATTTGAACACGACTCAACATGTAAATCTAGTGGTGTCAAAATTGCCATACAACCTGCAAGAGAAATGGGTAGCACACAGATTAAAATATAAAAGAGGCAATAATGTATCCTTCCCTGCATTCTCTTATTTTTGCAGGTTCATCAGTGATCAAGCCTGAATAAGGAATGATCCCATCTTCAGCTTTATTGAGCCCATTTTGATAGCTTCTTCTACGGATTAGTGTGTTTTTGCTGATAGAAATAAAGATCCCAAAAAAAAAAAAAAATTAAAAAAAAGAAAGTGGGCTTAGGGAAAGGACTTTAAGAGCAGAAATGAACTCCAGAAATTTGGGATATGCTATAGGTGCTGTGCCTCTTCAGACCATTTTGCCAAAGACTAAAGATATTATCATTTGCACAGAATGCAGCAGTGTCAAGCATGTTACAATTATGCATCCTACCCCACCTACTGATAAATTACAGCATTCAGGTATATCCAGACCTGCCTCAAACCATGGTGGGGAGCCACAAAGTCATGTTCTAACTGCAACAATGGTTTCCTCTTCATGTACTGAAGTCTGTGGGGAAGGCTCCAATTCCAAATGTGGTGCTAAAAAATGTCTTGTCAAGAAAGGCTAATGGATACATGGGGGGTTATTTACGAAAGGCAAATTCACTTTGCACTGCAAGTGCTCTTGGAAGTGCAGTCGCTGTAAATCTGAGGGGTAGATCTGAAATGAGGGGAAGCTCTGCTGATTTTATCATCCAATCATGCTGTTTTTTTTTTAATTCTCCTTGCATGTCCCCCTTGGATCTACAGCGACAGCACTTCCAAGTGCACTTGTAGTGCAAAGTGGATTTGCCTTTCGTAAATAATCCCCATGGTCTCAAGGGTGATATGCACATACCTTTGCCAACATTATTTGAATGCAATCAGTTACCCAAAAGGAAAGCAATTTCTACTCCAGAAGCTGCATATTATTTCAACCTAAGGCACCAGACTGATCAAGTTCCTGCTATGGACATGAACGCTATAATCTTCGTTGTAATGGGTAAAGTTCCACTTTAAGGAGCAGTGTTTTGTACTACATCTGACAATAAAATAGCCCTATCAGTTGAAGACGGAGAATTAATTATTCATGGACAGTGAATTCATGGATGATGCCAACAGCTGTGTTGCACCTTTACCCCTTCATGCTATAAAGAGTCAAGCTTCCAAGTGATTGTGAGCAGGCCTTGTCCAGATACATCTCACTGCAGCAAACTGACAAATACCATGCTGAGCTAGCTCCACCATTACAAGAACATGATGAGTGCTGGTATCTCCCCTTGGATGTGTATCACCCACGCAAGCCAAAACAAACCAGGGTAGTGCTCGATTCCAGCACAAAGCATCAAGGTGCATCACAGAATGACGTTCTTCTTACTGGTCCTAACCAACAACCTTGTAGGAGTACCCAATGTGGCCAAGCAAATAGCAAACAATGAACATCTGTTAGTGTGTGTGCAGTACACATCAAAGTTATAGAATCTGTGGATGTGCCAAGTTTCACCAATACTTTAAAAGTATAATCAAAGTGATACTAAAGGATCGTTTTTTATTTATTTTTTTTTAAATGACAACCATGTCATAGTTGCCTCCACTGTGCAACTCGTTTTGCACAGAGTGGCCCCGAACATCCATTTCTGGGGTCCCTCGGTGGCTCCTCCACACATTAATCCCCTTGGAGAAGCGCTCTCCCGAGGGGGTTACCTTGCGGGCACGCTCCCAAGTCCAGCGGGGGGGGGGGGAATCTTCCAATGGAGACACTAGTTCTGGTGACCTGAGGGGCTCCAAGAGATTCCCTTAATTTGCAGGGATTTCCTCACTTCCTGTTTGGCTATGGGGCAGGAAGTGAAGAAAAATCTCCACAATGGGACACTGATGGCGCAAAAAAAAAAAAAAAACATCAGGGATTATAACCTTCTCTTGCTCTAGCCAAAATAAAAATGAAAGTTTTGCCTATAGAAATTCTACTTAAAGTATCAGTGCCCCCACAGCAAGCAGCTTGTTATGGGGGCACCCGAGCCGAGTCACAGCTCCCTGTGTCCATTTAGACACGGATCCCTGTCCCCTCTCTCACGATTGGCTAGCTGACTTTGACAGCAGAGACAGCCAATGGCACTGCTGCTGTGTCTCAGCCAATAAGGAGGGAGACCTCAGGTAAGTGTTAGGGGGGCTGCTGCACACAGAAGGCTTTTTATCCGAATGCATTAAGATAAACACCTGCCTTTACAACCACTTTAAAGGTGATTCCTTGAAATCAGAGGACCAGTGAAGCTGTTAAGACCTGACTGTGGAACTAATTTCACTCAAGCCTACCGAGAGCTACAGCTCAACTTTAAAGCCCAGTACAGACGTTCCAAAAGCGTACCGCTGTGTGTTCAACAGAAGCCAAACAACTGGCATCTGTTGAACTGTCTTGCTGGAAAACCAGCATTCAATCAGTGCTTGCAGCCAGTGGCTGCACGTGCTGATCTTTTGTATTCTGGCTGTCAGAATGGTTATACAAAAAAAAATATATATATATATATATAAAATGAATATGTATACCCAGCTTAAAGCTGACCATAGAGGAGTAGAAGTTCAAAACAAAAATTCCTAGGAAAGGAATGTTCTAAAAGTTTGTTCATTTTGTAATCATTAGTGGGTCAAATCGACATTCGTTTTCAACCACTGACAAGAAAATTCAAAGCAGAATGGAAAATTTTTCTTGAGCCATTTCTAACAGTGTACGTGGTTTTCGCTTGGTAGAGTCCATTCATTCCAAACTCAAACATTAAAAGCAAATGAAATCGTTTGAACATCTAAATGTTCTGGGGATTTTCATACGAATCCTCCTAAGAATTTTTGTTTGAAATTCTATAAATCTATGGCTAGCTTAAGCCAATCCATGGCTATCTCGTTAACAATGGCTGTACATGGGTTTTCAGCCTTCCACATTCTTCCCACATTGCTTTTGAAACGGATTAAAGAAGGAATATCTTACCATACTGCAAAGACACAGAAAATGGCAATGTCCTAACCCTAATTTGCAAGTTGGAGATCTTGTCATTTTGAAGGACCAAGCTGAAAGAATTGACTAGCCCATGGGACTCATTAGGACATCATTAACCACTTCAGCCCTGGAAGGATTTACCCCCTTCCTGATCAAGCCCTTTTTTGTGACACAGCACTGCATCGCTTCAACTGTCAATTGCACAGTTGTGCGATGTTGTACCCATACAAAATTGAGGTCCTTTTTTTCCCACAAATAGAGCTTTCTTTTGGTGGTATTTGATCATCTCTGCAGTTTTTATTTTTTGAGCTATAAACAAAAAAAGAGCGACAATTTTGAAAAAAAGCAATATTTACTTTTTGCTATAATAAATCTCATATATATATATATATATATATATATATATATATATATATATATATATATATATATATAAAAATCTTCCACAGTTTAGGCCAATATGTATTCTTTTACATATTTTTGTTTACACATAAAATCGCAGTAGGCGTATATTGATTGGTTTGCGCAAACATTATCGCGTCTACAAAATAGGGAATAGATTTATGGCATCTTTATTTGTTTTTTTTTAATTAGTAATGACGGCGATCTGCAATTTTTATCGTAACTGAGACATTGCAGCAGACAGATCGGACACCTTTGACACTATTTTGGGACCATTGGCATTTATACAGTGATCAGTGCTAGAAAAAAATTGGATTTTTAAAACAGCTTACCTGTAAAAATCCTTTTCTTTGAAGTACATCACGGGACATAGAGCTATAGTAGTTACTATGTTACTAGTAGTTATAGGCCACCTTCAGGTGATGGACACTGGCACACCCTAAGGCCCCATACACACTATTAGATTTTCTGCAGATTTTTATGTTCAGATTTACCAAAACCATGTAGTGCAAGGGCCTGCCTGATTGCATACAAATTGAAACTCTTAAGGTTTGACCTCATATTATAAGGTTTTGGTAAGTCTGAAGACATAAATCTGCAGAAAATCTAATAGTGTGTATGGGGTCTTAGACAAAAAGTCCACTCCCTATATAACCCCTCCCACTACTGGGAGTGCCACAGTTTTGTAGCAAAGCAATACACGTGTATACCAAAAAAGAAGGGAGGGACCTCTGTGTCCCGTGATGAACGTCAAAGAAAAGGATTTTACAGGTAAGCTATTTTAAAAATCCTATTTTCTTATACTACATCACGACACACAGAGCCATAGTAGTTACTATGTGGGATGTCCCTTAGCAATACCAACTGAAGGGAAGGAGACACAACAAAAGTAGGGGACTAAGGCTAGAGGACTTATACTGCAGTCTGCAGTACACTCGCCCAAAGGGGATATCCTCATGACCTTTTACATCTATTTGATGGAATCTGGTAAATGTATGGACTGAAGACCAAGTTGCGGCCTTGCAGATTTGAGCCATGGAGGCTTGGTGATGCACTGCCCAGGAAGTACTAACAGCCCTGGTGGAGTGCGCTTTAATATGAAAAGGTGGAATTTTTCTCTTTAAATCATAAAGCTTGAACAATCACTTGACAAATCCATTTAGAAATAGTAGATTTTGACGCTGCCTGTCCTCTCCGTCAACACAAACAAAACATCTGTTTTACGAATCTGAGCGGTCACCTTCAAATAGACCTTGACTGCTCTCACCACATCAAAAGAATGTAGTGACCTTTCTTCCGCAGAACGAGGTTCTGGAAAAAATGAAGGCAGAACAATATCCTGGTTTAAATGAAAACCTGACACTACCTTCGGTAGGAAATTAGGATAAGGACGCAATACAAGCTTATCCTTATGAATAATCAAATATGGCTCTTTACAATAAAGAGTAGGCAACTCTGACACTCTTCTTGCAGAAGATATGGCAAACAGAAAAACTAATTTCCTTGTCAAAAGGACCAAGGGAATATCTCGTATCGGCTCAAAAGGCTGTTTCTGTAATGCCGACAGGACTTGGGATCCTGAGTCCCAAGGATTCAGGGGTGACCTAACCGGAGGATTAATCCAAGTTACCCCCTGAATAAAGCTACAAACCAGAGAGTGTGAAGCAAGTGGTCGTTGAAAAAATAGTGATAAGGCCGATACCTGGCCTTTGATAGTGCTCAAGGCCAGCTTCATTTCTAATCCCATCTGTAAAAATTCAAGGACCCTACCTGTGACATATTTCCTGGGGTGCCAACCCCTGGGTTCACACCAGGAGACATATGCCTTCCAGACTCTATAATATATGACTCTGGAGGCCGGCTTCCTAGGATTAACCAAAGTAGAAACTACAGAACCTGACAGCCCACGGTCTTTCAGAATGTGGGTCTCAACAGCCAAACTGTTAAATTTAGCATTTGTAAGGTAGGATGGAATACTGGACCTTGCGAGAGAAGGTCTGACCATGGTGGTAGGGTCCATGGGTCCCCTACCACCATCTTTACAATCTCTGCATACCAAGATCTCCTGGGCCACAAGAATCACCTCTTTCCCTTCCTGCTTGATCCTGCGAAGAAGGCGCGGAAGCAGCAGAACAGGAGGGAATGCATAGATCAGAGAAAACTGATCCCACGGAAAAACCAAGCCATCTGTTCCGCATGCCAGCGGATCCTTTGTCCTTGACACAAAGTTGATCTTTTTGTTGAACCTGGACGCAAACAGATCCACGTCCGGAATTCCCCATCTTTGACATATTGACAGAAAGATGTCGGGGTGAAGAGACCATTCTCCCGGGAACAACTGTTGGCGACTCAAGTAGTCCGCCAGCCAATTCTCTATTCCTGGAATGAAGACTGCCGATAAGCGAGGAATGTTGTCTTCTGCCCAAGTTAGGATATGATTTCACCTCTCTGGGCCGCACGACTTCTTGTGCCCCCTTGGTGATTGATATAGGCCACTGTTGTGGCATCTTCGGATTGGATCCTGACAGGACAATTCTGTAATCTGAGCGTCCAGGCCTTCAGGGCCAGGCGTGCTGCCCGAATCTCTAGAATATTGATGGGTAAGGTCCTTTCTGTTTTGGACCATTTCCTTTGGACAGACGCTTCTTCCAGGACTGCTCCCCAGCCCAGAAGGCAGGCATCTGTTACCACCTTCCAGGTAACTGGTAGGATTTCCCTTTTTGAAGAATCTTGGATATCAACCACCAACTGAGGCTTTGACGCACTTTGGGGGATAAACACATTGGAAAGTCCAGAGCTTGGACCTTCTTGTTCCAAGTTGACAGGAGACTGTTTTGCAGCAGTCTCGAATGAAACTGCGCATAAGAAACGGCCTCGAATGAAATCTTTCCCAACAATCTCATGCAAAGTCGAATAGAAGGATTCTTCTTTGCTTTGGCCACCTGAATCAGTTCCCTTATTGAACTGATCTTTGCCTGGGGCAAGAACACCCTCTTCTGAGCTGTATCTATGATCAGACCCAAGTACTGAAATCTCCTTGAAGGTTTTAAGGAGGATTTCTCTAGGTTGAGAAACCAACCTAGGTATTCCAGGTAGCTGACTGTGGTGACCAAACTTTGGTTTAAGCGGGCTACCCACTGATTTATCAAGAGTAGGTTGTCTAAATAAGCTAGAATCGTTACACCCTGAGCCCTTAATCTGGCTAAAGGGGGAGCCAGAACCTTTGTAGACACTCGAGGTGCAGTAGCTAGACCGAAAGGCAGAGCTACAAACTGAAAATGAAGATTTTCTATCTCGAAGCGTAGATATTTCTGGTGAGCGGGAAAAATAGGTACATGGAGATAAGCATCCTTGATGTTGATTGACGCTAGCAGTTCTCCACTTTGTAGAATGGAGACCACTGATCGGATTGACTCCATGCGAAAAGAACGGATATTCAAAAACCGGTTTAGATCTTTGAGATCTAAAATGGGTCTGACATCCCCGTTTGGTTTTGGTACCGTGAAAAGGTTTGAATAAAACCCTAACCCTCGCTCTTCCATGGGGATCACCGATATCACTTTTTGAGACAAGAGATGATCCAAAGCCAGAAAGAGACTTTTTTTTCTGGATCTCTGAGAACGTTTAATCTGGGAAAACATGGAGACGGGAACTCTCTGAACTCTAATTTGCAACCTAGAGATATTGAGGAAGCCACCCATTTGTCTCGACACTGTTCCTGCCAGACCCTTGAGAACTGCAGAAGTCTTCTCCCCACTCGAGCGAGCGGGGGCGCCTCTTCATAAGGTGGTTTTAGTATTTTGTTTTGTGGGTTTCCTCCCCCAGGGCCTCTTTTGACCCTGGGGTTGACCTTGAGGTTTACCTCTTGAACTTGATGGTGGAGGCCGTCGTGACTGCCTGGAAGCTGATGTTCCTGGCACTGGAGGAGAAGCTTGTTTAAAAGAAAAACGCTTAAACTTCTTAACTGGTAAAAGGGAACTTTTTCCATTAGAAATTCTTTGGATGTATTTATCCAGATTGTCTCCAAACAACCGTTCACCGTGAAATGGAAAACTAGCCAAGAGCTTTTTGCATGGCGCTTCGGCTGACCAATTTTTCAACCATAGAATTCTACGCACATGCACCAGCCCGAGCATAAGCCGTGAGGCCTGGAGAATAGAATCTCTCATCGCGTCTACTGTAAAACATAACACCTCTGATATCCCGGCCAAATCTTGCTGCCAGCGCAGGCTGAACCACTAAACCTGCCAGAGAAACATTGTTTTTAAATAGGAATTCCAACTTCTTATCTGTTGGATCCTTTAGCATTTAAGCATTGTCTACCGGACAAGTCAAGTTTTTGTTCACAGAGGATATAGCAGCGTCAATTGCTGGAATCTCCCATTTCTTATTAAACTCTTCCTCCATAGGATAAAGTGTTGGAAACTTTTTTGGAGGAAAAATCTGTTCATCTGGGTGCTCCCACTCAGAATACATAAGCTTTTTTTAGTAATGAATGGATAGGAAAAGCATGAATAGCTTGGGGAGGCTTTAGCAAACCCAAACCAGAAATGGGCTCATCGACTGACTCTACTGGCAGCAAAAATGTAACACGGACCAATTCAGTGAGAGATTGAACCAACAACCTTACCTGTGAACCCGATCCATCCGTATTAGACTCTTCAGAAGAGGAGTCATCAGCCTCTTCCTGGTCCCCTGAGAGAAAATTCGTAATTTCTCGCCCCGTTCCTCAGTTTGAGGGTCCTGGGTAATGGACGGGGACCTGTTACGCTTAATCCTACTCCGGGAGGCGATTAAGGCATCAGTCTTTTGTTCCAAGCCTGAAATGGTTGAGGGAAAAACCTCTTCAGTAATATATACAGGGGCTGCAGTGTTAAGAGCAGCTGCAACAACTGACATCCCTGATGACTCACTCTGACCAGCCAAAGCACTTTCAGGGAAGGATGCCATCTTTGAGATGGTACTAGGCTTCCTTGTGGCTGTAGAAGCCCTTCTATAGCCCTTCTGACCATAGCCTGATGCACAAAGCAGAGGTACTACCAGAAGGAACGCATCCACTGCTTGAGCAAGAGTCCAGCCCTGCTGCTGCTATTAATGCTCAGCCTGATGCAATGGTAAATGTGTCAAAAGGAATGCCTGTGTCACCAAACCTCTTTCATGCCCCTCTTGCATCCCTCCGTCAGCTTGCAGCAATAATGGTGACTTTAAAAACGCTCATTCCCGTTCCAGATGTTGGAGGACGCCAACGCCGTGCTAAGCCCAGCCCCCCCCCCCCCCCAACGCCTACGGCCCCCTCCTCTTTTTTTTTTTTTTTAAATGGCTTTCCCGCGTGGGCCTCTGATCCTACGGGATCACTCTGAGGGGAAAAAAAAAGGCGAGGAGGGAGCCTGGAAGCCGCAGAGAAGGGTGGCGTGCTGATCATTTTTTTTTTCCGTTTTTCTCCTGACGCTCTTCCTTGCGAAGAGAGGATATTACAGCCCAGGTGGGGGGTGTCCGGTGAGGAGAAAACCCCCCCAGACTTACCAGAGGTCTGCTGCTGGCTGGAGAGAAAAGGAAGCCTGCTGTTCTGGCCACAGCGTGATCTCTTTGAGGAAGCATGAGAAGGTATGTGCTCCATACAGCCCCCAGTGGTGACATATAGGCATGGCAACATTTACTAATGAAAGGAGACATTTCATAAGAAAATTCAAAAGTTTCTTAGAAAACTCCACTTACCTTTCCCGCCGCAGGGTTTTCTGTGGTAAAAATTAACAGACCCAATCTTCACCCTTCACGGTGGGTTCTAATAACAAACCTTCAGGAGCCGGGGACCCTCGGGGAACCCACAATCCTGGACCTACAATAGCATCCTGCCAGTAAACTTTATGGTCTTAATACCTAAAGTACTGGATTCCAGGATCCAGCTCTCAAACTCTAAAGCTCTACTATGGATCTGTGTCCCATGATGTACGATAAGAAATGCACTGATTACTGTGTAAATGTCACTGGCAGGGAAGGGGTTAAACACTAGGGGGGGTTAACTGTGTTCCCTCAGCATGTTCTAACTGTAGGGAGGATGGGCTTCACTAGAACATGACAGATCACTGGGAGCAGTAGATCCTTGTCATGTTCCTAGGCAGAACATGGAAATGCCTTGTTTACATAGGCATCTCCCTGTTCTGCCTCTCCGTGCCACGATCGCAGGACTGGCATGCACAAACCCGCTAGCCACAGATGACGCAACATAGGGGTACATCGTTTTGCGCACCTGTGCCACTTTGCCGACGTATATCGGCATGAGCCAGTCGGCAAGTGGTTAAGAGCACTCCTAGTGATGACATTACGGTATACACGGTGGAGGTGAAGGTTCAAAGACAAGTTACTGTAAAGACATTCATCAGACCTATCACAAAACTTGTACTGCTTTTGCCTTTTGGGAACTGAAGATGTCAAGGACTTTCAGCTAATATTACCAGTTAGACAATATAATAGTTCTTGCCTTAATAGTTTAGGTTGTTGCATTATACGATTTTTTTTCTAATTTTGACTTTCAGATTTTCAAGACATCAACAGCAAATGTGTATACAAAAAAAGGAAAAAGGATAAAACCAAGGAAAACTCCAAGATCACTTACCGACCAGCCCGCAGACAACCAAATTGACATAACAGTATACATTAAAAACAGGGGTTTAGTCTGCACACATTTGCAAATACATGCATAAGCTAAGGCCACACAAGGCACCCTGGTATCTGTAGTCCTATCCTAAACCAGTTTTTACTGCATACTGTTAGGTCAATTTGGTTGTCCGCGGGCTGGGCGGTAAGTTTTGCTTGGAGTTTTCCTTGGCTTTTTTGTCTAACAGCAAATGTGTATGCAGCCTGTGTTTGTTTTGTGACCATTTGTTTTTTTATTATGTTGCCACCTTTATGACCATTTTTTGTATTACATGTTAATCTCCATTTCCTTTCCCCACCTTGTGAGGTGGTTTCATCTTTCTGGTGTGCAAGTTTTTTCCTTCCTCCCTTACAAGATATACATTGGGGCTAGGAAAAGACAATATTCCTTTCTGACCAACAAACACTTCCATATCAAGTCTACTGCACCCCATTGTATTGCCAAGGTGTTCAGCATGCAATAAAGACATTTGTGGATTTCAAGCTAACTGATGAAGAATGTCCCAGGTGAGTGTCTCTGCTATATACAGGCCAGGCATAGAGGTCTCAGTAAGGGATAGACTATTACAACAATTGGAGTCAGAATAGTTTGTCTGAAAATCTACTAGCGTATGGCCAGTTTTACTCAGGAAGCAGATATTACTGTAATTATTCTAATATGTTACACAATGCATTGGAATAAATATAACAGATACAAATGTTAGTTGTTTCATATAAGGACAACATTATATTTACTGTTCAAATGTGGCATTACATACATTAAAACATCTGACACTATTGAAAAAATTGTGAAGCTTCACACCTTTGTTGGTTCGATTTCTAAAGCTGGCTCAGATTTTTCAATCCCCCACCATAACCCAACTTCTCTCACCTTGGTGAGTGTTAGGAGGGCATAGATTTCTATTGCAAGGGCCAGTAAATCATAAGCATGGAGGGTGGAAATTCAGACTTGTTCCAAGTAAGTGCCTCAGTACTAAGCCAAGATCAGCATGACCGTCCCAGACCTTTAACCTTTTAAAACTAAGCTATTAATGGTTGCCTATGCATTTCTTCCATCACAAAATTACTATACTATACAAATATTAAAAAGGTAACCTGTACCTACCGTTACTCAGAAAATGCTAGCTGTCTGTCAGCTACAATCCAAGATAGAACCATAAGGTTGGAGCTATACATCTCATTCATAATGGTTTCTTTAAAATTTTGTTCTTTAGAGAAACCTATCAAGTGAGAAGTGGTCAAGCCAGGAACACAGACAAAGACTTCTATAATCTGCATTTCCAGCATGTCCATGTTCAAGCATTAGAGCCATATGGTCAGGATAACAGCCAATCAACCAGCACTTTTAAAAGAAGGTCAAACATTTTTTTTAAAAAGCGGTGGTCAGCAATGGAACCGATCCATGCCTTGTGTTATGGAGTTATCAATTGGCTGTAAATACCAGTAAAAGGATTTCAAGACCAGGTGAAATTTTAGCATTCTAGCACTTTAAATAACCAGCTTTAACTCTTAAATATGCAAAAACATTTTGTTGTAACCAAGGATTTTATTCCACAATATAAACTGCAAAATTTAATACAAGCTACAAGAAAAGCCAAAACAAACAAGAATTAATAATAATTAACAGGATTTTAAGGAAACTTTCAGAGCTCAGTTTGCTATGTCTAACACGCTGGCTGCCCTAAGCACCTACTAATCCACCATTCTGTACAAAGGCCCACTTCATTGCAGTGGCCACTTAAATCAGAGCAACTGGTTCAGTATCTCAATTCAGATATTGTAATTAATGACGGGGAGAAAAAAAAGTTATTGCTCAGGAAACATGTCCTACATTAAAGACAAAAACAGAAACTAGGTGTCGTTTAATGGAACTGAAACCTCAAAATCTTGGTACCTTACCACAAGTTAACATTTCATTCACACTCCTCCTAATGTACTGCACTGACCATGGATCCATACAGTGAGGTATGAAAGGGATGAAAGCTCATCTTTAAACAGAAAAACAATCTAGAACAATTCATTTTGCTGGAGAACCAGCACATCTGTAACGTGTAACAGTTGAAAAGTTAAGTAAAATATACAAAACAATTTGTATTTTCATTAAATCCCAATTGTCTTGAAGGAGTGAGAAATTAGTTTTCAGGGTCTGAAAAGCACCATCAGGGGCCGGATTTGAAAAGAAAACCGGGCACGTGTCTAGAGGAAAAAATCCTGAAGTCTTGGGAGCAGTACAGTCAAATCTGAGTGGAGAAATTCATTTGTGTGCAGCGGCAATTGCATCAATGCAGTGGGCACACACGTAATCCTCCTTCTCAGCAGCTTCAGCAGAAAGACCAACACAGACTTGATGAAACCAGCGATTACAGCTTCCATCACATTGCACCCAATGAACCTGCAAAACAAACATTTTTGTCTGAAAAATATAGTAATTTCTTGCAATCACTTTATTAAAACCGTACCGCAAATGCTTTGGTGCACGATCGTATAGGTACCGGGTACAGCAAAAAGTCCTAAAAAGCAACCAGCATTTCTATTTTATAGCAAAGTAGTACAGGGAGTATGATCATAAACACAGAGGGTTGGGAACTTCTGTCCTCCGATAGACCCCAAAAATTATAAATTTCTTCCTAGGGACATAGGAAGTCTAAGGGCTCTTTCACACTAGGTGCGTTGTGGGAACACATGAAAAAATATGTGTTTTCTCACACGTGCGTGCTTTCACGCCTAACAAAGCGCATAAGTACCATGTGTTTTGGTGCAGCACTATTTCAAAAAGCATGCTGGCAGCTTTTTTGCCTGCTTCTTGCACATAGGGCTGCCCATTGAAAAGCACATGTGGGGCGGCACAGTGGTGTAGTGGGTAGCACTCTCGCCTAGCAGTAAGAAGGGTTACTGGTTCAAATCCCGACCACGACACTACCTGCCTGGAGTTTGCATGTTCTCCCTGTGTCTGCGTGGGTTTCCTCCGGGTACTCCGGTTTCCTCCCACACTCTAAAGACATGCTGGTAGGTTAATTGCATCCTGTCTAAATTGTCCCTAGTATGTATGAATGTGAGTTAGGGACCTTAGATTGTAAGCTCCTTGAGGGTGTAGGGACTGATGTGAATGTATAATGTATATGTAAAGCACTGCGTAAATTGACGGCGCTATACAAGTACCTGAAATAAATAAATAAAATAAATGTGCTTGGACACATCTCCTGGTGTGAACAAGGCCTTACACCTCAGTCCATCAGTCAGACTGTTTATTCCAACAGATGGATGGGCAACACAGCAAATGAAGGTTAACAGGCTCAAGACAAAACAGAAACCTGGGGAGCTTCTAGAAGAACCTTATGCCTGAAGTTGACATCAGAAGAAGCCTTGACATACGACTGGTAGAACACCATAAATGAGTGAACAGGGAGCCAGGTAGCAGTAGAGGAATGTCAGCAGTTCTTGAATTGCAGAGAGGCTCTGTGTCTTTTTTTAAACCTATTAGAGAACCACATTCAGATCCCAAGTAGTCATAGGAGAATGAAACAGAGCAACATTGGAAACTCCCTATACAAAAGTCTCAAAACAGTGAGTGAAAGGCAAACTGTTTCAAAAGGAACAGGGAGAGCAGAAATCGGGTCCTTGACAGCACCGAAATCCAAAAGCTGGTTCAGGATTAGCTGTAGGAGGAAAAGGATTTTTCCCAAGAGGAAACTCCTAAAGGTGGAAGCCCCATGACTCACCCCATATGAAGTATGCCTTTCTAGCTTTTAGCTCTGAATAACAGACTCAGATATGCTTCAGTCTTTAAAAACCTGGACATCAATAGCCAAGCCATGAAAGCCAGCAACAAAGAAGCAGGATGATAAATACAAATCCTGACAATCTGGAACAGCCCATTGAGTGACCTCCAGGAGACTTCCCAGTGATGGCGAACATTGGCACCCCAGATGTTTTGAACTACATCTCCCATGATGCTCAACTGCTCTGCAGAGGGCATGAGCATCATGGGAAATGTAGTTCCAAAACATCTGGGGTGCCAAGGTTCGCCATCACTGATCTAGGCCTTGTGTAGGCATTGATTTCCTTCATATACTCTTTTGTGGTACGATTTCTACATCTCTTGGATGTCTCAGTGGCTATTGGTCAAAGTTCAGTTGAACTACTTTTGGAAGTTCCAAATGTTTAAGAATTTCTGAATTCCTGTTTCCCCTAAAGGAGTTTTACTAGATTGGCATACCATATCTGTATGGGCAAGTGCAGAACAATGAGAATAACCTGAATGGCCCCCCATCTTAAACCTGTGAAGCCTACGTAGCCTCAGTACTTAAAACAGAGGAAATCTCAATCTAGCATAGACCTGCTGGTGCTAACAGTGAGTGGTAGAGACAGGGACAGAAAAACTGCCTCAGCTCTGGACTGATCACTCCATCCATGTCCACTGATGCAAGCAGATCCACCCGTTGCAGGATGCAATGACTGCCCTGCCTGATTCTATACAGCAGGCTGAAAGGAACTATTTTTAAACCCTGAGAAGAGGGATTTGTTTCCAAGAGCCTTAGCTTTTTCTTTTTTTTTTTTTCTAGGGCAAAAGAGTGCTCTTTCCACTGCTGACTTCCTTAATAAAAGGGTCTAGACGTTCACCAAAGAGACATCAACATGTAAAAGGAGTGTCCAAGTGTTGTATATAGGCTAGTTCAGCAGATCAGTATTAAAAGTGTACGTAAACCCCCCTATTGTTTTCAGCCAAGGAAGCTGCCATCTTTGCCTCTGTTTAATCTACAACTGCCATGATGCTGCACATGTGATCAGTTATGACACCAGCCATTGGATGGTTTGACAATTTGGTTGAGAGCACAGTTCAACATGGCACCACATGGCAAAGAACTCTGAGAATCTGAAAAAAATTATTGTTGCTGTACATAAAAATGGCCTAGGCTATAGGAAGATTGCCAAGACCCTGAAACTGAGCTGCAGCACGGTGGCCAAGACCATACAGTGGTTTAACAGGACAGGTTTCACTCAGAACAGGCTTCTCCATGGTCAACCAAAGTTCAGTGCATGTGCTCAGCGTCAAGAGTTTGTCTTTGGGAAATAGACATATGACTGCTACCAGTATTGCTGCAGAGGTTGAAGGGATGGGGGAGGGGGTCAACCTGTCAGTGCTCAGACCATACGCCGCACACTGCATCAAATTGGTCTGCATGGCTGTCGTCCCAGAAGGAAGCCTCTTCTAAAGATGAAGCACAAGAAAGCCCGCAAACAGTTTGCTGAAGACAAGCAGACTAAGGATATGGATTACTGGAACAATGTCCTGTGGTCTGATGAGACCAAGATAAACTTATTTGGTTCAGATGGTATCAAGCGTGTGGAGCGGCAACCAGGTGAGGAGTACAGACAAGTGTGTCTTGCCTACAGTCAAGCATGGTAGTGGGAGTGTCATGGTCTGGGGCTGCATGAGTGCTATCGGCACTGGGGAGCTACAGTTCATTGAAGGAACCATGAATGCCAACATGTACTGTAGCATACTGAAGCAGAGCATGATCCCCCTCCCTTCGGAGACTGGGCCACAGGGCAGTATTCCACCATAACGACCCCAAACACACCTCCAAGACAACCACTGCCTTGCTAAAGAAGCTGAGGGTAAAGGTGATGGACTAGCCAAGCATGTCTCCAGACCTAAACCATATTGAGCATCTGTGGGGCATCCTCAAACGGAAGATGGTGGATCGCAAGGTCTCCAACATCCACCAGCACTGTGATGTTGTCATGGAGGAGTGGAAGAGGACTCCAGTGACAACCTGTGAAGCTCTGGTGAACTCCATGCCCAAGAGTCTTAAGGCAGTGCTGGAAAATAATGGTGGCCACACAAAATATTGACACTTTGGGCCGAATTTGGACATTTTCACTTAGGGGTGTACTCACTTTTGTTGCCAGCGGTTTAGACATTAATGGCTGTGTGTTGAGTGATTTGAAGGAACAGCAAATTTACACTGTTATACAAGCTGTGTACTCACTACTTTACATTGTAGCAAAGTGTCATTTCTTCAGTGTTGTCACATGAAAAGATAGAAGAAAATATTTACAAAAATGTGAGGGGTGTACTCAATTTTGTGAGATACTGTGTATATGTGTATATGTATATGTATGTATATATATATATATATATATATATATATATATATATATATATATATATATATATATATATATATGTATATGTATGTATGTATGTATGTATGTATATATATATATATATATATATATACACATATACATATATATATATATATATATATATATATATATATATATATATATATATATATATATATATATACACATATATTTTATATATATACACTACCGTTCAAAAGTTTGGGGTCACCCAAACAATTTTGTGTTTTCCATGAAAAGTCACACTTATTCACCACCATACGTTGTGAAATGAATAGAAAATAGAGTCAAGACATTGACAAGGTTAGAAATAATGATTTGTGGGGGGCAGGAGGCGGAGCCTAGCGGAGCAGACATGCATTGTTAGAGCTCCACACCGCTGAGGAGAAAAGAGAAGGACAAAGCGGAGCCTGCAGGCTCAAAAGGTATCCATTTGAAACTTTTTGCCCCAGGGAACAAACTGTGAAAGTTTGGGCAGGAAATATGGTACTGGGAGGAAACCGTGGCAGAAAAAAAAATCACCTCACAAAGAGCTCACAGGCACTCACTGCAGCTGAAGCAGCTCCAGTCACCTCACAAGATACAGCATCAGGGCGCTCTCACAGACAGAAAATGTCACAGCAAGACTCTCCATTTGAGTCAGATACAGAACAAATCCTCTCACAAACTTCTCCACAAGCCTCCTCAGTATCCCCAGTAATATTACAATTTGAAAAGATGCTTCATAAGGCTTTAAAACAAACCTCAGACCAAATAACAAAAAGCCTAACCAAAGAAATAAGAGAGCTGGGAAACCGCACCGCAGCCTTAGAAATAAAAATGGATGAAATTCCCACACTCCAAAGACATGCTGGTAGGTTAATTGGATCCTGTCTAAATTGGCCCTAGTATAGGTATGAATGTGAGTTAGGGACCTTAGATTGTAAGCTCCTTGAGGGTATAGGGACTGATGTGAATGTATAATATATATATATGTAAAGCGCTGCGTAAATTGACGGCGCTATATAAGTACCTGAAATAAATAAATAAATAAATGAAATTGAAATTACAACCCAAGAAAATATAACAGAATTGGAATTATTAAAAAAAGAGAATTTAATACTTCAAACTAAGCTCGAAGATTACGAAAATAGAGCCAGACGTTCAAACTTGCGCATAAGGGGAATACCTGAAACTGTGACAGACCTGCAATCTACTATTACTGCTCTATTACAAGAACTAAAGCCAGATATCCCTATTGAACGTTTAGAACTGGACAGAGTACACAGAGCCCTCACAGCCAAAAAGAAAGATGGACCCCCACGTGATATAATCACAAAATTTCATTATTACAGAACGAAAGAACAAATACTAATTGCTGCAAGAGAAAAAAAGGAACTTAATTTTCAAGGACACAATTATCAAATTTTTGCTGACCTATCCCAACTTACTATTACTAAAAGACGATCCATGAAACCCCAACTAATGGAACTGCAACGCCACAACATTATGTATCAATGGGGCTTCCCCTTTTCAGTCAGATTTAACTACCAAGGTACAATTTACAGAAGCAGATCAGCAGATGAACTACAACAAACCCTTTTAAAATTAAATCTGACAGAACCCACAAGCAGCAACACTCCCACACGCAGAAGAATGGCATCATCTTCACCTTCAGGCAGCACCCAGAAAATTTCAGAACAAAATGGGAATCATCATTCTCACAAAAGAGGCCGTTATGCCACATCATCCATGGACCAAGAAGATTCAATGGACTGACATCCTAATTCCTGATATCTCTTCATTTACTATACTAAGAGATGGTTCTCTATAAAAAAAACCTATATTTATAACTGAATGTAACTGCATTCTGATAGTCACACACTGTGTGGGATCATGTTACATTCCAGTTATATTTCTTATTACTTCTGATTCATATAGCCTTAGAATATATAGGTGAAATAAGGAAATTCTTGTTCAGTTATATATTATCAGGTAATAACAATAGATTTATTACTTTTTAGGACAAATATGTTCAATAATCCAGAAGTAAAACAAATATATTATTACCTAACTAGTTCCTAGAATTATGTTTTTGTTTATTCTAATCTGAAGCAATACAACCTCAATTTTATGAGTTAACATATCTAAACAGTTACATATGAATAAAATATGTAATTGTTTACTCTAAAAGGGTTAAAATCCCAAAATAATTCAAACTATCTTCATCAATACCAAAGTTATTAACAGTACCTTTCTAACTGAATTATTTAGCCTAGGGCAAGACTAACCATATACAACCACCCTGGAATAAATAATTTCAACAAAAACTATATTCTGCACTCCAATTAATGAAACATCATTTTGATGTCTTTTGACATAGCACTTCTCTCCTGTAAGCGGAAGATCCGTGTACCCCCATTAGCCCTCCTCATTCTCCCAACCATATTATGTGGGAGTGTGACGAAGGCACTTATTCCCCTGAGAGAGATATTTATTCTCTTTCACGGGTAAATTGTGATTACTTGCAAAAAATAATTTATACAATGTATCATCTAATCTCATATGTTTTTTGTTTACTCTTTACTCCAGAATTCACTGGTTTCTTTTCTATCTATTCATCTCTTCAGTCCACACAGGTTGATCTGCGCAGTCAGCTCTGCATAACAAAAAGTAAGTCAAAACTATTTGATCTATTGCCATGGCACCACTGAATATACTTTCCCTGAATGTTCAGGGAATAAATGTCCCTCAAAAAAGGACCAAAGCCTTCCGTACTTTCCATAACAAGAAGGCTCACATAGTATGCCTCCAAGAAACACACTTCACCAAAGATTCTACTCCAAAATATATTTCTCCTTTTTATCAACAAATTTACACGGCTTCTGCCTGTACCAAGCAAAGGGGAACTCTAATTGCATTTCACCGATCCACACCATTCACCTTATCATCAGAAATTAAAGACCCAGAAGGTAGATACCTGATACTCATGGGTTATATAATGGATACAGCAATCACGGTGATTTCCTACTACGCTCCTAACAAACAACCTACACCATTCCTCTCACATATATTACAAGTGATTAATACACACAAAATAGGAACAGTGATAATGTGCGGGGATTCGAACCAGGTCCTCCTCCCATTTCTAGATAAATCACCTTTTACACCATCCAAAATAACCTCTAGATTACCTTTTTCTCAACTTCTTTCCAAATACAATCTGGTAGATTCATGGAGAGAAAGTAACCCAATGAAAAAGAAATTCACTTATTTCTCGCACCCTCATCAAACCTTCACTAGAATAGATCATATTTTTCTAACAATAGGAATGATACCAGAAATTATTGCATCAGATATAATTCCGATTCCGTGGTCTGACCATAATGCAGTATGCACTACTATAGCCTCAGCCATACCAAAAGCACATGACCCAACGTGGTACTTACCGGACATAATGCTCAAACACCCACTACATCAGATGGCCATTGAACAAGCTTTAAAGGAATACATATCAATTAATAATACAACAGACATCTCCCCAATAACACTGTGGGAAGCTCATAAGCCTGTCTTGCGTGGTACAATACAAAGACAAATGGCACTATTTAAACGGGAACGCAAAAATCTAGCAAAAAAACTAGAACTCAATTTTAATGCAGCCTACATATCATTTCAAGATAATCCATCTCAGAGTACAAAATCTCATCTGGAAAAATCTAGATTGGAATACGATCTATTTCTCACTGAGTCAGTTGATAAATCCCTCAAACGCTCCAAACACAATTTCTACATGAATACAAACAAACCAGGTACATATTTGGCTCGGGCATTAAATTCAACTAACAAATCTTTCAAACCAATACGTTTGAAATTATCAAAAAATGTTTACACTTGTAATCCAGTTAAAATAGTCCATACATTTCACTCACATCTCGCAACTTTATACAAGACAAACAATGAATTTAATCCTACAGAGGCTGAATCCTTCTTCTCAAAAATAACCTTACCTGAGTTATCTCAGAATCAAAAAAGCAGTTTGGATGAGCCTATAACTATAGATGAAGTTGCTAACGCCATAAAAGACCTAAAACTTAACAAAAGACCAGGCCCAGACGGCTACTCGGCTTTATACTATAAAACATTCTCAGAAATACTCTCTCCCATTCTCACTGAAACTTTTAACAAACTTCTAGATGGACATTCTTTTCGGCAAGAAACACTAATGGCAATTGTTTGTATGATCCCAAAACCCTTTTCTGATGATACTTCCTGTGTGAATTATCGGCCTATCTCTCTGTTAAACCTCGATATTAAATTATTAGCAAAAATAATAGCAAAACGCCTCAATAGCATTATAGGAAAATTAATACATAGAGATCAAGTAGGCTTCATGCCAAATAGACAGGCAGGCGATAATATACGCAGGGCAGTGTTATTGGCACATATTGCTAAAAAACGGAAAATCCCTTTATGTTTTCTATCTCTCGATATTAAGAGGGCATTTGACACAGTATCCTGGCAATATATGCAATATTCATTACAAAAATGGGGTTTTGGACCCCACTTTTTAAGCATTATATAATAAACCCAAAGCCTATATAAAATATGCTGGATACAAATCTGAAGCCTTTAATATCGAAAGAGGTACCCGACAGGGTTGCCCATTATCTCCCTTATTATTTGCCCTTATACTCGAACCCATGGCCCAATACATCAGAACAAACCAAACTATAACTGGCATTGAAGTAGGAGGTATTACACACAAATTATGTATATTTGCAGACGATATATTACTTTTTCTATCATCACCACAGGTCTCTGGTCCTAACTTAATACCAGCTCTTGATGGATTTGCAGCCCTATCCGGCCTTATGATTAATCCTAAGAAATGCCTAGTGCTTAATATTTCACTCACAAACATGGAATTGATCCCGGCTAGGGCTGCACTCCCATTCACATGGGCAGAAAAATCAATCCCATATCTTGGAATTCATTTAACAGCATCTCATTCTGACTTATTCTCAAACAATTATCCTCCTGTATTAAGACAGATCACAAATCTAATAAAACAATGGTCGCAACTTCCTTTATCCTGGATAGGGAAGATTAATGCAATCAAAAGGACTATTCTACCCAAATTGCTTTATCTATTCAGAGTCCTCCCTATTCCAATTCCTTCCTATTTTTTGAGAATAGTACAAAAAAGAGCAACTTCGTTTATATGGGGCTCTTCTAAACCACGTATACCTATACACACACTACATCAGGGGTCTCAAACTGGTGGCCCTCCAGCTGTTGCGGAACTACAAGTCCCATCATGCCCCTGCCTGAGGGAGTCATGCTTGTAACTGCCAGCCTTACAATGCCTGATGGGACTTGTAGTTTCACAACAGCTGGAGGGCCGCCAGTTTGAGACCCCTGCACTACATCTTCCCAAAAATAAAGGAGGCCTGGGATACCCTAATTTTACTAACTACTACAGAGCAGCACATTTGGCCAGTCTGTCCAAATACCATGCAAAACAGGAAATCCCATTATGGGTATTTATAGAGGCTTCAGAAAATGACCCTCTATTAATATCAAATTTATTATGGCTTGATCCTAAAGACCGCTTTAAAATTCATAATCCCATAACTAAACACTTCCTATCTCTCTGGGATAAACTAAAAACAAAATATCAGTTACAATCTCCACACAATCCTCTCCTTTCTTTTATCAGAAATCCGGCCTTTTATCCGGCATGGATCTACCCAAATTCTTTTAAAGCTTGGACAACATCAGGCATTCAGACACTAAATGACTTCATAGCATCTAAATCATTCCTTTCATTCCCATCGCTTAGAGAAAAATATGATCTACCAAACTGAGATATTTAGATATCTCCAAATCAAAAATTTCTATACACCATTCCTAAAGGGGGATACACCATTATCCCAATTATCCATTTTTGAATCAATCTGTACAAAAGATCCATTTGCTAAAGGTACAATTTCATCACTTTATAATCAATTATATGAATCAGCAAATCTTAATAGACCCTCTTATGTTCAGCGGTGGGAGGAGGACCTGGGACGAACTTTAGAAGACACAGACTGGTCTAACATATGGCTCACATCTAAGTCATCTTCACCCAACATCTTAGCACTGGAGACAAATTATAAAGTCCTAACTCGCTGGTACCTTGTACCCGCTAGAGTGGCAAAATATTCACCTAATACCTCAGCTCTTTGTTTTTGAGGATGCCCAGAAATAGGCACATATTTACACATATGGTGGACGTGCCCAGTAATCCAAACCTTCTGGAAGGAAGTCTTCGTGATTGCATCTAAAATATTTAAAAAAATAATACAACCAGATCCATATTTAACTTTACTTAATCTAAAACCAGAATGGTTAACACTCTCTCAATTCAAACTTATGATCCAACTAATAACGGCTGCAAAACAAACAGTGGCCAAGGCATGGAAATCTCCTACATTGGTACTAGCAGAAACAATTCACAGAATGAATAATACAATGTCCCATGCTAAGATGGTAGCCATCGATCAAAATCAAATTCCAAAATTTGAAAAACTTTGGCATCCTTGGATAAAACAACAGTTCCTGTCAAACTTCAATGACTCTGTCCTGTTGCCATGGTAACAGATTAAATGACTTACAGAGACACCCATTCTAAGGCTTCAAAGAGAACTAAAAAGAATAATAAACTGACGAGCGGGACAACCTTGTGGACCATACCTCTACCTTTCAACCCTTTTTCTTCTTTCTCTTTCCTTTTCTCCACCTTACGATTAAAGCTCATTATCAGAATTTATTTGACCTATATACACTCTACTTGTAAACAATATGTATAGTAGGTATAAATCATTTAAATACCTACAAAAGTAACTAAGGAAATGATATATATCTTTAATTTAGGTTTACGTGAACCCAATGTTTAATATTTGAAATTTCATGATATTTACCTATATAAACCCTACTGTAAAACAATGAGCTTACTTTATAGATCCTTGTAAACTTACTTTATGTATCTTTATAACATTGTATACTCAATAAACTTCTTTTGACAAGAAATAATGATTTGTATTTGAAATAACATTGTTTTTACATCAAACTTTGCTTTCATCAAAGAATCCTCCTTTTGCAGCAATTACAGCATTGCACACCTTTGGCATCCGTCCACAACACTTTTTTCCAGTCTTCCTCTGTCCAATGTCCGTGTTCTTTTGCCCATCTTAATCTTTTTCTTTTATTGGCCAGTCTCAGATATGGCTTTTTCTTTGCCACTCTGCCCTGAAGCCCAAAATCCCGCAGCTGCCTCTTCACTGTAGATGTTGACACTGGTGTTTTGCGGGTACTATTTAATGAAGATGCCAGTTGGGGACCTGTGAGGCGTCTGTTTCTCAAACTAGAGACTCTAATGTGCTTATCTTCTTGCTTAGTTGTGCAACGCGGCCTCCCACTTCTTTTTCTACTCTGGTTAGAGCCTGTTTGTGCTGTCCTCTGAAGGGAGTAGTACACACCGTTGTAGGAAATCTTCAATTTCTTTGCAATTTCTTGCATGGAATAGCCTTCATTTCTAAGAACAAGAATAGACTGTCGAGTTTCAGATGAAAGTTCTCTTTTTCTGGCCATTTTGAGCGTTTAATTGACCCCACAAATGTGATGCTCCAGAAACTCAATCTGCTCACAGGAAGGTCAGTTTTGTAGCTTCTGGAAGGAGCTAGACTGTTTTTAGATGTGTGAACATGATTGCACAAGGGTTTGCTAATCATCAATTAGCCTTCTGAGCCAATGAGCAAACACATTGTACCATTAGAACACTGGAGTGATAGTTGCTGGAAATGGGCCTCTATACACCTATGTAGATATTGCACCAAAAACTAGACATTTGCAGTTAGAATAGTCATTTACCACATTAGCAATGTATAGAGTATATTTGTTTAAAGTTAGGACTAGTTTAAAGTTAGCTTCATTTAAAAGTACAGTGCTTTTCCTTCAAAAATAAGGACATTTCAATGTGACCCCAAACTTTTGAACGGTAGTGTATATATATTATATAATATATATATATATATATATATATATATATATATATATATATATATATATATATATATATATATATATATATATATATATATATATAGAGAGAGAGAGAGAGAGAGAGAGAGAGTTGTTCTATAGATATCTATAGTACTCTTCCATTCGATGTTGCTGAGACAAGCCTTTCGGAGATAAGGAAATATAAAAAATTTTACAGGATGTGACCAGTCATTGTAAAAAAATTCCTCCATTACAGAGCGTACTAGAAAGGTCTTGAACGGCTTAGGAGCCCAAACTGTAACTTTTTATCAGACAGAATCCAGAGGCTGTTTTCAACAGCACACTTTATCGACCAGTACGAAGATGGTACATCTGAGTTTTGGGGAGACAAAGATGGAAATGGCCTCTTACTGCAGAGATTCTTCTAAATCTGAAGAAAGCACTCCCTCTTCTACCCTGGAGCCAAAACAGTCCGAGAGACAGTGAGGCAGAGAAACTGAAGCGAGCCACGGTGGCTCAGAGTTTCTAACAAGGCAGTGATTTTTTCCCATTAAACCCAACATACAGGTGGAAAATCCTCAGCTCAAACAAGAGGAATTGGATGCGCCTAATGGGACTGATGAGGAGGAAAAGGCAGAAAAAAGATAAAGGTCTCTGCTGAATGAAAAAGGATCCTTAGCTGGAGAAAGAACACCCCCCCACCACCACCACTTATGGACCCCACTGGCAGAAGGCTTGTCTGAACACCCCCAACATACATCTTCCATCTACTTATCCTCCATTTTTGTGGGAATAAGCCCCTCAAGGTACTCACGGCAGTGCAGCAAGGGGAAGGTTAAAACTGCCCTGAAGGAGTTAATATGGTGTGCCACAGTAGTAATTTGCCCTCTTAAAGGGGGAAAAAAAAAAAATCAGGATGCAAAACAGTGCTAAGTGATCACAGCAGCCTGTAAACCCTCTTGAAATGGTGCCTCAAAGAATCCAGTGCCCAGGTATATGTACAGGCAAAACCCACACCTTCCTTTATTTTGGCACGGTTTGGATCGGTCCCAGTGACATGCCTAGGATACCAATTCATAAGCAGTGTAAGTAACCAGAAGAGCAGGTATGTAGTCAAGCATCCATGACCTAAGGACACTATTTAAAAAAATGAAGATAAATGGTATTTGGGGGTCCTTACAGTTCTGTTTATCAGTGCCTAGTCACCCGAGGGAAGCAACATATAACCCAGTAGTCTAAGAATATGGTTGTGTCTATCACTATATGATCAAGAAACAATGGTTTCAATCAATCACTAGATGATGGTATTAAAACTGCCTTGGTGGAAAAAAATGATTTTTTTTTTAGACAAAGTGGTCTCTTTTTAAAGCGGAGTTCCGGCCACATTTTTTTTTTTTCAGGTTTTGGATTTTATATGTTTGCTAGTGGATATTGATAAAATATTTATTTTATACTCACACCTTAGTAAATCCTCTTCTGCCCATTGCCATGATGAAGCCCAATCGCAATCTCTTCTTGGATTACCAATGGGTAACCAGCATGCACCTCTCGATATCGTGCATGCGTGATGATCTGGCAGCCATAGCGCCGATTGTTTAGAAAGTTGCCATAACATGCGGCGGAGGAAGGTCCCGCCCCATTGTTATGGCAACCGCCTTAAATCGTGTCATTTCCTGTTGGGAAATAACGCGATTTTTGCTCACAGTACTACCCACTGACTCCTGGGAAACGATGACTCGCATTTCCCAGGGGCACAGGGGAGTGAGGAAGTGACTAGGAGCTCCACGGACCAGGAAGTGGCAGATTAGGAGCCACTACATAACAGGGCATTTCTGGTAAGTAAAAAAAAAAAAATTTAAAAATTCCCCCCAAATGTTTCTTAATACTATTAAAAGTCTGAATATACAAAAAAAAATTTTCAGGGTGGAACGCCACTTTAAGTATCAAATCAATAAAAACACAATAGACTGCTTAGTTTCTGGTGATTACTTATGATTTTTGCAATGTTTTATTTATCTTTTAAAGGGCATTTAAGCCCACGTAAAAATTGTAATACAGTATCTCACAACAGTGAGTACACCCTTCACATTTTTGTAAATATTTTATTATATCTTTTCATGTGACAACACTGAAGAAATGACTGTGGTCTGATGAGACCAATATAAACTTATTTGGTTCAGATGGTCTCAAGCGTGTGTGGCAGCAATCAGGTGAGGAATACAAAGACAAGTGTGTCTTGCCTACAGTCAAGCATGGTGGTGGGAGCGTCTTGGTCTGGGGCTGCATGAGTGCTGCCTGCACTGGGGAGCTACAGTTTATTGAGAAAACCATGTATGCCATGACATGCTGATGCCGAGCATGATCCCCTCCCTTCGGAGCCTGGCCACAGGACAGTATTCCAACATAACAACCCCAAACACACCTCCAAGACGACCACTGCCTTGCTAAAGAAGCTGAGGGTAAAGGTGACGGACTGGCCAAGCATGTCTCCAGACCTAAACCATATTGAGCTATGGAGCATCCTCAAACGGAAGGTGGAGGAGTGCAAGGTCTCTAACATCCACCAAAATATTGACACTTTTGGGCCCAATTTGGAAATTTTCACTTGGGGGTGTACTCACTTTTGTTGCCAGCAGTTTAGACATTATTGGCTTTGTGTTGAGTTATTTTGAGGGGACAGCAAATTTACACTGTTATACAAGCTGTGAACTCTCTACTTTACATTGTAGTAAAGTGTCATTTCTTCAGTGTTGTCACATGAAAAGATATGACAAAATATGAACAAAAATATGAGGGGTGTACTCACTTTTGAGAGATACTGTATATTGGTGTTTACCAGTCTTTAGATATGGTGACTGCATCCGTTTTCATTTTTCAGGCTAGAAATATTTTCAGCAAGTACAGAAAATACCAGGTTTCCGGTTAAATTGCTTTTCCTCAAATTTTAGTGAATGGCCGTGAATCTTTTGAAATGTCCTTTCGCTGAAATGTTTTATCCCTATTGTGGGGTCACCAGTACGTTATTTGTACACTGAAATCATACAGTTGTATGCAAAAGTTTAGGAACCTCTGACAATTTCCATGATTGTCATTTATAAATATTTGGGTGTTTGGATCAGCAATTTCATTTTGATCTATCAAATAACTGAAGGACACAGTAATATTTCAGTAGTGAAATGAGCTTTATTGGATTAACAGAAAATGCGCAATATGCATCAAAACAAGATTAGACAGGTGCATAAATGAATGTATTTTGGACCATTCCTCCTTACAAAACATCTCCAGTTCAGTTAGGTTTGATGGTTGCCGAGCATGGACAGCCCGCTTCAAATCACCCCACAGATGTTCAATGATATTCAGGTCTGGGGACTGGGAAGGCCATTCCAGAACATTGTACTTGTTCCTCTGCATAAATGCCAGAGTAGATTTTGAGCAGTGTTTTGGGTCGCTGTCTTGTTGAAATATCCAGCCCCGGTGTAACTTCAACTTTGTAACCGATTCCTCAACATTATTCCCAAGAATCTGCTGATATTGAGTGGAATCCATGCGACCCTCAACTTTAACCAGATTCCCAGTACCCGCACTGGCCACACAGCCCCACAGCATGATGGAACCTCCACCAAATTTTACTGTGGGTAGCAAGCGTTTTACTTGGAATGCTGTGTTCTTTTGCCGCCATGCATAACGCCCCTTGTTATGACCAAATAACTCAATCTTTGTTTCATCAGTCCACAGCACCTTATTACAAAATGAAGCTGGCTTGTCCAAATGTGTGTTTGCATACCTCAAGCGACTCAGTTTGTGGCGTGTGTGCAGAAAAGGCTTCTTTTGCATCACTCTCCCATACAGCTTCTCCCTGTGCAAAGTGCGCTGAATTGTTGAAGGATGCACAGTGACACCATCTGCAACAAGTTGATGTTGTAGGTCTTTGGAGGTGGTCTGTGGGCTGTTTTTGACCTTCTCACCATCCTTCGCCTTTGCCTCTCCAATATTTTATGTGGCCTTCCACTTCTGGTCTTAACAAGAATTGTGCCTGTGGTCTTCCATTTCCTCACTATGTTCCTCACAGTGGACATCGACAGCTTATATCTCTGCGATAACTTTTTGTAGCCTTCCCCTAAACCATAATGTAGAACAATCTTTGTTTTGAAGCCCTCATGTTGCCACTCTTCAGAGGAGAGTCAAAGAGAACAACTTGCAATTGGCCACCTTAAATACCTTTTCTCATGATTGGATGCACCTGTCTAAGAAGTTCAAGGCTTAATGAGCTCACCAAACCAATTGTGTGTTCCAATTAATCGGTGCTAAGTAGTTACAGGTTCAAATCAACAAAATGACAAGGGTTCCCAAATTTATGCACCTGTCTAATTTTGTTTTGATGCATATTGCGCATTTTCTGTTAATCCAATAAACCTCATTTCACTACTGAATATTACTGCGTCCTTCAGTTATTTGATAGATCAAAATGAAATTGCTGATCCAAACACCCAAATATTTATAAATGATAATCATGGAAATTGTCAGCGGTTCCTAAACTTTTGCATACAACTGTATCCCCTCTCAAGCGTCTCTTCTCCAGAGAGAATAAGTTCAGTGCTTGTAATCTTTCCTCATAACCAAGATCCTCCAGTCTCTTTACTAGATTTGTTGCCCTTCTCTGTACTCTCTCCATTTTCAGCACATCCTTCCTGAGGACTGGAGCCCAGAACTGGGCGGCATACGCCATGTGCGGCCGGACCAGAGTCCTTGTCATTTCATGTGCGCTGCACTAATAGCACAATCTTATCCCCCTTCTATAAACTATTAATCTGTAATGAAGATGAAGTGAGAGTCAGGGTAGCTGCCCTGGGACAAAAGTATGTTAGCAGAATTGCCAGGTGAAAATAAAGGACAAAATGCCTGAAAAAAAACAAAAAAAAAAAAAAAAAAAAAAACAGAAAATCTACCTCATCTCCTTCTGGTTCCATGCAATGATCTGCTGGACAAATTGCATTTTCATCCTCCGATTCAGATGTGAAAGAACTATTTGAGTCACTGTCTCTATCAAGCCGTTGCTCTCTACTGCATAAGCCTTTGGACTGTAGCGTTTTCACCCTCTTTTTTCGAGGAGCTGGTGTCTTCTTCATCCTCCTCTCTATACCCTCATGACGCCTCTTCAATTTTTTTTCTGTGCTGTCTGACCTCTCCTTCTTGGTTATGCAGTACATGGCCTAAAAAAAAAAAACAAACAAAAAAAAAAAATATTTTACTGTAGTCAAATCAGTGCAAAACATTACCATCTAGTAACATTGAATGGTAAGGGACAATATAAACTCTACTGGATCCAAAATATTGACTCACAATGCCCCCAAAATTACAGATACTAACAAAAGAGTTGCTATTCTCATAAAAGCTTGTGCCCCTAAACGGACCAGCAAATATCTGATGCGAAACCCAGGTCTGATTTCTTCAGTGCAGGGAGATGGAGGAAGAAATGCAGGTAAATAGGGATGAAATACAAGTGGAAAGAGATGATTTTAAAATTCATCATCTACATATCGCTCCAATTTTGTCCAGCATTGATTTCACTGGCCTCAGAGTAATGAGGATCCAGCCACATTTTATTTGAGAAAACCTACAGATTCAAAAAAAGTTGTCAATAGTCAAAATTAATTTCTCTAAATCATTTTCTTGTTACCTCAGAACGTGTCGCGTTCCATTCTGTTCCCTGCTGTTTATTGTGTCCCCGATCTTTTCCTGAGAGAGTTGGGTTGCTTTCTGGGTTTGTTGTGCTTGGTTGGGTCATAAGCGCTTGATACAATTCTTGCACTTCAGGAAGTGAGACTTGTAAAAGCTGAGCTTCCATCAGTAACTCATCTAGCTCACCACTCAAACCTAACAGAAGGCAAGAGTATTTAAATGTTACCGACTTACTATTCTTCCACATTACTGCAGTATTCTTGTAACCTCTGGCTTGAAAGCCTTATGTCTAAATTGACAATAACCTAAGAGAATTAAGATCGAACCTAGAACAGCAAATGCATCTTTTATATTAAGCATATTAGCAAACATGGGGATTATGTCAGTATCTTATTTCTCAGCAGTCACAAACACCCTATATGGTGTAATAACAGTGTCTATCTTCCCACAGAAATAGTTAACTCTCCATCACTTGCATGTGGAAAACAGGTAACACTAATTCTGTAAAGCCAGATCAGAAGCAGAATTCAGGCATGAAGATCTTTTTTCAAATTTTCAAGTTGATAGAGAGAAACAGTTGCCTGAACCAACTGCTTTCAGAGATCAAGACATTCTTTATAGGGGTTAGCCAGATGCTGAATTTAACTGAGGAATGTTATCTAGCTGGCTAAACAAATTGCTCCAATTGCAGTTATTCCCTGAGATAAAAAGCCTTAAGTGTCTACCTGTAAGATTTTCTGCCCCACCCCCCTCCTCACTGGTGAATCAAACGTTCTGCTTCTGCTGAATATTTCCATACACATCTGATTTTATAAACAAATCACGAAATTAAGAAAAATGTAATTCACAAACTATATATTTTTAGATTAGATACAATTAAAAAAAAACCTTTTGAGATTTAGCAATATCAGTCTAAATGCTCATCCCTATGTTTGCATGAATCAAAATGACAGGTGCTCGAGGAAGGGTAAACTGTGTCTTCTTGTGGGAGAAATCAGTTCTGTGGCTTTAAAAAAAGAACTGCAGAATACAAAATAGTAAGGGCTTCCAATTTAAGTGAGATCAGATGAAGATCACACCTCTGTCACCTCACCAAACCCTACTCTATTCATTCTTGTTGACCACATAAACAGTGTCTATGGGAGTTCACTACGCTCTCTGAATATCATTTGGATTGAGTAATGTCAACACATGCTAATATGTATGCTTGAAATATCATGCTTCACGTCATGCTACACTGCAACGTCTAATATATATATATATATATATATATATATATATATATATATATATATATATATATATATATATATATATATATTTAACAAGAGCCTCTTGTTTATGTCATCAATAATAGGCACTCCTACTACTATTGCTTCCCCTGTAATTAAGAAATGATTGGGAGTCTAAAGATCTTGCTTCTTCCACCTATTTAAGCTTGCCATACACTTGCTATGGAATTCCTTTACAGCATGGATTGACAAATCTGCAGTGCTTGCTATAGTATTTTGCCAGCCAGTGCCATAAGATATCAAAATACCCAAACAGTGGCTGTATTATCGTAACTAACAGTGCATTTCAATCTGTGTGTGCATAAGGATTTAAAGGATGATTAAAGTCTCTTTGGGAATATTTGACAGAGCTTAGCTATACTATACTACATTAATTTCTGTAACCAGATGGCCATAGTTAGAAACGAAAAAAAAAAACCTTCCAAACAGCTTCTAAGGGGTCGGATGAAAACAGACCGCCTGTCCGTTTTCATCTCATCCGATCCGCCAGACGGATGGAAAATAGGATTTCCATCCATCTGCATTTAGCGGATCGGATGTCAGCAGACATGTCACTGCTGACATCTATCGCTCCACAGAGGTGCATGGAGCGTCCGTTCAGGTCCGCCTGAAAAACTGACAGGCAGACCTGAACGGTCCACCTGTGTGAAAGAGCCCTAACTCTCTAAAGAGTATTCTCATTCACTCCTGTTTTGCATTTTAGAATGTGTTTACAGATTTCTAGGCTTTTCTTCAGACAAAATCTTACCTGAAAAGAGGGGAGATTTGTACTTCCTGTTACTAATCAAGAGACTGTTTAAACAAGCTAAGAACCTAGGACAGCTCTTTCATATTCTAGAATCTTCTTAACAGGTGCACACCTTTAAGTTTAACTGCTTAGACCTGCTGCCAGCTTGACATCAGAGGTCCCAATCTGTGTAGCAGAGCTGCCATCAGCAGCCTTTTACAAATTGATTGATTATAAAGTTTTTGCTAAATTACCAGACAGATTAAAGAATTCCAGGCTACCATCTAACTACAGGAAGTGAGAGGAAATATCTCCAAAGTGATGTGTATTCCCCTCTTAAAATCAGTTGTCAAAGGAAAAAGGTGTTTCCACTAGAAAATTTACCCTCACCTTTCATTCTGGTCACAAACCCAAAACTAAAAAGGTATATTTGAAGATAGTTTTAAAAAAATAAAATACCCCGCTGTGTTTCCCTTTAGAAGGTTTCCTACATATTTCAGTTTTTGATCAAATCAGCAATGTAAACAGGAAGCTATTTCACTTTATAGATAGAATTGAATTAGATCACCCATTACTTCCAATCTTACAGGGACTCCAGTAGCTATTTCATGCCTTGTCACACTGGTTGTTACAAACTCAGTAATGGAGTCATGTCATCAGTTAAGTGACACCTATGTGCCAACTCATATTTTTGGGTTGAACCGGCCTTTAAATATAAATTATTTATATGTTTTTAAAATCATTGTGATACTTGTAGCAAGAGCATGATTATCTCTTATGTAGGTGCTTTTGTTTCCTATGATGTGCTGCTGCAAAGTTAGGCTTGTTGCAAAGCATATTGCTGCCTGAAAAACAACCTAGACAAAGCATAATTCCCTACCCAATATTGAAAGTCTAACTGAACTGTGTATGTTTTGGAGCTTCAGTTGACAGCATGTGACATGCCACCATATGCATTAGTACCATTAGTGAGGGCAACGTATACCGATGTACAACCCAAATGGCATCAGGCAGACACTGCATTGGGGCTGGTCATGATATTTGATGACCAACCCAATCTTACAGGGCATTACAATGCCAACCCCTTCTTCGCCCACAAGGAATTAAGGTGTGTCATTTGTGCATAGGTAGAGTATGCCTATACAAAAACAAAAGAAAGGGGTTTATTATAATTCACTTGTATTTGGTTGCTTCCCAAAACTATTTATTTCAATCTGTGCAGACAATTATGCAAATATCTACACAAGAGTCTAATCTGTAAGTTAGGAAACGTGTGCAACTTACCGTTTAGAGGGATACAATTACGCCCCGGAGAAAATGGAGAGGTGATGTATGCCGTCCTGTTGTCCCACTCATGGGGCAAAGAAAAAGATGTGGCCCCAACACTTTGTGACACCTGAAGAACAGGTAACTTACATTAAATATTTACATTTTCCCTAGCTGACACAATCCCCTAGCTGGAAATCACCACAGTCCGAGTATCTAGCTACTTGCAGTAGATGGTAATGAAATAAAATATTTTAAAGACAAATTAACAATATCTCAGACTCTTACATTACAAGTCTCTGTCAGCTGCCCAGCAGTGGCTTGCCATCTGTTGTAGAACTGACTTGAGCTGATCCTTTCCTGTGCCAGTTTTATTTCTCCAGAAGACAACATATGTTGTGCCCGATGCTGCCAGTTCACTGTCCTCTCAATAAGATAGCGGAGGGCATCCCCCTCTGGTAGTCGAACACGTAAACGTTGTAGAGATGCCAATAGAGGGAGAATCTTTTCCAGAGGTGGTTTCTTTGAGCGGTGACATTGTGGACACAGCCAGACTTGGGATCCATGCTTTGGCGCAGTAATGCAGCTAGAGTGGAAGCAGGCTCGGCACAGCTCACACTGGATCATGGGAGCAAAAGGTGATCCCTGACATATGCACACTTTCCAGTCACTCGGCTCTTCCCTTGACAAGATTCTGTTCTCATTAGACATGCGTACAGCATGTAAAGACTCCATCTCATGCAGTCTTGCTTGACCCAGAGTTGCCATCTGTTAGGGTGTACAAATTAGAGACAATGAAATCAAAAAACTCTTAAAATCAAATCCTTGATTTATACACATAGGCTGCCTCCTTTAACCCTTTTCACTGCTTGAGACCCCCCCCCATTTTTCACACACATGCCAAAAAGTACCTGTTGAAATTAACACTTAAAACTCAAAACATTATATCATGTTTTAAACAGATGACCTCTAGACTAAAAGGATAGTAGTTTTTATGTTGCTTAATATTAGTGAAACTTTTTTTTTTTGGATAGAGTAAGGGAGGGTTATAATCCCTGTAAGATTTTTTTTTATCCCATTGTGGAGATTTCCCTTCACTTCCTGTTCCATAGCCAAACAGCAAGCGAGAGGAAATCCCTGTAAATCAAGGGAATTCCTAGGGGACCCCCAGGCCACCAGAACGAGTGTCCCCATTGGAAGATCCCCCCCCTTATTACTTTTCTGGGGACAACCCAAAATTTGGGATTTTCCTTTACTTTCAATGATAATGGTAAACAGGGCAAACAGAGAGGGTGAATCTCCTTAAAGCGGAGTTAGACCCAAAAGTGGAACTTCCACTCATTTGTCTCCTCTTCCCCTCCGGTGCCACAATTGGCACCTTTCGGAAGGGGGGGGGGGGGGGGGGGGTTGGGGGGAGGACAGGATACCTGTCTTTTTTTTTTTGGGTGGAACACCGCTTTAACGGACACAGATGGCAATAAAAACTGACAGGTGTTCTAATCTCTCTTTACTCTATCCAAAACTAAAAAAAAAAAAAAAAAAAAAGTTTTATCTTTAGTTGTACTTTAAATCAAAGCAAAAAAATATACATTCAAATTTAATGCACACAAAATCTCCAAACATTCTGTACAATATATAAAACAAAAAACAAAAAAAAAAAACAAAAACATAGGACTAAGCCAAGCAAAAAGTTACTGAAGATGTCAATACTTAAATATCATGTGCAGCCTTGAAAAGGCAGCAAATTATGATGCCCAAAATGTTTCATAGGTGATGCTTTAAAACCCTTAACAAATTATAAATTTAGTTGCTACCACTTCTAGGAGGTGAATGTGTTAAACTAAGCCACCAGTCAATAGTTTTGTCAAGTGACTTAAAATCATATGAATAAAAATGTACACAATTATCTACACACACACACACTAATTTACTAAAGGAAAATCCACTTTGCATTAAAAGTGCACTTGGAAGTGTAGTCGCTGTAGATCTGAGGGGAAGGTCTGCTGATTTTATCATCCAATCATATGCAAGCTAAAATGCTGTTTTTTTAATTTTCCTTGCATGTCCCCCCCCTTAGATCTACAGCGTCTGCACTTCCAGTGCAAAGTGGATTTGCCTTTAGTAAATAACCCCCAGTATCTCACAAGAGTGAGTACACCCCTCACATTTTTGTAAATATTTTATTATATCTTTTGCATGTGACAACATTGAAGAAATTATACTTTGCTACAATGTAAAGTAGTGAGCGCACAGCTTGTATAACAGTGTAAATTTGCTGTGCCTTCAAAATAACTCAACACACAGCCAATAATGTCTAAACCGCTGGCAACAAAAGTGAGTACACCCCTAAGTGAAAATGTCCAAATTGGGCCCAATTAGCAATTCTCCCTCCCCGGTGCCATGTGACTCGTTAGTGTTACAAGGTCTCAGGTGTGAATGGGGAGCAGGTGTGTTAGATTTGGTGTTATCGTTCTCATCACTGGAAGTTCAACATGACACCTCATGGCAAAGAACTGAGGATCTGAAAAAAAGAATTGCACATGCTCAGCGTCATATCCAGAGGTTGTCTTTGAGAAATAGACGTATGAGTGCTGCCAGCTTTGCTGCAGAGGTTGAAGGGGTGGGGGGGTCAGCCTGTTAGTGCTCAGACCATATGCTGCACACTGCATCAAATTGGTCTGCATGGCTGTCGTCCCAGAAGGAAGCCTCTTCTAAAGATGATGCACAAGAAAACCCACAAACAGTTTGCTGAAGACAAGCAGACTAAGGACATGGATTACTGGAACCATGTCCTGTGGTCTGATGAGACCAAGATAAACCTATTTGGTTCAGATGGTGTCAAGTCTGTGTGATGGCTACCAGGTGAGGATTACAAAGACAAGTGTGTCTTGCCTACAGTCAAGCATGGTGGTGGGACTGTCATGGTCTGGGGCTGCATGAGTGCTATGGGCACTGGGGAGCCATGAATGCCAACATGCACTGTGACACACTGAAGCAGAGCATGATCCCCTCCCTTTGGAGACTGGGCCGTATTCCAACACGATAACGACCCCAAACACACCTCCTAGACTACCACTACCTTGCTAAAGAAGCTGAAGGTAAAGGTGATGGACTGGCCAAGCATGTCTCCAGACCTAAACCTTATTAAGCATCTCTGGGGCATACTCAAACTGAAGGTGTAGGAACACAAGGTCTGTAACATCCACCAGCTCCGTTATGTCGTCATGGAGGAGTGGAAGAGGACTCCAATGGCAACCTGCCAAGAGAGTTAAGGCAGTGCAGGAAAAGAATGGTTTTCACTTAGGGGTGTACTCACTTTTGTTGCCAGTGGTTTAGACATTAAATGGCTGTGTGTTGCGTTATTTTGAAGGGACAGCAAATATACACTGTTATACAAGCTGTACACTCACTACTCTACATTGTAGCAAAGTGTCATTTCTTCAGCATTGTCACATGAAAAGATATAATAAAATATTTACAAAAATGTGAGGGTTGTACTCATGTTTGTGAGATACTGTGTGTATAGATGTATATATGTGGGGATAGATCTATCTAGTATAAAAACGCACACACACACACACATTGCAAATATAGAAGTCAAAGCAAAAATATTTCACTTACAGCAGTAGCAGTGTCTTTACTTTCGTTCAGAGCTTTCTCAAGCTCCAGTAAACCATCTGGCTTTGGGTATTTCTTCTTCCCCCCTGAAGCCGCCTGCTCCTTTATCTTTCTCATTTTTCTTTTTAAACCTGGAGAGCCAACATCACTTCGGGGACAGAGAACCTGAAAAGATGTTTAAAAAGATAAAATTATACATATGCTAGAAACTTCCTGAAATGAGAGGGTGAAAAGTGAGTACGGTTAGCATATGTGCCCATTCAGCACAAGTTTGGTGACAAAAGTAATAATTTTAAAGGTTCAGTTAAAAGGGGGAAAAAAAAAAAAATAAAAGTTTAAAGTAAAATGGTATTAACTAATAAAATAAGATGGTTTAAAGCCCTTTGCGCTGCCCGAGCTCTGACATGTACCTATGTGTGTAGGTTAGCCCTATTTACTTCTATGGCTAATACACATCTCTGCTTCAATGCACACATCACTGTGTAGTATAATGTCAAGCTGAGGAAGGCTTTTCTCATCAAGCTATGTTTTAGAGATAAATCTTTGCCCATGTACAAAAGTTTTAAATTTGCTGAAGTGTTTTCCTGCTCTCAAGTTCAGAACATGCTTACTGAGACTGAGGAGTGAATGCACCAAGCTAAAACAAGTGCTAACCTTTATTACCCCACCCTACCACAGCGATCACCACCTTGACTAAAGCCTACATAAGTAGACCGACTCCACTAAACCCCCCAAATGATTACTATAAATGTTGCACAATACTGAACCCAAAATTAAGACAAAGAAATAACTGAACCCCTTATTCTTTTTGTTGGGACGTACCTCTAACAAAGTGTAGGGCGAGTTAGATGTTAAAAAAGTGCTGGTGGCACACTCCGTCCAGGAATGGACTTCACCCACAAGGGCTTCAAGTCTTGGCAAAGGACCAAGATGTACAGGAATTGCTCTACCCTGAGTCACAAGTTCTACCAATCCATCCAGAACAGGAACTCTAGGTCCAGTCTAAAAAACAAAAAGATTCAGAGTGATTAAAGTGGATGTAAACCTCATGTTTAACAATTACAATACATACACCATGTTAGTCTTTTCTTTAAGCACTTCCATATGGCGCAAATTCCATCACTCCTCTCCTACATGTAAAAAATCATAATTTTTTTGCTTGAAAATTACTAAGAACTCCCAAACTTTATATATTTTTAGCAGAGGCCCTAGGGAATAAAATGGCGGACATTGCAACTTTTTATGTCACGCGGTATTTGCGCAGCAATTTTTCAAACGCGTTTTTATTTGGGAAAAATAGGATTTTTTAAAACAGCTTACCTGTAAAATCCTTTTCTTTCGAAGGACATCACGGGACACAGAGCCACAGTAATTACTGATGGGTTATATAGGTATCACTGGTGATTGGACACTGGCACACCCTATCAGGAAGTTCAACCCCCTATATAATCCCTCCCCCTTGCAGGGATACCTCAGTTTTGTAGCCAAGCAATATAGTGTATTAGAAGAGGGGCGGGACCTCTGTGTCCCGTGATGTCCTTCGAAAGAAAAGGATTTTACAGGTAAGCTGTTTTAAAAAATCCTATTTTCTTTCTCGAACATCACAGGACACAGAGCCACAGTAATTACTGATGGGATGTCCCAGAGCAATGCTACCTGAGGGGGGGGAACCACGACCAAGTAGGGTGCAATCAGACCTGAGGACCCTGTACCGCTGCCTGCAGCACACTACGCCCAAAGGCGATATCCTCATGCCTTCTCACATCCACCTGATAGAATCTGGTGAATGTATGAACTGAAGACCAGGTTGCGGCCTTGCAGATTTGAGCCATAGAGGCCCGGTGATGCACTGCCCAAGAAGCACCAATAGCCCTTGTGGAATGTGCCCTGATCTGAAACGGAGGAATCTTCTGTTTCAAACCGTAAGCTTGAATGATCAACTGTTGAATCCATTTAAAAATGGTAGCTTTTGATGCTGCCTGTCCTCTATTGGGACCCTCTGGCAGCACAAACAAAACATCCGTCTTGCGGATCTGAGTAGTTGCCCCTAGATAGGCCTTAACTGCTCTTACTACATCCAACGAATGTAGAGATCTCTCTTCCGGAGAACAGGTATCTGGAAAAAAGGAAGGTAGAACAATGTCTTGGTTTAAATGAAAATCAGAAACCACCTTCGGTAAAAAACTAGGATGAGGGCGTAGTACCACTCTATCCTTGTGTATAATCAAATAAGGCTCCTTACAGGAAAGAGCTGCTAATTCTGATACTCTTCTAGCAGAAGAGATGGCCACCAGAAAAATTAATTTCCTTGTCAACAAGACCAAAGGAATCTGACTTATTGGTTCAAAAGGCCGTTTCTGTAACACAGCCAGGACCAAATTCAAGTCCCAGGGGTTTAGGGGCGCTTTAACCGGAGGATTAAGACGCATCACCTCCTGCATAAAGTTTCGGACCAAAGAATGCGAAGCAAGTGGCCGCTGAAATAATACTGATAAAGCAGAGACCTGGCCCTTGATGGTACTCAAGGCCAGCTTCATCTCTAATCCCATCTGTAGAAAATCAAGGATTCTACCTATGACATATTTCCTGGGATGCCAACCTCTGGATTCACACCAGGTTATATAAGCCTTCCAGACTCTATGATAAATCATCCTGGAAGCTGGCTTCCTTGCATTAATCAAGGTAGATATGACAGGACCTGAGAGCCCACGACTCTTCAGAACGTGGGTCTCAATAGCCAAACCGTCAAATTTAGCGTTTGTAAGGCAGGATGGAACACTGGACCTTGAGATAACAGGTCTGGGCGTTCCGGTAGTGTCCACGGGGAACCTACCGTCATCCTTACTATTTCTGCATACCAAGTCCTTCTGGGCCAAGCGGGGGCCACCAGAAGTACTGACTTCCTTTCCTGCCTGATCCTGCGAAGGAGTCGTGGTAGTAGCAGAATAGGCGGGCATGTGTAAATCAGTGAGAACCGATGCCACGGAATCACCAACGCATCCGTCCCGCATGCAAGAGGATCTTCTGTCCTTGCCATAAATCTGTCTATCTTTTTGTTGAATCGGGATGCAAAGAGATCTACATCTGGAACCCCCCATCTTTGGCATATGGCCCAAAAGACGTCGGGATGCAGAGACCATTCCCCTGGAAGTAACTGCTGGCGACTTAGATAGTCCGCCTGCCAATTTTCTATTCCCGGGATGAAAACTGCCGATATGCATGGCACATGCATCTCTGCCCAGACTAAGATCTGGTTCACCTCTTTTTGAGCAGCTCTGCTCCGGGTGCCTCCCTGATGATTGACATAAGCCACTGCTGTGGCATTGTCGGACTGGATCCTGACCGGACAACCCTGTAGCCTGATAGTCCAGGCTTTTAGAGCTAGATGTATCGCCCGGATCTCCAGAATGTTGATGGGTAAGGTCCTCTCTGTTTTGGACCATACCCCCTGGACCGCAGCCTGTTCCAGAACTGCTCCCCAACCTGACAGACTGGCATCTGTTGTTACCACCGTCCAGGTGACCGGTAGAAAGGATTTCCCCTTCTGCAGGTTTTCGGGTATGAGCCACCAATTGAGGCTCTGACGCACCGCATGCGACAGGTGCATCGGAAAGTCTAATGCCTGAACCTTCTTGTTCCAGGTCGACAGAATACTGTGTTGCAGCATTCTTGAGTGAAACTGAGCATAGGGAACTGCTTCGAATGAAGACACCATCTTCCCTAGTAGCCTCATACAAAGGCGGACTGAGGGACCCTTCTTGGTCCTTACTGTCAGAATCAGCTCTCTCAAAGCAGTGATCTTTGCCTGGGGTAGAAATATTTTCTCCTGGCTTGTATCTATAATCAGACCTAAATACTCCAGTCTTCTTACTGGTTTTAGGAAAGACTTTTCTAAGTTGAGGATCCAACCCAGGTGTTCTAGATACCTGACCGTGGTCCTCAAGTTTCCATTCAAAGAGGCTACCGACCGGTCTATCAAGAGCAGGTCGTCTAGGTATGCTATGACAGCTATACCCTGAGCCCTTAATCTGGCCAGAGGAGGAGCCAAGATCTTTATGAACACTCGAGGTGCAGTGGCTATCCCAAAAGGCAGAGCCACAAACTGGAAATGGCGCCCTCCTACCTCGAAGCGCAGAAACTTCTGATGAGCAGGAAAAATGGGCACATGCAGATATGCATCTCTGATGTCTATTGATGCCAGAAATTCTCCTCCCTGCAGGGTGGGAACTACTGTTCGAATTGATTCCATGCGGAAGGATTGAATCCTTAGGAATCGGTTCAGATCCCTTAAGTCCAAAATGGGCCTGACATCCCCATTTGGCTTTTGGACCGTAAAAAGGTTGGAATAGAAGCCCAATCCCTGGTCCTTTGCGGGAACTATCATAATGACCTCCTGCGACAAAAGTCGCTCTAACGCTAGAAGGAACGACTGCTTCTTCTCTGGGTCTCTGGGAACATTTGATCTGAGGAACGGAGGAGAAGGGAATTCCTGAAACTCCAGCTTGTACCCTAAGGTTATCGTGGAGACTACCCATCTGTCCTGGAAGTCCTCGTGCCAGAGCTCTGAGAACTGTCGCAGTTTTCCCCCCACTCGAGTGAGCGGGGGCGCCCCCTCATGCAGAAGTCTTAGTGTTTTGCCTAGTAGGCTTCTTTCCCCAGGACTTCTTTTGTCCCTGGGGTTGACTCTTGTCTCTGGACCCCGATGGAGGCGGCCGTTGAGACTGCCTGGAGGCTGAAGCCCCCGGGCGCTGGGGAAAGAGTCCGTTTGAAAGAGGGACGCTTACTCTTCTTCTTGACAGGTAAGAGAGTGCTTTTCCCACAAAAGATTCTCTTGATATAGTTATCCAAGTCCTCTCCAAACAACCTTGCACCATGAAAAGGAAACCCAGCCAGTAGCTTCTTACATGGTGCTTCGGCTGACCAATTTTTCAACCATAGGATTCTACGTATATGCACCAACCCCAGTGAAAGACGGGAGGTTTGCACGATAGAATCTCTAATGGCGTCAACCACAAAGCATAAGGCCGCTGGAAGGTTAGCAAACCCCTGGGCCTGCTGTTCAGGTAATACTTTGATGACCTGCTTAACATGGTCTCTTAAGTATTGACAGACTCCAATCGCTGCTACTGCAGGTTGGGCCACTGATCCTGCTAAGGAGAAAACATCCTTAAATAGGGATTCCATCCTTTTATCTACAGGATCCCTGAGCATCTGAGCATTGTCTACAGGACAAGTCAGGCTATTATTTACGGAGGAAATGGCGGCATCAATAGCCGGTATTCCCCACATATTAATAAACTTTTCTTCCATCGGATAAAGTGTTGAAAACTTTCTCGGCAGAAAAAAACGTTTGTCTGGGTGATCCCACTCAGAATAAATAAGCTTTTCAAGTAAAGTATGAACAGGAAAAGCATGTGCTGCTTGGAAAAGTTTCAGTGACCCCAAAGCAGAAGAGGATTCTTTAGCAGTTTCAGGTATGGGCAACTTAAATGTGGAGCGGATCAATCCAGTGAGGATCTGCACTAAGACTTTCTCCTCTTGGGAAGTCGCAGAGGGTCCCTCTCCACCTGAATCCTCCGAAGAGGAATCATCTGTCCCATCCCGATCCTCTGAAAGGGATTCATCTCCTTTATCCCAGAGCTCCTCTGTCTGAGGGTCTTGGGGAACAGAGGAAAGCCTAGTGCGTTTTCTTCCACTGAGTGAAGACGTAATCACGGCCATTAATCTTTCCTCTAGACCATTAATGGTTGAGGAAAAAACCTCTTGTGTAATATATACAGGGGCTGAAGTGCCAGAAGCAGGTGTAGCCCCTGATCCCGATGGCTCTCCCTGCCTAGCCGTCCCTGGCCCATCTTTAGGGGGGGAGGATGCTGCCGACAGGGGGCCCTCAGAACCTGAACGAGATCCCCTAGTGTCTCTGGTTCCTGGGGTGCTTGAACCTCTTCTACCCATAGTGCAAAGCAACAAGGTGTGAGGTATACAAATGAACACTGCCCGCTGAGCGATGTAGTCTGGCTAAAAGCCTTGCTACCCAATGCTCAGTCTGGTGTTACTTCAGTAAATGCTGCCTAGGAGAATGCCTGTGTCCCACCTTACATGCGACCGTCAGCTCTGTGTCTCTCAGAAGGCTGAGTGCACCTGTACAGAGTGCCTTTAATAGCATGCAGCTGGCCTGAGTGGGAGTCTAAGCACTCTGTGCTGACATCCCGCCCCCTCCTCTACCGCCCCCCCCTCGAGTTTTGAAAAAAACGAGCGCTTCCCGCGCTGCCGACTCTCCTGTCATGCTTCCGGAGAAAGGCTGGGGATGGGGGGGGGGGGGGGGGGAGGAGGGAGGGAGGCTGGTAACAAGATCTGCCTGAACGGCTATCTTGAGAGATGGTGGCCATTAGGCCGCAGAGCCCGGGTGGTATAACCACTTTCTAGACCCCTGTGGCCCCTCTCTAGCCTGGGGGGAACATTCAAACATGAGAAATCCCCCTTTCCACCTTACCTGCTTGCAGCCTGCTTGAGACGCTGGGACATAAACAGCGATTACAACACCTGAGACAGAGTCAGCATGTGTAGGTTTGTGCTCTTGGCAGCCCCCGGTGGTCACAATAGGCATAGCATGCATTTACCTTAAAGGAGAAAAGCCACTAGAACTCAAAAATTCTGTGGAATCTCCTCTTACCTTATCCAGCCGCAGGGTGCTGTTTACACAGACCCAATCTTCACCTCTCACGGTGGGCTCCGTTTGAAAAAACCGTCAGAGACTGGGGCCCCCATCAGTAGGGGGATCCAACAGTTCTGGGAACGTAAAGCACCTCGCCAGAAATTAGGAAGTTTAAAGCCATTTTCTGATCTGCGGGGTCCAGCTCTCTAAAAAGAGAAGCATTACGGGTAAAACCTCATTTCTTCGGACACGAGGCCCGGGTACCATTCAATTCGGCCATGAAAAGACACTTTGAATGGATCCGGTTCGCCTGGCTTGCCCCAGTATAGGATCTTAGGATATTCCCTTTGGAGCTCAGCACAGGACATCTTTACACGTCCATCACCTAAGACACTGGCGTAAAAACTGAGGTATCCCTGCAAGGGGGAGGGATTATATAGGGGGTTGAACTTCCTGATAGGGTGTGCCAGTGTCCAATCACCAGTGATACCTATATAACCCATCAGTAATTACTGTGGCTCTGTGTCCCGTGATGTTCGAGAAAGAAAAACACACTTTCCTGAACTAAAAAAACAAACAAAAAACAGTAAAGTTAGCCCAGTTTTTTGTATAATATGACAGATGATGTTACGCTGAGTAAATAGATACCATACATGTCACGTTTTAAAATTGTGCACACTTGTGGAATGGCGCCAAACTTCAGTACTTTAAAAATCTTTATAGGTTACATGCTTCAAGTTACAGAGGAGGTCTTGGGCTAGAATTATTGCTCTCACTCCATTGTTCACGGTGATACCTCACATGTGTGGTTTGAACGTCGTTTATATATGTGGACATGACCTACGTATGCGTTCGCTTCTGCATGCGGGGGGACGGGGGCGGCTTTCATTTATTTTTTTTTGTTTTTTTAAGCTTTACCTTTAAAAAAAATGTTTTTGATCACTTTTATTCCCATTACAATAGGAATAGTGTGCAAAAGGTCCTCTTTATGGAGAGATGTGGGATATATATATATATATATATATATATATATATATATATATATATACATATACACACACACACATATATACTCTGCCCTCTCCCGTCACTCAAATTATATATATATATATATATATATATATATATATATATATATATATATATATATATATATATATATATATATATATATATATATATATATATATATATATATATATATATATATATATATATATATATATATATACACACATATATATACATACACACACACACCCATGTGTGTTTGGGCTTTGATTTAGGGTGCACAACCTAACGCAACAGGCCGCACACACCTATGAGGTGGACATTGGGTCTCTGATTAAAGTGTCTGAACCGCTTCACAAGCATTAGACTGCTGGTGCCTGATAAACATGGAGCAGTGCAAAGAAACACAGAAGGTAAGTGCTTGAGCCCAGGGGTTAAACAGTCCTGTTCCTTCCTCTGGCCCCCAGCTGATTCCACAGAATATACTAGAATGGCTGAGCAGCCTTACGGCTCATTTACACATGTGGTGACCTCTGAAGAGCAATCCACATTTGTATTGTTCTTCAGAGGGCATTTGACAGGCAGGGAGGAGGTGTTATATCACCTCCTTACCACCTGTTTAAACCCCACAGCATCGCCCTGCAATTTAATGCATTGCACATGGATGCGGGGAGCCCCCATTCACTTGAATGGGACACATTTGGCAGGCAATACTGCTGACTGAACCCAACAGTGCAGACATGTTTTGCCGCACTGTGATGCAAAACATTTTGGCTGTGGCAGGTATACATCCCCCTCTGCTGCCTTTTCAGCTTAACCACTTGCCGGCCGCCGCACGCCGATGTACGTCCCTTTTTTGAGGACGGATATCGTTATGGCAATAGCTAACTGCCACAACCCCGGTATCCCCGTTTTCAGCCGGCGGTCGGATTCGCCGCAAGATCACTTTTATCGGTGGCGGGAGAGGCCCCTCCCGCCGCGAACCGGTGCCCTCCGCAGCGACGATCGCATCCGTTCCCTAGCTGTGCATGGAGACGAGTGAGGGGGAAGATGGCGCCCACCCGTCTCCAAGACACTGCAGGGCGGAACCGACGTCAAAACGTCACTTCCACCCATACCTCTTAAAGCCAGATTTTTTTCAATGTCGTTTTTTCAAATGACATTTTTTTTGTTTATTGCATTTAATTCCAAATATGAGAACTGAGGACTTTTTGACCCCAGATCTCATATTTAAGAGGACTTGTCATGCTTTTTTCTATTACAAGGAATGTTTACATTCCTTGTAATAGGAATAAAAGTGACCCAAATATTTTTTTTTAAAAGAACAGTGTAAAAATAAATTAAAAAAATTTTTTTTTTTAAAAACGCCCGTCGAGCTTGCGTGCAGAAGCGAACACAAACATGAGTAGCGCCCACATATGAAAACGGTGGTCAAACCACACATGTGAGGTATCGCTGCGATCGTTAGAGCGAGAGCAATAATTCTAGCCCTAGACCTCCTCAGTAATGTAAAACATGCAACCTGTAGAATTTTTTTAAACATCGCCTATGGAGATTTTTGAGGGTAAAAGTTTGACGCCATTCCACGAGCGGGTGCAATTTTGAAGCATGATATGTTGGGTATCAATTTACTCGGCGTAACATTATCTTTCACAATATAAAAAAAATTGGACTAACTTTACTGTTGTCTTATTGTTTTATTCAAAAAAGCAATTTTTTTCCAAAAAAAATGTGCTTGTAAGACTGCTGCGCAAATACGGTGTGAAAAAAAGTATTGCAATGACTGCCATTTTATTCTCTAGAGTGTTAGAAAAAAAAACAATATATAATGTTTGGGGATTCGAAGTAATTTTCTAGCAAAAAAAAAAAAAAACTGTTTTAAACATGTAAAACACCTAAATTCCGAAACAAGGCTGGTCTTTAAGACCCCTTTCACACCGAGGGCGTTTTGCAGGAGCTATAGCATTAAAAATAGCGCCTGCAATCCGCCCTCAAACAGCTGCTCCATTGTTTCCAGTGTGAAAGCCCGAGGGCTTTCACACTGGAGCGGTGCACTGGCAGGACGTCAGGAAAAGTCCTGCCAGCAGCTTCTTTGGAGCGGTGTGTTTACCGCTCCTCCAACACTGCTCCCCATTGAAATCAATGGGGCAGCGTTGGGATACCGCCGGCAAAACGCCGCTACTGCAGGGCATTGCGGGCGGTTTTAACCCTTTCTCGGCCGCTAGTGGGGGGTAAAAGCCCCCTGCTAGCGGCCGAAATGCGCTGCAAATCCAACGGTAGAGCGCCGCTAAAAATAGCGGCGTTTTACCGCCGACACTATAGGCGGCTCGGTGTGAAAGGGGTCTAAGTGGTTAAGGGGAATGGTTGGGTAGCAGTTAAAAACAGCTCAACCTCTAATTTTTACTGTCCCCCAACCACAAGTGTAAACTGAGTCGCAGGGCACTCTGAAGAGTGATCCATAGTGGATCATGTTTTGAAGGTACTGACAGGTGGTGAAGAAGAGTTATGTTGCCTCCTCATCACCTGTTTTAAATCCCTAAAAACCCATGCCACTGTGCTGTAGTCATGTGCATTGCACACGGTTGTAGCGCAGCCCCATTCAGGTGAATGGGTTGAGTTAAGCACGCGCAGTGCCATGCACCACTAAAATGTTTGGGTTTGGCTTGAAGAAAAGGTGGCAACCCTATACACAGCAGACACTGCCAACACTTATCTGTGCTTATCTCTGCTAAGGGTGGAGGAGGGGGGAGACATGCTTTTACTGTCATCAACAGAGCCAAACAGGTTGACTACTGTAACTACTACTTGAAAGTAGGGCATTACAGTAAAAGTGCCCAGCCATTGAGGGGTTAATTGTAACCTCCTGCTCAGCTCTCTGCCTGGCAGCTCCCCCTCCATTAGCAGAGATAAGCACAGATAAGTGTGGGCAGTGTCCTGCTGTGTACTTGGGCTGGAGCTCCTTTCGGGAGTGACCTGTGTGATTGGCTGTGGGAAGCATGCCCCTTCTCTCATGCCCATACATAAGTCTTCTAATTAGTCTGTCAGTCACAGGAGAGGAGGGGTGGCAACACTGTGTGTCGGGTTTCTTTATTGTAGGAAATCGATGAGGATTGTAGATGACTGGCTGCTCCTTTCCTGATAAGACTGGGGGCAGATGGCTTCTATTGCTTTGCTGTGTGTGGTAGACTGGTTATTTCAATTTTGATGTTTCAGGTTTACATTCACTTTAACTTATTTTGTGATATAAAACTAACCTGTAAAGTCTCCACCTTCTGCAGCCATTCTCGAGCTCTTTCAACAGCATCCCTTAAAGACTCCACACTTGGAAGGTAAACAGGGACACTTTCTGCTTCCCGAAGAACAGCAGTCACAGAACTAAGATTTTGCCGGGGCCTAGAAGAAAATATGTATACATTACAGAAAGGAACATTTACTATGCGCTCCCAACATTCCAGAAATTGAACTACTGACAAGTTGATATAACTGACACCTAACCTTGCTTTGAGCAGACTTTTGCACCGGTCATCCATATGTTCTGACATAGTCAGGAGCTCCTGAAGCTCAGCCATTGCTTTCTCCACAGTAGGATGAGGAGCCAGGCCAACACCCAAATCTATAAGTCTCCTCATAACATCCAGTGTCAGTGTCCCAGGATCCTGGCAGGCTTGCTGTTGTTCCTCTAACCAGCGAGCCTGTTCCAGGCGCTCTCGCAAACTTTCTAAGGGCAATTCCAGGTCAAACTGAAAGCTGGAATCAAGAAGCTGCTGCAAATCACTTGATCTGGGCATATCTGTTGCTAAAAGCTTCTGACTGCACGTTTGGAATTCCTCCACTCGGTTTAGGAGGTCCTTAAAATAAAAAAAATTAAAAAAATAAAAGAATAAAGGTCACTGGAGGTATTGTAAATAAGAAATACAAAGATGGGGAGGGGGGTAGAAATATTCTTTCTGATAAGCAAAATAAGACAATAAATCTAGAAAGCACATATGCAAACCAAAAATTTACATACGAGAAGAGGGGGAAGTTGGGAGGTTCCAAAAGAGTACACACACAAACCAGTCGTACAAAATATCACACATTAACCACTTGCCCACTGCCTAACTGTAAACGTACATCATTACGTTGGACGTTAAATACCGGAGTTATAGCAGCAGCAGCAGCAGCTAGCTGCCATAACACCGGTATCTTTATTTACAGCAGATGGCTGCCTTTCCAATAAAAGTGGTGCCAGCAGCGCATTTGCTGCAAGATCACTTTTATAGGCGGCGTGAGAGGTGTGCTGCTCTGAGAGCTGGCTGAGGCTATAAGGAGTCCAGACTATTAACCCCCATGCTGCCCTGAGAGCTGGCCGAGAATATAAAATGAGCCCAGTATTAATCATGTGCTGCCTTTTGGGGAGAGGAGACGAGTGCTGCTCTGTGAGTGTGGACTAGGACACGGCTGTACTATAATCAGGACCTCATTGTTAACCCTCTGTTGTACATATACACACACAAAACACTGCATCAGGAAAGTATTCCCAGTGCTTCACTTTTTCCACATATTATGATACAGCTTTATTCCAAAATGGATTACATTATTTTCCTCAAAATCCCCAAAATGACAAAGTGAAAGTATGTTTGAAAACTTTGCATATTTATTAAAAAAAAAAAAAAATCACATGTACATAAGTATTTACAGCCTTTGCCACGACATTCAAAATTGAGTTCAGGTGCATCCTTTTTCCACTGATAATCCTTGAGATGTTTTTACAACTTGGTTGGAGTCCACCTGTGGTAAATTCAGTTGATTGGACATTATTTGTAAAGGGACAAACGTCTATATAAGGTCCCACATTAACAGTGCATGTCAGAGCACAAACGAATCTATGAAGTCCAAGGAATTGTCTGTAGACCTCCGAGACAGGATTGTATCGAGGCACAGCTCTGGGGAAGGGTACAAGAAATTTCTGCAACACTGAAGGTCCCAGTGAGCACAGTGGCCTCCATCATCCGTAAATGGTAGTTTGGAACCACCAGGACTCTTCCTAGGGCAGGCAGCCTGGCCAAACTGAGTGATCAGGGGAGAAGGGCCTTAGACAGGGAGGTGACCAAGAACCTAATGGTCACTCTGACAGAGCTCCAGCGTTCCTCTGTAGAGAGTGGAAAACCTTCCAGAAGAACAACCATCTCTGCAGCACTCCACCAATCAGGCCTGTATGGTAGAGTGGCCAAACAGAAGCCGCTCCTCAGTAAAAAGGCACATGACAGCCTGCCTGGAGTTTGCCAAAAGGCACCTGAAAGACTCTCAGACCATGAGAAACAACATTATCTGGTCTGATGAAACAAAGCTTGAACTCTTCGGCCTGAATAGCAAGCGTCATGTCTGAAGGAAACCAGGCACCGCTCGTCACCTGGCCAATACCATCCCTACAGCGAAGCACTGTGGTGGAAGCATCATGTTGTGGGGATGTTTTTCAGCAGCAGGAACTGAGAGACTAGTCAGAATTGAGGGAAAGATGAATGCAGCAATGTACAGAGACATCCTTGATATAAGCCTGCTCCAGAGCGCTCTGGACCACAGACTGGGGCGAAGGCAGGGCTGACGCAAGGATTTTTGACACGCTAGGCAAAACCTCATTTTGTCGCCCCCTTGGCTCTGCTGAGTTTTTTGCGGCGCCTCTTTTTCTCCAGCCGCAGTCTGCAGGTCCACACTCGGGGGGGGGAAATGTAAACACAGACAATGTATAATCATCAGTTGCAGAGTGAAATTTACATACCTCAGTTCATACAGACGTAAGTGCGTTTAGGTCTGCTTACTGCTGACAGTGCAATCCTGTGTGAATTTTATAAAAGCGTACACATTGTGTCACATATCGTCTTTTTATATGGCTGTTCATAGCAGATCACTAATAGGTAATAATCATGGACCCCTCTACAGCAAACACAATCATTTTGCGCAACACAGACAAATCAGCTTCCAGACACAAAGGTGCCAATTTTTTTGCGAATATGACATTCAATAAACATTCTTGATAATCAGATAATTTTGTGAACACAGATGACTGATCCTTGCAGATTTAAAACGTAGATAGGAGTGATGGTAAGGGGTGGTGTCTACAGCCTATGTCCTCCAGCATCACAATCAAAATCTTAGAGATTTTCAGAAATAAATTTTGATGGCGGTGAGGAGATTAAGATTGGTGACATTGATCGGCCAGTTTTTGATTGGCAGGGGAAGCCATGTCAGAGATGACATGTGGGGGTTGAGGTGCAGTGCTGGCAGCCTGTAAAGGGATACTTTTTAACCTCTTTGCCAACGTTAACTCTGTTAGTAGTGGGGCGACACAGCATGTACTAGGGCAGTATGTGGTGGGCAGTAGGTGGTGGAGGCAGATTGAAGTTGCAACCCTGGGAGCAGTTTCCTGCCGTTTGTGTGCAGGTTAGGGAGCTGAAGCACTATAGACAGAAGGAACTCCTGCAGGGGAAAACTTCAGGTCACTCACCTCATGGCTACAGGTGAAGATTCCCAGGGTTACCATCTCAGCTCCTCCTTCCAGTGCAGTCTAGTGTATTTTCAGACAGAGAAGACACTGATGTATGTGGGAGTCAGCCACTGAGCCACATCCCCGTTCCACCACCCCGGCCCCACCTGGCACTTAGCCTTGCCTGCCCTACAAGGCCAAGTGCCAGGTAATGCAGCTGAAGTAAGAGGCTGCTCCTGTCAGACCCCTTTGCGACCCGATAGAGCAGAGGACTAAGCACCCACCTGGAGCCGCTCCGGGGAAGGGGGGATTCTGCCTGCTTCTCCCTGCCCAGCAACTCTGCACCAGCAACCAGCCAGATGGAGCCATGGGAGTCGCCTCCTGCTCCTCCCGCTACACTCCGCACCACGCCAGCACCTGCCAGGGGGGAACCAATCCTCTGGAGGGGACCCAGGAGCTTGCCCCTAGGCGGCACTGCGCCCTAGGTGGCTGCCTAGTCCACCTAGTGGTAGCACTGGCCCTGGGCGAAGGTTCATCTTCCGACAGGAAAACGACCATAAGCACACAGCCAAGATAACAAAGGAGCGGCTACGGAATAACTCTGAATGTTCTTGAGTGGCCCAGCCAGAGCCCATACTTGAACCTGATTGAAAATCTCTCGAGATCTGCAAATGGCTGTGCACCAATGCTCCCCATTCAACCTGATGGAGCTTGGGAGGTCCTGCAAAGATTAATGGGAGAAACTGCTCAAAAATAGGTTATTCCAAGCTTGTACCATCATACTCAAAAAGACTTGAGGCTGTAATTGGTGGCAAAGGTGTTTCAACAAAGTATTGAGCAAAGGCTGTGAATAATTATGTACATGTGATTTTTTTCCTTTTTTATTTTCAATAAATTTACAAAGATTTCAAATAAACTTTTTTCACCTTGTCATTATGGGGTATGGGTTGTAGAATTTTGGAGGAAAATAATGAATGTGTATATATATATATATATATATATATATATATATATATATATATATATATATATATATATATATATATATATATATATATATATATACACACACACACATATATATATATATATACACATACACACACACACAGTGTGTATATATATATATATATATATATATATATATATATATATATATATATATATATATATATATATCTGACAGGCTGTAATGACTCCTCTGGTGATCTCCTTGTGCTATCTGAGCTGAGGAATGGGAGTCTGCCATGCTGGGATTTGTAGTCCCATAGAGAATCTCTCCTTTATTTCACTTCCTCTCTTTTGCCTCCATTTCTCTATTTTTGTCCCCTCTCTCGGTCACTGTCCTTATACTCTCTCCTCCTACACCCACACCCCACTCTTATCCTGACTTCTGCACTCAATACACCATATTTTATGTTACTTACTCCTGCATGCAAACATGTTGTATGAACTGGAGGAGGAGGATATGGGATGACAATATGGTCCACCTGGCTGTGGGGCCGGCAGTGCTGAGTGTTGGGAGTGCTGTGTTTCTTTATCACTTGGTGTCATCCAGAAGGTAATATTACACTGCACACTGATAGAATATGGAGACCCCCCCTTGCCTGCACCTCTCCCTCTTGATCTCCCTAAATGCCAGAAATAGGTAATTGGTATTGGCAAGCACTTAAAAAAAAAAATTAAAAAGTATTGGTAAAAAAGTTGCATCTGTGCATCCCTAGTTTTAAGCCAAGCATGGAAAGTGTCTACTGCTGTTACATTTTATGCTTGCGAATACGTTTATTTTTATAAATATATAAATACCTTGAGTTGAGGTGTCTGGTTGATGCTACATGGAAGAGAATGTAGCTGCTTTACAAAAGACTTGAGTTCAGCAACAGTTAGCTGATTCTGAGACTTTCCACCCCCTGACCGAAACCTGCAATGAGGACAGGCTTTATTAGTCACTGACAAACAACTAGCTGCATTAGAATGGCAGAAGAAATCATTGGCTTTGGGCCAATATCGACAGCATCAATTTGACATAATTTTGTGACACTTCTAAGATGATTCATTCACTGAGCTTTTATCTACTTTTATCCTGTAGTTGATCTTCTTCTAGTGCAGTGGTTCTCAACCTGGGGGTCGGGACCCCCTCAGGGGTCAAATGATGATTTGCCAGGGGTCACCGAAATCCTGGGCTGTTTCATTATCCCCCCACCAAGGAGTAAGAGAAGGAATAAAAATAGAGAATACATGGAAGGGAGAGGAAAAGATGGGGAGGAACAAAGAAAAAGGGAGAGAAAGAATAAGAGAACAAGAAACACGGCTAGAGAGAGGGATGGGGAAAAAAAACAAGAAATTAGGATAGAGAGAGCTAAAAGGGAAAGAAAGGAGAACAAAGAGAAAGAGTGGTACATCCCAAAATGTACCATAAGGAGTTTTAATACTGTACGAGTGGAAGGGAGCGCTAAATGTCCGTGGGTTAGGGGCGCAAATTACTTGTCTTGCCTTGGGTGCTGACAACCCACGCTACGAAAATAATTTTACTGTTAGGTGTTTTTACTGTTAGTTACTGTCCCCACAACTTAGGAAATTTTATCAAGGGGTCACGGCACTAGCAGGTTGAGAACCACTGTTCTAGTGGGCTTTGCAGTCCGATTGAATTTTGGGAATTCAAACCCCACTTGAAGCGAACAAAGGCAAGTGGACATAGGCCGTTAAAGAGGAATTCTGGTAAAAAGGGGGAGGGGGTATTTTTCTCAGAATGAGCAGTACTCACATGACATGACTACTGCTCAGCTCTAAAGCCTGTGTGATGACGTAAAGTGGGGACGTAAAGTATTCAGACCCCCTTAAATTTTTCACTCTTTGTTATATTGCAGCCAATTGCTAAAATCATTTAAGTTCATATTTTTTCCTCATTAACGTACACACAGCACCCCATATTGACAGAAAAACACAATTATTGACATTTTTGCAGATTTATTAAAAAAGAAAAACTGAAATATCACATGGTCCTAAGTATTCAGACCCTTTGCCCAGTATTTAGAAGAAGCACCATTTTAATCTAATACAGCCATGAGTCTTTTTGGGAAAGATGCAACAAATTTTCACACCTGGATTTGGTTGGGGATCCTCTGCCATTCCTCCTTGCAGATCCTCTCCAATTCTGTCAGGTTGGATGGTAAACGTTGGCGGACAGCCATTTTTAGGTCTCTCCAGAGATGCTCAATTGGGTTTAAGTCAGGGCTCTGGCTGGGCCATTCAAGTACAGTCACGGAGTTGTTGTGAAGCCACTCCTTCGTTATTTTAGCTGTGTGCTTAGGGTCATTGTCTTGTTGGAAGGTAAACCTTCGGCCCAGTCTGAGCACTCTGGATATCCCTGTACTTGGCTGCATTCATCTTTCCCTCGATTGCAATCAGTCGTCCTGTCCCTACAGCTGAAAAACATCCCCACAGCATGATGCTGCCACCACCGTGCTTCACTGTTGGGACTGTATTGGACAGGTGATGAGCAGTGCCTGGTTTTCTCCACACATACCGCTTAGAATTAAGGCCAAAAAGTTCCATCTAGGACTCAGACCAGAGAATCTTATTTCTCACCATCTTGGAGTCCTTCAGGTGTTTTTTTTTAGCAAACTCCATGCAGGCTTTCATGTGTCTTGCACTGAGGAGAGGCTTCTGTCGGGCCGCTCTGCCATAGAGCCCCGACTGGTGGAGGGCTGCAGTGATGGTTGACTTTCTACAACTTTCTCCCATCTCGGTTGACTTTCTACAACTTTCTCCCATCGACTGCATCTCTGGAGCTCAGCCACAGTGATCTTTGGGTTCTTCTTTACCTCCCTCACCAAGGCTCTTCTCCCCCAATAGCTCAGTTTGGCCGGACGACCAGCTCTAGGAAGGGTTCTGGTCGTCCCAAACGTTTTCCATTTAAGCAGAAATTTTTTTGTAACCTTGGCCAGATCTGTGCCTTGCCACAATTCTGTCTCTGAGCTCTGCAGGCAGTTCCCTTGACCTCATGATTCTTATTTGCTCTGACATGCACTGTGAGCTGTAAGGTCTAATATAGACAGGGATGATCAGAAGAAATGGACAGCACCTGAGTTAAATATGAGTGTCACAGCAAAGGGTCTGAATACTTAGGACCATGTGATATTTCAGTTTTTCTTTTTTAATAAATCTGCAAAAATGTCAACAATTCTGTGTTTTTTCTGTCAATATGGGGTGCTGTGTGTACATTAATGAGGAAAAAAATGAACTTAAAATGATTTTAGCAAATGGCTGGATTATAATCAAAGAGAGAAAAAATTTAAGTGGGTCTGAATACTTTCCTTCCCCACTGTATTTCCCACAAGTGTGTTAACAGTCTGGGCTCAGAGGAAATGGACAGAATTAAATAATTGTCTCTCTTCCTCAAGAGGAAAGGCAGCACTGAACTAAGGGAGGAACCTGTGGACAGCACTGGAGCATGAAGAGGATATAGAAAATCCCCTTTCATTAAAAGAAAAAACAAATAAAAAAAAATAATAAAATGTAAATACTACACACTTCATTTTCTCTGTTAAATCCAATATATACAGGCTCCAGAAATCACATTTTTGGAACGTTTGGCATAATGCTTCACTGTATACAGATTGCTGTGTGCACTCCTTAAGTTTGACATTGGGCTGTAGCCCAGCAGCCAACCTAAGGAGCACAGTAGGCTGACAATGCTGATAACTGTGATGCAGTGGCTTAGCGTTGCCAGATTGCAAGTACTGTTAATGGCAAATTTTCCAGGTAAGAAACTTTGCAATAGATTCACACACAAAAAATAAAAATAGGATTTTTGTCTTACCAGTAAAAAAAATTTCTTGGAGTATATTACGGCAGTGGTCATCAACCCTGTCCTTTAGGGCCCACTAACAGGCCAGGTTTCATGTATTACCTTGGGGAGATGCAGACTAGAATACTGCAATCACTGAGCAGCAAATGATATCACCTGTAATGTATTTCAGTTATCTTGCAAACCTGGCCAGTTAGTGGGCCCTGAGGACAGGATTGATGACCACTGTATTACGGGACATATAGGATGGTATTCTGGAACCAACAGATTATGCAGCTGCCTTCAGCAGACAGGACATCGGCAAACAAAGCAGTAAGGACAGCCCTGTATAACCTTTCCCACTCCCAGCAAGCCTCAGTTATTTAGCAAGCAATAAAATGAGTAATTCAAAGAAACTCGTTTGCTGCAATTCCAAAAGAAGGATTTTACAGCAAGACAGAAAATCTCAACATCTTAATCATATTACAGGGCACAGGATGGTATTCTAAAACCAATAGGAAGTCCAGAAGCAGTCCAACTGAAGAGTTAGCAACAAAGTTAACAAACAAGAGCCAGGAAAATTAACATGGGAACATATAAGGCCCTACAGCTTTACAGGCCCAAAGAACCCGCTGGTTGAACAAATTTAATAATGTATGGCCAGAGGGGCATGACCGGATGCAGGTGTGAGCGGTGAGTGAGTGAGTGCTCTCTCTGGCTCCAACCCTGATGCTGCACTAGCGCTGCTGTTTGTGCTTACCCAGCCGCATGAACACCCGCATGAACACCCTGTGAAGATCCCGGTTCCTGCCTGTGATTTCTTGAAGGCTACTTCTGGTTCCTGACGGAGGGATGGCACGCTGACTGGCCGGGTCGACAGGAGAGGGGACCGGGAAGGAGTATCTGCCCTGCTGTACTGAGCGGAGCGGAGTGCCGGGACAAATATCGCCGCTGTGTTTGTGGTTGTGCCTGGTTGCCTAGCGATGCACTGCAGACAACGCGAGAGGCTGAGCAAGCTGAGTAAGCAGATCCGTGACGGGCATAAGAAATAGCGGCAGAGACCACCTCAGACTCTGAACGTGAAAAAAGTGAGGAGATCCGGAGCGGTGGACAACGGGTCCGGATGAATCACCTGTGAGTAGGCTGCAAACACCCTGCAAGTATCCATCCTCTAAGCTAACTGGAGAGAGGTAAAGAACTTGATTCTTATATATTTATAAAGCAAAATGCCAGTGACTGTTACAGCAGGGTGCCTAGGGCTCGTCGTTTATTAATGAGACCGGATACTTAATAAAGCAAGGACAGACTGGTTGACAGCCAGGTCAGGCCGGATTTAAAGGTACCTAGTGTGTTATGACTAAGAAGAAGGGGGAGGACCAGCAACAGCAGCCCCAGGAAAGTATGCCTATCCAAACTACCCGCTCAACTAAAGAAAAGGAGAAGGGGACTCAAAATGTGGCTGCAGAGACAGCTGCTGCGAAACTGGAAAAATTTGCTCATAGCTCAATGCAGTCCCCTACTAAAAGTATTAAACCACCTCCGGGGAAAACGTCGGTAGGGGGCCTTGGGGACAGAAAAAGCCTGGGGAGAGGTCCTGATAACCCGGCGGTTAGCACAAGAATAACAAATAAAAAAAGTCCTGAGAGGGGGCATTCGGGAGAAACAGGGGATAGCAGTCCCAGTGCAGCCGGAGTCAGTGAACAAGAACCTACCTTAAAAGAGGTATTATGCGCTGTTAATGCTTGCAGGAGCTCGATAAGTGGGATGTGGGAAGAATTAAAAGCTCTAGGCGAAGAATTTGGCACTATTAAACAAGAACTTCAGAAAACAGTGGAGAGAATTAAAGGTGCGGAGGAAAGGGTTAATCAATTAGAGGATATTGTAATCCCAATGCGGCAGGAATTTATCAAAATGCAAGCCCAGCTGGATATTAATAAGCTTAAACTGGATGAATGGGAGAACAGGTCACGAAGACAAAATGTAAGAGTGATGGGTCTCCCCGAGAAAAGTGAGGGTTCCGGCCCCGAAGAATTCATTGAAAGATGGCTTAAGGAAGTTTTTGGGGCTGAGGCTTTTTCACAGTTTTTTTCTATTGAGCGAGCTCATAGAGTGCCTTCCAGGCCAACACATGTAGGAGATCGCCCGAGACCAATGATTCTGCGGTTGTTTAATTACAAAGATAAGCTGAACTTAATGCAAAAATCGAGAGAGAAAAGGGATGTCTTCTTTAATGGGGTTGAAATCTCGATATATCCAGATTATTCCCCAGACCTTCAAAAGAGAAGAGCAGGTTTTTTGGATATCAAACGGGTCCTACGGAACCATAATATACCATATGCTTTGCTATATCCAGCACGGTTGCGTATTGAGGCCCTAGGGACTATTCGTTTCTTTGAATCTGTCAAGGGAGTCACGGACTGGTTTGAAGAGAACAAAAAGAACTTATAAAGATGACATTGTATAGGTGTAATTAATCGTTTTGCTCTTTTTCCTTTTTTTTTTTTTTTTTTGTTTTTTGTTTTCTCCTGGTGTGCAGCATCAAGGGTTGGGAGGGAGAGGGATGGGTGGAAGAAGTTGTAATGAGAGTAAGGTTTAGATTGGTGACGGGGGTCTTATTGGTCCTCGGGGTGTTGGGGCTGGGGCGGAAGGGGGGGGTCGAGTGGGGATTGAGAGGGGTGGGGGCCATCACAAACGAGGCTTGGAGAGCAAATACAGCGTGGCGCCCGATGATGACGTCACACGCATGCGACGCGTTTCAGAATAGGCTCGGCCGGCCTTATCCCTTCCTAGAGGCTTTAACCATCCAACTAGTGAGCAGCAGCACGGCTGAACGGATGCTCTGGCGTCCTACACATCTCTCCCTCCCCTTCCCTGGAACCCCTATCCGTGCATCTGGGATATAACCTGGCTCCCAACTCAGCAGGATTTGTGTTGGACTGTTTGCTGCAAGAGACTGCACCCGGCTGCAAGAACTAATCCTCTCTGGACCTGGCATGCCCTGCAGGAACCGCTGTGACCTGTAGTTTCACCGCATCTCTCCAGCCCAGCCAACTGACCCTAATGCAACTTCTCCAACTTCCATGTGAGTGGATATTGTTGTTTTAATAAAATGTATTTATGATTTATACTCAGAGGCGCCCCTCTTCTTTTTGTTGTTTTAGCTTGCTGGACCCTGCTTTTGGCTCCTTTGGCGGCCGCCCTGACTGACCTCTCGTATATACCCCCAGTATATATGCATGAACTTACACATGCATTTTTACAGTTTTCAGTTCCTGGACTAAATCGGTTTTACTTTCAAGGTAACTGTGCTTTGCGCCTTTTTACTTGTATTATACTCAAGGGGAGTGAGTATTTTGATTAGGAGAGGAGTGAAGTTTTCCTGCAGGGATGTCAGTATCGATAGTTTGGGTTGTTTTATTTTTCTGTATTGTTTAATTGAGGGTAGGCCATTTGTTATAGTAAATGTGTATATTCCCCCCACCATTTAAGATGGAGATCCTGTGGTTGCTACTGGGGTTTTTGGAGGATAAGAGAGAGGTCCCGCTTATTATAGTGGGAGACTTTAATAATGTGCTTGATAGCAGGTTAGACAGGTTCCCGCCTGGGCCTGGTGGTGGTAGAGGGTTGGAGGGAAGGCTGGTACAGTTCCTCGAGGAGGTTGGGTGGTGTGATATGTGGAGAGCGCGTAACCCCAGTTGCCAGCAATATTCTTGCTTCTCGGGGACCCATCACACTCTCTCCCGTATAGACATAGCCATTGGTAATCAGGAAGCCCAACCCTTAATAGGTAGAATTGAATATCGCCCCAGGGGGGTGTCCGACCACTCGCCATTGACATTGACAATACTTAAGCGAGATAATGGGGGCCGGAGAATGTGGGCATTAAATCCAACATGGTTGGGGTTATTGGGGAATAGGGACGAAATTTGTGTAAGACTGAGAGAATTTATCGAATTCAAAACTGGCACCGCCTCGGGGGGAGTGTTTTGGGACTCCTTAAAGGAAAACCTCAGAGGGCTCTTGATACAGCAGATATCTAAAATAAAAAAGCAAACAAGGGCAAGTGGAGAGTTGATTAGAGAAGAGGTCCGAGAATCAGAAAGAAAGTATATAGTGGATCCAACTATTCTGGGTAATGAAGCAACAGGAATATAAAAAGGAAGAGATTAGAAGAGCAGAAAACAGGAAGGTTTTCCAGTGGCAGAGGAACTTTGAGGAGGGGGAAAGAGTGGGTCGGACGCTGGCCTTACTGGCCAAAACTAATTCTCCCTCTTCAATAATTCCCATGATTAAAACTAATGAAGGGGATATTTCATCAGAGCCTGAGGTAATTATCCAAACATTTGCAGAATTCTATAGAGATCTATACAAAACGCGTCACTGCCCGGAACAAATAGAGATGGAGAAATTTTTGGAAGGTACGGACTTACCGGTGTTGTCAGACACAGATATGAATAGTCTGGAAGCACCGATAACACTGGAAGAACTTGAGCAAGCAATAAAGAATATGCCGAATCAAAAGTCCTCAGGCCCCGATGGATTGCCATCTGAGGTTTACAAACATTATGGGGAGGTGTTGGCCCCGGAGCTTTTGAAGGCACTGAATTGGTCAGCTGCAGTTGGTAGTTTACCCTTGTCAATGTCTGAAGCTATTATAGTACTGATTCAGAAAGAGGAGAAAAACCAATTAGATACATCGTCATATAGACCAATTTCATTGTTGGGTACGGATGTCAAGATTTTGGCAAAAATCTTGGCATCCAGGCTGAATAAATGTATATCTTCCTTGATCCACCCGGATCAGTCTGGGTTTATGCAGAACAGGTCTACTAGTAAAAATATACGAAGGGCCTACTTGAATCTCCAGACCCCGGTACAGAATGCAGGTTCCAGGGTTGTCTTGTTCTTGAATATCACCAAGGCATTCGACACCCTGGAATGGGGATATTTATGGTGGGTGATGGAGAAATTTGGGTTTGGACCCCTATTTATTAATTGGCTTAAGATCCTATACCAGCATCCCAGCGCTAGATTAAAAATAAATAACACATATTCAGAACGGATATCTCTCGAGAGGGGGACTAGGCAGGGGTGCCCCTTGTCGCCCCTGCTATTCGCCCTGGCAATGGAGCCTTTTGCAGAAGTGATAAGGAAATCTTCAGGTCTGCAGGGTTATAAAAGAAAAGGGACCGAGGAAAGAATAGCACTATACGCTGATGATGTATTGTTGTTTCTGGGCGACATGGGGCCATCACTAGTAAAGGCGATGCACTTGGTGGAAGGGTTTGGGAGGATATGGGGGCTAAAAGTCAACTGGGAGAAGTCTATACTTCTGTCGCTTGACTCGACTACTGGTTCTCCCCCTCAGGGGCTTCCCCGTCTCAGGGTAGTAGAGAAGTTCAAGTATTTGGGTATAGTATTAACTAATAACCCAACCCAGTATATTAAAGACAATCTAGCTCCGTTATTAGAAAAATTTAAAAAGAAGATAGATATTTGGTGTCGGCTCCCCCTGTCTATGGCGGGATGCGTACATTTGATAAAGATGATCTGGATGCCACAATTAATGTACATATTACACAACTCACCGGTCTGGATTGGGAGGGACTGGTTTCTAAAAATCAATTCTCTCTTTCGTGAATTAATATGGAAGAAGGGTAAGGCCAGGATTAGTCTCCAGACCTTGCAGCGCCCTAATAGGGAGGAGGGATTGGCGGTGCCTCATCCATATAGATATTTCTTGGCGGCCCAGTTGCAACATATGGGGGGGTGCGAACGTATGGGAGAGGTGAATTCCAGCGTAAATATTATGTTATCAGGGAATCTGCATAAATCCTTAATAGGCGCACTGGAAGCCGGGTCTATAGGAGCCCCATTTCCAACATATAAATTGGTCATGAAAGTTTGGCGGTTAGTGAAGATTGAAATGAGATATAGGGGGGTTACGGAGTTCTCACCTATTTGGCAGAATGGGCAACTACAGGAATTAAAAGCTATTGAAATAAATAAGATCTGGGAATAAATAGGCTGGTGCAAATATTCGATGGTAATATATTAACGTCCTTTTCGGACCTGAGAGCGGAGTTTGGAATCCCTAAAGAAACATTTTACTTTTATCTCCAGATCAGGCATGAATTAGAGCTGCTTAGTAAGGTGGTAAGGGCGCCCAGCCTTAAGGGATTAATATCAGGGATTTATGATCAACTAATGGCTAGGGCAACTAGTTTAACTCCACTCTCGCGCGCGCGCGCGCGAGGGAGGGGTGGGAGACTGATGTGGGGGAGTTGAGTGATGATCAGTGGGAGAGAATATTGGAGCTTGGTCCGCTGGTATCCCTCTCTGTCGCAGCGGGCCTCGCACCTCTTGCTCATGCACAGAGCCTACTATACCCCCAAGAGGTTGCATAGATTCGGCCGAAGACCAGACGATAAATGCCCTAGATGTCTAGAGACGGGTGATCTTATTCACATAATGTGGAGATGCCCGAAACTAGTCAGGTACTGGACTGAGATCTTAAATATTATAGATGCCAGGTTTGGGATAAGACTGGAATGCGAGGCTAAGGTCTGCGTGCTGGGGTTAATAAGTAAGAGTGTTGGGGAAGGCCATAGAGGAATAGCAATTGTACGTTGTTTATACCAGGCGAGGAAACTGATCGCGAAAGCATGGTTATCAACAGTGCCTCCTACTTCTGTAGAATGGGTTAATACAATGAACACAGTGATCGGCACAGAAAGGGTGATCTATACTAGAAGGGGAAGTTATAAGAAGTTTATAAGGATATGGGGCTTATGGTGTTAGGGAAGTAATGATGAAATATACAACCTTATTGAGGATAGGAAAATAAGAAACAGGGAACTGAAACACAAAGGGATAAGCATAAACACTAGGTACATAACGGGGTAATAATTTTCTTTTAAAAAAGAGAAAAAAAAAAAAATAATAATGTATGGCCAGCCTTACAAAAAGAAGCTGTAGCAGAGAGATAAACCTAAACACATTGTACCAGAGCAGACCAGAGAAAAGACAAAAATGGTCCCACAAGGTACAACCTGGGATGGAATTTCCTTGCCTACCAAGTGCATTGGAAGATCATGCGAGAAGTCTATTTCAGAGCCTTTAAAAGCATAGAGGAGATCAAATCTGGTCAGCCCCTGTACCTCAGGACCCAGGCATCAACAGCCAAGCCATTAAAGTTAGTGACCAACAGGATGGTAGACTCACCCCTGGGGGGGTTAATCCAGATGATCAGGGAAGCAACGGGGAGTCTGTCAGGACCATGGTTGTCCAAATACAAAATCCTCCTGGGCCAGTTTGGTGCAATAAGCTTCACCAGAAAGAACTCCATCTGATCCTGAAACAACTGATGCCATGGAGTCACCAGAATATACAACTGCAAAGGTCCGAGGATTCATGGTCATGGATACAACCTCATCCATTTAGTTGCCGAGTTTAGAGCCAGGAGGTCCACATGTGGTATCCCCCACATGCAACAGAACTCAAAACACTTCCAGGTGAAGAGACCATTCCTTGGTATCGAGACATTGATGATCATTGAATTCAGTATGCCAATTTTCCATGCCTGGGATATGAACAGAGGTTGGGGCTGAAATGTGAAATCCAGCCAAAGCCAGAATCAGTATTCCTTCTTTTTAACTAGCTCTAGACTTTGGGTGTGCTACACACGGAATAACTGCAAGGTTTGCAACTGTCTGTCAGACATTAGCTGACAAAGACTGAACCCATTGTTCCCCTAGCTGCAGGCTGCCCAGATACCCAACAATGGGGATAGAGCAAAGCAGGGTGAGAACAGGTGTAGCACCTTGGTGAAAACCCTAGGCGCAGTGGACAGGCCAAAGAGAATGACAACATTTTTGTAATGTACCCATAACAAAATGTAAATAGCATTGATATGCCAGAAGATGGAGATGTAAGCATACTTGACGTTCACAGAGGCCAGAAGATGATCCGGATGAAGGGAAGTAATGACTGAACGTGCGGATTCCATACAGGAGTTGTGGAACACAAAGGCATCTGTTGAGAATTTTTAGATACAGTATGGGGCAAATGCCTCCTTTTGCCTTGGGGATGGGTCAACAGATTTGAACAGAAACCCTGGAATCTTTCCCCCCTCTGGGCCAATAGCTATGGCTCCTTGAGAAAGGAGCTGCTCGGAAGAAACATGAAGGTTTCCCTGCCTGCGCAAAGATATTGCCAGGTTGTGCCCCCCATAACTTCCTAGATATAGGAGTTCAAGGATTGTTCCCAGAGGAGTTTGCCTTCCTTTCCCTTCCACAAAAGAGGCTTTTTTGCACAGAAGCTCCGCAGGCCAAACATTTCACCTAAAGGATCCTGCTCATAAGTACCAAAAGCAGACCCATCCTGGATAACTGGTGAAGTGTATCCACTAGCCCTTCAACAATTAAAGCTCTTGTCTGTGGCCCTGCACTACTGAGTTAGAGGACAGAAGGCTCTGTTAGTATAGATGTACGGTGTTAAGCGAACCATGAACCAGAAAGCTGGAGTCTTTTAGACTGGTGTGGTCACAATGGCAGGTTGCATAGCAGGGCCTGCCAAGGCAAACAAGGCCTTGGAAAGGGCTTCTAACCCTTTATCCACAGAGTCCTTGAAAACTAGAACATGCTTAATAGTTACCATTAAGGTTTCATCAAAACGGAGTTCCAACCAGATGTATCATTTTATTTATTTTTTTTAATCCATCTGTTACACTCATAGTATGCTAATATTGCATTCATTAGGCTGGTAAATTGCGCCACTTTTGTTTCCATTATATTAAAAAAACTAACCTTATATGCCTCCTGCTTGGGGATTCCCATCTTGCTTGTGGGCAGGTGAAACCCACAAGGATAAACTTCTGGGTTTATGGTGCTGCTGAATAACCAGCATGCACCGCCCCTTCTCGTGCATGCGCAGTAAGCACACATCGCATCAATGAGAGCCCTCGGCGCTGCCCACTGACTCCTGGGAAAGAATGACACACATCTCCCAGGAGCCCTAACGAGCACAGGCGCTGAGGGAAATGATGTAAATCGCTGCGGAGCTGAAGAGGCAGAATACAAGAGACCCCATAGCAACAGCGAAGAAGGGCCAAGTAAAAAAAAAAACAAAAAAAGTCCATTTGTCTTTGCTGAAGGATTATGATGTTTATTTCTGTAAAGTAAATTTTATGGGTGGAACTCCGCTTTAAGGACTGGTTCACACGATTGTGAAAAGTTTCTATGCGATCATGCGCATTCCTGTGCAGTGCGGTTTTGACAGCCCATTCATTTGAATGGGCTGCAAAATACACTGAAATGCAGAAATAGTAGTGCACGCACTACTTTTTCAGAACACCCCGCACCAAACTGCAGGTTACTATGATACCATGCGGTTTGGTGGCAGCAAACGTGTTTAACAATTCATTGGCACCTGCATGATTCTCTCAAGGGCGAGTTTACTTGTGGTGCAGGTAAACGTGCACGGAACTCCTTTCCTGAATTGTGTTTTGGTGTGAATGGGCTCTAAGATAAGAAATGGCTGGGTCTCTGACCAGCTCAGCCCACTTTTTCAGGAATTGCTGTTCACTAGGATGATGCCCAATACAGAAAATGGGTAGAAGACAGTCAGAAACTCGATACATGCACTTTATTAGTCCAAATTTATTGCAACCCCATAAAAGATGAATATATACAGCAGATATTAACGCGATTCAGCCATAATGGCATTAAGGCTGAAATGCGTTATCTGCTGTATATAGAAAACCCAGACTGGTGACCTTTGGCAAGGCCAATGCAGTTGCACCAGGTAAAGGTACATGTGCACTGCATCAATAGGGATAGACATAGTATCCTTAAAATACACTATATAATCCAGTTGTACAATCTTCTATAGATATACCATTAAATATGTAGTAATTTGCCTGCCATATTTGGTACAAACTGAACGGGCAATTTAGGTCTGTCATTCTAAAATAGTTTTAAAAAATCTGAAAAATTGTACAGATTTTGTACAATCAGACCGTATAGTGTATGGCCAGCTTAAAGAGGGGCTCCAGTCTTCCCACAAAAAATTTAAAAAAAAAGTCAGCAGCAACAAACTGTAGCTGCTGACTTTTAATATAAAGGATACTTGCCTGTCCAGGGATCCAGCGCTGTCCTCACTCAAGCCCATTATTCAAATCGGTTTCGGGATCAGGCGCTGGCATCTTAACTAAAAGAAACCGGCAGTGAAGCCTTGCAGCATCACAGCTAGCTACCCACTGCGCATGTGCAAGGCACGCTGCACTTTGTAAATTGTCCCGTAGTCTTCTGGGACCTGCAATGTGTCCCAGAAGGCTGCAGGAGATGTTGAACTTTCGATGAGATCGCCGCGGTGATCCAACCGGGAGAGGGTACCCGTCACAACCAGGTTCTGATCCACCCCCCAACCCCACCCTCTAAAAAGAGCCAATTGTTAAAAGAGAGGGGGTGGGTTGCAAACAAGCAGAACTTCTCCTTTTGGGTGAAGTTCTGCTTTAAGTTTGGAAGATATATCAGCGTACTGAACTTCCTTATGTATCGAGTCCTCTGAACCAAACAAGGTACAATCATCATGCTCCTCTTCATGAAGTGCAGAAGCAGCCAGAGGAATATTAGATGTGAAATTAAAATTCAGACATTGTGACAGAAAATTCCTCCAGGAAGTTGCCGTCCTACTTATCTAAAGGGGTAAAGGAGGACTTTAGTGAAGGAAAAAAAAAAACTCTATAGGCTTGTAGAATCAGGACTCTTAGGGGGCATACTGCAGACCCTCCCTGAGCGATAACCTGAACATAGATCGGTAGAGCCCACCCCCCTTGTGCCTTTGATGCGAAACAAAATGTGAGATGTCGCACTAGGAGTACTCACAACCATACACTGCAGAGCAGGAAGGGTTAAACATTTTTTCACCAGTTACTGTACTGTGCAGTAGAGAGCTCAGGAACATCCAAAGGATCACTGTGCTGTGGTGAGGAAGGTGCAGCCAGAAGAAGTCCATATGCACATGCGCAGCACACCCATCTGGGAAGGAGACTGTGCAGCCACAGTTCAGTACCCAGGCTAAAAGCCTGATAATTCAAACATTGGGCCATTTTTATTTTTTTTACGGCAGCGGTGTGTCCTGCAGTTCTCCAAGTCAACCTTGAGGGATGTTAGGGACAAAGGCTCATTCAGTGATCGTCACCTAGTAGATGTACCCCCTAGGGAGTCTTTAGGACCAGGTTTCCACTGATGGCTGTACCACAGCCCTGGACCTGTAGAACACACAACAGCGCAGGCCTAGGTGAGCACCGAATGCAGAGTTGACTGCCCAATTCTTTCTGGTGGTGTCTGAGAACAGTTTTATTATCACAGATAGCTACAAGAAAATGGCTGAGATCGGAGGAGCTTGATTGGCTGACGAGAGAGGTACCAGGAAGTGTTGCAGAGCGGACATAGGACAGGGGGAATGCCGTGAAAACCGGGGCTGCAGAACCAGACCACAAGTGTATATCACCCCTCAGCAATATAGCACTTTAAAAGGCGTTTTTATTTATTTCAAATGTGAGTTGTGTATATGTGGAGTTCTGTTTGCAACTAAAATGTTTTAAACGTTATCACGGTATTGCATGCCTCTGTCATTTCCCGCATGTGATGTATATGAGGAGAGTCTCTTAACATCCCAGGAGAAAATAGTGACCTCTGAGCTGTGTTATTATCGGAAGTAGCAGGTGGCCTGTGTTCGATACAAGTGTCCCATAAACCTGCATAGGATAAAGGAAGCAAAGGAGGATCTCTGTTGGCTATTGCTATCAATTACAGGCTTATTTTTTTAAGACCCTAAGGCAAGGGTACACCCGGCGGGGGTTGTGTGTGCACAACGCATGAAGACACAATTATCACATGGTTGATGTGAATATGGACTTTTGCTGTTTAGTTTAAACACTCATCAAGGATTAATTGAAAGTCATGGAGCACGAGCACTTTAGTTTTTTCATATATATGGCGTGTAGCGGTTTAGTTTAATAACCTCATTGAGGACCGAGTGCAATATCACGGAGCATGAGGACTTTATTTATAGTGTTTATATGTTGTTATGCTTTAGACATTTATGTTCTATATAGTGGTTATTGGATTCATATATTTATATTAGTATTGTTTCCATATATATCAGCTCTGCACAGTGTGATATATATATATATATATATATATATATATATATATATATATATATATATATATATATATATATATATAGCATTATCACACTCTGGGGAAGTGCAGGCAGCTGATTATAGTTATATCTGTGTTTATTTTAGGTTAATTTAGGCTTAGTGTGGCAGCTCACAAGGTTTTTACCCATTGTCTGAGAACAGTCCCCCTGGGCAAAGCCACGAGGCAACCAGAAGTTGCCAAAATGAGCCTCAGTGGAATAGCAGCAGTTAAAGAATCTTGCTAGGAAAAAAAAGCTGTTAGGAAAAACAAAAAAAAGCAAGACAATGGCTTGCTTTTCTTGGGGAGAAGACATCCATTCTCCTAAGAACTGCAGCAAAAAAAAAAAAAAAAAAAAGAAGAAGACGACAGACTTGCTGGGAGTGGGAAGAGTTATTCAGGACTGTCCTTTGCCAGTGTTCTATCTCCTGATGGTAACTACATAACCAATTTATTCCAGAATACCATGCTTTGCTTAAAAAATGTTGTGCCTCGTCATATACACATACTAAAATATATTTACAGTTTACAGATATATTTTAACCCGCTCTTTTATACAATGCACATAATTCAATGTTATCATTCCCTAGCTGTATAACCTGGTTTGGCGTTTTCCATTCAGCAGTTGCTGTGCAAGAGTTCCACACTTCTCCGCATCTTGCACAACGGCACGCAAGTGTCGCAAAAGGTCATTATCAGGAAATTTCCTAGATTCAGATTCTTCCACAAGAATTCGAAGACTGGAAAGACCTAAGAACAGTGATCAGTTCATTAAATTAAGGCAAATGACAACCATAATCAACATTTTTCAAAGCACAGAAAATTTCCCCATTACATTTCTGATAGTAGCTAAATGTATCATTTTTTCATTTTAGCCTATCACATAAAAAATGGTTTCTGACTAAAGTGAAAAAACTTGTGTTACGTATGTGGCTCCTAATTTTGCCATAACGCTATGGTGTCTTCCGGCGATAATGGTCAAATTGTGAGCAACAGAATCTGCATTATTATGGGCCCCCTTAGTGTCCATACTAGCAGGAACTAGCAGGAAAGGCTGGAATGACAGGTCAGAGGGTAACCATTAGTATCAAGGATGCTGCACCATGCCATAACAATTCAACTTACTCTTTTTACTGGCTGTTGCTTTAAGAGCATCAACAACTTCAGAAGCCCAAGCATCATAGGATTCTGCACGTAACTTCACAGCATTCATCATGGGATACAAGTCATCAAGAGAGTAGCGATACCTGGGAACATTGTAAAAAAGGAAATGTTAGAAATCTTACTGCAGCGTCACTTTTTTATACAGTAATCTATATCTGTCTCTATAGCTCTTGATATTCCTACATTAGTAACACAGCTAACTAGGAAAGTACATTTATCCCTTAAATGTCAGCTGAAGTCAATAAGTCAATAAATGCAATAAATGCCTGTGTGAATCAAAGTCTTTTTATTTTTTTATAATGAAACCACTGTAAACTAAAGCACAGTGCAGAGAAAGGCTGAATTCTATGACATGGCAATGGTCCTTGAACACTGTTTATCAGATGATCCCAGTCTACCAAGAAATGATTTTGAGATTAGACCAGTCCACACAAATCCAGGCATTCTACATTATGGTCACAGTAGTCGATGATTGCATTCCCGTGCTGTCAGACCATGCTAACAAGCATCTGCTCTCAATATTATATGCTTTTATATATTTGTTATCTAGTCTATGTACAGGTCAAAAGAACAAACACGTCTACAGTTGAATGTACAAAATTGACAACTACCTGATACTCCTTAAACACTATTCATTTATTTGTACAAATTACAGAATGATGTTCTACTAGGAAATATACAGGATCTTCTAAAACCTTAACACACTAAGCTTTATAGAGCTTACTTACCCTAAAATATACTTGTGTGGGGGACAAGAACAGAGAGCATCAATATGGTACAGACATACAAGACTGCTAGGAGTGCAAGAACAATACACTGCAGATGTGAAGCAGGTAGTCTTACACTTCAGACACTGCCGCTCATCATCTGCTAGTAACTCCAGATCAATCTTTTCAGATTCAGCAACACCCTACAGAAAAATAAAATTTTAATTATTAAAGAGATAGATACACAGCTCTAAAACATGTAAACTGCTTTATCTGCTGAAAATTGTAGAGTTTTTTATAACCAGTTACACCATTTTTTTTTTGTTTTCTTGAAAGCCCATGGTGCGTGAACACATTCAAACTTCACCCGATGCCAAAATAATGTGCACAAACAAAGAGTGTAATACAAAAAAATGCAACGGGTGTACACAAGTCCTTTAAAATTAGAGGACCTTGCCCTGATCCCCCGGGGTATTAGGCTCCAGACGGGGACTGGGGTACATACACTTGGTCCTACTGGCCGAAACCAGATGGAGCCCATTCTCTGAGGGGTCTGCCGAAACAGACCCACCCAAGTACTAGGTGAGGCTCCCCCGAAGGGAGACCCCATGAGAGAGGTCGAACCAAGCCATGTCATGTCCACTCTCTCCCAAGACTTTCAGGGCAGGCTTGAGGACCTACACCCTTACCAGTCACACGTGCAAAATCATGTACAAACATAAAAATACAAAAAGCGACAAACATAAGGGGTTTAAATAAAAGACAGTGGGGGAGAGGGAGTGAAGAGGAGAGTAAAAAGCGGTCATTGTGTGGTACAATGACCAGGCCCTCCGGCCAGGAATCAAAAATTCCTCCAGTCCCAGCTAAAAGGCCTGGCCCAGGAGGCAGGTGGAGGAAAAAAAAAAAGTGTGATATGGTGCAGTGACCATGGTGTCATAAATCAAAATGACCCTCACTTAGTGATTTTACGGCACCCCTGCACTGGCATCATGGGCTTCTTTTCGGGCCCGACCCTCAGCTGGACCAGTGTGGCCTTCTAATCCCTGCCAGATAGTGAGCCCGTTCTAGGTTTTCTCTGGGACAGCCATGGAAGCCAATCACAGCCTCCACCGATACTAACCTTTCCAGGCCCCCCATCATTGTCCAGTGGATTTGCATGGCAACACCCTGATCTCATGGTCAGGGTGACAGCTCCTCCACCGGGCGCTGACAGGAACAGCGACCACACGAATTCTAGCCAGAAGGCCGGGATGACCATCCAGATACTATCACGCCAGAGGATTTGCATAGCCCACCCCATTGGGAGCAGCACAGCTCCTCCTCTGGCAACTGATATGAACAGATATTACACTTGATCTTAGCCAAAAGGCCGAGAAGTGATAGGTAGAAGGGGTGTCCAGCCGAGGGAGCAGTGGAGTTTCCAGAGATTGAACCGATGAGGCCCTTGGACCCTTTGCTCCTGCCTGTATGGTTTGCCATGTGGAATGCTATGTCCTCAATGGGGTACTCACAAACTTCACTGCTGTGGAGAGGAAGAGGAAGCCTTTTGTACCAGGCACTGTAGGCTGTTAAAACCCAGAAAATGTCTAAGAATTACTGATCTGTACCGTGTGAGAGGAGTTTCAACTAGAGAGAGCTCACCATAAGAAAAAAAATGGCATGCACATGTACAAATAGGGCCAGGAAGCTCAAGGCCCCAATAACGACCCATGCAACAGACTGAGGCCAAAAATTGAACCACTTTAAAAACAGCAGGCACTCCTGATTCCATGGCTCTGACAGTTTAAAATCAGTCTCAGCCTGCTCTCTGCAATAGCCATCAGGGATCACAGTGCTAGCACACTGGGTTCAGAAAGGGTAAGAAGCCTGTGATTTTCTGCACCAGGATGTTCAAGACAAGCAACACCCTGACTTTGCTTCATGCTAGACATACCCCGAAGGGGTCTACAGGGACTGGGGTCCAGCACAGATCAACCTTGGCCCAAGATCTGTACAACTCCCTGCAGCCACCTAAAACAAATACAGTGCCAAGGTTAGTGCCCACACAGGATCCAGTGCCAGACGTATTGTCACAGTTCCTAGGTTCCCGGAGCAATGAGGAAAAAAGGTCATAACTTTAAAAAGGAGGTAAAAGACTCTCTCAGTTGAAATTGAGATGTTTACTACTACCCAAGGACACTTAAAAAAAAAAAAAAAAGTGAGGCTTGCTGGGAGTTGGAGGGGTTGCATGGGGGACATCCCTGCAGCTTTTTTTTTGTTTTTTTTTACCAGTGTCCCATCACCTAAAAGGTATCTGCCTATAATCCATGATAATGGCTAAGATCTATTGTCCCGTATTATGTTTAAAAACAAAAGAAAAAAAAAAAAAAAACAGTTCTACTTTCCTAGGTGGATGGATGCAGCATCTGTCCCCTGCTGCTTCTAAGGCTAATCTCTCCATTCTCAGTCTTCAGTGAGCAGACAATGGCTCGCTGAGAGGCCGAGCCAGCTGCCGTTCCAGGCATCTGGGTGGACTCCTACTGTAAAGTTGGGATCAATCCAGAGCCTGAACCGGCTGAGTAATGTCAGTCAGCTGAAAACACGTCAAAGGAGTGCAGTACAAACTGCACTCCTGTGATCCATAGAAGAAATAGGGCCAAAAAAGCTTTAGGAAATTAGATTTTCCAGTAGGCATTTAACAGCTACTCTTTAGCATTTGACTCATGAACAGCCCTTTCTCTTAGACACAAATAATAAGCAGGCATTGGCAGGGGTATGTCCAGGGCTTTTTTTCGCAGACAATAGGTGCAGGAACTCCCCTTTTCTGAGTTAACCCCCCCCCCCCTTTTCCCCGCCGATACCCACCTCCAAGCACCATCCCTTGGTTCCATCCCCTACCCACCTCCCAGTACCACCCCTTTTAGACAATACAGAACCAAGTATCATTTTGTGGTGCTAAGTAATTTGTATGGAATTTGGTAATGATATCAAGAAAAGCAGTAAAATAGATCCCCTTCAGTCAGCAACAATAGATCCCCCTAACAACAATGTTCCACCCACAACAAAATCCCCCCCCCCCCCACAATAGACCCGACAGCATCAACAGATCTCCGCACAACCAGCATTAATAGACTCTCTGGAAGCCATCAACAATAGACCCCTCCCCCAGCAGTAGATCTCCTTCAGTAACAACTGACCCCCCCCCCCAGCAACCTAAGACCCATCCCTGGCAACAATAGGTCCCCCACCAGCAACAACAGACCTGCTCAGCAACAATAGACCCCCCTGCCAAAATAGATCCCCTCCAGCTAGAATAGATCCCCCAGCAGCGAGCATCAATACCCTGCAGCACACCCCAGCACCCCTTGCCATTACATACAGTCAGTCCAGGAGGGGCCAGAACTGTGTTCCCCCACGTTCCCGCTGAAAAAAAGCCCTGGGTATGTCTATCAAACTTTATAAGCTCCTATGAAGCTAGAAAAGTAAAATGTGTCTAAGCACTGTCACATTTGACGAAGTGCTATTTCACACTAAACTGTGCTGATAGATCCATGTTATACCAACAAACTTTAGAATACAGGACAACGTCAACTATAAAGTGAAACTTTATTACTATGTTCCCATATTGAATAACACAATAAAAGAAAAAAAGAGAAATATTGGTTCTCACCATTTTACGAACTGCCTCACGAAGAGCCTTCTCTTCTTCAATCATGAGGGTTAAATCTTTCTGTACGGAAGATGCAAGAACAACATCCAGTTCTGCAGCTTTAGAAGCCATCTTGCATATCATCTCATCGTGTGAAAAGACACAATATCTGTTAAGGTGCCGATAATGTTCCACACACTGACGACCAAGAGGCAGCTGAGATAACAAAAGAGAAGGTGTGTGCACCAATAAATAAGAATAATTTGTTAATGCTGCATAATGTTACAGGTCTACCGAAGAAAAAACATCCAAAATGTGCCTCACAGCTGGTATCCTATGTGGAAAAAATGAACTCTACTCTATGATCATGTACAGTGGGGCAAAAAAGTATTTAGTCAGCCACCAATTGTGCAAGTTCTCCCACTTAAAAAGATGAGAGGGGCCTGTAATTGTTATCATAGGTATACCTCAACTATGAGAGACAAAATGTGGAAACAAATCCAGACAATCACATTGTCTGATTTGGAAAGAATTTATTTGCAAATTATGGTAGAAAATAAGTATTTTGTCAAATATCCAAAGTTCATCTCAATACTTTGTTGCCAATGACAGAGGTCAAATGTTTTCTGTAAGTCTTCACAAGGTTGTCACACACTGTTGCTGGTATGTTGGCCCATTTCTCCATGCAGATCTCAAGAGCAGTGATGTTTTGGGGCTGTCGCTGGGCAACACGGACTTTCAACTCCCTCCAAAGGTTTTCTATAGGGTTGAGATCTGGAGACTGGCTAGGCCACTCCAGGACCTTGAAATACTTCTTACGAAGCCACTCCTTCGTTGCCCGGGCGGTGTGTTTGGGATCATTGTCATGAAAGACCCAGCCACGTTTCATCTTCAAGGCCCTTGCTGATGGGAGGAGGTTTGCACTCAAAATCTCACGATACATGGCCCCATTCATTCTTTCATGTACACGGATCAGTTGTCCTGTTCCCTTTGCAGAGAAACAGCCCCAAAGCATGATGCTGCCACCCCCATGCTTCACAGTAGGTATGGTGTTCTTTGGTTGCAACTCAGCCTTCTCTCTCCTCCAAACACGATGAGTTGTGTTTCTACCAAACAGTTCTACTTTGGTTTCATATGCCAATCCTCTTTGGACGGGCCCAGACATGTACTGACTTAAGCAGGGGGACACGTCTGGCACTGCAGGATCTTAGTCCCTGGCGGCATAGTGTGTTAATGATGGTAGCCTTTGTTACGTTGGTCCCAGCTCTCTGCAGGTCATTCACTAGGTCCCCCTGTGTGGTTCTGGGATTTTTGCTCACTGTTCTTGTGATCAATTTGACCCCATGGGATGAGATCTTGCGTGGAGCCCCAGATCGAGGGAGATTATCAGTGGGGTCTTGTATGTCTTCCATTTTCTAATTATTGCTCCCACAGTTGATTTCTTTACACCAAACTGCTTGCCTATTGCAGATTCAGTCTTCCCAGCCTGGTGCAGGTCTACAATTTTGTTTCTGGTGTCCTTCAACAGCTCTTTGGTCTTCACCATAGTGGAGTTTGGAGTGTGACTGTTTGAGGTTGTGGACAGGTGTCTTTTATACTGATAATAAGCTCAAACAGGTGCCATTAATACAGGTAATGAGTGGAGGACAGAGGAGCCTCTTAAAGAAGAAGATACAGGTCTGTGAGAGCCAGAAATCTTGCTTGTTTGTAGGTGACCAAATACTTATTTTCCACCATAATTTGCAAATAAATTCTTTCAAAAATCAGACAATGTGATTGTCTGGATGTGTTTCCACATTTTGTCTCTCATAGTTGAGGTATACCTATGATGACAATTACAGGCCTCTCTCATCTTTTTAAGTGGGGGAACTTGCACAATTGGTGGCTGACTAAATACTTTTTTGCCCCACTGTATACTGAGGACCTGGGGCCAAGGTAACCAAAAAATAGTAGCAGCTTAGAGAAACCATACATACCTGCAATTTACAATAAAAACCAACCACAGGCATAAAAGCCCCCAAAAAAATAAATAAATAAACTTAAAATGCTCATTATGCCTGGGGGGTAGAACGAGAGGCTGCATCACTTACCAGACTCCCCACCCCAGGAGGCTGGCGCTGCTCTCTTCACCTGAAGCTCCAGTCTTTGGCAGAGCCTCGCAATCATCATGTACAATGCAGGGCCCTTAAAGCAGAACCAATGGCTTAACTTTTTTTTTTCTATTTTTTTTAAAGGGTTTAAGCAGTCCATAAAGTATGCAATTTTCTTTCCTTTCACCACAGTGTAAAAGGAAAGAAAACTGCTGTATTCTCCCATCAGCACAGTGTAGACGGGGTAATCCCTCTCGCAGCGCTATTGTGTTCTGTCAGCAGAGAGCCTTCCCGATCGACAGAACACAATTATCACAGCTGATGGCTATAGCTGCTGGCAGTGATCAAATAAAAAAAAAAATCTGACAGGCTGGTTGTACTTTAGTAAATCGATGGACCAAAATGGAGTACAACCAACCTGCTCATGGATGGATCGAATCTCGGGCCGGTCCCTGCTGAACCAGCCAAGATTTAACCCATCTATGGCCGGCTTAAGGAAGACTTATAACCCCTGTCATTTTTTGTCTGTGTACAATTGTAGAGAATTCCCTTTACTTCCTATCCCATAGCAAAAACAGGAAGTGAGCAAAATCCCTTCTAGTGAGGGGATTTCCTGGTTGTCACACCAGGGTCATCAGAACTAGTGCCCCGTTGTAAGATTTCCTCTCTATTACTGTTATAAGGACAACCCAAAATCTGTGATTTCATAACGTTAAAAATGAAAAAGAAAGAGGGTAAATCTCCATAATGGGAGCACAGACAGCAAAAAAAAAAAAAAAAAAGCCTGGCAGGTGTACTAATCCCTCTCTATTCTGTCCAAAACTAAAATAAAAAGTTTTGCTTTTAGTTATAGTTTACCCTTGCATTGTACATGGTGGATGCAGAAGTGTAACTGCAGTTGGAGCCAGCTTACAGAACAGGCTGCAGCAGACTGGCCACATGAATCAAGGGAGCCTGCTGGAAAAAGGAGGAAGTAATGCACCCTCTTCGGCTGCCCCATAGAACCAACAAACAGTTCGCATGTGCAGCCTTATAGAGCCCACTGTATTTCTGTGATATGTCTTAGCAGGCGAGTATACAACTCTCCCCGGGCCAATCCAGGTCTGTGAGAACCACTGGAATACCCTTAGTCTTGTTACAATTGTGCAAAGCAGTGAAGGAAGAGGCTTCAGAGTCCAGTTTACTGTTGAACCTGGAAGCAAAGTAGTCCACATCTGATATCCACCATCGGTGACACAGGTCCTGGGAACAAACAGTGCCAGCTGAGAAAATCTACCTGCCAGTTGTCTGCGCTGGGAATGTACATGGCTGACAAAGCTGAAACATACTCTGTCCAAGACAGGATTTAAGAACTATTCCCAGATATTCCAATCAATTGGTTAGAGTCAGCAACTTTTCAAGGTTCAGGATATATCCAAACATCTGTACAGTCAGTAACAGGTACTCAAGGGCCATCTTGACAGACGGAGGTCATCCAGGTAGCCATATGCGTGCTTGGGCACACTTTAACCACCTTGTGCTGCGCAGATTTCCCCTGCTGCTTGGCTGCAGAGAAAGAGACTAGGGAATCTCTATCCTCAGTCCCATTCTTTGAGGGGTCTGTTTAGAACCCTGATATTTCACCAAAGCCCCCCAATTGGGCTCCTAAAAAAAATGTATAATAGATAGATCTATCTATCTATATTTTTTACATTTAGTTTTATTTTTTAAATATTGTAAAATAAAATAGAATTGTAAAAAAATATATAAAAATAAGCAAATTATAAAAAAACTACCAACACCGATCTCTGCCCTACTGCCATATAATGCTTTGGGAAGCAGACCCTAATGCAATAGGCTGCACACATCTATGCAGGTAGCCCACTTTGGGATACCTTGAGAGCGCAAAAGGTCCAGAAACGGACCATTTAGGGCAAATCAACAGGTTTTCTTTATTCCCTTAATTCCCAGCAGCATAATGTACTCTCTTTCCTTCACTCCTCTCCATTCTGTTCTGCACAGAGAACTGAAGGAAATACCCAGCATGTTCAGGTACAAAGGTGCATGTGATACATTCCATACAAAAGCACTGGCCCATTCTAGTTCCATAATTGTATACTGACTTTAGAGTGTTAGCCCTGATCAACAGAATGATAAATTTTATAACCGTGTCAATTTTCCTTTTAATGACAACTCAGCACAAATAGTTTCCTTACCCAGTCCACTGTGCAGAAATTCACAGCCTCAGCAAAGTTGAAGCCCTGGTTAAAACCACTGTGATAAGCACGTGGAAAAGTTATAACAAATTCTCCTGCACACTGATTGGTTCGATATATCTGTAAAGAAGTACAGAATGTTTTACAAAATATGCACATATAAAGCATAAATTAAATCAAAATTTTGTTACAATACATTGAAAAAATATCAAAATGCACTCATACCGGCACACCATGAGCCATCAGTGTATTGGGATTCATAATGGTGACCAACTGATGGAGTAGATCAGGCTGAGCAACAAACAACTCTGGAGCTAGTTTCTTCATCACTTCCTCTAGCTGCTCTGCAGCATATCCAGGAGCTCCATACCAAGTCTTTGGCTCACCCCTGAAAAATGGTATTATGTTGGTGAAATGTTTTCTACAGGCTTTATGTTTCATATCACAACGAATCCTCACCAGTGCAGGTAATTGATAGAATAACTCCAGTGGTCTTCAATGTGCCAACAAAAGGAGGAAAAGCACATGCCCACATAAAGCCACGGCAACTTCATTCCACAGATGTCAGCTGTTATATGGGTCAACACTGAAGGCTCCATCACAGGCATATTATTTAGATTCCAGCCACAATCAAGGTACTCCTAAGGGGAGGGAAAGAAAAATTAGTGACAATGTAAATCCTCAGTGAATTAAAGAGAATATACAAAAATCTGTTATTTCACCTCATCTTCTGGCTTGACACGAAATTTGCCATTCCGAACAGGAAATCCACTTCCAAATTCCTTAGATGCAATATCTGCTCCATATTCAACAGTAACATCCTCCTCTATGGTGCTTACTAATCGCCAAAATTCCTTCTCTACCAGCTCTGTGGGCACCATCTGCAGAGATAACAAATTGTTAGACTTGCCTAGTAACAAAATTACAGGAATCTTCCCAAGAGAGCAAGGCAGAGGTGACTCCTTCCACTGAAAATAAAGGAAAGACAAGACCACCATATTTGTACTATGATTTATTAAAGAAACATATTTGGCTTGCGTAAAACCAGAAAAAAAATTCTCACTATACACACACACACACATAGCGAAGGCATATATTTGTCCTGAAATATTCCTGGAAACAACAAAATAACAATCTGCCCTCCCAGCCCACCATATTAAACGTATTACAGTGTGTGATCTACCTGTAGGAGCTGCAGCAAGGTGCAGAACCTTGCTCTTGAGCACAAAGGCCACAGAAAAAAAAAAAAATATATACATGGTGGATGATTCCGCTCTGACAGTAAACAATGACAATAACTGTCAAACAGTATAGTTTTAAGTTTTTTTCCTTATTATAATCATGGTAGTCATGTGAATTGTGACCTTAGGTAGGAAGAGTCACCTCTCTAGCAATCTGATAGGGAAAATTACTTAGGCCCCTTTCACACTGAGGTGGTTTGCAGGCGGTATTGCGCTAAAAATACCGCCTGCAAACCGCCCCTAAACAGCCTCCGCTGTTTGTTCAGTGTGAAAGCCCGAGGGCTTTCACACTGAAGCGGTGCGCTGGCAGGACGGTGAAAAAAGTCCTGCAAACCGCTTCTTTGGAGCGGTGAAGGAGCGGTGTATTCACCGCTCCTAAACCGCTCCTGCCCATTGAAATCAATGGGACAGCGCGGGCTATACCGCGGCTATAGCCGCGCTGTACGAGTGATTTTAACCCTTTTTCGGCCTCCAGCGGGGGTTAAAACCGCACCGCTAGCGGCCGAATACAGCTACAAGAACGACGGTACAGCAGCGCTAAAAATAGCGCTGTTGTACCGCCGATGCCCCCACCGCCCCAGTGTGAAAGGGGCCTAAGTGTCCATAAATTGTATGTTGTCACATAAGATCCTGAAAAAAAAAAAAAAACTTACATGAACGGGCATGTTAAAATAGTCAGATTTGAAGTTATCCGCCATCTCCCCAAACATACGTAGAGTATAATCCCGGGCAGCTTGTTCAAACCCAAACGCTTCCTGTGGCTTACTGCATTCCTAAAATAAAAGAGAAAAAATAAAAAATCTATCATTATCAAATCTTCATTAACTATGTCCCTGCTTCATAATTGAATATGCATCGTGAAACTTCATATAAATGCTTGTAATCTGCATTAATGCCTTTTAAATTTGGCAATGACATGGCTTGGTCATGGTATGAACCAAATGCTTCCAATCTCTGCACGTGCTGTACCCCAATGATATATCTCCTCACCTGATCTTACCCTAGTGAGATGGGCAAACAGATTAACAAACCCGAAGTGTCAAAAGTTTCAGCTTCCAGCACTGTCCAACTGTACCTCAACCAGCAGTTGATACAGGATGATCCCGGTAACGCCTCTTCCCATTTAGGATCATGAGGCTCAAATGTGCCCTAAAGGCCAAACTCTCTATTAGGATGAAGCTTGAGCAGGTTCCCCAGAGGGTCAAAGATGTAGAAGTCCAGCAAGACAAACATGTCTAGGCTATTCCTAAGATTCAGGAATGTGAAACTCATCTGATTCTCTCAGAGTAATATTGTATAAAGTTGAAGACCAGGAGAACCACTATAGAGGCAACAATTTGCAGGTCCACGGTCTGCCAGAGGAGACACGAGATGAGAAACTGGCCGACATAGCAAGGCAGCCTTTCTCAACCTTTTTTTTTACCTTGGAGAAATCCTTGAAATAATTTTCAGGTCTCAGGGAACCCCTGTTAAATATTTTCATTTACAGCCGATGACACATTTGCATGGTCTGTAAGTTGTGTAAAGTTTTAAGTAAATAAGGAATGTGGCATAGCTAGAGTATTAGACACCCAGAGAGGAGTCTGCCACTATCTGAGAAACCCCAGTAACCTCTGGAGGAACCCTGGCTGAGAAAGCCTGAAGTAAGGTATTTTTAACTCCCTACTGGGCAAAGCAGCCACCTCCTGTGAGGTTTGACAGTGTTCGCAGAGACCCTCCAACCTGAATGCAAAAAAACATACATAAGGGACGTATAATCAGCTCTACTGTTTTGAAAATAAGGCCTTAAAGTCAAACTGAAGTCCACAGCCAACAAGGAATGGCGCAACTCCCACACATGTGCATTGGAGTACAGTGGTTCTAACCCTCAAGGTTTTTTACCTAATGCATTCTATGCACCAAGGTAAAAAACCTTCTGTGCTGCAGTAGCCCCCCATTCTTACCCAAACCAATCCAACGAAGTGCAAGAGAGCAGCAGCTTTCACCGCTGCCTCCCTCCTCACTGGGCAGACTGATAGCAGCAATAGTCATTGGTTTCCGTTGCTGTCAAACAAATGCCATGATGAGGGAGCAGAGGGGGGCCCCCCCCCCCCCCCGAGTCACCCTGTGACAATAGACGCAGACTGGGCGGCTTGGGAGCAAGCACTAATGGGTGCCCTCAGGGAAAGTGACTTTTCCTGGGGAAACTCACCAAAAGAGGCCTGGAGCACCAGCGGGGGACCCCAGAAACGGGGGATCAAGGCTGCTCTGTGCAAAACCACAAAGCAGGTAAGTAGAACATGTTTGTTATTTTAGTAAAAAAAAAAAGGCTACTTTCACACTGGGGCGGTTTTCTGGTGCTTTTGCGCTAGAAATAGCTTCTGCTAAGTGCCTGAAAACTGCCTCCCATTCATTGCAGTGTGTCTTTTCACACTGGGGCGGTGCACTTGTGGGGCGTTACGAAAAGTCCTGCAAGCAGCATCATTGGAGCGGGTTGGGAGCGCTGTATTTAGCGACTGGACTGTACCATTTTTTTTTTTTTTTGGTAAAAATCGCCCCATTAAAACAAGCGGCGCTTTAGCACTAAAAGCCGGAGCTGCCAGTGTGGAACTGGTCTAATGCTGACACACATTTTTTTGAGAGAGAGAGAGAGAGAGAGAGAGAGAGAGAGAGAGAGAGAGAGAGAGAGAGAGAGAGAGAGAGAGAGAGAGAGAGAGAGAGAGAGAGAGAGAGAGAGAGAGAGAGAGAGAGAGAGAGAGAGAGAGAGAGAGAGAGAGAGAGAGAGAGAGAGAGAGAGAGAGAGAGAGAGAGAGAGAGAGAGAGAGAGAGATTTCTCATGGGTAGCTTTAATTCCGTCCTGAACTGCTGTGTTATCAGGGCATAATGTAATGCTTTTTAGACAGAGTATTGAGGCCTCCTGTGTTGTAGGATAATATATTAAGCAGGGCCATATGGATTGGAAATGCGTGCCAGAGCTTCATTAGAGATATACTGAAAGTATTGAGACCCCCTTAAATTTTTCACTCTTTGTTATATTGCAGCCATTTGCTAAAATCATTTAAGTTCATTTTTTTTTCCTCATTAATGTATACACAGCACCCCTTATTGACAGAAAAACACAGAATTGTTGACATTTTTGCAGATTTTTAAAAAAAGAAAAACTGAAATATCACATGGTCCTAAGTATTCAGACCCTTTGCTCAGTATTTAGTAGAAGCACCTTTTTGATCTAATACAGCCACGAATCTTTTTGGGAAAGATGCAACAAGTTTTTCACACCTGGATTTGGGGATCCTCTGCCATTCCTTCTTGCAGATCCTCTCCAGTTCTGTCAGGTTGGATGGTAAACGTTGGTGGACAGCCATTTTTAGGTCTCTCCAGAGATGCTCAATTGGGTTTAAGTCAGGGCTCTGGCTGGGCCATTCAAGAACAGTCACGGAGTTGTTGTGAAGCCACTCCTTCGTTATTTTAGCGGTGTGCTTAGGGTCATTGTTTTGTTGGAAAGTAAACCTTCGGCCCAGTCTGAGGTCCTGAGCACTCTGGAGAAGGTTTTCGTCCAGGATACCCCTGTACTTGGCCACATTCATCTTTCCCTCGATTGCAACCAGTCGTCCTGTCCCTGCAGCTGAAAAACACCCCTACAGCATGATGCTGCCACCACCATGCTTCACTGTTGGGACTGGATTGGACAGGTGATGAGCAGTGCCTGGTTTTCTCCACACATACTGCTTAGAATTAAAGCCAAAAAGTTCTATTTTGGTCTCATCAGACCAGAGAATCTTTCTTCTCAAGAGTCCTTCAGGTGTTTTATTTTAGCAAACTCCATGCTGGCTTTCACGTGTCTAGCACTGAGGAGAGGCTTCTGTCGGGCCACTCTGCCATAAAGCCCCGACTGGTGGAGGGCTGCAGGGATGGTTGACTTTCTACAACTTTCTCCCATCTCCCGACTGCATCTCTGGAGCTCAGCCACAGTGATCTTTGGGTTCTTTTTTACCTCTCTCACCAAGGCTCTTCTCCCCCGATAGCTCAGTTTGGCCGGACGGCCAGCTCTAGGAAGGGTTCTGGTTGTCCCAAACGTCTTCCATATAAGGATTATAGAGGCCACTGTGCTCTTAGGAACCTTAAGTGCAGCAGACATTTTTTTGTAACCTTGGCCAGATCTGTGCCTTGCCACAATTCTGTCTCTGAGCTCTTCAGGCGGTTCCTTTGACCTCATGATTCTCATTTCCTCTGACATGCACTGTGAGCTGTAAGGTCTTATATAGACAGGTGTGTGGCTTTCCTAATCAAGTCCAATCAGTATAATCAAACACAGCTGGACCCAAATGAAGGCGTAGAACCATCTCAAGGATGATCAGAAGAAATGGACAGCACCTGAGTTAAATATATGAGTGTCACAGCAAAGGGTCTGAATACTTCGGACCATGTGATATTTCAGCTTTTCTTTTTTAATAAATCTGCAAAAATGTCAACAATTCCATGTTTTTCTGTCAATATGGAGTGCTGTGTGTATATTAACCACCTCAATACAGGGCACTTTCACCCCCTTCCTGCCCAAGCCATTTTTCAGTTTTCAGCGCTGTCGCACTTTGAATGACAATTGCGTGGTCATGTTACACTGCATCCTAATGAAATTTTTATCATTTTTTCCCCACAAATAGAGCTTTCTTTTGGTGGTATTTGATCACCTCTGTAGTTTTTACTTTTTGTGCGATAAACAAAAGAATAGGGACAATTTTGAAAAAACACAATATTTTTTACTTTTTGCTATAATAAATATCCAATTTTTTTTTTTTTTTAACAAATTTTTTCCTCAGTTTAGGCCATTATGTATTCTTCTACATATTTTTGGTAAAAAAAAATTGCGATAAGCGTATATCGATTGGTTTGCGCAAAAGTTATAGCATCTACAAAATAGGGGATAGATTTATAGCATTTTTATTATTTATTTATTTTTTACTAGTAATGGCGGCGATCTGCGATTTTTATTGTGACTGCGATATTGCGGCGGACACATTGGACACTTTTGACACATTTTTGGGACCATTCACATTTATACAGCGATCAATGCTATAAAATTGCATTGATTACTGTGTAAATGTGACTGGCAGGGAAGGGGTTAACACTAGGGGGCGCTCGAGGGGTTAATATATGACCTAAGGAGGTGATTCTAACTGTGGGGGGAGGGGACTGACTGGGGGAGGTGACCGATCGGTGTCCCTATGTACAAGGGACACGCCATCGGTCTCCTCTCCTCTCTGACAGGACGTGGATCTGTGTTTACATGCACAGATCCACGCTCCTGCTCTGTTACCCGGCAATCGCGGGTGCCCGGCGGACATCGCGGCCGCCGGGCACGCGCACCGGGTCCCGAGCGACGCAGCGGGCACACGCGCGCGCCCCCTAGTGGCTCGGGAAGGCGAGGACGTCATATGACGTCCTCCCAGAACAACAGAAGCCTTGTCCCGCCGTCATATGACGGTGGGCGGTGGCTTAGTGGTTAATGAGGAAAAAAAAATGAACTTAAATGATTTTAGCAAATGGCTGCAATATAACAGAGTGAAAAATTTAAGGGGGTCTGAATACTTTCCGTCCCCACTGTATGCACATAAAACTAAAAGCTTCTAAACAGTGTTGCATTCACAAGTGGCACTTATCACCGTTGAGGGTGTTCATAAAGATCCCTCCTGAAGACTGGAAAGGGTAGGTTGAGTGTGGGACATTGTAGATGGAGATTGATCAGGTTGCCTAGGGCAGGATGGGGGGGGGTTAAATTTTCTTTTTTTGCTGGTTTTAACAAAAACACACAAGACATTTAAAAACCACAAATCAAAATATGATGTATAAAACACAAAACAAAGCAGCAACAACACATTTCTTATATTTCGTATGAGTAGATAGAAGCCCTACTGTGTGCTTCTGCAGCCATTGTATATGTCACTGCAGTGCTGGAGCTGAGGGGCCAGTGAGACCATCTCACCCTCAAGCTGACAGATATCTGCCCAGGCATTTTATACTGCACCCCCACCTCTAAGGGCTCTTTCACATAAACACCCAGTGGGGCGGCTGACCTGTGCTTTTTACCGCACCCTGCTTATGCACCCAAATCCTACCCATCCAGTCGCAGCTGTTGCAATTTTATCTGAGGCAACAGAGTTTGATTGGCAGGACTGCCTGTCAAATTCAGCCATTGAGTTCAATGGGTCCGCTCTGCAACTGTGAGCCAAACGTTTGTTGTGGTATGGTCTCACATTGGCAAACTGCTATTCAGCAATTAAACAGAAAGTAAACACATGCACCAGGAGGCAGTGGTTTCACCTCCTGAATGCCTGTCAGCTGCCACTATACCACCCTTTGAAAAGCAATCCACCACAGATTGCTTTTCAGATGGTGGTAAGCATTACTGCGAATGTGAAAGAGACCCAAAACGCTAACACACATCGTCCATTTCACACTCACCATTACCCAGAACATTACTTCCCAGACTTTTCTCATGTTACCCCCCCAACTTATATCACTGACCAACCATTTCCCAACCCACAGATGACCTATATATCATTCATCAAAAAAATCCCACCCCCCTACACAACGGATTTCAGCTACCAGACAAACTCTTGCCATCTTCAGAAGTTTTCTAATGACTCTGCCATAGTGGGATGTATCAGGGATGAGAAATAGACTGAGTATAAGACTGTGGTGGAGAACTTTGTCACATGGTGTGAGGTTAATTATCTGTATCTAAAATGTGATAAAGACAAAGGAGCTGGTTGTGGATTTCAGAAAGAGGAAGCCACCAGTGACCCTATTCTCCATCCAAGGAGTGGATGTGGAGGTAGTAGAGAGTTACAAGTATCTGTAGGTACACATAGATACTAAGCTGGACTGGAGCAAGAACACTGAGGTGCTCTATAGGAAGGGCCAGAGCCGCCTCTACTTTTTGAGGGGACTGAGGTTCCTTAACATCTGCCGCACGATGCTGAAGATGTTTTACAAGTCTGTGGTGGCCAGCGCTCTCCTGTATGCAGTGGCATGCTGAGAAAGCAGGCTTAGGGTGTCCGACACCAACAGACTCAACAAACTGATTTGTAAGGCCAGTGATGTTGTTGGATTTGAATCCGAGTCTTTTACAAGTGTTGGGGAGGAGAATGTTGTTCAAGTCACATTCTATCTTGGACAACTCCTCCCACCACATCCACAATACGCTGGTCAGTCTGCAGAGCATCATCATTGACAGATTGTTACACCCACAATGCACCACAGAGCAACACAGGAAATAATTTTTTTGGGACCAAGGCATGCATTGGGAACACAGAGTGACTATAGCTTTTGACGTTTTAGGATAGAAGCAAAAAAAAAAAAAAAAAAAAAAAAAAAAATTATAAAGGGACTGAAGTTGCCTGTCTGCAAACTAAGCAAAAAAATTATATATAATACAGTATATATACACACTAATCATGTCATTTAAATGAATCTAGATCAAATCTTTTTAAAATAAAGTTTATGTGATCTTGAAATGACATTTCATTATGTTAATACCCACAAATTCGTTTGCTATATAGTGCGTTGCAAAGACTTACCTGTGCCAAACATTTTGGGCATCTCCAGTCACCTTTGGGAACATCATGGAGAGGAGGAATAAGACAAAAGGTGTGGTAACTGTCATCACAACCATCACAAAGGAGTAAACGGTCTTCATCATTTCCACTCCCACAAATAAAACAAACATATAAATCCACCTGGAAAAAATAGAAATAAAAAAAATGTCCAGAAAAAATATACGGTCAACAAATGAAATAATTCTATCGACAGAAATTAAGTGCATAATTACATTACATGTGCATATAATGAAACAGTAAACTTTTCTATACTTACTGGACTTCTGCTCTTTTTGGATTTTGATTTTGGCTTCTCTATAACTGCTTCCACTGGCTCTTGTTTCACAAGCACAGTTTGATCTAGCAAGATAAAATTAGTTAAACTAAATTAGCAGCCATAATCAAAAACTGCACACACTACAGTTAGTAGATGATTACTAGGGAAGAGTGAAGTCAATTCAATAAAGTCCCAAGTAAAGTATACAGATAAGACATTTTCAATTAAAGTGTCAATTATTCTGTGCAAAGCATAAAAAACTCAAATAATGTTCAAAATGACAAATCTTTAAAATGTGTCAGAAATTGGTAAATGATGTAGACAGAGAAATTCCAAATACTGGTGGTGACACGCAGGGGCTTAACTAGAAATCACAGGGCCCCATAGCAAAATGTTGTAAGGGCCGCCCCACCCCCACACAAAATGGCGGGGTTTAAATTAAATTAAATAGTGGGCGTGGCTCAAAGGAGGTGTGGTTCGAGTCTGAGAAGAAAGAAAGAAAGAAAGAAAGAAAGAAAGAAAGAAAGAAAGAAAGAAAGAAAGAAAGAAAGAAAGAAAGAAAGAAAGAAAGAAAGAAAGAAAGAAAGAAAGAAAGAAAGAAAGAAAAGGTGCCCAATACAGCCTCACTTGTGCCCAATGCAGCCTGGCCAGTGCCCAATGGAGCCTTACCTGTGCCCAATTCAGCGTGGCCTGCCCGTGCCCAATGCAGCATATACAGTGCCCAATGCAGCCTCACCTGCGCCCAATGCAGCGTGGCCTGCCCATGCCCAATACAGCCTCACCTGTACTCAATACTGCCTCACCTTGCCTACCTGTGGTCAATGCAGCCTCAGCTGTGCCCAATGCAGCATGACCTGCCTGTGCCCAATGCAGCCTCACCTGCGCCCAATGCAGCGTGGCCTGCCCATGCCCAATACAAATGAAATAATTCTATCGACAGAAATTAAGTGCATAATTACATTACATGTGCATATAATGAAACAGTAAACTGAGAAGAAAGAAAGAATTGTGCCCAATACTGCCTCACTTTGCCTACCTGTGCCCAATGCAGCCTCACTTGTGCCCAATGCAGCATGACCTGCATGTGCCCAATGCAGCCTCACCTGTGCCCAATGCAGCGTGGCCTGCCCGTGCCCAATACAGTCTCACCTGTGCCCACCCGTGCCCAATGCAGCCTCACCCGTGCAGAGAAAGAGGCGAGCCAGTGGCGGAACTACTGGGGAAGATGAGGAATGCATACTGCAGCCCTCAAATGGCTGTTGGTGAGCGTGGGGCTGCCTCAGAGTGGGGGGGGGGGGGGCGAGCACCGCCCGCACGGTCCCCCAGCCAGGGGAAGTGAAGAGAGGAAGAGGCAAGCTGTCCATACGAGCAGAGAGCGTGTAATAGCTTTCATTTGAATTTCCCCTGGATCCCCGTCACATAGCCCCACCTCTTGGCCCGGCGCCTTTGATGACGGCACATGTCCCGCATTGGACCGGCGTTCTGTCTATCAAAGGCGCTGGGCCAAGAGGTGGGCTATGTGACGGGGAGCACAGGAAATTCTAATGAAAGCTCTTACAGCTGAGCTCTTTGCTCATACAGACAGATTGCCTCTTCCTCTCCTCACTTCCCCTGGCTGTGGGATCGTGCGGGCGGAGCTCCCCCCCACCACAGTATGCATTCCTCATCCTCCCCACAGGCCCCTCTCGGCTGCGGGCCCCATAGCGACTGCGTGGCTCGCTATAGCGGTAGTTGCGCCACTGGTGACACGTGCTTAATCACTGTTCAAAAGTGCTCCAAGTGATCCCTTGTCCGTGCTCCACCATATATATTGATGATGAAACGCTCACCAGGTGAAGAGACGCCAAAACGAGGTCTAACCACGCATTAGTGGGTATGCAGGCAACATTCCCTTCACAGGACCTGTATGTTAGATGTGTCATCAAAAAGATCACCTGCAGCCGGTTAGTTGGCATCACTCATTAACCAGGCATGTGTATAAAAAAGGAACACAATCGCTCATTATGCAATTCCTCAACATAAGAAATTTATTAAAAGAACAGTATGCTACTAACAAGTAAAATGAATACATCGGGCATTCAGAAGTTATCGTCCTGCGCCCCGGCGGGGGAGCTGACACTACCGCTATGTCCTCCAACCAGAAGTACATTTCGTCTCAATAGACTTTGTCTCCATTTCCCCTGTGACGAAGTCTATTGAGATAAAACGTACATCGGGTTGGAGGACACCATGGTGATGTCAGCACACCCACCAGGGTGCAGGACAATATTTTCTGAATGCCTGAAGGATTCATTTTACTTTTGAGTAGAATAGGAAATTTATTAAAAGAACATTATGTTGGGAAATTACACAATGAACGATTGTGTTCCTTTTTTATAACACATGCCTGGTTAATGAGTAAAGACAAATAACCAGCCGCATTATCGGGTAATTTTTTTCATGACACATCTAACATACCTGGCAACCCAGGTTTAATTCTATCCATATTATTTTGCAATTGTCGTCCAGTACAAATCTGAATTAACTGCCAGTACAAAAGCCCTAAAAAAGGGATAATTTTAAACCCAAAATGCTTTGGATTGTTGACTTATGAAAAAAAAAATAAGTCTTACTGTACTAGATAGTGCTTTTTGTTGCGCTCTCATCCTTGAAGTGAAGCTAGTGCTTCAGTGGCTCTTCTACTAGCGGCCCCCTTTTATCAGTTCATGATTTGCACTGCCCCAGAGTGGCAGGTATCTAGCTGCCATTATTTTTACCTTCATATTGAACAAAACGTATGTTGTTGCACTACATTTTCAGGATCATGTACACATTAGGACAACTGCCAAGCACTTGCGTAAACATGAGTAGGGATGCTATGTCATTCACTGTGCACTAGGTGAACCTTCTAGTAGCTGGGACTGACGCAGAATGGGGCAAACCTTTAGAGTAAGTGGTGAAAGATAACAGCTTGATTAACATAACCACATCCTTGTCATTGGCTAAGTTTTCAGCATCAGGACCAACAGACCCTCCCAAGCATTCCAAAGCATACATAACAATCCAGAAAAAAATGCAATGCAGTGCTTCAACTTGTATGCCTGATGGGCAAGAGCCACTCTGAGCCAGAGCTGTTAGAAATCTCCCAGTGCAAGAGGTGGCTCGCCCTATGCCAGCTGCAGTCAAACAATATTGTGTGCGACACTGACAGAAACCTTGTTGTGCAGTGCTTCCTTTTAAAATCACTCTGAATGTGCTTCATTGGGCATGGAGGTTTTGTGGACACTTCTATTTCTCATACCTGACCATGGCTATCCTGGCAACAATGTAGCGCCAACACCAGCTGCCTTCTAACCATTTGGTATGTGACCCCAGAGGTTTTGCTAAAGTTCCATATGGGGAGCAGGAGGAGATGCAGCAATTGAGGAATGAGGGGGAGGAGTCTGGGTGTTTAGCTTGAGTCTATTAGATACTGCTCCCACTAAGCTCTGCAGTGGAAACTCATATGGTTCCACATGCACAAAGTACCCAAGAGACTGGTACGTTTTCTGTGGCTTAGCAGCCCTATGTATAGATGCAGCATGTACTTGTGGAACTGGTAAAGCGGATACAGACACATAGTCCCAAAAAGCACTGTTGGGTCTATTAATAGAACTATGAACACAGGAGGGGACACAAAGATATGTAGCCTACCACAGAAAACCACAGTATAGCAGGGTAACTCTCCCTACACAGATTTGTCAGCTCTCCCCAACAGCACCAATACATACTGAAAGCTCCTGTGAGCCCACTTGTTTTTTTTTTTCTTTTTTAATAGTAAACAGGCTGGTTTTCCCAAAGCATGATGATTGTAAAAAAAAAAAAAAAAAAAAAAAAGTCACATATAGTTTACCATTATCACAGACAGAAGGTGTAGATCCCATCCTGCGGCGCAAAGTTCGAGGTTTCAATTCTGGTGTCTCTTCCGGTTCAGTTTTAATCCTTACAGCCTTAAAAATGAAAATCATATTTAAATAATGAAAGTTGCCACTCAGCTTACATACAAACAGAAGAGCCTGTATGCCTTTCCATAATGCTCACCTCTGCTTTCATACGTTTAGCTCTTCTAGCAGGCGCGCAGCTTTCTGAAGGCTGGACAGATTGCCTTTGAGGGATATCATGAGGTTTGTATTCCTTGTCTTTCACATCTGGGGCAAGATTTGGCTTCTGCAATATAAAAGATTAACTGGTGGAATAGATGAACATACAGCACAATGAAAACAAAGCAATAACATAGGATTCAAAAAATGTACACAAAACATTCATTAAAACCAACCTGTTCCCAGACCATGCAGACTAGAGCTGCACAATTATGGGCGAAATGAGAATAAAGATCAGGATTCTTTCAAGATTCTTGCGGCGTAACTTTATCTTTCATATCGTACAAAAAAATTGGGCTAACTTTACTGTTTAGTTTATTATTAATTCATTAAAGTGTATTTTTTCCCAAAAAATTGCGTTTGAAAGATCACTTTACAAATACAGTGTGACATAAAATATTGCAACAGCCGCCATTTTATTCTCTAGGGTCTCTGCTAAAAATTATAATATGGGTTTCTAAGTAAATTTGTAGCAAAAAATACTGATTTTAACGTGAAAGCAACAAGTGTCAAAAAAAGGTTTAGTCTTTAAGTGGTTAAACTGACCTCTTTTACAGACCAAAGTTTATTCCTTCTAAAAGGACTAAGGACCCTTTCACATGGAACGGATCTGTTTTGACGGACTCCGCCAGCTCAGCCGGGATCGTGCCATTGATCCCCCCGAGCTTGCGGATGACAGGTCCGTCTCTGCTCACTGTGCAGGGACAGACCTGTCAGAGCTCCGCTGTCTTCCATGGCGATATCGGATTAAAAACGGACAGCCTGTCCATTTTCATCCGATCTGCTGGATGGATCTGTCTGTTTTGAGCAGATCTTGTCGGACCAGATGGCAGGAGAGTGTCAGCGGACACATCTCCACTAATATCCACCTGTACATAGAAGTCAATGGGAGGCCCCACGCAAATCCACATGAAAAACAGATAGGCCCCTTTCAAACGATCGGCCCGCCTAAGTGTTACAGTGTTTATACGCGATGTTGTGAGAAATTTGCCAGGCTGCCTGTTTTTTTGTGGTTTTTTTTTTATTATTATTGACATCTGTCAGCTGAGCAGAGAACTCACGGCACTTAATCAGGAAAATGCTCTGTTAAGATCGCGAGGAGGGTATATTCTTTAACGATTAATCATGCAGCTCTAATGCACACTAAAGTATTTACATATTTTGATCAAGCACTGGAAGTACTGCAGAGCTGAATTCCTGGATTTCCGACTTGTTAAAAATATGTATAAAAAACAGTGGGTTTAGAAAAGAATCGCCCTCTTTAAAATAGTCACATTTTGTTTTTTTGCATCCTGAAATGAAGACAGACACACTTTGTTTTATCCAGCTCTATTTACTCAGTGCAACTTATAACATCCAAGAGAAAGATATAACATCAACATTTCAGAAAAGATGGGAGGGGGAGAGAGGAATATGAAGAGCCACCGAAGAAACCAAGGTTCTAGATGGCCACCTATCAACCTGTAATTTTTTTTTTTTTGTTAACACTTTTATCTTCAATAAAATAGAAGTAACATTTTTATGAATGCTCCTATTGCTTGACCCAGTATTTGTGAAGCTGGCTATGACAGATGTAGGTCTGAGTTATTAAGTCTCTTAGAAAAAAAAAAAAAAGTCAAAAACAGAATCACTGAGTGGGAAAAAGGATTACCCCCCTTGTGTCAGTATACTGTTGAACCACCTTTTGCTTTAATTACAGCCTTTAGTCTGTTGGGATATGTCTCTACTAACGTTGCACATCTAGACTTTGCAATATTCGCCCACTCTTTGCAGAACTGCTCAAGTTCAGTTAAATTTGATGGATACCTTGTGGTCTGCAGCCTTTAAGTCATTCCACAAATTTTCAATGAGGTTTAAGTCTGGGCTCTGACTAGTCCATGCAAGGACAGTTACCCTTTTCTCCCTCAACCACTGTGTGGTAAATTTTTGCTGTGTGCTTTGGGTCATTGTCATGTTGGAAGGTAAACCTTCTTCCCATTGACAACTTACTGGCAGAGGGCAGCAGAATTTTCCTCAAGAATTTGACGGTATTTTTCCTGCTATCCTGACAAGTGCTTCAGTCCCTGCTGCAGAGAAACGCCCCTATAACAGGATATCACCGCCACCATGCTTTACTGAAGGAATGGTGTTTAGATGGTGAGCTGTATTGGATTTCTGCCAGACATATCGTTTGGTGTTGAGGCCAAATTAAATTTTAGTTTCATAACTGACCATAACACCTTATTCCATGTGGCCCCAGAATCTTCAAGGTTCATTTTGGCAAAGCTAATTTGTGACTGCATGTGGCCTTTTTTGAGGAGTGGCTTTGCAACCCTCCCATACAAGCCACATTTGTGGAGAATTTGTGATATTGTCGTCACGTGCACACAATTACCACTCTTTGTCAAATTCCTGCAACTGCTTCAGAGTTGCTGTAGGCCTCTTTGTAGCCTCTCTGACCAGTTGCCTCCTGGCTCCTTCTTCCAGTTTGGAGCGACGTCCTGATCCAGGGAGGGTTGGTTTGTACCAAATACCTTCCACTTAATAGACTTCACTGTGCTTCTAGGCATTTTGAGTTTTTTTTTTGTATCCATCTTCTGACTTGTGCATGTCCACAACTTCATCCCGGAGATTTTTTGACAGTGCCTTGCCACCCATAGTCTGTATGCTACAGCTGCACTACCAGGGACAGAAATGCTCCACGAATGCTCTTTTCATGCTGAGCTAATCAAAATGACCACAGCTGATCACAGTTGAAAGACAAATGGCCTTGTCTGCCACTGAGTAGGTGATTAGCTACACCCGATTGAGTTTACAAGTAATTTTTACGAGGGGGGTGATCCATTTTACAACTCAGTGATTCTGTTTTTGAATCATTTTTTTTTTCTGACATGTTGGTGTTATAGGTTGTACTGAGTAAATAAAGCTGGATAAAACAAAAACAACTGTCTGTCTTCATTTCAGGCTGTAAGGCAACAAAAAAAAAACATGATTTTAAAGGGGGTGATTCTTTTCTATTCTCACTGTACTTTGATGTCCATAGCCGATTCCTAAAAATTCCACATTTTATAAGCAATATCAACACAAGAACTTTTTTGGTTGGCTAACAGAAATTACACTGGTTTAATTGTCGGTGTACTTAGCCAATTATGCACTGAAGTAGATATCTGTCATAATTGGGATAATTTCATCATCAAAACCTCATTACAGGTTTATTCCTGTGGATTCACTGATCAATACATTTCTCACTCCATACACAACCCTGGAGGCTGTGTATCAGAATAATGGTGAGCAGTGACTAGTCACGTGACCGCACTGACCAATGAGAATTCTCAATATATGCAAAACATTCTCTAAATCAGAAAAGGTGGAGTATGTGATGTTACCCCATATGCCTCTCCACCTCGATCAGAGAATGTTTTGCCATCACTTGGAAAATGCAAAATATATCTAAATGTCTCCCATGCCAAGTGGGGGACGACCTCCTGTGTTCACAATGCAGTAGGCTAGCCACACGGCATAAGACCTGGTCATTTCCAGCTTCCAGAGGGATTCCACAAGTAAGGTAAATTGTAAAAACCTAACTGTTACATATGGTTACAGTTACATTGATCCAAGCTGGTTTGGCTTATAGTTCGGAGGGGTGTAGGGGGTTGGAACCAACATACTGGGAGTGATAAAAAGGTGTGCAGCCACCTGATCATTGCCATCTACATTTACACACACACACACACACACACACACACACACCGGGTATAAAATCCATCCGCTGCTGCCAATGTGTGACATAAGTTATTGGCCGAAAAAGGTTTGAAGTGACCCTGTTACCAAAATTAACCTCTTAAAAAGAAGGCCAGCGCTGCAAAATCTATACATACCCATCAGCAGTGGCCAAGGAGAAGTAAAGCTGTGGTAGTTGAAAAAGTAATGCGGGGATTGGAAAAACCAAATATACATACTGCCCTATATGGCTGCAGCAGTGATTCGATACTGCAGTTGTCCCTGCTGGCTCTACACTGAGAACTGAGCGATCAAAGACTGCAGATCAGTTCTTGGGTCAGCTCTGAGCAAAGAGCAATAAGTGTCAGTCATCACTCTGTGCTCTGTCCCTTCAGTGCTCACCGGAGAGTAGGACTGTAGAAGGGGTGGAAGCCGCTAAATCAGGCTCTCAGCAGCACACTGAGAGGCTGAGCCAGCTGCCAATCAGACATCGGGGCAGATCCTGACATAAAAAAAAAGCAAAAAAAAAAACAGAACGGTTCTATAAAGAATAGCATTTACTTTTTATGTAAAAAAAAAAAACGAACAACTGAGCAGCTTGAAGCTTATATCGCAATATCGTATTCTGGCTATGTATGAAACATTAAACTTCCCAGATCAAGCACAAGATACCTTATCTGTGTCTGCATCATCCATATATCCAGGTTTTTTGGTGTCTGGAGACTGTTTAGAAGAAATAAAAGATTCCATCAATAAAGTGTCCTTTTTCAAACAACACAGTTTACAGTCAGTGTGGTTGAAGAACCCATTTTTTGGGTTCTTTCAAAAGTAAGAAATTGAAATTTAAGTGAACGGGCAGAATTTAATCATTTGAAGACAAACATGTTAAACAACCTTTCTGTCCAGGCCATTTTATAGTCATGTTTTGAAGGGCAACTACTAGGGCATGCAACACTATACCCAAATGAATTTTAGATTTTTTTTGGGACAGATAGAGCTTTCTTTTGGTGATATTTAATCACCAATGATTTTATTTTTTACTATATAGAAAACAAACATTATGAATAAAATAAATAAAAGTGCATTCCTAGGTTTCTTCTATGAAACTGCAAATAATAATTTCTTCATCAATATATTCCAAAATGTATTCTGCTTTATTATGTATTCTTGACATAGAAGAGAATTGACCCCTAACTGGACTTTTAAGGCACTCAGATTCGTATAGATAGAAAAGTATAAATGTTTTATTGATAACATACATATATCAAAAAATACAGGATTAAAAAATGGCGGAATGTTAAACAGACATGCATATGAGTTGAAACAGTCACCACAGTGATTGATACTTTGTCTTATGGTTCACCCTATAACATATATGTATGTTATCAATAAAACATTTATACTTTTCTATCTATACAAATCAGAGTGCCTTAAAAGTCCAGTTAGGGGTCAATTTTCTTCTCTGTCTAGCTATTTGGATGCGGTACATTTCAGAGACATTCCCCAACAAATATTGTATTATGTATTCTTATACACACAAACACGCATACACATCCACTTGCCGACCGCCCCATAGCACATTTACTGCTACAGGGCAGCAGCGCAGAACCAATTATATATACAGGATTCTGCACTTGTATCACAGTCCTGCTATAAGTCGCTGATCGCAGCCATTACTAGTAAAAAAATTTTTAAAAAAAACATCCCATGGTTTGTAGACGCTATAACTTTTGTGCAAACCAACCAATATACGCTTATTGGAATTTCTTTTACCAAAAATATGTAGCAGAATACATATTGGCCTAAAATTGATGAAAAAATTTGATTACTTTTTTTTTTTATTGCATGTGTTTAAGAGCAGAAAGTTAAATATATATTTCAAAATTGTTGGTCGTTCTTTGTTTATAGCGCAAAAATATAAGGCAGTGGTGATCAAATACCAACAAAAGAAAGCTCTACTTGTGGGGGGGGAGGACAACCGTCAATTATAGTAACACAGTGCCGTATTGCAAAAAATGGCCTGGTCAGGAAGTGGGGTAAACCTTCCGGAAGTGAAGTGGAGATTATATTTACACACATACACACAGTAAAATCTTGGATTGAGTGTAACTTGCTTTGCAAGACAAGCAACATTTTTTCATAAATTCCGACTTGGTAAACGAGCGATGTCTTGATATACCAGGAGCGTCATGTCACAACTGAGAAGAGAGGTGTCAAGTGTAGCAATATGGTTACTTTTACTGAAGGAAGTATGAATAAGTTGTGGAAGGAGTCATCTGAGTTTCCATTATTTCCTATAGGGAAATTTGCTGATATACAGGTGCTTTGGATTACAAGCACGTTTCCGGAACTAATTAAGCTGGCAATCCAAGGAGAGATAGATGAGATATAGATAGAATGAATATATATATATATATCTATCTATCTCAATGTCTGTGCCCCCGTTAAGGAGATACAGCCTATTTGTCCTATTTAATATTATCACTGAAAGTGAAAGAAAAAAATAAAACATTTTGAGGTTGTCCCCAGAAAAGTAATAGAGGGGAAATCGTCCAATGGGGTCACTAGTTCTGCTGACCTGTAAGTCCCCAAGGAATGCCCTTAATTTGCAGAGATTTTCTCTCACTTCCTCTTTGGCTATGAGATAGGAAGTGAAGGGAAATCTCCACAATAAGACACAGACGGCAAAAAACAAAAAAAAAAAAAACAAAAAAAAAAAAAAAACTTACAGTTGCTATAACCCTACCTTACTCTAAAATAAAATAAATAAATAATTTTTGTCTAAAGTTCTACTTCAAATAAAATTTCAGCTGCCTTTATTAAGCAACTAATGATTATTTTTACATTTAGTTTACACTGAAGGCAAGATATTCATATGTTTTTTAGCTATAGACTGGATTGTACAGGTTTTTGACAGTTTTACTTGAAGCATATGAACAACATGGAAAAAAAAAAGAAATGATAAGAAAAAAAGGTTTTAAAAATTGAGATAAATTCTCTAATTAGATTTTTTTTTCAAGGTTAACTTTGACCTTCTCCCAAAACTCTTTTTGGCTACAGTGGGAAGAGATGTTCTCATTTCCCATCCAGGTGAACACAAAGGAAAATGAATGTTATATATATATATATATATATTTTTTTACATTCATTTTCCTCCAGCCAGTACTAGATTTTTGTTTTGGATGGCTTAAAGCAGTATTAAACGCAAAAACATTTGGATATATAGCACTTTACATATATATATATATATATATATATATATATATATATATATATATAAGCTGCTATATATCCAAATGTTTTTGGGTTTAATACTGCTTTAAGCCATCCAAAACAAAAATCTAGTACTGGCTGGAGTTCCTCTTCACATTTTCACTGAAACAACTGCAAAATATAAACCAATCCCCAAATATGACTTACCAGCAAGCTTGTTTCAGACTGAAACAAGGTGTAAGGGTAAAGAATGCGTTCATAATGGCCTCTAATGTGGGACCCAATGGCTTTTCCTGTGGAGAATCCCATTTTCACAGCTATTTTTGTCCACTTCCTATCCCTGCAGACTATATCAAAACCCCCTTCATCAGTTACCAGCTGCAAGAGAGAAAAAAAATAAAACACATAAAAATGGATAAAGCAAAAACTAGGGAAAAAAAATTTTCAATTGCATTACCTTGACATATTTACACATCAATCGATAATTCAAGGTTTTGCATGACCGATAAAATATGACAAAAAATATTTTAACAGTTCAACATCAGAACAAAAACATTTTTTAAAAAAAAAATGGGAAAGTGTTTGATTCATTACCTTGTTTAGCTGAAACAAGTCGAGTATTTTTCGTTCAACATGAGGTATTTTCAGAGTGCATCCCTGTAATTCCCAAAACTTGGCTATCTGGTCCAAGAAGTTCAACTTCACCCTGGTTTGAGCCTGTGGGAAGAGAATTGGTGCATTGTAAGATGGCAGGGAACACCTGTTCAACGGTCTACCAAAATTAGAGGAAATTTTCCATCCGTCTGGAGAATCGGATGAAAGCGGACAGGCGGTCCGTTTTCATCCGATCTCCATAGAGGACACAGTGGGGCTCTGACAAGTCTGTCTCCGCACAGTGAGCAGAGACAGACCGGTCATCTGCCTGCTCAGCGGTGATCAGCGGATCGATCCCTGCTGAGCAAAGCAGAGTCCGTACACGGACAAGCCCGTGTGAAAGCACCCAAAGGATTACATACATTCAGTCAACGCTTTATGTAAATAAAACTAGCTAAAGTATGCCTGTTAGGGCCAAAGCAGAGTTTGCATGATTAAATTTGTCCATACAGGAGTCAGTTATTTCATTCAACTAAAAACTGACCTTATTTCCCCTATCCACACATTCAAGGTGGATGGGGGAGTCTTCCCACTGTGTTTTTGTATTCCGACAGCAGAGACACTTCCCCACTGACAAAATACACAGATGGGCTGATCGAGCAGTTAAATCCAACAGGGTGGTTAAACAGAATATGAGCGATAGATCCAATTATGTTCAGCCACAGTAGCCATACATGGATCGAAATTTGGCCGGTCCCTTTTAAACTGTCCAAATTTCACTCCATCGTTGCCCAGCTTAATAGAGTATTGCACAGCACTGTATTAATGCATATAAATCACCAAAAAGTGCTTATAAATACACAGTCAGGCCTGAACAATGCTTTCACAAATATTGATCTCCCTAGTACTATTCCACATTGTTAGACTTACAACATGGAATTCAAATAAAATTTAAATTTAAAACAATAAAACCATCTTATTTACAATACATACCTAAGGCTGGCCCATACATTAAACATTTTCTTCTACAACTTTCCTTTAGACTTACCAAAACCATATACATTTGATGTCAAACCTAAACACTTTCAACTTCGATGCAATCAGGCAGGCTCGTGCAGTACACAGTTGAAGGTAAAATCGAATGGAAATTGAATAAGAAGATTGTATAATGTATGGCCAGCTTAACACTCTAAAGATTCAGTATATTATATTGTGACATAAAAGTAAAAAAAAAAAAAAAAAAGATAGACGCATTAGTTGGAAACACATTCTTTGGTATTGTGTCAATACATGGCAACACCAGTACAGACTGCATATACAGATGCAGATATGTTGGGATATGTCTCTACCATCTTTGCACATCTAGATCAAGCTACTTATATCAAGGTTGGATGGGGAACAATGGTATACAGCAATTTGTAGGCTTGATGTAAAGTCTGAATTGGGTTGAGGACTGGACTTTGTTCGAAACAATTCTAAAGCAGGCAATACATGGTGCGACTTTCATTCCTGCAACCACGGGTTGCAGGGTAGACGTACGCTAGATTCCCCATCAACACAGACAGTGTTGGCAGGGGAATCCCTCCTGTCGAGTCATTGTATTCTGTGGGGCAATTCTTCGGGTGTTTCCTGTTGCTCCAGGACCTTCAAAAGTGTAAGAGTTAGTCAAGAAAGTATGTGTGTAATTTATGCTCATAGAACTCCTGATGGTGCACTCTGCATGTCGGGCCTCTGTATATTGCCACGCTGTGTAAAAGTCTCACATGTGGCAAAGCCATACTCAGGAGTGGTAGCAGAATGTATTTAGGGGTGTAATTTGTGGTATACATATGCTGTGTGAGAGAAATAAACTTGTTAATATGACAATTTTGTGAAAAAAAAAAAAAAAAAATCATCTTCATTTTGCAAAGAATTGTGGGGAGGGGAAAATCACAATTTCAAAAAAACTCAACATGCCTCTTACTAAATGCCTTAGAATGTCTACTTTTTAAAAAGGGGTCATATTTGGGGAGTATTTGTACTGTCCTGGCTTGTAAGGGTCTCAAGAAATGAGATAGGCTATCAGTACATCAGGTGTGATCAATTTTCAATGATTGGCACCAAAACCGGAGGTGATCAAATACCACCAAAATAAAGCTATTTGTGTGAAAAAAGGACAAAACTTTCATATGGGTACAGTGTTGCATGACTGAGTAATTGTCCTTTAAAAATGTTACATAGTAGGTGAGGTTGACAAAAAGACAAGTCCAACCTATGTGTATGATTATATGTCAGTATGACATTGTGTTGCATCCTTGTACGTTGCGGTCATTCAGGTGCTTATCTAATAATTTTTTGAAACTGTCGATGCCCCCCGCTGAAACCACCGCCTGTGGAAGGGAATTCCACATCCTCGCCGCTCTTACTGTAAAGAACCCTCTATGCAGTTTAAGGTTAAACCTCTTTTCTTCTAAATTTAATGAGTGGCCACGTGTCTTATTAAACTCCCTTCCGCGAAAAAGTTTTATCCCTATTGTGGGGTCACCAGTACGGTATTTGTAAATTGAAATATCTTCTCTCAAGCATCTCTTCTCCAGAGGAAATAAGTTCAGTGCTCGTAACCTTTCATCATAACTAACCTCCACCTAGTTTTGTTGGCCTTCTCTGTACTCACTTTATTTCCAGTACATCCTTCCTGAGGACTGGTGCCCAGAACTGGACAGCATACCCCAGGTGAGGCCGGACCAGAGTCTTGTAGAATAGGAGAATTATCCTTTTATCTCTGGAGTTGATCCCCTTTTTAGATGTATGCCAATATTCTGTTTGCTTTGTTAGGCTCAGCAATGGCATGCAATGCCAAGCTGCTGCTATCATCTACTAGGACCCCCCAGGTCCTTTTCCATCCTAGATTCCCCCAGAGGTTCACCCCCTAGTGAGTAGATTGCATTCATATTTTTGTCACCCAAATGCATTATTTTACATGTTTTCATTAACATTAAAAACTAATTTGCCATGTAGTTGCCCAGCCCATTACTTTTTTCATTGTGTTTGTTGGCGCACCGAAAACTGAAAATTGGTCTGGTTAGGAAGGGGGTTTAAGTTCCCAGTGGGCCAGTGATTAAGGGGGTAAGTATTAATATTTATTCTTTTGTTTAATGCGATTTCTAAAAATAATTGTTGTTATATCTACAGCTCGCTGATCACATTAATGTTCCGTGAGCTGTAGATATGAAAATTTTCTGGGGTTCCCACAGATCCCAGCCTTTTTGCCAGGAGTTCTTCCAAGGCAAAAAGGTTGAGAAACACTGAACTAGACTGTAAAAAAAAAAAAAATAATAATAGCCACACACCAAAAAAACCTGATTGTTTTCATGATGCTAAGGGCAGCACAGTGGTGTAGTGGTTAGCACTCTCGCCTAGCAGTAAAAAGGGTCGCTGGTTCGAATCCCAACCACAACACTACCTGCCTGGAGTTTGCATGTTCTCTCTGTGCTCGTGTGGGTTTCCTCCGGGTACTCCGGTTTCCTCCCACACTCCAAAGACATGCTGGTAAGTTAATTGGCTTCTGTTCAAAATTGGCCCTAGTATATGAATGTGAGTTGGGGACCTTGTATTGTGGGCTCCTTGAGGGTAGGGACCGATGTGGGTGTATGATGTATGTGCGGAGTGCTGCGTGAATTGGCTGCGCTATATGGGTACCTTAAAAAAAAAAAAAAAAAAAAAAATAGGGATGATTGTAGACACACACCCACACTCACTCAGGATGGACTGGTGTCTTTATTCAACCTTACTAACTATGCTGTTTACTCAGATGAGTTCTATAACACGCATTTCCAACAAGTGTGTTTATTTTGAAAGCATGAGATGCTAATTGCACATACAATGGGGACGGAAAGTATTCAGACCCCCTTAAATTTTTCACTCTTTGTTATATTGCAGCCATTTGCTAAAATCATTTAAGTTAATTTTTTTCCTCATTATACACACAGTACCCCATATTGACAGAAAAACACAGAATTGTTGACATTTTTGCAGATTTATTAAAAAAGAAAAACTGAAATATCACATGGTCCTAAGTATTCAGACCCTTTGCTTAGTATTTAGTAGAAGCACCCTTTTGATCTAATACAGCCATGAGTCTTTTTGAGAAAGATACAAGTTTTTCACACCTGGATTTGGGGATCCTCTGTCAGGTTGGATGGTAAACGTTGGCGGACAGCCATTTTTAGGTCTCTCCAGAGATACTCAATAGGGTTTAAGTCAGGGCTCTGGCTGGGCCATTCAAGAACAGTCACGGAGTTGTTGTGAAGCCACTCCTTCGTTATTTTAGCTGTGTGCTTAGGGTCATTGTCTTGTTGGAAGGTAAATCTTCGGCCCAGTCTGAGGTCCTGAGCACTCTGGAGAAGGTTTTCGTCCAGGATATCCCTGTACTTGGCCGCATCTTTCCCTCGTTTGCAACCAGTCGTCCTGTCCCTGCAGCTGAAAAACACCCCCAAAGCATGATGCTGCCACCACCATGCTTCCCTGTTGGGACTGTACTGGACAGGTGATGAGCAGTGCCTGGTTTTCTCCACACATACCGCTTAGAATTAAGGCCAAAAAGTTCTATCATGGTCTCAGACCAAAGAATCTTATTTCTCACCATCTTGGATGGCGTTTTTTTTTCGCAAACTCCATGCTGGCTTTCATGTGTCTTGCACTAAGGAGAGGCTTCTGTCGGGCCACTCTGCCATAAAGCCCCGACTGGTGGAGGGCTGCAGGGATGGTTGACTTTCTACAACTTTCTCCCATCTCCCGACTGCATCTCTGGAGTTCAGCCACAATGACCTTTGGGTTCTTCTTTACCTCTCTCACCAAGGCTCTTCTCCCCTGATAGCTCAGTTTGGCCGGACGCCAGCTCTAGGAAGGGTTCTGGTCATCCCAAGCGCCTTCCATTTAAGGATTATGGAGGCCATTGTGCTCCTAGGAACCTTAAGTGCAGGAGAAATTTTTTTTGTAACCTTGGCCAGATCCGTGTCTTGCCACAATTCTGTCTCTGAGCTCTTCAGGCAGTTCCTTTGACCTCAGGATTCTCATTTGCTCTGACATGCACTGTGAGCTGTAAGGTCTTATATAGACAGGTGTGTGGCTTTCCTAATCAAGTCCAATCAGTATAATCAAACACAGCTGGACTCAAATGAAGGTGTAGAACCATCTCAAGGATGATCAGAAGAAATGGACAGCAACTGAGTTAAATATATGAGTGTCACAGCAAAGGGTCTGAATACTTAGGACCATGTGATATTGCAGTTTTTCTTTTTTAATAAGTCTGCAAAAATGTCAACAATTCTGTGTTTTTCTGTCAATATGGGGTGCTGTGTGTACATTAATGAGGAAAAAAATTAACTTAAACGATTTTAGCAAATGGCTGCAATAAAACAAAGAGTAAAAAATGTAAGGGCGTCTGAATACTTTCCGTCCCCACTGTAGATAGACTCCATAAAAGAAATACATTGGGCTTCTGTGTACCAGGGTTTGCCATTTTTAAAAATTAAATTATACATTTGGTTAACTATATACTTTTTTTTCCATTCAGCATGGTCTAAAGGGGGGGGGGGGATAAATTCGGCAGGTAGCCTCTGCAAAGGGGATAGTGGGGGATGACCTCCATGCTTGAGTAAATACCTGTCTGGCTGCTGAATAACAAATCAATTGTTTGAGCTGGGTGTTTATACAGCATTACATTTTTCTTTTGAACATAGCGTCAGAAGGACCCTTGCAATAGAAGTACACATGGCCATACACAGTATAAGAGTTGGTATACCCCGATCAAGAATTTCCTAGCCTTTGGGCAATCCCACCACACATGTAAAAATGAACCCTCTGACTGACAGTCTCAAAAGCAGGTAGGTGGAAATGTAACAAGCACACATGGTATTTCTGTTAGTACCCAGTACTACTAATTTGCCTCAACTGCTCCAATGGTTGAGCATTTAGCTTTCAAATCTGGGCCGGGTCTTCCACCGGAAGAGGTCTCCAAAAGTTTTGTTCCCTTTTAGTTACATAGGAGGAGAGGGGATTTATGATTATTTTCCAGGAGAAGAGTATATATAGATGAATTAAGGCCCTAACTCTGTGCCCCGAGATATTCCACTCTCAAAAGAATGTACTGTATATACTCGTGTATAGGTCGAATTTTTCAGCCCCTTTTTTGGGGCTGAAAGTGCCCCCTTCGACTTATACACGTAGAATGAAATGCTAAACCCCCCCCCCAAAAAAAAAAAATCACGCCCACCAAAATGCCCCCACATCCATTATTTTATATCATGATAACTAAAGTGGACCTGTCATGGCTCTATACATGTAAAGGAATATAAAGAGGACCAGTAAAAATACAAACCGCGGAGGTGATCAAATACCACCAAAAGAAAGCTCTATTTGTGGGACAAAAAGGACCTAAATTTTGTTTGGGTACAACGTCACACGACCGCGCAATTGTCAGTTAAAGCGATGCAGTGCCGTAACGCAAAAAAAAAATGATTGAAGTGCAATATTTCTATTATTACATTGTTATATAAAATAGTTCAACTCACCATAATGCAGAATCAGTGGGAGCCCTGAGCATGTCACTTGCCAACGTCACCTGTCATCAGATGCGAATTGTCACTTCCTACGTCGCCACACATTGCGGATTGTCACTTGCCACAACGCCACCTGCCACACATTGCGGATTGTCAATTGCCACGACCCCACCCGCCACACATTGCGGATTGCCACGACGCCACCTGCCACACATTGCGGATTGTCACTTGCCACATATACCGGATTGTCGCTGGCCACGTCACCTGCCACACGTACCAGATTGTCGCTGGCCACGTCACCTGCCACACGTACCGGATTGTCGCTGGCCACGTCACCTGCCACACGTACCGGATTGTCGCTGGCCACGTCACCTGCCACACGTACCGGATTGTCGCTGGCCACGTCACCTGCCACACGTACCGGATTGTCGCTTGCCACGTCACCTGCCACACGTACCGGATTGTTGCTTGCCACGTCACCTGCCACACGTACCGGATTGTCGCTGGCCACGTCACCTGCCACACGTACCGGATTGTCGCTTGCCACGTCACCTGCCACACGTACCGGATTGTCGCTTGCCACGTCACCTGCCACACGTACCGGATTGTCGCTTGCCACGTCACCTGCCACACGTACCGGATTGTCGCTTGCCACGTCACCTGCCACACGTACCGGATTGTCGCTTGCCACGTCACCTGCCACACGTACCGGATTGTCGCTTGCCACGTCACCTGCCACACGTACCGGATTGTCGCTTGCCACGTCACCTGCCACACGTACCGGATTGTCGCTTGCCACGTCACCTGCCACACGTACCGGATTGTCGCTTGCCACGTCACCTGCCACACATTGTGGATTGTCACTTGCCACTGCTGCTGATCCCACTGGGAGGAGCCCAATGTTCTGCTGAAAAAGGTCCCCCATCGGATAGTGTCTGCCCTGTACTGCGCTTGTGCAGTACGGAGGACAAAGGAGACGCCGAAAGTCTCCAAACATCAACAGCGGGAGCGTGTGGCACAATGTACTCTGAAGCGCAGGCGCCGTGTAGAGCTCATGAACAGCTGTTCATGTTCGGAGACTTTCGGCGTCTCCTTATATGTATAAGTATATGATGGGGGACCTTTCTCGGTGGATCCTCACAGTGCTGGCTGGTGGGCGGCAATTTGCCGCCCCCCTGAATGTGTCGCCTGGAACCATGGCTCCATCGAGTCCCATGGTAGGGCTGGCCCTGGGTCCTCTATGAGTTAGCAAAACTGCCATTTAGTCTTACCTGTAGGCTGTTCTCTATGACAGCCTACAGGTAAGACAAAATGAGAGTTTTGCCGAGAGAAGCCATAGCTGTATGGGTATAAGTCTGGAAAACATCCAAGCAGTTTAGGGAACATTTCCTTGACAAATTTTGGAGCGGAACAATATTCTAAATTTAGGTGGAAAGAAGAGACCACCCTGAGCAGAAAAGAAGACTTTGGTTTCAAGATCAGCTTGTCCCGTGCAAAATAAGAAAAAGCTCTTTACAAGAAATGCTGCCAGCTCAGAAACACACCTAACAGATGTAATGGCCACAAGGAAGGCAACCTTTCATAGGAGATCTTCCAAAAGGGATATATGAAATAGGTTCAAAGGAGGATCTCTGGAATTCCAAAGGGACCAAGTTGAGATCCCAAGATAAAAGCAGGGGGGGTTGATTTACTAAAACTGGAGAATTTAAAATCTGGTGCAGCTGTGCATGGTAGCCAATCAGCTTCTAACTGTATATGCAGTAAAGCATGCTTGTTATACTCACCGTGGAACCTAAGGGGTTAATCCTCTGCATTGTTTAAGGCCATTCGATTATGTCTCCTTTGATCCTCTTCTCCTTCCACTGTCCCTAATATATTTCCTGATAATACAGAGCCAGGGGACAGGATGCAGATGCTGAGTTTGGTGTGTATTGCTAGAGAGTTTTTTGGGTTTTTTTTCCCTTGGGAGGGTGCATGTGATCAGCACAGGGCCAATCAGCACTGTCCAAATAAAGGGTATAGGGGTCCTGCATCCTGAAAGGACAGTCAGTGCAGAATGAAAACTCCTCCTACAAGCTGTAACCAGACACTGATAGAAGTCACAAGACTGCTATATACTGCTGATGAGAAAAGGTATTCTGATTTCCATAAACCTGTCCTCTAAGGGTTCTCAAGGTTAGGCACTGGTCAAGACCAGAGTGAAGAAAAGCCAAAATATGAAAAACAAAAGTATTCCTGAGGATTCCACTATCTGCCCTCGAAACAGGCAAAGTAGGCTCTTCCATGTGCAATCTTGCATGAGGTCGATTTTTTTGATACGATTTAGGTGGAGACAGAGTTAGAGATAGTCTTGCGGGGCCTGGCTATCAACAGTCATTCCATTAAAAAGACAGCGACTCAGAAGTAGGGTCGAATAGGGGGCCTTGTGACACCAAGTCTGGTCTAATTTGAAGAGTTCAAGGCTCATCCACCAGGAGACCAAGTACCGTGTCATTCTGGCACAACTTGGTGCATTGACTATCACCGTAACCCTTTCTAGCTCTGTCTTGTGCAGCAGTCTAATGAGAATCTTGATCAAAGAGAAAGCATTTATCAGCTTAGAGGCCAAGGAATCAGCAGGACATCTACTGCAAAGACCAGGATGTCCACATCTGGTTTCCCCCATCTTTGACAGAAAGTTTGGAAGATCTCATGGTCCAGAAACCACTATACAGGGTCTAGGCTTTAGCAGCATACAAGTCTATCTGCCAATAGTCCACACCAAGGATGTGGTCAGCAGAGAGCTGGAATGTGAATTTCCACCCAGAAGGAGTGCCAAACCTGTTTCTTTTAGGAATACCATTAACAGACTGGCATCGCTTCAAGCCTGCAGTATCAGTCTTCCAGGTTTACACTCTGTATTCAGGTGCTGGCAAAGATAGGGCACATCTCGCTCCATTATATAATATGGCATACAAGTACTGCCGCACACTGTAGTCAACTCCAGTGTAACGTAAATAAAAGACTGGCTTCAGGTCAAATCCTCGCCCATCAGTCATGCCCCTCTGTTTAACCCACATTGGGCTTAATCGTAGAGGTCTAGACAGACATCCAGTGTCTATGAATGCTAGAAATTTGCATTCAGAGAGCAACAATGACAGAACTTGTGGTTTCTATACGAAATCCTTGAGAACATTCTACTGAATAAACTCGTACAACAGCAGCTTGTGAAAAACAATGTTTTAAAAGAAAAAAAAACTTTTCCAAAAAGATTAAGCGGTCCATCTCCGAAGGACACTAGCAAATAACTGCTGTCTGATGGCGAGCGTGCATTAGGATCGGCCCTGGGAAGTTTTTGCCTGTGTCCAATTCCTTGATGGTAGCCTGCATATAACCCATGGTCTTTGAATACAAGTTATGTGTCCTGTACGATTAAGGTAACTATATTTAAATTATATTAGAGGGTTGGATTGCAGACTCTCTTTATTTCTCTCTATAGCTGCATTCTTATTTAGTCTGCAAATCTATTAGAACACCATTTGATTTTGCAACAGCCCCAGAATTCAGGCCCACATGGAAATCTAGTGAACTAATCTTGCTACTCCAACCATTAGGTCTGATTCACACTAGTGCAATTTCAGATGCGACTTGAGTTGTACATAAACAGCAACATTATCAAGGTTCCTGTACTACTTTGGAACAATTCCAGTGTGATTCTGGCCCATAAAATATACAAACCTTACTGAAGTTGCATTCAAATAGCACTACATAATGGCACTGAACGTCGGATCAAAATCGTATTGGAGAAGTGTGAACCTAGCCCAAAGAGTTCTAAGCCAGCACATGATTCAATTTATCAACTAAGATTATTGGATTTGCATGCAGACAGACTTTCAGGAAAGGCAAATGAGTGTATTTACACAACTATATAAAAATAGTTCATAATGTGTTGTCCTCATTATCCCACAAGAATCCACACTCGTATTGATGAAATCATTCCATGGTAACACCACCCATTTTCCCCCACACCCAAGCACCCTTTAGTACCCCTCTCACTGCATAGTTCGATCGCTATTTACCCAAAAAATCTCATGGCACCTTTTCCAGCTTTACTGAGTGTCCTTTTACTCTAGAGCTTTATCACTCTTCCCCTCTAGTATCCTTCATTATTAAAATAAAGTGGCCAATTGCATCAGAAACTTGTGTCACCTTTGGCTTTGCTTTGGTTGTGAACTATGGAAATCTGTAAATTTTAAAAATGTCTGGCAAATTTACAGATCAGCATGAGCTATCCAGCATAGTTTGATTAATGTTCCTACATGCATATTCTGACATTATAAATAATATAATGGTTGACACCTGTCTTTGTTAAAAAAAATTAATCACATACCACCAGGTTTGTGCAAGGGAGGCATTTTCTCAGTATTACTGTTTTTCCTAAAAGATATCTCTCTCTCTATCTATAGGGTCACTTAAATTTACAAAGAAAAAAAAATTAAAAACACCCAACACGGAGAAATCATTATTCAATTAAATTAGGTGTGTTCATGTTAGTCAGCTGGGAGGGGTCATTTTATAAAGCTACAAAACTGGTTCTAGGAATAAAATGCAGGTAATTAAAGGTGTCTGTGTGGACCTTTCAACAGCTTTTGAAGCACCCCAAGTGCTACAAAACCTGGGGTGCATTAAAATGTGGACATTGCAAATTAGATCTTCCTGGGTTGCAGGTTTTCTGGGTAGCTTGTAAAGCCACTTTAAGACACAAGTGTCAAGTCCAGTTTAAGTGGCAAGATCCAGTGGTAATACTTGACTGTCTTTTTTTTTTTTTTTTTTTGAGAAACTGATGGACTAAGTGTGCAATACAAAAAATTGCAACCACCATGGTAATATTCAGTGGTCCTCTGCTTTCATAAAATATGTTTTTGGGTTTTACATGTATTTTCATGTGTCAAATAGCATATGTGCCAGAAAAGAACACACAAGGGCCTTCTGTATTTAGACAATATTTGGTTATCCTGGAATTTAGTTTTCTCTGTCAGGTAGGCTGTACGGGGCCCTGTGATTTCTAACAGCAGCCCTAAGTATAAGCATCTTTCCTTTACAGGAAAGTTAGTATAGGGCTTAGAGCTCAGGGGAGTCTAAGAATCTCAAACTGGGAAATTGTTTGCAGCCCAACCCATCTCCACCTTCAGGAGCTCTGGAGAAGACAAGGTGGTTCCTTGGACTCCTCGTGTACCCCAACTGTATCCTGTGGCCCTTGCGCACCTCCATGTTCTTCATACACATCATTAGCCTTGTGCTCCTGTAAGTGCACCATCCCACTGCTGAAGTATACCCAACAGGATACAAGTACCCTAGTGAGAGGGAGGCCATACTACAAGAAGCTTTCACTGGATAACAGCAGGAGATAACAAGTTGGATATGATTACACATGCACTGTATCAGATCACAAAGGTTACGTAACTGAGGTTACGGGAAGTGGTCAGGAAAGCACTGGATAATCCTTTCTATAAAGGATTATACATGTCTTGCAGATGAACTATCACTTTACGTTCATTATATGAATGGACACAGGAAGCTATGAACTGCCACAGATTATATATACAGTGATATATGGCTTGTTATCTCACATTGTGTTGTGACCATTTATGTTTTTGGGATCTATATGGGATCTAGGTAGAGACTGGTAGCGCTGCACTTAATTTTATTGAGTAGCAAGGAGAAGGAGTTAAGGGGGTAGTAAAGAACTGAAGGAAAAAGAGAAATAGACATAGGAAAAGAAGATAATATTTTACATTATTTAAGGAACCAAGTCCATTACCACCAAAATTTACCTCAAGTTCATTAAGTCTTTGGATACGTGGAGTGAAGTGCAGTTTGTCCACATCACAAGCAAATGGAGGTTGCCAATCCTAGAGAAAAAAGAATATTACCGATTACCACTATATCAACATTCTAGAACATGCCACCAAACCTAACTCACAGCTTGGTTTATGTAATCAAATAGTTAAACCTATAGCCAAAATCAAAAATGTAATATATATCAGCTTACCAGTCCCTCAGATGTATCGGCTGCATTACTTTTTTTTTTTAGACCAAGTATATTTTCTGCTCGTACAGTAAAATGCCTGTTGACTCTGCCAGAAATAGTGTGCCTTATTAGCTTTGTACTGTATCAGCCTTTTCAATTCTTTTCTGTAAGCTAAACACCTCCCCTTGTGTCCAGTTGTAACCAGGAGAGCAGTCTAGGGTGACAACACTGCTCCATTATTGATATGGTAAAGGGAGTGTTGTCATACTAGGACAGGAAGTATGTTATTACCAGAATAAAGAGGTGAAAAAGTGAAAACTAATGCAGCTGCCCTATTCAAGGACTGGTAAGCTGAAAGTTATTACATTTTTGTTTTGGGTTTAGATATGCTTTAAGCCAGGATATGTGTAATACAAATTTTGAACCCAGTAAGATATTACACTGGTCAAAAAAAATAAAGTAACACTTTGAAAACACATCAGATCTTAATGGGGAAAAAAAATATCATGTTGAGTATCTATACTGATATGGACTGGGTAATGGGTTAGGAAAGAAAGGATGCCACATTGATGGAAATTAAAACTATCAACATACAGAGGGCTAAATTCAAAGAAACCCAGAAAATCAAAGTGAAAAAAGATGCAGCAGGCTAGTCCATTTTGCTGAAATTTATTGCAGCAACTCAAAATGGTACTTAGTAGTTTGTATGGCCCCCACGTGCTTGTATGCATGCCTGACATCAGGGCATGCTCCTAATGAGGAGGAAGGATAGTGTCCTGCAGTATTTCCTCCCAAATCTGAACCAGGGTATCACTGAGCTCATGAACAGACTGAGGTGCAACCTGGCGGCGTCAGATGGACAGACACAATGTCCCAGAGGTGTTCTACTGGATTTAGGTCAGGCGAGCGTGGGTGCCATTCAATGGTATCAATTGAATTTCAATCATTGTCCAGAAACTGGTTGCATAATCTCGCAACATGAGGCTAGGCATTGCCATGCACCAGGAGGAACCCAGGATCCACTGCACCAGCGTAGGTTCTGACAATGGGTCCAAGGATTTCATCCCGATACCTAATGGCAGTCAGGGTGCCATTTTCTAGCCTGCAGAGGTCTGTGCATCCCTCCATGGAAAAGCCTCCCCAGACCATCACGAACCCACCACCAAACTGGTCATGCTAAACGATGTATCAGGCAGCATAACGTTTGCCACGGCTTCTCCAGACCCTTTAACGTCTGTCACGTGTACTCAGAGTGAACCTTCTTTCATCTGTAAAAAGCACAGGGTGCCAGTGGTGGACCTGCGAATTCTGGTGTTCAATGGCAAATGCCAAACCAGATCCACGGTGCCGGGCAGTAACCACTAGAGGACGTTGGGCCCTCAGGCCACCCTCATGAAGTCTGTTTCTGATTGTTTGATCAGAGACATTCACACCAGTGGCCTGCTGGAGGTCATTTTGTAGGGCTCTGGCAGTGCTCATTCTGTTCCTCCTTGCACAAAGGAGCAGATACCGGTCCTGCTGATGGGTTAAGGACCTTCTACGGCCCTGTCCAGCTCCTCTAGAGTAACTGCCTGTCACCTGGAATCTCCTCTATGCTCTTGAGACTGTGCTGGGAGACCAGAGCAAACCTTCTGGCAATGGCACTTGCAGATCCTAATGTGCATGCGCCCGGTCCACGATTGGCTAAAAGGACATGCGATCCTATTGGACACCTAGGAGGGTGGGAGGAGGGTGGGGGGGCGAGGAGCTGGAATCGGCCATGGAGGGGAGGACACTCAGAGCTGAGCTGCTGGGGTAAGTGCCAGACCGACCGGCAAACAGCTGGGGGGGGGGGGGGGGGTGGGGGGGTTGTTTGCGCCCCCCCCCCTCCCAAAAAAAAAAAAAAAAAAGCCACTACTGTTGCCACAGATTTCAGAAGTATACTGTAAGCATAAAATAAAAAGGTAATCTTCTCCTCCTGAAATGCTTATTTCTTGGTTGTTGTGCTAATACTTTAAAGTGATATTAAAAGGCAACATTTAAAGTGATTGTAAACCCGAAAAAAAAAAATAATAATTAAAAAAAAAACCCTGCAAGACAAAGGCATAATGAGCTAGTATGCAACACATACTAGCTCATTACAAAATACTTAGCTTAGATCAAAGCTGTTGCAGGGGCCTCGCACACCGCTGTGAACGGCGACATGTCTCCCGGAGGTTTTTCCGGGGTCACGGGCTCCGGCACTGTGATTGGCCGGAGCCGCAATGATGTCACTCCCGCGCCTGCGGGAGCTGCCGGTCACAGCACGCTGCTGAAGAAATGGCACGAGCGAGCCGTTTCTTCAGCGCCCATGACATTAGCACAAGTGTATATAGTAAATATCTCCTAAACTGTGCAGGTTTAGAAGATATTTACAGTACCTACAGCTAAGCCTTATTATAGGCTTACCTGTAGGTACAAGTGGTGTAACAGGGTTTAAAAAAAATTATAAAAAAAAAAGCATTTTCAGAATGTGCCCAGAAAAAGAAACCACACACACACATATCCTATAAGAGGTGTGCTTTAAATATCATAAAATGCTCAAAAAAGTCATAAGTCAGTAAGTAGGTTAAGAAGGCTGCAGTATAGGAGAATGGCAACCTGGCAGAAAAAGGAAGGCTTAAGGAAACCTTCCAGTATCAAAGCCATCCTGTAAGTTCACCAACGGACTCTGTAAACAGCCTCTTGTCTTCCTTTAGTATAAATGAATAAACTTCCATTTGATCCTTCTAAAATAGACAGGATCAGATATTTATTACTGGGTCTATTGGCCAACATATGTTTTAGTTGAGGTGGTCAGCCAATAGCCTTTTTTTCACCTCCCAAAATGAGTACTCCGTAAGTAGTCCAACAACCTGCTGCTTTGCTTGACAAGTGGCTCACCTTTTCCTGTAGGGGGGGGGGGGGGGGGGGGTGATCCTTGCAATGGGGACTTCCCTTAGCACTGCAAGAATTATAACGGTTGTAAGTTTTTTTTCTTAAATAAAGTGGTTATATACTTGCCTGCTCTGTGCAAGGGTATTGTACAGAGCAGCCCCAAACCTCTTCTTCTAAGGTTTCATACATTCAGCACTTTTAAAGGTTCCCCACCTCCTCTTTTCCGTGTGTCACCACAGGAGGCCAGTTCTGAAGGAGTGAGCCCACACAAGTGCCACAGTAGGAAGAGCGGGTACCCGATCTTGACAGGTACGCGTTCCCACTTCCGCTCCAACCGTCTAGCACGTGACAGGTCCCAGAAGACTGCATCCACCATTCACGATGCGCATCGCTGCTCGCACATGCACAGTGGCAAGCTGTCACAGCCGGGTGCACATAGTGAAGATGTCAGCGCCGAGGAAAGAAGACAGCGTGTGAAACCGACTGGGGTGAGCACATCGCTAGATAGTGGGACAGGTGAGTGGCTGTTTTTTTTTTAAGACTTTTTTCCACAGGAGACTGGAACTCCTCTTTAATATTAACATAATGCATATGCACTCTAATCAATTTATATATTCTAGAACATGTGTATTGCACAACAAACCAAATTAGAAGTAAAAAAAGTTCACACTTGTGAATCTTCCCAAAAAGACCAAATTGTGCACATAAATATGCAGAATTCAAAAACCGTGATGCCCACTCCAAGTGAATCTCCACCACCTTGGGAATACAACAAAAGGCTTACCAGATGTATACGACTCTCAAATTATAGAGCAACCATATACTGAATGATATAACAGCAACCATTAATAGGCAAGGCTCAGACTTCCATAGAAGAACCACTAACAGGAACATCTTATATCATGTATTCCTCAGTTCAGCATCCCACATGCACCATGTTAAAAGACGAATGGAGACCTTAGGCTCCACATAGTATAAAATCTGATACGATTTAATAAAGCAAAATAATTGCACTTTGAATAAGAAATTCAATCCATGCCCCAAAAGACGTCAACTCTGACAAAACATGTAGGGCGGAGCAATGTAAAGTGGCACCATTGCACAACTGGAAGTGTCCCCAGAAGGGTGATCCAACCGGATTGAACCTTTGTATATTTTTATTTCCACTTCAAAGCTTTAGAATCTTTACAATAAAAATAATGACGACTAGGCAGTTAAAATATACATAAAGCCAAACTTTTTTCTGTTTAGGAGAAGTTGGGAAACCACTAAAATCCTTTTTATGTTGAATTGTGGCCTCTGCCCCTGCTGTCATTAGAACAGAAATAGAAAACATTTAAAATAGACGTGGACCCAGGCTATGAACATTCACATGTTTAACGTCTTAGCAAGCAGTAAATATACTTTAAACATAAGCCCTCACTGACCTCTGTAGCCCTTGTGGAATAATTTGCCAAAATTAAATTTCTTAATTCTACTTTCAGAACACTGTACAGAAAAAAGATTTTGCTTCTGTGGATATCTGTTACATTTGCATATGCAACTGTTGTTGCATATGCAAAATGGACAGCCATGCAAGAGAGTCACATTACATTAAAAAGAAACTGCCACTCTGAAAGATTTGATTCCAGGACAACAAACATGGCACTTGAACCACTGGTTGACCCAACAAAGATATTTTTGCCTCCGCTTCACATAAAGACTGATGAAGCTCAGACTGATGAAAAACAGTAAAAAGCAATGAACAAGGAAGATGAAGAGTTTTATCATTTGGGACAGATGTTTCTAGACTAACTGATGCAAAGATTAGGGAGCCATTTTTGTTGGTCCATAGACCAGATATATCACCAATAACAAGTGGTTTGAAAATCTGTTGTTAGCGGGGCCAGAGAAAGTTTTGTCATTGAGAATTTTCTTGGCAACTACAAAGCACCAAACTACATTCAGCTGGTTAAACTTTTTATAGCATACAAACCCATGGATTGCAACAGGTCAATGAAAATTCATTTTTTGCATTCACACTTGAACTTCCTTCCTGAAAATCTATGTGCAGTCAGCGATGAGTATGGTAAAAGGTTTCACCAGGATATTGCCACAATGAAAAAATTGTATCAGGGCAAATGGAGTCCATCAAGGCTCCCTGACTATTGATGGACACTGCAGCAAGATGCACCAGACACCGAGTACAAACCAAAATCAGCAGCAAACCAATTTTATAGCAGTGAAATTCATGCAGAGTGTCAGATACATTATGTAATTAAATACATTATAATCAAGGGTCTCACTTATATGGTATGGGTGACAATAGTAAGCTTTTGCATGAGTATCAGTACTCGTGCAAATGCTCAGATACCTGAAACACGATACTTTCAGGCTTGTTTTTTTCAGCTGTCAGCGGGATTCACCCACCAATAGCTGAATTGTAAAAGAAAATGTTTATGAATAACACGACTAAGCCAGTCGCTGAGACAAAAAGATAAAAAGAAACAGTGTGTGTGTGTGTGTGTGTGTGTGTGTGTGTGTGTGTGTGTGTGTGTGTGTGTGTGTATTTATTTATTTTTTTTAGTAAAAGTTCCTGTTTAACCTCTTAACCGTTAATTAACTCTAATCAGAATTAACTCCTTATTCTCCTTCTCCATGTAATTACTTTGCTGCTGATTTTTTTTCTTTTTGTTCAGTTCTATTTTATAAAACTACTAATAATTGAAACTTTTTTTTGTTTGTTTGCGTTGCTCGTTAATATTTACACGTTTCACACTGGAAAAAAAAAAAAAGCGCAAAAAAAAAAAATTCTTTCCTTTGTAGATAACTTTTTAATGCTTTGTACTATTGCCAACAGCTGAAGCGTAAACAAAAAACAGTTGCTGTAAGTATCGGTAATAGATATCGGCGAGTACTAAAAAAAATAAATTAAAAAAAAACAACAACAACCACCGGTATCGCTGCATCCCCATTATAGTCAATAACAATTCATTTCATATTTCTCAAGACCCCTATGTATTTGTGCTCTGTCTGAAGGGGTCTGTCAATTACCTGAAGTTTTTCAGGAAGCAAAACTTTTGAAAACATTTTTTGTCCAGTAAGATCAGTTGCTCCCTGCTTGCAATGAGTTGGCCGCCTACCAGCCTTCTAAAAACAGAGCGTCTGCGTCGCCACCACTACCTACACATTGTTAATGTTTACATCTTTCCTCTGGCCCTGAATGAGTCATCTATCAAGGCAGCTGTGGTGGCGCAGGCGCAAAATGTCATCAGTCTTCAGTCATTCAAAACATAAGAAAGTTGTTACATTTTCTTGATAATTGCAGATATTTTCAAGTGTCCTTTTCCCAAGAATAGCTGCAGTTTTTCTTTTTTTGGCAGAGGTCAGAAATAACAGCATAGCATTTATCTCGTGACAGCTTACCTTTAATTCTTTACCAAGGTAACTATAGTAACCACTCCGTTTCCATCTTTGAGGCTGGGTTCACACACATGCAAATTGAATGCGGCTTTCTCGGCATCCAATTCGCATGACAGACGAGTGTGATCGCGCTCAATGGAGCCAGTTAACACAAGTCCCGGACGGCCACGGTCCAGGTTGCAGAAGGGTCCAGTGTGTGTTTGAGTCAGGTTCAGGAGTGAATTGAGGCAAAAATTCAGACCTGAATGGCACCTGAACCAGAGAACAGACACGCACCGTACCCCAGGGACTAACCCGCGGCCACACATACGTGAACCCGGCCTTACTATTCTGATGTCAGCAGGGAGAACTCTGGTAACTCTGCATGTCAAGGACACAAGCCCAAGGCCACTGGTTAACCAAGGCAAGAACCTTGTTTGGGGGTATGAGGAAATGAGGGGGAGCTTACTTTGAGCAAGTAAGACTGGCTGTAATACACATTTCAAAGCCCACACTACCTCTGATCTAACTAGCTGGCCACACACAGGCAGATACAATTCTTACATGCAATCCGGTCCACTCTAAGGGTTGGGGAGTAGTCTAGCCATTAGCTAGACTATTCTATGATTCCTCAGGCTACCCTACTAGCTAGAATTCTTGTGTTAATCACTGCCCACGCACACCCCCACATCAGACTCTTAACAAATGGTAGCTTCCCACCACCTACCCATTGTACTAACTGGTCTGCTAGGCATGCATACACACATAATATATATATATATTTATAATATGTGTGTATGCACATATTAATATATATGTGTGTGTATATATATATATATACCTCCGTCCAGCAGATCTGCTAGTTTACAACCTACCAAAACACAGTGCAATGTGACACAGTGTAATTTAATATCCCAAAAGGTGGGCAGTGCATAAAATATATACAAAGAAAAGAATCACAAAAAAATAAATAAAAAGGGATAAAAAAAAACAGAACTTTTACATAGGTTTATCCTCTCAACAGGCGCATGTCAGAAACATTCACAATCCACCAGTCTAGGATGAATTTATGTGGATAGCACCTGACAAAAAGAAAAGAATTCTAGAAAGCACATTCATTTTTAGAATACTTATATTTCCCATTCATGAGGAAGAACTTTTTCCTCCAAGATAGGACTACCCAACTTATTTCATTTAGAATTGGAGTATATTTCATTTTAAAGTCTAAGACCCCTTTCAAACCAAGATGTTTTTCAAGCACTTTGGCAGTAACATAATAAAAAAAAGGGCTGAAAAGCTCACAAAACGCTTCAATAGCTGACAGTGCAGTGAAAAAAATCCAGCATGCAGCATCTTTGGAGCATGCTTGGTGAGCTAAAAATAAAAAGGCGCCTTAAAAACACCCCTTTCCACTGAAATGAATGGGAAGCACCCCAAATTGTTTTTTGGAGCAGTTTTTGAGTCACGTATCCTTTAAAAAGCACACCGCAATAGCCTCAAAAGTGCTACAAAGACTCTCATGACGGGCAGTTTAGAAGCTCCTCAGTGTAAAAAGGGCTCTAAGTGCAGTCAAAAAACACATGAAAATGAGCATAAGAAACTTAACTTACAGTCAGCACAATGTGTCTCTTGTGCCGACTCTTCTGTTAGGTTAGGTGAAATCTTTCTCCATCAATACCCCCACTGGTGCGGCAGGGGTTAATAGAACTTTGACAGCTGTCACGGGCTTCATCAAAAACATCTGACTGTTCCACCCAGGTGCTCTATGAAAGAAAAATGATCTACAAATGGAGGACAGGCATATCATTGAAAAGAGGGAGGCAGGCCCTTTTGATGAGAGCCTGTGACAGCTCCCGCAGTTCTAGCAGTTCTAGTAATCCTTTCCGCACTGGAAGATTATGGAGGCAGGAGCTGGAGTGCATTAGTGGAGGAGGATTTTACCTAGCAGAAGTATCAGCACAAGGGACGCGTCCAACTAACTGCAAGTTAAATCCCTTCTAATGAAATGTTTTTTTTTTTTCAACTGCACTTTAAAACTATGCTTTAAATATAAAAAGCAATGTATGAAATTAGATATACCCAAATATTTCAATGTATTGCTGAAATGTATGAACCTAACATGAAGGTTGCAGAGGTGGGGAGACTAATATTCATAATTTCAGATTTAGATAGATTAAAGAGGAGTTCTGCCTGGGTAAAAAAAGAAAAATAAAAGTCAGCAGCTACAAATACTGTAGCTGCTGACTTTTAAATAAATGGACACTTACCTGTCCTGGGAGCCCACGATGTTGGCACCCAAAGCCGACCCGTCCCTCGGGTCCAGGCGCCAGCATCATTACTAAGGGAAACAGGAAGTGAAGCCTTACGGCTTCACAGCCTGTTTTCTACTGTGCGAGTTGTGCTGCGCTTTCTGAATGGTCCTTGCTTTCTTCTGGGACCCCTGTGTCTCCCAGAAGGCATTGGGGGCAGACATTACGTAGTTCGCCGTAATCTTTCCCTGGACGTGGGAGCAGATACCTGTAGTATTGTAGCTCTTTTAGAGGGTTAAGGAGAGATGTTGAGGTCTGCTGAATATTGATGAGATATTGATTCTTACTGAATTTAAAAATGTTTCCAGCAAGATAATGAATAGATATCGGTGAGAGGACATCCCTGCATCATCCCATTATGCAAAGCAAACGGGGGGTAAAAGCAAGGCGAATATTAATAGAATGGAATATTAACAAGCATTTTACAATAATGATGGAAGCACTATATCTGAAGTCATGTAATTCACATCAAATTTTCCTTTGTTCTGCTGGCAAAAAGATTTGAAGAGAGCCCATAAGTGCAACAACAAAAAAGGGAAAAACTCTTGTTCTCAGAAGCACTGGAAAACATCAAGCCAATTATTGTGATAGAACCACTAACTTTTACTTTATCTAAGAATACACACATTTTAGATGCATTTTCAACACCGACATCTATGCAATGGCATAGATATACATGTGTGGCTGTTTAGCTTAAAACAAGAAAAAGCAGCATGGATAGAATCTGCCAGACCTTGGATGAATTATCAAATGGATGAAAAGTTAACAAGGCAGATAATTCACAACAAACGAAAATGTGGTGCAAACAAATGCTTATGCACCATCCACATGAGTTGGTCTCTACCCACCTAGATAAATGTGAAGATACACTTGTGCAGCAAAGGTAGTTCATAAAAATTAGTAAAGCACCGATAATGTTGCCCAACACGCACGCATTTTTGCCACGATTTTACTGTGCTTATGGTGTGTTTTTCATAGGTCATGTGACTCAACAACCACATCAAAATTGTAACACTGGTGTGTTATTGATGCATTCTTGCTGCATTTTCAATGCATTTCAATGGGGAGGTACAAATTTGGTGCTTTTTTTTATTCATTCTGCCATTCTGGTACAATGCTAGCCATACATTTGGCAAATCTAACCATTTCAACCTACTTTCAACTGGAAAAATTAATAAGCAGATCAAGGCATGTTACCGCTAACACGTTCGATCATTTAATGGTTTTGATAAAAATTGCTAGTGACAGGTTCCCATGATTTTTTTGGGGATAAAACAGCTATAGACTGCCAAGTGTATGGCCAGGATAAGTGATCAGCTTTTCCCTGCACAGGTCAACAAAACCAGAGCACTCAAACATCAACAGAAAGTCTGCCACCTACCCATCACCACACATACTATCCTTTGTATTGCTCCTGCATACCAAACCTGTCAAAGCATCATTCTATCTGAAGCAGCAAGCCACTATAGAATGTGGCTAAGAACTGTGATGTAACAATTCCTGAGGACCACAATAAAAGCACACCCATCATGAATGGAAATAATAGTATGCAATGTCTCTTGAAAATCAGCATTTTCTAACTGCCGGCTGCAAACTTGTTCAGCACAATACTAAGACCCCTTTCTCACTGAGGCAGTTTTCAGGCATTTTAGAGCTCGAAAAAGCACCCGTAAAGCACCTGAAAACCACCTCCCATTCATTTCAATGTGACTTTTCACACTGCGGCGGGGCGCTTGCGGGACATTAGGAAAAGTCCTGCAAGCAGCATCTTTGGGGTGGTTTGGAAGCGCTGTATTTAGAGCTCCCAAAACGCCCCGCCCATTATTTGGGGTTCAAAGCGCCCCGCTATCGGCCAAAAAGCAGCGCAAAAGCGCCGCAAAAACGAGTGGAGCTTTACCACGAATGGCCCACGCTGCCAGTGTGAACGTAGCCCAAGTGACGTTAACTAGTATATGCCCAAGCATTCAAACATGGCAGGATTCATCTGAGGTTTCTCACAAATAGATTACTGAAAGCGGCATCACATTTAACAGGCTTCTGGCAAAAAAATATTAGCAGTATGTCTTATAATCAAGAGAGAATAGTTGTATTTTATAAATAATATTTTGGGAATCCCAACATTAAATTAGATGGACCATAGCTAGCATTCCCAAGCACAAGAACTTCTTAAAGTAACCGTTCCCTTTGCTATTGTTCTCAGAAACCACTGCCACAGCTTATAAGCAACTCACCAGTGCATAATCAGCAAAACACTTTATTCAAGTCTGTCCCCCAGAGACCCAGTTACACCCCAATTGGGAACAGCCATCTTATGTCACACACCAGAGGAAATGAAGGCAGACTGTCAGAGACCTTTACTGTAACAATCATGTCACTGCTGCTGTATACCATCAGTATCAATAACAGTGGTGCTTAATCTGCATGTTTTTGGAAAAATAAAAGTGTATTTGAAAAACAGTCTATGAGTAATTAAGAGAGAAAAAGACAGACCACGCCCTTTAAGGAAGCCATGAGACAAACATGTCAGGGGCTCAGCCTATCTGCCTATACCTTCAGCTTGGCGAGTGCCTGATGTGGGTACCACTTATGAATGGTAGGATACCATTACCATATCTTTTCCCGAAGGAGATTCATCCTTATTTTTCCAGCAACATGCGTTTGCCTTGACTAGATAACCCTTCTGTGATATACATATAAGTGCAGAAAATGCCAGGAGTGCTGCATAGACCTTCTCAACAAGCCAGCATTGTTCCATGTTACTCGCAGCAATAGTGACCAATGTGTAATTCTGAGCAGAGTAAAGCTGGCCATGCACATATAGATTTTTAACAGATTCCTCCATCTACAATAAACAGCACTGATGAATTCAATTCCCACTGTGGCTATTGTTTTTGACAACTGACTCTGTCAGCTATCAATATACTCGAACAGTGCCTGCATCTTAGGGCTCGTTCATACTTGCTTGGGTCTCTGAGGAGCATTCTCCTTTCGTATTTTTCTTCAGAAAGCATCTGACAGGTGGTGAGTGCATTGCAGGGTGTTGCAGAGCAGCCCCATTCACTTAAAAGGGTGGAACTAGGTAGGTGCAATGCCGACAAAAGAGACAATGGGTTATAATCCCTGCCACAGCCCCAAAGCAAAGCATCATGGATGCAGCATGTGCACACCTCTGGCCACTGCCTCTGGGGGAGCGACTAGGGGGTAAAGTTGCAGTTCAACCTTAGGGTTTTACCACCCTACAAACTCTTGTGTGAACGAGCCTTTATGCTGGTGCTGTTCAGCCAACAATTGTCCACCCAACTCTTTTAGTTCAATCCAAGGACGTTGGAGGGAAGGCAGTCGACAGGGCCACCCCACAAAGCAAATTTTGGTCAGTTCGTCAAAAACCGGACAAAATTTGCTCTCTGTGTGGCCGTTCTAAGCCTTTTTTTCTCATCTGTGCCAACTCGCATATGAGGATATCCACTATTGCCTATGGAGTGCATTCACATCTATGCAATGTGTTTATGTATGACTTGGGGAAAAAAGTGAAGGCGCTTCTTTTGGCCCAAAGACTTCAATGAGAGCACATGAAAAATAATTGAACTAAAAATGCAAATTGAAAAAAAAAAAAAAAGGAAAAAAAGTAGAGCATGCATGAAAAAGCAGACACAATGTTTGAGCTTAGCCTTAAACATATGAACCAAGAGTCTCAATTTAAACAGTTTGTACTTCTGCACTTCACAGTGGATTTGGTCACCTGTTATTGGTGTTCAAAAGCAGCCAACACCAGGATTAGCCCTTCTAATAAACACTGCACTATCTGACGTTACCCATAGCAACAGCTACCAACATATGATTATAAGCATTTATAAAGATAAAATGAGAACTAAGAGACTATTGAATACAGTGGGGTATGCCTGTAACTTCATTTCATCTCAGGTCTCCCAGGCAGGAAATTTTTGGGGGCATTTTTTACTTTTATAATCAGACAATTCTCAAAATTTTATATACATTTCCCCCTCCCAATATTTGCCTCAAAAGCTTTATCAAAGTTTTGCCCTAGATGCAGTTTTGTTTAAAACTTGATGTACTTATGTACTCTGCCCTCAGATCTCCCTTTTAAAATTACCTATTGAGTGTAGATTTAAAAATTGGAAGTTTAGTCAAAATCTATGGCTAAATCTACTTCCTCACCCATTCTAAGTCTATCTAACCCTGTAAAGAAAAGGTGTGTATGCTTACCTGTTCTGAAGCTAGTCTGGTCACATGAGCTCTCCAGGGGCAGCTTCTGTAGAGGAGATATATACGACAATGGCTGCATAGCCTGCACAATGATGTCACCCAAATGCTTACTATGGGGCGCCCGTTGTTGGTCACCCCTCCTCTACACTGAAGCTGCCGCTGACAGCAGACCGTGGGGCCAAACCGGAGAAGCTTCAGAACAGGCAAGTACAGACATCTTTTCTTTGCAGGGTAGATAGAAGAGGCTTAGCATGGGTGTGGGGGTAGGTTTAGCCTTAGCTATGTTGACTTACTTACATAAGTGCACAGTTTCCTCATTTTAAAGCAGGATTTTTGCATCATCAGCATTTTAAAAAAGGTGATGAAATAGATTAAGAAGGTAGCACCATGTTTACATGGTTGGGGAATGCAAAGGTCCTTTTTAAAGTTGACACAAAGCAACCACCGCCAACCAGCACCCCCCATTCCCAATGAAGGGATTGGAGGCACTTTTTTCCTGCTCCTTTAAGCGAATTGTGTTATTCTATGTGTCCATGCACACTATTTTATGCTAGAAGTGTTTTTCAAACTTCAACGTTTAAGAGTAGAAAAAAAAAAAAACACCACGCTTAGGCCTCATGTACACTGCTGCTGGTAAATGGACATTTAGGATCAGTTGGGCATTTTTTTTCAGCTGCCCCTGAACTCTCCTCTATGTTATCTTATCAGTACATGTACACAGGGTCATTTATAGTAGTTTCTAGGCAGTTGAGTTTAGAAGCATTTTTTGGAAAGCAAAAAAAAAAAAAAATGCGTTCAGGACGGCGGATGTTCAGAGGCATTTGAAACGCCAAATGCCTGTAAACACGGTAACTCATGTTTAGCCCCATTTAGTTTACAGGCATTTTTAATGGAGACACATTTTTGGCTGTTTTAAAAAAAAAAAAAAAAACGCTTCTAAATGGAAACTCGGCAAAACTGACGTTTTTAAATGTCGGTTACTATCTGTCAAGTTAAATCGTTCAGGAAAAGGTTCAAAATGTCCTGTGTACATTAAGCCTAATAAGATGCTCCTAACGGCTTTTTTTGAGCAGTTTTTTTTTTTTTTTTTTGTACTGTAAAAATGCTAAGGCTCCAAAAAGCTACTACAAGCCGGCACAAAAAAACGATAGTATCCGCATTTTTCATCTAGCATTTTTTTTCTAGCGTTTTGTGAGCTTATAAAAAAACTCTATTGTGCATGGAGCCTTATTTGCCCCACAGTAATATTCTGCTTTTGGCCACCATATCACTTGTTTGGGCTTCTAAATGCTAAAAGGCATTAGTCATGTGATTTCATCTAAAAAGGGCAAAACTGTAGTTCAGTGGGAGCCAGTGATTGGTTACCACCACCTTCTGCCCTTAGGAGACATCTGTCATTCTCAGCTGGACTTTTTTTTGCTATTATTGCAGGGTATATGAACAGTCTCAATGAGGGGAATGGAGGAGGGGTGTAATTTGAGTATACGTTCACTTTAAAGTTTTAATCAGTGAGAAGGCATTTTACATTTGAATACTGTAATAACAAATACATTACTCTGCCACAGGACAGCCAATAACAATGCAAACAAAACTCACAAGAGGACTCAAGAGGTTTCAGGAATTTCAAGTACAATGACCATTGAGCTAGTAATAATTTAAACCATCTTAAATAAAGGGATACCCAATATTAATATCTATACTGTGATTAGATTTTCCACTGCCCTATAATAAAAATTAAAACAATCTCATTCCTAGCTCATCTTAATTGGAAACAAAGTCGTCTGACTCAAAAACACTACATTGTGGGACAGGCAAGTAAATAGGGATAGAATTAAGGCACAGAATACAACTAAAGTAAAATCACTCCATTGTCACATATAACTACTGTAGTGCCAACAGCATACAACTTTTATTGAAAGGTGAAGTAGCCATATTGGCTGCTCTCTGCATGTGTATATGTGACAGTGTGTAAAATGGTGGACGGTATTAAATGAGAAGGATGGAGCAGACTCCCAGATGGGAAACCTGGATGTGCTGGAAATGATCATCTATTCTGTCATACAAGCTGGGATGTGACATGCTGGGGCCACCACCACCCCAATACCACAAAAAAAAAAAAAAAAAAGGAGGACAAGGTTAAAGAGACTAAACACAGCCCAAGCTGGCTACAATAACAACATGGGGCAGCTCTAATCCAATGCTGAGGAGGCATTTCAACCCCTCACACACAAAAGTCAACCATAAAATCCTCCCTACTACACAATAGTTGTCCCCCCTCCCCCTATTATTTTGGCAATTAACTTATACTATACACAGCATTCATGGATCCCCATAGGAAAGCTCAATGCACTTGGAAACAAAAGAAAAGGCATACATACTGGTGTGTATAAACAACACTACAAAATGAAACAAAAAAATTAAACAAAAAACACAAGTTTGCTTCTTTGTATGTTTAAATACGCAACATTCTGAACCAAAATAAAGTCTATGATGCTTTTACAACTGCCATCTGTTTATATTTGTAACAGTTTGTGAAAAACAAACTTAAGTTTCAACATGAAAGTCAGCTGTAGACATAAAAAGAAAAAAACAAAACAAAAGAGAGAGTTAAAAAAAAAGAGAAGGTGGTTAAAGGGAAAAAAAAAAAAAACTTAAAAAATAAATAAGTAAAAGCTAAAAAAAAAAAATTAAAGAGATTACAAAAATAAAAAACACAAGCCAAGAGGAAAAAAAAAAAAAAAAGCAAAATAATTATGGTAGCCACTAATCAAAAGCAGCCTATAATATGACATTCACTTGACAGATAAAAGGACACAAGCCGATTACTAGGCTTGCAGGAGTTTTAAAGATGGCTGACCCGGGTGTGATTTTGGTCTGTGCTTGGATAATGAGCTCGGCAAAAGTTAAAAAAAGGGGACAGTCATCCTTGAGCAAAATCCTTAAAAGAAAAGCCAAAACGTCCAATGTATTGTTTTAAGAGAAGTGGAACATTAAACTTGGTGAAACAGAAAAATGATGTAGCCAAAAGAAAAGCTAAAGAGATCCTAAATAATGCCACCTCAATGTACACACACTGCCAATACTTTGGGTTATTTCACAGGCTTTATATCACCTATGATCCCACTATGACTTGACAACACTGGATGGGGATTTTTATTTCTGTGGGTTGAGTTATTTCTTCTTGGGATTGTTCGTTTTTGTGATAAATCTAAAAGTCTATTGCTAATAGTTAGTAGGAGGACACTGATGACTGCCCAAGATCCTGCTTGTATGTCAATACCTGGCTAATGAGCTCCAGCTCCCAGGCACAGACAGATCCCTATTCTCTCCTATGAAGAAATGGCCTCCTTTCTTGCCCAATGCCCCATCCATGTACAATCAGTAAAGTTTGGGTTCCAATGGCACTCAGTGTACATGTGATATGGAGGGGGGAGGGGGGTGTAGGCAGCTCCATCCAGTGCTGCATTGTGTCACAGCCACCATGATTCCAACTCTGGCCCCATCCATCCATGGCAGACTTTGCCTTGTCTTTGTTGTGTCCACAGGTTGTGATCGTGCACCGTGGGGGGGCTATGGTGTCATGTTATGATGTGTGCTGTGCCCCCCTTCTCTGCACACACAAAGGATTGGGGGCTCGGGCGCCATATTGAAGACTTTCTGGAGGCCCCCTGGTCTCCTTCCAACCCCCCCCTAAAAAAATACAAGTGTGACAAGCGATCGCCTAGAAAGGAGAGATGGGATGACAATATGGGGGAAACTTCCGGGAGGTGCAGCCTCCGCCATGCTGAGAGGGAGCCCATCATCCTGTGACTGGATAAGGGGGGGCACCCCAAAAATGTCTCAGATCCGCCCTGGAGGGGGCAGTTGGCTTCTATAGACTCTCCCTCCCCCATTGCCGGTGGGCACCTCCTGACCCCCCCCCCCATTCATTAGAACACGAGTGGGCGCCCCCCGTCCCCCCACCTTTCCTCATACTTACCGGCGGCGGCCGCACTTTGCAGATCCCGGTGCGCTCCGCTATGGGCCGAATCTTATTAATAAAGGCGAACGGGTCGGAGAATTCCTCGCGGCTGGGCTCGAACACCGGGCACTCCGGCGGGGGGACGAACTCCATGTCGCCGGGTACCGGGGGGGGAGGGGAACCGTTGAAGTCGCACCGAGCCGGCTCTACACACCGGGTGAGCTGCCAGTCAGGGAGGCGGAGCGACACAATCCAACCGACAGAGAACGAGCGAGGCCGCACTCAGCACAGCGATGGCAGAGGTGTCCATCCGCCGAGTAGGGGTGGCTGAGAACAAGTAGTCCCAGTGTGTGCTCCGAGCACGTCAGACACCCGGAGGGGAGGAGGAGGGGGTCTGTGTCAATGATCGGAGGGGGGGGGGGGGTCTGTGTCAGGGATCGGGGGTCTGTGTCAGGGATCGGGGTCTGTGTCAGGGATCGGAGGGGGGGTCTGTGTCAAGAATCGGGGTCTATGTCAAGGATGGGGGGGGGGGAGTCTGTGTCAGGGATCGGAGGGGGGGGGGTCTGTGTCAGAGATCGGGGGGGGGGGGTCTGTGTCAAGGATGAGGGGGGGGGTCTGTGTCAGAGATCGGGGGGGGTCTGTGTCAAGGATCGGAGGGCACACAATGCTAGGAGAACACATGACTTGCCTGGGACGGCCATAGGGACAAGCTATGCTAGTGACCTCATTATTTAACTCTGCTTTCCATCGTCCTATGATGGACTGAACTTATATGAATGGTAGACGTGTGACATGTGCGATCACAATGATAAGTGACATCGGTGTTATACTCAGAAATCAGCCGATTTTGTTTGAATGTATTTCTAAGTAATCAGCCACTGGCCGATTTCGCCATAGAGGGGAAAACTCCTTCCTCTGAGCAGCGATTGGCCCGGCCCTCCTCCACTGACAGATCCCATCCCATTCTAGACCAACTGCCTTTCAACGGTGGGATCCACTCCTTATGTTTACATGGGCGGAAGGATTTGTATACAGCTGACTGCCACACCATCGCCGGCACTTATTTTTTTAAAGAGCCTCGTTCTGTCCCCGGATTGGCGGAAAAGGAGGTGACGTCAGCAAAAGAAGAGGGGCGTGTAGTACGGGCTGTATCTGGGAGTTCATTGTCTACAATAAGCGTGGAACCCAGTCACGTGGCCCTGGGGCTGAGTGGAGACGGAGGGGAGCAGGCGTGTCACATGAAGCAAGGAGAGTCCTCCTCCTTCTATTATGTGATAGTAGATTGTATGGATCGCTATGTGACATGGAAAGTGCAGCTATTGTTCGTAGCTAGTAATCACATGGCTTGGATTATCTAGTGATGGAGCCCAGGCTGTAGTTACCCGTTTGCACATGGGCACTGAGAGTGCAGGATCAAAACTGTGAAGTGTGGTGAACATCGGAAGCTGGCCATACACTATACAATCTGATTGTACAATCGCCTTAAGCCTTGGTTCACACTGATGCAATGCGGGAAACTAGAGTGACCACCTTTGCTTCAAGTCAAACCCGAACACTTTAGCGGCGCACAGCAATTTTTTTTTTTTTACAGTATATGCAGTACATATATTTTGTGATTAAATAACATAATCATCTGAAGTTAATCACAAGAGTCCCCTCTTACATCAGAGTCCACAGAGTTCCCCTTTTAACCACTTCAGCCCCGGAAAGATTTACCCCCTTAATGACCAGGCCATTTTTTGCGATATGGCACTGCGTTGCTTTAACTGCCAATTGCGCGGTTGTGTGTGACGCTGTCAGGGCCGTCTTTAAGGCAGGGCAAAAGGGGCCACTGTCCTGGGCCCTGTCATTGTTGTGGAGCCCAAAGCAGCTGCCTCTTGGCAACTATCCCAGTTTAAATTCCCTTATCCCTTGAGGTTTTAGTCCTGTGCTATGTCCTGATATCTCAGTGTGAATTTCTGTTACTAATGCTGCCCAGCTCTGCCCTAATGTGTACAGATGACTCACCTGCAGACCCTGTGTTTACATGTAAATACCGACATTGATATGTAAATAGAGGCAGTATTCATATGCATTTCATGCCCTCCGAGGTCATATCCACCATCACCTCTGCTGAATGCTGCCCACTGGGGAGGTAAAGGGGCATACTTGAAAGTCCTGCCTATTACTGTGGTCATTCAGCTTAACATCAGCCTGTTCTGCAAAGGTAAGCAAATTGGTGGTGGGGGTAGTGTGGAGTGTGCAGAGGTAGGCAGAGAAGGAATTACAGTTTGAGGTGCACAGGTGAGCAAGGAGGGGATGTATAGAGGTAAGGAAGGTGGGTGCAAAGATGAGCAGAGGAGGCAGGTAGAGTTAAAGGGGAGGGGGATTGGAGTGGAGAGGATGGGTGAGGTTTGGGGTGCAGAGGTTAGCAGGGGTTTAAGGATGCAAAGGTGTACTGACAGCGTGGATAAAGATGTAGGTCACGTGTAGGGCAGCCCATTCATTTCAATGGGCTGCTCTATGCGCTAGAAATGCGGAAGACACTCCCAAACCCTTTTCCAAAATCACACGGTGCCAAGGCACATGTCAGCAGATGCGTGAGGGCGTCATTAACAATTAATGGCACTGCTGTGTATCTGCTAAAGGGCAGCATGTTTCTTTGGTGTCAGGAAAGTGATTTTGCATGCATTCCCAATACACACAAATGTGAACACGGGCTAAATGTCTCCATTACATTAGTGGCCAGTGTGAATGTCCCCCTTACATTGGTGGTCAGTGTAAATCCCTCCTTACTTTGGTGGTTACTGTGAATGCTCCTATTACATTAGTGGTCAGTGTAAACCCCTATTACATTGGTGGCCAGTGTTGAAACTCCTCTTTATATTGGTAGTCAGTATAAAAAAAATCAGCATTGCCACTGATCACACCCTCCCCTTCCCCCAGCACTGCCACTGAGCCCAGGAGTTCTAGGATCCCTAGGAGTTTTCTGTCTGTTGATGGGTCCCCTCACCTCCCCAGACCATGGTGTGCAGGCAGTAAGGAGACGATGTGCTGTAACCTCTATCAACCAATCAGTAAGCAGTAATGATGTGCAGTAACCTATAGCAACCAATTAGTGAGCAGTATTGATGTACAGTAATCTCTAGCAACCAATCAACAAGCAGAAATTATGTGCTGTAACCTCTAGCAACCAGTCAGTGAGTAGTAATTATACACTGTAAATTCTGGCAAGCAATCGCAATCGCTGTCTGATCTGATTCAGTAAACTGATTTTGAGTCTCGCAGCAGGTGGAGAGCGAAGCTGCATGGGGGGGCAAACATTTTTTTTTTTGCCCAGGGTCCAAACAATATTGAGGTCCTTTTATCCCACATATAGAGCTTTCTTTTGGTGGTATTTGATCACCTCTGCAGATTAAATTTTTTGCACTATAAACAAAAAAAACGCCAATTTTGAAAAAAAAAACCCAATATTTTTTACTTTCTGCTATAATACATATCCATATCCATAGTACATATCCAAAAAATATATAAAAAAACAGATTTATTCATTAATTTATTCATCAATTCCTGCTATCGCTGAGGTTCTGATGAAGAGGGAACTCCCTCCTAACGCGTAAGCCGTTTTGTGATGCCATCTGGTTCCTCCTAATATCCGGTCCAGGTTGCAGGTGTCTGGAAGACATGGCACCGAATCTTTGGAGTAATGTTAAGCCTTTTTTAAACGCTTGTTTGTGAGTATGACCTTTGTTTTTACCAGCCAAATAAATTTTATCTTTGGTAATGCACAAGGTCGGTGAGCCCTCCCTCTTTTTTTATATGTTTCAGCCTTAAGGACACCCATTGTTCTGAGGAGGGCAGCAAGACCTTTGACTTTCCACACTTTATCCAAAGGGTTGGCCACACTACCTACATATGGACTAAGGGCCTGAGCGCAGGGGATTGTTTTGTGTTGATTCATCAAGTTAGGCCAATATGTATTCTTCTACATATTTTTGGTAAAAGAAATCCCAACAAGCATATATTGATTGGTTTGCGCAAAAGTTATAGCGTCTACAAAATAGGGGATAGATTTATGGCATTTAAACAATTTTATTTATTTTTTTTTTACTAGTAATGTCGGCGATCAGTGATTTTGAGCGGGATTGCGACATTGTGGCGGACAGATCGGACACCTGACTGACATTTTTGACACTTTTTTTGGGAACCAGTGACATTATTACAGTGATCAGTGCTAAAAATATGCACTGACATTGTACTAATGACACAGGCAGGGAAGGGGTTAACATCAGGGGCAAGCAAAGGGTTAAATGTGTTCCCTGTTTGTGTTTTTTAACTGTATGGGGGACTGTGTGACTGGGGAAACACACAGATCCGTCTTCCTGCTTAGCAGAAAGACAGATCTCAGTGTCATCCCGACAGAACGGAGATCTGCCTTGTTTACTTCAGCAGATCTCTATTCTGTCACTACGGGGAACGATCGTGGGCGGCTGGTGGACATCGAGTCTGCCGGACCCTCTGATTGGCTCCCCCGCTGGCCAATCGGAGCACGCACCCACGAAAGCTAGTGCACGAATCGATGTACCGGTATGGCAATTTGCGCAACCGAGCCACCTTGCCACAGTACATCTGCGGCGGGTGGTCGGCAAGTAGTTAAACCTGAATCCGCAGAGTTCCCCTTTTACATCTGAACTTGCAGAGTTCCCTTTTACTGTAAGGGGGGACTCTGCAGACTCTGATGTAAGGGAGAACTCTGGGGACTCTAACCTAAGGGATGCTCTGGGAACCCTGATTTAAGGGGGAACACTGAGAACTCTGAATGGAGAGGACCTCTGGTGTAAAGGGGAACTCTGATGTAAGGGGTGCTCTGAGAACCCTGATTTACCTTAGTGTACTCACTCAGAGGCAGGAGAGAGAAGGGGGAGACTTCAGTCTCTCAGCTTAGACAACTGCAGCCAGCAACCCTGCTGGGAAGCCAGAGTCCGGTCTAAATAAGGTGTTCAGGTTTCAGGTGGTCTGAAACCCGGACACATGATTCAAAACCCAAACTGTCAGGGTGAATCCCGCAGAGGTGGCACCCCTATGGGAAATGCACAAGATGCGCAGCGTTTCCCCGCATCGCACTGCACAGCAATCACACAGCATCCATGTGATCTGTTGCGGTGTCAATGTTAAATTAACGATACACCGAAACAGATTGCAAAACACAGTGCAACTGCCAGAATCGCATCGCATGGGTGTGAACACCCATGTGATGCGATTCAGATGCAGAAAAAAAAGGTTCCTGCACCATTTTGTTGCAGATGGGATTTTAGCCATAAAAACTGTATGGCTGGAATCACACAGCACAGACATCGCATCGTGTTTGTGTCTGCTAATCATGTATTATTAACGAAAATAATGTTTTGATATTTTCATAAACCCTGATATCATAAACCCTGGGTTTGTTCTCCTAATAGTTGGGGAAACTCTAAGCCTAGGTGCACACTAGTGCATGTGGAACACCGCATGTGATTCGTACAGGAATCGAGCCATGTGATGTGCACAGGAATGCGGTACGATTCACATGCGGTGATTCACATGCGGTCAGGGTCAGTGCTAGACTATTTTGCGCCCTAGGCGAGACCAGCTACTTGCGCCCCCCCCCAGAAAAAAACAAAACTTCTGTACCGCTAAAATATAATTTCTATATCTCTATACGGTATAGAAAGGGCGCAAAACAGTCTAGCACCGGCCCTGTCTATACCCCCTGTAATGTTTGTTGCCCCCTCATTGAACTGCCTTACACAGCGAGCATAGTTGCCAACATTTCAAATTTTTTTTTTAGAGAAATGGTTGACAGCAGAGGGCTCGGTGACAGCAGGGCAGAGGACTGGGCGACAACAGGGGACTGGGTGACAGCAGAGGGCTCGGTGACAGCAGGGCAGAGGACTGGGCGACAACAGGGGACTGGGTGACAGCAGAGGGCTGGGTGACAGCAGGGCAGAGGGCTGGGCGACAACAGGGCAGAGGACTGGGAGACAGCGGGCAGAGGACTGGGTGACAGCAGGGCAGAGGACTGGGTGACAGCAGGGCAGAGGACTGGGTGACAGCAGGTAGTGGACTGGGTGACAGCAGAGGGCTGGGTGACAGAAGGCAGATGACTGGGTGACAGCAGAGGGCTGGGTGACAGCAGGGCAGAGGATTGGGTGACAGCAGAGGGCTGGGTGACAGCAGGGCAGAGGACTGGGTGACAGCAGGCAGAGGATTGGGTGACAGCAGAGGGCTGGGTGACAGCAGGGCAGAGGACTGGGTGACAGCAGGCAGAGGGCTGGGTGACAGCAGGCAGAGGGCTGGGTGACAGCAGAGGACTGGGTGACAGCAGAGGACTTGGTGACAGCAGAGGACTTGGTGACAGCAGAGGACTGGGTGACAGCAGGGCAGAGGACTGGGTGACAGCAGAGGACTGGGTGACAGCAGGGCAGAGGACTGGGTGACAGCAGAGGACTGGGTGACAGCAGGGCAGAGGACTGGGTGACAGCAGAGGACTTGGTGACAGCAGGGCAGAGGACTGGGTGAAATTGGGTTGAAAACTGCTCTGCCCAATATCTCACAGTCAGGACAGTGCTACAGGAAAAATCAGATAATATCTTGACCTTTGTCAGATAACAGAACTTTTTTACTTCTGTGCAAAAGTCTAAAGATAGAAATAATAAAGTTGACAAAGATCAAGATGACATCTGGTCTTTCCTGTAGCACTGTCCTGACTGAGATATCAGGCAGAGCACTTTTCAACCCAATTCTCACAGTCCAGTGGCTGCATAAAAAACAACACAGCATTTTTAGAGCCTTTTTTTTACCTCCATGTTGCTCTGCCCAGAAGGACCATGTGATCATCCCTGAGGCTGGCCGCTCCGCCCCCTGCCCCCCCCAGTGGTAGGCAGGATCACCCCTTGGCTGGCCACACCCCCTCACGAGTCCCGACCAGTGACAATGAAGGAGGCGGGCCAGCTCCTCGGCATCAATCAGAGCCCTGATCTGCCGAACAGCTCTGCAGCTGGGGGAGTCGGGGGAGGGATCAGTCACTGTACTGCATGTGATACTTCCCTCCCCGCGCCCCTGCATGATCCCCGGCAACAGACATTCCCACACCTCCTCCGGACCTCCAGTACACACTCCTGCAGACCCGCCACACAGGGACAGCAGCTCCATAGGTTACATCCAGCAGGGATGAGGAGGTGACAGGCCATGTCTGCGCCCTAGGCAGCAGTGCGCCCTAGGCGGCTGCCTTGTCCGCCTAGTGGTAGCACCGGCCCTGCATGCGGTGTTCCACATGCACCAGTGTGCACCTAGGCTAAAGCCGGGTAAAAAACTGACAGCTCCGTTCGGATTCGCTGTACTAACCATGCGAGGTTAGTCCAGCGATCTCCCCCACTGAGCTGTTGTGTTCTGACAAGGTGATGCCCCCCCCCAGAACACTCCGATCAGCACTCTCTGCCATTGGCTGAGAGCGCTGGTCGGGAGGTGGTCGGCTGCTGGTTTTCCAGCATTTCGACATACTGTACACATGGGCCGAATGTTGGCGTTTTTTTTTTTTGTTAACTGGCCGTTGTCTCCTGACATTCAGCCCATGTGTACAGGGCTTTATAGTTTCTAAAACTATTAGAAGATCAGACCCACAGTTAGAAATGATCAAAAAATTATTTTTCATTAAAAATACATTAGCGGACACAAACGCAGCATAATTTACACAATTCCTGCTAAATCTAAAAGATAAAACTGTATTGAGTTCATAAATAAAGCTCTGTGTGTGAATAAGGTCTTGGGGCTCATTGACATGGGCGCTGTGGCCTGTACAATGTAAATCAGTGTTTGTTTTTTATGTGGATGGAGCTGTGTGTAGGCAGGCTTTGATACGCTATGGGGACACAGCAGCTGTATTAAAACAGCCACAGGTACTGATTTGACAGGCGTGTCAGTGAGGGGGAGTGACCCAAACAGAGTGTATTCAGAGCAACTCACCCACACCTGACAAATTAAGAACTGTGGCTGTTAGAGCTGCACGATCAATTGTTAAAAAAAAATCGCAATCTCGAGTCAACTCCCTCTCACGATTTTAATCCGGCATTTACACGATTCATGTAACAAGTGCAGAGCCATTCTCTGCTCATAGCTGTCAAAAAATAAATTTAAAAAAATGGGCAGCCGGTGTTCTATCGAATAGTGCATCTCCGTCTAATAATGCCTCTGACGATCTGCACATGTGCAGTACGCAACGTCACTCCAGCTGATATGTTGATCAGCTGGCTTGATGTCAACACTGCACATGCACAGATCATCGGAGGCATTAGGGAGAATGCAATCGTCAGATTCTGCCTGCCTCTCTGCCCATGCTGGAGAATTGACCGATCATGTGACAGGCGGATTTGGGTGTGTTTGTAGGGTGGGCCAACGTCCAGCAACACTTTAGCATGATGGAACTTTATTTCACTATTAAGAAGATTTTGAGATAGTGGACTTTATGTGAATTATGATGCATTGCATTTGATTTATTTATACTAATCATTCATGGTTGATTGACATTTTTTGACATTTTTTTGACATTTGACATGGTTGATTGATATACTCCTGGACCCATAATAGCACCCCGCCAGAAAAAAAACTTATAGCTGAAAAAACTAAAAGCACTGGATCCCAGGGTCCAGCTCTCTAGAAAGAGAAGCGTTACAGGCTAAACCTCGTTTCTTCCGCCACGGGGCCCGGGTACCATTTAATTTGGCCTAAAAAGACACTTTGAACGGATCCGGCTGCATCGCTAGCCCCAGCAAGGATTGCTCCAGTGGAGCTCAGCACAGCACATCTTTACTCCTGACCAACACCTAGACACTGGTGAAAAAACTGAGGTACTCCCAGTAGTGGGAGGGGTTATATAGGGAGTGGACTTCCTGTCTTAGGGTGTGCCAGTGTCCATCACCTGAAGGTGGCCTATAACCACATAGTAATTACTATGGCTCTGTGTCCCGTGATGTACGATAAAGAAAGAAAAATTATTATCTTTTATTTTTTTAGTGTCTCTATGGCAGCACATGGATGGGTCAAGTCCTGGGGGAAAAAAAGTGTGGGAACTCACCCAAGATCCCCCTTACCTCAAAAATAAAAAAGTGTGTGTGTATATATATATATACAGTATATATATATATATATATATATATATATATATATATATATATACAATGTCCTCAGGCTGCCTGTATTGATTGTGCAAAGTGGGGCCTAGGCCCCGGGCTGCTCACTCCTCAGTGCCCATCAATGCAGTCTTACGAGTGCCCATCAAATGCAGTCTTACCAGTGCCCATCAAATGCAGCCTTATCAGTGCCCATCAATGCAGCCTTACCACTGCCAGCAATGCAGCCTCACCAGTAATGCAGCCTCACCAGTGTCCCCAGCAATGCAGCCTCACCAGTGTCCCCAGCAATGCAGCCTCACCAGTGTCCCCAGCAATGCAGCCTTTCCACCAGTGTCCCCAACAATGCAGCCTTTCCACCAGTGTCCCTAGCAATGTAGCCTCACCACCAGTGTCCTTAGCAATGCAGCCTCACCACCAGAGTCCTTAGCAATGCAGCCTCACCACCAGTGTCCCCAGCAATGCAGCCTCACCACCGATGTCCCCAGCAATGCAGCCTCACCACCAGTGTCCCCAGCAATGCAGCCTCACCACCAGTGTCCTTAGCAATGCAGCCTCACCACCAATGTCTCCAGCAATGCAGCCTCACCACCAGTGTCCCCAGTAATGCAGCCTTACCACCAGTGTCCCCAGCAATGCAGCCCTTCCACCAGTGTCTCCAGCAATGCAGCCTTTCCACCAGTGTCCCCAGCAATGCAGCCTCACCACCAGTGTCCTTAGCAATGCAGCCTCACCACCAGTGTCCCCAGCAATGCAGCCTCACCACCAATGTCCCCAGCAATGCAGCCTCACCACCACTGTCCCCAGCAATGCAGCCTCACCACCAGTGTCCCCAGCAATGCAGCCTCACCACCAGTGTCCCCAGCAATGCAGCCTCACCACCAGTGTCCCCAGCAATGCAGCCTCGCCACCAGTGTCCCCAGCAATGCAGCCTCGCCACCAGTGTCCCCAGCAATGCAGCCTCGCCACCAGTGTCCCCAGCAATGCAGCCTTACCAGTGCCAATAGGGGTCAGTCCACCCCGGGGGGATGTCATCCCGGCGCTTCCGTCCTCCCCTCCAATGTCCGCTGTAACAAGGTCCCACCTCCTATAATACACGCCGGCACTGTTCCGCCTGCATGATGGGACTTGTAGTTTCACAACAGCTGGAGATCACCAGTTTGAGACCCCTGATTTAGATGATACAGCTTGAGTAGGAATTCAAGGAGGCAGCTCTTCACTTGTTGACCACAGTAGAAGTAACTAACAGATGATCTAGCTTCCTAAAAGCTATGATGTAAGCTTTTAAGACCTGTGGCAATGTGTAAGAATTGCCCCCAAAAAATATGACAAACTCTCTTTGGAAGAGAAGGATGGATCATGGAAGTGCCCACATATGACTGAGCCTGATTGGAACTAGGTTACTAAACACAGTATCTGCTTGTCAGACACTTTTATTGAATTTGATAGCTCATGTCTTTGGAGTGTGTGAGTGTAGCCAGGTGCTGGGCTGCATTGCATTTTATTCTTCTCTCCCTCTACTGATATACTGGTATTATGCTGCTCCATACTCCTCCAGACAGCAGGGGGAGTGTTAAAGCCGAGCAAGACTTCTAAGCAGAGCGTCGAGAATCCTGGGTGTTGTAGTTTGAGATGGCAACCATATAATGGAGCCAATTGACTAACTATACTAGAGATCTCAATGTGCACTGTGCAGTAGGAGGAGTGAGAGATGATTTTTATTAAATTGCTTGGGAAAGCTCTTCCTCTTAGCACTGAGGGAGTTAGGGAGAGCGTACCTCTGATTGAATATTCACCTGCCAGCGGAAAACCATACTGACGGAGATCTGAGCCTGAGACTGGGAGTGAGGACAACCGGGGGCAGCTCAGCACTGCTCACATCACAGCACTTGCCCTGCTGCCAGGAGACTGGAGCATCCACTCACCCTCTGCTTCCCACTGCTGATCACTGGAGGCCTTCGGGGAGAGACCAAGGGCCCCCTATTTTGCAGCAATAGGTCACTGCAGCATCCCAGGAACTGGTAAGCATTGCTGATACTGCTAGCAGGGACTGAGCCACTGAGAGCAGGACATTAAGTGTACCCAATCTATAATGAACACTATACTGCACTTATTCCAAACCTAACCTGCAACTATACCGAACCTTTACTGCATCTGAACCAGAGATTCCTTGCACATGTGCCAAGGCTATACTGTATCTTTACTACATGCAGGCTAACTGAGACTGTTGTTAAGTGTACCAGCATTCTTAAAGGTCCCCAACGATAGCCGGCAGAAGAACAATTGAAAGGACTGCCCCTCCCATAATTATTATGGGAGAACTAGCATTGCTTCTATAAATGTGCTCTGGCAGTATAGTTCCAGCACTCAGTAAAATAAAATGTACTACTGTTTACTGCTACAATTGAGGTGGCCTTGCTACTGTTTATTCTCATCTGGACGCCAAATGTAATTTTATTCCTAATCACTTTGTATGTAAATTGAGTTTAACCATTAATAACCCATTATACAGTTGCCTAGTTACCAACCATATTGGGTGATACTATACAATGTTTATTAAAGTTAAAGTGGAATTAATGCTGTAGCAAAGTGGAAAATTTTAAAAACACCCTTCCTCCGCAAGGCAATGTTATAATGTGCTTATATGCATTGCATATTAGCACATTATGTGAAACTTACCTTATAACAAAGCCCTCCAGCTACGCGCTGTGGTCGCTGACAGGGCTTCCATCTTCACCCGGTCTTCCTTCCTGGGTCGCGGCTCTAGTCCTTTAAATGGCCGAGCCGTGATGATGTCACTCCCGCGCATGCACAAGGGAGTCACGGTTTACGGCACAGAGCTCTGAAGGAATGGCAAAGATATGCCATTCCTTCAGAGCACATGGGCCTTTAACATCACCAGCTGCTACACAAGTAAATATCTCCTAGACGGTGCACCTTTAGGAGATATTTACAGTACCTGCGGTTAAGCCTTATTATAGGCTCACCTGTTGGTACAACATAAACAAATCCACTTTACTACCACTTTAAACCTTCCTATTCTTTACAGCCCTGAAATCCGCCATCCTAGTCTCTGTTTCATCTGCTCAGTTTCATGTGATCAGTTATGATACCAGCCTTTTGATAGCTTGAGTGTTTGGTTGAAAGCTGACATAAGCATACTAGCAACTGTGACAGTTAAGCACAATGTTAGGACAGCAATCTCCCCACTGAGCTATTATGTTCTGATCCGAGCGCTGATCGGCAGCTGTTTTTCCAGCATGCCTGTTTGACAGAGGCCAGACGTTCGGCCGGCTTCTGTCGGACAGTCTGCTGTACACATGGGCCGAATGTATATGGATTGACACTCACATTATAACATGTGAGTTCTGATCTATGCAGCGTTCCATTGTGTGCCCATATGATGACATACTCCAATGGTTTCTGTCATTGACAGCCTGTGGTGACAGGAAGTGGTTGAATTATGCATCATTTAAACTAGAAAAGGACAAGTCTTGGATGATAGAGCAAGAAACAGAGGACAATACTAAAACCTAGAGTGGGTGAGTAGTGTTAAATTAAAGCAGAACTAAACACTCCTTTCCTGTACAGCCAAGCTGCCATGTTAGCCCCTGTTTGATCTGTAGCTGCCATGGTGCTGCCCATGTGATCAGTTAAATCAATTTATTCTGCATTCCTGTAACCCAGATTTAGCCGACAGTGGGCTAAAGTTCGCTGTCAGCTGACATTACTCAACCAGTCCAGGCTCTGGAGGGATCCTGACTTTAATATTGGGATCCACCCAGATGCCTGGACCGGCAGCTGGCTCAGCCTCTCAGTGCTCTGCTGAAAGCCTGAGCCAGCTGCTCCTGCCCCCTCCCCAGCCCTGTGCTCCAGTGAACTCTGGAGGGGCAGAGCAGAGAGCTGGTGACTGACAGTCACTGCTCTCCACTCACTGAAGACTGAGAATTGAGCGATCAGCAGTCAATTCCTGGTGTAGATTCGAGGGGGACAAATGCAGCATCGGACCAATGCTGCATCCACTTAGATGAGTATGTATGTTTGTTATTTTGAAATTCCACACATCTCTTTTAGGACACCAGGCATTTGATGGCGTGACAGTTCAGATGAGAGCACAAGCAACTTTGACAGTTATCATTTAAGGCATACCTTGAATGTAACTGTTTTGGAAAGTTAAATTAATGCGTTTAGTTGTCATTTAAAACGGAACTAAAGGCACAGATACTGTACTTGAAATGGAGCTCCACCCAAAAGGGGAAGCTCCACTTGGCTGCCTCCCCTCCTTCCTCAGCTGCCACATTTGGGACCTTTGGGGGGGGGGGGGGGGAGCCGCAGCAAACTCAGCTGGAAGCTTGGCCCTCCTCCTACTTTCCCCATTGCTGGGCCATTCACAAAGTGCAGCGTGCTTCGTGCATTCGCATTAGGGAAACGGCTGTGAAGCCTCAAGGCATCACTGACGGATTCCCTTAGCCGAGATGGTGGCGGCAGCACCCGAGAGCCAATTGAAAAATCGACTCGGGTGAGGACACCGCTGGATTTGTGGACAGGTAAGTGTCCTAATATTAAAAGTCTGCAGCTACAGTATTTGTAGCTGCTGACTTCTGAATTTTACTGAAGGAGCTCCTCTTTAACTCTGTTCTAACAGCCTGATGTCCATAAGGTCCCTCACCAGCATCGGCATCTTGTCCCTGGCTTCGGTCATTCTGATTGGCCGGTGAGGGATGACTTCCCTCCCATGCATCTGCACGAGGGCAGTCATTCCTCCACACTTCGAGTGTGCTGGAATGCATACCGAGCTGCACATTCTGCAAAAAATAGCCTCCCTCTTTGTAATTTTTTTACTTTTTGCCTTCAGTTTCACTTTAAACATTCTACATATTTTTAAACATGTATTAGTGGAAGAGGTATAGGAAGAGGGGGCACCATAACTGGAGATCTGCTTGAGGTCAATGGATCAGCAAAACAGGTAACCAGTAATTTCTTAGGTCAAGGTCAGCACTGCTAGCCTTCAAGACTTATTTAAAGTGATGTTCCACCCAAAAAAAAATTCATAAATGTGCCTAAAAAAAAAAAAGGAAAAAAATTTGGAAATTTTTTTTTTTTTATTTTACTCACCTCTAAATGCCTGTTGCTAAGGGGTCCCTCGTAGTCTGCCTCCTTCAGTGCCTGGGCTGGTGACATCACTTCTCCTCGGCACAGGAAGGGCTCAGCTCTGCCCCCTCCCTCTTGTCAATCATATGGGACACGTGACAGGTCCCATATGATTGCGCAGCCAATCACGGAGCGCGAACGGAAGGGGAGATGAGCGGGGCTTCCGATCCCCCGCATCGCTGGATCCTAAGACAGGTAAGTGTCCGATTATTAAAAGTCAGCAGCTGCAGTATTTGTAGCTGCTGACTTTTAATTTTTTTTTTTTTTTAGTGGGAACTCCTCTTTAAGTTGCCTTTTCCTCCCAAATTAAAGTGGTTCTAAAGGCAGAAGTTTTTTTAACTTAAAGTAGTTGTAAAGGGTAAAGGTTTTTTAGCTGGTGACTTAATATGAGGACACTTTTTATACTTTTATAATACGGGGACACTTTATATATTTTGCTATAATTAAATCTTGTTGGGTAAATTCATGGTTGATAATTGTGATGCATCTACAATGACAATAAATCTTATCTTATGTCTGCTTAGGGAGCTCTGAGAACTGAGCGACAGATTCAGCATCAGATCAATGCTGCATCCACATAGGTAAGTAGGATTAAAAAAATAAAATCCCATACTTCTCTTTTAATGAATTCCCTGCATTTGGCTCCTTTCACACTTGTACGACCTGAAAGTAGCGCGACTTTGATGCGACTTGAAGCAATACCTGTGTAATCTTGAGGTCTATGGACCTCAAGTGGCATTAAAGTCGAACCAAAGTAGTGCAGGGGCTACTTTGAAGTCGCTGAGACTTAAAGTTGCGCAGATATGAACGGTACTCATTGGAAATCATGGGGTACGACTTGTCATGCGACTTTGTAGTCCCAAGTCCCAGGTCAAGTCGCACAAGTATGAAAGGGGCCTTAAGGTAAAAGAAAATATTCTGTGTTTGGAGCCCCCATAAATACATAACTGAGCCTGATCTTGATCCAGCACAGTCACTGGGAGCAGCGGTTCTCTCCTCACTGGAAATGGAGGCAGTGGCTGGAGCCATTGGCTCCTGTGGAGTGAGGGGGTGGAGCCAAGACACGCTGTTGGTGTCTATGGACAAGCAGCTTGCTATGGGGACACTCTGCAGAGGGGAGGAGCCAAGAGCGATGGCGGGGGACCTGAGAAGAGGAGGATCCAGGCTGCTCTGTGCAAAACTACTGAATAGATCAGGTAAGTATAACATGTTAGTTTTTTTTTTTTTTTTTAAATGTACGTTTACAATCACTTTAACCCCTTTCTGCTAAGGGCATCTTCTCCTACAGTTGCTGCACACTCTCAGCACCTGACAAGCTGGACAGATGCAAGTGAAAGTGAAAGCTGTGCCCTCAATCCTAGCTTGTCATCTCCATCAGATTGTACAAGAGACTGCTTATCTGACTATATGAACAGAGTCTATCTCTGACTTTTTGAACAGAGTCTATCTCTGACTATATGAACAGATTCTATCTCTGACTATATGAACAGATTCTATCTCTGACTTTATGAACAGAGTCTATATCTGACTATATGAACAGAGTCTATCTCTGACTATATGACCAGATTCTATCTCTGACTATATGACCAGATTCTATCTCTGACTATATGAACAGAGTCTATCTCTGACTATATGAACAGAGTCTATCTCTGACTATATGAACAGATTATATCTCTGACTATATGACCATATTCTTTCTCTGACTATATGAACAGATTCTTTCTCTGACTATATGAATAGAGTCTATCTCTGAGTATATGAACAGATTATATCTCTGAGTATATGAACAGATTATATCTCTGACTATATGAACATATTCTTTCTCTGACTATATGAACAGAGTCTATCTCTGAGTATATGAACAGTCTATATCTGACTATATGAACAGATTCTTTCTCTGACTATATGTACAGAGTCTATCTCTGAGTATATGAACAGTCTATATCTGACTATATGAACAGATTCTTTCTCTGACTATATGTACAGAGTCTATCTCTGAGTATATGAACAGTCTATATCTGACTATATGAACAGATTCTTTCTCTGACTATATGTACAGAGTCTATCTCTGAGTATATGAACAGTCTATATCTGACTATATGAACAGATTATATCTCTGACTATATGAACAGTCTATATCTGACTATATGAACAGATTCTTTCTCTGAGTATATGAACAGAGTCTATCTCTGACTATATGAACAGAGTCTATCTCTGACTATATGAACAGAGTCTATCTCTGACTATATGAACAGATTCTTTCTCTGAGTATATGAACAGAGTCTATCTCTGAGTATATGAACAGAGTCTATCTCTGAGTATATGAACAGTCTATATCTGACTATATGAACAGATTCTTTCTCTGACTATATGTACAGAGTCTATCTCTGAGTATATGAACAGTCTATATCTGACTATATGAACAGATTATATCTCTGACTATATGAACAGTCTATATCTGACTATATGAACAGATTCTTTCTCTGACTATATGAACAGAGTCTATCTCTGACTATATGAACAGATTCTTTCTCTGAGTATATGAACAGAGTCTATCTCTGAGTATATGAACAGATTCTTTCTCTGACTATATTAACAGAGCCATGTCTGTATCTACCACAACATGTACATGCATCTACAAGTGACACCAGTTTAGGATGTCTGAACTCCAAGTAACAATCACTTGCTAAGTTCTCACTACTCTAATATTTCTTTAAAATGTCTTTTTAATAACCAGTACAAGGAAGGAGGAGAGCCTTGCGAATGTCTGAGTAATTTCAGCAGCTGAATGCAATGTCTGAACACCGAGCTTATCTAGCAGACAGCGGATATGAGCAATGCTATTCACTGTGACCTCCCCAGCGTCCAGCACACACACACTCAGCATCTTCAAATTCAACAGAACTTTATTGATCGCCGACACACCCATCTGGCCATACGGTGTAGCCAGAGGATCACGTAGCACACGTATACGTTGACGCCCTCTTCTCCTCACTGGTGCTGTTAGTACGAGCCCGCAGCCATATTTAAATAGGGCAAAAGCCAATGTCTAGTGCTGCACTGGAAAGATGGGAGCTCAGCTACCTGAACTTTTGCACGCTTCTGGTTCCTGAATGTGCTAATTGTAGCATTCTTTATGGCACTAATATTTAACTGATGTGTAATAAGAGATCCATAAACTACACAGGGAACCAGGAAAGCAATGAAAGAAGACACCAATGACCTTTACAGCTGAATTAGTTTACATGTTGGGATCTTTGTGTCCACAGTTTGATGGAGAAAAAAATGGAGGCCATGCAAAGGCTTTTACTCTGTAACTAATATGCAATGCAAATCAAATGTGTGTCTGTTCCACCAACAGAATAATGTGCCATAATATAATCCTGTTTTCCAAGAGAATGCATAAAAGCAACAGTGAGTGTATGTTAAACAATATGTTTCTACTGTTTGCTTTCGTTTGGACTGGTAAAGTTACCTTTGTGGCTTGGTTTACACTATGAATCACACAGGAAAGCACAACGCAATCCCGTTACAGCTGGCGTCTGCAGGCCCTTTAAAGGGCTTATGGTCATGTGACCGCCGTGACTGGCTGTGAAAGCCCCCCGATTGCAAGCAGCGAATAGGAACTTTCCGCTAGTTGCCGATTGCACGCGCTCTCTGCACATCTCTATTGGTGCTATAGTACGGAAATATGCAGCCACTCAGTCAGTGGCGTCACTAGGGTTGGTGTCACCCGGTGCAGTAAAACATGGTGTCATCCCCCTCCACCAACTATAGTCGCCCCTCTGTACAGACCTCCTTTCAAGTATACCAGTACAGTACAATACTCAGTACAGACCCTCCCTCCACAAAGTATAGTCCCCCCCTCAGTATAGACCCCCCCACTTAGTACAGACCCTCTTTCCTCAGTATAAACCCCCCACTAAGTATAAACCCCCTCCATCAGTACAGACCCCCCTCAGTACAAACCACCCCAATCTTCCATCAGTACAGACCCCTCCCCCCAGGTCAAAGCACCCCCTCCATTAGTACAGATCCCCCCAGGAAAAAGCACCCCCTCCATCAGTACAGCCCCCCCAGGACATACCACCCCCCTCCATCAGTACAGCCCCCCCCCAGGACATACCACCCCCTCCATCAGTACAGCCCCCCAGGACATACCACCCCCTCCATCAATACAGCCCCCCCCAGGACATACCACCCCCCTCCATCAGTACAGCCCCCCCAGGACATACCACCCCCCTCCATCAGTACAGCCCCCCAGGACATACCACCCCCCTCCATAAGTACAGCCCCTCCAAGACAGACCACCCCCCTCCATCAGTAGAGCCCCCCAGCACAAGCTACCCCCCTCCATCAGTACAGCCCCCCAGGACATACCACCCCCCTCCATCAGCACAGCCCCCCCAGGACAGACCACCCCCCTCCATCAGTAGAGCCCCCCCAGCACAAGCTACCCCCCTCCATCAGTACAGCCCCCCCAGGACAGACCACCCCCCTCCATCAGTAGAACCCCCCCAGCACAAGCTACCCCCCTCCATCAGTACAGCCCCCCCAGGACAGACCACCCCCCTCCATCAGTAGAGCCCCCCCCCCAGCACAAGCTACCCCCCTCCATCAGTACAGCCCCCCCAGGACAAACTACCCCCCTTTATCAGTACAGCCCCCCAGAACAAACTACCCCCCTTTATCAGTACAGCCCCCCCACCTGTCACAACACCGCGGAGGACACACCCCCCACCATCACAAGCCGACACCCCCTTCCTCCCGCCCCCCCGACTTCCACAGTTAGCCAGGGCTTTTTTCACCCTCTGGAGGGTTTCACCCGGGTGCGGCCGCACCCCCCTAGCAACGCCTCGGCACTCAGTGCCAAGGCCCAGCCACTGAGAGGACGCATATTTGCGTGCGCTTGGCGAAAAGAGGTTAACATTGATACCCACTGCATATTGCAACTGCAGTGTGTTGTGAACACAGTTTGGGAAATGCAGACGGATCTCTATCTAGTGTGAACCTAGCCTGAAGGTGTTTTATTATATCTTTTCCACATAAAAAAATAAATAAATAACTGTTTATCCAGCCAGCTTTGTGAACCGATTCCTGTGCTCTCTGCCTCTGGACTGTTATCAGTTATCATCACTCCTTGCTAGGTCTGCGGACTACAAAACACCTCCCCCCATTATGGATATGAGGGGGGGAGTGTTATGTAGTTCTAACACACTCCCTGTACGTGGTGACAATGCTGCTCAGAACGTTGTCCATAGCTCCCAACTGTCCTTGATTTTGAGGGACTGTCCCTGATTTTGAGCAATGTCCCTCTTTCCTTCTGATTTGTCCCTCATTTTGATCTGATCTATAGAGTTGTATATAAAATGCAATACGTAACTTTCAAAAAGTGTTTCCTAGTGCTAAAACATTCATCCAAATTCTAAATTGCTGCATTTTTAAATTTCAAAAGCCAATATAAAGAAATAGCAGTGATAAAGAAAAAGCATTCTCCTTTAACTACTTCCCGCCCGGCTTATAGCAGAATGACGGTCGGGTGGTGGTTCAGTTATCCTGACTGGGCGTCATATGACGCCCTGCAGGATAACAGCCGCCGCGCGTCCGTGGGGGCACGCATCGCGGCAATCGGTGGTGCTACACCAATCTCGGTAAAGAGCCTCCAATCATGGCTGATAACGATGTAAACAGGAAGAGCCGTTGATCGGCTTTTCCTCACTTGCATCTGATAGACGCGAGTAGAGGAGAGCCTATCGGCAGCTCTCCTGACGGGGGGGGGTCAATCAGCGATGCCCACACTAGACCACCAGGGAAGCCCCCAGCATGTGGATGGCCAGGTACATCCCCTATGGCCATCCACATGTGAAAAAATATGCCAATCAGTGCCCACAAATGGGCACTGACTGGCACCTCTGTGGCACATTACAAAACAGGGATGCCCAGCAATGCCACCCATCAGTGTCAGTGCCACCTATCAGTGCCCATCCATGCCCACCTATCAGTGCCCATCCATGCCACTTTTCAGTGCCGCCTACGAGTGCCCATCATCAGTGCCACCTCATCAGTACCACCTCATTGGTGCCCATCAGTGCCGCCTTATCAGTGCCTGTCAGTGCAGCCATATCAGTGCACATCATCGAAGAAGAAAATGTACTTATTTACAAAAAATGTAACAGAAACAAAAAAAAACTTGTTTTTTTTCAAAATTTTCGGTCTTTTTTTTATTTGTTGCACAAAAAATAAAAATTGCAGAGGTGATCAAATACCACCAAAAGAAAGCTCTATTTGTGGGAACAAAATGATAAAAAAATTTGTTTGGGTAAAGTGTAGCATGACCGCGCAATTGTCATTCAATTAGCGACAGCGCTGAAAGCTGAAAATTGGCCTGGGCAGGAAGGTGTCTAAGTGCCTAGTATTGAAGTGGTTAAGGGTGCGTGGCAGAGGGGTGTCCTCTAAATACTTTTGCTAACAGGTGTCCCTCTTTCCCCTCTAAAAAAGTTGCAAGGTATGATGTTGCTGCATTTGTAAATTTCAAAAGCCAGTATAAAGGAATGGTAGTGGTAAAAAAAAAAAAAAAGCACTTGTGGGTTTAACTAATCGATTTCTCTTTTTTTTTTTTTAATTCTCCTTTAAGGGGGTGTGGCAAGGGGGTGTCCTCTAAATACTTTTGCTGTATGACATTGCCCCCCCCCGGACAAATAATTTATTGGTAGGATTACCAGATTAAAAATTAAGGGGAAAGTGTAAAAAAATGTACATAACCTCCACATCTAAAGAGCGGTGAGCTGCAATACTATAAATGTTTGTTCCGGGGTTTAAAGGGGTTGTAAAGTCTTGAGGTTTTTCACCTTAATGCATTCTATGCATTAAGGTGAAAAACTTTTTGTGCTGCAGCACCCCCCCCCCCTTTTTTCTTACCTGAACCCAATCGTTACAGTGACGGGGACGAGCACAACAGTTCCAGCCGCTGTCTCGGGTCCTCATTGCATAGATTGATAGCAGCAGAAGCCATTGGCTGCATTTGCTGTCTATCAAATCCAGCGACAATGGGGGTGGGGCCAAGTCTTGCTGTCTGTGTCAAGAAACGCAGCAGCAGGACTTGGGAGCACGCCCGCACAAGTGGAAAGCAGCTCTGCGTGGGGGCATTTGGGAAGAGGAGGAGCCAGGAGCGCCGCGCGAGGACCCCAGAAGAGGGGGATCGGGGCAAAACCCTTGCACAGACGAGGCAAGTATACATTTTTTTTTTAAATAACAAACAACGAAGCTTTACAATCACTTTAAATACAATTTAGGCATCATGCATACTGCAGATTGAAAATGCCCATCTTAGAGACATTTTACTTTTTTTTGTTCTGCCCCTAAACACCCCTCTATGTTACTTTATGTGCCCATGCACATAGGCGTTTGCAGGAGTTTAGAGGCAGGAGAAATTAGGGGCAGAAATACAAATGCACCAAAATCGTGTTCAGGAAAGGAGTGTTTTGGCAGAAAAAAATTCCAACGTGCCTAACGCGTGTAAACTCATCTTAATGCTAGTCATGTTTAGCGCTTGAGCATTTATTCATTTCAATGGCCAGAATAAAGTAATATTATGGGGTCCGCACTTCAAATCTCAACCAGGACACTATCTGTATTGAATTTGCTTGTTCTTCTTGTGCTTGAGTGGGTTTCTTCCCACAGTCCAAGGACAAGTTGGTAGTTTAATTGGCTGCTGTCTAAATTGGCCATAGTACATGAGACTGAGACCTGAAGCTTATTAAAGTATTTATACAGGTTGCTTTTTACAGTGGTCCCATGTAGGATGTTCAGGGCAGGGTTTCATTTCAGGCACTGCTCGTTTGACATTGCACTGATTGGTATTTTGGTGCTACCTTAGGGTCCACATACTGCTTATGGGGTAAAGCTGCATCATGCATGACATGATGGCTCGGGGAACATAATTGCGCCAGGCTGCACGTTAGGCATTGTACAACTGAGTTAATGTAATTTATTGTATGATTGGACTCAATGGCGGCCTTTCCATTACGCACAGGCGCCGCCTCCCTTATCCATGCGTCTGGCCCCTAATCTACATGCAGGGCGCCAGCGTATGGGTTCCAATAGGGGGTTGTTTTTTTTGAAGCACGTGATTAGAGCCAGAAGCACTAATAGGCTTTAAAAAAGGGTGGGCTTGGGGCGCAGAGCACTGCGCTCCGAGCCCACCCAGTTGTGTGACAATAGCGAATGCATATTCGCTTTTCCCATACTGATCCCTCTCCCGGTCAATCAGGAAGTGGGTCCTGAGACCTGTCATCCGATTGGCTGAAAGGACAGGCGATCCTATTTGACGCCTAGGGGGAGGAGGGAGGAGACACACAGCGAAAGCCGCCTTGATGCAGAGTAGGAGACGTTGTCCATAGGAGCCCTGCCTGCCTGGAACCTAGATGGTCTAAGTGCGGGGCTGGATAACCGACCGCAAGACCCCCGGGGGGGATTCCCCCCCCCCCACAACAAAAATAAAAGAAGAAACATTTTTGAGATAGGAACCTTAGATTGTAAGCTTATTGAGGGCAGGGACTGCATAAATTGCCAGTGCTATATAATTGCCTGTGATAAATAATAATTATAGAAAAGGTGGTAGTCTGACATCAGATTAAAGTAAATGTTGAACACGTTTAGGCAATTTAAAGGAGAATATGGGGTTTGAAAAAAAAAAAAAAAAACATAAATACATTCCTCCATGCTGTAGATCTGTGTCACGCTCCAGCTGTCCCACACAGGTTTTAACCACTTCCAGCCCTGGCCTATTCTGGCATGCTTCTCCTACAAATCATCATTTCTTTGCTAGAAAATTACTCAGAAACCCCAAACATTATATATAGAGATATCTATATATAGATATCTATATCTATATATATAGATATAGATATAGATATATATATCTATATCTATATAGATATATAGATTTTTATATATATATATATATATATATATATATATATATATATATATATATATATATATATATATATATATATATATCTAGATATCTATATATCTAGATATAGATATCTAGATATAGATATATATATATATATGTACACACACAGTATCTCACAAAAGTGAATACACCTCTCACATTTTTGTAAATATTTTATTATATCTTTTCATGTGACAACACTGAAGAAATGACACTTTGCTACAATACAAAGTAGTGAGTGTACAGCTTGTATAACAGTGTAAATTTGCTGTCCCCTCAAAATAACTCAACACACAGCCATTAATGTCTAAACCGTTGGCAATAAAAGTGAGTACACCTCTAAGTGAAAATGTCCAAATTGGGCCCAATTATCCATTTTCCCTCCCCGGGGTCATGTGACTCAATAGTGTTACAAGGTCTCAGGTGTGAATGAGGAGCAGGTGTGTTAAATTTGGTGTTATCGCTCTCACTCTCTCATACTGGTCACTGGAACATGGCACCTCATAGCAAAGAACTCTCTGAGGATCTGAAAAATAGGATTTTTATAACAGCTTACCTCTAAAATCCTTTTCTTGAAGTACATCACGGGACACAGAGCCATAGTATTAACTATATAGGTATATAGGCACCTTCAGGTGATGGACACTGGCATACCCAATACAAGAAGTTCACTCCCTATATAACCCCTCCTCCCACCAGGAGTACCTCAGTTTTTGTAGCAAAGCATTATACATAAACCCCAGAAAGAGCGGAGGGACCTCTGTGTCCCATGATGTACTCCAAGAAAAGAATTTTACAGGTAAGCTGTTATAAAAATCCTATTTTCTTTATCGTGCATTACGGGACACAGAGCCATAGTATTAACTATATGGGACTAGGGATGAGCTTCATGTTCCAGTCGAACCCATGTTCGACTCGAACATCGTCTGTTCGCCCGTTCGCCGAATTGCGAACGATATGGGCCGTTCGTACCAAATTCGTGTGGCGCATCACGGCCCATAATTCACTGCGGCATCGCAGTGCATTGCTGGCTGATGATTGGCCAAGCATGCACTATGACCCGCATGCTTGGCCAATCACAACGCCGTCAGTAGAGAGAGCTGTAATTGGCCAAAGCCAGGGTGGCTTTGGCCAATTATGGCTCAGGGGGTTTAGAACACGCCCCACACTATATAAGTTAGTTTAGTGGGACCTCTGCACAGTGTTCAGCTAAAGCTACAAGTTAGTGTAGTGCGCCCTCTGAAGTGTTCATCTAAAGCTACAAGTTAGTGTAGTGCATCCTCCTCACAGTGTTCAGCTAAAACTACAAGTTAGTGTAGTGCAACCTCTGCACAGTGTTCAGCTAAAGCTACAAGTTAGTGTATTGCGTCCTCTGAACAGTGTTCAGCTAAAGCTACAAGTTAGTGTAGTCCGACCTCTGCACAGTGTTCAGCTAAAGCTACAAGTTAGTTTAGTGCGACCTCTGCACAGTGTTCAGCTAAAGCTACAAGTTAGTGTAGTGCGTCCTATGAACAGTGTTCATCTAAAGCTACAAGTTAGTGTAGTGCGTCCTCCTCACAGTGTTCAGCTAAAACTACAGGTTAGTGTAGTGCGACCTCTGCACAGTGTTCATCTAAAGCTACAAGTTAGTGTAGTGCGTCCTATGAACAGTGTTCATCTAAAGCTACAAGTTAGTGTAGTGCGTCCTCCTCACAGTGTTCAGCTAAAGCTACAAGTTAGTGTAGTGCGTCCTCTGAACAGTGTTCATCTAAAGCTACAAGTTAGTGTAGTGCAACCTCTGCACAGTGTTCAGCTAAAGCTACAAGTTAGTGTATTGCGTCCTCTGAACAGTGTTCAGCTAAAGCTACAAGTTAGTGTAGTCCGACCTCTGCACAGTGTTCAGCTAAAGCTACAAGTTAGTTTAGTGCGACCTCTGCACAGTGTTCAGCTAAAGCTACAAGTTAGTGTAGTGCGTCCTATGAACAGTGTTCATCTAAAGCTACAAGTTAGTGTAGTGCGTCCTCCTCACAGTGTTCAGCTAAAACTACAAGTTAGTGTAGTGCGACCTCTGCACAGTGTTCATCTAAAGCTACAAGTTAGTGTAGTGCGTCCTCCTCACAGTGTTCAGCTAAAGCTACAAGTTAGTGTAGTGCAACCTCTGCACAGTGTTCAGCTAAAGCTACAAGTTAGTGTAGTGCGTCCTCTGAACAGTGTTCAGCTAAAGCTACCTGTAGAAGGTTGGTGGTGTTTTCCTGATCCTATCACTACCGCAAGCAGCTAAAGTATTTACACATTGGTTTAGTGCGACCTCTGCACAGTGTTCAGCTAAAGTTACCTGTAGAAGGTTGGTGGTGTTTTCCTGATCCTATCACTACCGCAGGCAGCTAAAGTATTTACACGTTAGTGTAGTGCGACCTCTGCACAGTGTTCAGCTAAAGCTACCTGTAGAAGGTTGGTGGTGTTTTCCTGATCCTATCACTACCGCAGGCAGCTAAAGTATTTACACGTTAGTGTAGTGTGACCTCTGCACAGTGTTCAGCTAAAGCTACCTGTAGAAGGTTGGTGGTGTTTTCCTGATCCTATCACTACCGCAGGCAGCTAAAGTATTTACACGTTAGTGTAGTGCGACCTCCGCACAGTGTTCAGCTAAAGCTACCTGTAGAAGGTTGGTGGTGTTTTCCTGATCCTATCACTACCGCAGGCAGCTAAAGTATTTACACGTTAGTGTAGTGCGACCTCCGCACAGTGTTCAGCTAAAGCTACCTGTAGAAGGTTGGGGGTGTTTTCCTGATCCTATCACTACCGCAGGCAGCTAAAGTATTTTCACGTTAGTGTAGTGCGACCTCTGCACAGTGTTCAGCTAAAGCTACCTGTAGAAGGTTGGTGGTGTTTTCCTGATCCTATCACTACTGCAGGCAGCTAAAGTATTTACACGTTAGTGTAGTGCGACCTCTGCACAGTGTTCAGCTAAAGCTACCTGTAGAAGGTTGGGGGTGTTTTCCTGATCCTATCACTACCGCAGGCAGCTAAAGTATTTTCACGTTAGTGTAGTGCGACCTCTGCACAGTGTTCAGCTAAAGCTACCTGTAGAAGGTTGGTGGTGTTTTCCTGATCCTATCACTACCGCAGGCAGCTAAAGTATTTTCATGTTAGTGTAGTGCGACCTCTGCACAGTGTTCAGCTAAAGCTACCTGTAGAAGGTTGGTGGTGTTTTCCTGATCCTATCACTACTGCAGGCAGCTAAAGTATTTACACGTTAGTGTAGTGCGACCTCTGCACAGTGTTCAGCTAAAGCTACCTGTAGAAGGTTGGTGGTGTTTTCCTGATCCTATCACTACCGCAGGCAGCTAAACTATTTACACGTTAGTGTAGTGCAACCTCTGCACAGTGTTCAGCTAAAGCTACCTGTAGAAGGTTGGTGGTTTCCTGATCCTATCACTACCGCAGGCAGCTAAAGTATTTACACGTTAGTGTAGTGCGACCTCTGCACAGTGTTCAGCTAAAGCTACCTGTAGAAGGTTGGTGGTGTTCTCATACTGTAGGCAGGCAGTTGATTTTGCTAGCTGCAGTATCAGTATATAATAAATAAATATATATATATATATATATATATATATATATATATATATATATATATATATCTATATCTATATCCCAGCTTAGTGCAGCTACAGGCCATTAGTATGTCTGGAAGGCCAACAAGGAGAGGCAGACAGTCACAAGCCAATAAAAGAGGGCAAGCAGGCTCTGTGTCTAGAGGCAATGGTGCTGGTCGTGGAGACGGTGCATCCTCATCAGCATGTGGCCGTGGGACACGCTTGGCCTTTTTTTCAGCAGCTGGCCGTGTTGAGCCGCAACATGCAGAAGACTTGGTCGAGTGGATGACTAAGCCGTCCTCATCCTCCTCATCCTCCCTCACCCATGCTCAGGGTACTTTGTCTGGCAAAGCAGCTGCCAATGCGGCCTCTTCTCTCGGCTCAATGGAATCAGTGACTCCTTCCCTAGCCCCACCATGTCCTCCTGAGGAGTCCCTCGAACTGTTTGACCACAGTGTTGAGTACATGCTCCAGGAGGATGCCCAGCGTTTAGAAGGCTCTGATGATGATACTGAGCTAGATGAAGGCAGTAACGTGAGCACGGATAGAGGGGGTGTCTAAGAAGGACAGCAATCTGGCAGTCATGCTCCCCCTGCTGCAGCATACTGCCAGGTTTGCTCCAGTGATGAGGAGGGAGGGGATGATGAGGTCACTGACTCAACATGGGTGCCTGATAGGAGAGAGGAGGAGGAGGAGGCGGCACATCACCAACGAGGCAGGATGCCCTCCAGGGGCCAGCCTAAGGGCAGCACACTGACTGCATCACACCGCAAAGCTCCGCATGTGCAGGGCGCTGCTGTCTCTGCACATTATTCCAAAAGTTCTTTGGTGTGGGCCTTTTTTGAGACGAGTGCATCAGATTGCACTGGTGCTATTTACAACATATGTCTCAAGCGTATCTCGCGTGGCCAAAACATCTCCCGCTTGGGCACCACATGCTTGACCAGACATATGTTGACCTGCCATGCAGTTCGTTGACAAGCATATCTAAAAGACCCACACCAAAAAACAAAGAGGATCTCTCCTTGCTCCTCATCAGCTGAGATCTCCAACCCCACTATACCTTCAGTCCTCTCTGAGACCTGCACTGAGAGGAATGAAGGTGTAGAATTAGGTGTGTCACAGCCAAGTACTTGTGGGCAATCTGCTTTCGGTACACCGACGTCAGATTGTACCAGGCAAATTTCCCTGCCCCAGCTGCTGCACCGCCGAAAGCACTCCCAGCCATCCACATGCCCAGCAGTTGAATGCTAGCTTGGCAAAATTTCTAGCACTTCAACTGCTACCTTTTCAGTTGGTAGACTCTGCCCCCTTCCGTGAGTTTGTGGAATGTGCGGTTCCTCAGTGGCAGGTACCCAAATGCCACTTTTTCTCACAGAAGGCGATTCCAGCTCTCTACCGGCATGTGGAAGGCAATGTCTTGGCCTCGCTGGACAGGGCGGTCAGCGGTAAGGTGCATATTACCGCTGACTCATGGTCCAGCAGGCATGGACAGGGACGTTACCTAAGTTTCACGGCGCATTGAGTCACTCTGCTGGCAGCTGGGAAGGATGCAGGACAAGGTGCAGTAGTGTTGGAGGTTGTTCCGCCACCACGCCTCCAAAATGCCACAACTAATGATTGTGACACACCTCTCTCCTCCACCCCCTCCTTTTCTTCTTCCTCCATGGCCTCTTCCTGTGCTTTGTCCTCGGAACCAGCGGTGCTCCGTAGCCATTCAAGGGGCTACGCAAGTTCGCAGGCCAAAAGATGCCATGCGGTGCTTGAGCTGGTGTGCTTGGGGGACAGGAGCCAGTGTGGCAGAGGTTCTGTCAGCTCTGCAGGGGCAGCTTCAGAGGCGGTTGACACCATGCCAACTTAAGGCAGGAATGGTGGTTTGTGACAATGGCACCAACCTCCTCTCCGCCCTTCGACAGGGACAACTGACCCATGTGCCCTGTTTGGCTCATGTCCTTAACTTGGTGGTGCAGCGGTTCTTGGGCAGGTACCCCGGGCTTACAGGATGTCCTGAGGCAGGCCAGGAAAGTCTGTGTGCATTTCCGCCGGTCATATAATGCCAGTGCTCGGCTGGCAGACCTCCAAAAGGAGTTTAACCTGCCCAAGAACCGCCTAATCTGTGACATGCCCACCAGGTGGAACTCAACGTTGGCCATGCTGCAGCGGCTGCACACGCAGCAGAGGGCCATCAATGAGTACCTGTGCGACTATGGCACCAGGACAGGGTCAGGGGAGCTTGTTTTTTTTTTCCCCACGCCAGTGGGCCATGATCAGGGATGCATGCACTGTCCTGTCACCATTTGAGGAGGCCACGAGGATGGTGAGCAGTGACAGTGCATGCATCAGTGACACTGTCCCCCTTGTCTGCCTAATCTGTGACATGCCCACCAGGTGGAACTCAACGTTGGCCATGCTGCAGCGGCTGCAAACGCAGCAGAGGGCCATCAATGAGTACCTGTGCGACTATGGCACCAGGACAAGGTCAGGGGAGCTTGGTTTTTTTTCCCCACGCCAGTGGGCCATGATCAGGGATGCATGCACTGTCCTGTCACCATTTGAGGAGGCCACGAGGATGGTGAGCAGTGACAGCGTATGCATCAGTGACACTGTCCCCCTTGTCCACCTGTTGGAGCACAAGCTGCGTGGAATAATGGACAGGGCACTTGAGGCAGAACAGAGGCAGGAAGAGGAGGACTTCCTTAGCTCTCAAGGCCCCCTTTATCCAGACAGTGTTCCTGCGTGCCCGCCGATCACACAGGAAGAGGAGGAGGATTGTGTCAGTATGGAGGTGGAGCCTGGCACTCAGCATCAGCAGCAGTCTTTAAGGGATCATTTAGAGTCCCAGGAAACACATGGACTTGTACGTGGCTGGGAGGAGGTGGCTGCGGATCATGTCCTTAGTGACCCAGAGGACTCCGGACCGAATGCCTCAGCAAACCTACGCTGCATGGCCTCCCTGATCCTGCAAAGCCTGTGGAAGGATCCTCGTATTCATGGTATCAAGGAGAAGAACCAATACTGGCTGGCAACCCTCCTTGATCCACGTTACAAGGGTAAGGTTGCGGACCTTATCTTGCTGTCGCAGAGGGAGCAGAGGATGAAACATCTTCGGGAGGCCTTGCAGAAAGGTCTGTGCAACGCGTTTCCAGAGACTGGGAGGTTGCAAACTCCTGTTTCTGGACAACGTGTTGCTGAGGCTTCGGTCAGTCAAAGAAGGAGTGGTGGAGAAGGTGGCCGTCTGACCGATGCGTTCAGACAATTTTTTAGTCCGCAGCCCCAAGGTATGATCGGTTCCAGCAACCATCGCCAACGTCTGTTTTACATGGTGCAGGAATACCTAGGGGCAAGATCAGACTTGGACACCTTTCCCACCGAAAATCCTCTGGGTTACTGGGTCTTGAGGATGGATCACTGGTCAGAGCTTGCACAGTATGCAATTGAGCTACTGGCCTGTCCTGCATTCAGCGTTCTTTCGGAACGCACATTCAGTGCTGCTGGAGGCTTTGTAACCAATCACAGGGTGCGTCTGTCCACCGACTCGGTCGATCGACTGACCTTCATAAAAATGAATCAGTCTTGGATCACCACCAGATACCAAGCACCTGATGCTGATGTAACCGAATAATTTTTTTGGGAAATGTCAGATCCCTTCAAAGACTGCCTATGCTGATGCTAAGTGACTATCCTGAGTAATTATCCTCTTCCTCCTCAATGATCATTCTGATAGCTTGTAAGAACATTTTTGGTTCTGGGCGCCGCCACCAGTGCCTAAGGCCCAATTTTTCAGCCCCTGTTCAACAGGGGCGTGTAATTACAATTTTTGATACAATACTTTGCAGCAGGGCTCATTCCTGCATTCCAACTAGAGTATCTGTGAGGGGTTGCAGTGTTATGGCACCAGCACCAGTGCCTAAGGCCCAATTTTTCAGCCCCTGTTCAACAGGGGCATGTAATTACAATTCTTGATCTAATATTTCACAACAGGGCCCATTTCTGCGCCCACCAAGATTAACTGTGAGGACTTACAGTGTTGTGCCACCAGCACCACCACCACCACCAAAGGCCCAATTTTTCAGCCCCTGTTCAACAGGGGCATGTAATTAGAATTCTTGATCTAATATTTCACAGCAGGGCCCGTTCCAGCGCCCACCAAGAGTAACTGTGAGGACTTACAGTGTTGTGGCACCAGCACTACCATCACCAAAGGCCCAATTTTTCTGGCCCTGTTCAACAGGGGCATGTAATTACAATTCTTGATCTAATATTTCACAGCAGGGCCCTGTGAGGGCTTACAGTGTTGAGGCCACAACAACACCTAAGGCCCAAATTTCTGCTGAGTATATAGGGCAGGCTCCTACTTTCAAACATCCAACTTACATACAACTCCTACTTGCAAATGGAAGGAGACAACAGGAAGTGAGATGAAATCTACCCCATAGGAAGGAAAGTTCTCTCCTGTAAGAGTTAATATGGAAAAAACTTTTCTCCTTTCCACTGATGCTTTATCACCAATCCTTGTTTCACTAAAAACCCCAAATTTTCAAAAAACATTTGTCATTGGGACAAAAAGTGAGGTGAAATCTTCTGAAGAGGAGCACAGACAGCAAAACAAATGTCACAGGGGTGCTAACCATTCCCTATGTTTTCCAAAAAGCTTAAAAACTGATTTTTTGGCTGGAGCTACACTTTAAAAATGTACCAGTTCAAAATTACAAACAGATTCTACTTAACAACAAACCTACAGTCCCTGTCTTGTTTGCACCGCCTGTATACTGCTGTTCAGAGTATATAGGGCCTGGGGGCCCCACGCCTTTCCTTTTTTTAATTTGGGTGCAGGGTTCCCCTTAATATCCATACAGGACCCAAAGGGCCTGGTAATGGACTGGAGGGTACCCATGCCGTTTGTCTCACTGATTTTCATTCATATAACCGGGACCCGACATTACATTAAAGCCGCAAGCAGTTTTTAAATGACTTTTTTTCCTTTAAAAATGTCATTTTGTGCAGGGAAACACGCGCCACTTTACAGGCATACTATAGACACCCCCCAGGTACGATACTTAACCACTTGAGCCCCGGACCATTATGCTGCCTAAGGACCAGAGGTCTTTTTCCAATTTGGCACTGCGTCGCTTTAACTTTTAATTGCGCGATCATGCAATGCTGTACCCAAACGAAATTTGCGTCCTTTTCTTCCCACAAATAGAGCTTTCTTTTGATGGTATTTGATCACCTCTGCAGTTTTTATTTTTTGCGCTACAAACGGAAAAAGACCGAAAATTTTGAAAAAAAATGATATTTTCTACTTTTTGTTATAAAAAAAATCCAATAAACTCAATTTTAGTCATACATTTAGGCCAAAATGTATTCGGCCACATGTCTTTGGTAAAAAAAATGTCAATAAGCGTATATTTATTGGTTTGCGCAAAAGTTATAGCGTCTACAAACTAGGGTACATTTTCTGGAATTTACACAGCTTTTAGTTTATGACTGCCTATGTCATTTCTTGAGGTGCTAAAATGGCAGGGCAGTACAAAACCCCCACAAATGACCCCATTTTGGAAAGTAGACACCCCAAGGAAATTGCTGATAGGCATATTGAACCCATTGAATATTTATTTTTTTTGTCCCAAGTGATTGAATAATGACAAAAAAAAAAAAAAAATATTTACAAAAAGTTGTCACTAAATGATATATTGCTCACACAGGCCATGGGCCTATGTGGAATTGCACCCCAAAATACATTCAGCTGCTTCTCCTGAGTAAGGGGATACCACATGTGTGGGACTTTTTGGGAGCCTAGGCGCGTACGGGACCCCGAAAACCAATCACCGCCTTCAGGATTTCTAAGGGTGTAAATTTTTGATTTCACTCTTCACTGCCTATCACAGTTTCGGAGGCCATAAAATGCCCAGGTGGCACAAACCCCCCCCAAATGACCCCATTTTGGAAAGTAGACACCCCAAGCTATTTGCTGAGAGGCATATTGAGTCCATGGAATATTTTATATTTTGACACAAGTTGCGGGAATGTGACACTTTTTTTTTTTTTTTTTGCACAAAGTTGTCACTAAATGATATATTGCTCACACAGGCCATGGGCATATGTGGAATTGCACCCCAAAATACATTTAGCTGCTTCTCCTGAGTACGGGGATACCACATGTGTGGGACTTTTTGGGAGCCTAGCCGCGTACGGGGCCCCGAAAACCAATCACCGCCTTCAGGATTTCTAAGGGCGTGAATTTTTGATTTTACTCTTCACTGCCTATCACCGTTTCGGAGGCCATGGAATGCCCAGGTGGCACAAAACCCCCCCAAATGACCCCATTTTGGAAAGTAGACACCCCAAGCTATTTGCTGAGAGGCATGGTGAGTATTTTGCAGCTCTCATTTGTTTTTGAAAATGAAGAAAGACAAGAAAAAACATTTTTTTTTTTCTTTTTTCAAATTTCAAAACTTTGTGACAAAAAGTGAGGTCTGCAAAATACTCACTATACCTCTCAGCAAATAGCTTTGGGTGTCTACTTTCCAAAATGGGGTCATTTGGGGGGGTTTTGTGCCACCTGGGCTTTCCATGGCCTCCGAAACTGTGATAGGCAGTGAAGAGTGAAATCAAAAATTCACGCCCTTAGAAAGCCCGAAGGCGGTGCTTGGTTTTCGGGGTCCCGTACGCGGCTAGGCTCCCAAAAAGTCTCACACATGTGGTATCCCCGTACTCAGGAGAAGCAGCAGAATGTATTTTGGGGTGTAATTTCACATATTCCCATGGCATGTTTGAGCAATATATCATTTAGTGACAACTTTGTGCAAAAAAAAAAAAAAAAATTTGTCTCTTTCCCGCAACTTGTGTCGCAATATAAAATATTCCATGGACTCGACATGCCTCTCAGCAAATAGCTTGGGGTGTCTACTTTCCAAAATGGGGTCATTTGGGGGGGTTTTGAACTGTCCTGGCATTTTATGCACAACATTTAGAAGCGTATGTCACACATCACCCACTCTTCTAACCACTTGAAGACAAAGCCCTTTCTGACACTTATTGTTTACATGAAAAAGTTTTTTTTTTTTGCAAGAAAATAACTTTGAACCCCCGAACATTATATATTTTTTTAAAGCAAATGCCCTACAGATTAAAATGGTGGGTGTTTCATTTTTTTTTTTCGCACAGTATTTGCGCAGCGATTTTTCAAACGCATTTTTTGGGGAAAAAACACACTTTTTTAAATTTTAATGCACTAAAACACACTATATTGCCCAAATGTTTCATGAAATAAAAAAGATGATCTTAGGCCGAGTACATGGATACCAAACATGACATGCTTTACAATTGCGCACAAACGTGCAGTGGCAACAAAATAAATATATTTTTAAAAGCCTTTAAAAGCCTTTACAGGTTACCACTTTAGATTTACAGAGGAGGTCTACTGCTAAAATTACTGCCCTCGATCTGACCTTCGCGGTGATACCTCACATGCATGGTGCAATTGCTGTTTACGTTTGACGACAGACCGCCGCTTGCGTTCGCCTTAGCGCAAGAGCAGGGGGCGACAGGGGTGCTTTTTTTTTTTTTTTTTTTTTTTTTTTCTTTATTATTTTTTTGCTTTTTTATCTTCTTTTTAAACTGTTCCTTTCATTTTTTTTTTTTTTTTTTATCATTTTTATTGTTATCTCGGGGAATGTAAATATCCCCTATGATAGCAATAGGTAGTGACAGGTACTCTTTTTTGAAAAAATTGGGGTCTATTAGACCCTAGATCTCTCCTCTGCCCTCAAAGCATCTGACCACACCAAGATCGGTGTGATAAAATGCTTCCCCAATTTCCCAATGGCGCTATTTACATCTGGCGAAATCTAAGTCATAAAATGCTTGTAGCTTCCGGTTTCTTAGGCCATAGAGATGTTTGGAGCCACTCTGGTCTCTGATCAGCTCTATGGTCAGCTGGCTGAATCACCGGCTGCATTCTCAGGTTCCCTGTTGAGACAGGAGAGCCAGAGAAAAACACGGAAGACGGTGGGGGGGGGGGGGCATTCCCTCCCACGGCTTGTAAAGGCAGTCTAGAGGCTAATTAGCCGCTAGGATTGCTTTTACATGAAAGCCGACCGCTGGCTGAAAAGAATGATACCAAGATGATACCTAAACCTGCAGGCATCATTCTGGTATAACCACTCAAAGTCGTGAATGGCGTACCTGAAGACAAAAAAATGGTTAACAATAAAGCACAGTAAACGGTAAAGTATAAATAATTACATACCTGAAAAACAAACATGATAAAACATAATAACAATAAAACATTGCAGAATAGAATACAGTAAAAAAGAGCAGAACAATAGAGAGAGAGAATAGAGAGAGAGAACAATAAAACGACAACAATTTTTTTTTTATTTTATATATATTTTTTTTTTTACACTTTTTTTGTAACTAACTTTTATAACGGTAACCGGTTCCAGGTTCGGGTCTCTCAAAATGCGATGGCATCTTGGGAGACCCTGTGAAAGTGTGCCTAGTCTGTGCAATGCTCTACCCTACGCTAATACTCAACTAGTGAATGGTAGCGTTCAAAACATTCACCAATGCAAAGACCAGGATTGTCAGGACAGGAGGGACAATAATAGCGGGTGTCACGCCTATATCCGCGCTTGCTGCAGACACGACATCTTTTTTGGGGGGGTTCGTTGGGTAGGGGTACTCGGGAGGACATAAAGAAAATGCCTCTCATGCAGCCGACTGCATTTGGTTGGGGATGTGAATGGGGGAAGTACGGGCGCTGCAGAAGTGGTGGGTTCCCAATTAGGATTGGCGAATGCAGCAGGAAGGGCACTATGGGCACGACGGGCCTGTGTTTGTCTTCTTGGTGGCAGCGGGACACTACTTGTGCTTGCCACCTCACCAGCTTGAACTGCACTTATGGGACTCGCCACGTCACCAAGTGTTACTGCAGTGCTGGTTTGACTACGACCGGGGTGTACTAGGCCGCTGGTGCTTGCCAGTTCACCAAAACGCTACAAAAAAAACTGTTAGCGATCGCAGGGATCAGGCCTGACTCTGCGAACGCTGCAGTTATGCATTTAGTGTTTTGTAAGTGATAGTGATCGATCGATACTGCACTTGGGTGGGCTGGGCTGGGCTGGGCTGGGCGGAGGGGCAAAACGCAGGTGCTAGCAGGTATCTGGGCTGATTCCGCTAACACTGCGTTTTTGGGAACCCTAAACTGCTGGAGACGCTAGTATAGATCTGATCGGATCAGATATTGATCCGATCAGATACTATACCACTAAGGGAGGTGTATGGTGTGTGCGTGGGTGTTAGCGGTACTGGCGCTAACCTGACGCTGCCTGGGGCTGGTGCTTGCTAGTTCACCAAAACGCTACCAAAAAAACTGTTAGCGATCGCAGGGATCAGGCCTGACTCTGCGAACGCTGCAGTTATGCATTTAGTGTTTTGTAAGTGACAGTGATCGATCGATACTGCACTTGGGTGGGCTGGGCCGGGCCAGGCGGAGGGGCAAAACGCAGGTGCTAGCAGGTATCTGGGCTGATCCCGCTAACACTGCGTTTTTGGGAACCCTAAACTGCTGGGGACGCCAGTATAGATCTGATCGGATCAGATATTGATCCGTTCAGATACTATACCACTAAGGGAGGTGTACAGTGCGTGCGTGGGTGTTAGCGGTACTGGCGCTAACCTGACGCTGCCTGGGGCTGGTGCTTGCCAGTTCACCAAAATGCTACCAAAAAAACTGTTAGCGATCGCAGGGATCAGGCCTGACTCTGCGAACGCTGCAGTTATGCGTTTAGTACCTTGTAAGTGACAGTGATCGATCGATACTGCACTTGGGTGGGCTGGGCGGAGGGGCAAAACGCAGGTGCTAGCAGGTATCTGGGCTGATCCCGCTAACACTGCGTTTTTGGGAACCCTAAACTGCTGGGGACGCTAGTATAGATCTGATCGGATCAGATATTGATCCGTTCAGATACTATACCACTAAGGGAGGCGCATGCTGCGTGCGTGGGTGTTAGCGGTACTGGCGCTAATCTGACGCTGCCTGGGGCGACGCATATCACCGCCGGGCGATCGGGGGGCTAAACCTTTATTCGGTAATAAACGGCGGGTGCCCTGACACTATAAAAAATAAACGAACTAACCAGCGTCACCCGTAACGGTTATACGGTGATCAGTGGTGAAAGGGTTAACTAGGGGGCAATCAAGGGGTTAAAACATTTATTAGATAGTATATGGGGGTCCCTGTCGCTATAAAATGCTGACGGCGAACCTAAATATTTACCTCACTAACTAGCGTCACCAGCGACACTAATACAGCGATCAGAAAAATGATCGCTTAGCAACACTGGTGACAGGGGGTGATCAAGGGGTTAAAACTTTATTAGGGGGGGTTAGGGGGGTATCCTAGACCTAAAGGGGGGTAATACTCACTGTTCCAACACTGTAACTGTCACAAACTGACACATGCAGTAATCAGAAAAAAAAAACAAAAAAAACAAAAAACTGCTGGTGTCAGTTTGTGACAGGGAGGGGGGGGTGATTGGGGGGGGATCGGGGGGCGATCGGGGGGGGGATCGGGGTGTTTTGTATGCCTGGCATGTTCTACTGTGTTGTGTAGTGTTGGTGCACTCACATTGATGTCTTCTCTCCTCGGCGCTGCAACGGAATACCGAGCCGAGGAGAGATGACATCATTTCCTTTGCTGCTGTTTAGCATACAGCAGCAAAGGAAGTGATCTGATTGGCCGGCAGCGATCGCGAGGGGGGGGCCACGAACGGATGGCCTCCCCCTCATCTCCGATCGCCGGGGGACCAAACGGGACCGCCTCGGGCGGCGGGGGGGGGTCCGATCTATGGCTCAGATCTGTAAGGCTGCAACTTGGTCTTCAGTACATAAATTCACCAAGTTTTATCAGGTGGATGTAAGAAGGCATGAGGATATCGCCTTTGGGCGCAGTGTGCTGCAGGCAGCAGTATAGGTCCTAAAGTCTGGGGGTGCCCTACGGGTTGTGTCTCCCTCCCCTCAAATAGCATTGCTATGGGATGTCCCATATAGGGATGAGCCGAACACCCCCCCGGTTCTGTTTGCACCAGAACCTGCAAACGGACCGAAAATTCGCACGAACGTTAGAACCCCATTGACGTCTATGGGACTCGAACGTTTGAAATCAAAAGTGCTCATTTTAAAGGCTAATTTTCATGGTATTGTCCTAAAAAGGGTTTGGGGACCCGGGTCCTGCCCCAGGGGACATGTATCAATGCAAAAAAAACTTTTAAAAATGGCCGTTTTTTCAGGAGCAGTGATTTTAAAGTAAAAAAAAAAAAAAGTGAAATATTCCTTTAACCACTTAAGGACCGCCTCACGCCGATTTACGTCGGCAAGGCGGCACGGGCAGGCAAAATCACGTACATGTACGTGATTTGCCTCCTGCGGGTGGGGGGTCCGATCGGACCCCCCCCCGCCGCCCGAGGCGGTCCCGTTTGGTCCCCCGGCGATCGGAGATGAGGGGGAGGCCATCCGTTCGTGGCCCCCCCCTCGCGATCGCCGCCGGCCAATCAGATCACTTCCTTTGCTGCTGTATGCTAAACAGCAGCAAAGGAAATGATGTCATCTCTCCTCGGCTCGGTATTCCGTTGCAGCGCCGAGGAGAGATGACATCATTTCCTTTGCTGCTGTTTAGCATACAGCAGCAAAGGAAGTGATCTGATTGGCCGGCGGCGATCGCGAGGGGGGGGCCACGAACGGATGGCCTCCCCCTCATCTCCGATCGCCGGGGGACCAAACGGGACCGCCTCGGGCGGCGGGGGGGGGTCCGATCTGACCCCCCACCCGCAGGAGGCAAATCACGTACATGTACGTGATTTTGCCTGCCCGTGCCGCCTTGCCGACGTAAATCGGCGTGAGGCGGTCCTTAAGTGGTTAAAGGAATATTTCACTTTTTTTTTTTTTTTACTTTAAAATCACTGCTCCTGAAAAAACGGCCATTTTTAAAAGTTTTTTTTGCATTGATACATGTCCCCTGGGGCAGGACCCGGGTCCCCAAACCCTTTTTAGGACAATACCATGAAAATTAGCCTTTAAAATGAGCACTTTTGATTTCAAACGTTCGAGTCCCATAGACGTCAATGGGGTTCTAACGTTCGTGCGAATTTTCGGTCCGTTTGCAGGTTCTGGTGCAAACAGAACCGGGGGGGTGTTCGGCTCATCCCTATATGGGACATCCCATAGCAATGCTATTTGAGGGGAGGGAGACACAACCCGTAGGGCACCCCCAGACTTTAGGACCTATACTGCTGCCTGCAGCACACTGCGCCCAAAGGCGATATCCTCATGCCTTCTTACATCCACCTGATAAAACTTGGTGAATTTATGTACTGAAGACCAAGTTGCAGCCTTACAGATCTGAGCCATAGAGGCCTGGTGACGCACTGCCCAAGAAGCACTAACCGCTCTGGTCAAGTGCGCTTTGACTTGAAAAGGTGGAATCTTCCCCCTAAATCAAAAGCCAGAATTATAACTTGCCGAATCCACTTAGCGACAGTGGATTTCGACGCTGCCTGTCCTTTCTTAGGACCTTCTGGCAGTATAAATAAGACATCAGTCTTCCGGATCTGAGCAGTCGTCTTTAAACAGACTTTGACCGCTCTCACCGCATCAAGACAATGAAGTGACTTCTCTTCCCTAGAACATGGTTTTGGAAAAAATGATGACAGAACAATATCTTGGTTCAGGTGTAAACCTGAGACCACTTTAGGCAGAAAACTTGGACGCGGACTCAACACGACCCTGTCCTCATGAATAATCAAATATGGCTCTTTACAAGAAAGAGCAGCCAATTCCGAAACCCTCCTTTGCTGAGGATATAGCAACCAAGAACACTAACTTCCTTGTCAGAAGAACTAAGGGAGTATGCTGTATCGGTTCAAATGGCTGTTTTTGTAACACTGACAAAACTAAGTTCAAGTCCCAAGGGTTCAAAGGAGGTCTGACTGGCGGATTAAGCTGCATCACCCCTTGCATAAAAACCCCAACCAAAGAATGTGAAGCAAGCGGTCTTTGAAATAAGACCGATAAAGCTGAGACTTGGCCCTTGATAGTACTCAAGGCCAGCTTCATCTCTACCCCTATTTGTAGAAAGGCAAGAATTCTGCCTATGTTGTACTTCCAAGGGTGCCAACCCTTGGACTCACACCAGTAAACATAAGCCCTCCAGACTCTATAATATATAGTTCTGGAAGCTGGCTTCCTTGCATTAAAGCTTCTTCAGAATGTGGATTTCAATAGCCAAGCCGTTAAATTTAGAGTTAAGGTAGGATGGAATATCGGCCCCTGTGAGAGTAGGTCTGGCCGTAGTGGAAGGGACCATAGATCCTCCACCACCACCATTTTTACGATTTCCGCATACCAGGACCTTCTGGGCCATGCTGGGGCTAGCAGAATTACCAGCTTTTCTTTCCAGCTTGATCCTGCAAAGAAGCCGTGGCAGCAACTGAATTGGGGGGAATGCATAAATCAGTGAGAACTCATCCCACGGGGTCACCAACGCATCTGTTCCGCATGCGAGTTGATCCCTTGTTCTGGGCACAAAGTTGACCAACTTCATGTTGAATCTGGACACCAGAAGATCTATGTCCGGAGTCCTCCATCTGTGGCAAACAGCCCGAAAAATGTCGAGGTGAAGGGACCATTCCCAGGGGAGCAACTGCTGGCGGCTCAAGAAGTCCGCCTGCCAATTTTCTACACCCGGAATGAAAACTGCTGATAGGCACGGAACATTCCTTTCTGCCCAAGTTGGAATATGGTTCACCTCCCTCTGTGCTGCAAGACACTAGGTGCCTCCTTGGTGATTGATGTAAGCCACAGCTGTGGCATTGTCGAAATGGATCCTGACAGGACAACCCCGTAACCTGAATGTTCAGGCCTTTAGAGCCAGACCCACTGTCCGAAACTCTAGGATGTTGATGGGCATGGACTTTTCGGTTCTTGACCACTGTCCCTGGACAGTTGTCTTTTCTAGCACTGCTCCCCAACCAAAAAGGCTGGCATCTGTCCTTACTACCTTCCAGATAACTGGTCTGAAGGATTTTCCTTTCAGCAGATTCTGGGTTACCAACCACCAACTGAGGCTTGGGGACAGCTGCATTGGCAAGTCTAAAGTTTGAACAGTTTTGTTCCAAGCAGACAGGATACCGTTTTGCAACAGTCTCGAATGGAACTGGGCATAGGGAACCGCTTCAAATGAAGCCACCATCTTTCCTAACAACCTCATGCAAAGAGGAATACAGAGATCTCCTTTCGACCTGACCATCTGCACCAGCTCTCTTATGGAGCTGATCTTTGCCTGAGGCAAGAACACTTTTTTTCTGGGCTGCATCTATGATCAGACCCAAGTACTCCAGCCTTTTTAGCAGTTTTAAGGAAGATTTCTCTAGGTTGAGAATCCAACCCAGATTTTCCAGGTATTTGGTTGTAATGCGCACGCTTTGCTCCAAACGAGCCACCGACTGGTCTATTAGCAATAGATCGTCTAGGTACGCCAAGACTGTTATGCCCTGTGCCCTTAACCTGGCTAGAGGTAGAGCCAGAACTTTTATAAACACCAGGGGTGCTTTAGCTTGCCCGAAGGGCAAGAACACAAACTGAAAATGATGCTGTTCTACCTCGAACTGCAGAAACCTTTGGTGAGCGGGAAATATAGGGACATGCAGATATGCATCCCTGATGTAGATAGATGCCAGAAGTTCTCCTCTTTGTAGGGTAGAAACCACTGACCTGATCATCTCCATGAGAAAGGAGCGGATCTTAAGGAACTGATTTAGATTCTTTAGATCTAGAATGGGTCAGACATCTCCATTAGGTATTGGTACTGTGAAGAGGTTTGAATAAAACCCCAAACCTTGCTCTTCTGTGGGGATTTGTATGATCACCCCCTGAGCCAGTAATCGGTCTAGTGCCCGCCTCAGAATTCGCCTTTTCCCTGGATCTCTGGGAACATTTGACCTCAGAAAACGAGACGGTGGAAACTCACGAAATTCTAGTTTGTACCCTAGAGTTACCGTGGAGATGACCCATCTGTCCTGAATTTCCTCTTGCCAGACTTCTGAGAACTGCAGAAGTCTTCCCCCCACTCTGGCGAGCGTGGGCGCCCCTTCATAATTAGGCTTTAGAATTCTGTTTTGCAGATATCCAGCCCCAGGACTTCTTTTGTGCCTAGGAGTGACCCTGAGGCTTTCCTCTAAACTCTGATGGCGGAGGCCGTCGCCACTGCCTAGAGGCGGATGCCCCTGGCGCAGGAGAAAGAGTCCGCTTAAATGAAGGGCGTTTATTCCTTCTCTTAACTGGCAAAAAGGTACTTTTCCCACTTGAAATCGTTTGGATGTATTTGTCCAAATCATCCCCAAATAGCCAATCCCCATGACAAGGAAAACCAGTCAGGAGCTTTTTGCATGGTGTTTCGGCTGACCAAATTTGTAACCACAGGTTTCTACACATGTGTACTAGCACAAGCGCAAGGCGGGACACCTGGTGAATAGAATCTTTAATGGTGTCTATGGCAAAACATAATGCTCTTGGTAGTTCAGCCAAATCCCGGGTAGGGGATTAAGGGCCTATCTAAACTGATCCTTTAGGGATTGACAGATGCTTATTACAGCGACTGCAGGCTGAGTAACCGCACCTGCTAAAGAAAAAGAGGATTTTAACAGGAATTCCAACCTTTTATCTGTTGGATCCTTAAGCGTTTGTGCATTGTCTACTGGACAAGTTAGACTTTTATTCACACTGGAAATAGTAGTGTCAAATGCTGGTACATTCCATTTTTTGGTGAATTTCTCCTCCATGGCATAGAGAACTGAGAATCTCTTTGGAGGGAGAAAATGCTTATCCGGGTGATCCCATTCAGCATAAATAAGCTGCTCTAGTAATGCATGGACAGGAAATGCATGCAAAGGCTGGGAAGGTTTTAAGGAACCAAAAGAAGAAACCGAACTTTCAGCTGACTCCGTTAGGGGTAGCTTGAAAGTGGAACGAACCATTTCCGTAAGGGACTGTACCAGCAATTTCTCAGATTGGGAGGCTGAAAAGGGTTTATCCACCGTTGCTTCATCTGCAGAGGAGTAGGACTAAGCAGACTAAGGACATGGATTACTAGAACCATGTCCTGTGGTCTGATGAGACCAAGATAAACTTATTTGGTTCAGCTGGTGTCAAGTGTGTATTGGGGCAACCAGGTGAGGAGTACAAAGACAAGTGTGTCTTGCCTACAGTCAAGCATGGTGGTGGGAGGGTCATGGTCTGGGGCTGCATAAGTGGTGCCAGCACTGGGGAGCTACAGTTCCTGAGGGAACCATGAATGCCAACATGTACTGTGACATACTGAAGCAGAGCATGATCCCCTTCCTTCGGTCACTGGGCTGCAGGGCAGTATTCCAACATAATAACGACCCCAAACACACCTCCAAGATGACCACTGTCTTGCTAAAGAAGCCGAGGCAGTGGCGGAATTACCGGGGTCGCAACAGTCGCACTTGCGACGGGGCCCTGCATTCCGCCACTGTGGGGGGGCCCAGCGGGGTTGCTCTTCACAGGGCTCTGAGCGGAGATCATGTCTCTCATCTAACAGCAGCACAGAGACACCGGCATTGTTTGTTTTATTTCCATCTCCGTGTGTCCTCTCTCGCACGGGATGACAGAGGACACACAGCTGATCTTCTCCCCCCTCCCCTCTTCTGTGTGCTCCGTGGGAAATGTGAGCTCCTTAGCTTCACACTTGACTGCACACGGAGCACACAGGATAGGGGAGGGGGGAGAAGATCAGCTGTGTGTCCTCTGTCATCCCGTGCGAGAGAGGACACATGGAGAGAAAAATAAAACAAACAATGCCGGTTTCTCTGTGCTGCTGTTAGATGAGAGACACGCAGGCGTTGCAGGGGGGGGGCGGGCCGCACCGGGTGACACCCGCCAGAGGGGTGACACCTGTGGGCAGCGGCACCGCACGCCGCACAATCCTCACCCCTACACAGCGCTGCGCACAGCGGAGCGGACCGAAGCCGCCTCCCCCTCCTCTCTCTACGGAGGGGGAGGAGGAGGAGTTTGAGGGACACATGCCGCTGTGCCTATCCTGTGCTGTTCTGAGGTCTGTAAAGTTTTTATTCAAATAAACATGTGCTGGGGGGAACGCTATGGGAGGGGGGTCTGCATTGATGGGGTGGGGGTCTGCACTGAGGGGGGTCTGCATTGATGGGGTGGGGGTCTGCACTGAGGGGGGTCTGCATTATTGGAGGGAGGGGTTCTGCACTGAGTGGGGTCTGCATTGATGGGGGGGTCTGCACTGAGGGGGGTGTGCAATGAGGGGGGTACGCATTGATGGGGGGGTCTGCACTGATGGAGGGGGGATGGTCTGCATTGTGGGGGGGCTGCACTGATAGAGGGGGGGTCTGTACTGAGGGGGGTGTGAACTGATGGAGGGGGGATCTGCAATGAGGGAGGGGAGGTCTGCACTGATGGAGGGGGGTCTGTACTGAGGGGGGTGTGAACTGATGGAGGGGGGTGGTCTGCAATGAGGGGGGTCTGCATTGATGGGGTGGTCTGCATTGTGGGGGGGCCTGCACTGATGGAGGGGGGGGTGCGAACTGATGGAGGGGGGTCTGCAATGAGGGAGGGGAGGTCTGCACTGATGGAGGGGGGTCTACACTGGGGTCTATAGTGATAGAGGGGGGGGTCTATACTGATAGATGAGGGTCTGCACTGAGGGGGGTCTATACTGATAGATGGGGGTCTGCACTAAGGGGGTCTACACTGATAGATGGGGGTCTATGCTGATAGAGGGGGGCTATACTGATAGATGGGGGGACTGCAATGAGGGGGGCTATACTGATGGATGGGATCTGTACTTAGTGAGGAGGATCTATACTGTGAGAGGGGGGTCTGTACTTAGTGGGGGGTCTATACTGAGAGAGGGTCTGCAGTTAGTGGAGGGGGGTCTGTACTGAGGGGGAGCTATAGTTGGTAGAGGGGGGGTGACACCAATTTTTTCCTCACCGGGTGACACCAACCCTAGTGATGCCACTGGAGAGACACACTCTCCGCTCAGAGCCGTGCTGTCCTGAGAAGACAGAGGACACTGATGGGCACTGATGGACACCGATAGAGGACTCTGATGGGCACTGATAGAGGGCACTGATGGACACTGATAGAGGGCACTGATGGACACTGATAGAGGACTCTGATGGGCACTGATAGAGGACTCTGATGGACACTGATAGAGGACTCTGAAGGGCACTGATAAGATTTACTGATAAGCACTGAAGGGGAGGCACTGATAGGGGACATCGATGGGAGGCACTGATAGGGGACACCGATGGGAGGCGCTAATAGGATTTACTGATGGGAACTGAAGGGAGGCACTGATAGGGGGCACTGAGAAGGCACTAGGGGGCACTAATAGGGGGCACTGATGGGAGGCACTGGTGGGCAGTGATAGGAAGCACTGATGGGGGGGCACTGAGAAGGCACTAGGGGCACTGATAGGGGGCACCGATGGGAGGCACTGACAGGATTTACTGATGAGCACTGATAGGGGGCACAGATGGGAGGCACCACTGGGATTTACTGATGAGCGCTGAAGGGAGGCACTGATCGGGGGCACTGAGAAGGCACTAGGGGGCACTGATGGGGGGCACTAAGAAGGCACTGATAGGGGCACTGATAGGAGGCACTGATGAGCACTGAAGGGGGGCACTGATAGGGGGCACTGATAGGCTGCACTGATAGGAGGCATTGATGGGCATTGATGAGCACTGATAGGCAGAACTCATAGGCTGCACGGATGGGCACTGAGGAACACTGATAGGCAGAACTAAGGCAGTATTGATGGGCACTGATGGGCACTATTGAAGAGTACCGATAGGTGGCACAGATGGATGCTGCAATAATGAGTACTGATAGGTGGTGCTGATAGGCAGATTTGATGGGCACTAATAGGCAGCATTAATGAGCACTGATAGGTAACACTTGCAGGCGGCATTGATGGGCACTGATAGGCGGCATTGATGGGCACTGATACATGGCACTGATGATTGGGGCACTGATTATCAGTGTAAACAATTTACAGACATTCTTGACAGTTAATGGCAGTCCTTTCCTCACACAGACACAGCGTGGGAGGGAAGGGCTGCGGATAACCAGCAAGTCTGTTTACATGTGATCAACTGACATCACATGGTAAAGGGCCACTGTGATTGCGCTGGATGCACGTCCCAGGGGGCATGCGGGAAACACGGTTTTGGGAGGATGTCCATGGATACCCTCCCAAAATTGGAAGCCTAGAGCTCGGATGGAAGGGGGGGCCCATCATTGTTTCTTGCACCGAGGCCCTGGAGGTACGCCTTTGAGCCGAGGGTAAAGGTGATGGACTGGCCAAGCATGTCTCCAGACCTAAACCCTATTGAGCATCTGTGGGGCATCCTCAAACGCAAGGTGGAGGAGCACAAGGCCTCTAACATTCACCAACTCCATGATGTCATCATGGAGGAGTTGGAGAGGACTCCAGTGGCAACCTGTGAAGCTCTGGTGAACTCCATGCCCAAGAGGGTTAAGGCAGTGCTGGAAAATAATGGTGGCCACACAAAATATTGACACTTTGGGCCCTATTTGGACATTTTCACTTAGGGGTGTACTCACTTTGTTGCCAGCGGTTTAGACATTAATGGCTGTGTGTTGAGTTATTTTGAGGGGACAGCAAATTTACACTGTTATACAAGCTGTACACTCACTACTTTACATTGTAGCAAAGTGTAATTTCTTCAGTATTGTCACATGAAAAGATATAATAAAATATTTTCAAAAATGTGAGGGGTGTACTCTCGTTCTGGGCGGGCGTCATGCGACGCCCGTCCAATTAAACAGGGAAAGCGCGAGATCGTGTGCGCGCATCCCTGTTCCTTCGGTAGCAGCGTGTCACGGAGACACCGCTCGCCACTGAGGGGGTGAACAGCCATTGGGCATGGCTGTTTACCACGTTATTGGCCCGTAATGAAGTCACGGCATCTCCTCACAGGAGACATCTACACATGTAATCAGGGCACTGATCATCAGTGCCCTGATTACAATAGCGACACCAGTGCCACAAATCAGTGCCAGCGATGAGTGCCCACCAGTGCCAGCAATCAGTGCCCACCACTGCCAGCAATCAGTGCCCACCACTGCCCACAAGTGCCACCAATCAGTGCCCATTAGTGATGTCAGTCCGTGCTGACTATTAGTCCCGCCTATCAGTGCTGCCCATCAATGCCCATCACTGCTGTCCATCAATGCCCATCAGTGTCGCCCATCAGTGCCACCCATCAATGCCCATCAGTACTGCCTATCAGTGCCCACCAGTGCCGCCTATCAGTGCCCACCAGTGCCACCTAAAACTGCCCAACAATGCCGCCTATCAGTGCCACATATTAGTGCCACCTAATTAGTGCCCATAAGTGCCACCTCATCAGTGCCCATAAGTGCCACTTCATCAGTGCCCACCAGTTCAGCCTATCCGTGCCCATCAGTGCCGTCTTATCAGTGAACGAGAAAAATTACTTGATTACAAAATTTACTGACAGAAACTAAAGTTTTTTACATTTTTTGGTCTCTTTCTTTTTTTTTAGTAAAAAATAAAAAACACAGCAGTGATTAACCACTTCCCGCCCGGCCGTCATTTTGCTATAGGCCGGGCAGGAAGTGGTTAATCACTGGTGGTTCAGTTATCCTGACTGGGTGTCATATGACGTCCATCAGGATAACAGCCCCCGCTCGCCCGTGGGGGCGTGCATCGCGGCATTTGGTGGTGCGGTGTCAGTCTGACACACCGCTACACGTGATTAGCCGTGTCCAATCAACAGGAAAAGCCGTTGATCGGCTTTTCCTCACTCGTGTCTCACAGACACGAGTAGAGGAGAGCCGATCGGCGGCTCTCTTGACAGGGGGGGTCTGCGCTGATTGTTTATCAGCGCAGCCCCCCCCTTGGATGCCCACACTAGAACACCAGGGAAGCCGCCAGGACCACCAGGGAATGGGGCAACATGTGGATGGCCAGGTATGCACCCCATGGCCATCCACATGTGCAAATTATGCCCAATCTGTGCCAATCAGTGCCCACAAATGGGCACTGACTGGCACCATTATATAAGATGTAACATCAGTGATGCCCAGCAATGCCACCAATCAGTGTCATCAGTGCCACCCTTCAGTGTCCATCAGTGCCACCCTTCAGTGTCCATCAGTGCCACCTATCAGTGCCCATCCATGCCCACCTATCAGTGCCCATCTGTGCCCACCGATCAGTGCCACCCATAAGTACCCATCAGTGACACCCATAAGTACCCATCAGTGCTGCCTACGAGTGCCCATCAGTGCCACTTATCAGTGCCCATCATTGCCACCTATCAGTGCCGCCTATCAGTGCCCATCAGTGCCACCTCATTGGTGCCACCTCATCGATGCCCATCAGTGCTGCCTTATCAGTGCCCGTCAGTGCAGCCATATCAGTGCTCGTCATTAAAGAAGAAAACGTACTTATTTACATTTATTTAAATTTTTAACAGAAACAAAGAAAAACTTGTTTTTTTCAAAATGTTTGGTCTTTTTTTATTTGTTGCGCAAAAAATAAAAAAAGACCTAAGAGGTGATCAGATGTGATCAAATACCACCAAAAGAAAGCTCTATTTGTGGGAACAAAATGATAAAAAAATTGTTTGGGTACAGTGTTGTATGACCGCGCAATTCTCATTCAAATTGCGAAAGCACTGAAAGGTGAAAATTGGCCTGGGCAGAAAGGGGGTGCAAGTGCCCTCTAGGCAAGTGGTTAATGTAACTGCTTTGGAAAACTGTTAAACTGGTGGGTTTAGTTATGCTTTAATCCCGAGAACTGGCAGATCATATAATCACTGATTACTCAGCTCCCAGTCTGCTAGAAGCAGAGAACAGTACTTTTTAGGCTGGCCATAGATGGATCAATATTTTTTTGATCTGCCAGCAGTAGCTGACTGATAGTAGCCTTTATTCATAAATGAATGCAGCGCAAAGCCGGGCTGTCAAACTGACAGCTCAATCCTAAAATACAGATTACACAGAGAGAACAGAACACAGCTCACAGTAAATTCAACAGGGAGAGTTGCCAGTGAAATCTGCAAGACTAAGCTATAAGTTAGACAGCTCAGACCTGCACATTGCAGAAGACAGTCAGATTCTGCAGAGGCAGAGGAGGCTTCTGTCCCAGCTGCACCCTCCATACATTCTCCTCCCTACAACTCTTCCAGCGCTCTCGCTCAGTGTGCTCCAGCGCTGCCTGTAAAAAATGTCTTCTGGGTGGAAGTGGAGCTGCCGGCCTGTGCTGGCCGGATGGGAGCTCATTGTCCTAGTTCCCGCTGGGAGGGATGCCAGTTGTGGGAGTTCATTCTGAGAGGGGTGGAGGGAGAATCCAGGTTGGCAATGTATCAACTTAGCAGTGCTGTATGTATTTAGTGACAGGCAGATGCGTGTGCTGAGGTAATTTGGCAGGGATTTGTAAGATGTCAGGGGGGACCTGTGTGCAGGGACTTGAGCATACCTCCCAACATCTTGAGATGGGAATGAGGGACACCTACTAACAAATGTATGTAAGCATAGGACACGCCCCCTGCCACACCCCCTTAAAGGAGAATTAACCAAAAAAAAAGGTTAATTAAATCCACAAGGACTTTTTTTTTACCACTACTATTCCTTTATATTGGCTTTTAAAATGTACAAATGCAGCAATTTAGAAATTGGATGAAAGGTTTAGCACTGGGAAACACTTTTTGAAAGATAAAAAGTGCATTTTATATACAACTACTCTGTTTCCCCGAAAATAAGACCTAGCGCGATTGTCGGTGATGGCTGCAATATAAGCCCTACCCCCCAAATAAGCCCTACTCTGTTTCCCCAAAAATAAGCACCACCCTGAAAATAAGACCTACAAGGACTTTAACTAGGGCTTATTTGGGGGGTTGGGCTTATATTGCAGACATCACCGACAATCACACTAGGTCTTATTTTCGGGGAAACAGGATATATAGATCAGACCAAGATGAGGGACAAATGAGGTGGAATGAGGGACAGAGGGACATTGCTCCAAATCAGGGACAGTTTGGAGCTATGACTTGAGGAAGGGGATTGAGATGGCAGGGAGGGGGTGAGGGCAGTGTCTACAGCAGGGACATGCAGCCTCACCTGCCATGAACATTAAAAAAAAAAATCGAGCTTCAAGGGTTGTAGCTCGGTGACCTGAGGTCACAGAGACCCAAAATTTGGGGGGTAGGTAGCCTAAATCCTACCCCACCACTGGGGCTCCTACAACCTATGGTTCCAGAGATACGGGGCTCCTTGCGCAGCCTGTCAGAAGCTGCATACAGAGCGGCCAGTTTAAATACAAGCTGGCACACTCTGTTTGCAGCAGACTGAGAGGATGAGCTCAGTGCCTCTCCTCACTTCTTGTCAAAGGCACTGAGCTCAATGAACAACTTGGAGTCCTGGACCAATGGTAAAGTACCATTAGCCCCAGCTGTCCAATAAAAATGCTGCAGTGGAGGCACGCCTCTCACTGCAGTGTCATAGAACGGGGCATATATCTAAAAGACAAATGCTCTCTTCCAGCCCAGCCCTCTTAACTACAAGGAAAAAACATGGGTTTATAGGTATAAGATTTACCCACAATCCCATGTTTTTCTCACACAGTTAGGAGGGAGAATAAGAATCTGCTGCTGTTAAAAAGGTACTGTTATAATCAAGCTAAATCATATATTACTATGCTATATGTTATAAGATAATAATTTATTTTGGCTAAGATCAAGTGTAGTATCTGTTCTTATCAGTTGCCAGGAGGTGGCGCTTGCTTCTGTCCCTGATCTACAGCAAGGTGGATTAGGGGTGGTGGTGGCTATGCAAAACCTCTTGGTTGTAAAGGCAACCTGGAGCGGTTAGAGATAGCTGAAAGGGAAGCCTCCTGATAGGGATGGAGAACCACTGGGTCTGGCAAGAGGGTAGAGTCCCTGGCCTTCTGGCCTGGATTGGTGTAGTCCTAGCTCCGGACAGTTATTCGAGAGATAACACCAGCTCCTCTTTGTGGGGGGGGGGGTGGTTAGTATCTCTTGAATGTAATTAGGTAGGAGGGACGGGAGCGACGGTTGAGTCTTCATGCAGGGCTCTCCCTAAGCTCCCAGAACTTCAGGCCTTCCTGTGTGGAGTGGGGGTTGCGCTGGTCTGAGTTGTTGGCCAAGGTTGTGACGAAAAGCCTGTGGTGAATGTGCCCCTGAAGTGGCAGATCAGGGGTGCCGTATAATCACTGTAAGTGAGGGTCACTTTGATTTATGGCACCATGGTCACTTCACCATATACACACTTTTTTTCACACCTGCCTCTAGGGCCGAGCTTTTTGGCTAGGACCAGGGGAAATTTTTATTCCTGGACGAAGGGTCGGCCATTGTATTGCACAATGGCCACTTTTCACTTCTCCCACTTCCTTCTCCCCCACTTTCTTTTTATTTATTCCCTTGTTTCTCACTTTTTTGTATTTTTTTGTTTGGTGTGTACACATTTTGTCACTGTGTGATGAGTAGGGTGCGGGTACATAGGACTTTTGGCTTGGTTCGCCCTCTTTCATGGAGTCTCCCTTCAGGGGAGTCCCACCGAGTACTTGGGTGGGTCTGTTTCAGCAGAACTTCCAGAGAAAGGGGATCTGTCTGGTTTTGGCCAGACAGACCCAAGTGAAGTACCTCAGTCCCCGTCTGGAGCCTAACGCCCCGGGGGATCAGGGTAAGTTCCTTCTTAGGGAGGACCGTGTAGTACCCGTTGCACGTTTTTGTGTATCACTCTTAATGTGTGTGCACTTTTTTTGGCACCGGGTGGAGTTTTTGGGTGTGTTTCACACGCCATAGGCTAAAATAAATAAATAAATAAATGAAAATGTATTATTTCTCTATTTACTGTGAAATTACTGGTTCGAAGTTATAACTTCAAACTTCAGTAATTTGCCCACTAAGCCACCTGCTTGAGTACAGTTTTTGAAAATATAGTAAATTACCTTAAAAACAATATATAATAAATTATTTATATATTACTTATGGTAATTAACCCCTTGCCACCCAGGCCAATTCTGACACTTCTCTCCTACATGTAATAATCATAAATTATTTGCTAGAAAATTACTCAGAACTCCCGAACATTATATATATATATATATATATATATATATATATATATATATATATTGTTTTAGCAGACACCCTAGGGAAAAAAATGGTGGTCGTTGCAACTTTTTATGTTACACGGTATTTGTGCAGCAATTTTTCAAACCCGTTTTTTTGGGAAAAAAACTGTTTCATGAATATAAATAAAAAACACTAAAGTTAACCCGATTTTTATTGTATAATGTGAAAGATGATGTTACGCCAAGTCAATAGATACTTAACGTGTCGTACTTTAAAACTGCGTAAACTTGCGGAATTGCACCAACCTTCGGTACTTAAAAAACTCCATAGGCGATATTTTAATTTTTTTTACAGATTACTAGAGATGAGTAATTTTACAGATTACTAGGGCCGAACACCCCCTGGTTGAACCTGAGAACCTGTGAACGGACCGAAAGTTCGCGCGAACTTTAGAAACCCATTAAAGTCTATGGGACTCGAACATTCAAAATCAAAAGTGCTAATTTTAAAGGCTAATATGCAAGTTATGGTCCTAAAAACTGTTTGGGGACCCAGGTCCTGCCCCAGGGGACATGTATCAATGCAAAAAAAAAAAGATTCGCTTTAATAATGTTTTTTCGGGAGCAGTGATTTTAATGATGCTTAAAGTGAAAAAAAAGTGAAATATTCCTTGAAATATCGTACCTGGGGGGTGTCTATAGTATGCCTGTAAAGTGGCGCATGTTTCCCGTGCTTCGAACAGTACCTGCACAAAATGACATTTGTAAAGGAATAAAAGTCATTTAAAACTGCTTGCGGCTTTAATGTAATGTTGTGTCCCGGCAATATGGATGAAAATCAGTGAGACAAATGTCATGGGTAGCCCCCCCCCCCCCCCCCCCAGTCCATTACCAGGCCCTTCGGGTCTTGTATGGATATTAAGGGGAACCCCGCACCCAAATTAAAAAAAGGAAAGGCGTGGGGCCCCCAGGCCCTATATACTCTGAAAAGCAGTATACTGGTGGTGCAAACAAGACAGGGACTGTAGGTTTGTTGTTAAGTAGAATCTGTTTGCAATTTTGAACTGGTACATTTTTAAAGTGTAGCTCCAGCCAAAAAATCAGTTTTTAAGCTTTTTGGAAAACATAGGGAAGGGTTGTCACCCCTGTAACATTTGTTTTGCTGTCTGTGCACCTCTTCAGAAGGATTTCACCTCACTTTCTGTCCCAATGACAAAAGTTTTTTGAAAATTTGGGGTTTTTAGTGAAACAAGGATTGGTGATAAACCATCAGTGAAAAGGAGACACGTTTTTTCCCATATTAACTCTTACAGGAAAGAATTTCCCTTCCTAGGGGTAGACTTCACCTCACTTCCTGTTGTCTTCTTCCGTTTGCAAGTAGGAGTCATTTGTAAGTTGGATGTTTGAAAGTAGGGGCCTGCCCTATATACTCTGCAGAAATTGGGGCCTTAGGTGTTGGTGTTGCCACAACACTGTAAGCCCTCACGGTTACTATTGGTGGGCGCAGGAACGGGCCCTGCTGTGAAATATTAGATCAAGAATTGTAATTACATGCCATTGTTGAACAGTGGTAGAAAAATTGGGCCTTTGGTGGTGGTGGTGGTGCTGGTGGTGCCACAACACTGTAAGTCCTCACAATTACTCTTGGTGGGCGCAGGAAGGGGCCCTGCTGTGAAATATTAGATCAAGAATTGTAATTACATGCCATTGTTGAACAGTGGTAGGAAAATTGGGCCTTTGGTGGTGGTGGTGGTGGTGCTGGTGCCACAACACTGTAAGTCCTCACAATTACTCTTGGTGGGCGCTGGAACGGGCCCTGCTGTGAAATATTATATCAAGAATTGTATTTACATGCACCTGTCGAACAGGGACAGAAAAATTGGGCCTTTGGTGGTGGTGGTGTTGCCACAACACTGTAAGCCTTCAATGTTACTCTTGGTGGGCGCAGGAATGGGCCCTGCTGTGAAATATTAGGGGCAGAAAAATTGGGCCTTAGGCACTAGTGCCACATCACTGCAACCCCTCACAGATGCTGTAGTTGAAGCGCAGGAATGAGCCCTGCTGCAAAGTATTGCATCAAAAATTGTAATTATATGCCCCTGTTAAACAGGGGCTGAAAAATTGGGCCTTGGGCACTGGTGCTGGTGCCACAACACTGCAACCCCTCACAGATACTCTAGTTGGAGCGCAGGAATAAGCCCTGCTGCAAGAATTGCATCAAAAATTGTAATTACACGCCCCTGTTAAACAGGGGCAGAAAAATTGGGCCTTAGCCACTGCTGCCACAACACTGCAACCCCTCACAGATGCTATAGTTGGAGCGCAGGAATGAGCCCTGCTGCAAAATATTGCAGCAAAAATTGTAATGATACACCCCTGTTAGACAGGGGCTGAAAAATTGGACCTTGGGCACTGGTGCTGGTGCCACAACACTGCAACCCCTCACAGATACTATAGTTGGAGTGCAGGAATGAGCCCTGCTGCAAAGTATTGCATCAAAAATTGTAATTACACACCCCTGTTAAACAGGGGCAGAAAAATTAGGCCATGGCCACTGGTGGCGGTGCCCAGAACTAAAAATGTTCTTACAAGCTATCAGCATTAAAATTGAGGAGGAAGAGGATTGTCACTCAGCATAACAGGATAGTCATCAGCATAGGCAGTCTTGAAGCGAGCTCACATTAAAAAAAAAAAATCAATCGGTTACATCAGCATCAGGTGCTTGGTAGCTGGTGATCCAAGGCTGATTCATTTTTATGAAAGTAAGCCGATCGATCGATTCGGTGGACAGGCTCACCCTGTGATCGGTTACAAAGCTTCCAGCAGCACTGAATGTGCATTCCGAAAGAACGCTGGATGCAGGACAGGCCAGTAGCTCAATCGCATACTGTGCAAGTTCTGGCCAGTGATCCATCCTCAAGACCCAGTATTCCAGAGGATTTTCGGTGATAAGGTGTCCAAGTCTGATCTTGCCCCTAGGCAATCCTGCACCATGTGAATCAGACGCTGGTGATGGTTGCTGGAACCGATCTGACCTTGGGGCTGCGGACTAAAAAATTGTCTGAACGCATCAGTCAGACAGCCACCTTCTCCACTGCTCCTTCTGTGACTGACCGAAGCCTCAGCAACACATTGTCCAGGAGGACCAGGAAATTGTAACCTCCCAGGCTCTGGAAACGCGTTGCACAAACCTTTCTGCAAGGCCTCCTGAAGATGTTTCATCCTCTGCTCCCTCTGCGATGGCAAGATAAGGTCTGCAACCTTACCCTTGTAATGTGGATCAAGGAGGGCTGCCAGCTAGTAATCATCCCTCCCCTTGATACCACGAATATGAGGATCCTTCCGCAGGCTTTGCAGGATCAGGGAGGCCATGCAGCATATGTTTGCTGAGGCATTTGGTCCAGAGTCCTCTGGGTCACTAAGGACGACATGATCCGCAGCCACCTCCTCCCAGCCACGTACAAGTCCATGGGTTTCTTCGGACTGTAAATGATCCCTTGAAGACTGTTGCTGATGGTGAGTTCCAGGCTCCACCTCCATGCTGACACAATCCTCCTCGTCCTCTTCCTGTGTGATCGTTGGGCACGCAGGAACACTGTCTGGATAAAGGGGGCCTTGAGAGGTAAGGAAGTCCTCCTCTTCCTCCCTCTGTTCTGACTCAAGTGCCCTGTCCATTATTCCACGCAGCGTGTGCTCCAACAGGTGGACAAGAGGGACAGTGTCACTGATGCATGCACTGTCATTGCTCACCATCCTCGTGGCCTCCTCAAATGGTGACAGGACAGTGCATGCATCCCTGATCATAGCCCTCTGGCGTGGGGAAAAAAAAACAAGCTCCCCTGACCCTGTCCTGGTACCATAGTGGCAAAGTAATAAAGCATCTAAAATGAATAATAGAGTGTAAGAAGGTGGTGTTGAATAATTGCAGCAAAATCTAGGTGTTCACAACAACACAATAGGGGTCATTTACTATAGTGCCAAAAAATTCTCCTGCAGTACACAAATATAACTCTCAAAAAAGGCTAGAAAGACTTCAACTCTCAGAAAGTCAGCGCTAATGCAAATGGAAAGCAGCGCTATTGCAGCAATAATGCCTGTCAAATCACATATGCTGGAATAGTGGAAGTCAATAGGGCTCGAACCTGCCAAATCCAAAGTTCTCACTGAAGGCTTATATGCAAGTTCTTTGCCATACAAAGTATTTGGGGACCTGGGTCCTGCCCCAGGGGACATGGATCAATGCCAAATTTTTTTTTAAAAAGGGCAGTTTTTTTGGGAGCAGTGATTTTAATAATGCTTTGAGTGAAACAATAAAAGTGTAATATTCCTTTAAATTTCGTACCTGGGGGGTGTCTATAGTATGCCTGTAAAGGGGCACATGTTTCCCGTGTTTAGAACAGTCTGACAGCAAAATGACATTTCAAAGTAAAAAAAAAGTAATTTAAAACTACTCGTGGCTATTAATGAATTGCCGGTCCGACAATACACATAAAAGTTCATTGATAAAAACGGCATGGAAATTCCCCACGGGGGGACCCCGAACCAAAATTTTTTTTAAAAATGAGGTGGGGGGGTCCCCCTAAATTCCATACCAGGCCCTTCAGGTCTGGTGTGGATATTAAAGGGAACCCCGCGCCAAAAATGTTTTTAAAATGGCGTGGGGTCCCCCTCAAAATCTATACCAGACCCTTCAGGTCTGGTATGGATTTTGAGGGGAACCCTAAGCCAAAATTTTTAAAAAAACGGCGTGGGGTCTCCCCAAAAAATCCATACCAGACACTTATCCGAGCACGCAACCTGGCAGGCCGCAGGAAAAGAGGGGGGGACGAGAGAGTGCCCCCCCTCCTGAACCGTACCAGGCCACATGCCCTCAACATTGGGAGGGTGCTTTGGGGTAGCCCCCCCAAAACACCTTGTCCCCATGTTGATGGGGACAAGGGCCTCATCCCCACAACCCTTGCCTGGTGGTTGTGGGGCTCTGCAGGCGGGGGGCTTATTGGAACCTGGAAGCCCCCTTTAACAAGGGGACCCCCAGATCCCAGCCCTCCCCCCTGTGTGAAATGGTAAGGGGGTACAAAAGTACCCCTACCATTTCTAAAAAAAAGTGTCAAAAATGTTATAAATGACAAGAGACAGTTTTTGGCAATTCCTTTATTTAAATGCTTCTTCTTTTTTCTATCTTCTTTCTTCTATCTTCCTTCGATTTCTTCCTCCATCTTCTTCCTCTTCTGGTTCTTCCTCCGGTGTTCTCGTCCGGCATCTTCCTCCGCGGCGCTGGCATCTTCTTCCCTTTGTCTTCTGGGTCCCTCCGCATCCGACCATGATGGGAGGCTCCCGCTGTGTGACGCTTCTCTTCTGATGGTTCTTAAATAATGGAGGGCGGAGCCACCCAGTGTCCCCGTCCCCCTCTGACGTCATGGGGAATGCCACAGGGATGTCCCCGTGTGTCAGAGGGGGGCAGGGTCACCGGGTGGTCCCGCCCTCTGTTATTTAAGAACCGTCAGAAGAGGAGAAGCGTCACACAGCGGGAGCCTCCCTCCATGCCATCATGGATGCGGAGCGGCCCGAGGAGAAGAAGGGAACAAGACGCCGAGAAGGATAGAAAGATAGAAGAAGCATTTAAATAAAGGAATTGTCAAAAACTGTCATTTTTAACATTTTTGACACTTTTTTGTGAAATGGTAAGGGTACTTTTGTACCCCCTTACCATTTCACACAGGGGGGAGGGCCGGGATCTGGGGGTCCCCTTGTTAAAGGGGGCTTCCAGATTCCGATAAGCCCCCCGCCCGCAGACCCCCACAACCACCAGGTAAGGGTTGTGGGGATGAGGCCCTTGTCCCCATCAACATGGGGACAAGGTGTTTTGGGGGGCTACCCCAAAGCACCCTCCCAATGTTGAGGGCATGTGGCCTGGTACAGTTCAGGAGGGGGGGCACCCTCTCGTCCCCCCTCTTTTCCTGTGGCCTGCCAGGTTGTGTGTTCGGATAAGGGTCTGGTATGGATTTTTGGGGGGACCCCACGACATTTTTTTAAAATTTTGGCACGGGGTTCCCCTTAAAATCCATACCAGACCTGAAGGGCCTGGTATGGAATTTAGGGGACCCCCTACGCCATTTTTTTTTTTTAATTTTGGTTCGGGGTTCCCCTGTGGGGAATTCCCATGCCGTTTTTATCAATGAACTTTTATATGTATTGTCGGACCGGCAATTCATTATTAGCCACGAGTAGTTTTAAATGACTTTTTTTCCTTTGAAATGTCATTTTGCTGTCAGACTGTTCTAAACACGCGAATATGCACCCCTTTACAGGCATACCATAGACACCCCCCAGGTACAAAATTTAAAGGAATATTACACTTTTATTGTTTCACTTTAAGCATTTTTAAAATCACTGCTTCCGAAAAAACAGCCATTTTTAAAACTTTTTTGCATTGATACATGTCCCCTGTGGCAGGACCTAAGTCCCCAAACACTTTTTATGATAATAACTTGCATATTAACCTTTAAAATTAGCACTTTTGATTATTCATGTTCGTGTCCCATAGACTTTAACCACTTGCCTACCAGGCCAATTCTGACATTTCTCTCCTACATGTAAAAATCATAATTTTTTAGCTAGAAAATTACATAGAACCCCCAAACATTATATATGTTTTTTTTAGCAGAGACCCTAGAGAATACAATGGCAGTTATTGCAACTTTTTATCTAGCACGGTATTTGCGCAGCAATTTTTGGGCAAAAAAAAAAAACACAAGAAAGTTAGGCCAATGTTTTTGAATAATGTGAAAGATGAAGTTACGCCGAGTAAATAGATACCCAACATGGGTACCCGACATGTCGAATCGCACCAATGTGAACTAAAGCTGACACATACAACAATGCCTATCCACCAGCTGAATTTGTTACTTGCAATTCTCCACAGCTGTTATATATAAAGATTCCAACTTTATCATTAACTTACAGGTGTGCAGAAGCCTAGGTTTACATTGGAGCGATTTGTCATGCGATTTGTTAGATCAAATTGCACGACTATTGACAGCAATGGCACTGTTCCAATCGATGCAACTTTTTTTGTGGCACCGCACCAATTTGCTAAAGTAGTTCCTGCACTACTTTTGCCGATTTCAGGTGAGACTTCAATAGACGTTTGTGTATGAAGCCACACGGATGTCTATCAAGTAGCACCTGAAATCACGCTGACCTTGCTACTTTGAAATCGTGCTACTTCAAGTGAAGTAGCACGATTTTAAAGTAGTATCAATGTGAACCAGGGCAAAGAGATCACACACACACACACACACACACACACACACACACACACACACACACACACACACACACACACACGTTTATTTTACCAGCAGAAAAAAAAAAAAAAATTACATTTACTAGCTTCAAAAAAATTTGGACAGGATATATGGTGCTACATTTAGCAATGGGATTTTAAGGGCCCTGCTCATAGGAGCTTACAATCTAAAATTTGACAAAACCTTAGAGTGGACACAGCTTTAATTTCAGTGTATAACGAGCAACACATCACATTTTTATCTGCAAGATTATAGAAACATACTCAACAGTCATTCTTACAAAGCATTACAACATAATATTAAAAGACTTATTCAAAACACCCACCACCAGCCCACAATCCACACATACATACATTGGTGACCATGTTCTGCTGGAAGCTGCATTTTGGTGTACACGATTAAACAAGATCAAAAAGAGTAGGTCAGCAGATGCTTCCAAACGATGTTTGCATGATCAGACAGGAACAATACACACACAACATTGACAGCATGGCCACATAAACCCACTTTTGATTGAAAAAATGCACAAGGGGGGGCAGGAGGCGGAGCCTAGCAGAGCAGACATGCATTGTTAGAGCTCCACACCGCTGAGGAGAGAAGAGAAGGACAAAGCGGAGCCTGCAGGCTCAAAAGGTATCCATTTGAACCTTTTTGCCCCAGGGAACAAACTGTGAAAGTTTGGGCAGGAAATATGGTACTGGGAGGAAGCCGTGGCAGAAATAAAAATCACCTCACAAAGAGCTCACAGGCACTCACTGCAGCTGAAGCAGCTCCAGTCACCTCACAAGTTACAGCATCAGGGCGCTCTCACAGACAAAAAATGTCACAGCAAGACTCTCCATTTGAGTAAGATACAGAACAAATCCTCTCACAAACTTCTCCACAAGCCTCCTCAGTATCCCCAGTAATATTATTACAATTTGAAAAGATGCTTCATAAGGCTTTAAAACAAACCTCAGACCAAATAACAAAAAGCCTAACCAAAGAAATAAGAGAGCTGGGAAACCGCACCGCAGCTTTAGAAATAAAAATGGATGAAATTGAAATTACAACCCAAGAAAATATAACAGAATTGGAACAATTAAAAAAAGAGAATTTAATACTTCAAACTAAGCTCGAAGATTACGAAAATAGAGCCAGACGTTCAAACTTACGCATAAGGGGAATACCTGAAACTGTGACAGACCTGCAATCTACTATTACTGCTCTATTACAAGAACTAAAGCCAGATATCCCTATTGAACGTTTAGAACTGGACAGAGTACACAGAGCCCTCACAGCCAAAAAGAAAGATGGACCCCCACGTGATATAATCACAAAATTTCATTATTACAGAACGAAAGAACAAATACTAATTGCTGCAAGAGAAAAAAAGGAACTTAATTTTCAAGGACACAATTATCAAATTTTTGCTGACCTATCCCAACTTACTATTACTAAAAGATGATCCATGAAACCCCAACTAATGGAACTGCAACGCCACAACATTATGTATCAATGGGGCTTCCCCTTTTCAGTCAGATTTAACTACCAAGGTACAATTTACAGAAGCAGATCAGCAGATGAACTACAACAAACCCTTTTAAAATTAAATCTGACAGAACCCACAAGCAGCAACACTCCCACACGCAGAAGAATGACATCATCTTCACCTTCAGGCAGCACCCAGAAAATTTCAGAACAAAATGGGAATCATCATTCTCACAAAAGAGGCCGTTATGCCACATCATCCATGGACCAAGAAGATTCAATGGACTGACATCCTAATTCCTGATATCTCTTCATTTATTATACTAAGAGATGGTTCTCTATAAAAAACCTATATTTATAACTGAATGTAACTGCATTCTGATAGTCACACACTGTGTGGGATCATGTTACATTCCAGTTATATTTCTTATTACTTCTGATTCATATAGCCTTAGAATATATAAGTGAAATAAGGAAATTCTTGTTCAGTTATATATTATCAGGTAATAACAATAGATTTATTACTTTTTAGGACAAATATGTTCAATAATCCAGAAGTAATGGAAGCTTTTTCTTTCTTTTCTTAAAACAAATATATTATTATCTAACTAGTTCCTAGAATTATGTTTTTGTTTATTCTAATCTGAAGCAATACAACCTCAATTTTATGAGTTAACATATCTAAACAGTTACATATGAATAAAATATGTAATTGTTTACTCTAAAAGGGTTAAAATCCCAAAATAATTCAAACTATCTTCATCAATACCAAAGTTATTAACAGTACCTTTCTAACTGAATTATTTAGCCTAGGGCAAGACTAACCATATACAACCACCCTGGAATAAATAATTTCAACAAAAACTATATTCTGCACTCCAATTAATGAAACATCATTTTGATGTCTTTTGACATAGCACTTCTCTCCTGTAAGCGGAAGATCCGTGTACCCCCATTAGCCCTCCTCATTCTCCCAACCATATTATGTGGGAGTGTGACGAAGGCACTTATTCCCCTGAGAGAGATATTTATTCTCTTTCACGGGTAAATTGTGATTACTTGCAAAAAATAATTTATACAATGTATCATCTAATCTCGTATGTTTTTTGTTTACTCTTTACTCCAGAATTCACTGGTTTCTTTTCTATCTATTCATCTCTTCAGTCCACACAGGTTGATCTGCGCAGTCAGCTCTGCATAACAAAAAGTAAGTCAAAACTATTTGATCTATTGCCATGGCACCACTGAATATACTTTCCCTGAATGTTCAGGGAATAAATGTCCCTCAAAAAAAGGACCAAAGCCTTCCGTACTTTCCATAACAAGAAGGCTCACATAGTATGCCTCCAAGAAACACACTTCACCAAAGATTCTACTCCAAAATATATTTCTCCTTTTTATCAACAAATTTACACGGCTTCTGCCTGTACCAAGCAAAGGGGAACTCTAATTGCATTTCACCGATCCACACCATTCACCTTATCATCAGAAATTAAAGACCCAGAAGGTAGATACCTGATACTCATGGGTTATATAATGGATACAGCAATCACGGTGATTTCCTACTACGCTCCTAACAAACAACCTACACCATTCCTCTCACATATATTACAAGTGATTAATACACACAAAATAGGAACAGTGATAATGTGTGGGGATTCGAACCAGGTTCTCCTCCCATTTCTAGATAAATCACCTTTTACACCATCCAAAATAACCTCTAGATTACCTTTTTCTCAACTTCTTTCCAAATACAATCTGGTAGATTCATGGAGAGAAAGTAACCCAATGAAAAAGAAATTCACTTATTTCTCGCACCCTCATCAAACCTTCACCAGAATAGATCATATTTTTCTAACAATAGGAATGATACCAGAAATTATTGCATCAGATATAATTCCGATTCCGTGGTCTGACCATAATGCAGTATACACTACTATAGCCTCAGCCATACCAAAAGCGCATGACCCAACGTGGTACTTACCGGACATAATGCTCAAACACCCACTACATCAGATGGCCATTGAACAAGCTTTAAAGGAATACATATCAATTAATAATACAACAGACATCTCCCCAATAACACTGTGGGAAGCTCATAAGCCTGTCTTGCGTGGTACAATACAAAGACAAATGGCACTATTTAAACGGGAACGCAAAAATCTAGCAAAAAAACTAGAACTCAATTTTAATGCAGCCTACATATCATTCCAAGATAATCCATCTCAGAGTACAAAATCTCATCTGGAAAAATCTAGATTGGAATACGATCTATTTCTCACGGAGTCAGTTGATAAATCCCTCAAACGCTCCAAACACAATTTCTACATGAATACAAACAAACCAGGTACATATTTGGCTTGGGCATTAAATTCAACTAACAAATCTTTCAAACCAATACGTTTGAAATTATCAAAAAATGTTTACACTTGTAATCCAGTTAAAATAGTCCATAAATTTCACTCACATCTCGCAACTTTATACAAGACAAACAATGAATTTAATCCTACAGAGGCTGAATCCTTCTTCTCAAAAATAACCTTACCTGAGTTATCTCAAAATCAAAAAAGCAGTTTGGATGAGCCTATAACTATAGATGAAGTTGCTAACGCCATAAAAGACCTAAAACTTAGTAAAAGACCAGGCCCAGACGGCTACTCGGCTTTATACTATAAAACATTCTCAGAAATACTCTCTCCCATTCTCACTGAAACTTTTAACAAACTTCTAGATGGACATTCTTTTCGGCAAGAAACACTAATGGCAATTGTTTGTATGATCCCAAAACCCCTTTCTGATGATACTTCCTGTGTGAATTATCGGCCTATCTCTCTGTTAAACCTCGATATTAAATTATTAGCAAAAATAATAGCAAAACGCCTCAATAGCATTATAGGAAAATTAATACATAGAGATCAAGTAGGCTTCATGCCAAATAGACAGGCAGGCGATAATATACGCAGGGCAGTGTTATTGGCACATATTGCTAAAAAACGGAAAATCCCTTTATGTTTTCTGTCTCTCGATATTAAGAGGGCATTTGACACAGTATCCTGGCAATATATGCAATATTCATTACAAAAATGGGGTTTTGGACCCCACTTTTTAACATGGATCAAAGCATTATATAATAAACCCAAAGCCTATATAAAATATGCTGGATACAAATCTGAAGCCTTTAATATCGAAAGAGGTACCCGACAGGGTTGCCCATTATCTCCCTTATTATTTGCCCTTATACTCGAACCCATGGCCCAATACATCAGAACAAACCAAACTATAACTGGCATTGAAGTAGGAGGTATTACACACAAATTATGTATATTTGCAGACGATATATTACTTTTTCTATCATCACCACAGGTCTCTGGTCCTAACTTAATACCAGCTCTTGATGGGTTTGCAGCCCTATCCGGCCTTATGATTAATCCTAAGAAATGCCTAGTGCTTAATATTTCACTCACAAACATGGAATTGATCCCGGCTAGGGCTGCACTCCCATTCACATGGGCAGAAAAATCAATCCCATATCTTGGAATTCATTTAACAGCATCTCATTCTGACTTATTCTCAACCAATTATCCTCCTGTATTAAGACAGATCACAAATCTAATAAAACAATGGTCGCAACTTCCTTTATCCTGGATAGGGAAGATTAATGCAATCAAAATGACTATTCTACCCAAATTGCTTTATCTATTCAGAGTCCTCCCTATTCCAATTCCTTCCTATTTTTTGAGAATAGTACAAAAAAGAGCAACTTCGTTTATATGGGGCTCTTCTAAACCACGTATACCTATACACACACTACATCTTCCCAAAAATAAAGGAGGCCTGGGATACCCTAATTTTACTAACTACTACAGAGCAGCACATTTGGCCAGTCTGTCCAAATACCATGCAAAACAGGAAATCCCATTATGGGTATTTATAGAGGCTTCAGAAAATGACCCTCTATTAATATCAAATTTATTATGGCTTGATCCTAAAGACCGCTTTAAAATTCATAATCCCATAACTAAACACTTCTTATCTCTCTGGGATAAACTAAAAACCAAATATCAGTTACAATCTCCACACAATCCTCTCCTTTCTTTTATCAGAAATCCGGCCTTTTATCCGGCATGGATCTACCCAAATTCTTTTAAAGCTTGGACAACATCAGGCATTCAGACACTAAATGACTTCATAGCATCTAAATCATTCCTTTCATTCCCATCGCTTAGAGAAAAATATGATCTACCAAACTCTGAGATATTTAGATATCTCCAAATCAAAAATTTCTATACACCATTCCTAAAGGGGGATACACCATTATCCCAATTATCCATTTTAGAATCAATCTGTACAAAAGATCCATTTGCTAAAGGTACAATTTCATCACTTTATAATCAATTATATGGAGTAGCAAATCTTAATAGACCCTCTTACGTTCAGAGGTGGGAGGAGGACCTGGGACGAACTTTAGAAGACACGGACTGGTCTAACATATGGCTCACATCTAAGTCATCTTCACCCAACATCTTAGCACTGGAGACAAATTATAAAGTCCTAACTCGCTGGTACCTTGTACCCGCTAGAGTGGCAAAATATTCACCTAATACCTCAGCTCTTTGTTTTCGAGGATGCCCAGAAATAGGCACACATTTACACATATGGTGGACGTGCCCAGTAATCCAAACCTTCTGGAAGGAAGTCTTCGTGATTGCATCTAAAATATTTAAAAAAATAATACAACCAGATCCATATTTAACTTTACTTAATCTAAAACCGGAATGGTTAACACTCTCTCAATTCAAACTTATGATCCAACTAATAACGGCTGCAAAACAAACAGTGGCCAAGGCATGGAAATCTCCTACATTGGTACTAGCAGAAACAATTCACAGAATGAATAATACAATGTCCCATGCTAAGATGGTAGCCATCGATCAAAATCAAATTCCAAAATTTGAAAAACTTTGGCATCCTTGGATAAAACAACAGTTCCTGTCAAACTTCAATGACTCTGTCCTGTTGCCATGGTAACAGATTAAATGACTTACAGAGACACCCATTCTAAGGCTTCAAAGAGAACTAAAAAGAATAATAAACTGACGAGCGGGACAACCTTGTGGACCATACCTCTACCTTTCAACCCTTTTTCTTCTTTCTCTTTCCTTTTCTCCACCTTACGATTAAAGCTCATTATCAGAATTTATTTGACCTATATACACACTACTTGTAATATGTATAGTAGGTATAAATCATTTAAATACCTACAAAAGTAACTAAGGAAATGATATATATCTTTAATTTAGGTTTACGTGAACCCAATGTTTAATATTTGAAATTTCATGATATTTACCTATATAAACCCTACTGTAAAACAATGAGCTTACTTTATAGATCCTTGTAAACTTACTTTATGTATCTTTATAACATTGTATACTCAATAAACTTCTTTTGACAAGGAAAAAATGCACAAGAATTTAATCAAATTTCCCAATATCATTCCTCTCCCCCACCTACAAATCCAAACAAAAAACCTGACCTTCTCAGGCCAAACGAACCCCCCTACTGCAGGCCTTTATATAAGATAGTTTGTATTGTTAGCACACTGACACACCCAATAGAAGTACACACCCACCAGTATCTTTCAATCTGTCTCTTCATGTATGTCTAAAGTGATTGCACCTGATGAGCAGGAACACATAATACTATTTGCAACTGTGTTAGCCCTTGGCTATGTGCATCAAATCTTCAACTACAGGCCAAAGATCAAAGTCCATTTGCATCCACATAAACAAAGCAACAGTTTTCTAAGCATATGTACCCGTGCAGTGTAAACCCTAAAATTTGAAATGTCTAAGTCCCTGGGCATGATTAGTGCTAATAAACATTAACATCAGTCCCTGGCTGCAATGAGCTTCCAATCTAAAGTCCAAAATTAACTTTCTTACATTAGAACCTATTTCGACAGGAGACAAATAATATGCCAGCATGTCTTTGGATTGTGGTGAGAAACCCACACAGGAAGAACATATAAACTTCAACACAAGGATTAGCATGTTGGGGAATTGAACCAACATCCCAGGTGCTGCTACACAGAATTGCTACCCACTTAGCCACCAGGCAGCCTCACACATGTTTGCTACATCTCTGTGGTGTGAACCAGTCCTAAGTCCATAGCCATGCTCAGTGTCACAAGCAATATACAGTATATTGGCCTAAGTACTGGTATGCCTGCCTTTAAACGCATATGAGCTGTAATGGCATATTAGTATTGGGTTCAAAACTCATTTGGCCCACCCTTTGCAGCTATAACAGCTTCAACTCTTCTTGTCCACAAGGTTTAGGAGTGTGTCTATGGGAATGTTTGACCATTCTTCCAAGTGCATTTGTGAGGGCAGGCACTGATGTTGGACGAGAAGGCCTGACCTACAGTCTCCTCTCTAATTCATCCCCAAGGTGTTCTGTTGCGTTGAGGTCAGGACTCTGTTCAGGCCAGTCAAGTTCTGCACCCCAAACTCCCTCATCCATGTCTTTATGGACCTTGCTTTGTGCACTGGTCCAAATGATTTGGTGGAGGGGGGATTATGGTGTGGGGTTGTTTTTCAAGGGTTGGGCTTGGCCTCTTAGTTCCAGTTAAGGGAACTCTTAAGGCGTCAGCATACCAAGACATTTTGGACAATTTCATGCTCCCAACTTTGTGGGAACAGTTTAGGGAAAGCCCCTTCCTGTTCCAACATGACTGCACACCAGTGCACAAAGCAAGGTCCATAAAGACACGGGTGAGCGAGTTTGGGGTGGAGAAACTTGACTGGCCTGCACAGATTCCTGGCCTCAACCCGATAGAACACCCTTTGGCCGAATTAGAGTAGAGACTGCGAGCCGGGCCTTCTCATCCAACATCAGTGCCTGGCCTCACAAATGCACTTCTGGAAGAATGATCAAACATTCCCATAGGCACACTAAAACTTGTGGACAGCCTTCCCAGAAGCTGTTCTAGCTGCAAAGGGTGGGCCAAATCAAATTTTAACCCTACGGACTAAGACTGGGCTGCCATTAAAGTTCATGTGTGTGTAAAGGCAGGTGTCCCAATACTTTTGGCTAGCTAGCGTTCCTGGAAAAGATTTACAATGGTGGTGGAATGCTTCTACACATAAATACTACATTTAGACATGGTTATAGGACCTGGGAGATGAGACAACTTCTCTACACGAAGCAACATGGTTGGGATTTGAACTCGGACACTCAGGGATGCTAAGCAGAAGTTCTAACCTCTAAGCCACAGAGCTGCCACATGTGAGAACCTCCTACACATAACTACACAGGGCCGGTCCTAGACGGGGTGCACGGGGTGCAGTGCACCCAGGCGCCAGAGAGGTGGGGGCGCTGAAGCGCCAGAGTGCTCCCTTCCATCCTCCTCTTGATTGTGTCCGGCGGCGGCTCTCCGCTGGTGTTCCAAGATTAAGAAGAAAGGCGCCGCTGTTTGCTGCTCAAGCCCCTCCTCAGAGAAAGAGAGCAGCTGCCAGCCAGAGATGACATTGGAGGCAGAGCGGCTGGTCTCTGCGTGGAGAGAGACCAGCCGCACAGTGATGTCGCGCGGGGGGGGGGGGAGCGGAGGAGCGGTCCGTGCCTGACACATTCTCCTCTCTGTGTCTCCCACTCCTGCCTGCTTTGATTTATTTATGTACCCTAATGGAGGGGGGTCTGTACTGTACTAATGGAGGGGGGGCTGTACTAATGGAGGGGGGGCTGTACTAATGGAGGGGGGGTGTACTAATGGAGGGGGGCTGTACTAATGAAGGGGGGCTGTACTAATAATGGGGGGCTGTACTAATAATGGGGGGCTGTACTAATGGAGAGGGGGTCTGTACTAATGGAGGGGGGTCTGTACTAATGGAGGGGGGTCTGTACTAATGGGGGGTCTGTACTACTGGGGGGGTTCTGTACTAATGGAGAGGGGGTCTGTACTAATGGGGTCTGTACTAATGGAGGGGGGGTCTGTCCTGGGGGGTCTGTACTAATGGAGAGGGGGTCTGTACTAATGGGGTCTGTACTAATGGAGGGGGGGGTCTTTACTAATGGGGGGTCTGTACTGGGGGGTCTGTACTAATGGAGTTGGGGTCTGTACTAATGGAGAGGGGGTCTGTCCTGGGGGGTCTGTACTAATGGAGGGGGGTCTGTACTAATGGAGGGGGGTCGGTACTAATGGAGGGGTGGTCTGTACTAATGGGGGGGTCTGTACTAATGGGGGGGTCTGTACTAATGGAGGGGGGTCTGTACTAATGGGATCTGTACTAATGGAGGGGGGGTCTGTACTAATGGGGGGGTCTGTACTGGGGGTCTGTACTAATGGAGAGGGGGTCTGTCCTGGGGGTCTGTACTAATGGAGGGGGGTCTGTACTAATGGAGGGGGGTCTTTACTAATGGAGGGGGGTCTGTACTAATGGAGGGGGGGTCTGTAATAATGGAGAGGGGGTCTGTCAGGGGGGGTCTGTACTAATGGAGAGGGGGTCTGTACTAATGGGGTCTGTACTAATGGAGGGGGGGTCTTTACTAATGGGGGGTCTGTACTGGGGGGTCTGTACTAATGGAGGGGGGGTCTGTACTAATGGAGAGGGGGTCTGTCCTGGGGGGTCTGTACTAATGGAGGGGGGTCGGTACTAATGGAGGGGGGGTCTGTACTAATGGAGAGGGGGTCTGTACTAATGGGGGGGTCTGTACTAATGGGGGGGGTCTGTACTGAGGTGGGGTCTGTACTAATGTGGTCTGTACTAATGGAGGGGGGGTCTGTACTAATGGGGGGGTCTGTACTGGGGGTCTGTACTAATGGAGAGGGGGTCTGTACTAATGGAGGGGGGTCTGTACTAATGGAGGGGGGTCTTTACTAATGGAGGGGGGTCTGTACTAATGGAGGGGGGGTCTGTAATAATGGAGAGGGGGTCTGTCAGGGGGGGTGTACTAATGGGGGGTCTGTCCTGGGGGGTCTGTACTAATGGAGGGGTGGTTTGTCCTGTGGGGTCTGTACTAATGGAGAGGGAGATCTGTCCTGGGGGGTCTGTACTAATGGAGGGGGGGTCTGTACTAATGGAGAGGGGGTCTGTCCTGGGGGGTCTGTACTAATGGAGGGGGGTCTGTACTAATGGAGGGGGTCTGTACTAATGGAGGGGGGGGGTCTGTCCTGGGGGGTCTGTACTAATGGAGGGGGGTCTGTACTAATGGAGAGGGGGTCTGTACTAATGGGGGGTCTGTACTAATGGGGGGTCTGTACTGAGGTGGGGTCTGTACTAATGGGGTCTGTACTAATGCAGTGGGGGTCTGTACTAATGGGGGGTCTGTACTAATGGAGGGGGGTCTGTACTAATGGAGAGGGGGGCTGTCCTGGGGGTCTGTACTAATGGAGGGGGGGGGTCTGTACTAATGGAGGGGGGTCTTTACTAATGGAGGGGGGTCTGTACTAATGGAGGGGGGTCTGTAATAATGGAGAGGGGGTCTGTCCTGGGGGGCCTGTACTAATGGAGGGGGGCTGTACTAATGGGGGGGTCTGTCCTGGGGGTCTGTACTAATGGAGGGGTGGTTTGTCCTGTGGGGTCTGTACTAATGGAGAGGGAGATCTGTCCTGGGGGGGTCTGTGCTAATAGAGGGGGGGTTACCTGGGGGGATCTGTACTGAGTAAGGTCTGTACTGAGGGAGGGGTTTATACTTAGTGCGGGTTCTGCACTGACGGAGGGGGGTCTATATGTAGTGGAGAGGGGTCTGTACTGAGGGGCGACTATAGTTGGTGGAAGGGGGGTGACCCTAACCCTAGTGAAGCCAATGCAGCTGCGGGCTCTCCTTTCCCCCCTCCCTCTCCTTTCCCCCTTCCCTCTCCTTTCCCCCCTCCCTCTCCTCCTGCGGGCTGCTGTACTAGTGAGCGGTGCTTGCCAGCACAGCTGCCCACTATGTTTCTTCCCCCCGCCTTCATATCAACCAGGGAGGAAACAGAATAGGAAAAGGAGCAGAGAAGAGGATTGTGGGACATATAGTCCCGAGAACTGGCAGCCCCACTGTAACACGGAAACTGCAGCCCACACAGCATGCTCAGCTGAATGGGAAAGGGAGAGAGAGACAGGAGCCTGGGAAAGTTTTCATGGAAGTACACCCAGGACTCCAGAGGGAGAGGACAGTGCTGAGAGAACACCATCAGAGAGAGAACCCCGCTGCCCTGCGCCACCAGAGGGAAAGCCACACAGCCTAGCGCCATCCCTGGCAGAGAAAGGAATGGAGTCATTGCAGGAATACAGATCTGGATGCTACCCAGCGGAGTCACCATGGGCAATTCAGAGTGAGCTGACTCTGATCAGAGGAACCATTGCTGTATCGCTGGGTCAGGTGAGAGGGCCGATCGGCCATTATGTACTAGTGTCCATAGGAACTGCAGTCTCTGACCATCTCTTGTAACATGTCTGCAGTCTCTGACCATCTCCTGTAGTATGTCTGCAGTCTCTGACCATCTCTTGTAGTATGTCTGCAGTCTCTGACCATCTCTTGTAGAATGTCTGCAGTCTCTGACCATCTCTTGTAGTATGTCTGTAGTCTCTGACCATCTCCTGTATTATGTCTGCAGTCTCTGACCATCTCCTGTACTATGTCTGCAGTCTCTGACCATCTCCTGTTCTATGATTGCAGTCTCTGACCGTCTCTTGTATCATAACTACAGTCTCTGACCATCTCCTGTACTATGTCTGCAGTCTCTGGGCATCTCCTGTAATATGTCTGCAGTCTCTGACCATCTCTTGTATGTCTGCAGTCTCTGGCCATCTCCTGTTCTATGATTGCTTTCTCTGACCATCTCCTGTACTATGATTGCAGTCTCTGATCGTCTCTTGTATCATAACTACAGTCTCTGACCATCTCCTGTACTATGTCTGCAGTCTCTGGGCATCTCCTGTACTATGTCTGCAGTCTCTGATCATCTCCTGTACTATGTCTGCAGTCTCTGATCATCTCCTGTACTATGTCTGCAGTCTCTGACCATCTCCTGTTCTATGACTGCAGTCTCTGACCGTCTCTTGTATCATAACTACAATCTCTGACCATCTCCTGTACTATGTCTGCAGTCTCTGGGCATCTCCTGTACTATGTCTGCAGTCTCTGATCATCTCCTGTACTATGTCTGCAGTCTCTGACCATCTCCTGTACTATGCAGTCTCTGGGCATCTCCTGTACTATGTCTGCAGTCTCTGATCATCTCCTGTACTATGTCTGCAGTCTCTGATCATCTCCTGTACTATGTCTGCAGTCTCTGACCATCTCCTGTTCTATGATTGCAGTCTCTGACCGTCTCTTGTATCATAACTACAGTCTCTGACCATCTCCTGTACTATGTCTGCAGTCTCTGGGCATCTCCTGTACTATGTCTGCAGTCTCTGATCATCTCCTGTACTATGTCTGTAGTCTCTGACCATCTCATGTACTATGTCTGCAGTCTCTGATCATCTCCTGTTCTATGATTGCAGTCTCTGACTGTCTCTTGTATCATAACTACAATCTCTGACCATCTCTTGTAACATGTCTGCAGTCTCTGATCATCTCCTGTATTATGTCTGCAGTCTCTGACCATCTCCTGTATCATGTCTGCAGTCTCTGACCATCTCCTGTATCGTGTCTGTAGTCTCTGACCATCTCCTGTATCGTGTCTGCAGTCTCTGACCATCTCCTGTATCGTGTCTGCTGTCTCTGACCATCTCCTGTATTGTGTCTGCAGTCTCTGATCATCTCCTGTATCATGTCTGCAGTCTCTGATCATCTCCTGTATCATGTCTGCAGTCTCTGACCATCTCCTGTATCATGTCTGCAGTCTCTGACCATCTCCTATATCATGTCTGCAGTCTCTGACCATCTCCTGTATCATGTCTGCAGTCTCTGACCATCTCCTGTATCATGTCTGCCGTCTCTGACCATCTCCTGTATCATGTCTGCAGTCTCTGACCATCTCCTGTATCATGTCTGCAGTCTCTGACCATCTCCTGTATCATGTCTGCAGTCTCTGACCATCTCCTGTATCATGTCTGCAGTCTCTGACCATCTCCTGTATCATGTCTGCAGTCTCTGACCATCTCCTGTATCATGTCTGCAGTCTCTGACCATCTCCTGTATCATGTCTGCAGTCTCTGACCATCTCCTGTACTATGTCTGCAGTCTCTGACCATCTCCTGTACTATGTCTGCAGTCTCTGATCATCTCATGTATTATGTCTGCAGTCTCTGACCATCTCCTGTACTATGTCTGCAGTCTCTGATCATCTCCTGTATCATGTCTGCAGTCTCTGACCATCTCCTGTATCATGTCTGCAGTCTCTGACCATCTCCTGTATCATGTCTGCAGTCTCTGACCATCTCCTGTATCATGTCTGCAGTCTCTGACCATCTCCTGTATCATGTCTGCTGTCTTTGACCATCTCCTGTATCATGTCTGCAGTCTATGATCATCTCCTGTATCATGTCTGCAGTCTCTGACCATCTCCTGTATCATGTCTGCAGTCTCTGACCATCTCCTGTATCATGTCTGCAGTCTCTGACCATCTCCTGTATCATGTCTGCAGGCTCTGACCATCTCCTGTATCATGTCTGCAGTCTCTGACCATCTCCTGTATCATGTCTGCAGTCTCTGACCATCTCCTGTATCATGTCTGCAGTCTCTGACCATCTCCTGTATCATGTCTGCAGTCTCTGACCATCTCCTGTATCATGTCTGCAGTCTCTGACCATCTCCTGTATCATGTCTGCAGTCTCTGACCATCTCCTGTATCATGTCTGCAGTCTCTGACCATCTCCTGTATCATGTCTGCAGTCTCTGATCATCTCCTGTATCATGTCTGCAGTCTCTGACCATCTCCTGTATCATGTCTGCAGTCTTTGACCATCTCCTGTATCATGTCTGCAGTCTCTGACCATCTCCTGTATCATGTCTGCAGTCTCTGACCATCTCCTGTATCATGTCTGCAGTCTCTGACCATCTCCTGTATCATGTCTGCAGTCTCTGACCATCTCCTGTATCATGTCTGCAGTCTCTGGCCATCTCCTGTATCATGTCTGCAGTCTCTGGCCATCTCCTGTACTATGTCTGGGGGCTCTTTCTAACAGACTCTCTAACAGAAGCCCTCTTTGTGTGCATCAGAGAGACTCCCCTCCAGGTCTCATTAGTGTACGCTCTTCCTGTATTTTTTTTATTATTAAAAGATCATGGGAGGATCCTAGGGTAACAAAGACTTCTTAGGGGAGCATCTCTGTGTTTGAGTCGTTGCCATAGAAACATTTATAAAGGAGAGGAGTTGGTAAGATGACCACGCCCATGTGGGGGCGCCAGAAATATTTCTGCACCCAGGCGCCGGTGACCCTAGGATCGGCCCTGTAACTACACATAAATACTGCATTTCTATGGACATACAAGTGATGGAATTACATTACTCAAGAGTTATTCTTCTTGATTAATTCTGTGATATTTCGTGTTTTTTTGTGGGTGAGAGTAGAATATTACCCTCAAATTTTTGGGAATTACATTTTGCTTTCTGATGTTGGTACACATATCACATTTTTTGGGCTCAAATTATGAATATTTGGAAATAATAAAAAGCACAAAAAATTGTGATTCATTTTAAATTTGCATCAGCAATGGTATTGTTTGTGGATTATAAAGACACCTGTGTGAGTTTGGGGTAAAGATTGTTGTGAGATTGAGAGTCACAAGTGAAACTGACAGAGAAAACGGAAAATTGAATACTTACCTTTCCGTAATTTTCCTTTCCTGGTGCCTGCCCATGGCAGCATACCAATGGTTGGTTGCTCCACCCCCTACCAACCCACAGGACCACTTTAATTCTATAAAAAAGAGTTGCTCCTCTCAGTCAGTATTCTTGTAACTAGATCTCATAACAGTAAGGATCACTGAAGGGAGGGTGTATGCTGCCATGGGCAGGCACCAGGAAAGGAAAATTACGGAAAGGTAAGTATTCAATTTTCCGTTTTCCTGGTGCCTCCATGGCAGCATATCAATGGTAAGTAACTCGCATACAGGGAGGGTACTGCAATAAAGAAAATTTAATAATAAAAAAAAAAACTACAGTACAGTTGACTGCAAGGTCCTTTCCCCAAACTCTCGGGAAGTAAGGACTGCTGGGTCTACACTATAGTGGGACATGAACATGCTAAAGGACGACCAGCTGGCCGCTCGGCAAATTGTCTCAGGGGAGACCCGCGCCAAAGCTGCCCAGGAAGAGGCTATTCCACGTGTTGAGTGTGCATTGACCGCAATTGGAACTGGAAGACCACTAGCCCGATATGCTCTTTGTATTAACTGTACAATCCAGCTTGCCAAGGTCGTCTTGGATGCCGCCATTCCCTTCCTGGCACCTTTTGGGATGACAAATAGCCGCTGATGTTTCCTGAACTGCTGCGTCAAATTCAGGTAGTGACTTAGGGATCTGGCTATATCCAACTCATGCAGTTTTGAGGAGGCTGGATCCTCCCCGAATGCTGGAAGAACCCACTCTTGGTTTAGATGGAAGACTGAAGGTACTTTAGGGATGAACTGATGAATAGGCTGTAACACCACCCTGTCTGGGAAGAAGGTAACGTAGGGCTCTTGTGACCCTAATGCTTGGATCTCTGATACCCTGCGACCTGAAGTGATGGCGACTAGAAAGACTGCCTTCAGAGAAATATCCTCCAAGGTGCATTTTTCTGTGGGAGCAAACGGAGGTTTCGAAAGGACACTAAGCACAAAAGTCAAATCCCATTTGGGGTATAGCGTCTTTCTGGGAGGTCTCAATCTAAGAACTGCTTTCAAAAAACATTCCACAAGAGGGTCTAGTGCCCACCGGGTATCTGTTAGAGCTGAAAGAGCTGAGACCTGGAGTCCAATCCACTCTATAAAAAGAGGAGTATGTTCTTGATTCCGAGGTTTAGAGGATCGAAATGGTTAGTCTCTGCCAACTCCGTAAACCTTCCCCAAATTCTATAGTATGTGGAATTCATAGATGCTTTTCTGGCCTGCAATAGTGTTTGAATGACATCATGCGAACATCCTAATTCGCCCAACCCTTTCCGTTCAATTTCTAGACCCTCAAGTCCAGCATCTCTGGGTGCGGGTGACAGAACTTGCCTTGAGACAGAAGGTTGTCTATGCGTGGAAGGGGAAGCGGTTTGCATAAGGCCATCTTGACTAGCAGCGTGAACCGCGGTCTCTTGGGACAGTATGGAATCACTGCCAAAATTGTGATCGCCTCCGTTGTTAGGCGTTGGAGGAACCTCAGTATCAGTGGAGTTGGGGGGTATGCGTATGCCATCTGAAAGTTCCATGGTTGGGTTAGAGCATCCACCCCGGCTGACTTCGGAGATGGGGATCTTGAAAAGAATAACGTGTCTTTGCATTGAGCGGGGAGGCAAATAGATCTATTTGGGGAGTGCCCCACTGCTGGCATATCCAGGAGAAGACCCTCGGATTCAGAGACCACTAATTGTGGCTGAAAGATCTTGAAAGCTAATCAGCTAACTGGTTCTCTGGTCCTGGGATATATGAGGCCCGTAGGTTGACTAAATTCCTTTCGGCCCATGTCAGAATGGGTGTCACTTCGTTGAGGAGGGACCTGCTGTGTGTTCCCCCTTGATTCTGAACATAAGCCACTGCCGCTCTGTTGTCCATCTGGAGGAGGATGGATTTGCCCCTGAGGAAGGTGGCCAGAGACAAGATTGTCAACCAAGCTGCCCTCAGCTCCAAAGTGTTTGACACTACCTCTGTTGCATTGAACTGCCATCTGCCCTGTACCAACTGGTCTTGACAATGCGCCCCCCATCCTAACTGACTCGCGTCTGTCGTCAGAACAGTCCACTGGATGGGGTCAAGGGGACAGTGAAGCAAAAGGTTGGATGGCCTTGTCCACCACCAAAGGCTGGATTTCATTGCAGGCATAATTGATATCCTCTGATCTAGGAGATTTTTCTTCCACTGGGATAAGAAGCCCATCTGGAAAGTCTGTAGATGCCATCTGGCCCATTTCACCATGGGTATGCATGAAGAGTGGGAACCAAGCAGGGTCAGACAGTCTGACGCTGACATAGAATGGCTCGCTAGTGCCCTTTTCACCTTCCCTATCAATGAAGGGATCTTTTCTGATGGGAGTGAGACTGCTCTTCCTGGAGTGTTGAAGAATGCCCCTAGGTAAGTTATCTCCTGTGTGGGCGTAAGTTGACTTTTGGCGTAGTTGATTAGCCAACCGAACTTTATCAGTGTGTCTAGGACCAATTGTACATGTATCAGCAAGGTCTGTCTGTGCTGGGATAGAACTAAAATATCGTCCAGATAGTGTAGTACTCGTATCCCCTTCTCTCGAAGAGGAGCCAAGATCGCTACTAGCACTTTGGTGAAGGTTCTGGGCGCTGTTGAAATCCCAAAGGGAAGGCATTGGAATTGAAGATGTAAGTTACTTATTCTGAACCGAAGAAAAGGCTAAAACTGAGGGTGGATAGGTATATGAAGATACGCATCCTGAAGGTCTATTTACGCCATCCAATCTCCTGGCTGAACGGATAGAATGACCGTGTTTAAGGACTCCATCTTGAAATGTTCCACACGGATATGCCTGTTCAGTCTCTTCAGGTCTAGTACTGGCCTCCAACCCCCCGACTTTTTGGGGACCAAGAAGACCAGGGAATAAAAGCCTAAGCGTTTCTCCAAGTCTGGAACTGGTACCACTGCCTGCTGGAGAACAAGCATTCTGACATATTGAAGAAGGGCCTCCTTCTTTTCTCTGGAGGCTGGGATCTTGGTGGGTTGAAAGGAATAGAGGGAAGGTTGCCTTTTGAATCTCCAGAAATGGCCTTGACAGACCGTGGACACTGCCCACTGGTCTACACAATCTTCTACCCAAACCTGGGCAAACGCCTTTAGACGGACTCCCACCGGACCAGTTTGGGTGGGCAGGGCGTCAAAAGGACTTCTAACTCTCAATTGTGGATGTAGAGGCTTTTGGTTTTGGCGATCTCAGGAAAGTAGCTTGTGAACCTTTCCAGCCCCTTCTGTATTCCCTTCCAGGGTGGTAGGATCTGGAATTCTTCCCTCTTAGCTGGCCCGCTGGACGACTAGCGAATCTCTTCCTCCTGCCTCTGTCCTGGGGAATTAAACCACTTTTTCCCCCTGTGACCCCGGTAATTGCCATATCCATCTTCTCGACGAACAGGGCTTTTCCATGCCCCCACAATGCCCTTCTGCCCATGTTGGAATATAGCATGGCCCTGGAAGAACATTTTAAAACATCAATCGCTGCTTCTGCTATGAAATCTGAGGCCAACTTTAATTCATCCAGTGCCTTAATAATTTCTTCGGAGCCCACCCCTTGTCTGAGGGTCGTTTCCACATTGTCTGACCATACTCTGATGGCCCTTGAGATGGAGGTCAGAGCTACCGCCGGTTTGCATGCTCCTCCAGCCGCCTGATAAGTCTTTTTCAGGTCTGAGTCAATCCTTCGGTCAAGGACATCTTTAAAGGAGACTGCGTCTTCTAGTGGTAAAGTCGAATTTCTCGCCAACCTCATCACTGAGGCGTCCACAGATGGTACAGAATCAAAAATGAGGCGTCCACAGATGAGGCGTCCACATTCAGAAGCCACTATATGAAATCTTTATGGGTTGTTTAACTATATCACATTACCAGCCAATCACCCAATAGATTCTGTACCATCTGTGCTGAAATATCTTTAAAAGTGTGAGAAGTGTGTTGGCACCTAGTTGTCCAAAACGGGGAATTTTTCACTTCTCACACTTTTAAAGATATTTCAGCACAGATGGTACAGAATCTATTGGGTGATTGGCTGGTAATGTGATATAGTTAAACAACCCATAAAGATTTCATATAGTGGCTTCTGAATGTGGTCTCACAGAACTCTCACCTTCAAGCTGGTAAATATTAGCGTCTAGGATTAAGGATATGTTGATATAATTGCTGATTCTGTCAGTGAAGCCCGTTGTAGCTTTCTCCTTTAAATTCCTCCGTCAATGTCTCCTATGAAGGCTCTGATATCGCTACCACAGTGGCGGCGGAGAAAAGGGGGAAAAAAAAGAGAGGCCTCCACTAGTGTAGTAAGTATAAACAGTAGGGGGATATTTATTGGGTGTCTAAAATTGGACTCTTACATTGTGACAGATATCTGTCACAATGTAAGAGTCCAATTTTAGACACCCATTAGACCACATTCAGAAGCCACTACTGTATACGAAATCTTTATGGGTTGTTTAACCATATCACATTACCAGCCAGTCACCCAATAGATGATCTTCAATTACTCACGATGCCACACATAAGAGACTGTTTATGAAATATTGAATTTATTATATGGACTACAATATTAATTATTATTCACTTGGATCTCATACCGTTATTATCATTTTTTTAAACATATTTATTGATTTTACATTTATTTTTTCACAGTTGTTTCATTATCACAAATGGTATCAGTGGACCCTTTTGTACACATGTTTATTATGTATATCGTACGGAATACGACACCATGATTGTTTAGACGTCGGGTCGGCCGACCATGGTTTTAACCACAATGCCCTTCTGCCCATGTTGGAATATAGCATGGCCCTGGAAGAACATTTTAAAACATCAATCGCTGCTTCTGCTATGAAATCTGAGGCCAACTTTAATTCATCCAGTGCCTTAATAATTTCTTCTGAGCCCACTCCTTGTCTGAGGGTCGTTTCCACATTGTCTGACCATACTCTGGTGGCCCTTGAGATGGAGGTCAGAGCTACCGCCGGTTTGCATGCTCCTCCAGCCGCCTGATAAGTCTTTTTCAGGTCTGAGTCAATCCTTCGGTCAAGGACATCTTTAAAGGAGACTGCGTCTTCTAGTGGTAAAGTCGAATTTCTCGCCAACCTCATCACTGAGGCGTCCACAGATGGTACAGAATCAAAAAGCTGCGCATCTGCTTCTGCCAGTGGGTATAATTTAGAAAAACGATTATACGCAATGGGTCTTCTTTCCACCTTCTGCCATTTGTCTGTCACCACCTCCTTGATTTCTTCCATCAAGGGAAAGGTTGATAACTTCTTTTTCAGATGTAGGAAATACTTCTTTGTTTTAGAAGGGGGCTCCGGATTTTCCCCCCACTGGATTGCATACTTGACTGCGGTGATGAAAGGTTCAACTAGAGCGAAGTCAAAAGCTGAGATATTGTCATCCACCCTTGCCCTCTCATCTTCAGAATTCCCCTCTGCGTCCGAATGAGGAGAGGGCGCATTTATTGCTGCTTCGGCCGAGGATGGGTTAACTTGGTCTTGGGAGAGGGCCAATTCCCTAATTGAATCCTTGATCAGGCTCTTAATTGATTCCAGAGAGTGCTGCTTGTCTCTCTCCTTGTCTCCTGTAGCTTCTAGTAGACACTTCTCGCAAACAAATTTTTCCGGCAGCGCTTGTTTTCCACATACCCAACAGGACCTCTCTCTTGGATACACCGATCTGTGGGATTCGTGTCTGCTAGGGGTATGTCGGGGTGACCTCTGGCCACTGCGGGAGGCATGAGCTGAGGATGAATGAGAGTGCCCCGAGCTCCTATGACCTTTCGATCTCCTATCTTGAAAGCTTTGGTGGGATGATCTGCGGGATGATCCCCGGTGCGGGCTGTAGAAACAAAAAATATGTTCTATGTTGCCCGGAGTGCTCTTTTTTTTTTTAAACTTACCTGATTGTTGCAGCCCTTACCTAGTGGTATGATGAGGATATTTTTGTAGCGGTATCACATTACTAGGGGCAGCTGGAAAAAAAGGATAGAGAAAAAAAAATTTTTTTGAACTATATATATATATATATATATATATATATATATATTCATACATATATATACACTAACATGTATACCCAACACATAAAACAAGCCAGTCCCTAAATACCTTGGCCAGGCTCCATTGTCTTTGTACAACAGGGAAGACACTTAGGGAGATGTCTTCTCCTTGACAGCTGGCTATGTAATGAATCCCAGGCTCTCCATTTATGCTGAGAGCGCTTTGAGAGTACCAAGATGGCCACCGACGGCTTCAGTCTGCTACTGAGCATGCGCCATATAGTCACATGACGTTGCGTGACTCCGCCCCCCTGCCGGGTAAAACAGAGCAGTTCGGTGCGCGCGAAGCGCCACACACTGCTACAGGAGGAGGGGGGAACAATATCCATGGAGGAATGCTGAAAGGCAGGTAAAAGCCTGCTCTACAAGGAGATGAGGCATGCCATCAGGGAAGAGCATAGAGGAGAGAAATTAGGCTCCTGTTAATCTTCCAATCTGGCCCAAAAAAAAGATCCACAGAAAAAAATGGCCTCCCATACCTATCTGGCGCATTTAGCAGCCCAAGCCATGGGACTCCATACTGCAAGAGAGCATGAACCTGCAATGGTTACACCATAAAGCGGTGAGGTAAGGCTGATAATGATCCTGCTGGGATGAGGACAGAGAAAAGAATACTGACTGAGGGAAGCAACTCTTTTTTATAGAGTTAAAGAGGTCCTGTGGGTTGGTAGGGGGCGGAGCAACCAACCATTGGTATGGTGCCATGGAGGCACCAGGAAAAATATATTTTACCAAAACATCAAAACATTGCACATTCTAGTATTCTTAAAATCAAAATATTTTAAGTAGAAGCAACAATGTTGCAAAGGAAATTTTTTTTCACAAATGTATCTTTATTTCAGAAAGATACATTTCATCTCAACATTAAAAGGTTTTTTTTGTGAAAGTTACAATTGTTCCATTAGAATCAATGGCTAATACTTCATTTGGACTAGAATAGAGCAGATTTTCATTTAAAAAAAATGCTCTCTAATTGTGACAGACCTAGCTGGGAGGGAGACTTTTGGAGGGGACTGTATGCTAGCCTCTTGCCGTTCGATCGTGTGCCCTGGCATTTGGGGGAACGATGCTCTTTGTGAGCTGTATGCCTGGGGACCCTTGAGGTGGTATTACTGTGGATTCGGGTCCTGGTCCCCCAGGACACACAGACTCTGGGGACCCTGGATTTGCCATATTGGAATAGTGACTGATTCATACCGTTGGGACTCCTACTGTTAAATGATAATGTCATCAATTCCAGCTACCTGTCTGTTGTCTGCTAAAATGTGTATTGTAAATAGGTCTCTAGTATGGGATCTAAGAGTCATTAGATCCCCATTGTTGGTTGTGTTTAATTAACTCTGCTATTGTGATAATGTTGATTGGATTTTCTGAACTACAAGACGACCAGTCTGGCCTAAAGGTCATGTCTGAGTCATCTAGGCTGTCTAAAGGGATTAGTTAATTAGCTCATGTTAATTAGGTTAATTAGGTTACAGCTGTATTGTTAGAGTAATATGAGCAGGAGGTCTGCATCTCCTCTTTTAGTGTATAAAAGAGCCTGTCTATTGCAATCTGATTCAATAGCTGCAGAGGAGTGTCGGGAGAGTGGAACCGAGCGAGCAAGGGGCTCGTTACATTGGTTGGCAGCCGTGGGATTTGCTCTCCAGTTACTGGGACACTCCAAACCAGCCTGCAGGAGAGCCACGCTGAAAGACTTACTTGAGAGCCGTGGAGGGAATGGTGGGATCGTGCTTCCTTGCCGTGAACACATCCAAACCATCACCTGGATCCAAGGTAGCAGGATAGCAGGAGAGGAGAGATACCAGCCACCATGGATGAGGAATTCAGAAGGAGGTTGCGAGAGATGCAGATACAGCACAGAGGACCAGTATCAGAGCAGGTCCTGCTAGGATGGTTTGATTCTATCCGCTGTGAACTCTGGAAGGAAGCGCTAGCCCGTGAGCAGCGACACCAGGGAAAAGTTCTCCCCTCCATCCATGTAAGGTACTGGTCGCAGTATGAAGTGCGAATGCTGTTTTTGGGGGAACAGCCGAACCAGGAGTGGACAGCCGAGTTAAGCAGGCTGATCCGGGCAGAAATGCGGTTGGACGAGAGCTACAGAGCATGGGAGAGTGGAACCGAGCGAGCAAGGGGCTCGTTACACTAATTAGCTCTTATTTTGGTATTTACTATAGCGCCGGCTAAAAAAGACACTTGAGTTAAAATGAGAGTTATTTTCAGGTCTGAGCATGCTCAGTTGTGTTGGCACCTAGTTGTCCAAAACGGGGAATTTTTCACTTCTCACACTTTTAAAGATATTTCAGCATAGAAATCACTTTTTCACACTGTTTAAAAGCAGATTATCTTTAAATAATATACTGCATATTTCAGTACCATTTAGGCAATTGTATCATGTTCTAAACATTATTTCCATGTGCAATTCTCCAGGTTTTAGCAGAGTAAGGGTTTGGGCGCTATTTGGTTTCAGGGAACTATAGTAAATTCGATTATGGGAGTATTTTCTCACCAGCGTTATAGTGAATACCGTTTTCGCGCTAATTAGCGCAAATTACCGCCAATTAGCGCCGCAGCTCTATAGTAAATGACCCCCAATGTGGTATTAATAAAAGGAAAAGTGATTTCGCGCAGTCCTTTGGTGTTAGAGAAAAAATTCTCTGAATGGTGTGCATAAAGTGCACTATGAGAAAAAAATCTATAAATAGTGAGCTATGTGATATGTGAATAATCTCTACCAGGACATAATAGTATCACATAAATAATAAATACTTGAAATCATCACATAATAAAAATGTGTACAAAAGGGTCCACTGATACCATTTGTGATGTGAAACAACTGTGAAAAAATAAATGTAAAATCAATAAATAATTTTTACAAAAATGATAATAACGGTATGAGATCCAAGTGGATAAAAATATTAAGTGAATAATAATTAATAGTGTAGTCCATATAACGAAATCAATAATTAATAAAAAGTCTCTTATGTGTGGGATCGTGAGTAATTGAAGATCATCTATTGGGTGATTGGCTGGTAATGTGATATAGTTAAACAACCCATAAAGATTTCATATAGTGGCTTCTGAATGTGGTCTCACAGAACTCTCACCTTCAAGCTGGTAAATATTAGCGTCTAGGATTAAGGATATGTTGATATAATTGCTGATTCTGTCAGTGAAGCCCGTTGTAGCTTTCTCCTTTAAATTCCTCCGTCAATGTCTCCTATGAAGGCTCTGATATCGCTACCACAGTGGCGGCGGAGAAAAGGGGGAAAAAAAAGAGAGGCCTTCACTAGTGTAGTAAGTATAAACAGTAGGGGGATATTTATTGGGTGTCTAAAATTGGACTCTTACATTGTGACAGATATCTGTCACAATGTAAGAGTCCAATTTTAGACACCCATTAGACCACATTCAGAAGCCACTACTGTATACGAAATCTTTATGGGTTGTTTAACCATATCACATTACCAGCCAGTCACCCAATAGATGATCTTCAATTACTCACGATGCCACACATAAGAGACTGTTTATGAAATATTGAATTTATTATATGGACTACAATATTAATTATTATTCACTTGGATCTCATACCGTTATTATCATTTTTTTAAACATATTTATTGATTTTACATTTATTTTTTCACAGTTGTTTCATTATCACAAATGGTATCAGTGGACCCTTTTGTACACATGTTTATTATGTGATGATTTCAAGTATTTATTATTTGAGTGATACTATTATGTCCTGGTAGAGGTTATTCACATATCACATAGCTCACTATTTATAGATTTTTTTCTCATAGTGCACTGTATGCACACCATTCAGAGATTTTTTTCTCTAACACCAAAGGATTGCGCAAAATCACTTTTCCTTTTATTATTACCATAGTGGCATAGGTACTCATTGATAGCCCTCTGCTGCGTGTGCATCTGCTGCACCATGGCCAATATGGAGTTCCACCTGGTGGGCATGTCACAGATTAGGCGGGTCTTGGGCAGGTTAAATTCCTTTTGGAGGTCAGCCAGCCGAGCAATGGCATTATATGACCTGCTGAAATGCACACAGACTTTCCTGGCCTGCCTCAGGACATCCTGTAAGCCCGGGTACCTGCCCAAGAACCGCTGCACCACCAAGTTAAGGACGTGAGCCAAACAGGGCACATGGGTCAGTTGTCTCTGTCGGAGGGTGGAGAGGAGGTTGGTGCCATTGTGGCAAACCACCATACCTGGCTTAAGCTGGCGTGGCGTCAACCACCTCTGAACCTGCCTCCGCAGAGCTGATAGAATCTCTGCCCCAGTGTGGCTCCTGTCCCCCAAGTACACCAGCTCAAGCACCGCATGGCATCTTTTTGGCTGCATGCTTGTGTAGTACCTTGAATGCCTACGGAGCACCTCTGGTTCCAAGGACAAATCAGCACAAGAAGAGGCCATGGAGGAAGAAGAAGAGGAGGGGATGGAGGAGAGAGGTGTGGCAGAATCACCACTAGTAGAATTTTGGAGGCGGTTTGGCGGAACAACCTCCAACACTACTGCACCCTGTCCTGCATCCTTCCCAGCTGCCAGAAGAGTCACCCAGTGTGCGGTGAAAGATAGGTAACGTCCCTGTCCATGCCTGCTGGACCATGAGTCAGCAGTAATATGCACCTTACCGCTGACCGCCCTGTCCAGCGAGGCCAAGACATTGCCTTCCACATGCTGGTAGAGAGCCGGAATCGCCTTCCGTGAGAAAAAATGGTGTTTGGGAACCTGCCACTGAGGAACTGCACATTCCACAACCTCACGCAAGGGGGCAGAGTCTACCAACTGAAAAGGCAGCAGTTGAAGTGCTAGCAATTTAGCCAAGCTAGCATTCAACCGCTGGGATGTGGATGACTGGGAGCGAACTTCTTTCGGCGGTGCAGCAGCTGGGGCAGGGAAATTTGCCTGCTACAATCTGACGTTGGTGTACCGATAGCAGATTGCCCGCAAGTACATGGCTGTGACACACCTAATTCTACACCTTCATTCCTCTCAGTGCAGGTCTCAGAGAGGACTGAAGGTATAGTGGGGTTGGAGATCCCAGCTGATGAGGAGCAAGGAGAAGTCCGCTTTGTTCTTTGGTGTGGGTCTTTTAGGTACGCTTGCCAACAAACTGCATGGCAGGTCGACATATGTCTGGTCAAGCATGTGGTGCCCAAGCGGGTGATGTTTTGGCCACGCGAGATACGCTTGAGACATATGTTCCAAATAGCAGCGGTGGGATCTGATGCACTCATCTCAAAAAAAGGCCCACACCAAAGAACTTTTGGAATAACGCGCAGAGACAGCAGTGCCCTGCACATGCGGAGCTTTGTGGTGTGATGCAGTCGGTGTGCTGCCCTTAAGCTGGCCCCTGGAGGGCATCCTGCCTCGTTGGAGATGTGCCTTCTCCTCCTCCTCCTCTCTCCTATCAGGCACCCACGTGGAGTCAGTGACCTCATCATCCCCTCCCTCCTCATCACTGGAGCAAACCTGGCAGTATGCTGCAGCTGGGGGAACATGACTGCCATATTGCTGTCCTTCTTGGGCACCCCCTCTCTCTGGGCTCACATTACTACCTTCCTCTAGCTGGGTACCATCATCGGAGCCTTCAAAATGCTGGGCATCCTCCTGGAGCATGTACCCAACACTGTGGTCAAACAGTTCGGGGGACTCCTCAGGAGGACATGATGGGGCTAGGGAAGGAGTGACTGATGCCATTGAGCAGAGGGAAGAGGCCGCGTTGGCAGCTGCTTTGCCAGACAAAGTACCCTGAGCCTGGGTGAGAGAGGATGAGGAGGATGAGGACGGCTTGGTCATCCACTCTACCAAGTCTTCCGCATGTTGCGGCTCAACACGGCCAGCTGCCGAAAAAAAGGACAAGCGTGTCCCTCGGCCACGTGCTGATGAGGATGCACTGTCTCCACGACCAGCACTGTTGCCTCTAGACACAGAGCCTGCTTGCCCTCTTTTATTGGCTTGTGACTGTCTGCCTCTCCTTGTTGGCCTTCCAGACATACTAATGGCCTGCAGTGAGATGTAGCTGCACAAAGCTGGGATGTATATATATACTGATACTGCAGCTAGCAAAATCAACTGCCTGCCTGTAGTATTATTAGTATGAGAACACCAGCAATTGTCTTCAGGTAGCTTTAGGTGCACACTGTGCAGAGGACACAGTACACTAACTGTAAATACTGCAGCTGCCTGCCTGTGGTACTAATAGGATCAGAAGAACACCACCAATTTTCTTCAGGTAGCTTTAGGTACACACTGTGCAGAGGACACAGTACACTAACTGTAAATACTGCAGCTGCCTGCCTGTCGTATTAATAGGATCAGAACAACAGCAATTGTCTTCAGGTAGATTTAGGTGCACACTGTGCAGAGGACACAGTACACTAACTGTAAATACTGTAGCTGCCTGCCTGTGGTACTAATAGGATCAGAAGAACACCACCAATTTTCTTCAGGTAGCTTAATGCCGCGTACACACGGTCGGACTTTCTATCCTACTTGGTCCGGCACACTTTCCGACGGACTTTGTCCGCCAGGTGCGCCGGACTTTAAAACGGACGGACTTGCCCACACACGCCCGGACTTTCCGGCGGGCTAAGTCCGCCCGTCTTTCCGACGGACTTTCGCCGGAGTTCCGGCGGACTTTCAGAATGAACGGACTTGCCCACACACGGACAAGTCCGTTCATTTTGAACGTGACTCAGGTGCGACGGGACTAGAAAAGGATGTCAATCTTGCCGCTTTTATCGGCGAGATTGACACCTTGCGAGCCCCGTCGCGGGGCATACCAGGCCCTTAGGTCTGGTATGGATTATAAAGGGAACCCCCTACGCCGAAAAAACGGCGTGGGGTCCCCCCTAAAATCCATACCAGACCCCGATCCGAGCACGCAGCCTGGCCGGTCAGGAAAGGGGGTGGGGACGAGCGAGCGCCCTCCCCTCCTGAACCGTACCAGGCCACATGCCCTCAACATGGGGGTGGGTGCTTTGGGGGAGGGGGGCCGCCCTGCGGGCCCCCCCCCACCCCAAAGCACCTTGTCCCCATGTTGATGAGGACAAGGGCCTCTTCCCGACAACCCTGGCCGTTGGTTGTCGGGGTCTGCGGGCGGGGGCTTATCGGAATCTGGGAGCCCCCTTTAATAAGGGGGCCCCCAGATCCCGGCCCCCCACCCTATGTGAATGAGTATGGGGTACATGGTACCCCTACCCATTCACCTAGGGAAAAAGTGTAAGTAATAAAACACACTACACAGGTTTTTAAAATATTTTATTAAACAGCTCCGGGGGGGGATCTTCCTCCGGCTTCGGGGGTCTTCTTCCGGCTTCGGGGTTCCCTCCGCTTCATCTTCTCCCGGCGTCCGGTTGGTTCTTCTCCGCTCTCTTCTCTCCAGTTCTTCGGCCGGCTCCTCTGCTGTCTTCAGGTAGCTCTCTTGCCAGCAGAGGTCCAGACTTCTTGTCTTCTTCTCTTCTCCAGATGTTGACACGACACTCTCTCCGGCTGGACTGCTCTCCGAGGGCTGCGTTGTGACTTATATAGGCGGAGACCGCGCCCCCTTTTGATGTCACAGTCCCTGGGCATGCTGGGACTGTGACGTTTTAGGGGGCGTGGTCACTGGGTGATGTTGACCACGCCCCCTAAAACGTCACAGTCCCAGCATGCCCAGGGACTGTGACATCAAAAGGGGGCGGGGTCTCCGCCTATATAAGTCACAACGCAGCCCTCGGAGAGCAGTCCAGCCGGAGAGAGCGTCATGTCAACATCTGGAGAAGAGAAGAAGACAAGAAGTCTGGACCTCTGCTGGCAAGAGAGCTACCTGAAGACAGCAGAGGAGCCGGCCGAAGAACTGGAGAGAAGAGAGCGGAGAAGAACCAACCGGACGCCGGGAGAAGATGAAGCCGGAAGAAGACCCCCGAAGCCGGAGGAAGATCCCCCCCCGGAGCTGTTTAATAAAATATTTTAAAAACCTGTGTAGTGTGTTTTATTACTTACACCTTTTTCCCTAGGTGAATGGGTAGGGGTACCATGTACCCCATACTCATTCACATAGGGTGGGGGGCCGGGATCTGGGGGCCCCCTTATTAAAGGGGGCTCCCAGATTCCGATAAGCCCCCGCCCGCAGACCCCGACAACCAACGGCCAGGGTTGTCGGGAAGAGGCCCTTGTCCTCATCAACATGGGGACAAGGTGCTTTGGGGTGGGGGGGCCCGCAGGGCGGCCCCCCTCCCCCAAAGCACCCACCCCCCATGTTGAGGGCATGTGGCCTGGTACGGTTCAGGAGGGGAGGGCGCTCGCTCGTCCCCACCCCCTTTCCTGACCGGCCAGGCTGCGTGCTCGGATCGGGGTCTGGTATGGATTTTAGGGGGGACCCCACGCCGTTTTTTCGGCGTAGGGGGTTCCCTTTATAATCAATACCAGACCTAAGGGCCTGGTATGCCCCGCGCTCGCCGCAATAGGAAAATTTGTTTTTCCTATTGCAGCGAGCGCGAGATGCAATACCCTGCCCTCGTGTCGTATCTGGTCCGTCGGACCAGCATACACACGAGCGGGCTTTCCGTCGGACCAGCACACACACGAGCGGACTTTCCGCCCGAAACTGAGTCCGGCGGAAAGATTTAAAACTTTCTTCAAATCTAGGTCCGGCGGGCTTTTGGGAAAAAGTCCGCCGGAAAAGTCCTCCGGCGCCCACACACGGGCGGATTGTCCGGCACACTCTGGTCCGCCGGACCAAGTATGCCGGAAAGTCCGACCGTGTGTACGCGGCATTAGGTGCATATTGTGCAGAGGACACAGTACACTAACTGTAAATACTGCAGCTGCCTGCCTGTGGTACTAATAGGATCAGAAGAATACCACCACTTTTCTTTAGGTAGCTTTAGGTGCACACTGTGCAGAGGACACAGTATACAAACTGTAAATACTGCAGCTGCCTGCCTGTGGTACTAATGGGATCAGAATAACACCAGCAATTTTCTTCAGGCAGCTTTAGGTGCACACTGTGCAGAAGACACAGTACACTAACTGTAAATACTGCAGCTGCCTGCCTGTGGTATTAATAGGATCAGAACAACAGCAATTGTCTTCAGGTAGATTTAGGTGCACACTGTGCAGAGGACACAGTACACTAACTGTAAATACTGCAGCTGCCTGCCTGTGGTATTAATAGGATCAGAAGAAAACCAGCAATTTACTTCAGGTAGCTTTAGGTGCAAACTGTGCAGAGGACACAGTACACTAACTGTAAATACTGCAGCTGCCTGCCTGTGGTATTAATAGGATCAGAACAACAGCAATTGTCTTCAGGTAGCTTTAGGTGCACACTATTCAGAGGACACAGTACACTAACTGTAAATACTACAGCTGCCTGCCTGTGATACTAATAGGATCAGAAGAACACCACCAATTTTCTTTGGGTAGCTTTAGGCGCACACTGTGCAAAGGACACAGTACACTAACTGTAAATACTGTAGCTGCCTGCCTGTGGTACTAATAGGATCAGAAGAACACCACCAATTGTCTTCAGGTAGCTTTAGGTGCACACTGTGCAGAGGACACAGTACACTAACTGTAAATACTGTAGCTGCCTGCTTGTGGTACTAATAGGATCAGAAGAACACCAGCAATTTTCTTCAGGTATCTTTAGGTGTGCAAAGGACACAGTACACTGACTGTAAATAGGGTAAATACTGTAAAAACACCTGCCTGCCTGTCAGTAGAAGGAGAATAACAGGAACAGATCTAGCTAAACTGAATACAGTATATATATATTGTCAGGTCACCTAGAGGCTGGGTGACAGATGCACACCGTTGGGATCAGGAGTGCACCACAAGGTAGTAGACCCTACGGCTGACTGATGTGGATTAAACCCTGGGAGGTTTCAGAAAGCAGGTCTACTGGATCACTGACACAGATCCCACTGGGAGCTAGAGCATAGATTCCCCAGGCGCGGAGTCTAAGAGCCATCAGGTGTTCACCAGAGCCTTTGATGGTAAGGATGGACTGCGCTGCAGTCTGGCTCCAGGTTGCGGCCCCCAGGGTCTCACAGCTCACGCTCACGGTAGACTACAGGAGAAGAGGAAGGAGGCAGCAGGCTGGAACAACAAGGAAAGTAAGGGATAAGCCAAGGTCGGGGCCACAAGCAGACAAGGACAACAGAGTACACGCCAAGGATCAGGGTCACAGGCAAACAGGGATAGTCGGGAACACGCCAAAGGTCAGGGTCACGAGCAGACAGGAATAGTTAAGAACAGGCCAAAGTTGGTAACAGGAATCAGATCTAGGTAACACAGCAAGTACACACAGAGGCTAACACACAATGGTTGATCAGCACTGCTGGCTTGCAGTGCACAGGTTAATATAGGGTTCCCTGATAGGGCCTGGGGTGGGGCCATGCTTAGAGGAGAGGTTACAAAAGCAGTCAGGTGAGGGTCAGCTGGTCTCTAGAGATAAACACATGGAGACAGGTATGCTGATCGACAAACTCTATTGCATAACCATGACATATATATATATATATATATATATATACATATACACACAACACCTAGGATGCATATATATATATATATATATATATATATATATATATATATATATATATATATATATATATACACAATACACTGTACTTGCAGCTGACTCGCCTGCCTATTCTAACTTAAATCAAATGACACTGTCTCTCTGTCTATCTCTCTCCGCCGCAACACACTACACAAGGCCACCACGCAGGCGGCCTTATATAGTGTGGGGCGTGTACTAAACCCCCTAAGCCATAATTGGCCAAAGTTACTCTGGCTTTTGCCAATTACGGCTCTCTGTACAGACGGCGCTGTGATTGGCCAAGCATGCGGGTCATAGTGCATGCTTGGCCAATCATCAGCCAGCAATGCACTGCGATGCGGCAGTGAATTATGGGCCGTAACGCACCACTCAAATTTGGCGTGAACGGCCCATAATGTTTGCAATTCGACGAACGGTCGAACAGGCGATGTTCGACTCGAAATCAAAGCTCATCCCTACAGATTACATGTTTAGAGTTACAAAGGAGGTCTATTGTTAGAATTATTGATCTTGCTCTAACGATCGCTGCCTATGTAACCTGTGTGTATCTGGCTCTGACACTAGCCTAAGTGCCTCACCAGCCACTGACCCCACCGCACGTCCCTGGTCTACAGGTGGTAGGGAGGCCAGTACTGCTGCTGTGTGCCTGTAGCCAGTGTCCATACATACCACTTCCCAGTGGCCTCTGTAGTGCTGGAGCAATGACTTTGTACCCCTCTCTCTGCACATACTACCCACCACTGTACACTCCGTACCCTTCTCCCTTCACATACTACTCACCACCGTACACTCCGCAGCTCTCTCCCTGCTCATGCAACCCACCGCCATACCCTCTGTACCCTTCTCCCTGAACATACTACTCACCACCGTGTACTCCACACTCCTCTCCCTGCTCATACTACCCACCGCCATACTCTCTGCTATCCTCTCCCTGCACATACTACCCACCGCCATACACTCTGTACCTTTCTTCCTGCACATACTACCCACCACTGTATATTCGGTACCCCTCTTCCTGCACATAATACCCACCACTGTACATTCCGTACCCCTTTGCCTGCACATTCTACCCACCGCTGTACATTTCGTACCCCTCTCCCTGCACATTCTACCCACCGCTGTACACTCTGTACCCCTCTCCCTGCACATACTACCAACCACCGTACACTCTGCACTCCTGTTCCTGCTCATACTACCCACCCCCATACATTCTGCATTCCTCTCCCTGCACATACCCACCACCGTACACTCCATACCCTTCTCCCTGCAGATACTACCCACAGCTGTACTTTCCGTACCCCTCTCGCTGCACATACTACGCACTGCAGTACACTCTGCATTCCTCTCCCTGTACATACTACCCAGCGCCGTACACCCTTTACCCTTCTACCTGCACATACTAAACACCGCTTTACAGGGGCGTAACTAGAAATCACAGGGCCCCATAGCAAAATGTTGTATGGCCACCCCCCCACAAAAAATGGCGGGCTTAAATTAAATAGTGGGCGTGGCTTAAAGGGGGTGTGGTTCGAGTCTGATATAAAAGAGGGATGGAGAAAGGAAGGAAAGAAGGAAAGAAGGAAAGAAAGAAAGGACAACAGGCCCAGATCCTACACCACAATAGCAATATATGTATTCCAGAAAGTTTAACAATCAACAGATAAAGATACTCCAAACACCTGGTGTTGGCGCTTCAATCACCCTCACCTGTGCCCAATGCAGCATGACCAGTGTCTAATGGGGCCTGTGTGTTCCCAGTGCAGCGTGGCCTGCCCGTGCCCAATACAGCCTCACCTGTGCCCAATACTGCCTCACCTGTGCCCACTTGTGCCCAATGCAGCCTCACCTGTGCCCAATGCAGCGTGGCCTGCCCATGCCCAATACAGCCTCACCTGTGCCCAATACTGCCTCACCTTGCCCACCTGTGCCCAGTGCAGCCTCACCTGTGCCCAATGCAGCATGACCTGTGCCCAATGCAGCAAGACCTGCCTGTGCCTAATGCAGCGTGTCCAGTGCCCAATGCAGCCTCACCTGTGCCCAATACTGCCTCACCTGTGCCCAATGCAGCCTCACCTGTGCCCAATGCGGCTTGACCCGTGCCTAATACAGTCTCACCTGTGCCCAATGCAGCCTCACCTGTGCCCAATACAGCCTCACCTGTGCCCACCTGTGCCCAATGCAGCCTCACCTGTGCCCAATGTAGAGTAAGCCGTGCACAATGCAGCCTCAATATATATAAAAGAACCGCGCTAAATAGGATTGATGATTAAATAAATGAAAACCATAAAGTGATCACAATACTATACTTAAATAGCAACACGATGTAAAAAATCAAAACACTGTGCTATGAGCCACATAGGTATAATATAATTGTGGAAAAAACATAATTAGAATAAGGAAATCAAAAAACACAGTCCATAAACCAAGGTGATTTCTGTTGTCAACAGTCCTTATCATATTAGATTCCACCCATAGTGATTGTAGGCTTTTAAAACTCGTGAGAAAATCCACCACCTATGAAGGTATATGATTACCAGAAATCAGTAGTAATGAAGCCTTATATCAGAAATCCGCTCAACAGGGACATCACCATCCGTCTCAGCCAGGAGGAATGATCACCAGGATACATCGGAAGTAATTGGCTCAATTATGGAGACCCAGGGAGATAAGAAATATATCCACCATAGTGTAAATCCGTTTGACCAGTTTATTAATAGTAAAAGTAACACACTTACCGAAAGGAACAATTAAAATCGCATATATAAAATCAGCCGGCCGGCCTGCATACACCCGTTCGTTGTAGAGTGAAACGATGACGTCAGCGCGTCTGCCTTCCGACGTACGTTTCGTCCTATTGGACGTTGTCATAGGAACGGGCGACGCACTGACTCATCGCTCTTTAAATACACTTGTACCACCATACCTCGTTCTGACGCTCTGGTGACCACATCCTGTTAGGGAAACAGGAAGTGCCCAGGACAGACCAAGCCTCCCTGTGAACCAGGAAATGACGCTCATCAGCCTAACCAATGTGACAGGAAGCTGCTATACGCCAAGCCTCCATATGATGACAGGAAGTGATGTTCGTCAGCTTATCTAATGTTAGCATAAAAATGCTGAACTTAGGGCGAACCTTTGTACATAAAGTACAAAACACTGGAACGTTAGGCCTACTAGCTAGACCTCCTAGTACCATCTCATTTAGGGAGTGGACATTCTGACAAGAACAACTTAATGAAAGTCGCCCTATCAGAATCCGTCCATAGAGATTAGGATAACGCCATCTAGTGGGGATCAATCAATTAACATTCTTTTAAAGCAACACAAATTCTATTCGAAAAGATGAATAGTTATTGCTATGATGACCAAGGGGCCCATAGCAATCCCTAGAAATTATGGATCATCTCATTTCTCCGCTATGTATCAGAAAAAAGAGGTTATCTTAAGTATAGGAACATAAAAAAACTATAAAAACAAATAGGCTAAATAGCCATAAAACCATATATGCCTCAAAGAAAGGGGGGTTGTTATACCCACTCAGCTATCCTATAAGGTAGATAAATATTAAATTATTAAAGGAACCTCTACTAGGAATGAGGTATATCGGATGTTAGGTGGACATAGGTAGGTACCTTATCCGGTATTCTAATAAAACATTGGCACTCAATATAAAAACCCATATTGATATATATCAGCTCAGCCACCATTCCAGGAAGGTTACAACTCTCAAAAAATTGAGCCTTTATCAGGAATGGGGCATGCCAGATATTAGCTAGACTTATATGAATATCCCAACCATATGGCGGTCATTACTCAAACCCTGGACATTATATGGTGTGAAACATACGTATTCTCAGAATAAGGCCATACTATATTGGAAAGTCGAGACCCTAACTGCTAAATTAACCAACAACTTAAGGCCTGAGGGGGGCAAAACCGGTAACAGCTGGTGGGCATTACCCAGTTGGCAATAGAGCAAGGCTACCAAAGGGTCAGAGCAGGTTTACATTAAACAACATAATCTAAATTATATATCATAACTAGTCAACATTCCCAAACCTTCACAGTCAATGGATACATTTTCATATATATGCAACTCTCACAGCCCTATAGGCGTATTATAAACATGTGAATTCATGAGTTGTCAAGAAAGGCGTTGAGGTCTACTTCAACGTTGAGTCCAAACGGAGTATAACACCTAAGCCTGTATATCCAGGCCATCTCAAGCCTAGAGATCCCCCTTAACAAGGAACCGCCTCTCCAGGGTGTGGTATACCTATCAATCCCCAGAAATATGGTCTTCCTAGGGTCACGATTGTGAGTTTCCAGATAATGTCTGGAGACTGGATGTTTGGGAAAACCAGCCAGGATGTTGGTTACATGCTCGTTGAGCCTTACGGAGAGAGGGCGCTTTGTCCTCCCTACGTATTGCAATCCACACGGGCATTGCAATAAATACACCACACGCTCAGTAGAGCATGTAATAAAGGTTTTGATCTCAAACTCAGCCAACGTACTGGTAGAAATGAACTTATGTGTCCTCCTATGTGTGCATCCACTCAGGGAGCATATTCTACATTTTTTGCATTGGTAAAAACCAGTCATATACTCAAAAAAACCCTTCTTAATTGGGGGAGGGTCAAGGATGTTGGGGGCCACTCTCCCTCTAAGTGAGGGAGCCCCTTTATATACCATTTGTGGCTTAGCCGGGAGAATGGTACCCAATACAGGGTCATTACGAAGGACATGCCAATATTTATTGATCAGCTTCGCCACATTTCTATGCTGTAAAGAATAAGTGGTTATAAACGGTACAGATGGAGTCCTATCTTTATTGGGAACCTTATCACTAAGTAGAGTGCGCCTATCGATAGTAGCGACCTCATCCAATGTGGTTCTAAGGGACACCTCCGAGTAGCCTTTCTCAAGGAAACGTTCAATCAAGACATTGGCCTGAATTAAAAATTCCTCATGGTCTGAACAATTCCGTTTCAGACGTATGAGTTGGCTTTTCGGTACTGACCTTAACCAGGTTTCGTGATGGCAGCTATCTGTAGGTATGTAAGAATTACGGTCAGTATTCTTAAAAAAGGTTGCTGTGGAAAATTGTCCATCTTTAATACTTATCCTAAGATCTAAGAAGTTGATCTCAGTCTGACTTGCCTCGTAAGTGAATCTTATGCCACGATTATTGTCATTCAGCATATTCATAAAGATATCCAGATCATGGCGGTCACCATCCCATAGGAGGAGGACGTCATCTATATATCTAGCCCACAAAGCCACCTGTGGTCTCCGATGGGCATAGATGACATCCTCCTCCCATAGGGCCATAAAGAGGTTAGCCAGGCTCGGGGCGTATTTAGCCCCCATGGCGACCCCTCTATCTTGTCTGTAAAACTGACCCCCAAACCAAAAATAGTTCCGGGTAGCCACAAAGTGAAGTAACTGCATGATGAAACAAACCTGTTCATCAAATAATGCGGAGTCGCGCCTTAAATAATACTCAACCGCAAATAACCCCAAGTTATGTGGTATCACTGTATATAATGAAGCGACATCAGCTGTCACTAGCCAACACCCTGATTTAGGGGTAACGTTAGAAAGTAGGTTGATCACATGACGGGAATCTCTTAAATATGACGGCATTTTGGAAACCAGGGGTTGCAAAAAGAAATCGATATACCTGCCCACCCGGGATGAGATAGAATCAATGCCACTAACAATAGGGCGTCCCGGGGGGCAGGTAGGATGCTTGTGGATTTTTGGCAAATAATAAATAACTGGGGTGCGTGGGGCCTTAGGAACCAAATATGATCTTTCCTTACTATTCAGGACACCCAGCTCGAAGCCATATTGAACAATAGCTTCGAGTTCCCTTTTATATTGTACCTTAGGGTCTGATCTAAGGGGGGTGTATGTGTCACGATCACCCAAAATCCTCGACATCTCCGCAAGGTAGTCCTTTTTGTCTAACACAATAATACCCCCCCCTTTATCGGCGGGTCTTATTATTAAATTCTTATTTTCACATAGGGAGTTCAAACCTAATTTCAACTCACTATTGAAATGTACTTTTTTCAGGGGTAATTGCTCCAAATCTCTGAGGAGGAGGTCCCTAAATACCCTCAAGGAGGGGGCCATAGCACCCGGGGGGTTGAATAAAGACGCATTAGCCAATCCCGAATGACGGTATTCAGCGGAATGGGACACAGTATTTGTAATGGGGTTGGAGGTCATATACCTTTTAATATTAACCCTTCGCACAAATTTGTGTATATCTATATAAGTCTGGAATTTATCCAGACCACGGGGAGGTGCAAACTTGAGGCCCTTGTTGAGTAAGGTTTTTTCAGAATCGTTTAACGTAACAGAACTTAAATTGAATATCCCATCAGAGGTTACGATTTTTTCTTTTTTTGCTCGCAATCGCCGCCCCCCTCTAGATCCTCTCTTTGGTCTGCCGACCTTTTGATGCCCTGACCTGGTCTGTGAAAACCCCACCGTTGGTGGCCCATATCGGAGGGACCAGAAACACCCCCATTGTCGCTAGATCCCCTCATCATGGACATGGACTGCAGGACACCTCCATTCAGGTCCTCTCTTGTACTGGGACGTGGAGCGGGTCCTTCTAAATCATTTAGGGGATAGAAACAATTGGAGGTGCTGATATTATAATCAGGATAGCCTCTCCCATTGTTAGAAGGTCCAGGAATTTGTGAACCCCGCCCTCGTCTTTCATAGTAGTCGTGCCTGAAGTTTTGATTGGACTCATAGTTACGATCAGGATATGACCCAAAATCAAAGGCCCGGGGGGTGGGTGGACAGTCCGCATAGGCATTATATTGGTCATACGGTCTGTCCCCAAACCCCGGGGCCAACCAAGAGTCATCACTGGCCTGATTACCCACTCTGCCACGTCCCCCCTGATGGGGAACACTCATCCCACGAGACCGTCGTGGGAGGGCATGTGGATAATTAGATGTAACCCTTTTCCCTCTACCACCCCGTCTTGCGGGAGACTGTTGAAAACCCTGTCTAGATCTCACCTGGGGGCCAATATGGCCGCCAGGGTATTGCCTAGCATTACCAGGTTGTGGTGGGGGGGAGGGGCAGCATATGGTACAGAGGGAGGTAATCCCCCTGCATATGCCGGAACTGTCTCCATATTGACAGGATCAGTGGAGGCCTGCTCTGCCAGCAGCTTCTTCTGCCATTCGAACACCACTGCCCCTTGGTAGTCCAATAGATCTCTATTGTACTTCTTTCTCTTTTTAACTCTCTGGTCCCTCTCTTCTTTCTCTAAAAGAGTCAGAAGAGAGAGGGATCTTTCCTTATATTCATTACTTTCCCTGAGGGGACTCATTTTGTCCTTGATACCCTTAATTTCTTCATCTAATCTAGTAAGTTTGGCCTTCTTGCGATCAATAAGAAATATCAAAAAATCGATCCCTGCTTTGTTGAAATAGCTGAACCAATCTTCAAGTTGGACATCGCCCTTCTGTGGGCTAACCTCCCACCTGAGACTTCTTGGAACCATACCTCCCTTCACATAAGTCTCTAGGTAGGCTATATCCCATTGAGTGTGAATCTCAGAGACTGTAAGGTTTTTAAGCCTCAAAAACATACCACTGAGGTCACCCTCATCTTCTTTGTATATTTCAAACACACCCTCCGTGTCAACCACCCTAGTGGCTCTATATTCGAACACATCCATGGAGGTAACAACTCTCCCACGGGGGTGCCCAAAAACAAAAAATTTAGTAGTGGGTGGCAGCAGTAAAAAACCAAATGTGTAGATACCAAAAAAATATATATAAAATTACTGCGCTTCCCTCCAACACAAAGCTGCAGTTCTGATTCTTAGGTGCAGAATAAAGTAGACAAAATATATAAAAGAACCGCGCTAAATAGGATTGATGATTAAATAAATGAAAACCATAAAGTGATCACAATACTATACTTAAATAGCAACACGATGTAAAAAATCAAAACACTGTGCTATGAGCCACATAGGTATAATATAATTGTGGAAAAAACATAATTAGAATAAGGAAATCAAAAAACACAGTCCATAAACCAAGGTGATTTCTGTTGTCAACAGTCCTTATCATATTAGATTCCACCCATAGTGATTGTAGGCTTTTAAAACTCGTGAGAAAATCCACCACCTATGAAGGTATATGATTACCAGAAATCAGTAGTAATGAAGCCTTATATCAGAAATCCGCTCAACAGGGACATCACCATCCGTCTCAGCCAGGAGGAATGATCACCAGGATACATCGGAAGTAATTGGCTCAATTATGGAGACCCAGGGAGATAAGAAATATATCCACCATAGTGTAAATCCGTTTGACCAGTTTATTAATAGTAAAAGTAACACACTTACCGAAAGGAACAATTAAAATCGCATATATAAAATCAGCCGGCCGGCCTGCATACACCCGTTCGTTGTAGAGTGAAACGATGACGTCAGCGCGTCTGCCTTCCGACGTACGTTTCGTCCTATTGGACGTTGTCATAGGAACGGGCGACGCGATTGCGAGCAAAAAAAGAAAAAATCGTAACCTCTGATGGGATATTCAATTTAAGTTCTGTTACGTTAAACGATTCTGAAAAAAACCTTACTCAACAAGGGCCTCAAGTTTGCACCTCCCCGTGGTCTGGATAAATTCCAGACTTATATAGATATACACAAATTTGTGCGAAGGGTTAATATTAAAAGGTATATGACCTCCAACCCCATTACAAATACTGTGTCCCATTCCGCTGAATACCGTCATTCGGGATTGGCTAATGCGTCTTTATTCAACCCCCCGGGTGCTATGGCCCCCTCCTTGAGGGTATTTAGGGACCTCCTCCTCAGAGATTTGGAGCAATTACCCCTGAAAAAAGTACATTTCAATAGTGAGTTGAAATTAGGTTTGAACTCCCTATGTGAAAATAAGAATTTAATAATAAGACCCGCCGATAAAGGGGGGGGTATTATTGTGTTAGACAAAAAGGACTACCTTGCGGAGATGTCGAGGATTTTGGGTGATCGTGACACATACACCCCCCTTAGATCAGACCCTAAGGTACAATATAAAAGGGAACTCGAAGCTATTGTTCAATATGGCTTCGAGCTGGGTGTCCTGAATAGTAAGGAAAGATCATATTTGGTTCCTAAGGCCCCACGCACCCCAGTTATTTATTATTTGCCAAAAATCCACAAGCATCCTACCTGCCCCCCGGGACGCCCTATTGTTAGTGGCATTGATTCTATCTCATCCCGGGTGGGCAGGTATATCGATTTCTTTTTGCAACCCCTGGTTTCCAAAATGCCGTCATATTTAAGAGATTCCCGTCATGTGATCAACCTACTTTCTAACGTTACCCCTAAATCAGGGTGTTGGCTAGTGACAGCTGATGTCGCTTCATTATATACAGTGATACCACATAACTTGGGGTTATTTGCGGTTGAGTATTATTTAAGGCGCGACTCCGCATTATTTGATGAACAGGTTTGTTTCATCATGCAGTTACTTCACTTTGTGGCTACCCGGAACTATTTTTGGTTTGGGGGTCAGTTTTACAGACAAGATAGAGGGGTCGCCATGGGGGCTAAATACGCCCCGAGCCTGGCTAACCTCTTTATGGCCCTATGGGAGGAGGATGTCATCTATGCCCATCGGAGACCACAGGTGGCTTTGTGGGCTAGATATATAGATGACGTCCTCCTCCTATGGGATGGTGACCGCCATGATCTGGATATCTTTATGAATATGCTGAATGACAATAATCGTGGCATAAGATTCACTTACGAGGCAAGTCAGACTGAGATCAACTTCTTAGATCTTAGGATAAGTATTAAAGATGGACAATTTTCCACAGCAACCTTTTTTAAGAATACTGACCGTAATTCTTACATACCTACAGATAGCTGCCATCACGAAACCTGGTTAAGGTCAGTACCGAAAAGCCAACTCATACGTCTGAAACGGAATTGTTCAGACCATGAGGAATTTTTAATTCAGGCCAATGTCTTGATTGAACGTTTCCTTGAGAAAGGCTACTCGGAGGTGTCCCTTAGAACCACATTGGATGAGGTCGCTACTATCGATAGGCGCACTCTACTTAGTGATAAGGTTCCCAATAAAGATAGGACTCCATCTGTACCGTTTATAACCACTTATTCTTTACAGCATAGAAATGTGGCGAAGCTGATCAATAAATATTGGCATGTCCTTCGTAATGACCCTGTATTGGGTACCATTCTCCCGGCTAAGCCACAAATGGTATATAAAGGGGCTCCCTCACTTAGAGGGAGAGTGGCCCCCAACATCCTTGACCCTCCCCCAATTAAGAAGGGTTTTTTTGAGTATATGACTGGTTTTTACCAATGCAAAAAATGTAGAATATGCTCCCTGAGTGGATGCACACATAGGAGGACACATAAGTTCATTTCTACCAGTACGTTGGCTGAGTTTGAGATCAAAACCTTTATTACATGCTCTACTGAGCGTGTGGTGTATTTATTGCAATGCCCGTGTGGATTGCAATACGTAGGGAGGACAAAGCGCCCTCTCTCCGTAAGGCTCAACGAGCATGTAACCAACATCCTGGCTGGTTTTCCCAAACATCCAGTCTCCAGACATTATCTGGAAACTCACAATCGTGACCCTAGGAAGACCATATTTCTGGGGATTGATAGGTATACCACACCCTGGAGAGGCGGTTCCTTGTTAAGGGGGATCTCTAGGCTTGAGATGGCCTGGATATACAGGCTTAGGTGTTATACTCCGTTTGGACTCAACGTTGAAGTAGACCTCAACGCCTTTCTTGACAACTCATGAATTCACATGTTTATAATACGCCTATAGGGCTGTGAGAGTTGCATATATATGAAAATGTATCCATTGACTGTGAAGGTTTGGGAATGTTGACTAGTTATGATATATAATTTAGATTATGTTGTTTAATGTAAACCTGCTCTGACCCTTTGGTAGCCTTGCTCTATTGCCAACTGGGTAATGCCCACCAGCTGTTACCGGTTTTGCCCCCCTCAGGCCTTAAGTTGTTGGTTAATTTAGCAGTTAGGGTCTCGACTTTCCAATATAGTATGGCCTTATTCTGAGAATACGTATGTTTCACACCATATAATGTCCAGGGTTTGAGTAATGACCGCCATATGGTTGGGATATTCATATAAGTCTAGCTAATATCTGGCATGCCCCATTCCTGATAAAGGCTCAATTTTTTGAGAGTTGTAACCTTCCTGGAATGGTGGCTGAGCTGATATATATCAATATGGGTTTTTATATTGAGTGCCAATGTTTTATTAGAATACCGGATAAGGTACCTACCTATGTCCACCTAACATCCGATATACCTCATTCCTAGTAGAGGTTCCTTTAATAATTTAATATTTATCTACCTTATAGGATAGCTGAGTGGGTATAACAACCCCCCTTTCTTTGAGGCATATATGGTTTTATGGCTATTTAGCCTATTTGTTTTTATAGTTTTTTTATGTTCCTATACTTAAGATAACCTCTTTTTTCTGATACATAGCGGAGAAATGAGATGATCCATAATTTCTAGGGATTGCTATGGGCCCCTTGGTCATCATAGCAATAACTATTCATCTTTTCGAATAGAATTTGTGTTGCTTTAAAAGAATGTTAATTGATTGATCCCCACTAGATGGCGTTATCCTAATCTCTATGGACGGATTCTGATAGGGCGACTTTCATTAAGTTGTTCTTGTCAGAATGTCCACTCCCTAAATGAGATGGTACTAGGAGGTCTAGCTAGTAGGCCTAACGTTCCAGTGTTTTGTACTTTATGTACAAAGGTTCGCCCTAAGTTCAGCATTTTTATGCTAACATTAGATAAGCTGACGAACATCACTTCCTGTCATCATATGGAGGCTTGGCGTATAGCAGCTTCCTGTCACATTGGTTAGGCTGATGAGCGTCATTTCCTGGTTCACAGGGAGGCTTGGTCTGTCCTGGGCACTTCCTGTTTCCCTAACAGGATGTGGTCACCAGAGCGTCAGAACGAGGTATGGTGGTACAAGTGTATTTAAAGAGCGATGAGTCAGTGCGTTGCCCGTTCCTATGACAACGTCCAATAGGACGAAACGTACGTCGGAAGGCAGACGCGCTGACGTCATCGTTTCACTCTACAACGAACGGGTGTATGCAGGCCGGCCGGCTGATTTTATATATGCGATTTTAATTGTTCCTTTCGGTAAGTGTGTTACTTTTACTATTAATAAACTGGTCAAACGGATTTACACTATGGTGGATATATTTCTTATCTCCCTGGGTCTCCATAATTGAGCCAATTACTTCCGATGTATCCTGGTGATCATTCCTCCTGGCTGAGACGGATGGTGATGTCCCTGTTGAGCGGATTTCTGATATAAGGCTTCATTACTACTGATTTCTGGTAATCATATACCTTCATAGGTGGTGGATTTTCTCACGAGTTTTAAAAGCCTACAATCACTATGGGTGGAATCTAATATGATAAGGACTGTTGACAACAGAAATCACCTTGGTTTATGGACTGTGTTTTTTGATTTCCTTATTCTAATTATGTTTTTTCCACAATTATATTATACCTATGTGGCTCATAGCACAGTGTTTTGATTTTTTACATCGTGTTGCTATTTAAGTATAGTATTGTGATCACTTTATGGTTTTCATTTATTTAATCATCAATCCTATTTAGCGCGGTTCTTTTATATATTTTGTCTACTTTATTCTGCACCTAAGAATCAGAACTGCAGCTTTGTGTTGGAGGGAAGCGCAGTAATTTTATATATTTTTTTGGTATCTACACAATGCAGCCTCACCTGTGCAGAGGAAGAGGCGAGCCAGTGGCGGAACTACCAGGGAGGATGAGGAATGCATACTGCAGCCCTCAAATGGCTGTTGGTGAGCATGGGGCTGCCTCAGAGTGGGGGAGCGAGCACCACCCGCACGGTCCCCCAGCCAGGGGAAGTGAGGAGAGGAAGAGGCAAGCTGTACATACGAGCAGCGAGCTCAGCTGTAATAGCCTTCATTTGAATTTCCTGTGTTCCCGGGGCTCCCCATCACATAGCCCCACCTCTTGGCCCGGCGCCTTTGATGACGTGCATTCTGTCTATCAAAGGCACCGGCCAAGAGGTGGGGCTATGTGACGGGGAGCCCCGGGAACACAGGAAATTCTAATGAAAGCTGAGCTCTCTGCTCGTACGGACAGCTTGCGTCTTCCTCTCCTCACTTCCCCTGGCTGGGGGACCGTGCGGGCGGTGCCCTCCCCCCCGCAGTATGCATTCCTCATCCTCCCCACGGGCCCCTCTTGGCTGCGGGCCCCATAGCGAGCGCCTGGCTCGCTATGGCGGTAGTTCTGCCACTGCCTCTATGAGCTTGCCACATCTTACCACTGGGATTTTCACCCATTCCTCCTTGCAAAACTGCCCTAGCTCCTTCAAGTTGGATGGTTTGAGCGTGTGAATAGAAATCCTTAAGTCTGACCACAGATTTTCTATTGGATTGAGGTCTGGGCCTTGACTAAGCCATTCCAACACATTTACATGTTTCCCCTTAAACCGCTCAAGTGTTGCTTTAGCAGTGTGTTTGGGGTCATTGTCCTGCTGGAAGGTGAACCTTCCTAGCCTCGAATCACACACAGAGTGGTACAGGTTTTGCTCAAGAATATCCCTGTATTTAGCACCATCCATCTTTCCCTCAACTCTGACCAGTTTCCCAGTCCCGACTGCTAAAAAACATCCCCACAGCATGATGCTGCCACCACCATGTTTCACTGGGGATGGTGTTCTTTGGGTGATGTGATGTGTTGGGTTTGCGCCAGACATAGCGTTTTCTTTGATGGCCAGAAAGTTAAATTTTAGTCTCATCAGACCAGAGCACCTTCCTCCATACATTTTGGGAGTCTCCCACATGCCTTTTTGCAAACTCAAAACATGCCATTTTGTTTTTTGCTGAAAGTAATGGCTTTCTTCTGGCCTCTCTGCCATAAAAGCCCAACTCTGTGGAGCGTACAGCTTATTGTTGCCCTATGTACAGATACTCCAGTCTCTGCTGTGGAACTCTGCAGCTCCTCCAGGGTTACCTTGGGTCTCTGTGCTGCCTCTCTGATTAATGCCCTCCTTTCCCAGTCCGTGAGTTTTGGTGTGCGGCCGTCTCTTGGCAGGTTTGCTGTTGGGCCATGTTCTTTCCATTTGGTTATGATAGATTTGATGGTGCTCCTAGGGATCATCAAAGATTTGGATATTTTTTTTATAACCTAACCCTGACTTGTACTTCTCAACAACATTGTCCCTTACTTGTTTGGAGAGTTCCTTGGTCTTCATGGCAGTGTTTGGTTAGTGGTGCCTCTTGCTTAGGTGTTGCAGCCTCTGGGGCCTTTCAAAAAGGTGTGTATATGTAATGACAGATAATGTGACACTTAGATTGCACACAGGTGGACATCATTTCACTAATTATGTGACTTCTGAAGATAATTGGTTGCACCAGAACTTTTTATGGGTGTCATGGTTATGCAGTAATCTTTCTCTGTCAGCTTACCTCATCTCATGGGTTCAGACTAAGAGGACAGCCACTCTCACCTGGTTGTTTTTATAACCTCTCCTCTAAGCATGGCTCCACCCCAGGCCCTGTCAGGGAACCCTATATTAACCTGTGCACTGCAAGCCAGCAGTTCTGATCAACCATTGTGTATTCACTGTGTGTTTGGCTTCCTGTTTCCTGCTTGACATGTGCTCTACGTTTGTCTCTGTTACCGACCTTGGCGTATTCTCGATTATTCCTGTCTGCTCATGATCTTGACCTTTTGGTGTGTCCCCGACTATCCCTGTTTGCCTGTGACCCTGAAACTTTGGCATGTACTCTGTTGTTCCTGTCTGCTAGTCATCCTGACCTCTGCCTTATCCCTTTACTATCCTTGTTGTTCCAGCCTGCTGCTTCCTCTATCTCCTGTAGTCTACCATGAGCGTGGGCTGTGAGACCCTGGGGGTTGCGACCTGGAGCCAGACTGCAGCGCAGTCCATCCTCACCACTGGAGGCTCTGGTGAACACCTGGCTTTTAGACTCCGCGCCCTGGGGAATCTATGCTCTAGCTCCCACTGGGATCTGTGTTAGTGATCCAGTAGACCTGCTTCCTGAACCTCCCTGGGTACTATCCGCAGCAATCAGTCCCAGGGTCCACTATCTTAGTGGTGCACTTCCGATTCCTACGGAGTGCATCTGTCACCTGGTCTCAGGAGACCTGACAATGGGCTTCATAACAAAGGGGCTGAATACATATGCACATGCCAATTATCATTTTTTTATTTCTGAAAAATAGTTTTATGTATATATTTTTCCAATTTTACTTCACCAACTTAGACTATTGTGTTCTGATCCATCACATATAATTCAGATTAAAAAAACATTGAACCAAAGGCAGTAATGTGACAAAATAGCTAAAAAGCCAAGGGGGGTGAATACTTTTGCAAGGCACTGTATGCTGCACTTATGGCAATGATAGGCTGCACTTATGGGCAATGATAGGCTGCACTTATGGGCAATGATAGGCTGCACTTATGGGAAGTGATAGGCTGCACTTATGGGCAGTGATAGGCTGCACTGATGGGCAGTGATAGGCTGCACTGATGGGCAATGATATGCTGCACTGATGAGCAATGATAGGCTGCACTGATGGCCAATGATAGGCTGCACTTATGGGCAATGATAGGCTGCACCGACGTGCAGTGATGGAGATTGGACTGATGGGTACTGATACGCTTAAAGGCTTACTAAACCCTTGTTTAAAAAAAAAACAAAAAATAAATAAATGTTATACTTACCTCTACGCATGCTTCTGAGTCCAGCATTTGCGTCCAATGACACAGAATGCCGGACTCGGTCCCCCCCGGCACCCGCATCATTGGATTTGATTGACAGCACCTGCGCTGCTATCAATCTATCTAATCAGGAGCCGAGACAACGGGCAGAGAGGTAGAGCGCGTCTCCGCTGTGGGATGCATTGAGATGAAAAAACACGAGGGTTTACAATCCCTTTAATGTTAATATTTCTTTTTGGAACTAAATTCAGTATAAAATATTTAACAGTGTAATTTCATGAGATAATTTATGAGGGCGTGTTTAGGGGCGGGACAGGGTAGAGGTTGGGTGGGAACCGTGGGATAACTGGTGGCGAGTAACTTTTAAGGCCTGGCTAGTGGCTCAGGACTTGAAATTTTGAGCCCTAACCTACAGTATGTTAGTGGAGTAGCCTTTCCTGGCACCAATCCATGGCAGCATTCTACCACATGTATGCTGCCATGTTGGTGGCAGGAAAACAGAAAATTGTATCACATACTTGCTATAATTTTTCTTTCCTGGCAGGGACGGAACTTTCACGGTCACAGCAGTCGCAATTGTGACTGGGCCCTGCCGTTCTGCCACCGTGGGGTAGCCCCAGGACCCGGCATCTCCCCCTGCACCTCTGGCTGTCCATTTAGAATGCGGTGGGGGAGGTGGGAGGCGACGATCGGCAGCTCTATGTTGCCCATGGGCGGCGGGATCTCCCTGGGACTAGAAGTTCTCTTCCAGGGTCTATACAGCGGAGAGGTGAAGGGGCCTCTGAGCATCTATCAGTTTCACTCTCGAGTGCATAAGTGAGCTCTGCTTGTACAATGTTACTGATACATGCCAGGGTCAGAGGTTCACTGTATACACTGGGGAAGAGAACTACTAGCTCCAGGGAGATCCCGCCACCCACGGGCAACATAGAGCTGCTGATCGTTGCCTCCCATAGAGATGTGCTGAGGGTTGGAGGTGACCAGACAGTGAAGACTAGCCAGGTACAGGGGAACCTCTGATGTAATGGGGGGGCTCTCTGGATACACTAATGTAAGGGGGGCCCTGATGTAAGGGGGCTTTCTGGGGACTCTGATGTAAGGGGCGGGCCTCTGATGTAAGGGGGGGCTCTCTGGGGACACTGATGTAAGGGGGGCTCTCTTGGGACCCTGATGTAAGGAAGGTGCCCTCTGGGGACACTGATGTAGGGGGGGCTCTCTGGAGACAATAATGTAAGGGGGGCTCTCTGGGAACACTGATGTAAGAGGGGGCTTTCTGGGGACACTGATGTAAGGGGGGGCTCTCTGGGGACAATAATGTAAGGGGGGCTCTCTGGGGAAACTGATGTAAGGGGGGGCGCTCTGGGGACACTGATGTAAGGGGGGGCTCTCTGGGGACACTGATGTAAGGGGGGCTCTCTGGGGACACTGATGTAAGGGGGGGCTCTCTGGGGACTCTGATGTAAGGGGGGCTCTCTGGGGACACTGATGTAAGGGGGTGCTCTCTGGGGACACTGATGTAAGGGGGAGCTCTCTGGGGACACTAATGTAAGGGGGTGCTCTCTCTGGGGACACTGATGTAAGGGGGGCTCTCTGGGGACACTGATGTAAGGGGGGCTCTCTGGGGACACTGATATAAGGGGGGGCTCTCTGGGGACACTAATGTAAGGGGGGGCTCTCTGTGGACACTGAGGAAAGGGGGCTCTCTGGAGACACTGATGTAAGGGGGAGGCTCTCTGGGGACACTGATGTAAGGGGGGGCTCTCTTGGGACCCTGATGTAAGGAAGGGGCCCTCTGGGGACACTGATGTAAGGGGGCTCTCTTGGGACCCTGATGTAAGGAAGGCACCCTCTGGGGACACTGATGCAAGGAGGGGCTCTCTGGGGACACTGATGTAAGGGGGGCTCTCTGGGGACACTGATGTAAGGGGGGCTCTCTGGGGACACTGATGTAAGGGGAGGCTCTCTGGGGACACTGATGTAAGGGGGGCTCTCTGGGGACACTGATGTAAGTGGGGGGGGCTTTCTGGAGAAACTAATGTAAGGAGGGGCTCTCTGAGGACACTGATGTAAGGGGGGCTCTCTGGGGACAATAATGTAAGGGGGCCTCTCTGGGAACACTGCTGTAAGAGGAGGCTCTCTGGGGACACTGATGTAAGGGGTGTTCTCTGGAAACACTGATGTAAGAGGGGGCTCTCTGGGGACACTGATGTAAGGGGGGCTCTCTGGGGACACTGATGTAAGGGGGGCTCTCTGGGGACACTGATGTAAGGGGGGGGCGCTCTGGGGACACTGATGTAAGGGGGGGCGCTCTGGGGACACTGATGTAATGGGGACTCTCTGGGGACACTGATGTAAGGGGGGCTCTCTGGGGACACTGATGTAAGGGGGGCTCTCTGGGGACACTGATGTAAGGGGGGGCGCTCTGGGGACACTGATGTAAGGGGGGGCGCTCTGGGGACACTGATGTAATGGGGACTCTCTGGGGACACTGATGTAAGGGGGGGCTCTCTGAAGAACTGAGGAAAGGGGGCTCTCTGGGGACACTGATGTAAGGGGGGGCTCTCTGGGACACTGGTGTAAGGGGGGGCTCTCTTGGGACCCTGATGTAAGAAAGGGGCCCTCTGGGGACACTGATGTAAGGGGGGCTCTCTTGGGACCCTGATGCAAGAGGGGGCTCTCTAAGGGACACTGATGTAAGGGGAGGCTCTCTGGGGACACTGATGTAAGTGGGGGGGAGCTTTCTGGAGACACTAAAGTAAGGGGGGCTCTCTGAAAACACTGATGTAAGGGGGCTCTCTGGGGACACTGATGTAAGGGGGGCTCTCTGGGGACACTGATGCAAGGGGGGGCTCTCTGGGGACACTGCTGTAAAGAGGGGCTCTCTGGGGACCCTAATGTAAGGAGGGGCTCTCTGGGGACCCTGATGTAAGGAGGGGCTCTCTGGGGACCCTGATGTAAGGAGGGGCTCTCTGGGGACCCTGATGTAAGGAGGGGCTCTCTGGGGACCCTGATGTAAGGAGGGGCTCTCTGGGGACCTTGATGTAAGGAGGGGCTCTCTGGGGACCCTGATGTAAGGGGGGCTCTCTCTGGGGACCCTGATGTAAGGAGGGGTTCTCTGGGGACCCTGATGTAAGGAGGGGCTCTCTGGGGACCGTGATGTAGGGGGAGGCTCTCTGAGGACCCTGATGTAGGGGGAGGCTCCCTGGGGACCCTGATGTAATGAGGGGGGCTCTGGGGACCCTGATGTAAGTGAGGGATCCACACTCAGATATGTAACAATAATATATATATATATATATATATATATATATATATATATATATATATATATGTATATACACACACGTATATTATATACATGTGTATCCCCGCCCAGGTGTATGGCTTTCTTTACTTCGCTGCTATGGGCTCTAGCCTGAGATGTTTTGTAGACCTAGCAACACCCCTGGTGGGGGCCCTTCATGGTTTCTTGCATCGGGGCCCTGAAGATTCTAGTTACGCCTCTGTTTCCTGGCTCCAATCCATGGCAGCATACATGTAATAGTATGCTGCCATGTTGGTGCCAGGAAAATAAATTCTTCAAAACCGGTTGATGCACCTATAGCATCTACACAGTTCACTTTCATAGTAGAACTCTGTCCAAAGCTCAGTTTTGGGTAGAGTGAAAAATTATTATGCTTTTGTGTCCCGCTTGGGCAGATTTTTGCTTTCTGACTGTTGTTGCCAAAACAAATAGCCATGGGAAATCTCAAAAAAAAAAATTTGTTACCAGAACAGGGTAATCTTTTAATAGAGACAGTCTGGTCAAAGGATGAATTTCCCCATCCTTTTGGGAGTTTTCTTCTAACTTCCTGCTTTGCCTCTGAGACAGGAAGTGAAAGGAAACTTCCCCAGTGGGGACACACAACAATAAAACCTGAAAAGGGTCCTAAACTTTACCCACTCAGTCTAAAACTAGGAACATGTTTTGGCTGGAATTCCATTTTAACCATTAAAATGTTCTATCAGAGACACCTTTTAAATAATTTTAGGGTTGAAAATGTTTTTATTGGTAGTATAAACAGCGTAACAATGACATGAAAGTAAAGTGGCAGCGAGTGGGCCAGGTGCCTACAGCGGTGCTCATGCCTTATAACATCATAAACATAGATGAGTGCAAATTATATCAAACAATGAATAATAAGGGGAATAAAGAGAAAGAAAAAGAAGGATAGGGAAAGAAAGGCATGGGAAAGAAGGAGGAAAGGAGGGGGAGGAGAGAGAGAATCTGCTGGGAGAGCATGGAGTAGAAAAAAACTAACTTGACTAGTGAGGACCATCATCACACATTAATAAATTCATGGCAAAGGTTAAACTGAGCTTCGATGGGTGGGGAGCATGTCAGCCAGAGTATCGGATGAGAAGAAGCGCAGCCAAACAGACCATAGAACTTTATGCTTATCATGGGTATTATTGTCAAGCGCCACCATCTGCTCCATTCTCATAATATTCACTGTGGAGACCCACATTGACAATGGGGGAGTAGTGGTGGTTTTCCAATAAAGCAGGATAAGTTGCTTCAGACAAGAAGAAACAGAGGAGAAATTGTTTCTGGGAGGCTACGGAGCCCAGCAACATGGAGAGGAGGGCAATCTCTGTGGTCAGCTGTAAAGATTCCTCATAGATCGCATTATACACCTGAAATACCTGAGTCCAGAAGGGTTGTATCCGTTCACACTGTCACCAGACATGGAGATAAGTACCAGAGGCTGCACCGCAATGCCAGCAGGAGGCCGGGGTAGATGGGAAGATTTTGTCATATCATATAGGGAGCTTAAACGTTCAAATTCAGAAAGCGGACGATGTATTTGAGAGGAGAGGAAAAGGTGTTTTGCAAAGGAGGCCAAGTGTAGGGAAGTGAGCCAGTCTCGGGTATCCTCAGGGAGGATCGGGGTCCCAAGTCCTGGGCAGATGAAAGTATGGGCCTGGGGCCAGGAGGAGTGGTGGAATGAACCCAATGTAGGGACCCCGATGCCCTGGGGAAGGGCCAGATTGTCAAATAGGGAGGATAGGGTAGCGGGATCTGAAGAGAGGACCTCACATAGCCCCCTCCAATCCCAGAGTGTGAGGACAGCGGTGGTTAGAGGCGAGGCGCAGGATAGGCTGGAGAAGCTATTTTTATAACCCCATAGGAGGGAACGTAAATCAACTGGAGCCAGATCCTGCTTAACCACGACAGAGGCTATTTGAAAAGGGTGTGGGAACCACTCTAGGGCGCGCACCATAAGAGTAGCTTTGTAGTATAAATTATAATCAGGGAGTCCCATGTCTCCCTGTAGCTTCGGGCGGGTGAGCAGTTTGTACTGGACTCTAGTCCCTGGTTCCAGATAAAGCGGATGGAGAGGGAACGTAGGGCAGAAAAAAGGATATAGGAATTAGTGTGGGTACAGTTTGGAAAAGGTACAGTCATTTGGGGACAGTATCCATTTTAATGGTGTTGATTCGGTCGAACCAGGTTAGGGCAGTGCCCCCCCAGGAAGCTAAGTCTTTCCGGAGACGGGAGAGGCGAGTGATGTAGTTCAGTGAAAAGAGGTTAGAAAGGTTGACAGGTATTGTTATGCCCAAGTAAGAGATGCCCTTGGTCTGCCATTGGAAGGAGTAGTTGGAGCGGAGTGAGGACATTGCGGTGGGCGGATAAGGAGGTGTTGAAGGCCTCTGTTTTGGAGATATTGAGCTTAAAGTTACTAAAAGAGCCGAAGCGCTTGAACTCAGAAAAGAGTGAGGGCAGGGTCGTATGGGATTGCCGGGCATATATCAACAGATCATCCACATAAAGGGACAGTTTATGGTGGTGGGAGCGAGTTTGGACGCCTCGTATGGAGGCGTTCTGACGGATGGCACACACCAGGTGTTCACTTACAATGACAATTAAAAGTGGAGAAAGGGGGCAACCTTGGCGGGTGCCATTCGATATGTTGGACGCCTCTGACGAGGTGCCATTTACCAAGACTGAGGCAGGCGGGTGTGAGTAAAGAGACATAATCTTGGCAATGAAAGGGGAGCCAAAGCCTATTTGTTCCAGGGAGAGGTGCAAAAAGTGCCAGTTGACCCTGTTAAATGCCTTTTCGGCATCAAAGAACAGGAGGCACGCCTGTAGATGGTGGAATTGGATATAGGAAATGAGGTGTATTGTTTTAGTCGCGTTGTCCCAGGCCTCCCTACTCGGGACAAAACCGATCTGGTCTCTGTGGATAATCCCTGGAAATAGCGGTGAAAGGCGGTTAGCGAGGACCTTCGCAACTAACTTTAGGTCTCTATTCAGTAAGGATATTGGGCAGTAGCTACTTCATTGGATAGAAGCCTTGCCGGACTTCAGAAGGATGAAGACATTGGACGACAGGAGGTCCCTGGAGGGAAGAGTAGAGTTATCGATCACATTGAAGGCCTGGGCCAGGAGTGGCATTAGTAGGGGTGCAAATGTTTTGTAGAATCAAGGGGTATATCAATCCGAGCCCGAGCATTTGCCTAATTTTATAGCCTTGATGGCGCCCAGAAATTCCATTTTCGCCAAGGGCCTATCCAGGTCAGAGGACTCCTAAGGGTCAATTGCAGGCAAGGCAGTTTCCACTGTGTAGGCCTGCATGGCGTCCGTGGAGTTATAGGATATGGAAAAATAGCTGTAATCTTTCTCAGTGGGGTGGTGTATGCGCCAGACATCTACCAAGTGAAGTGAGTGCAGTAGGGATTTGATATGTGAGAGAAAATGCGGTCATGGAAGACTTACCAGAGGATGTGTCGGCAGACAGGGACAGAGCAACGTTAAGATCACCTCCAACAATGACACAGGGACCCCTGAAGGAAGATAGTCTGGTGAAAGTGGAGGAAAGGAAGCGAGCCTGGGAGCATAGACATTGGCCACTGTAAAGAGAAAATTTAGTTTCAATTTGAGAAATATAAAGCGACCACAGTCATCAATGTAGGAATCAAGAACTTCAGGATGAAAATATCTATGGAATGCAACGGAGACCCCATTGGACTTAGCTTTGGGATTAGTGCTATGGAACCACGTAGGATAGTAGCGGTTACGGACTACTGGTACTGAGCCAGAGCAAAAATGCGTCTCCTGTAGTAGCAGGATGCTGGATCGCATTTTGTGGAAGTGGTAAAGGATCTGGCGGCGCTTCCCTGGGGTGTTAAAAACCACTACAATTATAGGATGCTAGGTTAAGAGGTTGTGCGTCTGCCATGGTGGGGAATGTGGGTTAGGGGGGAGGGAAGTGGATGATATGGGCCCTTCGGGTGCCAATATCCCCCAACAGAGGGAGGGGGGGGGGGAGAGGATAACTGGTGAGAAGGATAGGTAAAAGAAAAAGCAGCATGAGGATATAGAACCTTTTAAATAATTTTAGCGATAAACTTCTAAAGACAATTTGAAGTGTTTTGCACAATCTGGCTGCAAAAATGTTGTTCTTTTGAAAGAGGTGACCTGAATTTACGTGTTTATAGTTATGGAAATGGGAGGTGAGAGAGCTGGAAGAAACCTTCAGCATACCAGTCAACATTCTGGACAGAGGAACTTTGTTCCAAATGAGGGACAGTCTCTCGAAATCAGGGACAGTTGGGAGCTATGCTTCAGTGCTGGTATATGGTAGGGAAAACAGTCGCAATCAACTTAAATACTCAAATTGTCAAAACCAGTTGTACTAGTGACTTCTGACTAGGGATGAGCCGAACACCCCCCAATTCGGTTCGCACCAGAACCTGCGAACGGACCGAAACGTCGCGCGAACTTTAGAACCCCATTGAAGTCTATGGGACTCGAACGCTCAAAATCAAAAGTGCTAAATTTAAAGGCTAATTTGCATGGTATTGTCCTAAAAAGGGTTTGGGGACCCGGGTCCTGCCCCAGGGGACATCAATGCAAAGACTCAGGGTCAGTCTGAGTGTTGACACTGTGGAGAGCAGACCTCTTGTGAAGCAGCTCCGGCCACCCAGCCACCCAGCTCCGGCCATCCGGCCACCCATCCTTGGATTCATCCCGGACTCCCCCAGCAGAAGTGCACCGGGACCCCCCCTCCTATCCCCTCCTATCCGTCACACCGTCCATACCATCCGGACGCTGCGTTCAGCCGGCCGGCCGGCCGCTCAGGCCCATTCCGCAAGATAATCCGCGGCTCCGGCCCAGCCCCGGCTGCTAGCCCGGCAGCGCATCACCGCCTCTCCTCCCACAACCGACAGGCAGCCCGACCGGCGGGCCCACGCTCCCCCCTCCTGCTCGATCCATCCTCACCGGACCTATCCGCCCACCATCACCGCAGACAGTCCGGGTAACAACACTAGGACAGCCCGTGGCTCGAGCCTAGCCGGCGGCCATCTTGGTACTCCCTAGCGCCAGACAGCCCGCGGCTCGAGCCTAGCCGGTGGCCATCTTGGTACTCCCCAGTGCCCGGCCAGCCTGCAGTCATCTTGGTCCTCCCTCCTGAGGCCACTAGCACTCCGGCTGCATCACCTCCAGGTTGGATCCACCATCCCACGGACCCCTCTGTCCTAGCCTCCCCCCCCCCCCTGGACACCACCGCAGCCGCGGTCTAATCACCCCATTCTCTAGCTGCTAGATTAGGGGGCAGACCACGGCTGCGGCCTAGCTCCGGCCAGCCAGCCACCTCATACCCCTCCCACTCTCATCCAACAGAGCCCCGTGCCCTTCCACACCTGGAATCACCCCCTCCTGCTACTGGACCTCAATGCAGGGGCACTGGTTATTCACCGGAGGCCAGACCACTTTAGATCGTCCTAGATGCACCACCCCACCAGTAAGTAGTGGTCAGACCCCCCCTGTCTTTCTTCTGGACCATCCGCACAGGTAAGCCCACCAGGGTACACCAGCAGTTGATCCAGGGGCCCTGAGTCCAATCTCCCCTCGGCGGGTCAGGAAGGAATTTTTTTCCTCTGCTGCACAATTGGCCAACGCAGCTAGGGGTTTTTCGCCTTCCTCTGGATCAACAGGAGGGCAGTAGGCAGCCCCTCACCTCCTCCAGTACGTCCGCACCAACATCCAGCCCGTCACCCACACCACTCCAGAAGTTGTGGCAGCCATCTGATCCCTCCGTCCTCCAGCAAGCTCTTCATCGCTACATCAGTACCATCATTGGATCACCCTTCCTTCAAGCAACTCTGTCTTCCTCACCATGTGCAACTTCAAATACACAGCAGACACCCTCCACAGGCTAAGAAACACTGCCTCAACTTTACCAACCGCCACTCAAAAAAGACTAAAAAAAGAACAATTACTAAGGACCAACCCACAATCAACCATCAAATACAGGGAGACACCGATCCAACCTCAACAACTAGCATGCGCCCTGATTAACACCAGATCTGCAGTCAAGCACAGGCTGGAAATCCACGACTTTATCATCGAAAACAACATAGACTGCCTCTTCATTACAGAAAGCTGGCTAACATCCGACTGCAACACCATCCTAACTGAATTGGTGCCTGAGAACTACAGTATCCTAACTGAGCATAGAATAGGAAAAAAAGGAGGAGGCCTAGCAGTGATCTTTAAATCGCACCTTGGGTTCACCAAACCAACTTTACAGAACTCAGTGCCTTTCATGGAAACACTCTCACTGCATCTTCAAACAACACCTCAAGACACCATTCAAATACTACTATGCTACAGATCACCTGGACCAAAGACCAATCTCCTTACTCCACTCACTGAATTCTTTTCAATACACACCCTGAAAACCAAAAACCTTCTGGTACTTGGGGATTTTAACCTCTGGGCAAACTCTGCCCAAGACTTTATTGCAACCGCCTGCGTCAACCAAATGGAAGAACTAGGTCTTCAACAGCTGATAAATGCTCCCACGCATGGTTCAGGACACACTCTAGATCTCATCTTCAAACAGAATATGGACATCAACATATTTGACAACACTCCACTACCATGGACGGACCACCACGCTATCAAATTTAAAATCACCACTAATACCACCCTCCAAAAACAGAAACGCGAAACAACAACACACTGGAATAGATCTCAGAAGAAACTACACTCCGAACTCTTCAAAACTACATTATCAAACAAAATAACCTTGCTAAACTTAAACCTCTCAACGGAACAAACACTCAATTCCCTAAACAAGGTGTTACTACAAACAGCAGACTCAGTGGCGCCAAAACGCAGAACACTCGTCCGCAAAAAAAACTCGAGATGGTTTAATGGCACTCTCACCCTACTCAAGAAAGAACGTAGAAGATCTGAAAGAGCATGGAGAAGAAATCCTACCAAGGAAAACCATACTAACTATAAAGCACTCACTGTGAAATACCACAAGGCAATCTTCAAAGCCAAAAAAGAACATTTCTCGGACACCATCTCAACTGCCTTAAACCGTCCGCGGGAACTTGTCAAAATATTCGCCCAGTCAATGAACCCAACCTGCTTAGAGCCCCCAGCAAACGATACTCAAGAATTTTGCAATGAGTTATCAAATTTCTTCATCGACAAAATCGACAACATTCGGAAATCGATTTATCAGAAAATAACAACTAACCTCACTCAACCAAAGCAAAAAGAGGATATTGGCACGAACATGACACAACCACCGAATTTCTCTTTTTCCCCAATCACCACTGACACGACTAAAAACATCATCAGAAGCCTTCGAGACAGCACATCACCAAACAACATCATTCCCACAAAACTCCTGAAAGAATGTTCCGACATCTTGGCCCCTACCATAACACACCTCATAAATCAATCATTCAAAGAAGGGACTGTGCCAACCACCCTCAAGCAAGGCATCGTCAAACCCGTGCTAAAGAAACCCAATCTCGACCCTAAGGACCCTAACTGCCGCAGACCGATAACAAGCCTCAACACCATCTCCAAGATTATGGAGAAAGCAGTAGTACATCAGCTACAACGCCACTTGGACACACACCAACTCCTGGACCCTCTGCAATCAGGTTTCCGCCCAGGCCATGGCACAGAAACAGCACTTCTCAAAATATGGAACGACACCCTTGAAGCAGCAGATGACGGAGAATCGTGTCTCCTGGTACTGTTAGACCTCAGCGCAGCATTTGATACAGTGGACCACAATACTTTACTTGTCCACCTCGCAGAAGTAGCAGGAGCTACAGATTCTGCTCTAAAATGGTTTGCATCCTTCTTAGAGAATCGCTCTCAAATAGTGAAACTAGGAGCATTCACCTCGGAAACCCGGGCAATCTCCTGTGGAGTCCCTCAGGGCTCACCCTTGTCACCAGTGCTATTCAACATCTACATCCGCCCACTCCTCAATATCATCAGAGAAACAGACAAAAAGACCATCATCAGCAATTAGAGAAATGCCTCACTTTAATAGATGACTGGATGACCATTAGCTCCCTCAAACTCAAAGGTTCAAAAACAGAACTTCTTCTCCTACACGCTAACAAAAATTCCAAAACTAAGACTCCGTGGACACCTTCCACCATCTTCGGACAGACCATCTCTCCAAGCACCAAAGCCAAGAGTCTCGGAGTCATCTTTGACTCAGAAATGACAATGGATGCACAAATAGGATCAGTAGTTAGTGGATCCCACCATCTCCTCCGCCTGCTACGTAGACTCATCCCCTTCATCCCAGAAGAGGACAAAGCGGCAGTTGTTGGAACAATCATCAATTCCCGACTCGACTACGCAAATTCGCTCTACGTAGGATTACCCCAATATCAGCTTGTGCGCTTACAACTCATCCAAAACACGGCGGCAAGACTGTTAACAGGAAAAAAACCCTGGGAATCCATTTCCCCATCCCTAAAGAGCCTACACTGGCTAACCGTAAAGAATCGTATTTCATTCAAGATCCTCTGCCTTACCCACAAATGTATATAAGGAAATGCTCCGCTATATCTCCGGGAGAAGATAAAACACTACACACCTAATCGCAGTCTTCGATCAGCTAACCAAAACCTCCTCATCATTCCCAAATATCGCTACAAAGAAAAGGGAGAACGAAGATTCGCAGTCCAAGGACCTCGGCTATGGAACGCTCTTCCAACCTACATCCGCATGGAAGAAAACCATCAGGCCTTCAGGAAAAAACTAAAGACCTTCCTTTTCTAAGAAGCTGACAACAGAGAACGCATCTAGCGCCTTGAGGTGATTCAGTTCGCATTTGCAGCGCTTTACAAATCATTCATTCATTCAATGCAAAAAAAAGTTTTAAAAACAGCCGTTTTTTTCGGAGCAGTGATTTTAACCACTTCCCTACCCGGCCATAGTAATATGACGTCCACAGATGGGATCTCCCATCCTGGGTGGACGTCATATGACAGCCTGGGCTTCCCGGCCGCCTTGGGGGCCGGCGCGTTGCTCGGGACCCAGTGCGTGTGCCCGGCGGCCGCGATGTCCGCCGGGCACCCGTGATTGCCCGTTAACCGGGACGGACCGTGGATCTGTGTGTGTAAACACACAGATCCACGTCCAGTCAGTTGAGAGGAGACCGATCTGTGTTCCCAGTACAGCGGAACACTGATCGGTGTCCTCCCCTTGTACGTCCCCGCCCCCTACAGTTAGAATCACTCCCTTAGGAAACATATTTAACCCCTTGTGTCCCCCTAGTGGTTAACCCCTTCACTGCCTGTCACATTTATACAGTAATCAATGCAATTTTATAGCATTGATCGCTGTATAAATGTGAATGGTCCCAAAAACTGTGTCAAAAGTGTCCGATGTGTCCGCCATAATGTCGCAGTCACGAAAAAAAATTGGGATCGCCGCTATTACTAGTAAAAAAAAAAAATAAATAATTGTTTTTAAAAAATGCCATAAATCTATTCCGTATTTTGTAGACGCTATAACTTTTGTGCAAACCAATCAATATACGCTTATTGCGATTTTTTTACCAAAAATATGTAGAAGAATACGTATGTAAAGTGGCGCGTGTTTCCCGTGCTTAGAACAGTCCCTGCACAAAATGACATTTTTAAAGGAATAAAAGTCATTTAAACCTGCTTGTGGCTTTAATGTAATGTCGGGTCCCAGCAATATGGATGAAAATCAGTGAGACAAACGGCATGGGTATCCCCCCCCCTCCCAGTCCATTACCAGGCCCTTTGGGTCATGTATGGATATTAAGGGGAACCCCGTACCCAAATTAAAAAAAAAGGAAAGGCGTGGGGCCCCTAGGCCCTATATACTCTGAACAGCAGTATATAGGCGGTGCAAACAAGACAGGGACTGTAGGTTTGTTGTTAAGTAGAATCTGTTTGTAATTTTGAACTGGTACATTTTTAAAGTGTAGCTCCAGACAAAAAATCTATTTTTAAGCTTTTTGGAAAACATAGGGAAGGGTTATCACCCCTGTGACATTTGTTTTGCTGTCTGTGCAACTCTTCAGAAGATTTCACCTCACTTTCTGTCCCAATGACAAATGTTTTTTGACAATTTGGGGTTTTTAGTGAAACAAGGATTGGTGATAAAGCATCAGTGGAGAGGAGACACGTTTTTCCCATATTAACTCTTACAGAAGAGAATTTCCCTTCCTAGGGGTAAATTTCATCTCACTTCCTGTTGTCTCCTACCGTTTGCAAGTAGGAGTCGTTTGTAAGTTGGATGTTTGAAAGTAGGGGCCTGCCCTATATACTCTGCAGAAATTGCGGCCTTAGGTGTTGGTGTTGCCACAACACTGCGGCCTTTGGTGGTGGTGGTGGTGCTGGTGCCACAACACTGTAAGTCCTCACAGTTACTCTTGGTGGGCGCAGAAATGGGCTCTGCTGTGAAATATTAGATCAAGAATTGTAATGACATGCACCTGTTGAACAGGGGCAGAAAAATTGGGCCTTAGGCACTGGTGCCACAACACTGCAACCCCTCACAGATACTCTAGTTGGAGCGCAGGAATGAGCCCTCCTGCAAAATATTGCATAAAAATTGTAATTACACGCCCCTGTTAAACAGGGGCTGAAAAATTGGGCCTTAGGTACTGGTGCCACAACACTGCAACCCCTCACAGATACTCTAGCTGGAGTGCAGGAACGAGCCCTGCTGCAAAGTATTGCATTAAAAATTGTAATTACATGCTCCTGTTAAACAGGAAAAATTGGGTATTAGCCACCAGTGGCGACGCCCAGAACCAAAAATATTCTTACAAGCTATCAGCACGATCATTGAGGAGGAAGAGGATAGTCACTCAGCATAACAGGATAGTCACTCAGCATCAGCATAGGCAGTCTTAAAGGGGTCTGACATTTAAAAAAAAATATTCGGTTACATCAGCATCAGGTGCTTGGTAGCTGGTGGTGATCCAAGACTGATTCTTTTTTTTGAAGGTCGATCGACTGTGTCAGTGGACAGGCGCACCCTGTGATCAGTTACAAAGCCTCCAGCAGCACTGAATGTGCTTTCCGAGAGAACGCTGGATGCAGGGCAGGCCAGTAGCTCAATTGCACACTGTGCAAGCTCTGGCCAATGATCCATCCTCAAGACCCAGTAACCCAGAGGATTTTCGGTGGGAAAGGTGTCCAAGCAGATCTTGCCCCTAGGTATTCCTGCACCATGTAAAACAGACGCTGGCGATGGTTGCTGGAACCGATCATACTTTGGGGCTGCGGACTAAAAAATTGTCTGAACGCATCGGTCAGATGGCCACCTTCTCCACCGCTCCTTCTTTGACTGACCGAAGCCTCAGCAACACGTTGTCCAGGAACAGGAGTTTGTAACCTCCCAGTCTCTGGGAACACGTTGCACAGACCTTTCTGCAAGGTCTCCCGAAGATGTTTCATCCTCTGCTTCCTCTGCGATGGCAAGATAAGGTCCTCAACCTTACCCTTGTAATATGGATCAAGGAGGGTTGACAGCCAGTATAGATCCCTCTCCTTGATACCACGAATACGAGGATCCTTCCGCAGGCTTTGCAGGATCAGGGAGGCCATGCAGCATAGGTTTGCTGAGGCATTCGGTCCAGAGATCTCTGGGTCACTAAGGACGACATGATCCGCAACCACCTCCTCCCAGCCACGTACAAGTCCATGGGGTTCTTGGGACTGTAAATGATCCCTTAAAGACTGCTGCTGATGCTGAGTGCCAGGCTCCACCTCCATGCTGACACAATCCTCCTCTTCCTCCTCCTCCTCCTCGTCCTCTTCCTGTGTGATCGGCGGGCACGCAGGAACACTGTCTGGATAAAGGGGGCCTTGAGAGCTAGGGAAGTCCTCCTCTTCCTGCCTCTGTTCTGCCTCAAGTGCCCTGTCCATTATTCCACGCAGTGTGTGCTCCAACAGGTGGACAAGGGGGACAGTGTCACTAATGCATGCACTGTCACTGCTCACCATCCTCGTGGCCTCCTCAAATGGTGACAGGACAGTGCATGCATCCCTGATCATGGCCCACTGGCGTGGGGAAAAAAACAAGCTCCCCTGACTCTGTCCTAGTGCCATAGTCGCACAGGTACTCATTGATGGCCCTCTGCTGCGTGTGCAGCCGCTGCAGCATGACCAACGTTGAGTTCCACCTGGTGGGCATGTCACAGATTAGGCGGTTCTTGGGCAGGTTAAATTCCTTTTGGAGGTCAGCCAGCCGAGCACTGGCATTATATGACCTGCGGAAATGCACACAGACTTTCCTGGCCTGCCTCAGGACATCCTGTAAGCCCGGGTACCTGCCCAAGAACCGCTGCACCACCAAGTTAAGGACGTGAGCCAAACAGGGCACATTGGTCAGTTGTCCCTGTCGGAGGGCGGAGAGGAGGTTGGTGCCATTGTCGCAAACCACCATACCTGCCTTAAGCTGGCAAGGCGTCAACCACCGCTGAACCTGCCCCTGCAGAGATGACAGAATATCTGCCCCAGTGTGGCTCCTGTCCCCAAAGCACACCAGCTCAAGCACTGTATGGCATCTTTTGGCCTGCGTGCTTGTGCAGCCCCTTGAATGCCTACTGAGCACCGCTGGTTCTGAAGACAAATCAGCACAGGAAGAGGGCATGGAGGAAGAAAAAGAGGAAGGGGTGCAGGAGAGAGGTGTGGCAGAATCACCACTAGTCGTATTTTGGAGGCGTGGTGGCGGGACAACCTCCAACACTACTGCACCCTGTCCTGCATCCTTCCCAGCTGCCAGAAGAGTCACCCAGTGCACGGTGAACGATAGGTAACGTCCCTGTCCATGCCTGCTGGACCATGAGTCAGTGGTAATATGCACCTTACCGCTGACCGCCCTGTCCAGCGAGGCCAAGACATTGCCTTCCACATGACGGTAGAGAGCCGGAATCGCCTTCCGTGAGAAAAAGTGGCGTTTGGGAACCTGCCACTGAGGAACCGCACATTCCACAAACTCACGGAAGGGGGCAGAGTCTACCAACTGAAAAGGCAGCAGTTGAAGTGCTAGCAATTTAGCCAAGCTAGCATTCAACCACTGGGCATGCGGATGGCTGGGAGCGTACTTCTTTCGGCGGTGCAGCAGCTGGGGCAGGGAAATTTGCCTGGAACAATCTGACGTCGGTGTACCAGTAGCAGATTGCCCCCAAGTACTTGGCTGTGACACACCTAATTCTACACCTTCATTCCTCTCAGTGCAGGTCTCAGAGAGGACTGAAGGTATAGTGGGGTTGCAGATCCCAGCTGATGAGGAGCAAGGAGAGGTCCCCTTTGTTCTTTGGTGTGGGTCTTTTAGGTACGCTTGCAAACTAACTGCATGGCAGGTCAACATATGTCTGGTCAAGCATGTGGTGCCCAAGCGGGAGATGTTTTGGCCATGCGAGATACGCTTGAGGCATATGTTGCAAATAGCAGCGGTGGGATCTGATGCACTCGTCTCAAAAAAAGGCCCACACCAAAGAACTTTTGGAAAAACGCGCAGAGACAGCAGTGCCCTGCACATGCGGAGCTCAGCAGTGTGATGCAGTCGGTGTGCTGCCCTTAAGCTGACCCCTGGAGGGCATCCTGCCTCCTTGGTGATGTGTCTCCTCCTCCTCCCCTCTCCTATCAGGCACCCACGTGGAGTCCGTGACCTCATCATCCCCTCCCTCCTCATCATTGGAGCAAAGCTGGCAGTATGCTGCAGCTGGGGGAACATGACTGCCAGATTGCTGTCCTTCTTGGGCACCCCATCTCTCTGGCCTGCAGGCAGCCCCTGCCGCGGTAAAGACTCTCTTCAACCCTGAGTCAGCCCTTCTCTCCATGGAGGGTCGCTGCAAGAACCCATCGATCTTAGGAGGTGAATCCCAGGGTTCTAATCCGACTGGCAAAATGGGTATAGTCTTCTAACCCACTCTGCACTGCCGGACTTCTGCCTCGCTAGGCCCACTCATCCTTATTAACTGCTTCATTCCTGCATGAAAGGGAATTAGGGAGCTCCCTTCCCAGATATGGATAGTACTTCCATGGCTCCTAAGGTTACTGGTTATCCTGAGCAATATCAGATTCCGATTTTGAGCTAATAGCCCCAGGCTCTGGCGAATCATCTTCACGCCGCCTAGAAGAAGGAGGTCTTTTTTTCTTAGAGAGGTGTGGCAAGAGGCTCTACATTCCCTCTTCACCCTCCTATTTAATACACTGCCAATCTCCTCGTTCTCCATCTGGGAACTCTGAGGGGCCTCCCTAAACATAACTTCACAGAGATGCTTAAAGCAGAACCTCAGTTCTGTTCCTCCAATCTGCTAGAATTGAGTGCAGCAGTGAAGCCCTAAAAGCATTCGTTCCAATCACTTAAAGCAAGAAAGTCAGACTTCTGATGGACGACAAGACTGCAGTTTCTCATGTGATGAAGCAGGGAGCGCGAGGAGTCTGCGTCTTCTCCAAGTCACATCGGAAATCTTCGAGTTTGCCGAAGTTTATTTGCTGGACCTGTTGGCAGCATACCTTCCAGGTTCTCAAAACACCCTAACGAATCAGCTAAGCCGCAAATTCTCCAGCCACAGGGAATGGAAGCTGAACCTAAAGTATCTGTCAGAGATCTTTGCACGGTGGGGGACTCCTGAGGTGATTCTTATACGTCTCCAGACAATCGTCACACCCCACAGTTTTTCTTCCACTTCTTTCATCCACAAACTCTAGCCCAGGACATCCTTTTCCATAAGTGGGGCTTCAGTCGGGTATACATCTTCCCTCCAACGGCCCTGATTCTCAAGTCATTGCTAAAGATTGTGAAGGAGGAATTGCCCCGTTCTGGCCGAGGAGGCCATGGTTCTCCCTTCTTTGTCACCTAGCAACGCGCCCTTCAATCAGATTGCCTCAAGCAGGAGACATGCTTCTCCAAAATGGCCAGTTTCATCCAGATCCAGCCTAGTCTAGCCTTGACTGCTTGGCAGTTGAAAAGAGCAAACTGAGGGGCCTTAATCTTTCAATTCAGATCATGTCAACACTCCCTTTGGCAAGGAAGATCTCGACCAGATATACTTACCGCTGAGCATGGCAGAGATTGGAAGATTAGACTGTCCAACAAGGATTTCCTTTCAGTCCCCTTCGGTGGCGAATGTGCTGGGATTTCTTCAGTCAGGACTGGAATTAGACCTAAGCTGCAATACCATTAAAGTACAGGTTTCGGCACTGTCGGCATTGGCTGACACTTCTTGGTCCAAGGAACCACTGTGGTCAGATTTATGAAAGCGACAATTAAAACACAACCTCCAATACATCCGATATTTCGAATATGGGATTTTCCATTGGCTCTGAGGGAGTTGCTGAAGTCTCCGTTTGCTCCGGATTTAAGCAGTCCATTATATTACCTCACTTTGAAGACAGTGTTTCTTACAGCTATCATCTCAGCTAGGGGAATCTCTGACATTGTTGCATTCTTCTGCAAGGAGCCGTACTGCACCTTTTTTCCGGTCAAAGTCACCTTCATTTAAAGTGGAAGTTCTATTTTTGGGTGGAACTCCACTTTAATGTCATTTAAAAAGTCAGTTTCAATACTTTAGGAAGTTGCAGGAGATCAGCAAAATGAGATACAATGAAAATTAAGAGGTAAAAACAATTATTTTTTTATTTTAAAAAAGGGCAATGGTTTGTACAACGTGCTTTAGCAAACTTAATGTTATGTGTTACATTGAGTTCCACTTTAAGGAAAATGTTGCAATATGATTACATTGCAAAATATCTGTAAACAATTTAATTCAGTTAATTATCTGAAAATGTCACGCAAGAGTTGCTGTTGCCCATATCCAGTTTATGCAGTCCTTCCAGTTCTTCATGAATTGTATTTTGTAGTTCCCATATTTTATTTTCCTGGCTCAGCCTCATGCCAGTAACCTTGGGTCAACTCCACCCCTTGACCGTATAGGACATCCCTGAATAGATCAATAAAAAGGCCACCAGTAGCTGGTGCAGGTGTTCTCATTCTGTCCTGGCTCTGGACGTTCCTGTTTCGTGTTATCCTGCTGTTAGTCCCCGGGGATGGATAGTCTCTTGTTGGGGGTAAATCTTCCTGATAGTGGGCGCCCCTGATGCCGTGCAGCACAGGCATAAGATGCTTCATGTATCCAGAGCAGCCATCCTGGGTCTTTTTCGCTCTCTCTCTTAGCTCCTCACTGTTAGTTTCTGTGGCTGTAGTGTAGGCTGCGGTTCCTGTAGCAAGGCTGACAGAGGCGGGCAGACTCCGTGCAAGCTAGGCGCCATCGATGATGTCATTTCTTGCTGTGGGTCCCAGTGTAGCGTCACATATGGCGACCCATCACATTTGACTACCTGCTGAAGTGCGCATGCGCAACACCGCCATATGCGTTCCAACACTTTTACGACAAAACAGCACAGTAAAAGAGGCTCCACCACTAAGTCCAGGTTCAAGCCACTTTACAACAGGGCCCCTCGCGGGCTCGCTTCGCTCGCCATGCTTCGGACACGGCCTCGCTTCGCTCGGCATAATTATATTCTAACGCTATGTCCACTTGGATGGTGGGGCTTGAACCTGGACTTAGGGGTGGAGCCACATAATAACTGTGCAAGCGCAGTTCAACGTCAGTTCCGTCACACTACTTGACGGTTTTAGTGTGTCGTAAAAGTGTTGGACGCATATGGCGGCGTTGCGCATGCACATTCCAGCGGATAGCCAAATGTGATGGGTCGCCATATGTGACTCTACCCCGTCACATTATCTGACGGTTTTAGTGTGTCGTAAAAGTGTTGGACGCATATGGCGGCGTCGTGCATGCGCACTCCAGCGGGTAGCCAAATGTGATGGGTCGCCATATGTGACACTACACCGGCCCTTTTCTCTCCTTTGCTTTGCGCTCCTCCTGTGTTCCATCGGCAGAGGCGTGGGGTGATGATGTCACTAGGCCTCTCCTGATTGGCCACTAGCCGGCCGCCGATTGGTGCAGAGAAGCACCGCTTCCCATTGCAGGGAAAGGGGCTGCACGGTGTTTGAAAGGCCTGGGTTTGGTCTGGACACTGCGGTCGCTGGTTCTCTGCCTGTCCCACTGGTCCTGTGAGTGCTCTGTTCTATGCTGTCCTCCTGCTCCCTCACACGATTGGCAGTTATGCAGACTAATGTTTGTCATGTTCCAGCTGTCTTGCCTGATAGTCTAATTGGAAAAATTGGTATATATCGCGCTAACAACATAATAATCAAATAGCAGCCAGCACAACACCAAACAAGTGCAAACCAAAAATACATATATAAAAATTATGTGCAGCGCTCAAACATATAAAAACAATGAAGTAATTGTGAATAACTACAAAAAATTATGTATTTCTACACGTTCAGTGTGACATGAAAAATCAATATGTGAAATGTAAATGACTGCAAACAATATTAATATAGAGGAGTAACATGAATATCACAGGATATTCAATATTCAGTCAGTCCATATATTATCATAAGTGAAAAAAAGTCCATAAACAATAATGGGAAGAAGGTGACTTCTGAACCAAGAAAGACTTTTCCATGTGATATCAATATTTAGGTGAAGAAAAAACAGTAGAACTACCACTGGTTGTGAAAAGGCTTACTGGAGTAAGAGGACTCAAATGGGCTTATGCACAATGAGTCAGTAGGGCTTGTGGTGTAAAACACCAATGCATGGAACATCTACGCCTGTAGTCAGGATCAGAGTGGAAGATGGTCCATCCGTCCAGGGATCAAGAAAAAAACGCAATCCTTGGAAATGGCCAGCATGGTGAAATCCGTGTGAAATGTGAGCTCCTTAGCTTCACACTTGACTGCACGCGGAGAACACAGGAGAGGGGAGGGGGGAGAAGATCAGCTGTGTGTCCTCTGTCATCCCATGCGAGAGAGGACACACGGAGAGGGAAATAAAACAAACGATGCCGGTGTCTCTGTGCTGCTGTTAGATGAGAGATACACAGGCGTTGCCGGGGGGGGGGCGGGACGCACCGGGTGACACCCGCCAGAGGGGTGACACCTGTGGGCAGCGGCACCACACGCCGCACGGTCCTCACCCCTACACAGCGCTGCGCACAGCGGAGCGGACCAAAGCCACCTCCCCCTCCTCTCTGTTTACGGAGGGGGAGGAGGAGGAGTTCGAGGGACACATGCCGCTTTGCCTATCCCGCGTTGTTCTGAGGTCTGTAAAGTTTTTATTCAAATAGACATGTGCTGGGGGGAACGCTATGGGAGGGGGGTCTGCATTGATGGGGTGGGGTTCTGCACTGAGGGGGGTCTGCATTGATGGGGTGGAGGTCTGCACTGAGGGGGGTCTGCATTGATGGAGGTAGGGGGGTATGCACTGAGTGGGGTCTGCATTGATGGGGGGGTCTGCACCATGGGGGATCTGCACTGAGGGGGGTTGTGCTAATGGAGGGGGGTGGTCTGCAATGAGGGGGGTCTGCATTGATGGGGGGTCTGCACTGATGGAGGGGGGGTGGTCTGCATTGTGGGGGGGCCTGCACTGATGGAGGGGGGTCTGTACTGAGGGGGGGTGTGGACTGATGGAGGGGGGTCTGCAATGAGGGAGGGGAGGTCTGCACTGATGGAGGGAGGGTCTGTACTGAGGGGGGGTGTGAACTGATGGAGGGGGGCGGTCTGCAATGAGGGGGTCTGCATTGATGGGGGGTCTGCACTGATGGAGGGGGTGGTCTGCATTGTGGGGGGGCCTGCACTGATGGAGGGGGGGTGAACTGATGGAGGGGGGTCTGCAATGAGGGAGGGGAGGTCTGCACTGATGGAGGGGGTCTACACTGGGGTCTATAGTGATAGAGGGGGGTCTATACTGATAGATGAGGGTCTGCACTGAGGGGGGTCTATACTGATAGATGGGGGTCTGCACTAAGGGGGTCTACACTGATAGATGGGGGTCTATGCTGATACTGATACTAATACATGGGGGGTCTGCAATGAGGGGGGCTGTACTGATGGATGGGGTCTGTACTTAGTGAGGAGGATCTATACTGCGAGAGGGGGGTCTGTACTTAGTGGGGGGTCTATACTGAGAGGGGAGTCTGCAGTTAGTGGAGGGGGGTCTGTACTGGGGGTGGGCTATAGTTGGTGGAGGGGGGTGACACCAATTTTTCCCTCACTGGGTGACACCAACCCTAGTGATGCCACTGGAGAGACACACTCTCCGCTCAGAGCCGTGCTGTCCTAAGAAGACAGAGGACTCTGATGGGCACCGATAGAGGGCACTGATGGACACTGATAGAGGACTCTGATGGGCACTAATAGAGGGCACTGATGGACACTGGTGGACACTGATAGAGGGCACTGATGAACACTGATAGAGGACTCTGATGGGCACTGATAGAGGACTCTGATGGGCACTGATAGAGGACTCTGATGGACACTGATAGAGGACTCTGATGGGCACTGATAGAGGGCACTGATGGACACTGATAGAGGACTCTGATGGGCACTGATGGACACTGATAGAGGGCACTGATGGACACTGATAGAGGACTCTGATGGGCACTGATAGAGGACTCTGATGGGCACTGATAGAGGACTCTGATGGGCACTGATAGAGGACTCTGATGGACACTGATAGAGGACTCTGATGGGCACTGATAGGGGGCACTGATAAGATTTACTGATGAGCACTGAAGGGGAGGCACTGATAGGGGACACCAATGGGAGGCACTGAAAGGGACACCGATGGGAGGCACTGATAGGGGACACCGATGGGAGGCACTGATAGGGGACACCGATGGTAGGCGCTGATAGGATTTACTGATGGGAACTGAAGGGAGGCACTGATAGGGGGCACTGAGAAGGCACTAGGGGGCACTGATAGGGGGCACTGATGGGAGGCACTGGTGGGCAATGATAGGAGGCACTAATGGGGGGCACTGAGAAGGCACTAGGGGGCTCTGATAGGGGGCACCGATGGTAGGCACTGACAAGATTTACTGATGAGCATTGATAGGGGGCACCGATGGGAGGCACCAATGGGATTTACTGATAAGCACTGAAGGAAGGCACTGATAGGGGGCACTGAGAAGGCACTAGGGGGCACTGATGGGGGGCACTAAGAAGGCACTGATAGGGGCACTGATAGGAGGCACTGATGAGCACTGAAGGGGGGCACTGATAGGCTGCACTGATAGGAGGCATTGATGAGCACTGATAGGCAGAACTCATAGGCTGCACGGATCGGCACTGAGGAACACTGATAGGCAGAACTAAGGCAGTATTGATGGGCACTTATGGGCAGTATTGAAGAGTACCGATAGGTGGCACAGATGGATGCTGCAATAATGAGCACTGATAGGTGGTGCTGATAGGCAGATTTGATGGGCACTAATAGGCAGCATTAATGAGCACTGATAGGTAACACTTGCAGGCGGCATTGATGGGCACTGATAGGCAGCATTGATGGGCACTGATACATGGCACTGATGATTAGGGCACTGATTATCAATGTAAACAATTTACTGACATTCTTGACAGTTAATGGCAGTCCTTTCCTCACACAGACACAGCGTGGGAGGGAAGGGCTGCGGATAACCGGCAAGTCTGTTTACATGTGATCAGCTGACATCACATGGTAAAGGGCCACTGTGATTGCGCTGGATGCACGTCCCAGGGGGCATGAGGGAAGCACGGTTTTGGGAGGATGTCCATGGATACCCTCCCAAAATTGGAAGCCTGGAGCTCGGATGGAAGGGGGGCCCATCATTGTTTCTTGCACCGAGGCCCTGAAGGTTCTAGTTACGCCTCTGTTCTGGGGGGTTCTTCCTAGGCATAGTCTTTCTTTTTTTTTTTTTTTTAAAAAGGCCACTGGGGTGCTAGGGTTCATAACTGTCAATCGCTTAGGAGTGTAGTAGGTCCTGTGGAGGAACTTAACCTGCATAAATTGGTCTTTGGCCGAGATCATATTAGTGATAAAGGAAGATACACATGTCTCCCAATCCTCCTCTAATAGATCTGGGATGTCTAATTTCCACTTAGCTAGGGTTTTTTCAAGTTTCTTTAGAGGGGCTATGGACAAGTGGAAGTACAGGGAGGAAAGGGGTTTATCTATGATCTTGGCAGTAAGTAGTCCCTCCACAGGGTCTGATCCCAGTATGATTTGTGCTGGGAACTGTTTCCCATACGCATGTCGAATCTGGTAGTATCGAAACAACATCCATCCCGGTAATGCGTAGGCACTTTTTAGATCAGAGAAGGATCTCAGTTTACCCCCGGTAACTATATGCTTCAATTTGACTATACCCTTCCTTGCCCAGACCTGGGGGTCTGGAACAGTGTTCAGATGTGGTAGATTGGGATTGCCCCAGAGAGGAATGTGGGGAGAGAACGTCTCAGGAGAGCTAAAACGGGTTCTGGCTTTGTTTCATACAGTGATGGTTGTGCGCATCAGCTCCGTGATGCCAGGGTGAGATCTCACCCCCCTGAATACCACATTGCTGAGAGAGGAGTATGAGCCCATTATGGCTGCCTCCAAGGTCACTGCTGGGTTGTCTTGTAATTGGGAAAACCACCATCCGACCATCACCAGGACGGCCACCCAGAAGTAGATCTGAAAATCCAGTAGGGACAGGCCCCCCTGGGTGACGGGCAGCTGAAGGGTGGTAACAGCTAGTCGTGGGGGTCTTCCGTTCCAAACAAAGGAAGATATTATGCTTTTTATTTTGGCGAAGAATGAAGCCGGTGTAATCAAAGGGGCATTTCGAAAAGAGGAATTTGGGGAGATAAATCATTTTAGCTAAGTTTACCCTAACTACTGGTGATAGGGGAAGGGTCCTGCAGGCTACACATCTCTGCGAGAAGTTTTTAAGTAATGGTTAAAGGTCCAGCACATAGTATGAGGACAGCGAAGTCCCAATCTTTACACCTAAGTATTTGAATTCAGATGTCCAGTTGAGGGGGGTGCCTGTTGGTGGGTGGTGACCCGATGCATTTAGTGAAAAGAGGAGTAATTTCCCCCAATTGACCTTAATGCCCGAAAATGAGCCAAATTTATCTATTATGTGAAGCGCTGGTGGGAGGGAGGAAAAGTTTCCTGCAGTATACATATTTGAGGATGATAGGTTTTGAGAAACTGAAACACTAATGACCTCTTCACAGAGGAGTTCAAACCCCTAACATTCCATGAAACAATAGTGCAGTCAGCCATGATCATCTAATGGTACATTTTCAAGCTGTGGATCTACACCCAGAACTAGATGCAACATCCGGACCGCTATGTTAGTCAGGACGTGGCATCCAAAACATTTAGTGACATACATGCTTACATCACTTGTGAAAAAACAACAAGAGAACCAATTGTAACAAAATATACCCAACCAAAAGCTAAAGCTGCCCTAGGGGATCTCCACATTTGGATTGTGGTCTTCATGGGGCCTGTAACAGCAGGAGTAGCCTTCATTCCCCTATACGGGAGATTGGACAACGCTGCATAAGAGCCCATGATTGCCGCTTCCAGGGTAACTGCCGGATTTTGGCGAGGTTGTGAAAACCACCACCTCACCGCCACTAAGACGGCCGCCCAGTAATATATTAAGAAGTTCGGCAAGGCCAATCCACCTCCAGACAATGGAAGGTATAACATGGCCTTAGCCACTCGTGGGGTTTTTCCTGCCCCAATAAAAGAAATCACCACGCTTTCTAGCCTGTGAAAAAAGGATTTTGGTATCAGAACTGGAGTGTGCCTAAAGTAATATAAGAATTTCGGTAGATATATCATTTTTAACAAGTTCCCCCTACCTACCGGGGTCAGGGGGAGGGATTTCCAGGTGGAACACTTCTGTTGAAGCTGAGGCAGTAATGGATAAACATTCCTGTCAAGGTACCCCTTTAACTCACCCCCTACCCTGACTCCCAAGTATGTGAACTCGTCCACCCACTTCAAGGGGGTGTTTGTGTCCGTAAGAGGTATTAATCTGCAGAGAGGGAAGAGTATTGACTTATTCCAATTGATGCGGATACCCGAAAAACAACCGAATGTGTCAAATAGGGCTAAAGCTGCTCGTAGGGAATCCGAAGCATCCGCCAGATACAGGAGTGAATCGTCCGCGTATAGAGAAATGTTTTCCGTAATCGCGCCCACCCGTATCCCCCTGACTGCTTCATCTGCTCTAAGTAAAATGGCAAGCGGCTCAAGTGCCATCGCAAATAGAGCCGGGGAGAGCGGGCACCCCTGCCTCTTGCCCCTCCCCAGGGAAAATCTGTCCGACAGGGTCCCATTGGTGCGAATACGAGCCGTAGGATTGGCGTACAGCAGTCTAAGCCAAGTCAAAAATTTAGGCCCAAACCCAAACCTGGAGAGGACTGCCCAAAGGTAGCCCCACTCGACCGAATCAAACGCTTTTTCTGCATCGAGTGAGGCCACCACCCCCGGGTCTCCGGACGAGGCCAGTGCAATATGCGTATGTAACCGTCTAATATTGATGTCTGTTCCCCTGCCAGGCATAAAACCTGTCTGGTCCGGGTGTATTAGGGCCGCAATCACCGTATTTATTCTATTGGCCAGAATTTTTGATAGAATTTTAGTGTCTACATTGAGTAGGGAAATGGGGCGATAGGACGAGCACAGAGTCGGGTCTTTTCCTGCCTTGGGGATGACCACAATCACCGCCTCATACATTGAATCAGGAATGGAGCCATCAGCCTTGGACCTAGCCAGTAAAGATTGGAATTTGGGGGCCAGCTGTTCTGCATACATTTTATAAAATTCGACTGGGATGCCATCTGGGCCTGGCGTTTTGCCTGTCTGCATCATCTTTAACGCTTTTAGGATTTCCTCAATGCTAATGGGGGCATCTAATTTGTTAGCATATGTAGGGGTAAGGGTCGGTATATCAATATTGTCTAGATAAGACGTCAGTTCCGCAGGGTTGTAATCAACCCTAGATCGATATAAGTTCTGATAATAAGAGGCAAATTCCTTGTTAATATCTACTGGGGAGGTGAGGGCAGATCCCCCAGCATCCTGAATTTGTCCTATCGACATCCCCACCGTCTGTTCCCTGGAGAGCCATGCTAGCAGGCGACCCGTCCTCTCCCCCTGCTCAAATATTTTCTGTTTTTGGTGCAACAGCTTCTTTTGGGTTAGTAAAGTCCTCAACATGAGGACATCCCGTAAAAGTGTTTGCAGTCTCACGTATGTCTGGGGTTTAGGGGAACTAATGTATAAAGCCTCCTGCCTCTCCGCCTCAGCTTCAAGGTTTGTAAGTTCCCTTCTCCTATCTCTACGAACCCCTGAGATAATGGTCTGGAACTGTCCCCTGGTATACGCTTTGAAAGCATCCCAGACAGAGGCAGCCGAAGCAGATCCTTAATTTGTCTCCCAGTATGTTTCCAGCTCTTGTCTATACTTCGGCTCCACGTCCACGTCCGAGATCCAATACCTAGGCAATCGCCAGAGTTTATCTGATGAAGCAGTCAAGGCATCTAGATCCAGGAGAATTGGGGCGTGGTCCGAGATCCCTCGGGGGAGGATTGTAATGTCACGAACTCTAGGTAGGACAGAACCCCCTGCGTAGACTAGGTCTATTCGAGAGAAGGTTTTGTGCGACGCAGAGTGGCAGGTATATGCCCTCTCCCGAGGGTGCTTCCATCTCCAAAGATCATACATACCATAAATATCTGCCCATTCCACGAGCCCTTGGGAGGTCGCACCAGTGGGGGTCAGTCTATCTAAACCTGCATCCGGTACCAAGTTAAAACCCCCCATAATTACTACGTTTTCAGTAGAGAATTCCGCTATTTTTGCAGTTATCTGATTTAGTATTTGGAGGGAGGCCAGGGGTGGCAAATATAGGCCCACAATTACCCACAGTATATTATAAAGCAGGACATGTAATACCACATACCTACCGCCCGGGTCCAGAGTGAGGTCAAGGAGTTTAAATGGAAGTGTCTTAAGGATTAGTATGCTTACTCCTCTTGAAAAGGTGGAGTGTGTCGAATGATAATGGTACCCCACCCACGTTTTTTTAAGACTGAAGGTCTTCTTCCCCACCAGATGTGTCTCCTGGAACACACACAAATGGGGCTGATATGTTTTAACAAACTGAAAAACCAACGAGCGATTCACCGGAGAATTTAGGCCCCTCGTGTTCCAGGAGAGCAACCTAAGGGAAGTCATCAAAATAACCCAAGATTACAGTAGGATCTATGGGGCGTACAAGCTCCTTGTCTGGAGATCTGGGCCCGGGCAGGCCAAAACAACACACTAAGCGGCATGGAATGATGTGCAGGTAGTCAGCCTGTAGTACTGTCATACACAAAAAACATAAGAACAAGAAAAACAATAAAAGTGGATCTGCAACCGCAGTCCAATTAAACCAAACAACCCCCCCCCCCCACCCGCCCCTCCCCCCAACACAGTAAGAGGAGCCTCATTCCCGACAAACAGAAAAGGGTAGGCTCAAAGCCTAACATGAGGGCAATGTGCAATCAGCGTTTAGCCTTTCACTTTAGAATACGCTTCTTATTATCCGGCATGGATAGTCAGTGTGGATCACCCGGGTCCCCGGGGGCGCGTACTTAAAACTTCTGGGGTAACAACCTATGCAACAACCCCAATTAGTAATAAAGTGTTCCTTAGATTATTGGTATGCACAACAACCATAACAAGATATACCATAGGAAGTCCAGGTCAGATGACTCTAAAAGCAGGATCTAGGAACTCTATCCCCTCCATCCCTCCCAATACAGCAGGAGAGCAGGATCTTCGGTATGAGGGACGGGTGTTAGAAAAGGGAAGGATAGGGGGAAGGGGGAGGAAGAAAAAAGGGGGGGGGAGCGCAGGAGGGAGGGTAAGGGAGGGAGGGGGGGGAAGAGAAGGGAGGGGGGGTAGGAAAAAGGAAGGATGTGGGGATAAGGTGTGGGGAGGGAGAGTATAGAGACTGACGGAGGGTAGGCGAACCCTATTCCGGTTCTAATGCCTCATCGCTGATATAGTACATACGATTTGTCATCCGCAGGAGAAGTGAGGACGGTTAATGTTAGGGTCCCGCAGGTAGGTCTTTGGATCTCGATCAATGAAGAAAAAACCTTCACCCCCACCTCCGGGCCATTAGTACAGTCAGCAGGGTTAGTAGAGGGTTGCCTCAGTAGATCCGTGGGCTGTGACTCATGTCTTTCATATGTGAAATATTGAAAATGAAGGAGTCCACAATGATCACCCGATTCCACTAGAGAGCGCTGCTTCATAGGGTTCCGATTCCTCCAACTTATATTGCACGTAGGCGCAGTCATGTAAAAAACAACAGGGAGGATAAGTCCTGAAATCCTGCGAACTTGTGAGTATCAAGTATGAAGTCTATTCAGAGGGGCATTATGTGAACAGCTTAGCCTGTCTTAAGTTCAAGGACGGCCCAAGCTGCAGCATCTCTAGGAGATGTAAAAAATTGTATTCTCTCCCCGTCCTGGACCCGCAGCCTGGCAGGAAAGAGCATGCTATACTTCACACCCTTCTGTCTCAACATGGCTCGGACCTGATCAAAGGACTTGCGGCGACGCTGAGTCTCCACCGAATAATCCGGAAATATAAGTAAGGTTGCATTTTCAAATTTCAATTCTCCCTGGAGTCTAGCTGCCCGTAGGATCGTGTCTCGGTCTCTATAATGCAGTAACTTAAATATGAAAGTGCGCGGTGGCGCGCCTTGAGGGCCCCTAGTCGCTGGCATCCAGTGGGCTCTCTCAATAGAAAAGTGAGGAGAGAAGGTAGCCCTGGGAAGCAGTTTAGGTAAAAGCCCCTCCATGAACATTACTGGATCTGCCCCCTCAGCGCCCTCTGGGATGCCAAGGATCCGCAGATTACTCCACCGATTGCGGTTCTCGGCGTCCTCGGCCCTACTTTCAAGGTGTTTGACTTTCAGCTTCAGGGCCTGGATATCCGCATGGTGATCTCTCTGTATATCCTCCGCCTCAGAGATTCGTCGCTCAGCTTCGGTTACTCGGTCCCTAAATTTGTCCATATCCCTTCGGATAAGAGCTGTTTCAGTCTGCACATGGTCAATTTTGGTTGTTAATGTGGCCTGGCAGGTGGTTATGGCCAGCATAAGGGCATCAAAAGCCGCCGAGCCCGCTTGTATGGTCCCGTCAGGTGGGGAGTCTGCCTGCGATGCCATCTTGGACGCCTCGTGTGCAGTGGATCTCGGCACAGAGCGGGTTCTCACAGGAGTATTGGTGTACCTGTTCTGGCTCGATTTCCTGCCCGCGGGCATCGCCCCGGTCCTCCCTCTGAAGCTCCGGGGAGTGATAACGTCCTTTTTTGCGATCCTCCACACTAGGATTATAGCAGGATTGATGGCCGGAGACGGGAGCTCAGCTAACACACGTCTGCTCCCAGCGCCATCCTGGACACGCCCCCCAGGGGTATATACATAAACGTTAACGTTGCAGATCAAGAGGCCCCACTTGGGCCAATGTATAAGAGAGACACTTCTTTAAGGCCACAGGTAGCTATGGCACTGATGGGCTGAAGTCCCTGCCATAGGGATAATAACAGGTAAATACATGCTGTTACAGTCAGGGGGGGGGCCTGGGTCCAGGATAGGAAGGGGGGGGGAGGGAGCAAGCAGGATACAGACCTGGAGTCATCGTCCCTTCAACAAGGCCTCAAAATGTATTCCAAGGTTTGGGACATTGGCCATCAGTGTTCGGAAGCGGGAAACCGCAGCACATGGAGGGTAGCAGATCCCTGTAGGAAGACCCAGGCCAATGAGTAGAAAAAGGCACGTTGAGGAAAACAGCAGATGACAGCAACCCGCTTAATCGGGCGAACAAGTAGGACACCTATCTGGTCGGAAGTGTGTCAATCCATCCGGAGGCTTCCTCTGGGGACATGAAGAACCGAACAGACTCCCCATCCTCTACCCGCAGCCTGGCCGGGAACAGCATACTGTACTTGATATGGCCTGAAAGATTAGGAGTTTGGTGTTTTTGAAGCGGAGCTCGCCCTGGGCCCTGGCTTCCCGCATCAAAATATCTCTATCCCGAAAGTGGAGGAGTTTAAAGATAAAGGTTTTGGGGCGGTGCTCCCTGGGGTCACCTTGTGGTGGGTATGCGATGGGCCCTTTCCATGGTAAAAAATGGAGAAAAGCACGCTGAAGGGAGTAGCTGTTGCAGTAGGCATTCAGCGAAGGCCGTAGGGTTCGTGCCCTCCGCCCCCTCAGGGAGACCCAAGATGCGCAAATTATTCCTTCTGTTACGGTTCTCTGCATCTTCTGCGCAGGACTCAAGTGTTTTAAGTGCGTGAATGTCGGCCCCATGATGACGTACCGTATCTTCCACCTGGGAGACCCTGTGCTCCATCTCAGTCATTCTGCCACGAAAGGCATCAAAGTCCTTCCTAATGAACTCCACATTAGCTTGAATATGATCCACCTTACCAGTCAGGGTGGTTATGGTCTGTAGGACTACTTTAAAATCGGCCGCCGTAGCAGGCAGCCTATCTGGGTCTTCATCCTGCTTCTCCATCCGGGTAGGAGTCGTAGGCGAGGCCCCGGCTTCGGCCCTGTTTGCACTGTCGGGCTTTGTGGCCTTTTTCTGGATTCTGGGTTGACTCTTTCTCCTGTGCATGCCCCAGGGAAGGGTACCAGGAGCAGAGGGGGACAGGGAGAACCTGCTGGGACCCTCCTCTCAGCGTCTGGACAGGTACCGCACCAGCATTGTGAGGCCGCGGGCAGGATTTCCAGGCGAGTCACCGGCTTAGGCCTAGTCCGCGATGTCTGGCCTGATTGTTTTTTCCAGGACCTCGGCCGGCCGTTTCCCTCCCCAGGTGGTCCGGAGTGGCCCCCTAGTCAGCAGGGACTTAGGATAGTCTTTTTTATGGATCTGCACCCAGTAAAAGCAGGATTAGAAGATCCGGTCCTGAGGAGCTCAGACAAACACATCTGCTCCCTCAGCCATCTTGGACACGCTCCCGCATAGACTTTCTTTTGGCTTGCTTATACCTTCCTTTCTTGGTTCCTGCCTATATATTTCTAGCCCAGGATGAGCTCTCCAGTCCCAATGGATGAGGCACTGAAAACTGCTTAAAGGTAGGGGACTTCTGTATGGGCAACTGTATATCTTGTACTGCATATTGTCAATGACTTTCCTTATTGAGGTTCTTCACATAGAAGCCACAAAAGGGTGCTTTTCCACAGGTACCGCCATAAGCTAAGGCTAAGCGTTATCCTGTACAGCACAGCCCATCTTCAGCTTCTGTGGGACCATCATTTGTTCATACCCGGGCTCAACCACTAGCTGCCACACGGCTCTTCCCATGGTCTCTAATTCATATTTAGCTTGCCGTGCAATACCTTTGCTGTTTTAAGAGGGACTGCAGTCTGCTCACATAATTTGTAATAAAAACATCTTTGCCATTCTGAAGCTTTCCTACAACCATTTTGCTTATTATTATACTGTGATTCTGTACTTGCCAAATATGCTGCAGAAATCTCCCTCCACTGAGTCTGGCTACAGCCATTTAAACTGTGGGCAGCTGAAGCTGCTGCCTGTTCACTTCCTGGACTTACACAGACACACAGAGGCGCACCTCCAGCTCTGCAGCTCTCATTGGCCCTCTTATGACTCATCCCCCCTCCCTTCCTGGCAAGTTCTCAAAAGAGTGGGAGAGGTGCGCATGAGGTCATAGGCCTGGGCTAATGACCAGACAAGAAAACAGGAAGTGGGCTGTATAAGGTATTTACTGGCAGAAAAAGAATGTTTTACTAGCCAAAGTTGAAACAACAAGGGCAGAAGATTAATAGATGGAAAGATGAAAGAATACTGAGGTTCTGCTTTAAGCATCTCTGCGAAGTTATGCTTAGGGAGGCCCCTCAGAGTTCCCAGATGGAGAACGAGGAGATTGGCAGTGTATTAAATAAGGAGGGTGAGGAGGGAATGTAGAGCCTCTTGCCACACCTCTCTAAGAAAAGAAGACCTCCTTCTTTGGCAGCGTGAAGATGATTCGCCAGAGCCTGGGGCTATTAGCTCAAAATCAGAATCCGATATTGCTCAGGATAACCAGTAACCTTAGGAGCCATGGAAGTACTATCCATATCTGGGAAGGGAGCTCCCTAATTCCCTTTCATGCAGGAATGAAGCAGTTAATAAGGATGAGTGGGCCTAGCCAGGCAGAAATCTGGCAGTGCAGAGTGGGTTAGCAGACTATACCCCTTTTTGCCAGTCGGATTAGAACCCTGGGATTCACCTCCTAAGATCGATGGGTCCTTGCAGCGACCTTCCAAGGAGAGAAGGGCTGACTCAGGGTTGAAGAGAGTCTTTACCGCAGCAGGGGCTGCCTGCAGACCAGCAGGTGCCCGGACTTCTTTTGTAAGAGCGGTAAGGGTATGTTTGTCAAACTTGTAGTTGGCTTTAGGTTGCCGTTCAGAAGAGGAACTCCTGTCTTCAAGCCTTCGAAGCCTGAAACTGTCGGCTGAGTTCATGACTGAAAAAGCAGTGGACTTCGTCAGATTTACACTGGGCTGTGGATTCGGCCTCAAAGCAGGCCTTATGTTCTATTCCTTTCACTGGAGGCACGCTCTTTGGTAAAACATTGGAAGATGCAATAGGCAGGGTTCTGGGGGAAGCGTTGGCCTCGGAAGCGTTGGCCTCAGTCCTTTCGGCCAAACAGAAAGTCTTGCGAACAGTTCAAGGTTGACCAATCTTATAGGTGAAGTAGAGAGTTCTCCCGCTTGTGGATCAGGCTAAATCCAAAGGTCCTCAGCCTACAAAGGCTTCAACCAAGTCCTTCGGGGCATCGCCGGTAGGGGCAAGATTAGCTCTCTTCGGCTATATCTGGTCGGACAGGATTATGGATCAGTGGGTCTTTAAGGGTGTTCATAAAAAAAAAAAAGATAAGAAAAACCCTAAATTCTTTCCTGGGTCTCAGTCCTTCCGTGTGAAGTCGCTCAAAATCGCAGTAGTCTGTCCAGGCTTTCGAATGATTTCGGTGCAAGGTTCATCAACGTTTCTAAGGTCTAAGGTTCTAAGGTTTTTCTTCACAGGCAACCATTTCCAATTCAGATGTCTTCTGTTTGGCCTCAGTTCGGGCTTAGGAACTGACCACTCTAGCAGAGTTTGGATGGATGATAGTACAGGAAGAAAGCTGACTTGTTCTATGTCGGAACCTTGTGTATCTTTAGCGGTCCTTCGACACTCTTCAGTGCAAGGTGTTCCTTCCAGAAGAAGAAAGACGATTTTCCTTGGAGGCCTTGGAGAGGATGACTGCACCCTTAGTTACGGTTCGCAGAGGTCTATGTTTTCTGGGAAGCCTGACAGCTTGTATTCCAGCAGTGCCATGGGCACAGTGGCACACAAAGAGGTTCCAGAGTTGCCGTCTGAGCAGGTGCATTGGGGATAGTGACATCAGAAAGTCAATGTTCTGCTGTTTATTCAAGACGACCAGTGGTAGTGGAACCAAGGGTTTAACCTTTCACGGGATAAGCCCATCAACCCAGTGAGCTGTCTTCATCACGTCAGATGCGAGTCTTCGGGGTTGGGGCGCTCATTGCCAAGGCCTGTGAACTCAGGGAACTTGGTACCCTCAGCTCCTGTGTTCCTCCAATCTGCTAGAATTGAGTGCAGCAGTGAAGCCCTAAAAGCATTCGTTCCCATCACTTAAAGCAAGAAAGTCAGACTTCTGATGGACGACCTGCAGTTTCTCATGTGATGAGGAGTCTGCGCCTTCTCCAAGTCACATCAGAAATCTTCGAGTTTGCCAAAGTTTATGTGCTGGACCTGTTGGCAGCATACCTTCCAAGTTCTCAAAACACCCTAATGAATCGGCTAAGCCGCAAATTCTCCAGCCACAGGGAATGGAAGCTGAACCTGAAGTATCTGTCAGAGATCTTCGCACAGTGGGGGACTCCTGAGGTGATTCTCATACATCTCCAGACAATTGTCAGACCCCACAGTTTTTCTTCCACTTCTTTCACCCACAAGCTCTAGCCCAGGATGCCCTTTTCCATAAGTGGGGCTTCAGTCTGGTATAGATCTTCCCTCCAACGGCCCTGATTCTTAAGTCATTGCTAAAGATGGTTCTCCCTTCTTTGTCACCTAGCAATGGGCCCTTCAATCAGATTGCCTCAAGCCCGAGACCTGCTTCTCCAAAATGGCCAGTTTCATCCCAGATCCAACACGTCTAGCCTTGACTGCTTGGCAGTTGAAAGGAGCAAACTGAGGGGCCTTAATCTTTCGATTCAGGTCATGTCAACCCTCCCTTTGGCAAGGAAGATCTCGAGCAGATATACTTACCGCAGAGCATGGCAGAGATTGGAAGATTAGACTGTCCAACAAGGATTTTCCTTTCAGTCCCCTTCGGTAGCGAATGTGCTGGGATTTCTTCAGTCAGGACTGGAATTAGACCTAAGCTGCAATACCATTAAAGTACAGGTTTCGGCACCTCCAATACATCCGATATTTCGAATATGGGATTTTCCGTTGGCTCTGAGGGAGTTGCAAAAGTCTCCGTTTAGTTTGGATTTAAGCAGTCCACTATATTACCTCACTTTGAAGACCGTGTTTCTTACAGCTATCATCTCAGCTAGGTGACATTGCTGCACCTTTTTTCTGGTCAAAGTGGTGTTACGGCCTTCTCCAAATTTTTTGCCTAAGGTTCCTCGGAAGTTCCACTTTAACCACTTCAGCCCCGGAAGGATTTACCCCCTTCCTGACCAGAGCACTTTTTACAATTTGGCACTGTGTCGCTTTAACTGCTAATTGCGCAGTCATGCAATGCTGTACCCAAACAAAATTTGCATCCTTTTCTTCCCACAAATAGAGCTTTCTTTTGATGGTATTTGATCACCTCTGCAGTTTTTATTTTTTGCGCTATAAACAGAAAAAGACTGAAAATTTTGAAAAAAAATTATATTTTCTACTTTTTGTTATAAAAAAAATCCAATAAACTCAATTTTAGTCATACATTTAGGCCAAAATGTATTCAGCCACATGTCTTTGGTAAAAAAAATGTCAATAAGAGTATATTTATTGTTTTGCGCAAAAGTTATAGCGTCTACAAACTAGGGTACATTTTCTGGAATTTACACAGCTTTTAGTTTATGACTACCTATGTCATTTCTTGAGGTGCTAAAATGGCAGGGCAGTACAAACCCCCTCCCCAAATGACCCCATTTTGGAAAGTAGACACCCCAAGGAAATTGCTGAGAGGCATGTTGAGCCCATTAAATATTACATTTGTTTGTCCCAAGAGATTGAATAATGATTAAAAAAGAAAAAAAAATTACTAAAAGTTGTCACTCAATGATATATTGCTCACACATGCCATGGTTATATGTGAAATTGCACCCCAAAATACATTTAGCTGCTTCTCCTGAGTATGGGGATACCAAATGTGTGGGACTTTTTGGGAGCCTAGCCGCGTACGGGGCCCCGAAAACCAAGCACTGCCTTCAGGATTTCTAAGGGCGTAAATGTTTGATTTCACTCCTCACTACCTATCACAGTTTTGAAGGCCATAAAATGCCAAGATGGCACAACAACCCCCCCCCCCCCCCCCCCAAATGACCCCATTTTGGAAAGTAGACACCCCAAGCTATTTGCTGAGAGGCATGTTGAGTCCATGGAATATTTTATATTTTGACACAAGTTGCGGGAAAGTGACAAATTTTTATTTTTTTTGCACAAAGTTGTCACTAAATGATATATGATAAATGAGCCTAGCTGCATTCGGGGCCCCGAAAACCAATCACCGCCTTCAGGATTTCTAAGGATTTCTACTTTTTTTAGTGACAACTTTGTGCAAAAAAAAAAAAATTGTCTTTTTCCCACAACTTGTGTCACAATATAAAATATTCCATGGACTCAACATGCCTCTCAGCAAATAGCTCGGGTGTCTACTTTCCAAAATGGGGTCATTTGGGGGGGTTTTGAACTGTCCTGGCATTTTATGTACAACATTTAGAAGCTTATGTCACACATCACCCACTCTTCTAACCACTTGAAGACAAAGCCCTTTATGACACTTTTTGTTTACATGAAAAAATTATTTTTTTTTTTGCAAGAAAATTACTTTGAACCCCCAAACATTATACATTTTTCTAAAGCCAATGCCCTACAGATTAAAATGGTGGGTGTTTAATTTTTTTTTTTTTCACACAGTATTTGCGCAGCGATTTTTCAAACGCATTTTTTTGGGAAAAAACACACTTTTTAAAATTTGAATGCACTAAAACACACTATATTGCCCAAATGTTTGATGAAATAAAAAAGGTGATCTTAGGCCGATTACATGGATACCAAACACGACATGCTTTAAAATTGCGCACAAACGTGCAGTGGCAACAAACTAAATACATTTTTAAAAGCCTTTAAAAGCCTTTACAGGTTACCACTTTAGATTTACAGAGGAGGTCTCTGCTAAAATTACTGCCCTCGATCTGACCTTCGCGGTGATACCTCACATGCATGGTGCAATTGCTGTTTACATTTGACGCCAGACCGACGCTTGCATTCGCCTTTGCGCGAGAGCAGGGGGGGACAGGGGTGCTTTTTTTTGCTTTTTTTTTTATTATTATTATTTTTTTGCTTTTTAATCTTATTTTTAAACTGTTCCTTTCATTTTTTTTTAAATCATATTTATTGTTATCTTAGTGAATGTAAATATCCCCTGTGATAGCAATAGGTAGTGGCAGCTACTCTTTTTTGAAAAAATTGGGGTCTATTAGACCCTAGATCTCTCCTCTGCCCTCAAAGCATCTGAACACACCAAGATCGGTGTGATAAAATGCTTTCCCAATTTTCCAATTGCGCTGTTTACATCTGGGGAAATCAAAGTCATGAAATGCTCGTAGCTTCCGGTTTCTTAGGCCATAGAGATGTTTGGAGACATTCTGGTCTCTGATCAGCTCGATGGTCAGCTGGCTGAATCACCGGCTGCATTCTCAGGTTCCCTGTTGTGTCAATAGAGCCAGAGAAAAACATGGAAGACGGTGGGGGGGGTGGCATTCCCTCCCACTGCTTGTAAAAGCAGTCTAGAGGCTAATTAGCCACTAGGATTGCTTTTACATGAAAGCCGACTGCTGGCTGAAAAGAATAATAACAAGATGATACCTAAACCTGCAGGCATCATTCTGGTATAACCACTCAAAGTCCAGAAACATACCAGTACGTTGCTGGTCCTTGTTGGGAATATATTGTAAACTTTTTTTTCGTGCAGTCTGTGGGCTGAATGAAAAAAAGAGATTGATCGATGGGTATGCCCACCATTAGAATACCTCCCTTCATCCACCCACTTCTAATGATGGGCATACATGCACCAATTATATATGCCGAAGCATGGGGGCATCCGCCCCAAAAGGTAGGAGCAAATCGCTCCTCCGCCCCTGCTGCCCCCATGCTTCGGCATATATGCTGTTTTTTTTAACTGTGGTGGTGAAATCACCTCCTACAGCGCTGGAGTCACGGTTTTATGTATCGTGGGAGCAAACACTGTTGCTGTCAAGATAAATAAATTTGCGCTGCAACTGAATGGCGTACCTGCTAAGCAAATGATGGTTAACAATAAAACAAAGTAACATTACAGTATAACAGTAAGACTTACCATACCTGCAAAGCAAATACAAAAAAACATAGTAAAAAATAAAACATTTTTTAACGCAACCTGTGCCTAAAATATATATATGCCGAAGAATGGGGGCATCCACCCGCAAAAGGTAGGAGCAAATTGCTCCTCCGCCCCTGCTGCCCCCATGCTTCGGCATATATGCTCTTTTTTTTAACTGTGGTGGTGAAATCACCTCCGACAGCGCTGGAGTCACGGCTTTATGTATCGTGGGAGCAAACGCTGTTGCTGTTAAGATAAATAAATCCGCTCTGCAGCTGAATGGCGTACCTGAAAACAGAAAAATGGTTAACAATAAAACACAGTAAACAGTAAAGTATAAAAAAATTGCACACCTATAACACAAACATAATAACAATAAAACATTGCAGAATAGAATACAGTAAAAAAGAGCAGAACAATAGAGAGAGAATCGAGAGAGAACAATAAAATGACAACTATTTTTGTTTTTTTTTATTTTATATATTTTTTGTGTTTTTTTGTTTTTTTTTTACTTTTTTTTTTTTTTTTCCACTTTTTTTTGTAACTGTAACTTTTGTAACTGTAACCGGTTCCAGGTTCGGGTCTCTCAAAATGCGATGGCATCTTGGGAGACCCTGTGAAAGTGTGCCTAGTCTGTGCAGTGCTGTACCCTACGCTAATACTCAACTAGTGTATGGTAGCGTTCAAAACATTCACCAATGCAAAGACCAGGATTGTCAGGACAGGAGGGACAATAATAGCGGGTGTCACGCCTATATCTGCGCTTGCTGCAGACACAATATCTTTTTTGGGGGGCTCGTTGGGTAGGGGTACTCGGGAGGACATTAAGAAAATGCTTCTCATTCAGTCGGCTTACTGCATTTGGTTGGGGAAGGTGAGGTGGAGCACCATCTGGAAACAGAAGGGCTCTGACGATCTCTTCCTGGAATTTAAGGAAGGATCCAGTCCATCCTGAAGCTCTGCATAGCACATAAGCGTTCAGCAAAGCCAATTTAAATAAATAAACAGACACTTTCTTGTACCAGCGTCTGCCCTTACGGGCAATTAGGTACGGCACCAACAACTGGTCGTTGAGGTCCACCCCTCCCATATTTTGGTTATATTCGTGGACACAGAGGGGTTTCTCAACAACACCAGTCGCCATAATAATTTGGACCATCGTGTCTGCGTGAAGGGAGGTAAGAACGAAAACATTCTTATTATCCCTCCACTTCATAGAGAGCAAATTATTACACTGCAAGCAGGCTCTCTCCCCCAGCCTAAGACGGGAATCTACAAGCCGCTGGGGAAAGCCCCGGTGATTAGGTCGCACGGTGCCACATGCTCCAATCTGCTGATCAAACAAGTGACTAAAAAGTGGCATGCTCGTGTAATAATTGTCCACATATAAGTAGTACTCCTTTCCGAATAAGGGTGACACCAAGTCCCACACAATCTTGCCAGCGCTTCCTATGTAGTCAGGGCAGTTTGTCGGCTCTACATGACTATCTTTTCCCTCGTAAACCATAAAACTACATGTATAGCCTGTGGCCCTGTCACAGAGATTATACATCTTGATCCCGTATCTGGCATGCTTGCTGGGAAGGTACTGTTTGAACGACAAGCAGCCATAAAACTTAATCAGGGACTCATCAATGCAGACAACTTGATGGAGAGTAAACAAGTCTACAAAACGTTGGTTGAAGTGGTTTACGAGGGGCTGAATTTTGTAGAGCTGATCGTATCCAGGGTCTCCACGATGACGACAGAGTTCATTGTCATTGAAGTGCATGAACCGCAAGATCTGCTCGTATCGTGCCCTGGTCATGGAGGCAGAGAACAAGGGCATATGGTGGATTGGGTCAGTGGACCAATATGACCGCAACTCACTCTTTTTAGTTATGCCCATGTTGAGGGAAGGGCCCAGAAAGAGCTCAAATTCAGAGACCGTAATTGGTCTCCAATCTCTGGCAAGGGAGGACTGGGGAATAGTGGCGATGTGTTGACCAGCGTACAAATTGCTTTGGTCCACAATAGATCTATAAAGATTTTGGGTGAAAAACAGCGAATAAAAATCAAGTGACGTAAAATCAACTGTTTCCACCTGAATGCCGGGTTGGCCAGTGAATGGGGGAAGTACGGGTGCTGCAGAAGTGGTGAGTTCCTAATTAGGATTGGCGAATGCAGCAGGAAGGGCACTATGGGCATGGCGGGCCTGTGTTCGTCTTCTTGGTGGCAGCGGGACACTACTTGTGCTTGCCACCTCACCAGCTTGAACTGCACTTATGGGACTCGCCACGTCGCCACGTGATACTGCAGTGCTGGATGTACAACCAGGGTGTACTAGGCCGCTGGTGCTTGGCAGTTCACCAGAAGGAATAGCGGCGCTAGTACTGCTCTGCTCCATACGAGGGACCTGCGGTTCTTGCACATCAAGGACAGAAGAAGTTTGGGGTCTGGTACGCCTGACCTTGGCAGGGACCACAACTCCGTCCTCAGAGCTATCTGTCATGGAGTCGCTGTCGTCTACAGGATCATATTCTAAGCCTGAATCTGACAGATGAGTGACTTCCTCTTCACTATCTGTCATGCTCAGAAACATGTAGGCCTCTTCACTAGTGTACCTTCGATTTGCCATTTTGGGCTCTAAATTAAGTGGTACACTAGTGAGACTCACAGGTAAAAAAGCTCCTGACTGTTAGCGACTGTATGAAAACGCTACCAAAAAAAAACTGTTAGCGATCGCAGGGATCAGGCTTGACTCTGCGAATGCTGCAGTTATGTGTGTTTAGTGTTTTGTAAGTCAAAGTAATCGATCAATACTGCACTTGGGTGAGCTGGGCAGTGCTGGGCGCGAGGGGCAAAACACAGGTGCTAGCAGGTATCTGGGCTGATCCCGCTAACACTGCGTTTTTGGGAACCCAAAACTGCTGGGGATGCTAGTATAGATCTGATCAGATCAGATATTGATCAATTCAGATACTATACCATTAAGGGAGGTGTACACTGTGTGCGAGGGTGTTAGCGGTACTGGCACTAACCTGACGCTGCCTGGGGTGACGCAGACCCTATCTGACCCTAAAACCTAACTTATATCACCGCCGGGCAATCAGGGGGTTAAACCTTTATTAGGTAATAAACGGCGGGTGCCCTGAAACTATAAAAAACAAACTAACTAGCGTCACCCATAACAGTTATACAGTGATCACTGGTGAAAGGGTTAACTAGGGGGCAATCAGGGGGTAAAACCTTTATTAGGTAGTATATGGGGGTCCCTGACGCTATAAAACGGTGACGGCGAACCTAAATACTTACCTCCCTAACTAGCGTCACCTGTGACACTAATACAGCGATCAGAAAAACGATTGCTTAGTGACACTGGCGACGGGGGGTGATCACGGGGTTAAACCTTTATTAGGGGGGGTTAGGGGGGTATCCTAGACATAAAGGGGGCTAACACTAACTGCCCTACCACTTATAAATGTCACAAACTGACACCAATGCAATAATCAGAAAAAAAAATGCAATTGGTGTCACTGTGATAGGGGGTACAGAGTGCCTAGAGTATTCTACTGTACATGTGGTGTTGGTGCACTTACTTGGATGTCTTCTCTCCTCGGTGCCGGAATGAAAAAGACCAACTCGAGGAGAGATGACATCACTTCCTCTGCCACTGTTTACATTACAGAGGCAAAGGAAGATTGTCATTCGTTGGGAGCGATCGCAAGGGGGTGGCCACGAATGAGTGGCCTCCCCCTCAGCATTGATCGCTCCCCTAACGATGCCGACCACCTCGGGCACCGGGGGGGGCGCGATGCGTGCCCCGCCCGCGGGAGGCAGATCACGTACCAGGTACGTGATTTTGCCTGCTCATGCCATTCTGCCGCAGTATATCTGTGTTAGGCGGTGGCAAGTGGTTAATTGCCAATCGGTCCTTCCAGTTTTTTAAACCCTCAACACCAAGCCCAAAGGTTTGGATTTGCATAAGTTGGATCTAAACTCCATTCTACAACGTACACGGAGAGAACAGAATTATTCTGAAAGTCTAGTGCTCTCTTCATATTTCCGAAGGGTCCTAAGTTGTGCATGCATCTTCTCCCCAAGATCAGCTCAACATGGGTAGTAAGGTGTATTCAATCAGCTTACTCACAGGAAGGCCTCTTCCCCCTCAAGAGATTCAGGCACACTGCTCTGGTAGTTTTCTTCCTCCTGGGCGGCCTGGTCCAAGATCTCGATGGATGTGGTCTGTGGGGCGGCCAGCTGGAGTTTCCCTAATACCTTTATCAGGCATTACAAGCTAGATATCATGGGAGCTTCTGTGTTGGCTTTTGCTTTGTCCAAATAATAAATGAATTCTAAGCAGCACCTGGTGTTGGTGGTTTTGTTTTACTCCCTCCCTGTGTCTGGCTAGCTAAGTCCCAAGGTTACTGGCATGAGGCTGAGCCATGAAAACGGAAAAGTGTTACCAATACTTACCATAATTATCCATTCCTAGCTCTGCCTCATGCCAGTACACACCCTCTCTAGTCCATCGCAGGCTATTTACAGAACACCTGCACCAGGTACTGGTGGCCTTTTTTTTATCTATTCAGGGATGTCCTATACGGGGTCAAGGGGCGGAGTTGACCCAAGGTTGCTGGCATGAGGCAGAGCCAGGAAAGGAAAATTACGGTAAGTATTGGTAACAATTTTCCGTTTTGTTGCAGAGTCCTACCTGTTTCTGCTCTGAAGAAAAAGCTGTTTGCTGCGTGCAGAGTGAATCTGAATTCAATTACAATATGGCTTGTATGGCAATTGTGCTGTTTAGGCTATATTTTTATTATTTGCTACTTTTTTCCCATAAAAGTAGAGTTACCCTTTAAATAAGGGGTTATATACACTCACCGACCACTTTATGAGGTACACCTTGCTAGTACCGGGTACTGGGTTGGACCCCCTTGTTGGAAACATTCCTCAGAGATTTTGGTCCATGTTGACATGATAGCATCACACATTTGTCTGCTGCACATCCATGGTGCGAATCTCCTGTTTCACCACATCCCAAAGGCGCTCTATTGAATTAAGATCTGGTGACTGTGGAGGCCATTGGAGTACAGTGAACTCATTGTCATGTTCAAGAAACCAGTTTGAGATGATCTGAGCTTTGTGACATGGTGCATTATCCTGCTGTAAGTAGTCAGAAGATGGGTACACTGTAGTCATAAAGGGATGGACATGGTTAGCAACAATACTCAGGTAGGCCATGGCGTTTAAATGATGCTCAATTGGTACTAAGGGGCCCAAAGTGTGCCAAGAAATGTACCATTGCATCACCAGCCTGAACCATTGTCACAAGGCAGGATAGATGGATCCATGCTTTCATGTTGTTTATGCCAAATTCTGACCCTACCATCTGAATGTCGCAGCTGAAATTGAGACTCATCATCATTTGTCCACACAAATTCCACTCACTGGATATTTTCTCTTTTTTGGACCATTCTCTGTAAACCCTAGAGATGACTGTGCGTGAAAATCCCAGTAGATCAGCAGTTTTTTAAATACTCAGCTAGACCAGCGCGTCTGGCACCAACAACCATGCTACGTTCAAAGTCACTTAAATTCCCTTTCTTCCCCATTCTAATGCTCAGTTTGAACTTCAGGAAGTCAACTTCACCACATCTAGATGCCTAAATGCATTGAGTTGCTGCCATGTGATTGGCTGATTAGCAATTTACGTTACCAACCAATTGAACAGGTGTACCTAATAAAGTGGCCGGTGAGTGAACATGCCTGTGTTTTTGCTTTTGTTCTATCATGTGTGCATGCAAAAGATGTAAAATGTATCATTATGCACCAAAGATGTGTTAGGCCCCGTTCACACCGTCGGACCGTTCAGGTCCACCTGTCAGTTTTGATGGCGGACCTGAACGGGCGCTCCATGCTAGTCTATGGAGCGACGGATGTCAGCGGTGACATTTCCGCTGACATCCGACCCGGTCCAATCCGCTAAAAGCAGCCGGATGCCCCTCCGTTCGCATCCATCCCTGGCGGATTGGATTGGGTGAGATTTGATGAAAACGGATATGCTGTCCGTTTTCGTCCGATCTCTCCATAGGAAGCAGCGGCGCTCGACAGGCCCCTCCCCGCTCAGTGAGCAGAGAGGGACCTGTCATCCGCCGGTTCAGTGAAGATCAACGGAGAGATCTCCCGCTGAGCTGCCGTACAGAGGCGGACTCCGAGGCAGCGGATCCGCCTCATGGGAATGATGCCTTACAAAGGAACGCAACTCTGCAAGCTGTGCCTAAAAAAGGCAAGAGCTTGCGATGTCTTGTCCTGCACTCTTTGCGGAGGCAGCAATCTAAAGGGATAGAGCTTTGCTGTTAGAGCCATCAGTGCCACACTAATGACATCACCAAATCGCACTCCAAATCCACCAAGACTATTGCAGTTACACAGCTAGCCTAGGCAAACCCACATACCAGGAAGTACACTGATCATTTTCAGGAAGAATTCCACTCCCCAAGCAGCTGGCGCTCTCCTCTACTTCATTATGGTCCAGCAGTAGTCCTTTGCGTCCTTACATTCAGTGTAGAACACTGTGTTCTTCATTGTACTTGACAACATCAGAGGTCCTGCGACCACCAGTGCATAGGAGAGAAGAGGCTGCGGGATTGGTCTAGTAGCATGGGGGGAGCCTGCAGGAGCAGAGGATCAAGTAAATAAATATGCTCCTTCTCACCACCTAGGCTCTAACAAGCATAAAACCCTTGCATTGCTGGGCAGCCCTTTATTGCAGGGGAGGATTATTCTTTCCCCTGAAAAGTCAGGAACCTTGGGATGTTGGCATGCATTCTAAATCACACATGTGGCCGAACAGAATTACAAATCTTTAGGCAGGTAAGATATAGTTGCCAACATTGTAAAAAAAATTGTAGGGACACTTTTTTGGCTGTAGGCGGAGTCTTATTATAATTAGGGGCAGGGCATGCGTTTGTAGGTGTGGCATAGGGGAAAAGTAAAACTGCGGCGCGTGGAGGGCGTGGTTTATGCAAAATAGTGGGCGTGTCTTAAATGGGGGTGTGGTTAGCGTCTGAGATGAACGAGGGATGGAGGGAGAGGGAGGGAGGGATGGAGGGACAGCAGCCCCAGATCCTACACAACAATAGAAATATGTGTATTCCAGAAAGTTTAACAATCAGCAGATAAAGATACTCCAAACACCCGGTGTTAGCACTTCAATCATCCTGGCACCATGGTTATGGTGTCAGGATGATTGAAGTGCATTATTTCTATTATTAAATTGTAATATAAAATGAAATTATTCAACTCACCATAATGCCGAATCAGTGGGATCCCTGAACGTGTCACCTGCCACGTCGCCTGCCACCTTGCATAAGGTGTCCCAGCAGAGTCCATCCTTACATCAGGTGTCCCAGCAGAGTCCGTCCTTACATCAGGTGTCCCAGCAGAGTCCGTCCTTGCATCAGGTGCCCCCAGCAGAGTCCGTCCTTGCATCAGGTGTCCCAGCAGAGTCCGTCCTTGCATCAGGTGTCCCAGCAGAGTCCGTCCTTGCATCAGGTGTCCCAGCAGAGTCCGTCCTTGCATCAGGTGCCCCCAGCAGAGTCCGTCCTTGCATCAGGTGCCCCCAGCAGAGTCCGTCCTTGCATCAGGTGTCCCAGCAGAGTCCGTCCTTGCATCAATGTCCCCAACGGAGCCCCCCCTTACATCAGGTGTCCCCAGCGGAGCCCCCTTACATCAGGTGTCCCCAGCGGAGCCCCCCTTACATCAGATGTCCCCAGCGAAGCCCCCCTTACATCAGATGTCCCCAGCGGAGCCCCCCTTACATCAGATGTCCCCAGCGGAGCCCCCCTTACATTAGGTGTCCCCAGCAGAGCCCCCCTTACATCAGATGTCCCCAGCGGTGCCCTCCTTACATCAGGTGTCCCCAGCGGTGCCCCCCCTTACATCAGGTTTCCCCAGCAGAGCCCCCCCTTACATCAGATGTCCCCAGCAGGGCCCCCCTTACATCAGATGTCCTCAGCGGAGCCCCCCTTACATCAGATGTCCCCAACGGAGCCCCCCCTTACATCAGGTGTCCCCAGCGGAGCTCCCCTTACATCAAGTGTCCCCAGCGGAGCCCCCTTACATCAGATGTCCCCAGCGGAGCCCCCCTTACATTAGGTGTCCCCAGCAGAGCCCCCATTACATCAGATGTCCCCAGCGGTGCCCTCCTTACATCAGGTGTCCCCAGCGGTGCCCCCCCTTACATCAGGTTTCCCCAGCGGAGCCCCCCTTACATCAGGTTTCCCCAGCGGAGCCCCCCTTTACATCAGGTTTCCCCAGCGGTGCCCCCCCTTACATCAGGTTTCCCCAGCGGAGCCCCCCCTTACATCAGGTTTCCCCAGCGGAGCCACCCCTTACATCAGGTTTCCCCAGCGGACCCCCCCTTACATCAGGTTTCCCCAGCGGAGCCCCCCTTACATCAGGTTTCCCCAGCGGAGCCCCCCCTTACAACAGGTTTCCTAGTAGGTCTCCGCCGGCCGCGTGGTTACAATAGGGGCGGAGTGGGGCGGGGGGTGGTGGGAGCGAGGTGGGGGGTAGGTGGGTGCGGGGTGGAGACACCGGAGCTCCGTCTAGCCGCCCAGCCGTGTTCCTGGTCTTCTTAAAAATGGCGGCCGGCGGAGACAATGTCTCTGCCGGCCGCGGACCTCTAGCGGCGGCGGCGGAAAATCGTAGAAAAACCGGATTTCTCTGGACATTTCCCGGGAAGCAATAAATTCGGGAAATAGTCTAAATCCCGGAAATGTCCCGGGAAATTCGGGACAGTAAGTGAGTATGAGAGAGGAGAGGGGGGGCGGCTGACAGAGAGGAGAGGGGGGTGGCTGACAGAGAGGAGGAGGGGGGGCAGCTGACAGAGAGGAGGGGGGGTCTGACAGAGTGGAGAGGGGGGGCCGGCTGACAGAGAGGAGAGGGGGGCTGGCTGACAGAGAGGAGGAGGGGGGTCTGACAGAGAGGAGGAGGGGGGTCTGACAGAGAGGGGGGTCTGACAGAGAGGAGAGGGGGGCGGCTGACAGAGAGGATAGGGGGGGCGGGGGGCGGCTGACAGAGAGGAGAGGGGGGGCAGCTGACAGAGAGGAAAGGGGAGGCAGCTGACAGAGAGGAGAGGGGGGGTGGTTGACAGAGAGGAGAGGGGGGGGCTGACAGAGGAGGGGGGGCAGCTGACAGAGAGGAGACCGGGGGCGGCTGACAGAGAGAGGGGGGCGGCTGGAGGGGGAGTGGCTGACAGAGAGGAGAGGGGGGGCAGCTGGAGGGGGGGCGGCTGACAGAGGGGAGGGGGGGTGGCAGACAGAGAGGAGGGGGCAGCTGGAGGGGGGGGCGGCTGACAGAGGAGAGGGGGGATGGTGGCACACAGAGCATAGTTGCCAACTGTCCCGGATTTCCCGGGACATTCCCGGGACTTAGACGCCATTCCCGAATTTGTGGTGTCCCGGGAAATGTCCCGAGAAATCCGGTTCTTCGCGATTTCGCCGCCGCTAGAGGTCTGCGGCCGGCGGAGACATTGTCTCCGCTGGCTGCCATTTTAAAGAAGTTCAAGAAGATGGCTGGGGGAGGGCTAGATGGAGCTCCTGCATCGCCGCCCACCCTCCGCCCCGCTCCGCCTCGCCTACCCCCCGCCCCGCTGCCAGTCTGATATGGAAAGGGGCGGGGGTTCTTGCAATGCGGCCGCTACACTGACTAGGACACCTCTGAGGTGGGGGGGCGCACCGCTGTGTGAATCTAATGTAAGGGGGCTCCACTGGGGACACCTGATGCAAAGGGGGCTCCACTGGTGACACCTAATGTGAGGGGGGCTCCACTGGGGACACCTGATGCAAGGGGGGCTCTGCTGGGGACACCTGATGCGAGGGGGGGGCTCCACTGGGGACACCTAATGTGAGGGGGGCTCCACTGGGGACACCTAATGTGACGGGGGCTCCACTGGGGACACCTAATGTGAGGGGTGCTCCACTGGGGACACCTAATGTGAGGGGGGCTTCACTGGGGACACCTAATGTGAGGGGGGGCTCCACTGGGGACATTTAATGTGAGGGGGGCTCCACTGGGGACACCTAATGTGAGGGGGGCTCCATTGGGGACTCCTGATGTGAGGGGGGGCTCTGCCAGGGACACCTGGTGTGAGGGGGAGCTCCGCTGGGGACTCCTGATGTGAGGGGGGCTCTGCTGGGGACACCTGATGTGAGGGGGAGCTCCGCTGGGGACTCCTTATGTGAGGGGGAGCTCCGCCGGGGACTCCTGGTGTGAGGGGGGGCTCCACCGGGGACTCCTGGTGTGAGGGGGGCTCCGCCGGGGACTCCTGGTGTGAGGGGGGGCTCTGCTGGGGACATCTGATGTAAGGGGGGCTCCGCTGGGGGCACCTGATGCAAGGACGGACTCTGCTGGGACATCTGATGCAAGGACGGACGGCTGGTGGCAGGCGACGTGGCTAGTGACACGCTCAGGGATCCCACTGATTCTGCATTATGGTGAGTTGAATGATTTCATTTTATATTACAATGTAATAATAGAAATAATGCACTTCAGTCATCCTGACACCATAACAACCATGGTGCCGGGATGATTGAAGTGCTAACACCAGGTGTTTGGAGTATCTTTATCTGCTGATTGTTAAACTTTCTAGAATACACATATTTTTATTGTGTAGGATCTGGGGCTGCTGTCCCGTCATTTCCCTCTCCCCCTCTCCCCCTTTCCCCCTTTCCCTCTCTCCCCCTTTCCCTCTCTCCCCCATTCCCCCTCTCCCCCTCTCCCCCTTTCCCTCTTGCCCTCTCTCCCCCTCTCCCCCTTTCCCTCTCCATCCATCATTCATCTCAGACTCTAACCACACCCTCTTGAGCCATGCCCATTTAAGCCATGCCCACTATGTCACATAAACCACGCCCATTTTTCGCCGCGGCACGCGAATCGCGCCACACTTGTATATTTTTCTGAACCAGGCCTACAAACGAATGCCCCGCCCCCTAATTAATGTACGGCTCCGCCTACAGCCACAAAAGTGTCCCACATTTTTTTTTTACAATGTTGGCAACTATGACAGAGAGGAGAGGGGGCGACTGACAGAGAGGAGGGGGGGTGGCTGACATAGAGGAGGGGGCAGCTGGAGGGGGGGTGGCTGACAGAGAGGAGAGGTGGGGCTTCTGGAGGGGGGGCGGCTGACAGAGAGGAGAGGGGGGGGCGGCTGGAGGGGGGGCGGCTGACAGAGAGGAGGGGAGCGGCTAGAGGGGGGGCGGCTGACAGAGAGGAGGGGGGGCAGCTGGAGGGGGGGAAGCACACAGAGAGGAGAGGTGGGGCGGCTGACAGAGAGGAGGGGGGCGGCTGGAGGGGGGGCGGCTGACAGAGAGGAGAGGGGGGGCGACTGACAGAGAGGAGAGGGGGCGGCTGGAGGGTGGGAGGCACACAGAGAGAAGGGGGGCGGCTGACAGAGAGGAGAGGGGGCGCCTAACAGAGCAGATGAGAGACACACAGCGCTAGTATAGGACACTCCGGGAGCATGCAGGGCTGGCGCGATTTCTCACAGACACAGTCCAGCCCTGCATCCACATGTGACCCGCTCCTCCAGACGAATCATGTCCTCCTCTGTCCCGCATATGACCTGCTCGGCCAATCACAGAACACCCACCGCTGCCCATTCATGCTAAGCTCGGCTCAAACACAGAGCGCAGCGGCATGGATGTTATGGTCTTCTTGAAAATGGCGACCGGCGGAGACATTATCTCCGCCAGCCGCGGACCTCTACCTAAAAAAAAAAAATTGTGAAAAAAGGGATTTCCCTGGACATTTGCAGGGAAGCACTAACATCGGGAAAAGGGTCTAAATCCCGTGAATGTCCCGGGAAATTCAGGACTATTGGCAACTATGCTAAGACCTTTTATATTTATGATTTTCAATAGCGCATGTAGTTGTTTGCTTGGAGTTAAAGTATAACTAAAGGCAAAACCTTTTTTTTTTTTTTTTTTTGGATAGAGTGTAGAGGGATTAAAAACCCCTGTCAGTTTTTACTGCTGTCTGTGCCCCCCGTTAGGGAGACTCGCCCTCTCTATTTGTCCTGTTTACCATCATCACTGAAAGTAAAAGTAAGAGAAAACCCCACATTTTGGATTGTCCCTGGAAGAATAATAGAGGAAAAAATCTTCCAATGGGGACACTAGGTCTGGTAACCTGGGTGTCCCCAAGGAATTCCCTTAATTTGCAGGGATTTCCTCTCACTTCCTGTTTGGCTATGGGACAGGAAGTGAAGGGAAGTCTCTGCAATGGGACACAGATGGCGAAAAAAAATCTGATATGGGTTATAACCCTTCCATTAAAAATAAATAAATAACTGCTGTGCTTATAGATGCCCCTGATGACGTCAATTTATGACGAAATGATGTAGGGAGGAGTCGGTGACGTGACGCCAGTGTATGCTGGGACAGGACGGCCATCTTGCTGGTGGGGTTGGCTGGAAATTTTATAAACAAACGTTTTTTACTCTTGGAAGCATGTGATTGAGAATCGTTATATCTGTACCCTGGCTTGCTGTCCCTGACCTGGATGTGTGGAGATTGAGCTGCTTTCCCTATCATTCAATTGCTCATGTGGCCTTTGTAATGAGGATCCACTAAGGAGGGTAAGCGACAGTGTGATCGGGTGCCAGTGATGGTTTCTTCCTTTTTCACCTTCTGCTAACCAGCTTGTGAATTGTGTGGAACATTATCCTTTGGATTTGTTTTCTATGGACTTGCTTTACAAGTGCTGCACCTTACTTCTTATATAACCCTCCCATGCTCTATCCAAAATGAAAAAAAAAAACATTTCACCTATAGTTCTACTTTCATTTTTAAAATGCACCAGTGTGTTCAAACATACCTAAAAGCACATGAAAATGCATGCATTTTTACTATGAACATGATTTAAAAATATATATTTTTTCCTTTATTTGGATAGGAATGTTTGTTTAAACCGCATATAATCTTATCTGTGATTTTCCATTTGCATTACGTCAGACTACACAAAGTCCACATACTGTAAACTGCAACACCCGATTGTTCAGTCTCTTCACCATACAACTTCCTCTCAGATATATAGAATTCTGCAAAAAAGGACTTTGGTATGACAATGCTGACAGATTCAACAATAGAGATGGTGCACCTTAGGGACCTCTATAGTTAAATGTAAGAATGCAGACCTTACATTGACAGGCTTCATCTGATCTGACCACTGTAAGGCTCCTTTTACACATGGCATGTCCGTTTTGACAGACTCCGCTTACTCAGCGGGGGATCGATCAGCTGATCTCCGCTGATCAGGCGGATGACAGGTCTGTCTCCTCTCACTGTGCAGAGACAGACCTGTCAGAGCCCAGCTGTCCTCTATGGGAGATCGGATGAAAACGGATCCGCCTGTCCGTTTTCATCCAATTCCATCCGATCCGCCAGATGGATGGAAAATGGGGTTTCCATCTGTCTGGATTTGGCGGACCAGATCGGATAGAGCCGGATGTCAGTGGACATGTCACCGCTGACATCCGTGCTTCCATAGAGGTGAATGGAGCGTCCGATCAGGTCTGCCTGAAAAATGGACAGGCGGACCTGATCGGACAGCATGTGTGAAAGGGGCCTAAACAGAAATCTTATTAGGTTATTTGGGTAATTGTGCATTATGTATCAGAATTTCATGATCCAATAAAATTTCATCTATATACATATACATATTACAAAATATCTACATAGCCTATAACCTTGCTACTCTCTGTCACTGTTGATTAAAAGATATACAGTATCTCACAAAAGTGAGTACACCCCTCACATTTTTGTAAATATTTTTTTAGATCTTTTCATGTGACAACACTGAAGAAATTACACTTTGCTACAATGTAAATTAATGAGTGTACAGTTTTATAACGGTGTAAATTTGCTGTCCCCTCAAAATAACTCAACACACAGCCATTAATGGTTAAACCGCTGGCAACAAAAGTGAGTACACCCCTAAGGTAAATGTCCAAATTGGGCCCAAAGTGTCAATATTTTGTGTGGTCACCATTATTTTCCAGCACTGCCTTAACCCTCTTGGGCATGGAGTTCACCAAAGCTTCACAGGTTGCCACTGGAGTCCTCCTCCACTCCTCCATGATGACATCACGGAGCTGGTAGATGTTAGAGACCTTGCACTCTTCCACCTTCCATTTCAGGATGCCCCACAGATGCTCAATAGGGTTTAGATCTGGAGACATGCTTGGCCAGTCCATCACCTTTACCTTCAACTACTTAAGCAAGGCAGTGGTCATCTTGGAGGTGTGTTTGGGGTCGTTATCATGTTGGAATACTGCCCTGTGGCCCATCTCCGGAGGGAGGGGGTCTTGCTCTGCTTCAGTATGTCACAGTACATGCTGGCATTCATGGTTCCCTCAGTGAACTGTAGCTCCCCAGTCCCGGCAGAACTCATGCGGTCCCAGTCCATGACACTCCCACCACCATGCTTGACTGTAGGCAAGACACACTTCTCTTTGTCAATTAATTAATTAAGTATCACCACATAGTGGTATTGTGGATACATAGGGAGCTACGTCCCAATATCATAATTGAAAAGAGAAATATCTAGGGGCTTGGACTTTATAGGCACGATAACCAATATTTGTAATGTTTATAAAAATCATTTCAATTTATTAGAAATACAAAAATAGTTAAAAACATGAAAACAAGTGTTTATATACAAAAACAAAAATCAGTTCATATAGATACAGTTACAATTATACACTACATACATAGCTCAGTATGATACATGAAGAAAATGTAGAAATAGAATAACACTTTTTCTGCCATAGGCTTACTACATATACAGATGAGAGCTATGTAGTTGATAATAATAGAAGTCTTTGGAATTTGCTCAACATGTTACATGCCATAGCGCTTCTTCAGGAGCATGGAACAGATTTACTAGATCAAAATGGGAAAGGAGAGAGAAGATATCTGTATATCCTTCAGATGAAGTATAAGGTATACTGTTATATCTTGACTATAAAAAATGGCTGTACAGAGAGGAAAGTGGCGTCCTAGTAGCTGTATTGAGCCAGTATTTGTATATGTAGCAATAACTCTCAGTGGAGCTGCTGGTTTAAGCGGGCTAGTTACCTTCACTCTCGATACCTCTGTTTCACCGTCACCGGGTCTAGGGTTCCGTTGAGTTTACCTCTGGACGACACAAGCACCAAACACTTGAGTAGGTTTTCCAATGCTTTAATAAATGAACAAGGGAAGTAGCAGGAAAGAGGTAGAAGGAAAGCTGCAGGGAAGCTAAAATACCTTTCCTTAGTATTCTTCAGAACATTTCTCTGGGATTGATCACTTGTGATTAATAACGCTCCCCTTGTGGGATTCAATCTTTGCCCGCCTGGATAGACCTCTCTCACTTGTCTAGCAGCCAGCATGTAGCACGAACTAAAGTCTCTGCCACAGACTTGTTTGAAGCAAAACCCGTACGATCCTCTGCCACAGGACGTATTGGTTTGTGGTGAACGTCAGATACAGTACTTGAACCTTTAAGCCAACCCGGCAGTACTATACTGTAAGATTACTTCGGAATGCGTCCTCCAACCGAGTCACCAGGCCCCTCTCCAGACCAGCACTCTGCATGATCCTTCCATGACGGGTCCTCCCCTGGGATCTTCTCGGTTGTCCAGCTTCTTCACTCAGGATAGACAGCTCAGGACCATTCCTCTGCTGCTGCGGTAGGCCCCAGACAGGCTTCTGGGCCCACCCACATGCCGCAGCGACGTGGGCCTCCGGAACGGAGGACCACGAGGTGGTATTCCTAGTGCATACCTGTCGGCCAGGAGGGCCAGCAGGTGGCTGAAAAAAAACCCTAAAACATGGCGTCTGTTCCATAAATACCCTCTCCCAGAATGCAACTCGGAGGACCACCTCCACCGAGTTATCTCCGGGACAGAGGAGCACTCATCCGCTTCAACACGTTGCTTTTCCAACACCAGCCGATGGTGACAACGACACCCACCGGCACAGTGTGGAACTACACGCAACGTCAGCCAAGCTGGAACAGAGGCAAATCTAACTCTCTCTAATAAGGGACCCACTAAATTTACCTATCAGCAGTAGATAAAAATCTACCAGCGCTACATATATAAGAGAGGCAGTGGTCACAAAGATTTATATGTAGTCTCAGATGATGATTCAACATCCCATGTAGTTATTTGTAGTATATGAGCTACTGCTGGTCCATAGTATGAGTGAGCAAATGACAGACACACACCGGCAGCCGGGTAGAGAGCGGTAGTGAATGGAGCTATAAATCTTTGTGACCACTGCCTCTCTTATATACAAATACTGGCTCAATACAGCTACTAGGACGCCACTTTCCTCTCTGTACAGCCATTTTTTATAGTCAAGATATTATAACAGTATACCTTATACTTCATCTGGAGGATATACAGATATCTTCTCTCTCCTTTCCCATTTTGATCTAGTAAATCTGTTCCATTCTCCTGAAGAAGCGCTATGGCGTGTAACATGTTGAGCGAATTTCAAAGACTTCTATTATTATCAACTACATAGCTCTCATCTGTATACGTAGTAAGCCTATGGCAGAATAAGTGTTATTCTATTTCTACATTTTCTTCATTTATCATACTGAGCTATGTATGTAGTGTATAATTGTAACTGTATCTATATGAACTGATTTTTGTTTTTGTATATAAACACTTGTTTTCATGTTTTTAACTATTTTTGTATTTCTAATAAATTGAAATAATTTTTATAAGCTTTACAAATATTGGTTATCGTGCCTAGATATTTCTCTTTACACTTGTCTTTGTACTCCTTACCTGGTTGCCGCCACACGCGCTTGACACCATCTGAACCAAATAAGTTTATCTGGGTCTCATCAGACCACAGAACATGGTTCCAGCCAGTAATCCATGTCCTTAGTCTGCTTGTCTTCAGAAAACTCTTTGTGGGCTTTCTTGTGCATCATCTTTAGAAGAGGCTTCCTTCTGGGATGACAGCCATGCAGACCAATTTGATGCAGTGTGCGGCGTATGGTCTGAGCACTGACAGGCTGACCCCCCACCCCTTCAACCTCTGGCAACATGCAAACGTCTACTTTTATAAGACAACCTCTGGATATGACGATGCGCTCGTGCACTCAACTTCTTTGGTCGACCATGGTGAGGCCTATTCTGAGTGGAACCTGTCCTGTAAACTGCTGTATGGTTTTGGCCACCATGCTGCAGCTCAACATCAGGGTCTTGGCAATCTTTTTATAGCTTAGGACATCTTTATGTAGAGCAACAATCCTTTTTTTCCGATCCTCAGAGAGCTCTTTGCCATGAGGTGCCATGTTGAACTTCCAGTGACCAGTATGAAAGAGTGAGAGCGATAACACCAAATTTAACACACCTGCTCCCCATTCACAGCTGAGACCTTGTAACACTAACGAGTCACATGACACCGGGGAGGGAAAAATTGGGCCCAATTTGGACATTTTCACTTAGCTGTGTGTTGAGTTATTTTGAGGGGACAGCCAATTTAAACTGTTATACAAGCTGTACACTCACTGCTTTACATTGTAGCAAAGTGTCATTTCTTCAGTGTTGTCACATGAAAAGATATAATAAAATAATTCAAAAAAGTAGGGGGGTGTACTCACTTTTGTGAGATACTGTATATTGAACATGATGGCAAAAATTACATATATAGTCATATAAACGTGTATTATGTAAACAAATGACATGAATCAATTTTTTCGCAGAGGTCCCACATGGTCTCATCAATTTCATTACACATCAGGATTGCGCCATGGCCTGCAGTCTCCAGCACTATACCATCAGCACACATATGGTTTTGTAAGTAGTCTGCAGTAGGGGGGCCCCTTATTTTAATCCTGTCCCATTTTTTGACCCTGTCAGATCACCTAGATATATATATATATATTTTTTTTTTTTTTTTTATAGATAGATAATATGGGCTTGCTCCTAAAGAGTGACCCAAAGTCGTGAAACGCGTCGAGCTACCAGCTGACATATTCTACACCAATCCTGTGTTGACAATAGATTTATGTCATTTGTTTACACAATACATTTTCATATGACTATATATGTAATTTTTGCCATCATGTTCAATATATATCTTTTTATCAACAGTGACAGAGAGTAGCAAGATTATATGCCAGCCCTCAAAAATTCCACTCGCCTGCTCGCATTTTGCAAGCGGATTTTGAGGGCTGGCGAGCTATGGCTATCTGGGAACAGGGGGAGGCGAGCACCGCCGGCAGGTGGGTTGTACGGAAGCCGTTCTCCCAGGGATCAGAGGGGAAGAGAGGAGAGCCGCCGCCAGAATGATGAGAGTGTGGGGAACACAACAGCTTTCATTCTAATAGCTGTTTGCTCCCCGCTGCTCACCGTCACATACAGCTCCTCCTCTTTGTCTGGGCACTTTGATAGACAGATCACCTGTCCCACTCTGGGACAGGTGATCTGTCTATCAAAGTTCCCCAGACAAGGGGGAGGGGCTGTATTTGACGGCGCGCGGCGGGGAACACATAGCTATTGAAATGAAAACTGTTATGTTCCCGGCACTCTCATCATCCGGGCGGCAGCTCTCCTCTCTCTTCCCCTGCACAGGTAGGCTGCATTGGTGACACAGGCTGCATTGGTGACACAGGCTGCATTGGTGGACACAGGCTTCATTGGGGACACAGGCTGCATTGGTGGGCACGGGCTGCATTGGTGGGCACGGGCTGTATTGGCGGATACAGGCTGCATTGGCGGACACAGGCTGCATTGGCGGACACAGGCTGCATTGGTGGCGCAGGATGCATTGGTGGGCGCAGGCTGCATTGGTGGACACGGACAGTCTGCATTGTTGGGCATGGATAAAGTTGTTGTTAATATTTATTTTTATAACTTAATTCTGCATAAAACACTTAAGTGTAATTTCATGAGATAATTTATGAGGAAGTGTTTAGGGGCGGGGTAGGGGTTGGGTGGGGCAACTGGTGGCGTGTAACCCTTGAGGCCTTGCTAGTAGCTCAGAACTTGAAATTTTGAGCCCTGTTGTAGATATTTTGTAATATGTGTATGTATATAGATGACATTTTATTGGATCATACAATATTGTTATGTGATATTTTTGAAATTGTTATAAGAATACTGTTATTATGGAAATTTTCCCTAAGACCCCTTTCACACTCACAGCGCGGCTGCTAGCAGCCGAAGAAAGGGTTAACTGCTCCTGAAAAGCACTGGTGACGAAGCGCTTTGGCAGCAGTGCCCATTCATTTCAATGGCCAGGGGCGGTGGAGGAGCGGTGTATACACCGCTCCTAAACTGCTCCAAAGGTCCCATAAACAACCTTTTTTTTATATATATATTTGTACATATAGTTGTACATATAAAAATCAGTTGACCTCATGTTTTTCAGTGCGTATGGAACCATTCATTAACCTCTATTACACTCCATTGTTGCAAGTTACCAATTTATTGATGTGGTGGCTGCATATGTTTTTTTTTTTAGGCTTTTTTCCTTTATTTCACCTGTTGATCAGGCCTGTAAGTCTGTTGTTTTTCAATTTACTTTTACAAACCAGCAAAAGTGCCAGTTAGTGGGCTGAGACAAACAATTAACGCTGCTTACAATAGTTAGCTTTCATTCATTTATGTAAAAACTTTACCTCAAAAGTAAAAAGTGTTAACTGAAGTTCGGCTTTAATTGTTACTCAATTTCATCTAAATCTGCGAGTGTACTGTATCTAACACTACCCTCACCCTTGAATGACAGCCCTGCTGTCAAGGAGTGTCTCCAATGCTCTCCATCCCGGAGAACAGGAAGTGTGTTACTGGCCATATAATCAGATAATAATAAAGGATAAAATCCTTAAAAAAAGAAATCTAGTGCAGCCATCACTTTTAAGGTTTGGTACACTGCAGTGTATTACATTTTATTTTTCTCTTGGGGGGGGGGGTTAATAACACTGTATGCTCATTTTTACATGTCCTAATGAGATTTCTGTTGTAAGCACCCTTTTGTTTACAGGGCCTTATAGCTCAAGCTGCAATGTACACACAGATCTGAATGAGTTGTTGCAGAGATTCATAACAGGCATCCCAGTACAAGTTTTAGTCAGAAAAAGCCAACTGCAGGGCAGGCTGTTTACTGCTGTGCCCCCTCTTTAGATAACACATGGGGGAATTTACTAAAACTGGAGCGTGCAAAATCTGGTGCAGCTCTGCATAAAAAACAATCAGCTACCAGATTAAAGTAACTGTAAGAGCAGAAGGTTTTTTCATCTTAAAGCATTCTATGCATTAAGATAAAAAGCCTTCTGTGGGCAGCAGCCCACCCTGATACTCACCTGAGCCCCATCTAAATCCAGCAATGTTGCAGGAGTGTCTCGGCTGCCTGGGACTCCCTTCCTCATTGGCTGAGACAGCAGTGCTGCGCCACTGGCTCCCGCTGCTGTCAATCAAAGTCAGTCAGCCAATGAGGAGAGAAAGGGGGCAGGGCCAGGCCACAGCTCCATGTCTGAATGGACACACAGAGCTGTGGCTCAGCTTGGGTGCCCCCATAGCAAGCTGCTTGCTGTGGGGGCACCTAACATGAGGGAGGGGCCACGTGCACTAAAGAGGGATCCGAGAAGAGGAGGATCTGGGCTGCTCTGTGCAAAACCACTGCGCAGAGCAGCTAAGTATACCATGTTTTTTATTTTTAACCAACAAAAAAATAGAGACTTTAGTATTACTTTATTGGGCAAGCTGAAGTTAGAAGCTGATTGGCTACCATGCACATATACACCAGATTCTAAGTGCACCATTTTTGGACAATATTTTTACAATTTTTTTTGTAAAGCAAAGGTTTTATACAAATATTAAAAACTGATTGAAACGTTTAGTTTAAAAATTTACTAAAAAAAAAAATATTAAAATAAAATTGGTTGTAAACTAATATAATTTAATTTCAGTAGTTAGAGACCAAATAATATTGTTATACAATCTATTTAAGGTTTCATGTACACCCTGTCTACATTTACCACGACCTCGGGAAAACGCAAAATGCAGCAAAACAGTGGTTTTGTTGCATTTTCCCGCGGCTGGTGGTCAAAACGTTCCTATCCTGATCCTGAGTTGAGTTTAGGAGTTTTGGCAAAAAAAACACCAAAAGCTCCTAAACTCATGCTTAGGACGGAGCTGCTATTGTACATGAAGCCTACAGAGATCAGCACTGAGAGAATATGTCGGCTGCAACTACTACCCTCTTTCTGTAAATGCGAGTTGTCTATCTTTGGCTTCTGTTTTAGGTCATTAAAAAAAAGCATACAGCTAGATCTGCATACTTGTTTCAGGTCAGGGAAGTTAATAAATCACAGAACACTTAGGCAGGGATGGACCCAGGGGAGAAATTAGTGACAGGCCAGTGGATAAGCCAGTTAGCGGGTCAGTGGGCGTGCCAATCAGTGGACCGGCGGGTGAGTGGGTGGCTATAAAGCAGTAATTATTTATGTTCGTAATACTACACTATTATGCAGGTCTTGGACTTAGAACAATGGCTTAGTGGTCTGCTCAGATGTCTCCACAGCACTCATGGTACGAGTTCAAATACCAGCCAACCTACCATCCACCAGCTGTGTTTATTTTTTGCACAAGCGAATTAAAATAAACAAACAACAAAATGTAAACTGCCCGTTAGCTAGTGTGTGGTGTTTGGAATTTCACACTATAATATTATTGAATCTTTACATACCATTGCATTCATTTGAAGAGTTAATATAATAGAATCAGCCAAATTAAAGTGCATTGGCTAATTGGCATTCACCATATGCTCCTTTGGCTAATTGGCTAATGGTCATTTGCCTTTTTTCACCAATTCAATCTTTTAGTATCTCTCTGTGGGATTTGAACCCATGAGTCCTTCAAAGCCTGAACTTTTCAAGGTAGAAGTGCTGACCACTAGCCTATTGGGCATAGCACAATCATACATAGAAAATACATTTACTAGTGTTTGATGTTTTTTTTTCTCCCCGAGCTGTCTCTCCTGCCGCTGCCATTTTCTCCCGCTGCTGTGTTCTTCCGCGCAGCTGGTTACTCGCTAATAAAATAAAAACCCTCTCCTTCTGTGGCCATCCGATAACCTCACCTGGAGGATCCACTCCATGGCTATGTAAGAGACACCACACAGCGGAGGAAGACCACCTTTTTTTTTTTATTAGCGAGTAACCAGCGGTGCAGAAGAACACAGCAGATGGAGAAGGCGGCGGTGGCAGGAGAGACAGCTCTGGGAGAAGATGGAGGAGGGAGAGACAGTATCTGGAGAAGACATCAACATGGGGACAAGGTGCTTTGGGGCATGTGGCCTGGTACAGTTCAGAAGGGGAGGGTGCTCGCTCATCCCCCCTATCCTGACCTCCAGGCTGCATGCTCAAATAAGGGTATGGTATGGATTTTGGGGGGCCCCACATCAATTTTAAACCATACTGATGTGCATTGGCTAATTATGCTGCTGAGTACAATGCAGGCTTTTAGGAGGTGAAGCTGTCAGTGGGATTTGAACTCATGGCTTGAACCTTTGAGGGCAGCAAGGCATACCACTATGTTACAGAGCTCAGCACATACTGGCAGAGAAAATACATTTACTAATGTTTGATTCTATACAATAATGTTTTGCATTTCAGGCATTAATATTATAGTAACAACCATGCTCATGCTAATGTGGCAATCGCCTCTTTTCAGCATATGCTGCTGAGTCTAATGCAAGCTTTCAGTAGGTGATACCATCTGTGTGATTTTCAGCCATTTGAGCACAATTATATTGAGAACATACGTTTACTAGTGTTTGATGGTGGGACTACTTTATATTCTAGGTATAATAGTACTCAGCACAGTGACTTAAGACCCTTTCACACTTGTGCGACCTGAAAGTTGCACGATTTTGATGCAACTTTAAGCAATGCCTGTGTAATCTTGAGGTCTGTGGACGCAGGAGTCGCAGGGAAAGGCGCGCAATTTTCCGTCGGCAATTTTGACGCAATTCCAGGGAATGCCTGTGTAAACTTGAGGTCTATGGACCTCAACTCGCAACAAAGTAGTACAGGGACTACTTTGAAGTCGGTGTGACTTGAAGTCGCACAGATATGAATGGTACATATTGAAAATCATGGGGTATGACTTGTCATGCGACTCTGATGTCCAAAGTCGCACAAGTGTGAAAGGGGCCTCTGCCCGACTTTGTGAGCGATTTCAGAGACATCAGTGCACTTTCCTGCACAGATGTCTAGTGAAATCACATAGGTCTCAACTGTCCCTGATTTGGAACAAAGTCCCTCTATCCCTCTTTCCTCCTCATTTGTCCCTCATTTTGTTCTGATCTGTATAGTTGTATATAAAATGCACTTTGTATCTTTCAAAAAGGGTTTCCCAGCACTAAACCTTTTATATCATTTCAAAATTGCTTTGTTTGTAAATGTCCAAAGCCAATCTAAAGGAATATTATTGGTAAAAAAAAGCACTTGGAGGTTTAACTAATTTTTTTTTTAATAATTCTCCTTTTAAGAAGGTGTTTTAGGAGGTGTGTCATATGCCTACATACTTTTGCTAATAGGTGTCCCTTATATCCATCTCAAAAAGTTGGGAGGTAAGAAATCGCCCCCTGAAGTCGCCCAAAGTAGTGCAGGAACTACTTTTGGGAATCGTTGTGGCATCGCACCAATTCAGACAGTTCCATTGCCATCAATAGGTGCCGATTTGGCCTGCAATTTGACATGTCAATTCAGAGCTATGTAAATGTGGGTGAACTTGCATAGATATGAATTGAAATCATGGGGGACAACTTTTCATGTGACTCTGAGGTCCAAAGCTGCATGAAAAGTCACCCAAGTGTGAAAGTGACCTAATGAGATTAATTGATAACACCTTTGAATAAGGCCCCATTTGCACTTGTGCAGCCTTAAAATTGCACAGCTTTGCCATGACTTGAAGCAATGTTTGTGTAATCTCGTGGTATATGAACGTCAAATCGCATCAAAGTCAAACCAAGGTAGTGCAGGGACAAATTTGCCCCACTTTCAGGATGCACAAGTGACAATAGGGCCAAATTCAAAGGTGTTATCCTTGAATCTCATTTACACTGCTGCGACCTGAAAGTCACACTATTTTGCAGCCACTTTGCCGCTGCAACTTGGCCCCAACTTCTGGGAATGCCTGTGTAATATTGCATCCTATGTACCTCAAGTCACATGAAAGTCACACCAAAGTAGTACAGGGACTACTTTGAAGTTGGTGTGACTTAAAGTAGCACAAATATGAATGGTTATCATTGAGAATCATGGGGTACAACTTGTCATACAACTCGGAGGTCCAAATCTGCTGGAAAAGTCGCCCAACTGTGAAACAAGTCATATATATTTTAATAGAAAGGAGCTCTCATTTATAGTTACATACTCCTTACTGATTTACATCAGCAGAACAAATGCAGGAAGTGATGTGTGCACATGGGACAGAAGCAAATGTGTGGTGATGTCAAACAAATCAATGAACCCCACCCACAGCAAATCTAACTACCACATCCACCCCCACGTTGAGTAAGTATATATCCTATACTTACCTGGCAAATCAGCAGCACCTCCTCTTTGCTAAAGAGGGACCTCGCCATGTCCACCTAGATGGAGATCCCGACCAGCACAGGAAATTCCGGATGCATACAATGACTCATTTCTGGGTCAGAAGGTGAAACCACGATTAGTATTTTTTATTTTCAGATATTTACAACTGTATTTCTACATATGATATTTGAAGATAAACTTAAGGGAGTTTGATAAGAAATGGTGTCCCTGGGATAGCAGCAGGTGAATTACAAAGACAAAAATGCCCTGGTTCACACTGACAGTGGGAGGAAATCGTTCAGCTGAACTCACACAATTTCATTCCTGCATGTCAGTCCTGACTGTGGGGGCAGTATCAGAGACATATGTGCAGGTTTCTGCACTGATATCTATACAAATTGCACCCCAAAGTCCCAATTAGAACAGTGCAATTGCTACTGATTTGAAATGTCAAATCACACCAATGTGAACCAGAGTTGACACATTCAAACACTGCCTATCCACCAGCTGAATTCATTACCTGCAATTCTCCACAGCTGTTATATATAAAGATTCCACCTTTATCACTTAGGGTCGGTTCACACATGGGCAACACGACTTTAGCGCGACTTTGTACCGCGACTTCAACGCGGCTTCAGCGCGACTTTGGCAAATTACGAGGCGACTTGAAGTCGCCTCCATGACAGGCGACTTCGCCTGTGGCCAATCACCTCTCTGGGAGGGAGGGGGGAGGGAGGGGTTTTCTCTGCAAAGTCGCTTGAGAGATCCGACTTGCAGGCGACTTACATTGAGTTGAATGGGTACAAGTCGCCTACAAGTCGGATAGAAGTAGTACAGGAACCTTTTTTGAAGTCGGAGCGACTTCAGTAGTGTCAGTTAAGACGGTTCAATTCACTACAATTGTAATCTAAATGCAAAGCGACTTGGGGCGACTTGAGGGCGTACAAGTCGGATCCCAAGTCGCCCCAGTGTGAACCGAGCCTTACTTGCAGGTGGCTGAAGTCTAGGTTTACATTGGAGCAATTTGAGAAATTAGATCGCATGACAATTCGTAGCCTATTGGCGGCAATGGCACCGATTTGCAAAAGTAGTACCTACTTTTGCCAATTTCAGGTGTGACTCCAATAGACATCTGTGTATGGAGCCACACAGATGTCTATCAAGTAGCACCTGAAATCACGCTGACCTTGCTACTTTGAAATTGCGCTAAATCAAGTGAAGTAGCACGATTTCAAAGTAGCATCAATGTGAACCAGGGCGAAGAGACTATTTTTTTTGGTGCACAAATACATATAGAAATAAGATATAAAAATATATTGCACTTCCCCAAAACTAATTAAAAGAAAGAAAAAAGAGGGCAAAAGAAAAACCAAACACACACCACAACAAGCTCAATGATGTACTTTTATTTTGCCAGCAGAAACAAAAATTATGTACATTCATTTAGTGGACACAGCTTTACTTTGTGTATAACAGGCAACACCTCACTTTTTTTTCTGCAAGATTATAGAAACATACTTAACAGTCATTCTTACAAAGCATTCCCACATAATATTAAAAGAGGCTCAAAATATAACACCCGCCACCACCCCACAAATCCACACATATACATACATTGGTGACCATGTTTTGCTGAAAGCTGCATTTCTGTGTACATGATTAAGCAATGAGATCAAAGAGTAGAAGGTCAGCACATGGTCCCAAACCATGTTTGCATGGTCAGACAGGAACGATACACACACACAACATTGACAGCATGGCCACATAAACCCACTTTTGATTAAAAAAAATGCACAAGAATTTCAGCAAACAGCCCTAGTTGGGTGTTTGTCAATATGCACACTATCATTCCTTCTCTCCCCCTACACATCACAGCAAAAAAACTGACCTTCTCAGGCCAAAGGAACCCCCCACTACTGCACCCCTTTATATAAGAGAGGTTGTATTGTTAGCACACTGACTCACGCCCAATAGAAGTACACGCCCACCAGTATCTTTCAGTCTGTCTCTTCATGTATGTCTAAATTCATTGCACCTGATGGACAGGAACACATAATACTATTTGCAACAGTGTTAGCCCTTGGCTATGTGCATCAAATCTCCAACTACAGGACAAAGATCGAAGTCCATTTGCATCCACATAAACAAAGCAACAGTTTTCTAAGCATATGTACCCATGCAGTGTAAACCCTACAATTTTAAATGTGCAAATGCCTGGGCATGATTAGTGCTAACAAACATTGGGGGTTATTTACGAAAGGCAAATCCACCTTGCACTACAAGTGCAAAGTGCACTTGAAATTGCACTGAAAGTGCACTTGGAAATGCAGTCGCTGTAGATCCAAGGGGGACATGCAAGGAAAATAAAAAAACAGCATTTTAGCTTGCACATGATTGGATGATACAATCAGCAGAGCTTCCCCTCATTTCAGATCTTCCCCTCAGATCTACAGTGACTGCACTTCCAAGTGCACTTTGCACTTGTAGTGCAAAGTGGGTTTGCCTTTTGTAAATAACCCCCAATAACATCAGTCCCTGGCTGCAATGAGCTTCCAATCTAAAGTCCAAAATTAAATTTCTTACATTAGAGACTATTTCGACAGCATGCCAGCATGTCTTTGAATAGTGGTGAGAAACCCACACAGGCAGAACAAATAAACTTCCACACAAGCATTAGCATGTTGGGGAATTGAATCAGCAACCCCAGCTGCTGTTAGACAGAATTGCTACCCACTTAGCCAGCAGGCAGCCTCACACATGTTGTCTGCATCTCTGTGGTGTGAACCAGTCCTAAGTCCATAGCCATGCTCAGTGTCACAAGCTATATACAATATATTGGCCTAAGTATTGGGACTCCTGCCTTTACATGCACATGAACTGTAATGGCATCCCAGTCTTAGTACGTAGGGTTCAATATTGAGTTGGCCCACCCTTCGCAGCTATAAGAGCTTCAACTCTTCTGGGAAGGCTGTCCACAAGGTTTAGGAGTGTGTCTATAGGAATTTTTGACCATTCTTCCAAGTGCATTTGTGAGGTCAGGCACTGATGTTGGATGAGAAGGCCTGGCTTACAGTCTCCACTCTAATCCATCCCCAAGGTGTTCTATTGTGTTGAGGTCAGGACTCTGTCCAGGCCAGTCAAGTTCCTCCACCCAAACTTGCTCATCCATGTCTTTATGGACCTTGCTTTGCACACTGGTCCACATCATGTGGCGGAGGGGGGATTATGATGTGGGGTTGTTTTTCAGGGGTTGGGCTTGGCCCCTTAGTTCCAGTGAAGGGAACTCTTAAGGCATCATCATACCAAGACATTTTGGACAATTTCATGCTCCCAACTTTGTGGGAACAGTTTGGGGATGGCCCCTTCCCGTTCCCACATGACTAAACCCCAGTGCACAAAATAAGGTCCATAAAGACACGGATGAGCGAGTTTGGGGTGGAGGAACTTGACTGGCCTCCACAGAGTCCTGACCTCAACCCAATAGAACACCCTTTGGCTGAATTAGAGCAGAGACTGCGAGCCAGGCCTTCTCATCCAACATCAGTGCCTGGCCTCACAAATGCACTTCTGGAAGAATGATCAAACATTCCCATAGACACACTAAACCTTATGGACAGGCTTCCCAGCCTTCCCAGAAGCTGTTCTAGCTGCAAAGGGTGGGCCAAATCAAATTTTAACCCTACGAACTAAGACTGGGGTGCCATTAAAGGTCATGTGTGTGTGTAAAGGCAGGCGTCCCAATACTTTTGGCTAGAAAATTTATCTGGCAAGATTTACAATGGTGGTAAAACCCTCCTACACATAAATACTACCTTTAGACATAGTTTTAAGACCTGTGAGATGAGACAACTTCTCTACATGAAGTGGCATGTTTGGGATTTGAACCCAGACACTAAGAAGAAGTTCTAAGTCTAAGCCACGGAGCTGCCACATGTGAAAACCTCCTACACATAAATACACATAAATACTGCATTTCTTTGGACATACAGGTGATGAAATTACATTACTCAAGAGTTAATCTTCTTGATTTATTCTATGATATTCGGTGGTTCTTTGTGGATGAGTGCAAAGTGATATTAGTAGTGAATAGTGATATTATCCTCACATTTTTGTGAATAACATTTTGATTTCTGATGTTGGTACACATATCACATTTTTTGGGCTCAAATTATGATTATTTGGAAATAATAAAAAGCACAACAAATTGTGACTCATTTTAAATTTGCATCAGCAATTGTATTGTTTGTGGATTATAAAGACTCCTGTGTGAGTTTGGGTAAAGATTGTTGTGAGATGGAGAGCAACAAGTGAAAGTGACAGGAAAATATATTTTAACAAAACATCAAAACATTCCACTTTCTATGATTCTTATAGATGAGAAAAAAAAAAACAAAATAGAAGCAGCAACATTGTTGCAAGGAACATTTATTTCAGAGAAAGATACATTTCATTTCAACATTAAAAGTATTTATTTATTGTACCATTAGAATCAATGACTGAAACTTGCATTGGACTATAATAGCGCCGATTTTCATTCTCAAAAACGCATTTTAGCCAAGTGCTAATTTTCGTATTCACTATAGCGCCTGGTAAAAAAAAGACACTGGAGCTAAAATGAGAGCTATTTGCAGGTCTGAGCATGCTCAGTTGTGTTGGCACCTAGTTGTACGGAGACGGGGAATTTATCTCTTTTCAGACTTTTTTTTCCACACAGTTTAAAAGCAGATAGTTTTAGCGCTAATTAGTGCGATTAGAGCTAATTAGCGCTGATTTGCAGCAATTAGCGCTAATTAGCGCCGCGGCGCTATAGTAAATTACCCCCACAGACTCTGGGAACCCTGTATAAGGCCTATATGCCATATTAGAAGTAGTGACTGCTTCACACTGTTGGGACTCATAGCAGATGCTGATGAACTCCAGTCACCTATCTGGGGTTGTCTGCTATAAAGTGTTTATTGTAAATAAGTCTAGTGTGGCTTCTAAAGGTCTTTCACCCATTGTTGTTTGTGCTAATTAACTCTGCTATTGTGTGAAGGAGTTCTGTGTTGATATTTATGATAATGTGTATTGTGGTTAGTGAGGTGACAAGGTTAACCACTTGCCGACCGCTGCACGCCAATATATGTCTTCATAATGGCAGCGGTGGGCAAATGGGTGTGCCTGTACATCCACTTTAATCGGCAGGGCTAGCGGGCGTGTGCCGCTTACAGCGTGACCATGCCCATGGGTCCCGTGGACTCGATGTCCGCCAGTGTCCTGCGATCATGTCATGGAGCCGCAGAACAGGGAGATGCCTATGTAAACAAGGCATTTCCCCATTCTGCCTATTGACATGACAGGGATCGACTGCTCCCTGTCATCGGGCGCAGTGATCGCTGTCATGTCAGTGGTAGCCCATCCCCCCTGCACAGTTAGAATCACTCCCTAGGACACACTTAACCACTTCATCGCCCCCTAGTGTTTAACCCCTTCCCTGCCAGTGTCATTTACACAGTAATCAATGCATATTTATGACACTGATTGCTGTATAAATGACAATGGTCCCAAAATAGTGTCAAAAATGTCCGATGTGTTCGCCATAATGTTACAGTCACAATAAAAATCGCAGATCGCCGCCATTACTAAAAAAAAAATTAATAATAAAAATGACATAAAACTATCCCCTATTTTGTAGACGCTATATCTTTTGAGCAAACCAATCAATATACGCTTGTTGCGAATTTTTTTTTTTTAAACCAAAAATATGTAAATGAATACATATCGGCCTAAACTGAGGAAAAAAATAGTTTTTTTTATATATTTTTGGGGATATTTATTATAGCAAAAAGTAAAAAATATTGCTTTTTATTCCAAATTTTTGCTCTTTTTTTGTTTATAGCGCAAAAAACGAACACCGCAGAGGTGATCAAATACCACCAAAAGAAAGCTCTATTTGTGGGGAAAAAAGGACGTCAATTTTGTTTTGGTGTAACGTTGCACGGCTGCGCAATTGTCAGTTAAAGCGAAGCAGTGCCGAATCGCAAAAAGTGCTCTGGTCAGGAAGGGGGTAAAATCTTCCGGGGCTGAAGTGGTTAAATTACTAGTTAATTAGCTCATGTTAATTTATGTTTCTGGTTACAGTTGTATTGTTGGAGTAATATGATCAGGAGGGGGGAACTTCCTACTCAAGTGTTTAAAAGCCTGTATTCGTGTTCTAATAAACAGTTCATTTTCTGGTGTACTCCAAGATTGGTGTTGTCTGGTTGTTGGGGTTACTATAGCCAGATCCATTGGTCTCGTATTCCAGGACTTGGGTAGCAGCTTCTTGGTGGAAGTACCAAACAGGATGTCCAGAGTCCGTCACAATCAGCCTCAAATCTCAATTGACATATAGTCAAATGTGTAAATGTCTTTTCCAAATTGAACAAAAAAATGTACTTCTATGTGACAGAAAATTAATGTTTCATGTTTCAGTAGTAGAAGGGATCCCTCTTTCTACTAACAATAGATGGATCCTAAATATAAATGCAAGGAATTAAATATTATGATTTAAAAAAGGCTTGTGTTTTAAAACGATTGTAACATGTGCCATATACAGTCAGGTCCATAAATATTGGGACATCAACACAATTCTAATCTTTTTGGCTCTATACACCACCACAAGAAATTTGAAATGAAACAAACAAGATGTGCTCTTTAACTGCCTACTTTCAGCTTTAATTTGAGAGTATTTACATCCAAATTAGATGAATGGTGTAGGAATTACAACAATTTGTATATGTGCCTCCCACTTTTTAAGGGAGCAAAAGTAATGGGACAGATTAACAATCATCCATCAAACTTTCACTTTTTAATACTTGGTTGCAAATCCTTTGCAGTCAATTACAGCCTGAAGTCTGGAACGCATAGACATCACCAGACACTGGGTTTCACCTCTGGTGATGCTCTGCCAGGCCTCTACTGCAACTGTCTTCAGTTCCTGCTTGTTCTAGGGGCATTTTCCCTTCTGTTTTGTCTTCAGCAAGTGAAATGCATGCTCAGTCGGATTCAGGTTAGGTGATTGACTTGGCCATTGCATAACATTCCACTTCTTTCCCTTAAAAAACTCTTTGGTTGCTTTCGCAGTTTGCTTGGGGTCATTGTCCATCTGCATTGTGAAACGCCGTCCAATGAGTTCTGAAGCATTTTGCTGAATATGAGCAGATAATATTGCCCGAAACACTTCAGAATTCATCCTGCTGCTTTTGCCAGCAGTCACATCATCAATAAATACAAGAGAACCAGTTCCATTGGCAGCCATACATGCCTACGCCATGACAGTACCATCACCATGCTTCACTGATGAGGTGGTATGCTTTGGATAATGAGCAGTTCCTTTCCTTCTCCATACTCTTCTCTTCCCATTACTCTGGTACAAGTTGATCTTGGTCTCATCTGTCCATAGGATGCTGTTCCAGAACTGTGAAGGCTTTTTTAGATGTTGTTTGGCAAACTCTAATCTGGCCTTCCTGTTTTTGAGGCTCACCAATGGTTTACATCTTGTGGTGAACCCTCTGTATTCACTCTGGTGAAGTCTTCTCTTGATTGTTGACTTTGACACACATACACCTACCTCCTGGAGAGTGTTCTTGATCTGGCCAACTGTTGTGAAGGGTGTTTTCATCACCAGGGAAAGAATTCTTCGGTCATCCACCACAGTTGTTTTTCGTGGTCTTCCGGGTCTTTTGGTGTTGCTGAGCTCACCGGTGCATTCTTTCTTTTTAAGGATGTTTCAAACAGTTGATTTGGCGAAACCTAATATTTTTGCTATCTCTCTGATGGGTTTGTTTTGTTTTTTCAGCCTAATGATGGCTTGCTTCACTGATAGTGACAGCTCTTTGGATCTCATATTGAGAGTTGACAGGAAAAGATTCCAAATGCAAATAGCACACTTGAAATGAACTCTGGACCTTTTATCTGCTCCTTGTAAATGGGATAATGAGGGAATAACACACACCTGGCCATGGAACAGCTGAGCAGCCAATTGTCCCATTACTTTTGGTCCCTTAAAAAGTGTGAGGCACATATACAAACTGTTGTAATGCCTACACCGTTCACCTGATTTGGATGTAAATACCCTCAAATTAAAGCTGAAAGTCTGCAGTTAAAGCACATCTTGTTCATTTCATTTCAAATCCATTGTGGTGGCGTATAGAGCCAAAAAGATTAGAATTGTGTCGATGTCCCATTATTTACTGACCTGACTGTAAATGGAAAATTTTGTCCAAGAATTGAATTTCCTAGAGATATATGACTTCCAGAGGGTGGAAGAATTCCAGTATTGGACGAATACAAAAATGGATGGTAAATGGGCTTTAGGTATGTAACAAATCTTCCACTGGTATCCCATGGAGTAAAAAGATGAGACATCCCCAGCACCCCATTGCAAAAAAATACAATGTGCATTAATTTATTAATGCAATTTCACATTAGTCAAATAAACCAGTTTCGGGGCCATGTAGGTTCCCTTCCTCAAGACAACATGGTTGACACCGTGTCTTCTTCAGAATGGGACCTTGCACAGTGCCAAAATTTTGGTTTATTTGACTAATGTGACATTGAACTAATAAATTAATGTATACGTTTGCAATCGAGCGCTGGGGACATCTCATTGTGTTACTGTGATTTACACGGCCAATTTACAAGGTTGAAAACTGAAAGGGGTGCTGTCCTTATCTCTTGGTTTTATGGAGTAAAAGCACAGCAAACTAATCATTTTTTGTTTTACAAAAAAAAATCAAAAATCTGAAAGTATTAGCTAATGATGTAAAATGTCTTAATTGCCAATGATATATATATATTTTCATCAATACTCCCTCCAGTATCCTCCAACTTTCACTCCCTACATTCCACCAAGTGGCCAATAAAAAATATTCCCCAAGTGGATCTCACTACCAGATGACATTAGACACCAATTTTATCATCTTGAACTGAGGAAGTGGCAATTTAAAGCCACAAAACGCATTTTATTTGGTGAAATAAAGTAACTAGATGTTTTACTAAGCAGATGACTCGTGCCTATCCTTTGAACAACCACATTGGGGCCCATCTGCAAATCAAACTTCCTACGGGCTCTTTTCCTGCTGACTCTTTCTACTACTTTGTACACCCACCAGAGAACCCCCTAAGAGCACCCAAGATGAGAATGCCCAAGACACAGAGACCAACCACACTGACCCTGCATGGAGACAGGTTTTCTCCACCTGCACACTAGGAAGGGCGCATGTTCTCCCATAATTGGGTGACCGCAGCCTCAACAGTTGTAAGTTCATTTGGACCTTTTTTCCTTTTATTTTGGAAGCACTGCATGCTTGTTTTTGAATGAATATACTACGCAATAAGGGCTCTCCCGCCACCCTGTCTTTAATTTTTCAGTGGAAAATCTGAGCTTTTACAGAAATCCCTGGCTAGCTCCTCAGGATCCTTTGGTCTACGATCTACCACCACACCCCAGACCTATTTCTCTGAGCTGCTTTAGCTCAGTCACATTTGTAGGATGTCTGGTGTAAGTGTCTTTCTTGAGATCATTCCACAGCATCTCTATGGGGTTAAGGTCTGGGCTCTGGGCCACTCCAAAAGGCACATTTTCTTTTTCTGAAGCCAGTCTGTGGTGGATTTACTTTGATATGTAGCCCAAAACAAAAATAGTACTGCTCAAATGCCACCCAAACCTTTGTCAGTCGGATCAGCATGTGAATAGACTGGTGTAAACAGACCAGATCGGCTTGACAGGCTGTGATAGACTTTAACAAAATGATGGTCGTCTGCATACAGACACCAACTCCCTGTTGCATAAATGTGAATGAAATGTACATAATATGGCTTCAGTTCCTGTTCTCCACCTGTAGAGAACTCCTCAGGCACGGTTTGCCTTTTTCAGGGCTTAATCCTGTAAGATATTTTGGTCAACCTGGAAATTCATTTTTTCCTTGATGGCAAGTGCTGCAGGCCCTGAAGCAGCTAAACAAGCCCAAATCATAGTTATATAGTTAGGTTGAAATAAGACACCCATTCAGTTCAGTTCAACAAAAAATAATAATACTTATACAATCCCATATACACAATCCTTCACCCACAGTTGATCCAGAGGAAGGCAAAAAAACCCCAGCAAAACAGGCTCCAATTTGCTACAACAAGGGAGAAAATTTCTTCCTGATCCCCCGAGAGGCAATCAGATTTTCCCTGGATCAGCTTTACCTACAAATGTTAGTACCCAGTTATATTATGTATATTTAGGAATGAATCCAGGCCTTTTTTAAAGCAATATACTGAGCTTGCCAGAACCACCTCTGGAGGGAGTCTATTCCACATTTTCACAGGTCTTACTGTGAAGAAACCTTTCCGTATTTGGAGACAAAATCTTTTTTCCTCTAGATGTAAAGAATGCCCCCTTGTCCTCTGTGCTGACCTTAAAGTGAATAACTCAACACCCAAGAGGTCACTATATGGACCACTTATGTATTTGTATATGTTTATCATATCCCCCCTTAATCTCCTCTTCTCAAGAGGGAATAGATTCAGTTCCTCTAATCATGGAAAAATTCATGGAGGGAGCTGAAACTTCGAATTGCCAAGCGACAGCCATGAAACCTTAAGGATTTAGAGAAGATCTGTAAAGAAAAGGGGACTGAAATCCCTCCTGAGATGTGTGCAAACCTGGTCACCAACTACACGAAACGTCTTACCTCTTTGCTTGCCAAAAAGGGTTTCTCCACCAAGTACTAAGTCATGTTTTGCTTGGGAATCAAATACTTATTTCACTCACTGAACTGAAACTTAATTTATAGCATTTGTTTTATGTGTTTTTTTCTGGATTGTTGGTTGATATTCTGCCTCTATCATATAAAATACACCTATGATAAAAAATTATAGACCCTCAATTTCTTTGTAAGTGGGCAAACTTACAAAATCTGCAGGGGATCAAATACTTATTTCCCCCACTGTTGCTGAACTCCTTCATGCCTCTTATCAGTTTGGTTGCCCTTCTCTGCACTTTCTCCAGTTCCCCGATATCCTTTTTGAGAGCTGGTGCCCAAAACTGAACTGCATATTCCAGATGAGGTCTTACTAATGATAAAGGGGCAAAATGATATCTCTCTCTCTGGAGTCCATACCTCTCTTAAAGAGGAGTTCCGGACACAGATTTTTTTTTATTAACAGGCATCCCATCATAATGCAATAATAACAAAAATAAAGTATATATTTGTTTGCTAGTGGCTAAGACTTCTATCCTTTTTTATACTTACGATGTAGAAAATCCTCTTCTGGCTGTTGCTATGATGATTGTGGGCATGTGAAGCCCAATCGCATCCTCTTCCTGGATTAGCGATGGAGAGGTGCATGCTAGGTAACCAGCATGCACCTGTCAAACTCGCGCATGCGCGAAGCGCCAGCGGCCGTAGCATTGATTGTTTAGCAAGTTGCCATAATTCTCCGTCACCGCAATGGGCGGTGACGGAGAATGGTCCCGCCCCGTTGTTATGGCAACATAGATAGATAGACCCGCCTGATCCTGACAGGAAATGCCGCAATTTTTTGACACACTCCTGCCCACTGACTCCTGGGAAATGACTCGCATTTCCCAGGAGCACAGGCGAGGGAGGAAGTGATGCGGAGAGCCATGGACCCGGAAGTGGCAGATTAGGAGCCACCACATAGCAACAGGGCATTTCTGGTGAGTAGAAACAATTTTTCTATCAAAATGTTTTTTATTACTAGTAAAGGACTGTGAAAATGTAAAAATGTTTTTCAGGGTGGAACTCCACTTTAATACAAGAAAGGACTTTGCTCACTTTGGAAACTGCAGCTTGGCATTGCATGCTATTATTGAGCTTATGATCTACCAAAACCCCTGGATCTTTCTCCACCATTTATTCCCCCAGTTGTACTCCGCTTAGTATGTATGATGCATGCATATTTTTAGCCCCCAAGAGCATAACTTTACATTTATCAATATTAAACCTCATTTGCCACTTAGTTGCCCAATTAGACAGTGCATGGAGGTCGGCTTGTAAATTGGAAACATCCTGTAAGCACGTTATTCCACTGCACAGCTTAGTGTCATCTGCAAAGACAGAAATGTTACTTTTAATCCCAGACCCTATATAATTTATAAAGATATTAAAAAGTAAGGATCCCAGCACTGAACCTTGGGGTACACCACTAATAACCTTAGACCATTCAGAGTAAGAACCATTAACCACCACTCTCTGAATTCTGTCTTTTAGCCAGTTTTCTATTCATTTACAAATTGATCTTTCCAAGCCTGTAGACTTTAACTTACCCATGAGCCATGTGTGGAGAACTGTGTCAAACGCTTTTGCAAAATCCAAGTATACCACGTTAACAGCCACCCCTCCGTCCAAGGTTTTACTTACCTCCTCATAAAAAGAAATCAAAAGATATCAAATGGAACCCGACAGGGATGTCCCCTTTCCCCTTTATTATATATATTGGTAATGGAACATCTTATCACGGCAATAGGAAAAAATAAGGATATTAATGGGATAAAGATCAAAGATATAGAATATAAGACAGCCGTATATGCAGACGATTTGTTAATATATGTGACTAATCCTATCATAACAATTCCAAACTTAATAAAATAATTTAAAAGATTTGGGGAATTTAGTAAATTTAAAGTAAATTATGATAAATCAGAGGTACTTAATATATCATTATTAAAAAAAACATACACACTTTTGCAAAAATTAAATGGAATCAAGAAGCAATTAAATATCTAGGAATATTTATTCTGAAGGACCTGAATCAACTACAGGAGTTGAACTACAATGCAACAATCCGAAAAGTAATTCAACTATTAAAAAATGTGATAAAATAACATATTCATGGATGGGAAGAATTAACATAATAAAAATGGATATATTACCAAAGATATTATACATTTTTCCTTGTCAAAAGAAGTTTATTGAGTATACAATGTTATAAAGATACATAAAGTAAGTTTACAAGGATCTATAAAGTAAGCTCATTGTTTTACAGTAGGGTTTATATAGGTAAATATCATGAAATTTCAAATATTAAACATTGGGTTCACGTAAACCTAAATTAAAGATATATATCATTTCCTTAGTTACTTTTGTAGGTATTTAAATGATTTATACCTACTATACATATTGTTTACAAGTAGAGTGTATATAGGTCAAATAAATTCTGATAATGAGCTTTAATCGTAAGGTGGAGAAAAGGAAAGAGAAAGAAGAAAAAGGGTTGAAAGGTAGAGGTATGGTCCACAAGGTTGTCCCGCTCGTCAGTTTATTATTCTTTTTAGTTCTCTTTGAAGCCTTAGAATGGGTGTCTCTGTAAGTCATTTAATCTGTTACCATGGCAACAGGACAGAGTCATTGAAATTTGACAGGAACTGTTGTTTTATCCAAGGGTGCCAAAGTTTTTCAAATTTTGGAATTTGATTTTGATCGATGGCTACCATCTTAGCATGGGACATTGTATTATTCATTCTGTGAATTGTTTCTGCTAGTACCAATGTAGGAGATTTCCATGCCTTGGCCACTGTTTGTTTTGCAGCCGTTATTAGTTGGATCATAAGTTTGAATTGAGAGAGTGTTAACCATTCCGGTTTTAGATTAAGTAAAGTTAAATATGGATCTGGTTGTATTATCTTTTTAAATATTTTAGATGCAATCACGAAAACTTCCTTCCAGAAGGTTTGGATTACTGGGCACGTCCACCATATGTGTAAATATGTGCCTATTTCTGGGCATCCTCGAAAACAAAGAGCTGAGGTATTAGGTGAATATTTTGCCACTCTAGCGGGTACAAGGTACCAGCGAGTTAGGACTTTATAATTTGTCTCCAGTGCTAAGATGTTGGGTGAAGATGACTTAGATGTGAGCCATATGTTAGACCAGTCCGTATCTTCTAAAGTTCGTCCCAGGTCCTCCTCCCACCTCTGAACGTAAGAGGGTCTGTTAAGATTTGCTACTCCATATAATTGATTATAAAGTGATGAAATTGTACCTTTAGCAAGTGGATCTTTTGTACAGATTGATTCAAAAATGGATAATTGGGATAATGGTGTATCCCCCTTTAGGAATGGTGTATAGAAATTTTTGATTTGGAGATATCTAAATATCTCAGAGTTTGGTAGATCATATTTTTCTCTAAGCGATGGGAATGAAAGGAATGATTTAGATGCTATGAAGTCATTTAGTGTCTGAATGCCTGATGTTGTCCAAGCTTTAAAAGAATTTGGGTAGATCCATGCCGGATAAAAGGCCGGATTTCTGATAAAAGAAAGGAGAGGATTGTGTGGAGATTGTAACTGATATTTGGTTTTTAGTTTATCCCAGAGAGATAAGAAGTGTTTAGTTATGGGATTATGAATTTTAAAGCGGACTTTAGGATCAAGCCATAATAAATTTGATATTAATAGAGGGTCATTTTCTGAAGCCTCTATAAATACCCATAATGGGATTTCCTGTTTTGCATGGTATTTGGACAGACTGGCCAAATGTGCTGCTCTGTAGTAGTTAGTAAAATTAGGGTATCCCAGGCCTCCTTTATTTTTGGGAAGATGTAGTGTGTGTATAGGTATACGTGGTTTAGAAGAGCCCCATATAAACGAAGTTGCTCTTTTTTGTACTATTCTCAAAAAATAGGAAGGAATTGGAATAGGGAGGACTCTGAATAGATAAAGCAATTTGGGTAGAATAGTCATTTTGATTGCATTAATTTTCCCTATCCAGGATAAAGGAAGTTGCGACCATTGTTTTATTAGATTTGTGATCTGTCTTAATACAGGAGGATAATTGGTTGAGAATAAGTCAGAATGAGATGCTGTTAAATGAATTCCAAGATATGGGATTGATTTTTCTGCCCATGTGAATGGGAGTGCAGCCTTAGCCGGGATCAATTCCATGTTTGTGAGTGAAATATTAAGCACTAGGCATTTCTTAGGATTAATCATAAGGCCGGATAGGGCTGCAAATCCATCAAGAGCTGGTATTAAGTTAGGACCAGAGACCTGTGGTGATGATAGAAAAAGTAATATATCGTCTGCAAATATACATAATTTGTGTGTAATACCTCCTACTTCAATGCCAGTTATAGTTTGGTTTGTTCTGATGTATTGGGCCATGGGTTCGAGTATAAGGGCAAATAATAAGGGAGATAATGGGCAACCCTGTCGGGTACCTCTTTCGATATTAAAGGCTTCAGATTTGTATCCAGCATATTTTATATAGGCTTTGGGTTTATTATATAATGCTTTGATCCATGTTAAAAAGTGGGGTCCAAAACCCCATTTTTGTAATGAATATTGCATATATTGCCAGGATACTGTGTCAAATGCCCTCTTAATATCGAGAGATAGAAAACATAAAGGGATTTTCCGTTTTTTAGCAATATGTGCCAATAACACTGCCCTGCGTATATTATCGCCTGCCTGTCTATTTGGCATGAAGCCTACTTGATCTCTATGTATTAATTTTCCTATAATGCTATTGAGGCGTTTTGCTATTATTTTTGCTAATAATTTAATATCGAGGTTTAACAGAGAGATAGGCCGATAATTCACACAGGAAGTATCATCAGAAAGGGGTTTTGGGATCATACAAACAATTGCCATTAGTGTTTCTTGCCGAAAAGAATGTCCATCTAGAAGTTTGTTAAAAGTTTTAGTGAGAATGGGAGAGAGTATTTCTGAGAATGTTTTATAGTATAAAGCCGAGTAGCCGTCTGGGCCTGGTCTTTTGTTAAGTTTTAGGTCTTTTATGGCGTTAGCAACTTCATCTATAGTTATAGGCTCATCCAAACTGCTTTTTTGATTCTGAGATAACTCAGGTAAGTTTATTTTTGAGAAGAAGGATTCAGCTTCTGTAGGATTAAATTCATTGTTTGTTTTGTATAAAGTTGCGAGATGTGAGTGAAATTTATGGACTATTTTGACTGGATTACAAGTGTAAACATTTTTTGATAATTTCAAACGTATTGGTTTGAAAGATTTGTTAGTTGAATTTAATGCCCGAGCCAAATATGTACCAGGTTTGTTTGTATTCATGTAGAAATTGTGTTTGGAGCGTTTGAGGGATTTATCAACTGACTCAGTGAGAAATAGATCATATTCCAATCTAGATTTTTCCAGATGAGATTTTGTACTCTGAGATGGATTATCTTGAAATGATATGTAGGCTGCATTAAAATTGAGTTCTAGTTTTTTTGCTAGATTTTTGCGTTCCCGTTTAAATAGTGCCATTTGTCTTTGTATTGTACCACGCAAGACAGGCTTATGAGCTTCCCACAGTGTTATTGGGGAGATGTCTGTTGTATTATTAATTGATATGTATTCCTTTAAAGCTTGTTCAATGGCCATCTGATGTAGTGGGTGTTTGAGCATTATGTCCGGTAAGTACCACGTTGGGTCATGCGCTTTTGGTATGGCTGAGGCTATAGTAGTGTATACTGCATTATGGTCAGACCACGGAATCGGAATTATATCTGATGCAATAATTTCTGGTATCATTCCTATTGTTAGAAAAATATGATCTATTCTGGTGAAGGTTTGATGAGGGTGCGAGAAATAAGTGAATTTCTTTTTCATTGGGTTACTTTCTCTCCATGAATCTACCAGATTGTATTTGGAAAGAAGTTGAGAAAAAGGTAATCTAGAGGTTATTTTGGATGGTGTAAAAGGTGATTTATCTAGAAATGGGAGGAGGACCTGGTTCGAATCCCCACACATTATCACTGTTCCTATTTTGTGTGTATTAATCACTTGTAATATATGTGAGAGGAATGGTGTAGGTTGTTTGTTAGGAGCGTAGTAGGAAATCACAGTGATTGCTGTATCCATTATATAACCCATGAGTATCAGGTATCTACCTTCTGGGTCTTTAATTTCTGATGATAAGGTGAATGGTGTGGATCGGTGAAATGCAATTAGAGTTCCCCTTTGCTTGGTACAGGCAGAAGCCGTGTAAATTTGTTGATAAAAAGGAGAAATATATTTTGGAGTAGAATCTTTGGTGAAGTGTGTTTCTTGGAGGCATACTATGTGAGCCTTCTTGTTATGGAAAGTACGGAAGGCTTTGGTCCTTTTTTGAGGGACATTTATTCCCTGAACATTCAGGGAAAGTATATTCAGTGGTGCCATGGCAATAGATCAAATAGTTTTGACTTACTTTTTGTTATGCAGAGCTGACTGCGCAGATCAACCTGTGTGGACTGAAGAGATGAATAGATAGAAAAGAAACCAGTGAATTCTGGAGTAAAGAGTAAACAAAAAACATATGAGATTAAATGATACATTGTATAAATTATTTTTTGCAAGTAATCACAATTTACCCGTGAAAGAGAGTAAATATCTCTCTCAGGGGAATAAGTGCCTTCGTCACACTCCCACATAATATGATTGGGAGAATGAGGAGGGCTGATGGGGGTACACGGATCTTCCGCTTACAGGAGAGAAGTGCTATGTCAAAAGACATCAAAATGATATTTTATTAATTGGAGTGCAGAATATAGTTTTTGTTGAAATTATTTATTCCAGGGTGGTTGTATATGGTTAGTCTTGCCCTAGGCTAAATAATTCAGTTAGAAAGGTACTGTTAATAACTTTGGTATTGATGAAGATAGTTTGAATTATTTTGGGATTTTAACCATTTTAGAGTAAACAATTACATATTTTATTCATATGCAACTGTTTAGATATGTTAACTCATAAAATTGAGGTTGTATTGCTTCAGATTAGAATAAACAAAAACATAATTCTAGGAACTAGTTAGATAATAATATATTTGTTTTAAGAAAAGAAAGAAAAAGCTTCCATTACTTCTGGATTATTGAACATATTTGTCCTAAAAAGTAATAAATCTATTATTACCTGAAAATATATAACTGAACAAGAATTTCCTTATTTCACTTATATATTCTAAGGCTATATGAATCAGAAGTAATAAGAAATATAACTGGAATGTAACATGATCCCACACAGTGTGTGACTATCAGAATGCAGTTACATTCAGTTATAAATATAGGTTTTTATAGAGAACCATCTCTTAGTATAATAAATGAAGAGATATCAGGAATTAGGATGTCAGTCCATTGAATCTTCTTGGTCCATGGATGATGTGGCATAACGGCCTCTTTTGTGAGAATGATGATTCCCATTTTGTTCTGAAATTTTCTGGGTGCTGCCTGAAGGTGAAGATGATGCCATTCTTCTGCGTGTGGGAGTGTTGCTGCTTGTGGGTTCTGTCAGATTTAATTTTAAAAGGGTTTGTTGTAGTTCATCTGCTGATCTGCTTCTGTAAATTGTACCTTGGTAGTTAAATCTGACTGAAAAGGGGAAGCCCCATTGATACATAATGTTGTGGCGTTGCAGTTCCATTAGTTGGGGTTTCATGGATCGTCTTTTAGTAATAGTAAGTTGGGATAGGTCAGCAAAAATTTGATAATTGTGTCCTTGAAAATTAAGTTCCTTTTTTTCTCTTGCAGCAATTAGTATTTGTTCTTTCGTTCTGTAATAATGAAATTTTGTGATTATATCACGTGGGGGTCCATCTTTCTTTTTGGCTGTGAGGGCTCTGTGTACTCTGTCCAGTTCTAAACGTTCAATAGGGATATCTGGCTTTAGTTCTTGTAATAGAGCAGTAATAGTAGATTGCAGGTCTGTCACAGTTTCAGGTATTCCCCTTATGCGCAAGTTTGAACGTCTGGCTCTATTTTCGTAATCTTCGAGCTTAGTTTGAAGTATTAAATTCTCTTTTTTTAATTGTTCCAATTCTGTTATATTTTCTTGGGTTGTAATTTCAATTTCATCCATTTTTATTTCTAAGGCTGCGGTGCGGTTTCCCAGCTCTCTTATTTCTTTGGTTAGGCTTTTTGTTATTTGGTCTGAGGTTTGTTTTAAAGCCTTATGAAGCATCTTTTCAAATTATAATAATATTTCTGGGGATACTGAGGAGGCTTGTGGAGAAGTTTGTGAGAGGATTTGTTCTGTATCTGACTCAAATGGAGAGTCTTGCTGTGACATTTTCTGTCTGTGAGAGCGCCCTGATGCTGTATCTTGTGAGGTGACTGGAGCTGCTTCAGCTGCAGTGAGTGCCTGTGAGCTCTTTGTGAGGTGATTTTTATTTCTGCCACGGTTTCCTCCCAGTACCATATTTCCTGCCCAAACTTTCACAGTTTGTTCCCTGGGGCAAAAAGGTTCAAATGGATACCTTTTGAGCCTGCAGGCTCCGCTTTGTCCTTCTCTTCTCTCCTCAGCGGTGTGGAGCTCTAACAATGCATGTCTGCTCTGCTAGGCTCCGCCTCCTGCCCCCCTATTATACATTTTTCAAACAGTTCCCCTAGTCCCTCCTAAGAAACTGATGATGGAACTGAGAAAAGCAATGGTGAGCTTTATTTGGGCTCATAAAACCCCTAGAATAAAAAGAGAAATTTTATTTAGAAATAAAAAAAATGGTGGTTTAGCATTACCAGATTTTACAAAATACTTACAAACAGCATCATTAACTAGCATTATTGATTGGCATCATAATAAGGAAACTAAACCATGGGTAAATCTAGAAGAGGAATTAATAGGACCACAACTTATGTTGCTGCCTTGGATTAAACCCCATTTAAGACCAAAGAAGAAAGAATTAACAATTTTTGTAAATGCTACATTAAAAATATGGGATACTATAATAAAAAGGGGGAAACTTTCCACTATGACTGGTCCTATGACACCTTTGTTCTCCAACCCTGAATTTCCGCCAGCTTTAGAAACCACAAATTACTTAAAATGGAATATTTTGGAGAATGCAAGGGTGGAACAGATCCTAGTGGATGGTAAACTACCAAAATTGCAGGACTTGGGGCCTGAATATAAAAGCAAATGGTTACAATATTATCAATTAAAGACATTCATTGAGTTAAAAATTCCTTTGATAAATAAACCAAAAACAAAATTTGAAAAAATATTAGTAGAGGAACAAGAACCAACTAAAAACTTATCAAAGATATATAACTTATTACTCTCCTCTGGTTCCCTTAGAGAATTAATAGGAATGAAGAAATGGGAAAAGGAAATAGAAAATCCTATATCAGAGGAGAAATGGGAGAAAATCTTTGAAATAATACATAAAACATCTATAGCAAATAAATATCAAGAAAGAAATTATAAGATCGCAATGAGATGGTATTGGAGTCCAGTAGCTTTAAATATTAACAAAGTTAATACAGAAACGTATTGAAGATGTAAGGTAGAAAGAGGGACTATGGATCATGTATGGTACAGTTGTCAAGGAGTGAGGAGCTTCAGGGACAAAATATTTGAGATATATCAGAAAGTGTCAGGGGTAGAAAGGAGTCCAAATATAAGCACCTCGTTGTTTTCCCTTACATCAGATACAATAAGGGTAACCAAAATAGATATTCTTCACCACATGACAACTGCAGCTAGAACAATTATAGCGGGAAAATTGGAAAAAAACAAATAAGCCAACTGTGTTGGAATGGATATGTGAAATGAACGAAATTGAATATATGGAAAAACAGATAAGAGAAGAAGGGTATGTATGGGGTCAGATGCCAGGAATATGGCAAAAATGGGAGGAATTTCGGTCCTCGGATAGATTGGTGGAGTATTTATAATTGGAGGGGAATGGGAAGGATATGGGATGAAAGGGAAGGAAGAAGGGGGAGGAAGGGAAAAAGAAAAAAAAGAAAGGGGAGGGAATTTTTTTTTATTTGAATGTTTGGATGTATGTATGAGCAATAGAAAATGAATGTTTTGAGGTATGTATGAGTAATAGGAATTTAGTTAGCTGATTCTATAGAAACAGGAGGAAGTGGGTATCATTAAGTTCATTTAATATGTAAAAGAAATTTTTAATGTATGTATTTTTGAAGATGGTATGATGTGTATTACTTGTCTTTTTTAAAAAATGTAATAAAAAGAAGATTGATAACAAAAGAAATCAGGTTTGACAACTTCTGTCTTTCATGAATCCATGCTATCTGTTGCATAAAATATTTTTTTCCTGCAAGAACTCGTCTATGTGGTCTTTTATTAAACTCTCCAGTATCTTTCCGACTATAGAAGTTAAACTAACAGGTCTCATGATGTCTTATGAAATCATGATGTTCCCTCTACCATACTTCACTATTGGGATGAGGTTTTGGTGTTGTTAAGCCATGGCCTTTTTGCACCATACATAGTGCTGAGTATTCTTCTAAAAAAAAAAATCAACTTTTGCTTCATTTGTCCACAAAACATTTTCCCAGTAACTTTGCAGTTTGCCAAGGTGCTCTTCGGCAAACTCCAGGTGCGCAGCAATGTTTTTTTGGAGAGCAACAGCTTTCTCCATGGTGTTCTGCCATGGAAACCCTACTGGTTCAAAGACTTACATATGCTAGACTTATAACAGGAATGTTAGCTTGTTCCAGTGATGTCTTCAAGCCTTTAGCTGTTACTTATGGGTTCTTCTTTACATCATTGAGGATTCTGCATCATGCCTTGGCAGTCATCTTGGCTGGGCGCCCACATCTTGGAAGGGTAGCCACAGTATTGAACTGTTTCCATTTATAGACAATTTGTCTGTTGACTGATGGACGCCTAAACATCCATACTTTGTGTGCATTGCTTTGTATCCCTTTCCAGCCTTATGCAGATCATTTACTCTTAAGCGTATATCTTCAGCGAGCTCCTTTTTGCAAGGCACAATTCACATCACTGATGCATCTTGTGAACAGCAATCCTAAAATGTTTGAATGTCTTTTATCAATCAAAGTAGCTATAAGCCCTCATTCACATTGAACACGGCTTTGAAATTGTGTGATTTAATCTGAAATTGCACGATTTTAAAGCTGCCTTTCAGTGCAACTTCGGGTTCAACGTGAAAGATATTTGTGCAGCTTCATACACAGATGTCTATTGAAGTCACACCGCGAAACCAGCAAAAGTAGTGCAGGAATTACCCTTGCAAATCGGTGCAGTACCACAAAGTTGGCGTATCACCGATTGGAACGGTGCCATTGTCAGCAATAGGCTGCGACTTGTCATGCAGTTTGACCTGTCAAGTCGCTTCAATGTGAACAAGGTCTAAACCATACTTCTAAACTAATTATATAAACTGGACTCCAGGTCTGCAAACGACTGACTCCAATTAGCTTTTGTTAAAGTAATTAATCTATGGGTTTACTTACTTTGTCCTCCCAGCACTGTGAATGTTTAATGGGTGTGTTCAGTAAAAGCACAGAAATCAGAATTGTTTGTGCAATATCAGCTTAAGAACATTGTGTTTGTTTATTGTTGTGACCTAGATCAGGATCAGATCACATTTTATAGCAAAGTACTGCAGAAAACCAGTTAATTTCAAGTAAATTAACTATATTTTCTTGTAAAACATTTTGCTATTGAAAAAAGAGCTAAGCTTTACAACCTCTTAGTCACATTTAAAAAACGGTAGCAAGTAAGATTGATGGCAGAAAAGACTGTGGGGTTATTTACTAAAGGAAAAAACACTTTGCAGTGCAAGTGCACTTGAAAGTAAAGTCACTGTAGATCCGAGGGGGATATGCAAGGAAAATCAAAAACAGCATTTTAGCTTGCACATGACTGCATGATAAAATCAGCAGAGCTTCCACTCGTTTCAAATCTACCCGTTAGATTTAGAGCAACTGCACTTCCAAGTGGATTTACCTTTCGTAAATAACCCCCTATGTCTCTCTTACCCAGAAGCATTTTCCTACCTCCTGTCAGGAAAGGGTTCACCTGCTGGTGGCACTGTAGCTCCCAGACCTATAGGCTGCATTTCCCGTGTGTGTCTCTCAGCAGCCAGGAGCTTGTGGTATTCAGGTATCACCTGATGCTCGTTGCAGGAAGTGTATTTAACCACTTGCTTACTGGGCACTTAAACCCCCCTCCTGCCCAGAACAACTTTCAGCTTTTAGTGCTGTCACTTTTTGAACAACAATTGCACGGTCATACAACATTGTGCCCAGATGAAATTTTTATCATTTTTTCCCCCCACAAATAGAGCTTTCTTTTGGTGGTATTTGATCACCTCTGGGGTGTTTTTTTTTTTTTTTTTTTTTGGTAAAAAAAATTTAAAAAGACTGAAAAAATGAAAAAAAAAATACAAAAGTTTTATGTTTTGTTATAAAATTTTGCAAACAGGTAATTTTCCTTCTTCATTGATGTACGCTGATGAGGCTGTACTGATGAGCACTAAAAGGGGGCACTGGTAGGTGACACTGATAGGCAGCACTGCTGGGTGGCACTTGTGGGCATTGATAGGTGGCACTGATTGCTGGCACTGTTATGCACTGGTGGGCACTGATTCGTGGCACTGTGGGCACAGATGAGGTGGCTGTGCATCTTCCTCTTCAGGACTGATGTCCCTTACACAGAAGCAGGTGATCGGCTTTTTTTTCTCCTCACGGAAAAAAAAAAACGATTACCGATCTTCTGTTTACATCACGTGATCAGGTGTCATTGGCTGACAGCTGATCACGTGGTAAGGGGCCGGGATCTCATTGACTCAATTATCACAGCGTGTGCTAGGAGCACGCGGGGAGCGTGCAAAGGGGAGGACATCTATGGACGGCCTCCCGGCAAAGTAGGTCCGCGTTGTAGCCGTCATTTGGCTATAGAGCGGACGGGAAGAGGTTAAAGTGGAAGTCCATGCTAAAACTAAAATCCCTGCATCTATAGACACTACCGATCTAACCTATCTAGCCCTGTAAAGAAAAAATTAGTATACACACCTTTTTTTGAAGCTGATCCGACTGAATCCCAAGCTGAGCTGTCAGCTGCGGCTTCGCTGTGTGGGCAGGTGCAGAGGACACGGACAATGGAAGCCCCATAGTAATTCTATGGGTGACGTCACTTCCCATTCATTTCACAGCTGTTGTTGGCTCTGTCCTCTGCAGAGCTTCCATGGCTGGAGATCGGGTTGGATCAGGTTCAAAAAAGGTATGTATACTAATTTTTTCTCTTTACAGGGCTAGATAGGTTAGTGTTTGGTGGTGTCTATAGATGTAGTGATTTTAGTTTTAGCATGGACTTCCACTTTAAGCCATGCCTATGCTTTTCCTCTTTGCCTTGGTGTTTGTTCCATGTGCCCTTGACCTGCGTTTCTGCAACCTGAACCCTGAACCCTTACCCTGCCTGCTTGTTCCTTCTCCTGTTTTATCCTCTCCCTGTCCTGGCTTGCTTCCAGCTCCCTCTGCCTGATCTCCCATTTATGACCCTGGCTCTGACACTGACTACACTTCTATATTGCTATCTGTACATATACTTGGTTTGAGCAGTTGTTCATTGTGAGTTCAATCACTTAGATTCTCTGGCTTCATTTATACAGTTGTGGCATATTGGAGGTGTGTTTATATTTATGTTATCCACTCATTCTTAATAAATTACATTATTTTACATTTTACTTGTGCCTGGTATTCTCTGTGGAAGTCCACACATTTTTGGTCGCACCTGTTTCTGACACCTCTTATCAACTTCCAATCAACTGTACATGGATTGTCATGCATTCATCCAGGAGATGCTGAGAATAAGAAACTCCCATCCACTCGTGCGGGCGTTTCATCATCTGTGGCCAGCCAATGAAGAAGACTCTGGACCTGGAAGATGATGGTAGCAGTGGCGTTGTAGAATTGAGGGGAGTGCAAATTTTGCATCAATGAATTCTCACTACCACAGAATAGCTTTAACCACTTGCTCACTGGGCACTTTTACCCCCCTTCCTAACCAGATCAATTTTCAGCTTTCAGCACTCTCACATTTAGAATGCCAATTACCCATATGAAATTGTTGTCCTTTTTCACGCAAATAGAGCTTTCTTTTGCTGGTATTTAATCACCACTGGGTTTTTTATTTTTTGCGCTATAAATGAAAAAAGACTGAACATTTTGTAAAAAAAAAAAATGCATTTTCTTCATTTCTATTATACAATTTTGCAAATTAGTAATTTTTCTTCATAAATTTTGGCCAAAATTTATACTGCTACATATCTTTGGTAAAAATAACCCAAATCAGTGCATATTATTTGGTCTTTGTGAAAGTTATAGCTATGGTGCCAATCATTGAAAATTGATCACACCTGATGTACTGACGGCCTAATTTCTTTGAGACACTGAGGCTGGGTTCACACTTGTACAACAAACGCTCCGACATTGGGAGCTCATGTCACATGACATGTGAAAATCAATGTTTACCTATGAGAGCCGTCTTAACTGGTCCGACACTCGGTGTGACTTTGAAAATCCTCCCTGCACTACTTTTTTTTTTTTTTTTTTTTAAAGGGTACATTTTGTGTCTCTTCTGTGTCCCATCTTGTGTATTTATTTATTTTAGGTATACTGATACATCATGTTATATACTCATTTCTAAAGCTAATATATTTCTCTCTGAAACATACACAACTATCATACTACTACTTCTCCTGATACAGTTTCAGTCCATTTGCCCCACACTTTATGAAACTTCTTAGAGCATCCTCTAGCCTGATAGGTTAATTTGTACATTGGTAGGGCATTATTAACTAGTGTCACCCAGTTTTGTACGGATGGGGGGGCGGATTTCTCCATTTAAGGGCCAGAGCTTTTTTGGCATAGCAGAAAACTATTTTCAGAAGGGTCTTTTGTGATGTGGATAACTCTTCTTCTTCCAGATAAGAGACATCTGGCTAGCGAGTATATATTTGGGAGCCACAGAGCCTTCTCCAGGTATGTGAGGACTGCCTTCCAATATCTTGTCACATGAGGACACTGCCATAGCATATGGAAAAAGTCTCCCTCTGCTGCATTGCAGCGAGGACACTCTGGAGACTCCCCCCTGCCCATTTTATGCAGTCGTTTAGGGGTATAAAAGTCTATGGAGATAATTGAATTGCAGCATTTTGTCTCTGGTTGAGATCATTGAGGGCACCAGTGTATCCAAGGCTTCAGACCAGGAGTCCTGGAATCAACTTTGAGTGACCCACATCAGCTATTAATTTTTTCATATTGGAAGGGGAGAGCGCCACCTCCCCCCACCATATTGAGCCGTTGCTGCGTGCCGCAGCTGAAGGTATCTAAAAAAGAATGTGTTTGGGACACCTTTTCCCTGAATAGCTGATGGGCGTATTTGACCCCATAGGCCGCCCAACATGCTCCATCTGGTACCTTGGCTATTTTTTTAAGCTGAGGGTTATGTCATAGTGGAGCATTGGGAGAGTCTGCTAAGCTGGTGCCACCCGTTCTAGCATTACATATATGAAATATTTTGTATGACAATTTCAATATACCCGCCCCCTGCTCTAGATATGGGCCATTCCTGTAAAGGACATTGATCAACGCCTCATATAAATGAACCTGAGCTGCCACCGAGAATATTCATTTGTGGGAAACCTCACCAGTGCACATGTGTCAATTGGGCTGCCAAATAGTAACACTGTAGGTTCGATAATGCTAATCCTCCTGACCTTACTGGCAAGTAGAGTGTTTCCAGGGACACCCTAGCTGGCTTAGGCCCCCAAAGAAAGGAGGAAAGTATTTTATTGATGCTTGCAAACCATTTGTTAGGGATATAGATCGAGCTTGCCAGAACAGGTAAAGAAACCTGGGCAAATAAATCATTTTAAACACGTTAATTCACCCAAGAGAGCCAAGAGGCAGCTTAGCCCATGCTTGTGCACTTTCCGTTAGACGTCGCTACAGGGGGGGACAGATTATTAGATAGATATGTGCTTATTGGCAGCTGGATTTCGACCCCAGGTAACGAAATTTGGAAACCACCTTCAGTGGGACCAATGGAGGTAACTTCGGGGTATATTCAGAGTGAAAGGGAAACATTATGGATTTATTCCAGTTTACCCTAAATCCAGAATAGCTCCCAAATTCTAAGATTCTGTCCAGGGCAGTGGACAACGAGCCCCCTGCCTTGTTCAAGTACAGGAGCATGTCATCGGCATATAGAGATGTCTATTCCTCCAACTCGTTGACATTACAACCCCTGATATTTCCATTCGCTCTCAATAGAGCCGCCAACTGCTCTATAGCCAGGGGCGACAGAGGGCACCCCTGCCGTGTGCCCCTAGCTATATTGAATGGGTCCGTAATAGTATTATTAACCCTAAGTCTGGCTTTTGGTTTTGCATATATTTTGACCCATGCTATGAATCTAGGACGGAATCCCAGCCGCTCAATGATCCCTATGAGAGATGGTCATTCTATAGAATCAAAGGCTTTGTGCGTATCGAGCGAGACCACTACCAGGGTGTCTGGGGTGGGGCCCTCTGACTGTACAATAGTGAAGAGCCAACGCGGGTGGATAACAGAGGCAATTCCCTTATTTAATCGTTTGGCTAAAATTTTTGCATCTACATTAATAAGGGATATCGGTCTGTATGGTTCACATAGGTCATGGTCCTTGTGCGGCTTAGGAATCAGCACTATCAGTGCCTCTCATAGACTCAGGAAGAATACCCCTATCATATGCATCTTTGTACATTTCAAGTAATTTCGGTGCCAAGCTATCAGTATACGTGTCATACCATTCAACAGGAAGGCCATCCATTCCTGGGGTTTTATTTGTGTTTAGGGATTGTAATGGAAATTTGTACGTTCTGTATATAATTGTATCGTATTTTGTATGTATTGCACTCTGCCCTCACTATGCACACAGCACTAATAATGTTTTCAGTAAATGTTTACATTCTTTCGAGTCCTGCCTATGTAATGCCCCTTGTTACCATAAACGTACAATTGTAATATTAATGTGATACCTACGTAATCATGTGCATAAAAACCTTCAATTGCATCATAATAAAGCAGAACAGTAATTTGGAAAGATGCTGAGCGTATCTTTTGTGTCTGTTCCCTACTGCAGTAGTTATTATTCATTTGGAACCACTAATCAATATGAGGATAGGAGTTGCCTATCATCAATTTAACCAAGTCAGCATGGTGAGCTTTGCCTTAGGAGGGGATTCCAGGTGACCCTGAGTATCCGAAACGAGGAGCTTGAGACGATCCGGGAATTTCTGATAATCCGCTGGCTGAGGTGAGCCTTTTGCTTACATTTGAGTTATCAGACTTCCTTGATCGATAAGGCATTTTCGGGACAAAGGGTACCTATTTTACTCCCCTTAATCGAACTGTATTGATTGGTGGTTATATGTTATGTTGTCCCTGTCTATTGTCCATCGGAGTGTTATAGATAAGAAAGGGAAGAATAGTGCTGTTCACAGGTATATGTAGTAAATATGCTAAAAGTAGTTTAGAGGCAAGAGGGTATAGGCACATGTAGAGAAGAGAGAAGACTGGCCAGTCATTATGGGCATTGAATTAAGTAAGGGAATGAAGGGTTAGAGACCCTCAAAAATGCCCAGTGTAAGAGGAGCGCTATATATGAACCGAAGGTGCGGTTCCGCCTATACTGAGCCCCTAGATTAATGGTTAAAGTGGACAGGGATCCACAATGGGTAACTGGGTTACCAAAGTCCACAGGGACTAAGAATCATGCAGAGTAAACAGCTAGAGAAACAGCTATCTATGTGAGCAGGATGGATCAAGGGTGACAATAACACTAGACAGGGACATTTTCATGTTAAGTTGTGGGATGAATTTGGGGTCAGGCACTACCACTAGTAAGTCAAGAAACAGAGAAATGAGAGTTAAAACAGAACACTTTATATGTTGTCAGAGGGGGAAGATGGGATGAGCACTGTGGCTGCTTGTCTGATCATAGAAGCTAGATATAAAAGATATCTGAACAAAATAAGAAAAGCAGAATTTAGGCAGGGAAATATTAATGAGAGTTAAAATAAAGTGAGAGAATGATATGCATGTATTGTGTACAAATGGGAATGTAATGTAAATGTAAGTGATTTTAGAGAGATATTGGTGTATATGTGTGCGAATGCTGGGACCTTTAGTTCTATTGCTTGTGTGTGTCATGTATGCAGATGTGACCCCCTCCTTTGTGCTCTCCTGAAAGAATGTGGCTGAGATGAGAGGTCAGTGATAAGCTGGAAGGACACCATGCCAATTCCAGTTTTTTAGGCAAAACATTTATAACAAAATGTGCCGGGTTAACGAATCTAATGATAAACAATGTGATCACAATTATTTTGAATCTGTTTTCCAAACATGGTAAAATGAAGGTTACATTTAACCGTGTATTACACAAATTGAATATCCTTTGATAGTGGAAACAGTGCATTTAAAAAAGTAAAATTAAGTAATAATGAGTATTCATTTCTAATAGGAGTTTAACAATTTTATTAATAATATAGATATATTGAAACTGGTTTAGACAACCTTTGGTTGGAAATGAAATTCAGGTTAATGGGGAAATTTGTAATGAATGAGATTAGTTTAGATTAAGATAACAATTTTGTAATTTTACATTTATTCAATAAGCCCTTATTGAGAGAAAAAAAGATTAAGATGAGGTTGTTATTTGGAATACAGCTGCCATAATATTTAACAAAGCCAAGATGGATGGGATACATAAGAAGTTTTTCTACAAAAATGAAATTTTAAGGTTTTTGATGATAACTTGATGTGCAGTCCATGATGTGAGAGTTATAATAAATAAAAATTTAAATATAACAGACCCATCACATCAAGTCCACACACCCTGTTAGGATAGATGCCACCTGCAGCCAGTTGTTTTTTAGTTTTTGATGCTTTCTGGTCCATCATACAGATTGTTGATCCTTTTGTTTTTATTTATTTTTGAAATCCAAAGCAGAATGTGTGGATTGTGAAATGATGTGCCCCTTTTCCTTGTAAGTACAGTGGTATAAGCAGAAGAATATTTTGGATTTATGGGCATCTCTGCATGACCGCAGTGTATTGTTATCATTAATTATAATATTGCGAGGAAAAAGTTTTTTTGAAACATGAAACTGGAGTTCTTACACAAACAGCATGATAGAAAACAAGCCATTGTAATATATTTATGCAAGCTGGACCCAGTAATGAAGGGTTCATCCTGATATATCAGAGCTGCAGCTTTTATGCAAAGGTGCTATTAGACAAAGTTAGATATTGTTTTGGTCAAACATTTAATTTTTAATGGTCCGACATTCTGCGCAGCAAATATACAGCTAACTAAATGTTTGTCTAATGAAAGGTTTAAAATATGAGTTTGTTTATGTACAAATCTAACAATGAAAAACGCGTACATTTATTCAAAAGAAAGGAAAAACCACATGTGTTAAATTGATGACGTAGGAATCAGCTGCTGTGAGCCCAGTGCAGGACACACTCCCTGAAGACCCAGATATTACATTTTTTGTAGATTTGAGTATGCAGTTAATCACCCAGAAGGATACTCTGTATTCAAAGTCATTGGATCCTTTTTTCCCCAGCTCAAGAAGCAGAGCTCCATGTTTTAGCAAAGCCTGTGAGCTGTAAAAAAAGTGTATATTTATATATAGTCGAGATATAGAGAGCTTTTGGTTCCATTTAAAGGGCCAGAAGTTTGTTTTTACTTCGGCAGGTAAACCAACCAAGCATGCCAAGTTAATTTGATTGGCTGTTTTCAGCCTTCCAGGTTCTTGCTGAGGTAGCCATATTAACTTTCACACATGGAAGCAGACCAGGTGACTAAGGATGCTGCATTACAGCCCCAGACACTTGATGGGTCTGTGCAACTCACAGATTCCACCCTAGTTCTGGCCCAGTATAGCTGGGCTTAATAATTCAACTTTAACCCTTTCATGACTAAGCCTATTTTTGAAATTTGGTGTTTACAAGTTAAAATCCATATTTTTTGCTAGAAAATTACTTAGAACCCCCAAACATTATATATATATTTTTTAGCAAAGAATCTAGAGAATAAAATGACGATTGTTGCAATATTTTTTATCACACGGTATTTGTGCAGCGGTGTTTTAAACGCAAATTTTTGGAAAAGTGACACTTTCATGAATTTTAAAAAATCCAAACAGTAAAGTTACCCCAATTTTTTTGTATAATGTGAAAGATGATGTTACGCCGAGTAAATAGATACCAAACATGTCACCCTTTATAATTGCACGCACTCGTGGAATGGCGACGAACTACGGTACCTTTGAATTTCCATAGGCGACGCTTTAAAAAAATTTTACGGTTACCAGGTTTGAGCTACAGAGGAGGTCTAGGGCTAGAATTATTGCTCTCGCTCTGACGATCGCGGCGATACCTCACATGTGTGGTTTGAACACCGTTTACATATGCGGGCGCGACTTCCGTATGCGTTTTCTTCGCTGCGCGAGCTCGCGGGGACAGGGGCACTTTAAAAAAAATTTTTTTTTTTTTTTTATTTAATTTATTTATTTTTGTACTTTATAAATTGTGTTTAAATTTTTTTTTTTTTTACTTTTATTGCTGTCACAAGCAATGTAAACATCCCTTGTGACAGTAATAGGTGGTGACAGGTACTCTTTATGGAGGGATGGGGGGTCTAAAAGACCCCCCATCCCTCCTTTACACTTCAAAGTATTCAGATCGCCGAAAACGGCGATTCTGAATACTGTGTACTTTTTTAAATTCGGCGCCATTGGCAGCCGAGTAAACGGGAAGTGACGTCATGACGTCGCTTCCGCATTTACAAGAAGAAGGCTGGAACGAAGCCGCTCGCAGCTTCGTTCCAGTCCGCCCCCAGCCGCCGAAGGCAGCGGACCGGACACCGGGCCTCCCGATCGCACGGGAGGCCCGGTAACGGCGGCGGGAGGGGGGGGATGTCCCCTCCCGCTCCTCCGGTATAACAACCGAGCGGCTTTTAGCCGCATCGGTTGTTATATTCGGGTAGCCGATCGCCCGCTGAAAACAACGGTACCGGGATGATGCCTGCAGCTGCGGGCATCATCCCGGTATAACCCCGGAAAGCCGAGGACGCATATATGCGTTCGGTCGGCGGGAAGGGGTTAAGGACCCCAGGAAGAGATGAACAAGTGGTCCACAGGGGGAAACTTCTTATGAAACAGGACTTTGGAAAAAGGTGATCATTTATGTCTGCCAACCACTCTTTTCCCTCCAGCTTGACACATGGACCATGTCATCAGTCACAAGAAGTTATGGCTGCCTTAGTAAATGAGCGTGGGATAGAGCCAGGGTTCTCCACAGTTGTTTTTTTATAACATACCACTTCTTGTTTTACCTGTTACCAAAGGTGTCACCAAAAGCTGAACATCCCTTCCAGAGATTACGAAAACATATATCCAGATGCCCACGTCAGGATCTTACAAGTATGCATTTTGTCTGTATGGACATGTTTTTTGTATGTCTAGTGGCAAATGCTACTGTAAAGGCCACAGTAAAAAGTGTTCAGAAGTAGTTTGTAAGTACAGAGTGCCATAAAGTACATAGAGTAAAAGAGGAAATCATTTTTATAGGAGAGTCCTTACTAGAAGTTTTGAGGTTTTATTTTTACACCCCCTACTGTCTACAATGTAGCGGACAAAGTAGAGTAAGAAACTAGAAAACTTTTGCCTGAATGTTTTCTTATATTTTATCAAGCCTCTAAGGGGGATGTTGGGACTCTCTCCCTATGGGATTTGGTTTGGGAGTGTGTTACTCGCTTATATTTTGTCTCAGCAGCTGAAGTCCTCCATTTGGATCTCGCAGAGAATGTTGCTGATCTTTTAAGGTTTTTGACAAACTCATTTATGTGTTTTCTCCCCAATTCCGGATCCTAAAAGTTTGGAAGGATCTAAAACTAAAGCCAGGTGACTTGTGGATTGTTAAGAGACATTTATATATAAGGACATGTTTGGAGACTCAATACAGCATCTATTTCATGTACAGTTTTTGCAAAACTTGAAGGAAAAGTCACCTGGATCCACACCAGACACTGCAAAAATGACTAAATTAAAGAAATCTTTGTGTTTGATTTGTTTCCCCTCTTGTGATCACAGTCTAGGGTACTTTTTGATTAAATTACTTTAATTGTAAGGGATATATATTTGAAAAGTAGTTTAGCCATATTTTGTCTTTTGTACGTCTTCCATTTTATGTAGAATTGTCTATGTTTACATATGCTGATAAGTCAGCATGCCTACAATTCAGCTAGAAGGCCATTCTGGCCACAGGAGTGTACAGCCAGTACTGTATATGTCTTATCAATCATTTGTTTTTCCCAATGAAGTCATTTTGTAATGAAAAAGTTGCTCAGCTATTATATGGAGTTTTTTTGCCTCTTTGGCCAGGACTACCTCCACCTAAGCGTGTGGAGGTTCCAGGTAAAAGGTTATAGCAGGTATGGTTAGTGATCAAAAGAGGGGAGACTGTAATGGAAATTTGTACATTCTGTATAGAATTGTATTTTGTATGTATAGCACTCCGCCCACGGCACTAATAATGTTTTCAGTAAATGTTTACATTCTTTCAAGTCCTGATTAGAATTAGCCTGCCTATGTAACGCCCCTTGTTACCATAAACATACAATTGTAATATCTACATAATCATATGCATAAAAACCTTCAATTGCGTCATAATAAAGCAGAACAGTAATTTGGAAAGATGCTGAGCGTATCTTTTGTGTCTGTTCCCTACTGCAGTAGTTATTAATTTGGAACCACTAATCAATATGAGGATAGGAGTTGCCTATCATCAATTTAACCAAGTCAGCATCGTATGGCCGATACAACAGAGGAGGTTATAAGGGGAGGTCAAGTTCTTCCGCCCCTTCTCCCGTGAGCTCCAGTAGGGGTAGTGCAGCTAAATAGCCTTGTACCACCCTCCTTCCCATAGTCTGCCCTTGAAGTATATAGTTGGGAATAAAATGACACAAAGGCCTCAGCTACCTCTGTATGTGATGTGCATAGTTTCATGTTCACATCATAGATGAATGGGATAGAGGTCAGTGCTTGGTGTGAATGGGCTAGGTAGGCTAGTAGCTTACTGTTTTTGTCCTCAAACTCAAAGATTAATTGTGATTGGTAAAGTAATTTTTTTTTTCTGCGTTTTTCCACTAAAACCAAGTCCAATTGACATACTTTCCCTCCATACCCTATGTGTATCAGGGCTAGGGTTTTAAATGTAATCCACTGCAACCTCTGTAGCTATCTGCTCCGACTCTCTAATCTTCCATTCCCTGTCTGATTGGAGTTTTTTGATCATTCCTGAGATAGAGCCCCTGAGTGTGGCCTTGACCACATCCCAGCTAATCCCCAAATATGGATATTTTCTCTACAAAAATTATGGCCATTGCAGTGGACCTTTCGAAACACTCCTCCTTGAGCCACAAGGGGCTCAACCTCCACATCACATATCCCCATGGTTTCTCCATATCAAGGGTAATAAGCAGGGGGGAGTTGTCTGAAAATGGGACGCGGCAGATCTTGAGCTCCCATGACCTTTGGCAGCAGCTCCCTGGACATAAAACACATGTCTAATCTAGAAAGAGTGTTAAATGTAGAGGAACAACAAGAGTACTCCTTGGCATCCGGGTATTTCCAACTCATCATAAGGTTTCATACAGGCCTCCCAAACCCATCTTTGTCAGGCGATAGTACTGCGATCACCTGCCAAAACAATCGGTCCCTCCACCATCTGAAGCACCTCTGCCATCACTGTCTCCCATACCCCCATTGTAAATGGTGGTGATATATACAAAGCTATATGGTTGGTTATTAGGAATCAATACCAGGGCCACAAACCTACCAAAAGGGTCCAATTTCACTGTCTTGGTAGTGTACATTAATGATTTGGATATAAGAACCAACACACCCCCCTAGCATAACTGGAATATGTTGAGTGGAATGCTCTACTTATAAAAGCCCTATGCAGAGCCAGTGTCTTGGAACCCACTAAATGTAATTCTTGGCGAAATATAATGTGCGGCTTAAGCTTTTGGATATATTTAAAGACTAGGGCTCTCTTGATCCTGGAATGTGAGAGGGCTCAATTCCAAGAGGAGATTAAGGGTCTGCATAGGGGCATTCACATAAAATTTGATCTAGAGGATTGTGTATATGGGTACAGTGTCAGCAGATATCGCCTCAGGTGGGAGCAAGATGCATATCTAAATACTAAATATCACTTCCCCCCTGTGTGGGTAATATATTATAGCATTAGAGTAAACATTTGCATGACATCTAGGGTCATTTGTTCAACCCATATGACAAGTACACCCAAGAAATCATTGGTCAGAGTCCCTTTTCATTGGAGGCTCCTGAGAGAAAAAAAAAAAAAAAAAAAAAAAAAAAAAACATTCCTGGATCCAAAACTGAGGATCCTAACCACCCCCCCCAAATTTGATTGGCTCCTGCTGCTATCAATCTGTCAACAAGGACCCAAGACAGCTTAAACTGCTGGAAAGATTAGGTTCAAGTAAAAGGGGGCTGCTGCACTACAGGTTTTTCAGCTTAATGCATTAAGCTGAAAATCCTTGATGGTTTACAACCCTTTAACCATTTCCTCAATCACCTCCAACTATAGCCATTGTGATTACATTCATTTAGAGGCACCGAATTCTCCTAGGTCCTAGGACAACAGATCGTTACAGCCTGCCATGCTTTTAATGTGCCACCAGGTATTCCTAAACTGTTTGAAGCATTTATCACATCCCACAACTAAAGCTAGTTTATTTGGCAAAAGGTCAGGGATAGCCAATTTTGTTGCTCAAAGAATGTAAAGTAGATCTACAGCCTAGGTGCATTTAAAGTCAGGCCAAATGAAAACCAAAACTGGAAGCCAATTGTTTTCTATGCAGAGTTGTGCCAGATTTTCACCCTCTAGTTTTGGTAAGTCAGCCCCATTGCCAAATAGTTTCCAATATAATTAACGAGGACATAGGGGGCTTGCTGATGAGATTGCAAGTCCCAACACCTGTAACTGCAATACACCTCATCTAAACTAATGCTTTACAAAAAGTAGTCAGTTTAAAGAAGCCAATTTAACTTCTAGTTTCAAAGAGAAGACTCTGAAGCAGTTTGTAAACAAGACATTAGTTCGGTGAAATTTTTTATTTAAAGCAGCCATGATAAGAATGGTGATTTAAAAAAAGGCACTTCTCATAATGCCTCATCAGCATTAGTATTCTTCGCCATCATCTTCTCCCTCTACAGAGTCGGTGCCAACCTCCTCATAATCTTTCTCCAATGCAGCCAGATCCTCTCGTGCTTCAGAGAACTCACCTTCTTCCATGCCCTCACCCACATACCAGTGAACAAAAGCACGCTTGGCATACATCAAGTCAAACTTGTGATCCAGACGTGCCCATGCCTCAGCTATGGCTGTGGTATTACTAAGCATGCATACTGCTCGTTGTACCTTAGCCAAATCCCCACCTGGGACTGCAGTGGGTGGTTGGTAGTTTATGCCCACCTGTAAAAAAAATGAGAACCATTACAAAAAAGAAAAGCTCATCAATATGAAAATATAAAAAGTTACAAAGGACATTTATGGTTCCTTACTCTAACCATGTGGGCTTCTGGCCATTAGGGTTGTCCCGATACCACTTTTTTAGGACCGAGTACAAGTACCGATACTTTTTTTCAAGTACTCGCCGATACCGATTACCGATACTTTTTTTTAATGTCACGTGACAGTTTTTTTTTTTTTTTTTTAACAGTGCTTGCTTTTTTTTTTGGGGGGGGGGGAACGTTGTATGTGTGTGTTTTTTTTTTTACAATTTTTTTTTTTACAATAATTTTTTTTTATTCTTTGTTTTTTTTAATCAGCCCTTTTGGGGGGCTTTGGTGAGATATCAGGGGTCTTAACAGACCTCTGATATCTCCCCCTTGAGACAGAGAAAGACAGGATAGAGATTCCCCAGTCCCTTTCTCTGCAGTGTCAGCTGCACTGAGAATGAATGGAGAGAAGACAGCGGCTTCTCTCCATTCATAAACTGACACATTGTAATCACAGGAGATTACAATGTTTCAGTTATGTGAATGGACAGAGTCAGCTGACTCTCTCCATACACAAAGGAAGGAGGGGGACGGAGGAACGGAGGACAGATAAGGAGAGCAGAACGGAGGGGACAGCTGAGAGGGACAGATAAGGAGAGAGGAATGCAGGGGACAGCGGAGAGGCACAGAGGAACGGAGGGGGCACGGAGGAAGATGCAGTGACAGTCAGCTGTGACCGATCACAGCTGTATGTCACTAAAGCAGCTGAAAGCCGCTGGGGGAGAATCTTTGTATCTCCCCCATGCGCCGATCACAGCTGACTTCCAGGTATCGGTGGAAGCATCGGGAGCATTTGCCCGAGTACAAGTACTTGGGCAAATGCTCGGTATCGGTGCCGATACCGATACTAGTATCGGTATAGGGACATCCCTACTGGCCATCATACAAAAGCCATCCATTTTCACCCAGATGCAAAACCACATACAGCATAAGCTGGTAGCATGCAACTGCCACAACATGAAAGCAGAATTCCACCCAAAAGTGGAACTTTTGCTTTAAGCACTCCTCACCCCCTTACATGCCACATTTGGCATGTACTTTTTTGGGGGTGGTGTTAGTGGGTACCTGGTTTTGGTCACCTAGCCATGCCTCCTCTGCAATCTTCTGGAACATGTCACAGGTCCCAGAAGATTGCCTGGCCACTAGGAGAGCACAGCACAACTTGCACATGCACAGTGCATGCCTGGCTTTGAAGCCGCAATCTGTCACAGCCAGGTGCCCAGTTGCAAGGACAGCACCACAGAGGAGCAAGGCTTTGAGTGCCCGCATTGCTGGACAGGTGAGTTTATTAAAAGTCAGCAGTTACACTTTGTAGCTGCTGACTTTTAACTGAAAGACTAACTAATTACATAAAAAATTAAAGCAATATTAAAGTCCCTCAAAAAAAAAAAAAAAAACCCCACACAAACATTTTATACTTGCCTCCTCTCTGCAGTGGTTTTGCACAGAGCAGCCAGGATCCTCCTTTTCTCATGCCCCACACCGGTGCTCCTGGCCGCTCCCACCTGTGGGTTGCCCCCACAGTAAGCAGCTTGCTCTGGGGCACCCAACCCGCAGCTGTGTCCATTCATACACAGTGCTGCTGCTCTGCCCCCTCCACCACCCGAGTGGTTCACTGGCTGATTGACAGCTGCAGGAGCCAATAGCTTCTGCTGCTGTCAAAGGTAAATCAGGGGTGCAAGTCACCAGAGAGGCAAGACTCTGGATCGAGAGGGGGCTGCTACACAAGGCTGCACAAAGAATGCATGAGGGTAAAAAACCTTGTGCCTTTGCAACCACTTTTACTGACACCTGAACCAATTTTGGAGCAGTTAAAGTAGAAGTCAACCTTAACACTGAAATCCCTGCATTTACAGGACATCCACACTCTAACACTAAACCTACCTATCTAGCCCTACAAAGAGGATATCAGTATACATACCTTTCTGAAGCCGATCCAACCCCTTGCTGAGTGGTCAGCTGCATCTTTGCTGTGAAGGCAGGTGCAGAGAACCCACTCAAAAATGGAAGCCCCATACTAAGGCTATGGGTGACATCACCCCCCATTCATTTCACTGCTGTTGTCAGCTGTGTCCTCTGCAGAACTTCTGCTGCTGGAGACTAGATCAAAAAAAGATGTATACTGATTTCTTTACAGGGCTAGATATTTTAGTGTTAGATTGTGGATGTCTGTAGATGCAAAGATTTTAGTGTTAGGGTGGACTTACACTTTAAAGAATTTGAACAATATGAATGGCTGGTCAGAGGCAGCCTGCAACATTCTCTGCATTATGCAGCCATGGAGTTACTCTAGTCTCCACCACTGCATGAAAGGCTAAAGATTTGTGCTGAGGAGTTCATAGAAGCCCTACAAGAATAAAGCATTAAATGTCACATTGAGGACTATTACATTGGGGCTGTAGTGTTCTGGGTAGAATTAAGAGTGACAAAACAGTGATATTTACATGTAAACTACCCGAGTTAAGCAATGAATCCATATAGCAAAATTTTACCTTAAAACCTGTTGGACACCAATCCACAAACTGAATAGAGCGTTTTGTCTTAATGGCAGCTATTGCAGCATTCACATCTTTAGGAACCACATCTCCGCGATACAGCATACAACATGCCATGTATTTTCCATGCCTCGGGTCACATTTCACCATCTGATTTGACGGTTCAAAGCAGGCATTTGTTATTTCAGAGACAGACAGCTGCTCATGGTAAGCCTTTTCAGCAGAAATAATGGGGGAGTAAGTGACCAGAGGGAAGTGGATACGTGGATAAGGCACCAAGTTGGTTTGAAATTCTGTCAAATCCACATTGAGGGCCCCATCAAAGCGCAGAGATGCTGTAATTGAAGACACAATCTGGCCAATCAAACGATTCAGATTTGTGTATGTTGGGCGCTCAATATCAAGATTTCGCCTGCAAATGTCGTAAATAGCTTCATTATCCACCATAAAGGCACAGTCTGAATGTTCCAGTGTTGTATGGGTTGTCAATATGGAATTGTATGGCTCCACTACAGCTGTGGATACTTGTGGTGCTGGATAAATGGCAAACTCCAGTTTGGACTTTTTGCCATAATCCACAGACAGTCGCTCCATGAGTAGCGATGTGAACCCAGAGCCTGTACCCCCACCAAAGCTGTGGAAGATCAGGAAGCCTTGAAGACCAGTACATTGATCAGCCTAAAAAAGAAAACAGAAGAGTATTTCGATTTACTTACAAGATAGTCTTGAGTTACCCCTTCCCATCAAATATGCCTTTACATAAACCCGCAATACCCACTCCCTGGACCTCCAGTGAAATAAGAAAAACCTCACAAGTTTAATTACAAGAGAAACGCTTTAGTATAAATGTGCATGCACAAACAAATCTCACTAGAGGAAAATATATACAGGTATTTGAAAGGGGTGTCACTTTTCTCCCCTTGAGCCCTGGTTCACATTGCAGTGACATGTCAAATGGCGGCTATTGCCAGCAATGGCACCATCCGAATCGGTGCAACACTGCACCGATTTCCAAAAGTAGTTTCTGTACTAGTGACTTTGGGGTGCGATTTCAATAGACATCTGTGCAGAAACCTGCACAGATGTCTCTGAAATCACCCCCGAAGTCGGGACTGAAATGCAGGAATGAAATGGTGCGCGTTCAGCTGAAATTGCACAATTTTATTCCCGCTGTCAATGTGAACCTAGGCTTTACCTCACAGGGTCAAAAGCAAGATGAAGCCTCAAGACTATCTGCAGGTTGGGAAATAATCCCAAAATTGAATATCCAACATGGATGCAAGTATTAACACCATTCCTTTGATGGAATTGCCTCTCCATTAGAGATTGGGACAATTTAGTTTCTTTTAACAGCAAAATCTATCAAGAGTTTATCATGGAGCCAAAACAAGGACATTGGTGCAAGCCGGGTTGAGAAACACCATTCACCTAAACCAGTGATGGTAAACCTTGGCACCCCAGATGTTTTGGAACTAAATTTCCCTTGATGCTCATGCACTCTATAGTGTAGTTCCAACACATCTGGGGTGCCAAGGTTCACCATCGCTGACCTAAACCCATGAACATTATCTTGTAGCATATCAGTTGTGGTGGCTGCACTAGTTTCAGGTTAACCTCTCCATAACCTAGGAGAGGTGTTCTGTAGTCCACAGGAACTGGAAGGCAAACATTGTTTGAGATTTTAATTGAGGTAAAAAGATTTGACAGAACATGGTCTGTACTTGTACAAAAAAAAAAAAAAAAAAAAAAAAAAAAAAAAAAAAAAAAAAAAAAAAAATAGAGTTAGGTACCTGGTAACTCTTTTTCTAAGAAGTCTTCCAGGGCAGCATCTGAGAGATAGGCTCCTCCTCCCTGAAACAGGAAACACATTAGTCCACCATTATAAATTTCACAGTCTTACCTGCGTGCCTCAGTTGTATTAAAGCACCGAAGGAAATCTCAGTAAATCTTAAAAGCTCCCCCGTTGTACCTGGTATTTGTCTTTTCAAGGGTGGGAACTAGTGCTGCCCTGGAAGACTTCTTAGAAAAAGAGTTACCAGGTACCTAACTCTATTTTCTCGAATCGTCTTCCAGGGCAGCATCTGAGAGGATGTATAAAGCAATACTTACTAGGGTGGGGATAGAAACTGGAGCACCTTGCGACCAAGTGCCTGGTCTTGGTCAGACAGCTGGTTTATGCGGTAGTGCCTTGAAGGTACTGAAGCTCGACCATGTCGCTGCCCTGCAGATCTGCTCCGGAGTTGCCCCTGCTTTCTCTGCGACCGAGGTAGCCCAGGCTCTGGTTGTGTGTGCTCTGATCCCGCTTGGCGGAGTGAGGCTTTGTGCCTCATAGGTCGTCTGTATGGCCATTCTTATCCATCTGCTGATGGTATTCTTGGAAGCCTGTTTCCCTTTGTTGACTCCTGCATAAAAGGACAAAAAAGGGAGGTCGTTCTTCGCCACTCCCACGTTCTTTCAAAGTATGTTTCCTACATCGCGTTTGTTGTGAGTGTGTCTCTTTTCGCTAGCCATAGATTTTGGAAGCAAAAGTATGATGATATTTTGGGGTCTGGAGAGAGAATTATTTTGTCTAAATGTATTAGGCAGTATGGTTCCATTATAGACAGTGCTTGGATTTCGCTCACTCTTCTGGCTGATACTAGAGCCACAAAAAGTACAGTCTTTAAGGTGAGGTTTTTGTCTGAGCTATCTTCCATCGGTACAAATGGAGGGGAAAGAAATCCTCTAAGTACTGTGGGCATGTCCCAAGTTGGAGTTCTATTCATTTTGGCTGGTCTAGCTCTTTTGAGTGACATCAGGAATCGCTTTATCAGTGGGTCCTTTGCTAGTCTTGTGTCTATGAACGAGTAGAGAGTGCTGCAACATGTACCTTCAGCGTACTTGGGGAAATATTTTTGTCTGCTCCATCTTGTAGAAAATCCAGGATTGTTGGGATTATTCCTCTTTTGGAATATGGTTTGTTTCTGTTCCAGGAGACAAACTTTTTTCCCTCACTTCCTCGTAGATCGCCCTAGTTCCGGGCTTCCTGCTGTTTAGGATGGTATCGATCCCATTGTCTGACAATCCTTTGTTCTGAAGTCTCACCCCTTCAGTACCCAGGCCAAAAGCTTCAGGATTCTGTGGTTCGGGTGGTTGACTGGGCCCCGCGATAGGAGATCTGGCTTGTCCGTCAGTGTCAGCTGAGGCTGGATGCTGAGGTTTTTCAAGTGGCTGAACCATGCCCTTTGTGGCCAGTGCGGTGCTATTAGTATCACCATTGCTCTCTCTCTGCCTTTATTTTTTGAATCACCCTTGGTATTATGGCAGTTGGAGGGAATGCATAACATAATTGCCATACCCAGCTCTGGTTGAAGGCGTCTATGCCGCTGTTGCCATCTATGGGGTCCAGAGAGAAGAATGTTGGTGATTTTGCAATCGCTTTGGAGACGTATAGATCTACCTCGGGTACTCCCCACTTTTGAGTGACTTGTGCGAAGGTCGCTTTTTTCAGAGACCACTCCGTCTGTTTTATGGTCTTCCGGCTCAGGAAGTTTGCCAGCGTATTGTCTGTTCCTTTCAGATAGATACCTGATATTGACTTTGTTTGATTCTGCCCATAGTAGGATTTTCTCCGTCAGCTTCATCAAGCTTCGGGACTTTGTCCCACCTTGTCTGTTTAGGTATACCACAGTGGTGACGTTTTCCGATTGTAACTTTGCGTTTCTCCCCTGTATTGCTGGTTTGAACGCTTTTAATGCTTCCCCCACCGCTTTTAGCTCTCTCATGCTTGAGGAGGCTTGGGACCATTTGGAGGTCAATTTTCCCTGTGAGCAGAGGCCCTCCAAGTGTGCCCCCCAGCTTAGGGCACTGGCATCGGTGGTGATCCCGATTGGCTTGGATTGGGCCCATTTGCGTCCTTCGATGTATCGAAGTAGATTGAGCCACCATTGTAGTGTTAGTTTGACTGTGGTTGGAACAGGAAAGGACCTGTCTAGGGATGAGTGGCTGCCATCCCACTGGGACAGAATGTAGTTCTGTAGAGGTCTCATGTGAATCTGTGCCCAGGTGATAGCTGGAATAGAAGACATCATCAGTCCTAGTACGGTCATACCTTGTCTGAATGTTATGGCATTGGTCCTTATTAGGAAGGTTACTGCCTGTGTGATTTTTTTTGTTCTTTTCTTCCATTAGGAAGGTTTTCATTAGTCTGGAGTCCAGTGTATATAGCCCAAATATACCACTCACTGGCTTGGGGTCATCTGTGACTTTTCTGCATTTATTATCCATCCCCGGTTTTGCAGATAGGATATACTTGTGCACAGGCTGCTTTCTAGGGCCTCTGCTGAGTCCGCAAAGATCAGCAAATCGTCTAAATATGGTATTATGCCAATACCTAGTTGTCTTAGACCTTTTAACGCTTCTGCCATTATCTTTGAGAAGATTTTTGGTGCAGAGGAGATGCCGAAAAGGAGAGCTGTGTATTGAGGGTGCGGCGTAGTTGCTGGCCCTTGTACTGCAAACCTTAGGAATTTTTGGATGACCCTCCTTTATGGGGACATGTAGGTAGGCATCCTATAGGCCTATTGTCGCCATAAATGTCTCCCGTGGAAGGATGTCATGTCTTTGGAGTGTGGGAGGAAACCGGAGTACATGGAGGAAACCCACGCAGGCACAGGGAGAACAATCAAACTCCAGGCAGGTAGTGTCGTGGTTGGGATATGAACCAGCGACCCTTTTTACTGCTAGGTGAGAGTGCTACCCACTACACCACTGTGCTGCCCTCCCTAGGCGTGTCTCTCTCCAGAAGTTCTTGAAGCTGGGTTAGCCAGATTGATAAAGTCCGGGCTGTGCAGGTGGAAGCTATTACCGGATTTCCATGGGGTCACTTAAGGTACCTGCGTCGTCAAAGGCCAAGTCAGATTTATTTGTGACTTTTGCCAGAGAAGCATCCACTTTGGGGCATTTAGCCCAGGTTTTGGTGTCCGTCTCTGCAAACGGGTCTGCGTTTGACTGTGGCTGGCATGAAGAGTTTCTTCTCTGGGTCTTCCCACTCTTTTTTTTAAAAGATATCTTTATGAGTTTGGTGTAGAGGGAATGTACTAGGCTTTCTGGGTTGTAGCTCTTTATACATCTCGTCATGTATTGTGAGTTCTGCGGATTTAGGTTCTTTAATACCTAGCGTGTCCGCTATGGCTTTTAGAAGGCTATTCGTATCCCCTGATAGAAATAAAGTTGCCCTCTGAAACCGCATCTCCTGAAGGAACGCATATCCGGTGGTAGACGGGGTATTGGTCTGACTGACGCTTGATGGCGCTTCTAACTTTTTAATAGCTGAGCGTAGAGGCGCCATGGTGCTCTGTATTTCTTTCTTGAAAGAGCTGAGCAGATCTTTCAGATACCCTTGCGATTCTTTGGCCACCATTTTGTCTATACATTTTTGATATAGGGTTTTTTTTTTTTTTTTTTCCTTCTGGGGAAAACCGGTGGCTGCACAAAGCACATGTTTTGTTGCTTTCCACTTCCCTTTCCTCAGGGGTCTTTGCCTGAAATCAAGCACAAAAAAGGTCCCCATGAGGTAGGCGTGTAAAGGCTGCCTGTAAGTAGGCAGTTTTACAGTAAAGTTAAGTCAGAGGTGACTCTTGAGTATTCTGGCTTACCTTGGAGCTGTCCTGGCTTGCAGGATCTGCAGGGCAGAGAAGCGTCAGACATGGTCAGCCACCAGGATCCTCTGCTTAGAGGGGCCTTTTTAACTGCTTCCTGCTTAAGCTCCGGCCCCGCCCCCAGCTGACCCCGTGCAGGTTGGTGGATATACCTGCACATGCCACTGCAATTGGTATCCTCCCTTCTGGGCCCAATAGGGAGGGGGACTCTGCTGCAGTATGCATGTATATTGATATATTTGCCATTATTAAAAATCTTTTTTTTTTTTTTTTTTAATTCCCGCCCCCGGAAGTGATGTAACCGTAGCCCACTTTGTATCCCTGGAAGCAGGCTCCAGGAAAATGGCCGCTAACCCAGAAGTGTCTCCGACGCCATCTTGGTACACCCCACCAAGCCTCCATGAGGAGAGGCTTGTTTTGCAGTGTGTAGAGGACGCCGATCGCGGCAAAAAAACAGGCAATCAAGTGGGCGGCGGGTGCGGACATCACAGGGGTAGGAGAGGAACAAAAAATAAGCAGTGAGGCACCTACCAGTCCAGCGTGGCAGTGGCTGTAATCAGGGGGTAAGGCATCCATGCACCCACACCACTGTACGCTCTTCATGTCTGGGAGTATGTTACCAGAGTTTGCACATGGAGTTCCCTGGTGAAAAAACTGCAGCAGGTCCCCTGAGCAGTGGCATGGGGGAAATGTCAGTGCATTATTGCAGCTTGGGGGGATGATTGCAGACCCCTCTGTAGGGGTGAAATCTCAGGCAGAGCAATACTGCTCAAATATGCTGCCCCTGCTCGCCCTCCCAAGGCCCGCTGGGCTGGATGGGATGCTGGCAGGGAGTCTCCTGCAACTAGCACAGAGACTGAAGTAAAATAACAAACGTTTCTTTTGCAGCTCCTGTGGGTCCGGAGGAAACACAAACAACTGAGGCACGCAGGTAAGACTGTGAAATTTATAATGGTGGACTAATGTGTTTCCTGTTTCAGGGAGGAGGAGCCTATCTCTCAGATGCTGCCCTGGAAGACGATTCAAGAAAAAGAAGTGTAAATCTATGTGGTGGCTACATTAGTTTTTTTCAGGCCAAGTACTAGCATATTAACTTGGTTCTTTAATTCACACACCCCATTTTTTAAAAAGGGCCCATTCACACCAGCCTGGCTTGATTTTAGGCAACATCCATTTAAAGGGCTGTCTAATGCACCAGAACACAAGCATTTTGGGCAGTGTGGTAACAGCAGTGCGCTGGGAATGTGCAATGGGGTGCCAATTAGAGTGAAGTGAATGGAACCAACTCTTCCTGCTTCAGAACCCTATAACATAAGACAGCAAATTTCACAACCACAAGTCAATACTTACCAACTTCCTCACTCTTTCCAATACTAAATCTATTATTTCCTTTCCCACTGTGTAGTGTCCACGAGCATAGTTGTTGGCAGCATCCTCCTTACCAGTAATGAGTTGTTCTGGGTGGAATAGTTGCCTATATGATCCAGTTCGAACCTCATCTGTAAAAAGTTAAGGTTATAAAGCTAAGAACAAACAAAGTTTGCATAGTAAACCATTTGTTTTATTATCTGCAGTGCTGAGCCTTTGTAATACAAGACATCTTGTTCTCAAAAAAGATCAGGCGAATCATACTTCTGTGAACAAAGTTGCAGTAGTGAATGTTGACAGATAACTCGATGAAAATAAGAGGGCCTATAGGGGCGCTACAGACTGTATAGGCTAAAGTTTGTTTTTCTAAACCTGTAATATTTGCCTGCTTTATGCAGTGGTAGTGCACTGAGGGGCCCCTACCAGTGCTGAAGGGGGGGGGGGGAAGAAAAAAAAAAAAAAAAAAAAAAAAAAAAAAAAAAGCAGCTTCCTATGGGGGTGCATGTACAGGCCAACTCCCAAGCTGGACTGCACATCTCAGTCTGAAATTAGTAGGAGCCAATAACACTTCTGCCTGTCCTGTGAATACAGGAGGGAAAGCTGCTAGACTGGCATAGCTATGGATGGATCAAGTGAGGACGTATGTCTAAGGGGCAAGTGAGGGCAATACAAATATCAGGGCATTTTTATCCTAAAGCAGAGAATCCTGGCTTTAGAACCACTTTTTATCAGCTTACCTATAACAGCAGACTCCAGATCCACAAACACTGCTCGGGGGACATGTTTCCCAGCACCAGTCTCACTGAAGAATGTGTTGAAAGAATCATCTCCGCCACCAATTGTTTTGTCACTTGGCATCTGCCCATCAGGCTGGATACCATGCTCCAGGCAGTACAGCTCCCAGCAACCGTTACCAATTTGTACTCCAGCCTGACCAACATGGATGGATATGCACTCACGCTGCAAAAAACCCAAACAAACAAGTTACAGTATATTATGGAATAGTGTTGATCAACACATCACTGCACTTAAAGCTACAAAGCACTAAAGAAGTCTTCAGTAGTGATGAGCTGAACACCACCCCCTGGTTCAGTTTGCAGCAGAACATGCAAAAAAATTTCCTTCGAACACTGTTAAAGTCTATAGGACATGAACATGAATAATCAAAAGTGCCAATTTTAAGGGCTTATATGCATGGTATTGTCATAAAAAGTGTTTGGGGACCTGGGCCTTCCCCAGGGGACATGTATCAATGCAAAAAGTTTTAAAAAACTGCTGTTTTTTCAGGAGCAGTGATTTTAATAATGCTTAAAGTGAAATAGAAGTGAAATATTCCTTTAAATTTTGTACCGGGGGTGTGTCTATAGTATGCCTGTAAAGCGGCACATATTTCCCATGTTTACAACAGTCCCTGCACAAAATTACATTTCTAAAGGAAAAAAGTAATTTAAAAGTACTTGCAGCTATAATGAATTGTCAGTCCTGGCAATACACGTAAAAAAAGTCATTGAAAAAAACGGCATGGGATTCCCCCAAAGTCCATTTACAGGCCCTTTGGTATATTAAGGGGAACCCCGAACCAAAATAAAAAAAAATAAAGTGCATGGGGTCCCCCTCAAAATCCATACCAGACCCTTACCTGAGCACGCAACCTGGCAGGCTGCAGGAAATAAGTGGGGACGAGACTCCAGAAAGCATTAAGTAGGTTATTTGAGTGCATTTCCCCCTCCCCCCAAAAAAATTGCATTTGAAAACAGCTGCGCAAATACCATGTGACAAAAAATTGCAACACCCATCATGTTATTCTATAGGGCCCCTGCTTAAAAAAAAAGTATATATATTTGGGGTTCCAAGTAATTTTTTGGAGCAACATTTTTACATGTAGGAGCGGTGTCAGAATTGGCCTGGATGGCAAGTGATTAAACAGGACCACAGTCCCATTGCTCTGAAAGGCCTTAAGCCAGCCATAGACTGTCTGAATCTCAGCCAGTTCAACAGGGACCTGCTGAGATTTGAACCATGTATGTACAGGCTAATTGTATCAAAGACAGTTGCTCAACCAGCCTGTAGGATTTTTCCTGCGATAATTGCCAGTGGCTACAGCCACTAGCAATAACTACTGTGTTCTCCTGGCTGGGACAGCTACCCCAGCGGTTATAAAACAATGGCTCTACAGAAGGGATTTCTGCATCAACACTGGTGATGGGGAATTGGGCAACTTTCTTTTGTGCAACCCATAGTTGCAAGAAAAAAAAAAAAAAAAAAAAAAAAAAAAAAAAAAAACACACATCTTTGGCCCACTTTATAGTCTTGTCCCCATTGCACTTCTACAAGCACTCTTTGAAAATATGTCGCTAAGCATTTTTTTGAAGGAAGACATTGTTTTTTTAATACAGAAATTTGATCTGAGTCTGATATTTACCAGATTTACACTTTCATTGTATATAAATTATATCTCTTCGTCTGTTATTCTCAGAGAGCATTAGAGATTTTTCTCACTAACCATATAGTTAGTTATTTATATTTACCACTGCATATAGATATTTAAGAATAAATTGCCTTTTTTTAAAAAACTTAACATATTAACTAAATTATACACCACACTTTGATGTTATTAACCAATAGAAACAATAATCAGCCAACTAATCGATTATGAAAATTATCGTTAGTTTCAGCCCTACATATTGATTTGTGCAAAATTTATAGCAGCTACAAAATAAAGCTACATATGGCATTTTTATTTATTTTTTAAAAGTAATGGCAGCGACCAACGATTTTTAGCAGGACTGTGACATTGCAGCGTACAGATCAGACACTTTTGGGACCACTGACATTTATACAGCAATTAGTGCTATAAAAATGCACTGATTACAGTGTAAATGTCACTGGAAGGGGTTAACACTAGGTGGAGATCAAGGGGTTAAATGTGTTCCCTCATTTGTGTTTCTAACTGAGGGAAAAGGACTGCCTGGAGAAGACAGCTCACTGTTTCTAAATAGTAGGAACAACAGATCTGTCTCCTGTCAGGACAGGGATGTGCATTTACATACACACATCCCCATTCTGGCTCTTGTGCCCACAATCGCAGGTGACCGGTGGACATCGCGGCTGCACGCATCGGGTCACCCACCATGCAGTGGGCGCACGCCTATCGCCATTAAAAAAAGGTGCCAATGTACACCTATGGCGAATGGCAAGATTGTGCCGACCTGCCACTGTATGATGTGGGCTGGTCAGCAAGTGGTTAAAGGCAGTAAACCATTGTCTATTTGGCTTAAGGGCCAGTTCCCACTGCTGTGAGGTCGGCAATCACATGCAAAGTCTGTACAATGTGAATTCAGCCATACAGAAAGTAGGGCTGAATTTGCATTCAGACCAAACTCGTGCAGGACCTTTTTTGGTCCACACCAGATTCGGATTGAATGGGGTGGTCACCCATGCATTTTGATACCTGTCTAAATTGACACTGCGATCAGAGGGGTGTCATTAAAGAGGAGTTCCACCCAGGGGGTCCATTAAAAAAAATAAAAATTAAAAGTCAGTAGCTACAAATACTGCAGCTGCTGACTTTTAATTGGACACTTACCTGTCCCTGGGTCCAGCGATGTGGGGGGATCGAAGCCCCGCTTGCCCCCCCCCCCCTCCACTCGTCAGCATTTCAACTGTGGGCGCCGGGCTGTGGCTTCACAGCCTGGCACCCACTGCGCATGCGCGAGCAGCACTCTGTGATTGGCCGCTCAATCACCTGGGACCTGTAATGGGTCCCAGATGATTGACAGGAGGGAGGGAGCAGAGCCGAGCCCTTCCTGTGCCAAGGGGGAAGTGATGTCCCCAGCCCAGGCAAAGGAAGAGGCAGACTACGAGGGACCACCTAGCAACAGGCATTTAGAGGCAAGAAAAAAAAAAAAAAAAAAATATCCAAAAGTTTGTTTTCTTTTTTAGAATTTCAGGTATTTTTGGGTGGAACCCCACTTTAACTTTGTATTGACACTCCCAGTGGTTTGCATAGGGCAGTGTGAACTGCCTGTGGGAGACGTGAGATGTGGGAACCCCTACTGGATTCGTAAGGTTCCACATTGCTGCAGTATGAACCAAACCGAGCCTTAAAAGTGGAGGTCCGCCCACCCCTGCAAAAATTAAAAGCCAGCAGCTACATACTGTCACCACAGCCCAGTCTCACAGAAGTGGGGACAGGTATCCACTCCCCCCACAAGGTGCCAAACGTGGCACTGGAGGGGGATGGGAGGAGACAAATGAGCAGTGGGTGGAACTTCGCTTTAAAGGACAGAAAGCAGTTGGCTCTCCCGAGCCAGATGCAGTTTGACATCACTACAATCCCATGCATAGCAGGCCATTAACATGGAACCACATTCCAAACACCCCCTTACCAAGACACAAGTACACCCTGGAAGAGAGACTGTATACCAATCTTAGATTTTATTAAGACAGTCAATGAAAAATACAACTATTAAATTTTTACCTTGTGTTAAAGGACTGCATTTTTTGGTTTGGAAGGCTTTCAAAATGCATTTGGAGGAAAAACTTAACTAGAGAAATAAAGCCATAACCCTCAGCTGTCCAAGCCTCTTGGGATACTCATGTCATGCATGCCAAGGGGTTTCCGGACAATCTACAAAAAGTGCTTGTGTGCCACATCGTCAGGGTGCCAGCTGTGAGAACTCAAGAAGGACAAGCAGCTTCCAACAACAGAGGAAGATGGTGTGGGACCAGACTTTCAACAGCAGATTACAACAGACAATGCTAAATTCATTAGGGGTGCAAGTATGTTTAATAGGAACAGTAGATCAACCATGTTATAGTTGTGAGGGTTGAAGTTTTTTACCTTCATGTATTGTATGCTGTATTGACTGGGAGTGGTAATACTTACCTGAGCCCCCCCAATCTAGCGAGGTGTACAAGAGCCTCAGTTGTCCCAGGACTCATTAGATGAGACAGCAGAGGAAACCATCGGCTCCCACTGCTGTCAGTCACAGCCAGTGAGCCAATGAGGTAGGGCATCTTATAGACGCATAGAGCAGGGCTCGGGAGAAAGCAAACACCCAGTGCCCCAATAGCAAGCAGCTTGCTATTGGGGGTACAGTTTACAGAGCCAGGAGTTCCAGCAGGGGACCCGAGAAGAGAATCAGGCCTGCCCTGTGCAAAATTACACAGAGCAGGGAAGTATGTTGTGTTTGTTTTTAAAAGCTAAACTTTAATACCACTTTAAGGGAAACATGAAAAGGTGAGGTTCCACTAATTGTTTCTGTACATGTTTAGATTTGTAGTCTGTACCCCATTGAGGTTCCGATATGCCTTTCCTACACTGAGTATTGACTTTAACATCACTACTTAGGGAAATACCAACCGCTGTTGAAAACTCCCCTGCGGTCGCCACTATCTGACACCGGGCGATCATGTGACAGTAGGCAAGTACACAGATCTTAGCCCCCCATTCACACTAGTGCAGCTTTGAAATCGCACTACTTCAGTGTGATTTCAAGAGAAATCAGTGATTTGCATTGCCGATTTCATTGCAGCTTGCAACTTCATACAACAGAAGTCTATGCAAGTCAAATTAAAGAAAAAAAAGTACTGCAGGAACAGTTCAAACTCATTGTGACATGAGTCGCATGACAAATCGCACCACATGATTAGGGCTTACACGAGTTGGTCAGATTATGTATGGGGAGGGAGCATTTTTAAGAGTAGTTAACTTTATCCCAGAGCTCTACTTTAAATGCTTTTTTAGGCTCCATGGGCACGGGGGGGGGGGGGGGGGGGGTAAATCGCTGCTACTACAGGAGTTGTGTTCTGCCTGTAGAAGCAGGTCAATGTTATCCTACATGTCCGCCCGTACCCATTAGGACTTTGACATATTTCAAGCTTAAAGCGGAGCTCCACCTAAAAAGGGAAGCTCGCTGGTTTGCCACCTCCTTCCTCCTGGTTTTGACAGGTACCCACTCCCACTTCCGGCTGATCCTGCCATGGCGAAGTCAGCAGGAAGTTTGCGCCATTTACAAATTGGAGCGCGCGCTTCACACCAAAAAGGTCCAGCTGTGAAGCCACAAGGCTTCCCAGCCGGTTTCCCTTCCTGGAGATGGTGGCAGCAGCACCCAACAGCTGGCTGAAAAATCAGCTCGGGTAAAGACAGCGCTGGATTCATGGACAGGTATATGTCCTAATAGTAAAAAAGTCAGCAGCTACAGTATTTGTAGCTGTGGACTTAATTTTTTTCTGAAGGAGCCTGGAGCTCTGCTTTAATATTTAGAGGCAGGAAAAAAAAAAAAAAACACTTAGGTTTGCATTTGATTGGAGCTTTCTGGCAGAAAAAAAAAAAGCCCCACAAAACTCTTAAACTTTGTACACAAAAAAAAAAAAAATAAAAAAGCTGCTTTTTTTTTTTTTTTTTTTTTTTTTTTTTTCTCATGTAAAATTAATGTGTTTTCTGCCAAGGGAACTTTTTTTTAGTCTAGTGTGCATGGAGCCATATTAAGGCATGTAATCATGCATCCGGTAACAAAGCTATACATCAGGGATATGCAGTTAGACCTCCAGCTGTTCTGGAACTACAAGTCCCATGAGGCATAGCAAGACTGACAGCCACAAGCATGACATGACTTGTAGTGTTGCAACAGCTGGAGGTCCGCTAATTGCATATCCCTTCTATACAGGAAGGTCTAAGCCCGATTCACACCAGTGCCATTTCATATGCGACTTGAGTAGCGCAGAATCAAATGACAAAAGGGAAGTTATTGTTTTTCAACGGTATCCATTTGCATCAATGTGCCTCAGCACTTTTGAAAAAGGTTCCTGTACTTCCTTATCAAAGTTACATCCAAGAAGCACTACAGATCAAAGTCGTACAGCAGCAGTGTGAACCAAGCCTAACATATTACCAAAGACAGTTACACGATCAAGGTTGCATGCATACCAAAATGAACGCACCCTGCCCTAATGATCGCCCAATGACAGCACAAGCAGCTCAAACCGGCTGATCCTGTCCAGGAGGTGGAGACATCACCCCACCCAGTACTTGTCATTCACTGCTGTCACTGCCCCTACCGGCTTCTCTGTACTCAGCCTCATCAGTACTCAGCCTCAGCAGACAGCCATGCTTTATTACTCCATATTGGAAGTTCCCAAAAAGTCAACCTACACCACTTTGTGAAAACCTAACCTTCCCATTACAGGTCTGTGGACATACACAGATCCACAGGACTCAAGGATTAGTAGTGATAGGCTCAGAGATGAATGCTAAGTCTAATGTAATAGACTAGAATATTGAACTATTGTGTAACAAGGAGACTCCCCTCCCCCAGAATTCCTGACATCACATACGACAACGTATCTGGAAAAGGAGGTCTAAAAAAAAAAAAGCACTTTCCATACAAAGTTGAAGCACTAAACTCTTAGGTCACACTACTCGAGTCATGATAACTAACCGCCCCAACCCCTCACAGCCTGGGAAAAAAAAACCCTTTGCCTACGCTTCGCGCCACCTTTCTACCCCCCCCCAGCGTCTCACCATGTTTACAGCTTTTCAAAGGCACACGACACGAAGAAAGACGTATGAAGCTATGCAACCGGCAAAGGGACGTTAAAGCGCCTTTTCTTCCCCCGGCTCCGTTGACCGTAGACGCGCAACGGGTCTCCGCCAACACAGCAACTGGCTGCTCCCGCCCAGAAAGCGTCTAATATACCACCGGACAGGGCGTGATCCGCGCTCATTGGTCCATCCGCAGAACCATCGCCTTCTGATTGGACTGAGTGGTCTTTAAATGAGGCAGTGGCTGAGAGACGAGCGACCGGTAGGCGGGGCTTGTGGCGTTGGGGAAATTCCTGGGGCGGGCGGGAGATCTAGTGAGGGGAAGATGTAACAGTTGGGTGATAGAAACTGTCTTCTCACAGCCAGTATAATAGGGCATCGTCACAAACGCAATTGTTATGGAAGAAACTGTGGAAGCACAGTGTAGCATATGGCAGTCCATTCCAGTGTCTTGTCACTTTCTGAAGGTCATTACCGGTATCAATAAAAGAAGCAGAGTTGTGGGAGCTGGTGACTTTTTTTTGGGGGGGGGGGCAGCAAACAACAACCCACCCTCAGCACACAACTGGGTGGACGAGCCCACCCTTTTTTGAAGCCTATTAGAGCCCCAAACCCCCCCCATTGGAATTAGGGTGACCACATTTCAAAACTGCCATTCAGGGACCCCCCCCCCGGGGGGGGTTAGGTTGGGGGATGGGAGAAGAAATTTGGCGGCGGCTGATTTGTCGGGCGAATGGCTGGTGTTAGCACTTAAATCATCCCAGCACCATGCTTGATATGGTGTCAGGATGATTGAAGCACATTGTTTCTATTACTACATTATAATATATAATGAAATAGTTCAACTCACCATAATGCAGAATCAGTGGGAACCCTGAGCTTGTCACTAGCCACTGTCGCCTGCTGCCAGATGCAGTGTGTCACTTGTCACCTTCACATACCACCGCAGCCTGCCCACCTTAGAGTGTCGCTTGCCACCACAGCCTGCCACCAGTCTAACACACCAGTGCCCCGGCCTCCCAGGGAAGGTGGACACCCCCCCGCCACTGTGGCTCCTCCCAGTGGCAGCGTGGCACAGGGGTTGGGGAGTCCCCTGCTTTAAAGCATGCTGGAGCCCGGAAATGATAGAGGTTTGTGCCGGCAGATGTCCATGGTGAAGGCGGAGCCGGCCCGGAGATGATAGAGGACTGGGAGGTGGGTGGAGTTGACATCCGTGGTGGAGGCGGAGCCTGCGCAAGCCCGGAGAAGATAGAGGAGGTGTGTGGGTGCCACTGTGACAGTACGGGGGGGTGGGGCATTACAGGACCACATTATATTAGCCAGTCCTCTATGCCTAGCCCTCCCTTCTTCTGGCAGCACATGGTGACGTATGTAAGGGTCATGGCACAGGAGTGGGCTCCCTGGCAGGGCAATAGAAGAGAGAAGCAGGCACAAGTATGGGTGTTCAGTGTATGATTGTTCTCCTTGCAGGCAGCACATGGTGGGATGTGTAAGGGGCAATAATGGCACAGGAGGGGGCACCATGGCAGGGCATTAGAAGCGAGAATCAGCAGGCAGAAGTATGGGTGTTCAGTGTATGATTGCTCTCCCTGCAGGCAGCAAATGGTGGGGTGTGTATGGAGCAGTCAGGGCACATAGGGGGGAGATCCCTGGCAGGGCAGGAGAGGAGGTGCCATAGGTGGGGGTGACAGGAGAAGAGGGGGGACCCAGAGAAGGAGGACTGTGAGTTCTCTGTAGGTGGTGGGCTGGTGGAAAGGGTGGGAGGGGAGAAGTTAAAGAAACCTGCTAATGGAGGGGGGAGTGAGGCAGGGAGAGGTGAGTGCAGTGTGGACTGAGATGCTGCAGGAAGGGAGATGCAATGCTGAGTGAAGGGAGAACTGGAAGGAGAGATGATCCCTGGAGAAGTAGCTGCCAGTGATCTGGTGGTGCAGGGATGTGACACGGTGAGTCCTGGACTGTACACTGCGGGCTGTGCTGCATGCAGATCTGTGGAGGCGGAGCCGGCCTGGAGATGATAGAGGAGGTGGGTGGAGTGGGGGCATCCGTGGTGAAGGTGGAGCCGGCCGTGCGGAGAGCACTAGGCATGGAGGAGGAGGAAGTTAACTCCTCCTCCACTTTGAATGCAGGGCAGGGAGTCCCGGCCATGACGTCACTGGTTGTTAGACGCCAGGCGGCTGTAGCAACCAGTGGCCTGGCCATTAGAAAAGTCACTCAGATGATGGTTTAGGCGGAGCGAGCGCCAGCGCTATAGCGGGGTTTGCTCCTCTCTGTCAGCTTCATTCCGGGACACTGTATTGTCCCGGAATGAAGGTGCCCGGGACCTGGGACAGACCTGCCGATTGCGGTACTGTCCCGGGCAGTCCGGGACATGTGGTCACCCTAATTGGAATCCATGAGTCCTGCATGTAGATTAGGGGGCCGGACACATGGATGGGGGGCTGCGCCCCTAATGGACGGCCCGCCACTGGCTAGGACAAGCAACTTTTCCCAAATTCAGAGAGCCTGTACCTGTCTGACTGCAAGGTCACTTCAATGATATGTGTTTCTCAACTCCAGTCCTCAAGGCGCCCCAACAGGTCATGTTTTCAGGATTTCTCACAGATGAAACAGCTGTGGTAATTACTAAGCCAGTGAAACTGATCAAATCACCTGTGCAAAATAATGGAGAGCCTGAAAACATGACCTGTTGGGGCGCCTTGAGGACTGGAGTTGAGAAACTGATATTAAGAAATACTTTCCCTACTAGTGTTATTGCTCAGGGGTGGCCAGTACATTGTTGGCACATGGGCGCCGCCGCCCCCCCCCCCCCCCACCCTGATCCCTGCCACCAGGGGCGGACTGACCATTCGGGCGCTCGGGCACTACCCGAGGGCCCCATGCCACTAAGGGGCCCCCATCAGGGTTGTCAGCCTTAATAAAACCAGGGACAGTATGTAAACTTTTTTTTTTAAATCACAAGATTATAGCTGCCCCGCCTCTGCAGTACCTTTTCAGTGTGTGTATGTGTATACTGTGTGTGTATATTGTGGGTCTGTGTGTGTGTATACTGTGTGGCCCCATAATCTCCTATTGCCTGGGTGCCCCATAATCTCCTATTGCCTGGGTGCCCCATAATCTCCTATTGCCTGGGTGCCCCATAATCTCCTATTGCCTGGGGGCCCCATAATCTCCTATTGTCCGGGGGCTCCATAATCTTCTCCTATTGCCCGGGGGCCCCATGAGTTGTCAGTCCGCCCCTGCCTGCCGCCACCTCCCTATCCATGCGCCCGGCCCCTTTCAGGACACATGGACTCCTATGACTCCTAAGCACCTGATTAGAGCCCGAGACTCTAATAGGCTTCAAAAAAGGGTGGGCTGGGGGCGCAGAGAGTGCGCCCTGATCCTACCCTGTTGTGACCATAGCAAATTAATTTTCACTATTTTTACACCACAGTGCCTCCCCGCCAATCAGGAGGCAGGTCAGTGTTTCCCGATTGCCCAAAGCGCCGGACATCCTATTGGATGCCCAGCGCTTTGGCGAAAGAGACACATAGGGGAGGAAGCTGGAGAATCAGACTCCTCCGCTGCGGCTGCTGACACAGGAGGAGAGGACCCAACAGCCTGGTAAGTGCCGGACCTCCTCCCGCGAGGGGGGTAGTACTGCCGGTGTGCGTGCCCTGCGGAATGGAGGAGGAAATGCACAGGAACCATGGAGGATGCAGGAGCCGTCGCCTGCCCATCCCACAGCTCACTGTGTTCACCGGGATGGGGTAAGTGCCAGTCTGATGGCGAGTGGGGGGGGGGGGTCACAGTGGCTGCACATGATGGGCACAATGGCTGCACATGGTGGGCACAGTGAGGCCGCAATTGATGTTTTTTTTTTCAGTGTTTTTCAGTTTGTTTGCGCCCCTCCCAAAAATGTTGAGCATCAGCCGCCACTGTTATCACTGCTTATAAGAGCAGCAGGAAAGAAACTTCTAGTTGCAAATAATGGTTCACATTGCAGCGATTTGGCATGTGATTTGACATGGCAGCTATTGCCGGCAATGGCACCGTCCGAATCGGTGCAGCGCCGATTCCTAAAAGTAGTTTCTGTACTACTTTTGGTGACTTAGGGGTGCGATTTCAATAGACATCTGTGCAGAAACCCGCACCAATGTCTCTTAAATCACCCCCGAAGTAGGGACTGACATGCGGGAATGAAATCGTGCGAGTTCAGCTGAAGAAAAAAAAGTAAAACTCAGCAGCAACAAATACTGTAGCTTCTGATTTTAATATTAGGACACTTACCTGTCCAGGGATCCCGCAATATCAGCACCCAAGCTCATTTTCTGATTGGCTCTCAGGTGCTGTCGCCGCCATTCGTGATGGGGAAAACTGGCAGTGAAGCCTTTTGGCTTCACTGCTGGTTCCCTACTGCGCATGCGCGAAGCATGCTGCACTTTCTAACTGGCACAGCGGGGGAGGAGGGGATCTGAACTTCTGGGGGACCTCGCTGCAGGCAGGTCTCCTGGACATGGGGATGGGTACCTGTCAAAACAGGTACCCCCCCCCCGCCAAAAGGTGTCAAATATGGCACCAGAGGGGGGAAGCAAACAAGCGGAGCTTCCACTTTTGAGTGGAACTCCGCTTTAACCACTTGCCAACTAGGGAATTTCACCCCCTTCCTGCCCCGGCCAATTTTCAGCTGTCAGCGCTGTCGCACTTTGAATGACAATTGCACAGTCATGTACCACTGCACCCAAACCAAACTTTTTTTTTTTAAGACAGATAGAGCTTTTGTTTGGTGGTATTTAATCACCACTGGGTTTTTTATTTTTTGCTAAACAAATGAAAAAAAAGACTGAAAAGAAAAAGGTTTTTCTTAGTTTCGGTTATAAAATTTTGTAAATAAGTAATTTTTGTCCTTTCCTGATATGCGGCACTGATAAGGAGGCACTGATGGGCAGCACTGATTGACAGCACTGGTGGGCACTGTTGGGGCTGCACTGATAATCAAGCCATGATCAGTGTCCTGATGGTCAGTGCAGCTGTCCCCTGTGTGGACTTGCCAGTTTTCAGCTCTCCTTTGAGCTGTCAGCGTGAGGGGAGGATTGCCAATCACCGGCAAATCGCGTATACATTCGTGATCAGCTGTGATTGGACACAGCTGATCACATGGGAAACAGCCGCCGTGATTGGCTCTTTACCCCGATCTGTGCTCACTTGCATCCAAAGGACGTAGCAACAACAGATCACTGCCGATGTGCGCCATAGGGGTGTGCAGGCAGCGCAAGCACAAGGGGACGTCAATGCTCCTTGTAAAAACTATAATAGAAGCATGTTTTTTGTCTGGGCTTCCCCCTCTGCAAAAATTGATGGCTCATTCCTGTAGAACTGTGTCGCCTTCATGGGTAAAGGTGTCTTTGGAGGGCTGCGAGGTGGCATTTTCTATTTTTTTTAAACAGTACTTCGTAGTGGTGCCTGCTTCGCCCTCACTTTTTTAGTATGACTGTTTTGTTTGCATGCAAATTCTATCATCATTATAGCCATTTTGGTTCTGTGTTGTCGAAAAACAAAAAGGGGGTTCAAAGAAACAAACAAAAAAAAAAAAAAAGGCAACACTTTACTAGCTACATCCTGTGAGTATGCTGACAATAAAAAAGGGCAGGAATATGTAAAACGGTTTTCTATACCTCCTGGCTGTAGGCGGAGCCGTACAATAATTAGGGGGCTGGGCATTCGTTTGTAGGCGTGGTTTAGAAAATATACAAGTGCACTGCGGTTAAAAATGGGCGTGGTTTATGCTGCATAGTGGGCGTGGCTTAAATGGGTGTGGCTCAAGAGGGTGTGGTTAGAGTCTGAGATGAATGAGGGAGGGAGAGGGGGAGAGGGAAATGACGGGACAGCAGCCCCAGATCCTACACAATAAAAATATGTGTTTTCTAGAAAGTTTAAAAATCAGCAGCTAAAGATACTCCAAACACCTGGTGTTAGCATTTCAATCATCCCGGCACCATGGTTGTTATGGTGTCAGGATTACTGAAGTGCATTATTTATATTATTACATTGTAATAAAAAAAAATGAAATCATTCAACTCACCATTTTGCAGAATCAGTGGGATCCCTGAGCGTGTCACTAGCCACGTCGCCTGCCACCAGCCATCCGTCCTTGCGTCAGATGTCCCAGCAGAGTCCGTCCTTGCATCAGGTGCCCCCAGCGGAGCCCCCCTTACATCAGATGTCCCCAGCGGAGCCCCCCCTCACACCAGGAGTCCCCGGCGGAGCCCCCCCCTCACACCAGGAGTCCCCCCCGGTGGAGCCCCCCCTCACACCAGGAGTCCCCAGCGGAGCTCCCCCTTCACATCAGGAGTCCCCAGCGGAGCTCCCCCTTCACATCAGGAGTCCCCAGCGGAGCTGCCCCTTTCCCCCTTCACATCAGGAGTCCCCGGCGGAGCCCCCCCTTACATCAGGTGTCCCCGGCGGAGCTCCCCCTCACATCAGGAGTCCCCAGCGGAGCTCCCCCTCACATCAGGTGTCCCCGGCAGAGCCCCCCTTGCATCAGGTGTCCCCAGTGGAGCCCCCCCTCACATTAGGTGTCCCCAGTGGAGCCCCCCTTGCATCTGGTGTCCCCAGTGGAGCCCCCCTTACAATAGATTCCCACAGCGGTGCGCCCCCCACCTTAGAGGTGTCCTAGTCAGTGTAGCGGCCGCATGGCAAGAACCCCCGCCCCTTTCCATATCAGACTGGCAGTGGGGCGGGGGGTAGGCGGGGCGACGCGGAGCGGGGCGGAGGGTGGGCGGCGACGCAGGAGCTTCATCTAGCCCCCCCCAGCCGTCTTCTTGAACTTCTTTAAAATGGAGACCTCTAACGGTGGCGGCGAAATCGTGAAGAACCGGATTTCTCTGGACATTTCCCGGGACACCACAAATTCGGCAATGGCGTCTAAGTCCCGGGAATGTCCTGGGAAATCCAGGACAGTTGGCAACTATGTGTAATTTTCCTTTCCTGGCCTGTCCTCGTGTCAGCACACATTCTCTCCCAGGCTACCAAACATGGGGGGGCAGGCTGTTCTCAGATTTATACTAGGAAAGGAAAATACAGTGGTTATAGAAATTAGTTTTCTGTTTGCTTGGCTCATCCTCATGTCAACATTTGGGTTAGCTCCATTCGCTTTGACGTCTCAGAAACACCCCTAACTGGCTCCCTAAAACTGAGGCGCATCGTATCCACCACATACGCATAGAGAAGGGAAGTGATAGCTCCCTCCTTTATGGGGAAACTTATTTGCTGTTCCTGCTTTGCTGAGCTACCATATGATAAAGTGGCAGAAGCTTGTAAGATCCAATTCCACAACAAAGAGTTGGTTGCTGATAGTATGTGAAAATACTCTGCCAAGAAGTCCTTAGCATCCAAAAGACAGCCACTGAGTTATTCTTCTGGAACTAGGCCCAGAAGTAATGGGTTAGACCAAGACTCAGAATTGGATGAGGAAGCAGTCTTGTATTTCTTCCATTTTTTCATGGTCTGTACTGAAAATACTCAGGAAATATGATTTTGATCTTTAAAAAGGGGATTGTAAGCCTGACAAAACTCAGAATCGCTAAAATTGTAAGCTCTAATGCCCCGTACACACGATCAGAAATTCGTCCAGCAAAAGACCGATGAAAGCTTTTGGTCAGAAAATGCGACCGTGTGTATGCTCCATCAGACTTTTGCTGGCGGAATTCCAGCCAGCAAAAGATTGAGAGCATGTTCTTAATTTTTAGGTAGGAAAAAATTCTGAAATTTGGAAATTCCGATCGTCTGTAGCAATTCCGACATGCAAATTTCCTACGCATGCTCGGAAACAATTCGACGCATGCTCTGAAACATTGAACTTCATTTTCTCCGCTCGTCGTAGTGTTGTACGTCACCGCATTCTTGACGGTCAAAAGTTCAGCGAACTTTCTTGTGACCGTGTGTGTATGCAAGCCCAGCTTGAGCGGAATTCCGTCGGAAAAACCATCCAAGATTTTTCCGAGGGAAATTCCGCTCGTGTGTACACGGCTTAACGAGCAGGGCCCTCTGATTCCTCCTGTATTGAATTTAATGGTAACTGTACTGTTTGCCTTAACATTGTAAAGTGCTGCACAAACTGTGGCACTTTATAAAAACCTGAATAATAAATAAATAATGTTATTATTATTGCCAAAATTTTATCCAATCACCAAAAAAGACAGACTTATGGGAAAGCTCTTAAAAGGTAAATGCCTCGCCCCAGAGATTGGTGACACTAGTGGTGCTGCCGATAAATGACTCCGGGCACAATGGACCAGAGAACTGATACTCATTTAACCACTTCCAGACCACCCACTGTGGATATACATTGCTACTTTGACGCTAAATACCGTTATGGCAGTAGATAGCTGCCATAACCCCGGTATTTTTATTCACCGTGGATGGTCCGCTTTAAGATAAAAGTGGTCTCCGTGGCGCATTCGCCGCAAGATCACTTTTATGGGCGGGAGGTGCCTCCCCCTTCCGCCAGTGCTGTTGGAATCGGCAGAGACGATCTGGTCCTATGGCCTGATGGGCAGGAAGTCGAGTGAGGGCATGATGGCCCCCACTTGACTCTATGCCCTTGGAGGACCGGAGCGACGTCAAACGTCACTCCCGCCCAATGGCCTTATAGGGACAATTCTCTTTTTTTCTTTTGCTTTTAAATGTAAAATGTTAGATCTGAGGTCTTTTTGACCCCAGATCTCACATCTAAGAGGTCCTGCTTTTTTTCTATTACAAGGGATGTTTACATTCCTTCTAATAGGATGAAAAGTGATCCTTTTTTTTTTTTTTAAATGAGAAAGTGTTAAAATAAAAAGTAAAATAAGATAAATAAAGCTCCCCGTCCCTCTGTGCTTGCGCGCAGAAGCAAACCCATACGCAAGTTGCGCCCACATATGTAAATGGTGTTCAAACCACACGTGAGGTATCACCGGGATCGTTCAAGTGAGAGCAATAATTGTAGCACTAGACCTCCTCTAACTCAAAACTGGTAATCTGTATACATTTTTAAATGTCGCCTTTGGAGATTTTTATGTGCCAAAGTTTGTCACCATTCTACGAGCGGGCGCAATTTTGAAACATGACATGTTGGGTATCAATTTACTCAGCGTAACATCTACCACAGTATAGGAAAAAATGGCTAACTTTACTTTAAATTTAATTAAAAAAAAAAGTGTATTATTCCAAAAAAAATGTGTTTGCAAGACCGCTGCGCAAGTACATTGTGACAAAGTATTGCAACGAGCTCCATTTTATTCTCTAGGGTGTGTCTGAAAAAACATTTTGTATATTATATATATATTATATATATATATATACACACACACACACACACACACACACACACACACACACACACACATAGTATCTCACAAAAGTGAGTACACCCCTCACATTTTTGTAAATATTTTATTATATCTTTTCATGTGACAACACTGAAGAAATGACACTTTGCTACAATGTAAAGTAGTGAGTGTACAGCTTGTATAACAGTGTAAATTTGCTGTCCCCTCAAAATAACAACACACAGCCATTAATGTCTAAACCGCTGGCAACAAAAGTGAGTACACCCCTAAGTGAAAATGTCCACATTTGGCTCAATTAGCCATTTTCCCTCCCTGGTGTGATGTGACTCGTTAGTGTTACAAGGTCTCAGGTGTGAATGGGGAGCAGGTGTGTTAAATTTGGTGTTATCGCTCTCACTCTCTCATACTGGTCACTGGAAGTTCAACATGGCACCTCATGGCAAAGAACTCTCTGAGGATCTGAAAAAAATAATTGTTGCTCTACATAAAGATGGCCTAGGCCAGTGATGGCGATCCTTGGCACCCCAGATGTTTTGGAACTACATTTCCCATGATGCTCAACTACACTGCAGAGTGCATGAGCATCATGGGAAACGTAGTTCCAAAACATCTGGGGTGCCAAAGTTCGCCATCACTGACCTAGGCTATAAGAAGTTTGCCAAGACCCTGAAACTGAGCTGCAGCACGGTGGCCAAGCCCATACAGGGATTTAACAGGACAGGTTCCACTCAGAACAGGCCTCACCATGGTCGACCAAGTTGAGTGCACGTGCTCACCATCATATCCAAAGATTGTCTCTGGGAAATAGACGTATGAGTGCTGCCAGCATTGCTGCAGAAGTTGAAGGGGTGGGGGAGACGGCCTGTCAGTGTTCAGACCGTACGCCGCACACTGCATCAAATTGGTCTGCATAGCTGTCGTCCCAGAAGAAAGCCTCTTCTAAAGATCCACAAAAAAACAGTTTGCTGAAGACAAGCAGACTAAGGACATGGATTACGGGAAACATGTCTGTGGTCTGATGAGACCAAGATAAACTTATTTGGTTCAGATGGTGTCAACTGTGTCAAGCATGGTGGCGGGAATGTCATGGTCTGGGGCTGCATGAGTGCTGCCAGCACTGGGGAGCTACAGTTCATTGAGGGAACCATAAATTCCAACATGTACTGTGACATACTGAGGCAGAGCATGATCCCCTACCTTTGGAGACTGGGTCGCAGGGCAGTATTCCAACATGATAAGGACCCCAAACACACCTCCAAGACGACCACTGCCTTGCTAAAGAAGCTGAGGGTAAAGGCGATGGACTGGTCAAGCATGTCTCCAGACCTAAACCCTATTGAGCATCTGTGGGGCATCCTCAATGGAAGGTGGAGGAGCGCACGATCTTTAACATCCACCAGCTCCGTGATGTCGTAATGGGAGAGTGGAAGAGGACTCAAGTGGCAACCTGTGAAGCTCTGGTGAACTCCATGCCCAAGAGGCTTAAGGCAGTGCTGGAAAATAATGGTGGCCACACAAAATATTAACACTTTGGACCCAATTTGGACATTTTCACTTAGGGGTGTACTCACTTTTGTTACCAGCGGTTTAGACATGAATGGCTGTGTGTTGAGTTATTTTGAGGGGGACAGCAAATTTACACTGTTATACAAGCTGACACTCACTACTTTACATTGTAGAAAAGTGTCATTTCTTCAGTGTTGTCACATGAAAAGATATAATAAAATATTTACAAAAATGTGAGGGTGTACTCACTTTGTGAGATAGTGTGAGTGTGTGTATATATATCTATATGTATATATATATACACATATACACACACGACGTCCAAAACATATTGGTGAAGACGACCAGTACTCAGACTGAACAAGCATATTTACAGAGAACAAATACTGTAAAGATTGGGATTTTATCTATACAGCCAGGGGATTTAGAGGGTGAAAATCTTTGGAGTGTTTTTCATTTTTATTGGTATTGATGATATGATGAACTACTGGAAGCAGAGTTCCATTCTCTAATCCTGTATGGAGAGGTTACCATACATGCACATATTGACCTATATGACTGAGGCTCTACTGTCTGGTAAGACTTTCTGATTTCATGGTGGGGGTGTTTTTGTTCTGGTGGTCACAAATGAACTTACATGTGCAATTAATACAATGTTGTTTTTTTTTATGTTTGTGGCACAGTGGTGGAAGATTAGATATATGAAGGCCACAGTGAAGAAGTCTCAGTGCTATCTCTGCAGCTTTTTGTGTGTATCTGCATATGCATTTGTCTTCACGTGCCTGCGCACTCTGCTTATCAGTGCTTTGTAAGATTCGTAGTATTAGCATCTGTATCTGCAGTTCACCTGCCTACCTTTACAAAAGTGATAGTAGCAATTGTAATGAACCTGAGGGTAAGGTGAAGAAGAGTTTATGACTGTCTCAGTGACATTTTATTGTTTATTTGGCCCCCCACATTAAATCTTGCTGCCTTAAAGCGGGGTTCCCATTTAAAAAAAAAAAATTAAAAGTCAGCAGCTAAAGCAGCGTTGCGGGGGATCGAAGCCCCGCTCCTCCCCCCCTCCCCTCGGCGGTGCCGGCATTTTAACTGTGGGCGCCTGGCTGTGGCTTCACAGCTGGGCACCCACTGTGCATGCGTGAGCCGCGCGCCGTCACTGGCCTGCAATCATCTGGGATCGGTCATGTGTCCCAGATGATTGACAAGAGGGAGGGTGGAGAGGCGATCCCCCTTCCTGCGCTGAGGGAAGTGACATCAGGAGCACAGGCACCGAAGGAGGCAGACTACAAGGGACCCCCTAGCAACAGGCATTTAGAGGTAAAAAAAAAAAAAAATCTCTCCAAATGTTTTTTTTTAATTTTTTTAAGCACATTACTATTTTTTTTGGGGTGGAACCCCACTTTAACCTCATTTCCAGAATTCACCCCTTCCTGACTAATGACACCACAAAGCAACTTATTTGCTCCTTGGTTACATAACGGTTTGACTACTGCAACTCCCTCCTCACTGGCCTACCTTCACATAGGCTATCCCCTTCAGTCTATTATGAATGCTGCTGCCAGGCTTATACACCTTACTTACTGATCCTTGACTGCTACCCCACTCTGCCATTCTCTTCACTGGCTTCCACTTGCCCAAGGTATAAAACTTAAAATACTAACCCTAAAAAACCTAAAACACAACGTACAATGCCATCCAACAACAATGCCCCCAGCTATATCACCAACCTCATCTGCAGATATTGCCCAAATCGTCCTCTTAAATCCTCTTAAGAGGTCTTGCTCTCTAGCTCCCTTGTTACCTCCTTTCGCGCTTGCCTCCAGGACTTTTCCAGAACCTCTTGCACCCTCTGAAAGTATGTCCAGTCAGCTCCACCCCTATCCGCCTTTAAGCGATTCTTGAAAACTTATTTTTTCAGGTAAGCCTACCCCACCTCTACCAAAAAAGCCATACTTGAGTGTGTGTTTCAAAGCCTGAAGAAGAACGCATGCTCCGAACGCGCGCCTAACAGCCCCGTGTCCCACACCCAGAGACGTCACAGCCGACGGGACGACTGCCGCCAGCTTGACTCGGAGCTTTGGAAACACTTGCAGCCAGTGAGACAGCAGCAGCGCCCCACACCGCCGGCTGTCTGGATCAGGACTACAGGGCGAGGTCCCTGCACCTACAGAGCGCTATATACCATACTTATCAGCATATAACACGCACCTTCCTTTTAAGAGGGAAGTTTCAGGAAAAAAACATATTTTTTAAATAAACAACTTTGAAGCAAATTAAGGGTCAGTGCCCATGAATGCAGCCTGATTAGTGCCCATCTGCAGCCTGATCAATGTCCATCTGCAACCTCAAGGCAGCCTGATCAATGCCCATCTGCAGCCTGATCAATGTCCATCTGCAGCCTCAATGCAGCCTGATCAATGTCCTGCAGCCCATCTCGCATTAATGCAGCCTGATTAATGCCATTTTTTAAGCCTCAATGCCCATATGCAGCCTCACCATCTCTCAATAAAGCCTGAACCGTGCAGGAAATCACCAAGGCATTATCTCCCGTTTACTCGGCTCTCACACACACAGTCCCACCTCCGCCATCGGCATTGGACCAGCTCCTGTGATAGAAAGAACACTGGTCCAATGCCAGTGGCGGAGGCGGAACTGTGTGTGTGTGACGCGAGAACGTAAACAGAAAATGATGGCTCGGTGAATTCCGGTTGCGCTCGTCCCCCTCCTTCTCCTCCGAGTTACACAATCAGAGTATCACACGCACCCATGATTTGCCCCCCATTTTCAGGAGGGAAAAAGTGTGTGTTATACGCTGATACATACGGTATATATATTTTTAACCCATTGAACTTGTTCTTAACCCATTCATGCTCGAACTGAACTTTTCTAGAGACCTAGCCACCCTCAACCACTGGACTTCATCATCAGGAGCTCTATACAATTACCTCCACTTATAGTTTAGCTCCCCACCATCTGTCTCTCTCCAAGCGCCACTACACTCCCCCACTTTTTATTTAAAACTTGCATCACCAGGCACCAATGCCCACAAACACTATAGCCACATCTTTTAATTCATTTTAATGGGTGGCTGTAGGCAACAGCTGTGGGTCCTAGGAAAATAGTTATGCATTTTTTGCATGCTGTACGGCCCATGTGCTTGGGGTCAAATCTTATTTTTGCTTATTTCTTTTTAATTTCAACAAACTGTCTGTATTACCATCTCCTGTGGGATTGATTTTTTCTAAAGGGGGAACAGATACATCTTCGCCCAGTAGCACATTTAAACCTCTTGCACATGAGAGTAAAAAAGCCGTATTTTTGTACTGATTTGAACGAGATGCCTTGTTGTCTGAGGAACCCTGCACACAGCTGAGTAAAGATCAGTAAGGGCCTTTCACACGGGCAGTCCAATCAGGTCCGCTTGTCAGTTTTTTAGACGGACCCGATTGGACCCTCCATTCACTCTTATGGAGCGGCAGATGTCAGCGCTGATATCCGCTGCTACCTGATCTTCTCCGCCAAATGCAGACAGATGGAGGTCCTATTTTCCATCCATCGATCAGATGAAAAACGGACAGGCGGTCCGTTTTCATCTGATCTCCCTATAGAGGAGAGCGGAACTGTGTCCATCTCTGCACAGTAAGTGGAGACAGACCTGTTATCTGCCTGCTCAGCGGGGATCAGCAGATCGATCCCCTGCTAAGCAAGCAGAGTCCATCAAACGGACATGCCATGTGTGACAGGACCCCAATAAAGCATTAAGTACAGAGCAGTAAAACAAAAATAGAAAATTTTACATTTGAGTGCAGTAATTTACTTGCATACGCATGTTTACATGAGTATAAATGAGTATATTACAACACTGGCAATGAAGAACAGTTTTACTCATTTATACACCTTTAGACCCCTTTCACACAGCTGGACCGTTCAGGTCCGCCTGTTGGTTTTTTAGAAGAGATAGGAGCGGCTCTTTCAGGGCGCTTTGCAGGCGCTATTTTAGATTTGTAAAAAATCTAAATTTCTTCATTAATTTAGGCCAATATATATTCTGCTACATATTTTTGGTAAAAACAAATCCCAATAAGCATATCTTGAATGGTTTGCGCAAAAGTTATAGCGTCTACAAACTATGGGAAAGATTTATGGCATTTTTATTTTTACTAGTAATGGCAGCAATCAGTGATTTTTAGCAGGACTGTGACATTGCATTGGACAAAAGTGACACTTTTTGGAGACCAGTGACACCAGTACAGTACAGTGATCAGTGCAGGTGGGTGCCCTGCCGCAGTAAGTGTGCGGTGGGTGGCCCGGAAGCAGTTAAAGTCTTGTCTCTTCGTTAAAAATAACAAACGTGTTATACTTACCTGCTCTTTGAAGCTGTTTTGAACAGAGCAGCCCAGATCCGGTTCTTCTCTGGTCCCTCTTCGGTGCTTCTGGCACCTCCCTCCTGTTAAGTGCTCCCACAGCAAGCAGCTTGATATGGGGGCACCTGAGCTGCTGCTCTGTGTGTCCATTCAGACACAGAGCCATGGCCCGCCTCTACCCCCTTTCTCTTCTCAATGGCTCACTGACTTTGATTGACAGCAGTGGGAGCCAATGGCGCTGCGGTCTTAGTCAGTCAATGAGGAGGGGAGTCCCAGAAAGCAGAGTCTCTTGTGTCAACATCGCTGGATCTAAATGGACCTTAGGTAAGTATTAGGGGGGCTGCTGCTGCACACAAGGTTTTTTTATCTTAACCGCTTGCCGACCAGCCGGCGCAGTTGTACTGCGGCAACATGGCTCGGCTACACAAATCGCCGTTATGGTACTTTGCTCCCTCTGGTGGCCACTAGGGCTCGCGCGTGCCCGCAGCTTGCCCCCGAAGCCAATGCAAGTGCCCGGCCAGGCTCCCGCAATCTCTCATAACACAGCGAGAACCGGGATCTCTGTGTGTAAACACAGAGCTCCTGGTTCTCTGTGGGGAGAAGTGACAGATTGTCTGATTATACAAAGTATGAACAGCGATCTGTCATCTCCCCTAGTCAGTCCCCTCCCCTCTTCAGTTAGAACACACACTAGGGAACACAATTAACCCCTTGATTGCCCCCTAGTGTTAACCCCTACACTGCCAGTGACATTTTTACAGTAATCAATGCATTTTTATAGCAATGCCAATGGTCCCAAAAATGTTTCAAATTTGTCCGATGTGTCCGTCATAATGTTGCAGTCACGATAAAATCGCAGATTGCCGCCATTACTAGTAAAAAAAAAAATAGTAATAAAAATGTTATAAATCTATCCCCTATTTTGTAGACGCTATAATTTTTGCGCAAACCAATCAATATATGCTTATTGCGATTTTATTTTAACAAAAATGTGTAGAAGTATACATATTGGCCTAAACTGAGGAAAAAAATTGTATTTTTATATATTTTTGGGGAATATTTATTATAGCAAAAAGTAAAAAATAATGCGTTTTTTTCAAAATTGTCATTCTTTTATCGTTTATAGCGCAAAAAATAAAAACCGCAGATTTTTGTGGGTAAGAAAGGACATCAATTTTGTTTGGGCGCAACATCACACGACCACGCAATTGTCAGTTAAAGCGTTGCAGTGGCGAATCGCAAAAAGTGCTCTGGTCAGGAAGGGGGTAAAATCTTCCAGGGCTGAAACGCTTATAGGGCGTACACACGGTCGGACTTTGTTCGGACATTCCGACAACAAAATCCTAGGATTTTTTCCGACGGATGTTGGCTCAAACTTGTTTTGCCTACACACGGTCACACAAAGTTGTCGGAATTTCCGATCGCCAACAACGCGGTGACGTACACCACGTACGACGAGACTAGAAAAGGCCGGTTCAGAACCAAGCGCGGCACCCTTTGGGCTCCTTTTGCTAATCTCGTGTTAGTAAAAGTTTGGTGAGAGACGATTCGCGCTTTTTCAGACTCGTGGCTTTCAGATCGTTTTCTGACGTTCAGTTTGTGCTTGTGGGTTTGTATCTGCTCTTCAGTGCGTGCAGTCAGTTCGTATCGGAGTTTTCTGTGTGATCTTGCCTGCTCGTTGCTATTTTTCAGGTCGCTCTTCACAGGCCTTGCTGTTCTTCAGTGCGTTCTGTTACTTCGTTCTGAGCAGCCGACCGTTTTCTAGCCATGTTTCGTATGCGTACTCCTCGTAGAGTTCGTGCTGTGCGGGGGCTTGGTGTTGGGGTCCTGACCTTGACACAAGTCCAGTCCATGAACAGGGTGGGGAGGAGTTCATGGACCAAGAATTGGTTGCTTCAGCGTGACCAGTTCTCTCATATGCCTTTGCTCCGTGAGATCCGTGAGAATAATCCTGATGATTTCAGGAACTTTCTCAGGATGACGGACCCCGTGTTTCACCGTTTGTTGGCTTCGCTGATCCCCTATATCAGCAGGCAGGATACCTGCATGAGGCAAGCCATCACTCCGGAGCAGAGGTTGGTCGCTACCTTGCGGTATTTGGCCACAGGGAGAAGCCTGCAGGACCTCAAGTTCTCGACAGGCATCTCCCCCCAGGCTCTGGGTATCATTATCCCAGAGACCTGTTCTGCCATCATCCAGGTCCTGCAGAAGGAGTATATGAAGGTAAGATTTTTATCCTTTTATATCACATTTTATTGTATTGAATGTTTGCTAATATATTGTATTTCTTTCCTCATTCCCTAATTACCATGATTGTAATATGCTGTGAATGTCCCCTTTGTCCTCATGCATGCTGGATTTTTATGTAATTATTATTTTAGGTCCTTCATACATATTTGCCCTTCAATAACCTCCCCAGCATGGTGTCTCCTGCCCTATATTCACCTCATGTAGTCACTTAACAATGTATTTTATCAGCTCCATAGTAGTGCTTTACCCCAAACACCCCCTAAAATGTTTGGAAATGTTATTTTTGATTTAAATTCAGGCAGAGTGCCAGAGGCTTTTTTTTGTGGTGTCCCCAAATTTTTTGTAACCCTCCCTCCCCCAACTGCTAAGTCAGCTGATCCCAATTCATTATCCTCAATCATCTATCTGCTGACTTTGCCAAACCCATACACACTATACCCATCTCTTTACTGGTCAGATTTATGGATGAATTCCCCAAAGCATGTAGTGCAAGGGCCTGCCTGTCTACTTTCCAATGGTACTGTTTAAAGTTCTTGTATCCTATTATTATCTTGATAGGTAATAGTAGAATGTCCAAATGTCCTCAAATGTGTACAGTGTGTATTTATATCTTTGTATTATGACACTTCTTACCTGTCCAGTGGTCTGCCAATAGTGTAACTAAGGAGGGGCTGTTCCAAGTAATACCCTGTATTTAGGCATTCATCTCTCAATGAAGTGAAGAGGGTTACCTGTCCAAGAGTTCCCCCCCCTATAATGTTAGAAATGGACCATGAGAGGGGGGGAGGGGGAATATGATAGGTGTACCTTATACTTTGTTGTTGTAAAATTCCCCTTAGTAAATGCTATCTGGAGGTTGACCCATAATGTTTGTGTCTAATCTGCTTGCCATGTTTCTGTGAAAAAATAGTAAAGTTTATTGTTTTTTCCTCAACAGTTTCCTTCCACGCCACAGGAATGGCAGACTGTGGCCTCCCACTTTGCCCAGCGGTGGGACTTTCCTAACTGCGGAGGGGCAATTGATGGGAAACACGTCCACATCGTCCCACCACCCAACTCGGGGTCGTACTATTATAATTACAAGGGGTTTAATAGTATAGTGATGTTGGCGGTGGTGTCGGCTAATTACGACTTCTTGTATGTGGACGTGGGGAAGAATGGCCGGATGTCCGATGGTGGAGTGATCGGCCAGACGGAGTTCTACAGGCGTCTCCAGAATGGCAGCTTGGACTTGCCACCTCCAGAGGACAATGTTGAAGGTCTCCCATTTGTGTTCGTTGCTGATGAAGCGTTTGCGCTGGGGAACCACCTGATGCGGCCATTCCCGATGAGGACCCTCACCCCGGAACAGAGGGTTTTTAATTACCGGCTGGCCAGAGCCCGAAGAGTGGTGGAGAACACATTTGGAATCCTGGCCAGCCGGTTCCGACTATTTCTGACACCCATCCATATGGCAGAGTATAAACTGAACCATATTATACTGGCGTGCTGTGTTCTCCATAATTTTTTAAGAAAACATTCAGCCAACTATGCTGGCTCAGTTGGGCCTGAGGCCGGAATACCAAATACATCAACAATGACGGCGCTTGAAAGCGGTCGTCCTGGCTTGCCCTCCCTGAGTGCCCGTGATGTCCGGTTACGATACCTGGAGTTCTTTGCGGGTTCGGGGGCTATCAATATGCCAGACAATCTGTGACACCTTTTTCAAATAAAAAACAACCAAAAGCAATTCTTGGTGGACATTTACTGCTTGTGTTTGTTTGAGCTGACCCTGACAGAAATGTGTTGAGTGCAGAAAATGTCGTGATTGGGTAACCTTATAAAGAATAGTGTTGGCTGGTACTTCCTAAATGCAAAAACACATTTCACTACAAGTGCACTTGCAACTGCACTGAACCTGCACTTGTAGTGCAAAGTGTATTTGCCCTTAGGAAATAACCCCCATTTTTGCATAAAACAGCAATTACATCACCCCAAAAGTGTTATAGTGTTGAGACAATAATCCACACATTCTTGAGTAAGGCACTTTTTTATACCTGCACAATCACATGTGCATTTACCAAAGGTTTTTAAAACAAAACAACATGTTTGTTGTATAACAATTTTTGGGGGGGGCATTATCAAAAATCGAAATATCCATTTCAGATAAAACAGGCCTGTGTAAAACCAACAAGAAAGCCAAAAAACTTGAACTTACAAAGTTCACATTAGGTAACACCTGAAGGCTATATCAGACATCAGTATTTAGGAACTGGGTTTGATATAGCGTTCAGATGGGGGGAAATCACCCCTGGAAAAGCCAAATTTGGAAGATGCACACCAATTTACGAATGTCAACATGTGCTATCTGCCATCAGGGGGGATCAAGGGACGTGTTTTGGGGGAGCAAGCCCTTCCTCAATGCGACTTTATAATTGAGGAAGGGGTTGCACCCCCAAAACGCGTCCATTGATCTCCCATGATGGCAGATAGCACATGTTGGCACACTGTGTGCATCCTCCAAATTTGGCTTTTCTAAACATTGTAAAAATTTTTGTAAGATAAAACAGGTGATTTTGTGGGGTTTAAATTCGCCCCAAAACATCAATGATGTTATTATTTCTTTAATAACATCAGTGATTTGTTGCTGGATGTTTTGCAATTGGAGATTACACCCCATGATCTCCCCGATCAGTATCTGGGCACTTTCAGATGTAAAGCGTTCTGGATCACGATCACCTAAAAAGAGATAAAGAACAAAAAAAACAGGTCTCAAAAATCTGCCAACATCCATCTCTTTTACCTGAGCCCGTGGTCGCAGACACTCACCTGTTGTGGTGCCAATCTCCACCACATCTTCTTCTTCCTCCTGCTCTTCTTCTTGTGTTGGTATTTCCCCTTCTTCCAGAGGGGGGGGGGGTCTCTGGTCTCCTGGGATGAGGAGTGTCTTCCGAGTCTTTTCTCCCCTATGTAAAACAAAAATGGTATACTTAGCACACAGATATTTGATGGCAGAACTAGAAATAGGAAACATTTCTTGGAAGTGGGGTACAATTGTCTATTTTAGCAGAGTTCCAAGATGTATATTTTTTATTGCCCTTTGTCAAGCTGCAATACTTTACCTGTTTGGTACAAGCTTCACAGATGTAGCCCCCCCTATAGTATACACTGGAGCACCTGTGTGGCCCCCCTAATAAAAATTATGTTCTTGTGTCCCACACTAGTGCTCCAGTGTCCAGATGTGAAAACAGCTGCTCAGTGTCCTCTCCTTACACAGAATCTAGTTTGCATTTCATTCTAGTAACAAACCCATCTACACAAACAAATATTTGGCATCCAAGTAGGCCCCAAAAAAATGTGGGAAAATGCATATGGCCTAAACAATGGTGTTCTAGAGGCCGAAAGAAAAATGTTTGATACGAAGGAATAATGGGCCCATGAACATTAAAGTTGACCTTTTTAAACATTACAATTACTAAAAGCATATGGAGCAGAACGAACGGAATAAAGACAGAAAGAATATGAACACAGCACAACTACTTACTTTTTTGCAGCACTCTCCGGATCTTTCGGTACTGCTCTGGCTCTCTCAACTTCAGGTCCGACCACCGCTTCCTGAGCTGATCTTTAGACCTTCGTACCCCGAAATTCCACTCTAGACTCCTGACCACTTTCGCCATGATCTTGGCCTTTCGGATGTTCGGGTTGGGGTAAGGCCCATATTTTCCGTCATAGTCGGACTTCCTCATGATGTCGACCATCTCCAACATCTCCCCAAACGACATATTTGTGGCCTTAAAACGTCTCCTTCTGGATCGGGACGTGCCTGGATCCGCCCTTTCCTCCTCCTCCTCCTCGTTGCTACAATTAGCCCGCACCTGCTGTATGTCCACCATCATGCTCTTCACCCACTGTGCAGAACGAAAAGGGGCGGGGAATACACTAGAAAGAACGTCAGGGGCGGGCGGAGTTACACGCATGCGCAGTGTATATAAAGCGTAACACGTGTGCGTATTACGTTTGATCTGTGAGCGGAGGAAGGAGCATTGAACGCGGCGATCGTAAGAACGAAGGTAAGAGACAAACTGGGGCCTATACTGCTTCTATAGATTGAGGCCTATATTGTAACAAGATTAGGAGAGTTTGGTGTGACATTAGGCTTTGTCTTGTGTTGTGTCTTGCAGTGAACATGGATATGGTACTGAAAGATCAGGACTTCATTTCAGTCTTCATAGAGATGCTAAGGGAGCTGCCCTGTCTGTGGGAGATTAAACACCCCCATTACAAGAACCAAACAAAGAGGAAAGCAGCACTGGAGCAATTGTGTGAAATTGTGAAGCAGGTGATCCCCACGGCAGACATCACTTTTTTAAAGATTTTCATTGGTGGCCTGAGGAGCACATATCTGAGGGAGCGCAATAAAGTCCTGGATTCGCAGAGATCCGGAGCAGCAGGTGACATCTATGTCCCCAGGATGTTGTACTACGACAGGCTGCACTTTCTGGCAGGCCTGACTGAACCCAGGCCATCCCTCTCCAGTCTTCCTTCCACGCTTCCTTCCCCCCTGGCTGAGGCTTCTGACACCCAACCTGGGCCTTCCAGGCCACATGTAGAGGAGCCCAGATTGAGCCAGGTATAGCATTCCTCTAAATATTTCTGCTTGTCCAATCAATGATGTGAACTAGATGTTAGTTGGGAGTACTAATTTATGATTGTGATTGATGATGCAAAAACTAAAACCATGTCCCTTTTTCATACACAGGGAAGTCTCAGCCAGGAGGTGGCCGGGCCGAGCCGGCTGGCTGATCTGCAGGTCCCTCCATCCCCCCTGGAAAGAGAAAGTGGCTGTAGGAGGAGTACCCTAGAGGAGGCGGCTATCAGATTTTTTTGTAGGGCTACAGAGGTCCTGGGAGCACCACACACCAGGCAGGAGAACATTGCTGCATTCATAGCATATAAAATGCAGAGGATGGAGGAGGGCCAAAAAGCCATGTGTGAGGCCCTCATATCTGAGGCTCTGGCGAAAGGTGTGAGGGGCCAAATTACACCTCACACACAGCTTTGGGATGGTCCTCCTCCTCCTCCTGCAGGTCCTACTCCTCGTCCAGGTCCTACTCCTCCTCCTGCCACATCTCCAACTGCACAGCCACAGCCCGGAAGGAAGTGTGGAAGGAAGACCAGAGAGTGATTGCCCTGGATCCAGTCTGGTCGGCCAAAAGATGCAGCCTCTTGTGGTACCACAGCCTGGGGACACTGATGTCATCTGCTGCTATCCGAGTCTCTGTGAATCCCGGACCAGACTGCCCTCCCTTACATATGGACTCCTCAGGCCACCAATTTTGAGGTTTAAGAATTGATGTCTGCCGTGGGGGTCCCAGGCTTCACTAATTTCTGCTGTTGATCCAGTGTTGCCTTCCTCTTTGTTTGGTTCTGAGCCCTTAATAAAGGAGGTTTGTTTTGAATTATACTCTCCTATGTGTTTTACTTCAAAAATGACAGTTTGTTTGTGAGGATTCAGGTACATTTCTAATATACAATGTGAAATGAACAAGGGACACCAACAACAAAAAATCTCCTGGAGATTAAATAATAAAAGATATCAATGGTGTTGGGGTAACTTGACACACAAAACACAGACAAAAATATTCTGGAGTAAAAATAAAAATAACATTGAACAAAGATCAGCCTTGGAAAAAATCCAAACATTAAAGAAAAAAAAAAGGCTTAAAAACAAAAAAAAACAAAACATAAAAAATATAAAACTGTCAGATGTGACATCTAATAACAATATATTGAGGGAATCCCACTAAAAAAACACAAATAAAACTTTGTGAGAAGTGTGTGTGAATATGAGCAGCAAAACGACTTAATTCTTGTCACATTATAAAGAAGAAGAGAGTGCGCTGTATTAAACCATTTTTTACATTGCAGCGTGACGAAAGTGCTGTATCCATTGCGAACGCTAAGTTTACCAGAACGAGCTGTCCCGTGTCGGAATTTCTTCTGAGCATGCGTGGCACTTTGTGCGTCGGAACAGGCCACACACGGTCGGAATTGACGCGATCGGATTTTGTTGTCGGAAAATTTTATCTCCTGCTGTCCAACTTTGTGTGTCGGAAAATCCGATGGAAAATGTCCGATGGCGCCCACACACGGTCGGAATTTCCGACAACACGCTCCGATCGGACAATGTCCATCGGAAAATCCGACCGTGTGTACGGGGCATTAGAGTGAAGTTCCAGCCTCAAAAAAAAAAAAAAAAGAAAAAGGAAAAAAGTCAGTAGCTACAAATAATGTAGCTGCTGACTTTTAATATAAGGACACTTACCTGTCCAGGGATCCTCCGATTCTGGCCCCTCCATCAGCTCGGTTGCAGGCATTGCAACTAAGGGAAACTGGCAATGAAGCCCTCACTGCCGTTTTTTTGCACTGCGCATGCACAACCAAAACTAATATGCAAAATAAATACCAAAGAATATTATAATCACCCTAAAAATACACATGAAAAAGCTGCAACCATTAGCAAGTGACCTCAACGCTCTAAAACAAAAAAATGGTGCGCTAATTCAAGGAGCCAAGCAGCAGAAAAAGGCAAAAATGCAGTAATATGCGATAATGTTGTGAAACAATGATAAAGTGTGTTAATAAAAGAAGCTATGCAGCAAAAATAGACAAATAAGCATTAATGGCTATCCCCAATTTCAAAAAAACAAAAAATAAGTAATATGCGATATGTGATAATATATGAAACCGTGATAAAGTACTCAGATCAAAAACAGATATTCATCTGATTTTACATAAAAAAAAAATATATTAACGTTAAGTCCCAAATAATAAAGTGCATCAAAAAGTGATGAGATGTGAAGATCATGTGCTCAAAAAACAGTTCTTGAAAGTTGTGAACACAATTGTTCCCACTATCCAGGTGTCCACCCAGGGTGTGCCCGAGCAGCTCACCTTAAACAAAGACCACAACAGGTCTAGTGGCACTTTGGAATACAAATCCCTAACGGCAGTTCACGTTCCACTCTGCTCTCCTCTCGAAATCCACAGAGGGTCTGACAAGACTTTAATATATGGATCCTTTATGTACAATCACATTCTACTCTATAGCATAAACCCAGGGATGTGGTATATGGCTCAGTAAGTCGGGAATAAACATCTGCTATGCTGTATTAGATCTCCTCCTCTCCTCCATTCACAGGCCATACAAGACAAAAAAGAAATCCATAGTGAGGTGATTTCACAGAAGAAATACTTTTATTAAAACATAATACCTTACATCTAGGTTAAAAGCAAGCAGTATTGATACAATCCCTACTAAGTGAGGTCACCGGCTCCTCCAAAAGGTAGGATAGAGGTCCAGCTGAGGTTCGGTTCACACTGCAGCGATGCGGGAACCCTGCGAATCCACTGCGGATTCCTGCATCACATGTCTCCCGGCGGCAGTTCACACTGCCCAATGCGAACTGCTGGGAGTGTCAATTAAAAGTTAATGACACCCTCAAATCAGTTTGCATATTGCAGTGCGAACTGCAAATGTGGACATGAATCGGATCGCATGGGTGTGATCACCCATGCGATCCGATTCTGCTGCAGACCAAAAAAGGGTCCTGTGAGAGTTTGGTCCTAATGCGATGCAAATTTGGCCATACTATCTGTATGGCTGAAATCGCATGTGATTTGCACTGCAGTGCGAATCACATGTGATGTCGGACATCGCACCAGTGGGAACGGGCCCTGAAGAACAAAAAAAAATACTGTGTGTATATATGTGTGTATGTATATATATATATATATATATATATATATATATATACACAAACACACACAGTATCTCACAAAAGTGAGTACACCTCTCACATTTTTGCAAATATTTTATTATATCTTTTCATGTGACAACACTGAAGAAATTACACTTTTCTACAATGTAAAGTAGTGAGTGTTATCTTGTATATCAGTGTAAATTTGCTGTCCCCTCAAAATAACTCAACACACAGCCATTAGTGTCTAAACTGCTGGCAACAAAAGTGAGTATACCCCTAATTGAAAATGTCCAAATTGGGCCCAATTAGCTATTTTCCCTCCCTGGTGTCATGTGGCTCATTAGTGTTACAAGGTCTCAGGTGTGAATGGGGAGCCGGTGTGTTAAATTTGGTGTTCTCTCTCACTCTCTCATACTGGTCACTGAAAGTTCAACATGGCTCCTCATCACAAAGAACACTCTGAGGATCTGAAAAAAAAGAATTGTTGCTCTACATAAAGATGGCCTAGGCTATAAGGAGATTGCAAAGACCCTAAAACTGAGCTGCAGCATGGTGACCAAGACCATACAGCAGTTTAACAGGGCAGGTTCCACTCAGAACAGACCTCGCCATGGTTGACCAAAGAAGTTGAGTGCACGTGCTCAGCGTCATATCCAGAGGTTGTCTTTGGGAAACAGACTTATGAGTCCTGCCAGCATTGCTGCAGAGCTTGAAGGGGGTGGGGTTCAGCCTGTCAGTGCTCAGACCATACATTGCACGCTGCATCAAATTGGTCTGCATGGCTGTCATCCCAGAAGGAAGACTCTTCTAAAGATGATGCACAAGAAAGCCTGCAAACAATTTGCTGAAGACAAGCAGACTAAGGACATGGATTACTGGAACCATGTCCGGTGGTCTGATGAGAACAAGATAAACTTATTTGGTTCAGATGGTGTCAAGCATGTGGCAGCAACCAGGTGAGGAGCACAAAGACAACAGTCAAGCATGGTGGTGGGAGTGTCGTGATCTGCAGCTGCATGAGTGCTGCATGAGTGCTGCTGGCACTGGGGAGCTACAGTCCATTGAGGGAACCATGAATGTCAACATGTACTGTGACATACTGAAGCAGAGCATGATCCCCTCCCTTCAAGGACTGGGCCCCAGGGCAGTATTCCAACATGATAACGACCCCAACACACATCCAAGATGACCACTGCCTTGCTAAAGAAGCTGAGGGTAAAGGTGATAGACTGGCCAAGCATGTCTCCAGACCTAAACCCTATTGAGCACCTGTGGGGCATCCTCAAACAGAAAGTGGAGGAGTGCAAGGTCTCTAACATCCACCAGCTCTGTGATGTTGTCATGGAGGAGTGGAAGAGGACTCCAGTGGCAACCTGTGAAGCTCTGGTAAACTCCATGCCCAAGAGGGTTAAGGCAGTGATGGAAAATAATGGTAGCCACATAAAATATTGACACTTTGGGCCCAATTTGGACATTTTCACTTAGGGGTGTACTCACTTTTGTTGCTAGCGATTTAGACATTAATGGCTGTGTGTTGCGTTATTTTGAGGGGACAGCAAATTTACACTGTTATACAAGCTGTACACTCACTACTTTACATTGTAGAAAAGTGTCATTTCTTCAGTGTTGTCACATGAAAAGATATAATAAAATATTTACAAAAATGTGAGGGGTATACTCACTTTTGTGAGATACTGTGTATATATATTTAAATATGCATTAAGATAAAAACCCTTCTTTTACATTCACAAGTCACAAAAGTAAATTGCTGCTTATGTAGTAAAAAGTAATCAGTGGAGACTTCAAATTATTTATGTTTTTTATGCAGTTTCTGCAGCGTAATTCATATTTTCTGTTTGGAATATTGTAACATGTACATAATAACACATAGTTAAAAGCACGCCAAGGTACATGAAGCTACTTTTAGACATAAGATAGATGACGCATTTAATTAAGAACTCCACTCCCCAGAATATCCAGGGAAGATGAAATGTAGTATTAGTGCCTGATTATGTAAAACCTGTAAATCAAGTCTGAGGCCATACTTGCCTTTTAAGGATTATCAATATATAACAAAAGATGTGGGACGTTAAACAGGTACCATACTGAGTCACAAAATCATATCATAATTAAAATATTTTAACAAAATGTATTACAAAGAAAAAGAGAGAAACACTATATACAGTATTAGAATGATGATTTTGACATCACATCCATACATGTATCAAATATCATATCCTCACCTTCAACCACATTTATTCTTTTTTTTGACAGTAAAAGTTTATATAAACATTAAAAAGAAAAGAAAAACATACAAAGCATTGACAGTACAATCAGCAGAATCCTTTCACAGAATTACAAGTCACATTGTTATTATAGGTATAAGGTTGAACATATCAGATACAAGGTATATACAGGTAAGATCACATCAGTTGGGAGAGTGTAACAGAACGAAGGAAAAGGTTGGTCAGAGTATGGACAGGCAGTTGCCCTACAGCAGCACCACCCCCCCAGCTTTTGGGGGGAGGGGTGGAGACAGGAAGGAAGTGTGATGGGGGGTGGGGGGAGAGAAGAGAGCTGAAGGAAGGGGAGGGGGGGGGGGGGAAAGGAGAGGAGAGGAGACCATGGACCACCCAACCACATTTATTCTCACTGGATCTTAAGATAATTATACCATCATATTTAAAGAAGCCGTATAAAATATTAGCTTTCAAATGATCTTGTCCAAAAAAATCTGTCTTGATGATAAAAACAAGCCAAAAAGGTTTATACCCATGCAGTTTCTTGAGCTGTTGGGAAGTTATCTGTTTAGAGTTACATAAATACATCATCTCTAATGTAACTTACTGTACATAAAGAAAAAAAAAACAATAAAAAAAACCTGGAGTTAGACTTACCAGTAACTCATTTTCTAGGAAGTCTTCCAGGACAGCTTCTGAGACCTAGGGCTCCTCCCTCTGGACAGGGAACACATACCAAATTGAAGATAAAAGGCGGTGCTCCAGGTCCACACCTCAGTATCACCAAGGACCAGAGAAAGGCACTAGAACACAAAGCACAATCCACAATCACCACAGCATGATAATATAACGCCAGAAAACACATGGGGGGGGGAGAATCCCAGATGTCCTGGAAGACTTCCTAGAAAAGGAGTTACCATAAGTCTACCTCAGATTTTCTCAAATCGTCTTGCAGGACAGTGTCTGAGACAATGCGCAAGAACTTAATTGGGGTGGGACCACCGCTTGGAGGATTTTACATCCAAACGCCCGATCTTTGCTTTTAAGCAGATCCAGGTGATAATGCTTTGTAAAGGTAGAGTAGCTGGACCATGTAAGCAGCTTTGGCAAAGCACCAGCTCTCTGCCCAACATGCCGACAAGGCTCTGGTTGAGTGTGCATTGATAAATGGAGGTGGGGATTCCCTGCCAGCTAGAACATTCAGCAATAGCTAATCTGATCCATCTAGGTATGGTGGACGATGCTTTTTGACCTCTGCGTGCACCTTCAAAAACTATAAATAAAGAATCTGACTTTCTGAATTCTTTAGAATTATTGATATAGGATAAAAGACTTCTGACGTCTAACCGACTAAACATTTCCTCTTCCTTATTTACAGAAGCGGAATAGAAGGTGGGTAATATAATATCCTGGGATCTATGGATGGTCAAGGACACCTTTGGGAGAAACTGAGGGTCTGTTTTAAGAATTACCCTGTCCTCAAATATAGATAAGAATGGCTCCCTACTGGAAAGAGCCTGTAGCTCACTGACCCTTCGTGCGGACGTGACAGCCACCAACAAAACTTTTTTGTAAGGTTAGCCATTTAATAGAGGATTCCTCCATGGGCTCAAAGGGGCTTAACATTAATGCTTTAAGCACCAGAGAAAGATCCCAGGCTTGACAGGTCTTAACTGGTTTAGATTTGGATAAAGCCTTAAAAGCAGAACTCCGGGATCAGCAAAAAATCCCCCATTAGTACACCACACACACATACCAAACAGTTATTACATTTGTGAAATTCCTTACCATTGGAGAAAAGTCTTAAGCGGTGTACACACGGGCAGACTTTTCAACATCAAACGTCCGACGGTCTTTCCGACGGACTTTTGACTGACTTTCAGACGACCTGACTTGCCCACACACGAACGGACTAAAGTCCGTTCAAAAGTCCGTTGGTATGAACGTACGAAGGGACTAGAATAAGGAAGTTCATAGCCAATAGCCAATAGCTGCCCTTGTGTCCTTTTTTTGTCCGTCGGACTATCATACAGACGAACGGATTTTTCATCCAGACTCGAGTCCGTCAGAAAGATTTGAAACATGTTCCAAATCTAAAGTCCGTCTGATTTTCGACAGAAAAAGTCCACTGAAGCCCACACAAGGTCGGATTGTCTGATGGATTCATTCCATCGGACCAGTCCGGTCCGGCATAATTGAATTTCCAGGAAGTCAGCTCTGTAATTCAAAAAATGCTGCATGTATTCTGCCAAGGAGGAGCTGTTAGAACAGTGGTTAAATCATATCCTCTCCCCTCTCTTTACACTATCAAACTACATTTCCCTTCATACTTTGCAAATTGTACTAAATGTGAGGGTACACTAGGCCTGTACATGTAAAATGTGCCCACCTAAACATAAATCACACCCCTCATTCTGCGACCAGCCCCAGTAACACACAGCAGGATAGGTAGGTTACAGTCTTATAAATGCAAAGCATGTTTTTACTGTCCTCCAGACACAACAGGAAACATATTGCCCTTACTTGCTTTATGTAATCATTACTGAACGGTAGACACATCCCTTAATTATATATTATACACACACTAGTCTGTACTCTGCTGTAATTCAGTATTAGAAATATTCCTCCTCCTGCTGTAGCTTTGATATCTTTCTAACAGCAATCAGTGCTTGTATGGTGCATGAGAACATCCCTAGCCGCAACACAGAAATAAAGAGCCAGGCCATGCTATTTTACATCAGCATGTGGCACAAGTAAACGTCGGCATGAGAAAAAAAAAGTACATTGCTAACTTACTAATAAACACAATAATGATGGAACCCTCTAATATATGGTAATCTCAATAAACTTCAATATTACCATAACACCTATCTCTGTGATATGTAAAGTCACATATAAATACACATCAAACTCAAAATAAGACATAAAAAATGACTATAAACTTTGCAGGGATGGTGGAAACCCCTCCTACAGATATTTGGCAGTGGACGGCATCAGTAATGCAGTGGACAGAGTTCACTGCTTATCAGTGCAGCTCACCAGTGCGGTCTCGTTAGTGCCCATCAGTGCCCACCAGTGCAGTCTCATCAGTGCCCACCAATGCAGCCTCAACAGTGCCAACCAGTGCAGAGTGGGGATTAATGACAGAAATCATCTCCGCATGATAGAGCAGAGATCTCGGGCTGTGACAGGTGTTGTATGTGAAAACACTGATTGCTCTAACTTCCCACCTCCCGGACTGGCATTGTGATAGGCAGTACAGAGCGCACTGTTCCAATGCTGGTCCGGGATGCGGGAAGTTGCAGGGCTCTGTTAGCACCTTAAAGATGCAGGCCTCGGCCCTCAGCATGTTTCTTCAGACCTTTCCTTTTGTATCATTTTTTTAAAGCAGAACTCCGGGAAAAAAATGTCCTTGTTGTTGATCTCCTACCTTCACCAACTATGCCATCCATCTTCTTCTGAGCTCTGTAGTTCCTTTTGCAATAGCCTGCTGATCTTGTGATCTTGCTGAAAAACCGTTACTGCCCTGTGATATCCTGTTTGTAAGACCGCTGGCTGCTATTCCTCCTGTACTCCCAGCCAGCGGTTTTGTCACTTCCCACAAGTAGTTCTGTAAAGCGAGCAGGGATTTCTATTTCCACCCTGCTCGCTGTAGTGGGCGGAGGGGGCCATGTAGGTGGTGGTGTACTACTCAATCCTCCTTGCCAGCACCCCCCCCCCCCCGTATAGTGCCATCAATTTACGCAGCACTTTACATATACATTGTACATTCACATCAGTCCCTACCCTCAAGGAGCTTACACTCTAAGGTCCCTAACTCACATTCATACATAGACATACTAGGGACAATTTCGACAGGATCAAATAAACCTACAAGCATGTCTTTGGATATATATAGATATATATATATAGATATATTTATATACATACATACATACACACACACACACACACAAAATCAAAAAGTTAAACGATGGAAATAAGAATAAATTCAGATTGTAAGTGCTATAGGTGCCATATGGGTTTGGAGAATATTATACTTACTATGGTTGCAAATCTTAGATGTGAATAGGAGGATGGGACCATAAGGGTCCGCTAAAAAAGAAGCAAGGAAACGTCATTTAAAAAATGGATGCTCTCATATGGGGAAACAGCACCATGTACAACAAAACGACGATGTCAGGGAGGTAGAGGGGGTTCACAACACAGTGTGGACCTCTATATCTTCATTCAACCCTCCTGGGACTAAGGTACCTAAAGAAAAAATCCAAAATGTTTCTTGTTGGCACAAACGTTTTTATTATCATTAATAATTGTTAATGCTTGGGCCATGCTGCAACCCTTACTAGTCATGTGTCATGGACATTGATAGTGACACTGACTGGTCTGGATAGGCATACAGGATTTTATTGCATCACACACATATCCCGAGCTCCTCTATGGGCCTAGTACTCACATGTGTACATAGGTACATATGTGCTTTCACATGTGCCCATTATCGGTTTGTGCACTAGCACATATGTGAATGCGTTTTTAGTAGACTAAAGTAGTTTAATACATTCTTATGGACTTTTAGACCCTTTCCCCTCACACAGGTATTCTCCAATACTGTGGCTGAGTACTAGTATAGTTGGGGCCCGTCCATGCCCAAGTGCACACGTGTATGCATAAGTATCTGTGTGTGAAAATATATATATATATATATATATATATATATATATATATATATATATTTATACTTATAGCTCACAGTCTTTTCAATTAATACATTTTTCATGTGTATTTGAGCTTCTTTATCGTTCCTTGCCATCTTTATGCTGTTTGGTATGGCCATTTACACCTAGTGCCCACGCTGGGACCTGTTGTCCCGCAGTGAAGCTAACCATATAAATTGCACCCATAAGGACATTGCCACTCTAGGCCTGTAGAAAGAGCGGAGCTCCAAGCGCGTAGCCTGTCTGCCCATCCCCCTGGACTGTAACAGTGATCACGGAAGTATCCAAGCTGTCTGTGACATAATTTCCTTGTGTTCCACGCTGGTTCCGGATGCCTTTCTGGTGGCCACAGGACATGCTGCGGATTCTCCAACCACACAGCCTTCACCTTTCCGGACACTTGAAGCACCAGGATTCCACTATACCATCGGGTTACAGATGAGCCCATGTTTTTACTTCTTTTGAGTGTTTTAAGTTGCTATTAAATATCTGACTAATACTGCACTCATGTGGCGCTTCCTGTGTGTTCCCCTCTTTTCTGCATACAGAGTTAGCTCCGAGGATAGCAGCTGCCTTTATCATACCACCTCACCATCCTGTCCTATAGACTGATGTACCGTCTACAGACTGTATGTTAATGATCCATCTCTATGAAAAAAAAAAAAATCTTTCCTTCCACTGAGGCTATCTTGTACCCTAGGTATGAAACTCTCTGGGCTAGAATTCGGCATGATTTGCCTCGGTTCATCGGCCAACCCAAAGCCTGGAGAAAATCCTGAACTTCTTTCAGCTCTGCTGCTAGCTTGAGATAGTATCCGGCTATCAAAAGTAGATCATCCAAATAAGGAATGAGCGCGATTGCTCTCAACCATAAGTGAGCCAATGCTTCGGCCAGAATTTTTGTAAAAATTGTTGGTGCAGAAGCTAGGCCAGACGGCAGGGCTTGACATTGGAAAACGACATATCTCTGAGCCCATTTTAATAGCCAATCTGAGATATTTCTGTAAACCCGGTTGAATCAGGACATGGAGATATGCATTTTGGAGGACCAGCGTGGCCATAAAACAATTCTGGTACAGAATATTTCTCACAGAGAAGATGGATTCCATCCTGAAGTGTTTGTATTTGAGAGATTGATTCAGGGGCTGGAGATTGAGGATCAGGCGAAATTTGCCTGGTGGCTTTTTCACCATGAAGACGTGAATAAAATCCCTGTCCCTGCTCTTCCTGGGGAACTTGGGCGAGGACCTTCTGGTCCAAAAGCTCTCCTGTTAGGAGACAAAGTGCATCTGCCTTTGCCCCATCACAGGGGAGGCTTACCACTAACAGCCTTGTGGGGGGAACTGATCCAAACTCCAGCCTGTAGCCATTCTGAATTAGATCCAGAATGTACTTGGAGGAAATTTCCGCCCATTGTGGGAGGAAGCTCCCCAGCCTTCCTCCCACTGGGAGGCAGGAGTCATTGGGGTTTGGCGGGTTTCTAAGAATTGAATAGTATCCCTCCTCTACCTCCCCCCTTGTGCCCCGCCCAATGCTTTTTTCGGGTGGTTATCCCTGTCAGGTTGAGCTTGCTGCCTTTGGCCACGAAAGGACCTCCAGCTGCTTGCTCTTCTTTTAGATTCCAGGAAGGCCTTCTTGTCCACAGTGCGTTCCAACACCTCCTCTATGCCTGATCCGTAAAGATGATGCCCTGAATAGGGGATGCTGTAAAGGCGCAGTTTAGACGCAGAGTCCCCTGTCCCCATATTTTTTTTTAGCTTTATAATCTTTATTGAAGTTTTTTTCCATTGAACATATTTACATACAAACAACCATTATCCCCTCCCCCTCCCCAGCCCAATTAATATGCAGAGATACAGAAAGAGGGGAAAGAAGCATATTCGCAATACATTTTTTTTCAATTATTTATTCTATACCGGGTCCATTTTCCTCCCGTTCTCTTCCCATTTGAAACCTCCACACCTACCTAACACACCCTCACACACCATTCAATTCGCTTTCTGTTCCATCTCTTTCCTCACTATCCCAATACCCACTCTTGACCACCCATCCCCTCTTTGTTGCTCACCTTTCACCCTCATTCACACTATTCTACCGTTCCTATATGTCACCTCTTATTTTTATTGCGTTCGCTCTCTGCTCCTTTTCTTTTTCCTTTAACGTGGGTATCATTTATCCCTATACTGGTGCATTCCTGGCAATGGTGGGCGCTGCATTCCTGGCAATGGTGGGCGCTGCACTGATGGCAATGGGGGTGCTGCATTCATGGCAATGGTGGGGCTGCAGATGGACACTGACCCTTATTTTGCTTCTTAGTTTTTTATTTAAAATTTAAGTTTTTTTCCTGAAACTTCCCTCTTAAAGTGAAGGTGCGTGTGATACGCCAATAAATACAGCATATTCAAATAACACACCCAAGCTCATCTCTTTACTCACACACAGCCACAAAGGCAAGATAATTCTTCTTGTGCAGTGTATTAGTGCTCAAACTAACACACAGACCAAATTTTAATGGTTCAAAGAATGTAAGGCAAAATGGTTGGCCCTCACGCATGTTCACTTCATCAAATCTGAAAAAAGTTTGGACACTCCTGTGTTACACCTACCAAGCAACCCCCACAAGGACAATATGTTCACAACAGTACCCCTTACTGTGCCTTGCCCCATATTGGGAAAAATGAGGAGGCAGGCTAAAAGCCAACAACCTCTTGGAGCTACATGCCAGATTCATAGTAGCTGGCCTAATATATTCAGATTACCTGGGGTGCATTGCAGACCAGGGGAAAATCTGTGATATTACTCCTGGAATCACCAGGTTCCTATAGACCACTTCACATCCCTTCCAATTAACCCTTTAGGAATGACTAACTTATTCAGTTGCAGAAATGGCCTGTAAGAAACTATTTGTGTCTAACAGGTCTCATCTCTTCACTATATTTCTCCTTATTGACGAGTTTATAGTGAGAGGCTGGCAACTTAATTTTGCACAAACCACAACATCTCCTGAGCTAAAGGGAAGCTTGTGGACATTGGTCTAGCCAAAACTTCTGGGCTATTTATTCCCAGACCAAGGATAGTAGCACCCTGTATTGAGGGAGGGAGTCCTAGCTCAATGCCCAGAAACCACATGGCTGCTATTAGGGATTCTGCTGTAAATCTCTCAAGGCAAAGTGCAATACTTACCACTGTGATTTTTTCCCTTTACCCCAGCACTTGCTTTTCTATCCTCAAGGTCACATGAGAGGAGGAAAGCAGCCAAACTCACCCCCTTCCAAGTTGCTGTCCCAACTGGGGAGCTGCCAAGTTAGGCTGTTTACCTCACACTGTACCAGCAGCATATATATATACACCTCTTTTGGGATCCAAACTTTTTCACAAGGGTGAGCAGGGAGGCCAGGGCCATTAAAGCCAGGGGTGGCTAGCAGACAGCCTTTCTCCACTCCTGCTGTCCCTCTTAGGGCATTCTGCCTTTTTCTGAACTCACCTCAGAAAATGCACTTACCTGGCCCTTCGTGCTCTTGTCCACAGAGACCTGTGCTGCCCTTCCTTCCTCCTTTTCCATGAGGTGGTACCAGGCAGACTTTTGCTCCTTGCAGCTCGCTGAATCCTGGTAGGAACAGGGGTCTCTCAGGCTCCGCAGCCACGCGGGTCCGGCGTCTCCTCCATGCGTTATCCCGACTTCCTGGGTCGCATTCTGCCCCTTTTCTGCCCTGACTGGAAGTTCCGGTTTCAGATCGAGGTTTGGAGCATACTAGGTCCTCCCCTTTGTGTCTTACATCCTCTGGACTCGGACTTGGAGCATAATAGCACCTGCTGCATACAGGGGAAGACAGGAGAGCTGAGTGGCGTGGGATCTTAGCTACACCCAAACTGCCTGTACGACACCATTGGCGACCTATGAAAAGCTCTAAGGTGAGCACTTTAGTGTGGCCCTCACTAGCGTTCCTAAACCTGGTTTACAGGAGTACCATCCGACTCTCTTAGACCCCATACACACTATACAACTTTTGTTGTCCGATTTCCTTTAGATTTACCAAAACCATGTAGTGCAAGGGCCTGCCTCATTACATACAAATTGAAAGTCCTAAGGTTTGATCTCATATTATATGCTTTTGGTAAATCTGAAGGAAAAAATCTACAGAAAATTGTATCACGTATTGTATCCAGCTTTAGTCTTCTAAACTGAGAAAAAAAAAAAAACATTTCGCTGTGGGAAAAACACAATCAGTACTGAGGGACAAGGAGAAAGGTGGGACCTTTTAACAGCTGTGAACTGATTGTGTTTCCTGTAGGGAGGAGCCTCTCATCTCTCATGTGTTGCCATCCTGGAAGGCGAGAGGAGAAATATGCTTTAATTACTATGCCACAAGAGTCCAAAAGGTATGCATAAACCTCAGCTCAATCATTTGTATAAATGAAAGTAGTATTAAACCCAAAAGCAAACATTTATTACATTGCAGCTTACCAATTCTTTGAAGTGATGGCTGCATTTGTTTGCTTCTTTTAGGCCTGGTTCACACTATGCATTTTTTAGTGCATTTTCAGTTTTGCAGAACCACACTACAGTCCATTTAACATGGTTTCCTCTGGATCACGTTCACATCTGTGCATTTTATGGTAAAGGCCAGGGACTTTTTTCTGGTTTTTGGTTCCCTAGACTTCAATGGATCAAAAACATGTATTGAAAAACGCAAAATGCACCTGGAATATGCAAACTGCAACCTGCATAGGTGTAAACCAGGCCTAAGGCTGGGTTCACACCTATGTGAATTAGATGCGGGTTTCCCCGCATCCAATATGCACAGCAGGAGATTGTGACCGGCTCTCTATGGAGCAGGTTCACACATCTTTGCAGCGGCTCCGATGCGAATTGCACAGAAGCCCTTTGCGTCTTTTGGTCCGTCAAAATTTTGGCTGAAATCAGACCTGAAATGGTGAATGGAGACGCACTGGACTCCTGCTGGGAACCGCTGCATGTTCCAGTGTGAACCCAGCCTATGCTTATATTCTATTTTCATCTGATGATCAGGCCAGCAAGTCTGTTGTTTTTCAAAAGAACAAGCTCTCTTGCTTTTAGAGGGATGGGCAAAGCACTTAACACTGGCAGGGGTGCTTATAATGATTGGCTTTTATTTATTTATTTAAAACCTTTATCCCAAAATGGACAAAAAAAAGTTTGCTGTAACTGCCTATAAAGCGTTAGCTGGAGTTTGGCTTCAATTTGTTAGTGTAATTAAATCTGCTTGTACAACTAACACACACACTGACATTGTTGTAATCTGCTGTGCCCCCTGTGGTCCTGAATTCAGAGGAGGCACTCTAATACAGAAGGTGTATTAATAGCCAGATCACCAAGTGAAAACAGAGGGGAAAAAAGCCAATGGAATGCCAAGCCGAAAAAAACGATTGCAGCCATCGCATCTAGGGATTGGTTAAGTTGCAATATATTACATTTTTACTTTTGAGTTTAATACCGCTTTAAAATTTTTGATTGTGAGATATGGCTTCACCCTGATCCCCTGCAGCCCACCACAGACTCTGGGAATCGTTTAGGTGCATCCACAGATACAGATTTTGTGACAATCATGATGGTATAATAACCTTAAAACCCCCAAAAAATAATGTGGGTGAAGGAAAGGTGATGTTTGATATGCTGTCAAGGTCATTATGTTTGTCTGTTTTTTTATCTTTGTAATAAATTTATGAAAAGGTTTCAAATATTATGTGATTTTGTGACTCAGTATGACACCTTTAACCACTCGCTGCCCGCCCACCATCAAATGACGGAGGAGCGGTGCGGTTCTCATTCTGGGAGGGCGTCATAGGACGGCACCCCAGAACGGGGCCGCGCTGTGTTCCTAGGACAAGGCGCGACCCCGATCTCTATAAAGAGCTGATGACAAGGCTCTTTAACCATGTGATCAGTTGTGTCCAATCACAGCCGGTCACATGTAAATGCGGAAGTGCAGTTAATCGCTCTCCTCGCCTCACACTGAGAGTGTGTGGCGAGGAGTGACGATCAGCAGTATCTCTTTGCAGGAGAGACCAGGGCAGGTAATCAGTGCCCTGATTACAGGAAAGCCCCAGCAATGCCCATCAGTGACACTAATCAGTGCCCATTAGTGATGCCAGTCAGTGCAGTCTTTCAGTGCCTGCTCATCAGTGCTGCCAATCAGCGCCATCCATCAGTGCCACCTATCAGTGCAGCATATTAGTGCCTCCTCATCAGTGCCACCTAATCAGTGCAGCCCCATCAGCTCACACCAGTGAAGGAAAAAAATTACTTATTTACAAAATTTACTGACAGAAACTAAGAAAAACGTCTTTTTTTTCAAAATGTTCGGTCTTTTTTTTTTTTTTGTAAAAAATAAAAAACCCAGCAGTGATTAAATAGCATCAAAAGAAAGCTCTGTTTGTGTGAACAGAATGATTAAAAATAGGATTTTTATAACAGCTTACCTGTAAAATTATTTTCTTGGAGTACATCACACAGAGCCATAGTAGTTACTATGTGGGTTATAAGCCACCTTTAGGTGATGAACACTGGCACACCCTAAGACAGGAAGTCCACTCCCTATATAACCCCTCCCACTACTGGGAGTACCTCAGTTTTTGTAGCAAAGCAGTATGTGTATTAAAAGAGGGGAGGGACCCCTGTGTCCCGTGATGTACTCCAAGAAAAGGATTTTACAGGTAAGCTGTTATAAATATCCTATTTTCTTTATCGTACATCAAGGGACACAGAGCCATAGTAGTTACTATGTGGAATGTCCCAGAGCAATGCCAACTGAAGGGAGGGAGACACAACAAAAGTAGGGCACCATGAGACCAGAGGACTTATACTGCTGCCCGCAGCACACTGCGCCCAAAGGCGATATCCTCATGCCTTTTTACATCAACCTGATAGAATCTGGTAAATGTATGGACCGAAGACCAAGTTATGGCCTTGCAGATTTGAGCCATGGAGGCTTGGTGATGCACTGCCTACGAAGCACTAACAGCTCTGGTGGAGTGCGCTTTGATTTGAGAGGGTGGAATCTTCCTCTTCAAACCATAAGCTTGAGCAATTACTTGCCGAATCCATTTAAAAATAGTAGATTTCGATGCTGCCTGTCCTTTTTTTAGGACCTTCAGGCAACACAAACAAAACATCCGTTTTTCGAATCTGAGCAGTTGCCTTCAAGTAGACTTTGACTGCTCTCACCACATCAAGAGAATGTAGTGACTTTTCTTCTGTAGAACAGGGTTCTGGAAAAAAATGAAGGTAGAACAATATCCTGGTTTAGATGAAAACCTGACACTACCTTCTGTAGAAAGTTAGGATGAGGACGCAATACTACCCTATCCTTGTGAATAATGAAATATGGCTCTTTACAAGAAAGAGCAGCCAACTCTAAAATCACTTCTTGCAGAAGATAATGCTACCAGAAAAATTAGTCTCCTTGTCACAAGGACCAAGGGAATATGTTGTATCGGCTCAAAAGGTTGTTTCTGTAATGCCGACAGAACTAAATTTAGGTCCCAAGGGTTTAGGGGTGACCTAACCGGTGGATTAAGCTGCGTTACCCCCTGTATAAAGTTACGGACCAGAGAATGTGAAGCAAGTGGTCGCTGAAATAATATCGATAAGGCTGAGACCTGGCCTTTGATAGTACTCAAGGCCAGCTTCATCTCTAACCCCATTTGCAGAAAGACAAAGATTCTACCGATGACATACTTCCTGCGGTACCAACCCCTGGATTCACACCAGGAAACATATGCCTTCCAGACTCTATAATATATGATTCTAGAGGCCAGCTTCCTTGCATTAATCAAGGTAGATACCACTGAACCTGACAGCCCACGCTTCTTCAGAATGTGGGTCTCAATAGCCAAACCATTAAATTAATTTTTTTTTAAGGTAGGATGGAATACCGGACCTTGCGAGAGTAGGTCTGCACGTGGTGGTAGGGTCCATGGGTCGCCTACCGTCATCCTTATGATCTCTGCATACCAAGATCTTCTGGGCCACGCCGGGGCCACAGGAATCACCTACTTCCCTTCCTGCTTGATCCTGCGAAGAAGTCGTGGAAGCAGCAGAATAGGAGGGAATGCATAAATCAGTGAGAACTGATTCCACGGGATCACCAAGGCATCTGTTCCGCATGCTAGCGGATCCCTTGTTCTTGACACAAAGTTGTCGATCTTCTTGTTGAACCTGGACGCAAACAGATCTACGTCCGGGATCCCCCATCTTCGGCATATTGCCAGGAAGATCTCGGGGTGAAGGGACCATTCTCCCGGGAACAACTGCTGGGGACTCAAAAAGTCCGCCTGACAATTTTCTATTCCTGGAATGAAGACTGCCGATAGGCAAGGTTCATTGTTTTCTGCCCAAGTTAGGATATGATTCACTTCTCTCTGGGCCACACGACTTCTTGTGCCCCCTTGGTGATTTATATAAGCCACAGTTGTGGAATTGTCGGATTGGATCCTGACAGGACAATTCTGTAACCTGAACATCCAGGCTCTCGGGGCCAGGCGCGCATTCCCTAGAATGTTGATGGGCAAGGCCATTTCTGATTTGGACCATTTCCCTTGGACAGTCGCCTCTTCCAGGACTGCTCTCCAACCCGAAAGGCTGGCATCTGTTGTTACCACCTTCCAGATAACTGGAAGGAAGGATGGATCTTCCCTTTTGCAGGTTCTTGGTTATCAACCACCAACTGAGGCTCTGGCGCACCTTTGGAGACAGACACATTGGGAAATCTAAAGCTTGGACCTTCTTGTTCCAAGCTAATAGGATACTGTTTTGCAGCAGCCTCGAATGAAACTGAGCATAAGGAATGGCCTCGAATGAAGCCACCATCTTTCCCAACAACCTCATGCAAAACTGAATAGAAGGATTCTGTCAGGTCACCTGAGTCCAGGTGACAGATACACACCGTTGGAGTCAGGAGTGCACCGCTAAGGTAGTGGACCCTACGGCTGACTGCTGCGGATGAAACTCTGGGTGGTTCAGGAAGGCAGGTCCACTGCAGACCAACACGGATCCCACTGGGAGCTAGAGCATAAGATTGCCGAGGGCGCAGAATCTAAGAGCCAGCAGGTGTTCACCAGAGTCTCTAGTGTTGAGGATGGACTGCGCTGCAACTGACTCCAGGTCACGTCCCCCGGGGTCTCCCAGCTCACGCTCACAGTAGGCTACAGGAGGACAGAGAGGAAGCAGCAGCCCAGGACAACAAGGGATAGTAAGGAGATAAGCAAAAGGTCAGGGCGACTAGCAGACAAGGATAGACAGGGAACACGCCAAAAGGTCAGGGATACAAGCAAGCAGGGATAGTCAAGAACAAGCCAAGATTAGGGATGAGCCGAACACCCCCCTGTTCGGTTCACACCAGAACTTGCGAACAGGCAAAAAATTTGTTCGAACACGCGAACACCGTTAAAGTCTATGGGACACGAACATGAATAATCAAAAGTGCTAATTTTAAAGGCTTATATGCAAGTTATTGTCATAAAAAGTGGGGGGGGGTCCCCCTAAATTCCATACCAGGCCCTTCAGGTCTGGTATGGATATTAAGGGGAACCCCGGCCATAATTAAAAAAAAAAAATGGCGTGGGGTCCCCCTCAAAATCTATACCAGACCCTTCAGGTCTGGTATGGATTTTAAGGGGAACCCCGTGCCAAAATTTAAAAAAAAAATGGCGTGGGGTTCCCTTAAAAATCCATACCAGACCCTTATCCGAGCACGCAACCTGGCAGGCTGCAGGAAAAGAGGGGTGGACGAGAGAGCGCCCCCCCTTCTGAACCGTACCAGGCCACATGCCCTCAACATTGGGAGGGTGCTTTGGGGTAGCCCCCCAAAACACCTTGTCCCCATGTTGATGAGGACAAGGGCCTCATCCCCACAATCCTTGGCCGGTGGTTGTGGGGGCCTGCAGGCGGGGGGCTTATCGGAATCTGGAAGCCCCCTTTAACAAGGGGACCCCCAGATCCCGGCCCTCCCCCCTGTGTGAAATGGTAAGGGAGTACAAAAGTACCCCTACCATTTCACAAAAAAACTGTAAAAAATGTTAAAAATGACAAGAGACAGTTTTTGACAATTCCTTTATTTAAATGCTTCTTCTTTGTTCTTTCTTCTTCTATCTCCCTTCATTTTCTTCCTCCATCTTCTTCTCCTTCTGGTTCTTCCTCCGGTGTTCTCGTCCGGCATCTTTCTTCGTGGCGTTGGCGTCTTCTTCCCTTCTTCGGGACCACCCCTCTGACGCACGGTGACTTGACGGGACTTCCCTGTAGCGTCATGGGAATGCCACAGGGAAGTCCCGTCAAGTCCCCGTGCGTCAGAGGGAGGGGGTCACCGGGTGGCCCCGCCCCCCCATTATTTAAGTACCGTCAGAAGAGGAGAAGCGTCACACAGCGGGAGCCTCCCTCCATGCCATCATGGATGCGGAGCGGCCTGAAAAGAAGATGAAGACAAGAAGATGAAGACAAGAAGATGAAGAGAAGAAGATGAACAGGGAAGCGTCACACAGCGGGAGCCTCCCTCCATGCCATCATGGATGCGGAGCAGCCCGGAGAGGAAGGGAAGAAGACTCCGACGCCGCGGAGGAAGATGCCGGACGAGAACACCGGAGGAAGAACCAGAAGAACCAGAAGAAGTGGAAGATAGAGGAAGAAACCGAAGGAAGATAGAAGAAAGAAGAAAGAAGAAGCATTTAAATAAAGGAATTGTCAAAAACTGTCTCTTGTAATTTTTAACATTTTTTACACTTTTTTTAGTGAAATGGTAGGGGTACAAGTACCCCCTTATCATTTCACACAGGGGGGGGGCCGGGATCTGGGGGTCCCCTTGTTAAAGTGGGCTTCGAGATTCCGATAAGCCCCCCGCCCGCAGACCCCCAAAACCACCGGCCAGGGTTGTAGGGATGAGGCCCTTGTCCTCATCAACATGGGGACAAGGTGTTTTGGGGGCTACCCCAAAGCACCCTCCCAATGTTGAGGGCATGTGGCTTGGTAGGGTTCAGGAGGGGGGGCGCTCTCTCGTCCCCCCCTCTTTTCCTGCGGCCTGCCAGGTTGCGTACTCGGATAAGGGTCTGGTATGGATTTTTGGGGGGAACCCACGCTGTTTTTTAAAAAAAATTTGGCGCGGGGTTCCCCTTAAAATCCATACCAGACCTGAAGTGTCTGGTATAGATTTTGAGGGGGACCCCACGCCATTTTTTTTTTTTAATTTTGGCCGGGGTTCCCCTTAATATCCATACCAGACCTGAAGGGTCATTTTTTTTTTTTTAATTTTGGTTCGGGGGTTCCCCTGTGGGGAATTCCCATGCCGTTTTTATCAATGAACTTTTATGTGTATTGTCGGACCGGCAATTCATTAATAGCCGCGAGTAGTTTAAATTAATTTTTTTCCTTTGAAATGTCATTTTGCTGTCAGACTGTTCTAAACACGGGAAACATGCGCCCCTTTACAGGCATACTATAGACACCCCCCAGGTACGAAATTTAAAGGGATATTACATTTTATTGTTTCACTTTAAGCATTATTAACCACCTCAATACAGGGCACTTACACCCCCTTCCTGCCCAAGCCATTTTTCAGTTTTCAGCGCTGTCGCACTTTGAATGACAATTGCGCGGTCATGTTACACTGCACCTTAATTAAATTTTTATCATTTTTTTCCCCACAAATAGAGCTTTCTTTTGGTGGTATTTGATCACCTCTGCGGTTTTTATTTATTGCGCTATAAACAAAAGAAGAGGGACAATTTTGAAAAAACACAATATTTTGCGATAAGCGTATATTGATTGGTTTGCGTAAAAGTTATAGCGTCTACAAAATAGGGGATAGATTTATAGCATTTTTATTATTTATTTATTTTTTACTAGTAATGGCGGCGATCTGCAATTTTTATTGTGACTACGATATTGCGGCGGACACATCGGACACTTTTGACACATTTTTGGGACCATTCACATTTATACAGCGATCAATGCTATAAAATTGCATTGATTACTGTGTAAAGGTGACTGGCAGGGAAGGGGTTAACACTAGGGGGCGATCGAGGGGTTAATGTATGACCTAAGGAGGTGATTCTTACTGTGGGGGGAGGGGACTGACTGGGGGAGGTGACCGATCGCTGTCCCTATGTACAAGGGACACGCCATCGGTCTCCTCTCCTCTCTGATAGGACGTGGATCTGTGTTTACATGCACAGATCCACGCTCCTGCTCTGTTACCCGGCAATCACGGGTGCCCGGCGGACATCGTGGCCGCCGGGCACGCGCACCGGGTCCCGAGTGACGCAGCGCGCGCCCCCTAGTGGCTCGGGAGGGCGAGGACGTCATATGACGTCCTCCCAGAACAACAGAAGCCTCGTCCAGCCGTCATATGACGGTGGGCGGTGGCTTAGTGGTTAAAATCACTGCTCCCGAAGAAACAGCCGTTTTTAAAACTTTCTTTTGCATTGATCCATGTCCCCTGGGGCAGGACCCAGGTCCCCAAACACTTTTAATGCAATACCATGAATATATGCCTTTAAAATTAGCACTTTTGATTTCTCCCATAGATTTTTAAAGGGTGTTCCACGGCATTCGAATTTGCCGCGAACACCCCAAATTGTTCGCTGTTTGGCAAACTTGCTAACAGCAGATATTCGAGTCGAACATGAGTTCGACTCGAACTCGAGGCTCATCCCTAGCCAAGATCGGTAACTGAAATCAGACGTAGAAGACACAGCAAGTCGCAGACAAAAGCTAAACACACAATGGTTGATCAGCAGGGCTGGCTTGCAGTGCACAGGTTAACCACTTGCCGACCGGGCCATAGCCGAAAGACGGCTACAGCGCGGTCGGCTAGTTCTGGGTGGACGTCCATGGACGTCCTCCCAGAATACTGCTCTCGCGCGCCCCCTGGGGCGCGCACCCGAGAACTTCCGTGACCGCCGGGTCCAGAGGACCCGGCGCATCACGGTAAACGGCCGCTGATCGCGGCCGTTTACCATGTGATCGCTCCGTCAAATGACGGAGCGATCACATGTCAACAGACCGGCGTCATGTCATGACGCCGGTTCCTCCCTCCCCTCTCTGTACCGATCGGTACAATGTGAGGGGAGAGGGGGAGGGATCGGATGGCAGCACCGCTGTGGGCTGCATGTGTAGTGCCCACAGCGGTGCTCAGTGACAATTGCTGTCACATCCATCCATCCCTCCATGCTCAGCCATCCCTGCAATACTCTGCATAATACCCCGCAATACTCTGCATAATACCCTGCAATACTCTGCATAATACCCCGCAATACTCTGCATAATACCCCGCAATACTCTGCATAATACCCTGCAATACTCTGCATAATACCCTGCAATACTCTGCATAATACCCCGCAATACTCTGCAATATACCCGGCACTACTCTGCAATATACCCGGCACTACTCTGCAATATACCCGACAATACTCTGCAATATACCCGGCACTACTCTGCAATATACCCGGCACTACTCTGCAATATACCCGGCACTACTCTGCAATATACCCAGCAATATACCCTGCAATATACCCTGCACTACTCTGCAATATACACAGCAATACTCTGCAATATACCCGGCACTACTCTGCAATATACCCCGCAATACTCTGCAATATACCCAGCAATATACCCTGCACTACTCCGCAATACTCTGCAATATACCCGGCACTACTCTGCAATATACCCAGCAATACTCTGCAATATACCCCGCAATACTCTGCAATATACCCTGCAATATACCCTGCAATATACCCTGCACTACTCCGCAATACTCTGCAATACCCCGCAATACTCTGCATAATACCCTGCAATACTCTGCATAATACCCTGCAATACTCTGCATAATACCCCGCAATACTCTGCAATATACCCGGCACTACTCTGCAATATACCCGGCACTACTCTGCAATATACCCGACAATACTCTGCAATATACCCGGCACTACTCTGCAATATACCCGGCACTACTCTGCAATATACCCGGCACTACTCTGCAATATACCCAGCAATATACCCTGCAATATACCCTGCACTACTCTGCAATATACACAGCAATACTCTGCAATATACCCGGCACTACTCTGCAATATACCCGGCACTACTCTGCAATATACCCAGCAATATACCCTGCAATATACCCTGCACTACTCTGCAATATACACAGCAATACTCTGCAATATACCCGGCACTACTCTGCAATATACCCCGCAATACTCTGCAATATACCCAGCAATATACCCTGCACTACTCCGCAATACTCTGCAATATACCCGGCACTACTCTGCAATATACCCAGCAATACTCTGCAATATACCCCGCAATACTCTGCAATATACCCTGCAATATACCCTGCAATATACCCTGCACTACTCCGCAATACTCTGCAATACCCCGCAATACTCCGCAATTTTTAACCAGTTCCCGCCCACAGTCATATGACGTCCTTGACTTTGAGCGGGGATATCTGAATGATGCCTGCAGCTACAGGCATCATTCAGATATCAGCTTTTTTAGCCGGCGATTTCCTACACCATAAGAATGATCATAGCGGCTGTTCCACTGCTTGATCGTTCTTATGGGAGGCGAGAGGGGACGCCCCCCCCCTTCCCGCCACCCTCCGGTGCTTCTACCGACTCACCGCTACGATCGAAGCCAAGATCGTTTTTTTTTTTTTTTTTATTTCAGGCACAGCCTAGAGGTGAGATGTGGGGTCTTATTGACCCCATATCTCACTGTAAAGAGGACCTGTCATGCCATATTCCTATTACATGGGATGTTTACATTCCTTGTAATAGAAATAAAAGTGATCAAAAATTTTTTTTGGGGGGGGGAAAGTGTCAAACTAAAATAAATAAAGTAAAATAAACAATAAAAAAAAAAAAAAAAATTTTAAAGCGCCCATGTCCGTGTGCTCGCATGCAGAAGCGAACACATACGTAAGTCCCGCCCACATATGAAAACGGTGTTCAAACCACACATGTGAGGTATCACTGCGAACGTTGGAGCGAGAGCAATAATTTTGGCCCTAGACCTCCTCTGTAATTCAAAACATGTAACCAGTAAAAAATTTTAAAGCGTCACCTATGGAGACTTTTAAGTAGTGACGTTTGGCACCATTCCACTAGAGTGTGCAATTTTGAAGGGTGACATGTTAGGTATCTATTTACTCGGCGTAACTTCATCTTTCACATTATGCAAAAACATTGGGCTAACTTTACTGTTTTGTTTTTTTTTAAAGCACAAAACTGTTTTTTTTCCCCAAAAAAACGCGTTCTAAACATTGCTGCGCAAATACCGTGCGAGATAAAAAGTTGCAACAACCGCCATTGTATTCTCTAGGGTCTTTGCTTAAAAAAATATATATATGATGTTTTGGGGTTCTATGTAATTTTCTAGCAAATAAATTATTATTTTTACATGTAGGAGAGAAATATAAGAATTGGCCTGGGTGCTCCAGAACGCCTGGAGGTGCTCCGTGCATGTTGGGCCTCTGTATGTGGCCACGCTGTGTAAAAGTCTCACACATGTGGTATCGCCGTACTCGGGAGTAATAGCAGAATGTGTTTTGGGGTGTAATTTGTGGTATGCATATGCGGTGTGTGAGAAATAACCTTCTAATATGACAATTTTGTGAAAAAAAAAAGAAAAAAAAAAATCTTGATTTTGCAAAGAATTGTGGGAAAAGATGACAATTTCAAAAAAACTCACCATGCATCTTTCTAAATACCTTGGAATGTCTTCTTTCCAAGTAGGGGTCATTTGGGAGGTATTTGTACTTTTCTGGCATGTTAGGGTCTCAAGAAATGAGATAGGCCGTCAGTACTTCAGGTGTGATCAATTTTCAGATATTGGCACCATAGCTTTTGGACTCTCTAACATTCGCAAAGACCAAATAATAAACACCAAGTTGTACTTATTTTTACCAAAGATATGTAGCAGTATAAATTTTGGCCAAAATTTACGAAGAAAAATTACTAATTTGCTAAATTTTATAACAGAAACAAAGAAAAATTCATTTTTTTACCAAATTTTCAGTCTTTTTTCTTTTATAGCGCAAAAAATAAAAAACCCAACGGTGATTAAATACCACCAAAAGAAGGCTCTATTTGTGTGAAAAAAGGACAAAAATTTCATATGGGTAAAGTGTTGTATGACTGAGTAATTGTCATTCAAAGTGTGAGAGCACCGAAAGCTGAAAATTGGTCTGGTTAGGAAGGGGGTTTAAGTGCCCAGTGGTCAAGTGGTTAATATAGAGTACCCTGATAGGGGCTGGGGTGGAGCCATGCTTTGAGGAGAGATTATTTAAGCAGCCAGGTGAGAGTGGATGGCCTCTTAATCTGAACACATGGAGAGGTAAGCTGACAGACAAACACTGCATAACCATGACAATTCTTTTTTGCTTTGACCACTTGAATCAGTTCCTTTATGGCATTGATCTTTGCCTGGGGCAAGAATACCTTTTTCTGGTCTGTATCTATGATCAGACCCAAATATTCTAATCACCTTGACCGTTTTAAGGAAGATTTCTCTAGTTTGAGAATCCAACCTAGGTATTCCAGGTAGTTGACTGTGGTGACCATACTTTAGTCTAAGCGGGCTACCGACTGGTCTATCAAGAGCAGATCGTCTAGGTAAGCTATAAACGTTATACCTTGGCCCTTAATCTGGCTAGAGGAGGGGCCAGGACCTTTGTAAACACTCGAGGTGCAGTAGCTAGACCGAAAGGCAGAGCTACAAACTGAAAATGAAGATTTTCTTCCTTGAAACGTAGATATTTCTGGTGAGCGGGGAAAATAGGCACATGGGGGTATGCATCCTTGATGTCGATTGACGCCACAAGTTCTCCTCCTTGTAGGATGGAGACTACTGATCGGATTGACTCCATGCGAAAAGAGCGGATATTTAGGAACCGGTTTAGATCTTTGAGATCTAGAATGGGTCTGACATCTCCATTTAGTTTTGGCACTGTGAAAAGGTTTGAATAAAACCCCAATCCCTTCTCTTGCATGGGGACCACCGAGATCACTTTTTGAGACAAAAGACTCTTCAGTGCTTGAAAGAGAGACTTCTTTTTCTCTGGATCCTTGGGAACATTTGATCTGAGAAAACAAGGAGACGGGGACTCTCGGAACTCTAGCTTGTACCCTAGAGTTATTGAGGAAGTCTCGACACTCTTCCTGCCAGACCCTTGAGAACTGCAGAAGTCCCCCCCCCCCCACTGGAGCGAATGGGGGCGCCCCTTCATAAGAAGGTTTTAGTATTTTGTTTTGTAGGTTTCCTCCCCCAGGACTTCTTTTTTTCCCCTGGGGTTGACCCTGAGGTTTGAACTTGACGGCGGAGGCCGTCGTGACTACCTGGAGGCTAATGCCCGTGGCACTGAAGAAGGAGCTCGTTTAAATGAAATATGTTTACTGGGTACTTTTTCCACTAGAAATTTTGTGGATGTATTTATCCAAATCATCCCCAAAAAGCCGTTCACCGTGGAAAGAAAAACTAGCCAGGAGCTTTTTGCAAGGTGCTTTGGCTAACCAATTTTTCAAGCATAGTATTCTACACATATGTACCAGCCCAAGCATAAGGCGCAAGGCCTGAAGAATAGAATCTCTCATAACGTCTATTGCAAAACATAAGGCACCTGGTAGCTTGGCTAAATCCTGGGCCTGCTGATCAGGGATAACCTTGAGCACCTGTTTAAACTGGTTTTTCAAGGATTGACATACACCAATTGCTGCCACCGCAGGTTGAGTCACTGAACCTGCCAGAGAAAATGCGTTTTTTAACAGGAATTCCAATTTTTTATCCGTTGGATCCCTAAGCATTTGAGCATTGTCTACCGGACAAGTCAAACTTTTATTCACAGAGGATATAGCAGCGTCAATTGCTGGTATCTCCCACTTTTTAGTGAATTTTTCCTCCATAGGATAAAGTGTTGAAACTTTTTGGGAGGAAAAAATGCTTATCTGGGTAATCCCACTCAGAATACATAAACTGTTCCAGCAATGAATGGACAGGAAAGGCATGCACAGCTTGAGGAGGCTTTAGCGAACCCAAACAAGAAGTGGGCTTATCAACCGACTCAGTTAAGGGTAGCATAAAAATGGAGCGGACCAACTCAGTAAGAGATTGCACCATCAATCTTTCAGATTGTGAAGCTGAAGGAGGTCATTCCGCATTTGACCCCTCAGAAGAAGAGTCATCAGCCTCTTCACGGTTCCCTGAGGGAAATTCGTCTTCTCCCACCCCCAGTTCCACTGTTTGAGGGTCCTGGGTAGTGGAAGGGGACTGACGTGTTTTGTCCCAATCTGGGAAGATGCGATTAAAGCCGCTAACCTTTCCTTCAATCCTATCATAGCTGAGGAAAAAACCTCTTCAGTAATATAGACAGGGGCTGCAGTGTTGGAAACAGTTGCAACATTTGACAGCCCCGATAGCTCACTCTGACCAACCACCTCAGATCTCTCAGGGGAGGATGCCATTGTAGAGATGAGACTAAGCTTCTTATGCCACGTACACACGAGCAGACTTCTCGTCGGACTGAACTCTAAAGGACTTTTTGACGGAGTTCCAATGAAACGGACTTGCCTATACACGATCCCACCAAAGTCTGATTGTTTCAAACATGATGACGTACGACCAGACTAGAAAAGGAAGTTCAAAAGCTAGTAGCCAATAGCTGCCCTTGCGTCGTTGTCGGTCCGTCGGACTAGCATACAGACGAACATTTTTTTCGATAGGAGACGAGTCCGTCGGAAAGATTTGAAACATGTTCTATTTCTAAGGTCCGTCAGATTTTTCGACAGAAAAGGTCCGATGAAGCCCACACACGATCGGAATGTCCGACAGATTTGTTCCGTCTGACCTTTTCTGCAGGAAAGTCCGGTCATGTGTACGCAGCATTAGAGCTTGAGGGAGACACTTTTGAGCCCTTTTTTGGGGTGTTTCTACCTCCCCTTCTGACCATAGCCTGATGCACAAATGCAGAGGTACTACCAGAAGAAATTGCACCCACTGCTTGAGCCAATAGTCCAGCAATCTCAGTAAATGTGCCAAGGGAATGCCTGTGTCACCACTTACATGCCCCCTTCTGCTCGTGTCCCTCTGTCAGCTGCAGTCAGCAAAATGGAGCCTTTTAAATGCACTCCCACGCTGGATGTTGCCGCACGCTAACGCAGCGCCAAGCCACACCCCTCCGTCTTCCCACTGCGTCCCCCTCCTCTTTTCAAAAAAGTTTTCCTGCATGATCGCGGGCCTCCGATTAGACGGGATCAGCATGTGTGTGTGTGTGGTGGGGAGGGGGGCGAAGAGGAGGAGAGCTGGTGACAAACTGCCATGCAGAGGTGGTGGAGAATGGAGCGGCATCCGCCGATTGTTCTGGCTTCCCCTACCTATCCAGGGAGAGCTTCTGCCCAGGTAGGGGGTGTTTTTAGAAAAACATTCCCCCCCAACATCTTACCGGAGGCCTGGGACTGCTAGTCCGAGGGAAGTCTGCAGCTTCTGCTGGCACAGAGCGATCTAAGGAAAGCATGAACAAGGTACGTGCTCTATACAGCCCCCAGTGGTGACTTTAGGCATGACAACTTACATTTACCCATAAGAAAATTTAAAATTCCTTAGAAATCTCCACTTACCTCATCCCGCCGCAGGGATTCTGTGGTAAAACCAACAGACCCAATCTTCACCCCTCAGGGTGGGCCCCTTTTTTATCGGGGGTTCCACTCCCCTGGACCCATAAAGCACCCCGCAAGGAAACTTTATGGCTGAAAAAAACCAAAGCACTGGACCCCGGGGTCCAGCTCTCTAAAAAGAGAAGCGTTACGGGCTAAACCTTGTTTCTTCCACCACGAGGCCTGGGTACCATTCAATTCGGCCTTAAAAGACACTTTGAATGGATCCGGTTGCATAGCTTGCCCCAGCAAAGGAATATTCCAGTGGAGCTCAGCATAGCACTTTACTTGTGACCAACACCTAAGACACTGGCAAAAAACTGAGGTACTCCCAGTAGTGGGAGGGGTTATATAGGGAGTGGACTTCCTGTCTTAGGATGTGCCAGTGTCCATCACCTAAAGGTGGCCTATAACCCGCATAGTAACTACTATGGCTCTCTAGAAGAAAATTATTTTGGGTAGAGTGTTGTATGACCGCGCAATTTTCATTCAAAATGCGACAGCGCTGAAAGCTGAAAAATGGCCTGGGCAGGAAGGGGGTGAAAGTGGCCAGTATTGAAATGGCTAAAGTCCCAAATATTTTTTCTATGTATTAAGTCACTGTTCAGGATGCTGGTACAGAACAAAAGCTCCTATTGATTTATTTTCCATAACCCAACAACATGTCTCCATGGATTGCATTTTGAAATAAATGTTTTTCTTATAAAAAACACAGCAGTTAAAAATCTTACTTTTTGTTTGTAATGCAGAATCATTCTTGCAGTGATACACATGCTTTACATTTAATTAAACCTGGATAACTTCTTAACATAGAAAAAATGATTCCATACTCATAAAACTACCCCAAAGCAGATCTGAGGAAGCAGTCCCCTAGCTTAGCAAGAGTTTCAGATGCTGGCTTAAACATACTGACTTTACTGTCATGTCTTAGAAACTTTTCATATGAGGGCACTTTCGGACAACGCACACTCATTCCTTTTTCCCCTCACCCCTGATCTAAACTATCCCACCTTCCCAATCCACAAATACAGTATACAGGGGGTCCCCGGGTTACAAACAAGTTAGGGACTGTAGGTTTGTTCTTAAGTTGAATCTGTTTGTAAGTCGGAACAGGTCAATTTTTTAAGTGTAGCTCCAGCCAAAAAAACTATTTTTGAGCTTTTTGGATAGCATAGGGAAGGGTTAACACCCCTGTAACATTTGTTTTGCTGTGTGTGCCCCTGTTCAGAAGATTTCACCTCACTTTCTGTCCCAATGACAATTGGATTTTGAAAATTTTGGGTTGTTGTGGAATAAAGCTTTGGTGATAAAGCATCAGTGGAGGTACCTTTTCCCCATAATAGCTCTTACAGGAGTGAATTTCCCTTCCTAGGGGTCGATTTCCTCTCACTTCCTGTTGTTTCCCTCCGTTTGTAAGTAGGAGTTGTTTGTAAGTCGGATGTTTGTAACTAGGGGACCCCCTGTATACTTACCGAGATCCGACTGCCTCTGCCTTTGTTTACATCCAGTGGCACAGAGCAGCCTCTCCTGGCGTGCAGAGGGAGCCTTTCAACACTTAATGTAAACAAAAAATGGAGACTGTGGCTGTCTGATCACAGTAGGTATACACCATAGGAGAATGGGATTATTTAGGTCAAGACAAAAGGGCCAAAATTATCGTGTACTTCTTCTTTAACCACTTGTCGACCACTGCTATACGTCGGTATTCGTTATACGGTACGATATACGTCGGCACAGTGGCATCGGTGGGCAAATGGACGTATCTGTACACCCCCTTTAATTGGCGGGCTAGTGGGCGCACGCCACGTACAGTGTGACTGCGCCCTCGGGCTCCATGTCCCGCGATCGTGTCATGGGGCCGCACAATGGGGAGATGCCTAGGTAAACAAAGCATTTCCCCATTCTGCCTAGTGACATGACAGGGATCTACTGCTCTGTCATTGGGAGCAATGATCGCTGTCATGTCAGTGGTAGCCCATCCCCCCCACAGTTAGAATCACTCCCTAGGACACACTTAACCCCTTGATTGCCCCGTAGTGTTTAACCCCTTCCCTGCCAGTGTCATTTACACAGTAATCAGTGCTTTTTTATAGCACTGATCGCTGTATAAATGACAATGTCCCAAAATAGTGTCAAAAGTGTCTGATGTGTCTGCCATAATGTCGCAGTCACGATAAAAATCGCAGATTGCCACCATTAATAATTTTTAAAAAGCCATAAATCTATCCCCTATTTTGTAGACGCTATAACTTTTGCGCAAACCAATCAATATACGCTTATTGCGATTTTTTTCCCCCAAAAGTATGTAGAAGAATACACATTGGCCTAAACTGAGGAAAAAATTTGTTTTTTATATATTTTTGGGGGATATTTATTATAGCAAAGAGTAAAAAATATTGCTTTTTTTTTTCAAAATTGTCGCTTTTTTTTTGTTTATAGCGCAAAACATAAAAACCGCAGAGGTGATCAAATACCACCAAAAGAAAGCTCTATTTGTGGGAAAGAAAGGACGTCAATTTTGTTTTGGTGTAACGTCACACAGCCACGCAATTGTCAGTTAAAGCGATGTAGTGCCGAATCGCAAAAAAGTGCTCTGGTCAGGAAGGGGGTAAAATCTCCCGGGGCTGAATCGGTTAAAGCAGAACATCACCCAACATCCTCCCCTACTTCTACCATATTTGGCTTGTGGTTTTTTTTTTTTTGGGAGCCCCCCCCCCCAAAAAAAACAAAAAAAAAACCCCACAAACCAAATATGGTAGCAGTAGGGGAGGAGGAGGAAAAGAGGAACTTCCATTTTTGGGTGAGAAGGTATCTGATTTTGGCAGGTACTCGCATCCCCTTCCGCTCTGACCTAGGAGATCGGAGCAGAAGTTCACCCTCCCCACCTCTCATGACATGTCACAGGTCCCAGGGGACTGCAGAACCATTCGCGAGGTGCAACACGGCTCGTGCATGCGCAGCTGGCTACCTACAGTTAAGATGCCGGTGCTCCGAAGACTGACAAAAAGCTGAGGACATGTATTTGCAGCTGCTGACTTTAACTCTTTAAATCACTGATGATATGTTCTTACTATCTGAATATGCATGCAGGTACCAATAACGATATTTTAACATTGTCATGAGATGCACGTAAAGATTTCCTAGCATTGTTAAGAGATGCACCTATTCGCACCCTACATTTGGCTCCTGGAGATGTCACCTGACCTTCTTCATTCTATACCCACTTCAGCTCCAGCAACGTACTGATACGTTGCTGAGGTTTGAGTAGTTATATCGGGATGATGCCTGCAGCTTTGGCAGTCATCTCTCTTGCAAAAGCAATTCTAGTGGCTAACTAGTTCCTGAATTGCTTTTACAAGCACCAGGAGAAGATGCACCCACTACTGCCACCTTCCGTGGCTGTACTGGGAACTCCTTTTCAACTGGGTGTCCCGATCAAGCAGCCGGTGCTTACGCTAGCTGATTATAGAGCTGAAAATAGACCGGATTGGCTTTGTTGGACTCTATGATATAGTAACCCGGAAGCGATGACAGCACTTCCAGGTTAGAGAGGGGTAGAGAAGGAAGTGCCACCTGAGTGTAGTATTAACAAATGATGTTTAATGACACCAGGTAAAAACACACTTACAGGATAAAAACATATAAAAGGCTCATCTGTATAGGTATGTGGTCCTCGGTGTTCCCTCTGATCCTGTGGTGGTGACGCTGCAGGGATGCTGGGCTGCAGAAGGTGGATTACCAGCCGGGAGCTCCTTCTGTGGCCATCAGGAAGAGACTAGGGGCCGGCGTGGAGCGCACGTGGGGCATGCATGACGTCACAGGTCGTCCGTCTGCTTCTGGGTTCGGTATCCAGGGGAGGGATCGTCCAGGACGATCCCTCCCCTGGATACCGAACCCAGAAGCAGACGGACGACCTGTGACGTCATGCATGCTCCACGTGCGCTCCACGCCAGCCTGTCCCCTATGGACTAAGTTGCTCAGCCTTTTATATCTCCTGTTATATATGGACTTGTGTGTTTGCGCTTACAGTTACCAATACTCTGTTTGTCAGCACTTCCAGGTTACTCTAATGTATACAGTGCCATTTTTAAAAATCAAAAGCATTTGATCACACCAATCCTGGTGTGATCAAATGGTTTAAGGGCAGAGGAGGGATCTGAGGTCTTACGACCCCAGATCTCTCCATAAAGAGTACCTGTCACATGCCTATTGCTGTCACAAGGGATGTTTACATTACATTCCTTGTGGCAGCAGTAAAAGTGATTAAAAGGAGCAACAGTGTAAAAATTTTAAATAGAAATATTTGAAAAAAAAATGTAAGTGCCCCTGTCCACCCGTGCTTGCGTGCAAACGCGAACACACGCATCAGTCCCACACATCTGAGGTATCACCACAAACGTCAGATTATGGGCATGAATTCTAGCACCAGACCTCCTCTGTAAATCTAAAGTGGCAACCTGTAAAGACTTTTAAAGCATCGCCTATGGATAGTTAAATTTATGTAATTTGTCTCTGGTGCATGGGCGTATGCAATTTTAAAGCGTAACATGTTTGGTATCTTTTTACTCGGCGTAACAATTTTTTTATATTTTACTAAAACATTGGGTTATGTATTTTTTTTTTTTTATTAAAAATTAAGCTTTTGAAAAACCGCTGTGCATTTCCCATGTGACATAAAAAATAGCAAAACTCACCAATTTATTCTCTAGGGCCTCTCTATTTATATATATATATATATATATATATATATATATATATATATATATATATATTTATATATATATATAAAAAATATGTAATTACTGGTTGTTACATGTAAACAAAAAGTGCCAGGAAAGACCTGGTCTTCAAGAAAAAAGAAAAAATTATATTATATATAATGTGATCCATATTTTCAGTGAAAGAACAGCGCTTGCTTATGAAACCTTGTTGACAATGATAAAGATATAAAGAGAGATGCACAAATACCATTTATCTTACAGCGAGTACAAGTACCAATTCTTTTTTTTTTTTCTTGTCAAAAGAAGTTTATTGAGTATACAATGTTAAAAAGATACATAAAGTAAGTTTACAAGGATCTATAAAGTAAGCTCATTGTTTTACAGTAGGGTTTATATAGGTAAATATCATGAAATTTCAAATATTAAACATTGGGTTCACGTAAACCTAAATTAAAGATATATATCAGTTACTTTTGTAGGTATTTAAATGATTTATACCTACTATACATATTGTTTACAAGTAGAGTGTATATAGGTCAAATAAATTCTGATAATGAGCTTTAATCGTAAGGTGGAGAAAAGGAAAGAGAAAGAAGAAAAAGGGTTGAAAGGTAGAGGTATGGTCCACAAGGTTGTCCCGCTCGTCAGTTTATTATTCTTTTTAGTTCTCTTTGAAGTCTTAGAATGGGTGTCTCTGTAAGTCACTTAATCTGTTACCATGGCAACAGGACAGAGTCATTGAAGTTTGACAGGAACTGTTGTTTTATCCAAGGATGCCAAAGTTTTTCAAATTTTGGAATTTGATTTTGATCGATGGCTACCATCTTAGCATGGGACATTGTATTATTCCTTCTGTGAATTGTTTCTGCTAGTACCAATGTAGGAGATTTCCATGCCTTGGCCACTGTTTGTTTTGCAGCCGTTATTAGTTGGATCATAAGTTTGAATTGAGAGAGTGTTAACCATTCCGGTTTTAGATTAAGTAAAGTTAAATATGGATCTGGTTGTATTATTTTTTTAAATATTTTAGATGCAATCACGAAGACTTCCTTCCAGAAGGTTTGGATTACTGGGCACGTCCACCATATGTGTAAATATGTGCCTATTTCTGGGCATCCTCGAAAACAAAGAGCTGAGGTATTAGGTGAATATTTTGCCACTCTAGCGGGTACAAGGTACCAGCGAGTTAGGACTTTATAATTTGTCTCCAGTGCTAAGATGTTGGGTGAAGATGACTTAGATGTGAGCCATATGTTAGACCAATCCGTGTCTTCTAAAGTTCGTCCCAGGTCCTCCTCCCACCTCTGAACATAAGAGGGTCTATTAAGATTTGCTACTCCATATAATTGATTATAAAGTGATGAAATTGTACCTTTAGCAAATGGATCTTTTGTACAGATTGATTCAAAAATGGATAATTGGGATAATGGTGTATCCCCCTTTAGGAATGGTGTATAGAAATTTTTGATTTGGAGATATCTAAATATCTCAGAGTTTGGTAGATCATATTTTTCTCTAAGCGATGGGAATGAAAGTAATGATTTAGATGCTATGAAGTCATTTAGTGTCTGAATGCCTGATGTTGTCCAAGCTTTAAAAGAATTTGGGTAGATCCATGCCGGATAAAAGGCCGGATTTCTGATAAAAGAAAGGAGAGGATTGTGTGGAGATTGTAACTGATATTTGGTTTTTAGTTTATCCCAGAGAGATAAGAAGTGTTTAGTTATGGGATTATGAATTTTAAAGCGGTCTTTAGGATCAAGCCATAATAAATTTGATATTAATAGAGGGTTATTTTCTGAAGCCTCTATAAATACCCATAATGGGATTTCCTGTTTTGCATGGTATTTGGACAGACTGGCCAAATGTGCTGCTCTGTAGTAGTTAGTAAAATTAGGGTATCCCAGGCCTCCTTTATTTTTGGGAAGATGTAGTGTGTGTATAGGTATACGTGGTTTAGAAGAGCCCCATATAAACAAAGTTGCTCTTTTTTGTACTATTCTCAAAAAATAGGAAGGAATTGGAATAGGGAGGACTCTGAATAGATAAAGCAATTTGGGTAGAATAGTCATTTTGATTGCATTAATCTTCCCTATCCAGGATAAAGGAAGTTGCGACCATTGTTTTATTAGATTTGTGATCTGTCTTAATACAGGAGGATAATTGGTTGAGAATAAGTCAGAATGAGATGCTGTTAAATGAATTCCAAGATATGGGATTGATTTTTCTGCCCATGTGAATGGGAGTGCAGCCCTAGCCGGGATCAATTCCATGTTTGTGAGTGAAATATTAAGCACTAGGCATTTCTTAGGATTAATCATAAGGCCGGATAGGGCTGCAAATCCATCAAGAGCTGGTATTAAGTTAGGACCAGAGACCTGTGGTGACCAATTCTTTTTTTTAACCACTTTAAGACCAGCCTCGTTTTGGATTTTAGGTGTTTACATGTTTAAAACAGGTTTTTCTGCTAGAAAATTACTTAGAACCCCCAAACATTATATATGGTTTTTCTTCTAACACCCTAGAGAATACAATGGCGGTCATTGCAATACTTTTTTTTGCACCGTATTTGCGCAGCGGTCTTATAAGCGCACTTTTTTTGGAAAAAATTCACTTTTTTGAATAAAAAAATAAAACAACAGTAAAGTTATCCCAATTTTTTTTTATATTGTGAAATATAATGTTACGCCGAGTAAATTGATACCCAACATGTCATGCTTGAAAATTGCGCCCGCTCGTGGAATGGCGTCAAACTTTTACCCTCAAAAATCTCCATAGGCGACGTTTAAAAAATTCTACAGGTTGCATATTTTGCGCTACAGAGGAGGTCTAGGGCTAGAATTATTGCTCTCGCTCTACCGGTCGCCGGGATACCTCACATGTGTGGTTTGACCACCGTTTTCATATGCGGGCGCTACTCGCGTATGCGTTCGCTTCTGCGCACGAGCTCGTCGGGACAGGGGGGTTTAAAAAATTTTTTTTTTTATTTTTATTATTTATTTTACAATATTTTATTTATTTTTACACTTTAAAAAAAAAAAAAAAATTGTGTCACTTTTATTTCTATTACAAGGAATGTAAACATCCCTTGTAATAGAAAAAAGCATGGTAGGACCTCTTAAATATGAGATCTGGGGTCAAAAAGACCTCAGATCTCATATTTACACTAAAATGCAATAAAAAAAAAAAAAAGTCATTTAGAAAAATGACATTTGAAAAAATATGCCTTTAAGAGGCGTGGACGGAAGTGACGTTTTGACGTCGCTTCCGCCCAGCAGTGTCATGGAGACGAGTGAGCGCCATCTTGGCCTCATTCGTCTCTATAAACAGCATGGCAGAGGACGCGATCGCCTCCGCCGCTACCGACGGCTCCGGTAAGCGGCGGAGGGCACCGGATCGCGGCGGGAGGGGGGGGGGCCCCTCTCCCGCCACCGATAAAAGTGATCTCGCGGCGAATCCGCCGCAGGGACCACTTTTATCTGAAAGCCGGCCGCCGCACGAAAACGGGGATACCGGGGTTATGGCAGCTAGCTGCTGCCATAACAACGATATCCCCGTTCAAACTTAGGACGTACATAGTCGTGCGGTGGTCGGGAAGCGGTTTAAATTGCTGATACCAATTACCAATACCTGCCAGCAACTGTTTTGTTTACACTTCAGCTGTCTGCAATAGTACAAAGCTAGAGCTGCACGATTGTCAAGAATCGTTATCTCGATCTTGACTAAAGTGTTTTCCCGATTCTTTCTATGCAAAGAATTCTCTCTGCTCTTCTGAAGCCACAAAAGGAAAAAAACAGGCAGTCTGCCAAGAATCAAAACATTCTTTATCAGTTGAACTTAAAGTATAAACATTGTAACAATTTGTCAATGACTTAGCCTCGGTTCACACTGGGACGACTTGTCAGGCGACCTAGGTCGCCTGACAAGTAGCGTCCCGTTCAGTACAATGGAACCGTTCTAAGGGGAGCGACGCAAGTCGCTCCGACTTAGAAAAAGGTTCCTGTACGACTTCGGGGGCGACTTGGGGCGACTTGCATAGACTTCTATACAGAAGTCGTTTTGCAAGTCGCCCGGGCAGTCGTGTGCAGGTCGCCTCGGTGAGGCGACCTGCAAGTCGTGCCGCCTCTGGTGTGAACCGAGGCGTAGGGGGGAAGTGAAAAAAGTTTAACTACTTAAACACTGAACCTTTTCCTGACATTTGTTGGGAAAAAATTACTTTAATGAATTTAAAAAAAAAACAGTAAAGTTAGGCCATTTTTTTTTTTTTTTTTGTATGATGTGAAAGATTTTACATTGCGAGAATCTTTTTACGTTGCGTAATCTTTTTATTCTAAGCAAAAAAATTGTGATTCTCATTTTGGCCAGAATCGTGCAGCTCTATACAAAGCATTGAAAAATTACAGTGAAACCTTGGTTTGCGAGCATAATTCGTTCCAGAAGCATGCTTGTAATCCAAAGCACTCTTATATCAACGCGAATTTCCCCATAGGAAATGAAATAATGGAAACTCCGATGATTCGTTCCATAACCATTTATTCATATAAAAATGATTACGGCAAAAAAAAAAAAAACAGTATAAAGTGTACTGTAAACATAAAACTGCACTTCAAAATACAGTACTGCCTAGTAGTAAGAATACTGTACCTCTGTGTTGCAAATGTTTTAAAGGTAAAAAAAAAAAAAATGTGCACAGTGACAATGTTAAGGAGTCTGGTGCTCACCTATTTAAAGCCTCTGTGTATAATGTATGTAGAGTAAAGCCGCTGGTGTACACAGCTCTGTATGCGGCCAGAGGTTGCTGCTTATCTATTTAAAGCCACTCTGTATACAGTACTATATGTTCAGTAAAACTGCTGGTGTACGGTACAACACTGTATGTGGCCACAACTGTTGACATCACCTCCGAGTACGCCCGCTCCTGCTGGGAGTGTCTCCAGGAAGCGCTGGGAGCCACCAAATCTCTGACCACATACAAAGCTGTACTGTATGCTGTACACCAGCGGCTTCACTGTACACAGCGGCTTTACATGGATGAGCAGCAGACTCCTTTACATTGTGAGTGCAATTTTTTTTTTTTTTTTACATAAAAAAAAAACGCTCGTATATCAAGACAGCGCTCGCAGATCAAGCCAATTTAAAAAAAAAAAGTTGCTATTCTTTCAAAACACTCATAAACCAAGGTTTCACTGTATTTACAAGTAAAATAAATGTATATATTTTTTTCATTTTGTACTTTTTTTCAATGTGAAATGTGTAAATATATGTTACTGAACAAAGCAAACAAAAAAAGTTTTAATTATTAATAGTTCAGTTTATAAAATAGAAATGGGAAAAAAAAATCAGCAGGAAAATAATAATTAAATGGAGGGTTAATAAGGGGTTAAACAGAGGAACATTTAATTAACTTGATAGGTTGCTTTAAACTGACGAAATCCCCAGATTAAAGTTTATCCCTTTGATCTGTAGATGTACAAACAGAAAGATATAAAAAACATGGTTTCATTTTGTCTTTCTGTTTTAGGCTAAGCAATGTTGTTAACATTGTCAGGTTGCTTTATTTATTTATTTTTGACAGCTCCAATTGCCAGGACTTTGTTTACACTTCAGCTGTCAAAGGAGAACCCTGCTGACAGCTGAATGAGTCATCAGTTGTTAAGGACAGGTGGCTCTGCCCCTTAACTACCAGTAATTGCCAACTTTTTTTTTTTGTACAGATCAGTGGGGGAATCCCGCTGACAGCTGTAAGAACTGAGCCAGAAAGTATCGGTTTCAGGCATTGGAGCATGAAGATGGATAGGAAGTCACTCCTAATCACATACCTGTCTACTGGACAAAACTATATTTAAAGCCTGGTGCACTTGGGGATGAATATCAGCCAGTTCAACAGAAACTGGCCGACGTTCAACCCATGTGTATACACCAGCCTGGCTGGCTTCTGTCGAACAGGCATGCAGGAAAACCAGCGCTGACCGGTGTGCTCTGAATCCCTGCCAGAACACAATAGCTCAGTGGTGAGATCGCTGTACTAACATAGGATAGTTAGTACAGTAAGCATTTCCCAAGCTCCTTAGTTTTTATATTCGTTCTGCGCGCTGGGTTAAACAAAAATAAACTGATAGTGTGTACCAGCCATTGGAGTAAATTCAGTAGAAGTGTTGCGGGTGGATAGGATATGTATTGGATCAGTACTACTAGGTTTACAGTGGTCTTTCAACATACACACAAAGACATGCAAGTGTCAAAACAAGTTAAATCTTGTAATATTAAACCATTTCCAAAAATCAAAAAATGGCAGGTTGGAGAGGTTCCTCTTTATCCTTTGAATACAGTAATCAAAACACTAAGACAACCATGTAACATATTACTTTGAAAAGACACTTTGGACTTTGTAAACAGTATTTTAAAACAAACATGGCACTGATGTATAGCAGCCCCTCTGTAATTCATCAGATATTATACGCTATAAATTTCAGTTTTTATCCTGGCAGTTCCTTATGGGCAGTGGTTGTCTCTCACTCATGTCGAACACGTTCCAGTGCTACATAAAAGTTGCTCTTTTCCTCCAGACTGTGCCAACCGATAGGTCCCACTTCACAGTCCGCACATACCAGGAACTTTACACTTCCCACGTCTTTGGTGAATCCCACATTCTCAAAAGTGAACATGTCATGTACCAGCCAGTGCTCAACAAGCAGCTCACAATCGGGACTGGAATCTCCAGCCAAGGAGGATTTCTTCTTCATTAGGGGTAGAAGCAACTATATACATGAAAAAAAAAAGAAGAGCAGGATTACAAAAACTTGGCTTGTGTATGACCAACCAAATGAAACAAATACGTATTGCGCATACCATATTAACAAACGAGCAAATAAGAAGGCCCTCAAGCACCGTAATTTCAGAGGTAGGAGGAGGGAGGGGTATCCCTGCACAAATGGTTTCTACAGGATCCAGTTGTCTGCATGACATGAGACATCCTTCATTACAGGTAAGTTAGCCGACTAAAGCTATAGGAATTTTTTTCTGCCCAAACTTCACCTTTAAAGATGCAAGCTTTTGGGGTGCCTTACATCCTATTACTTCCTTAGACTTCATCCCATTGACAGTTATATACAGCCTGAAGAAGGGATCCAAGGCATCTTGAAAGCTTGCAATTGTAATAACTTAGGGCCCATTAACACATAGTGTAGTAATTGGCCTTTTTCTGCACTGGAAGAACACCAGGCACCCCCACAACAACTGTTTCCTGTGTGTCCTATTTTTGCTGCAAAACAAGAGGTATGGGGCAGGGAACTTACAACGTGCTTTCGGGCTGTGCACCCACACGGATGGCAAACTGGGACCAGTGGCTATGTCCGTGCAGCCGCTGTGTCCTAACTGAAATCAATGGGACTGCCTGCATGAGGATGTATAGAACACCTGAGCTGCCCTGTGTGGGCAAACATGGCCCTCGCATGGGCCTGCATATTCATACGCCCCATGTGAAGGAGGCTTATTGCAGTGTATGGACTGCTGCTACACTGGCAATCCAGGACATCACACCCACTATGTGCAGTGGGGTGGCCAGGTTATTTGGACTTTAGTACATGGTTTAATTATTCATGAAAAGTTTGAACTTACTCTTTAAAGCGTTTGTTACCCCAACATTTCATATTCCTGATATGTGCCTGTTGTACCATGTACTTGTATGAAAAAGTATCCTGTTCTCTTTGTACTGCTTTCTTTCAGTGAAATCCCCTGGTGTTCCTGCCAGTCCCTCTGCTTTCCTATTAGAAACTGACCACACTAAACAGAAGAGCATACCGCGGTCAGTTTTCCAGAACTTTGTGTGCTCTGCTCCATTGATCAGACTTGTCCTGACATGCCCCCCGCTGCACAGCCATTCACCAGGAAGATCAGCGTGCTGCTGTTTCACTTTCTCTGCAGACCCCCCCCCGCCCAGCTCTTATGCAGCTAAGAACTGAGGGAATGTGATCACTTAGAAAAAAAAAAAAAAAAAGGAGGGGGGGGGAGGTATTTATAAAATTGTCTATTTAAATCTGAATGGGTTGTTTTACAAGTTGATCATTTACAAACACTTTAACCACTTCCCACCCATAGGTCATCATATGATCTCCTGGACTTTGAGTAAAGATATCTGAATGATGCCTGCAGCTTCAGGCATCATTCAGATATCTTTTTTTTTTTTTTCAGCAGGCGATTCCCTGCAAAGTAAAGGCCATCATAGCGGCCGCTCAGCCACTTGATTGCTTTCACAGGCGGTGGGAGGGGACACTCCCGCCCCCCCCCCCCCCCCTTTCAGTGCTTCTCCTGGCTCACCAATGCGATTGGGGAGTTAGAGAATGACTCCACCAAAGGCAGAGGCGATTTACCATGGATCTGGCTGTGGACCAGATGTTCCCTGCCATCTCTATGACTTATAGGGCTTATAGCCCCCAGATCTCTCTAACAAGGACCTGTCATGCCCTATTCCTATTACGAACGATGTTTACATTGTGACCAAAATTTTTTTAAAGGAAAGTGTAAAAATAAAAATTAAACAATAAAAAAACAAAAAATTTTAATCTATAGTGTCCCCATCCCCTCGTGCTTGCACGCAGAAGCAAATGCATGCGTAGGCTGCACCCGCATATGTAAACAGCGTTCAAACCATATATGTGAGGTATCTCTGTGCATGTGAGTGAGAGCGATAATTCTAGCACTAGGCTCCTCTAACTCTAAACTGGTAACCTGTAAACAAACTTAAAGCGCAGCCTATGGAGATTTTTAAGTACTGAAGTTTGGAGCCATTCCACATGGGTGCGCGTTTAAAAAATTGCTGCGCAAATACTGTGTGACATAAAGACATTTTTACGATCGCCATTTTATTCTCTACGGTCTCTGCTAAAAAATATATATATATATATATATATATATATATATATATATAAAATGTTTGGGGGTTCTGAGAAATTTTCTGGCAAAAAAAAAAAAAAAAAATTATGATTTTTACATGTAGGAGAGGAATGCCAGAATTGGCCCGGTATGAAAGTGGCTAAGGGTACATTCACATTGGCAATTAGGGCCGGTTTCCACTGCTGCGATGTCAGACATTGCATGTGATTCGCACCGCACTGCTGTGCAGATCACATGCAATGCGAATTTAGCCATACAGATTGACACCGGTTCACAGATGTCAGTGTGAAGCGCTGGCAGGTGACATGCGATGCAGGAACCTGCACTGGAATAGCACTGGTTTCCGCATCGCATATTTGTGAACCGGGACTAAAGCTTAGTACACATGGGCCGAATGTCAGGCGACATCAGCTGGTGTGTATGGCAGCTGGGCCGGCTTTTGTCAGATGAGCATGCTGGAAAACCAGCAGCTGACAGTCTCCCGATCAGCGCTCTTAGCCAATGGCTAAGAGCGCTGACTGGAGTGTTCTGGGGAGGGGGGGCCACCCTGTCAACATAAAAGAACAGCAGGGGAGATCATTGTACCAACGTATACTTAGTACTGTGGCTCAGACCACTGGGTTGAACGAAAAAAAAAAACCCTAGTGGCCACCCAGGATCGTTCCCCGCAGTGGGTACAACTTTGCACGCCCGCGCAATTGTCAGTTAAACCTATGCAGTGCCGTATCACAAAAAAATGGCCTGGTCAGGAAGTGGGTAAATCCTTCTGGGGCTGAAATGGTTAAAGCCCTGCTATGGAACCCCCTGTGAGTAAGAATTTATGGAGGTCTTTCAGCCCCACGGCTGGCCTTTCCCTAGATGAAACTCCAAGCCTAGACAACTTGCCCTGGGAATGGCGGACCTATACTGGCCCACACCACCTCTGCACTCTCTATGGGCAGCTTTACATGATGCCTATACAATGAGCAGCCTATACAATGGGCAGCCTGCACGCTGCTACTGCCCTCGGCTGGTCAGGAGGACTGTACAGCTCCCTGTCCAGTCAGCGAAGAGCCGATAGCACAAGGCAGACTCCTCCCTGAAAGAACGCGCTGTACATGAACAGTCGTAGCGGCCCCTGACCTCTCTCTTCGCCAGGGTGGCCATTCCCTCCGCCAAGACCCGGCAGCCGCACCGCTGACACAGCACAGCCCGAGAATTCTTCCCGTCCGCGGACACCAAAGACTCCTCCATTCTATAGCGTGCACAAGAAGGCCGGAGAAGACACCGAGGTCATGTGACCGGCCTCTTAGGTGACATCACCACGTCATGTGATGTTCTCCAGAGAAGGCGGGTTCGCTATTCTGACAGAACACCGGTCTGTTCAGTCAGGTGTGGAAGGCGGTTCTAGGGAAAAGGAGCTGTGGTGGTTTGAATCGTTACCATTCCGTTTTTTTCCCCCTAGGACTGTGTGCTTTGCTATGCTTTGAATACAAAGAAAGAAATTAGCAATTTTACCGTATTTATGGTGGAACGGCCCTGTTTACACAGAATAGGCAGCTGAGTTGCAGGTTTTACCACCTGCCAAAGAACCCTTTCACACTGAGGCGGTTTTCGGGCGTTCATTGCAGTGTGACTTTTCACACTGGGGCGGTGTGCTTGCAGAACGTTAGGAAAAGTCCTGCAAGCAGCATCTTTGGGGCTGTATACAGCGTTCCCAAAACGCCCTGCCCATTGAAATAAATAGGCAGCACTTCCAAAGCGCCCGAAAAGCGTTTTGGAAGTGCCGCAACACGGGTGCTTTTAACCCTTTCTTTGGGGTTAAAAGCGCCTCGCTAGTGGCCGAAAAGTGCTGCCTGCTGTCGTCTAATAATGGAGGGGCGGTGCGGCTCTCACTCCGGGATGACGTTATATGACGTCGTCCCAGAACAGCCACGATTGCGGCGGCATGAGTTGCTAGGACACGGCGCTACCCAGATCTATGTATAGAGCCGCAGCTCTTTAACTATGTGATAGACTGTGTCCAAGCACAGCCGGTCATATGTAAACATGGAAATGCCAGTCTCTTATCACCTCTCACAGCGGCATCTCCTCGCAGGGGACATCAAGACATGTAATCAGGGCACTGATCTTCAGTGCCCTGATTACAATAAAGTGCCACCAGTGCCAACAGATCGCTCTCCTCACCCCTGACCCCTTGAACTGAGAAAGTGGCTATTTAAAGCCATGAAACACGTTTTATTTGGTGAAATAAAGTAATTTGATGTTTTACTAAAGCCAACGAATCATGCCTTTGAATACCCACATTGGGCACCTCTGCAAACTGAACTGCTGACAGGCTTTTTTGCGGCTGACGAGTCTTATCTGGCTGGCCATGTTGCTTTCACTCTGGACATCTTACTCAGCTGTCCTTTTTTTATCTCCTTCACCTCTGTGTTTCTGTACCATAATGTGCATTATCCAAAATGCTTTTGGGCTTCTGAAACCTTCAGACCCCAGTTTTTCATGATGATTCTAGGTTGTGGTATTGTATTGCGTCTAAAGGGCAGTGCCTATTTTGGTGTTCATCTTTCCTGACAGAAAATTTGAAATACATGGTTGTCATTGTGACAGACCCAACTGACAGAGGCTTTTGGAGGGGACTAGGGGCAAGCCTCCTTCCCACTGATTATGGCTCATGGAGGAGACCAGGGATTTTGTCTGCTTCTTCATAGTAAAGAGCTCAGTTTAGCATCTGATCCCATGGAGAGAGCAGATAATTCTCTAATGATGGGCAACAACATGATGAACGCTAAGAGCGAGGCTTGGATTGATTCTCGGACAATAAAGCTTCCCTTCTGGAGTGGATGGATGTGTAATACTAATCTTGTACAAGTTAATGGCCAAAGGAAATATGATGGTCCACCTGCAGACTGAGTTGGAGAAGCCCCTTCACTATATATATATATATATATATATATATATATATATATATATACAAATATACACACACATATTATATATAAAGTAGCTCACAAAAGTGAGTACACACCTCACATTTTTGTAAATATTTTATTATTTCCTTTCATGTGACAACACTGAAGAAATTACTCTTTGCTACAATGTAAAGTAGTGAGTGAACAGCTTGTATAACAGTGTGAATTTGCTGTCCCCTCAAAATAACAACACACAGCTATTAATGTCTAAACCACTAGCAACAAAAGTGAGTACACCCCTAAGTGAAAATGTCCAAATTGGGCCCAATTAGCCATTTTCCCTCCCCGGTGTCATGTGACTCATTAGTGTTACAAGGTCTTAGGTGTGAATGAGGAGCAGGTGTGTTAAATTTTGTGTTATTGCTCTCACTCTCATACTGGTCACTGGAAGTTCAACATGGCACCTCATGGCAAAGAACTCTCTGATGATCTGTTAAAAAAAATTGTTGCTCTACATAAAGATGGCCTATTCTATAAGAAGATTGCCAAGACCCTGAAACTGAGCTGCAGCACAGTGGCCAAGACCATACAGCAGTTTAACAGGACAGGTTCCACTCAGAACAGGCCTCGCCATGGTGGACCAAAGAAGTTGAGTGCACGTGATCAGCGTCATATCCAGAGGTTGCCTTTGGGAAATAGACGTATGAGTTCTGCCAGCATTGCTGCAGAGGTTGAAGGGGTGGGGGGTCAGCCTGTCAGTGCTCAGACCATACGTCGCACACTGCATCAAATTGGTCTGCATGGCTGTCGTCCCAGAAGGAAGCCTCTTCTAAAGATGATGCACAAGAAAGCCAGCAAACAGTTTGCTTTACACAAGCAGACTAAGGACATGGATTACAGGATTCATGTCCTGTGGTCTGATGAGACCAAGATAAACTTATTTGGTTCAGATGGTGTCAAGTGTGTGTGGCAGCAACCAGGTGAAGAGCACAAAGACAAGTGTGTCTTGCCTACAGTCAAGCATGTTGGTGGGAGTGCTGCCGACACTGGGGAGCTACATTTCATTGAGGGAACCATGAATGCCAACATGTACTGTGACATACTGAAGCAGAGCATGATCCCCTCCCTTCAGAGATGGGTCCGCAGGGCAGTATTCCAACATGAAAACGACCCCAAACACACCTCCAAGACGACCATTGCCTTGCTAAAGTAGCTGAGGGTAAAGATGATGGACTGGCCAAGCATGTCTCCAGACCAAAACCCTATTGAGCATCTGTGGGGCATCCTTAAACGGAAGGTGGAGGAGCACAAGGTCTCTAAAATCCACCAGCTCTGTGATGTTGTCATGGAGAAGTGAAAGAGGATTCCAGTGGCAACCTGTGAAGCTCTAGTGAACTCCATGTCCAAGAGGGTTAAGGCAGTGCTGGAAAATTGTGGTGGCCACGCAAATTATTCACACTTTGGACCCAAGTTGGACATTTTCACTTAGGGTTGTACTCACTTTTGTTGCCAGCGGTTTAGACATTAATGACTGTGTAATAAGATACAAGAAGAAATGTTTGTTGGGACTTTAGATGAGGATTTATGGGGTCGTTCAACTCCCCTCCTCCATCCCAATTTTGGTACAAAAAGAGAAAGAACGTAGGGCGGGACTTTGAATGAGGCACACGGAAGCATTAGATATGGGGCAAGAAACAAATTTAATTGTAAAAAGGTAATACATTTCCACATGGTATTATACGAGGTCAATATAAATATTTAGTATTATATCATAATAGGCGGTCCAACATGGACTCATTTACACATATGTAATATATAGCTGAGAAAGCACAATATGTGTAAACAAGTCCATGTTGGACCGCCTATTATGATATAATACTAAATATTTATATTGACCTCGTATAATACCATGTGGAAATGTATTACCTTTTTACAATTAAATTTGTTTCTTGCCCCATATCTACTGCTTCCGTGTGCCTCATTCAAAGTCCCGCCCTACGTTCTTTCTCTATTAATGGCTGTGTGTTGAGTTATTTTGAGGGGACAGTGTTATACAAGCTGTACACTCACTGCTTTACATTGTAACAAAGTGTCATTTCTTCAGTGTTGTCACATAAAAATATATAATAAAATATTTACAAAACTGTGAGGGGTATACTCACTTTTGTGAGATACTGTATATACAGTGCCTTGCAAAAGTATTCACCCCCTTGGCTTTTTACCTATTTTGTTACATTACAGCCTTTAGTTCAATGTTTTTATAATCTGAATTATATGTGATGGATGAGAACACAATAGTCTAAGTTGTCGAAGTAAAATTAGAAAAATATATACATAAAACTATTTTTCAGAAATAAAAAACTGATAATTGGCATGTGCGTATGTATTCACCCCCTTTGTTATGAAGCCCTTAAAAATCTCTGGTGCAACCAATTACCTTCAGAAGTCACATAATTAGTGAAATGATGTCCACCTGTGTTTAATCTAAGTGTCACATGATCTGTCATTACATATACACACACCTTTTTGAAAGGCCCCAGAGGCTGCAACACCTAACCAAACACTGCCACGAAGACCAAGGAACTCTCCAAACAAGTAAGGGACAATGTTGTTGAGAAGTACAAGTCCGGGTTAGGTTCTAAAAAGATATCAAAATCTTTGATGATCCCTAGGAGCACCATCAAATCTATCATAACCAAATGGAAAGAATATGGCACAACAGCAAACCTGCCAAGAGATGACCGCATACCGAAACTCATGGACCGGGCAAGGAGGGCATTAATCAGAGAGGCAGCACAGAGACCTAAGGAAACCCTGGAGGAGCTGCAGAGTTCCACAGCAGAGACTGGAGTATCTGTACATAGGACAACAATAAGCTGTACGCTCCATAGAGTCGGGCTTTATGGCAGAGTGGCCAGAAGAAAGCAATTACTTTCAGCAAAAAACAAAATGGCACATTCTGAGTTTGCCAAAAGGCATGTGGGAGACTCCCAAAATGTATGGAGGAAGGTGCTCTGGTCTGATGATATTAAAATTGAACTTTTTCGCCATCAAAGAAAACGCTATGTCTGGCGCAAACCCAACACATCACATCACCCAAAGAACACCATCCCCACAGTAAAACATGGTGGGGGCAGCATCATGCTGTGGGGATCTTTTTCAGCAGTGGGGACTGGGAAACTGGTCAGTGTTGAGGGAAAGATGGATGGTGCTAAATACAGGGATATTCTTGATCAAAACCTGTACCGCTCTATGTGTGATTTGAGGCTAGGACGGAGGTTCACCTTCAAGCAGGACAATGACCCCAAACACACTGCTAAAGCAACACTTGAGTGGTTTAAGGGGAAACACATAAATGTGTTGGGTTGGCCTAGTCAAAGCCCAGAACTCAATCCAATAGAAAAATCTGTGGTCAGACTTAAAGATTGGTGTTCACAAGCGCAAACCATCCAACTTGAAGGAGCTGGAGCAGTTTTGCCAGGAGGAATGGGCAAAAATCCCAGTGGTAAGATGTGGCAAGCTCATAGAGACTTATCCAAAGCGACTTGGAGCTGTGATAGCCAGAAAAGGTGGCTCTACAAAGTATTGACTTTGGGGGGGGGGGGGGGTGAATAGTTATGCACATTGAGTTTTCTGTTATTTTGTCCTATTTGTATGCTTCACAATAAAAAACATAAAAAATCATCTTCAAAGTTGTGGGCATGTTCTGTAATTTACATGATGCAAATCCTCAAACAATCCATGTTAATTCCAGGTTGTGAGGCAACAAAACACGAAAAATGCCAAGGTGGGTGAATACTTTTGCAAGGCACTGTATATACATACACACACAGTTGTGCACATAAGTTTACATACCCTGGCAGAATTTATGATTGCTTGGCCATTTTTCAGAGACTATGAATGATAACACAAAAACATTTCTTTCACTCAAGGTTAGTGTTTGGCTGAAGCCATTTATTATCAAATCAGCTGTGTTTACTCTTTTTAAATCATAGTGGCAACAAACTACCCAAATGACCCTGGTCAAAAGTTTACATACCCTGGTGATTTTGGCCTGATAGCATACACACAAGTTGACACAAAGGGGTTTGAATGGCTATTAAAATGTAACCATCCTCACCTGTGATCTGTTTGCTTGTAATTAGTGTCTGTGTGTATAAAAGGCCAATGAGTTTCTGGACTCCTGACAGACCCTTGCATTTTTCATCCAGTACTGCACTGACATTTCTGGATTCTGAGTCATGGGGAAAGAAAAAGAATTGTCAAAGGATCTGCGGGAAAAGGTAGTTGAACTGTATAAAACAGGAAAGGGATATAAAAAGATATCCAAGGAATTGAGAATGCCAATCAGCAGTGTTTAAACTCTAATCAAGAAGTGGAAAATGAGGGGTTCTGTTTAAACCAAAGCACGGTCAGGTAGACCAACTAAGGTTTTAACCACAACTGCCAGGAAAATTGTTCGGGATGCAAAGAAAAACCCACAAATAACTTCAGGTGAAATACAGGACTCTGAAAACATGTGGTGTGGTTGTTTCAAGATGCACAATAAGGAGGCACTTAAAGAAAGATGGGCTGCATGGTCGAGTCACAAGAAGAAAGCCATTACTACACAAATACCACAAAGTATCCCGCTTACAATATGCCAAACAGCACAGAGACAAGCCTCAAACCTTCTTGCACAAAGTCTTTTGGAGTGATGAGACCAAAATTTAGCCACAACCATAAACACTACATTTGGAGAGGAGTCAACAAGGCCTATGATGAAAGGTACGAAGGTGGATCGCTGATGTTTTGGGGATGTGTGAGCTACAAAAGGCACAGGAAATTTGGTCAAAATTGATGGCAAGATGAATGCAGTATGTTATCAAAAAATACTGGAGGAACATTTGCATTCATCAGCCAGGAAGCTGCGCATAGGACGTACTTGGACATTCCAACATGACAATGATCCAAAACACAAGGCAAGTCAACCTGTCATTGGCTACAGCAGAATAAAGTGAAGGTTCTGGAGTGGCCATCTCAGTCTCCTGACCTCAATATCATTGAGCCACTCTGGGGAGATCTCAAAGGTGCAGTTCATGTAAGACAGCCCAAGAATTTACAGGAACTGGAAGCTTTTTGCCAAGAGGAATGGGCAACTTTACCATCTGAGAAGTTAAAGAGCCTTATCCACAAATACCACAAAAGACTTCAAGGTGTCATTGATGTTAAAGGCGCAATACACGGTATTAAAAACTGGGGTATGTAAACTTTTGATCAGGGTCATTTGGGTAGTTTCTGTTGCCATTACGATTTAAAAAGAGTAAACACAGTTTGATTGATAATAAATGGCTTCAGCCAAACACTAACCATGAGTGAAAGAAAAGTTTGTGTTATCATTCATTGTCCCTGATAAATGGCCAAGAAATTATAAATTCTGCCAGGGTATACAAGCTTATGAGCACAACTGTGTGTGTATATTATATATATATATATATATATATATATACACACACACACACAGTGGGTAAAATAAGTAATTGAACAAGTCACAATTTTTCTAGGTAAATATATTTCTAAAGGTGCTATTGACATGACATTTGCACCACATGTCGGTTAACAACCCATGCAATTCATACATACAAAGAAACCAAAAGAAATAAGTTTAGAAATTAAGTTATGTGTAATAAAATGGAATGACACCGGGAAAAAGTATTGAACAGAACACGCTAACTGAAATGTATTTAATACTTCGTACAAAATCCTTTGTTGGTAATGACAGCTTCAAGACACCTTCTGTATGGAGAAACTAGTCGCATGCATTGCTCAGGTGTGATTTTGGCCCATTCTTCCACACAGTCTTTAACCACTTCAGCCTGACCAGAGCACTTTTTACAATTTGGCACTGCGTCGCTTTAACTGCTAATTGCGCGGTCATGCAATGTTGTACCCAAACGAAATGTGCGTCCTTTTCTTCCCACAAATAGAGCTTTCTTTTGATGGTATTTGATCACCTCTGCAGTTTTTATTTTTTGTGATATAAACGGAAAAAGACTGAAAAATTTGAAAAAAAATAATATTTTCAACTTTTTGTTATAAAAAAAATCCAACAAACTCAATTTTAGTCATACATTTAGGCCAAAATGTATTCAGCCACATGTCTTTGGTAAAAAAAAGTCAATAAGCGTATATCTATTAGTTTGTGCAAAATTTATAGCGTCTACAAACTAGGGTACATTTTCTGGAATTTACACAGCTTTTAGTTTATGACTGCCTATCTAATTTCTTGAGGTGCTAAAATGGCAGGGCAGTACAACCCCCCCCCCCAAATGACCCCATTTTCCCATTTTGGAAATTGCTGAGAGGCATGTTGAGCCCATTGAATATTTTATTTTTTTGTCCCAAGTGATTGAATAATGACAAAAAAAAAAAATATTTTACAAAAAGTTGTCACTAAATGATATATTGCTCACACATGCCATGGTTATATGCGGAATTGCACCCCTAAATACATTTTGCTGCTTGGGACTGCTGGGACTTTTTGGGAGCCTAGCCGCATACGGGGCCCCCGAAAACCAATCATCGCCTTCAGGGCATACATTTTTGATTTCACTCCTCACTACCTATGACAGTTTTGAAGGCCATAAGATGCTAAGATGGCACAACCCCCCCCCCCCCCCAATGACCCCATTTTGGAAAGTAGACACCCCAAGTTATTTGCTGAGAGGCATAGTGAGTATTTTGCAGCTCTCATTTGTTTTTGAAAATGAAGAAAGAAAAGAAAAATGTATTTTTTTTTATTTTTTCAATTTTCCAAACTTTGTGACAAAAAGCGAGGTCTCCAAAATACTCACCATACCTCTCAGCAAATAGCTTGGGGTGTCTTCTTTCCAAAATGGGGTCATTTGGGGGGGGGGGGGTGCCATCTGGGCATTCCATGGCCTCCGAAACTGTGATAGGCAGGGAGGAGTGAAGTCAAAAATTTACACCCTTGGAAACCCTGAAGGTGGTGTTCGGATTTCGAGGTCCCGTACGCAGCTAGGCACCCAAAAAGTTTCACACATGTGGTATCCCTGTACTCAGGAGAAGCAACAGAATGTATTTTGGGGTGTAATTTCACATATGCCCATGGCACATTTGAGCAATATATCATTTAGTGACAAGTTTGTGCAAAAAAAAAAAAAATTTGTCTTTTTCCCGCAACTTGTTGCACAATATAAAATATTCCATGGACTCGACATGCCTCTCAGCAAATAGCTTGGGGTGTCTACTTTCCAAAATGGGGTCATTTGGGGGGGGGTTGAACTGTCCTGGCATTTTATGCACAACATTTATGTCAGCTTATGTCACACATCACTCACTCTTCTAACCACTTGAAGACAAAGCCCTTTCTGACACTTTTTCTTTACATGAAAAAATATTTTTTTTTTTGCAAGAAAATTACTTTGAACCCCAAAACATTATATTTTTTTTTAAAGCAAAGGCCCTACAGATTAAAATGGTGGGCGTTTCATTTTTTTTTTCACACAGTATTTGCACAGCGATTTTTCAAACGCATTTTTTTTGGGGGAAAAAACACACTTTTTTAATTTGAATGCACTAAAACACACTATATTGCCCAAATGTTTGATGAAATAAAAAAGATGATCTTAGGCCGAGTACATGGATACCAAACACGACATGCTTTAAAATTGCGAACAAACGTGCAGTGGCGACAAACTACATACATTTTTAAAAGCCTTTAAAAGCCTTTACAGGTTACCACTTTAGATTTACAGAGGAGGTCTACCGCTAAAATGACTTCCCTCGATCTGACCTTCGTGGTGATACCTCACATGCATGGTGCAATTGCTGTTTACATTTGACGCCAGACCGACGCTTGCATTCGCCTTTGCGCGAGAGCAGGGGGGTATCATTTCTATTGTTATCTCAGGGAATGTAAATATCCCCTATGATAGCAATAGGTAGTGACAGGTACTCTTTTTTTGAAAAAATTGGGGTCTATTAGACCCTAGATCTCTCCTCTGCCTTCAAAGCATCTGACCACACCAAGATCGGTGTGATAAAATGCTTTTCCAATTTCCCAATGGCGCGGTTTACATCCGGCGAAATCTAAGTCATGAAATGCTCGTAGCTTCCGGTTTCTTAGGCCATAGAGATGATTGAGGCCATTCTGGTCTCTGATCAGCTCTATGGTCAGCTGGCCGAATCACCGGCTGCATTCTCGGGTTCCCTGTTGGGACAGGAGAGCCAGAGAAAACCATGGAAGACGGTGGGGGGGGGGGGGACATTCCCTCCCACTGCTTGTAAAGGCAGTCTAGAGGCTAATTAGCCGCTAGGATTGCTTTTACATGAAAGCTGACCACTGGCTGAAAAGAATGATACCAAGATGATACCTAAACCTGCAGGCATCATTCTGGTATAACCACTCAAAGTTCAGCAACATACCCGTACGTTGCTGGTCCTTGTTGGGCATATATTGTAATCTTTTTTTTCATGCAGCCTGTGGGCTGAACAAAAAAAAGAGATTGATCGGTGGGTGTGCCCACCATTAGAATACCTCCCTTCATCCACCCACTTCTAATGATGTGCATACATGCACCATTTATATATGCCAAAGCATGGGGGCATCCGCCCCAAAAGTTAGGAGCAAATTGCTCCTCCGCCCCTGCTGCCCCATGCTTTGGCATATATGCTCTTTTTTTTAACTGTGGTGGTGAAGTCACCTCCAAAAGCACTGGAGTCACGGCTTTATGTATCGTGGGAGCAAACGCTGTTGCTGTCAAGATAAATAAATCCGCGATGCAACTGAATGGCGTACCTGCTAAGCAAATGATGGTTAACAATAAAACAAAGTAACATCACAGTATAACAGTAAGACTTACCATACCTGCAAAACAAATACAAAAAAACATAGTCAAAAATAAAACATTTTTTAACGCAACCTGTGCCTAAAATATATATATATGCCGAAGCATGGGGGCATCCTCCCGCAAAAGGTAGGAGTAAATCGCTCCTCCGCCCCTGCTGCCCCCATGCTTCGGCATATATGCTGAAGTATGTAACTGTGGTGGTGAAATCACCTCCGACAGCACTGGAGTTACAGCTTTATGTATTGTGGGAGCAAACGCTGTTGCTGTCAAGATAAATAAATTCGTGCTGCAGCTGAATGGTGTACCTGAAAACAAAAAAATGGTTAACAATAAAACACAGTAAACAGTAAAGTATAAAAAAATTACATACCTGAAAAGCAAACATGATAAAACATAACAACAAAAAAACATTGTAGAATAGAATACAGTAAAAAAGAGCAGAACTATAGAGAGAGAATAGAGAGAGAGAGAACAATAAAAAAATTATTTTTGGTTTTTATTTTATATTTTTTTGTGTATTTTTTTTTCACTTTTTTTTTTTTTTTACATTTTTTTTTTATAACTGTAACTTTTGTAACTGTAACCGGTTCCAGGTTTGGGTCTCTCAAAATGCGATGGCATCTTGGGAGACCCTGTGAAAGTGTGCCTAGTCTGTGCAATGCTGTACCCTACGCTAAAACTCAACTAGTGTATGGTAGCGCTCAAAACATTCACCGATGCAAGCACCAGGATTGCCAGGACAAGAGGGACAATAATAGCAGGTGTCATGCCTATATCTGCACTTTCTGCAGACGCGACATTTTTTTGGGGGGGCTCGTTGGGTAGGGGTACGCGGGAGGACATAAGGAAAATGCCTCTCATTCAGCCGGCTTACTGTATTTGGATTGGGAAGGTGAGGTGGAGCACCGTCTGGAAACAGAAGGGCTCTGACAATCTCTATCTGGAATTTAAGGAAGGATCCAGTCCGTCCTGAAGCTCTGTATAGCACATGAGCGTTCAGCAAAGCCAATTGAAATAAGTATACAGACACTTTTTTATACCAGCGTCTGGCCTTACAGGCAACTAGGTACGGCACCAACAACTGGTCGTTGAGGTCCACCCCTCCCATATTTTGGTTATATTCGTGGACACAGAGGGGTTTCTCCACAACACCAGTCGCCGTAGTAATTTGGACCGTCGTGTCTGCATGAAGGGAGGGAAAACATTCTTATTATCCCTCCACTTCATAGCGAGCAAATTATTACACTACGAGCAGGCTCTCTCCCCCAGCCTAAGACGTGAATCTACAAGCCGCTGGGGAAAGCCCCGGCGATTAGGTCGCACGGTGCCACATGCTCCAATCTGATGATCAAAAAGGTGACTAAAAAGTGGCACGCTCGTGTAATAATTGTCCACACATAAGTGGTACCCCTTTCCGAATAAGGGTGACACCAAGTTCCACACAATCTTGCCTGCGCTTCTTTTGTAGTCAGGGCAGTTTGTCGGCTCTACGTGACTATCTTTTCCCTCGTAAACCATAAAACTACATGTATAGCCTATGGCCCTGTCACAGAGCTTATAACATCTTGACCCCGTATCTGGCACGCTTGCTGGGAAGGTACTGTTTGAATGACAAGCATCCAGAAAACTTAATCAGGGACTCATCAACGCAGACAACTTGATGGGGAGTAAACAAGTCTGCAAAACGTTGGTTGAAGTGGTTTACGAGGGGCCGAATTTTGTAGAGCTGATCGTATCCAGGGTCTCCACGAAGACGACAGAGTTCATTGTCATTGAAGTGCATGAACTGCAAGATCTGCTCGTATCGTGCCCTGCTGATGGAGGCAGAGAACAAGGGCATATGGTGGATTGGGTCAGTGGACCAATATGATCGCAACTCACTCTTTTTAGTTATGCCCATGTTAAGGGAAAGGCTCAGAAAGAGCTTAAATTCAGAGACCGTAATTGGTCTCCAATCTCTGGCAAGGGAGGACTGGGGAATAGTGGCGATGTGTCGTATCCAGGGTCTCCACGAGGACGACATGGAGGCAGAGAACACGGGCATAAGGTGAATTGGGTCAGTGGACCAATTTGATCGCAACTCACTCTTTTTGGTTATGCCTATGAGGAGGGAAAGGCCCAAAAAGATCTTAAATTTGGAAACCGTAATTGGTTTCCAATCTCTGGCAAGGGAGGACTGGGGAATAGTGGCGATGTGTTGACCAGTGTACAAATTGCTTTGGTCCACAATAGATCTATAGAGATCTTCGGTGAAAAACAGCGAATAAAAATCAAGTGGCGTAAAATCAACTGTTTCCACATGAATGCCAGGTTGGCCAGTGAATGGGGGAAGTACGGGTGCTGCAGAAGTGGTTGGTTCCCAATTAGGATTGGCGAATGCAGCAGGAAGGGCACTATGGGCACGACGGGCCTGTGTTTGTCTTCTTGGTGGCAGTGGGATACTACTTGTGCTTGCCACCTCACCAGCTTGAACTGCACTTATGGGACTCGCCACGTCACCAAGTGTTACCAGTCACCAGTGCTGGATGTACGACCAGGGTGTACTAGGCCGCTGGTGCTTGCCAGTTCACCAGAAGAAATAGCGGTGCTAGTACTGCTCTGCTCCATACGAGAACCCTGTGGTTCTTGCTCTCAACAGCAGAAGTAGTTCGGGGTCTCTTACGCCTGACCTTGGCAGGGACCACAACTCCGTCGTCAGAGCTATCTGTCATGGAGCCGCTGCTGTCTACTGGTTCATATTCTGAGCCTGAATCTGACAGATGAGTGACTTCCTCTTCACTATCTGTCATGCACAGAAATGTGTAGGCCTCTTCACTAGTGTACCTTCGATTTGCCATTTTGGGCTCTAAATTTAGTGGTACACTAGTGAGACTCATAGGCAAAAAAAGCTCCTGTTAGCGACTGTATCAAAACGCTACCAAAAAACTGTTAGCGATCACAGGGATCAGGCCTGACTCTGCGAACGCTGCAGTTATGTGTTTAGTGTTTTGTAAGTGACAGTGATCGATCGATACTGCACTTGGGTGGGCTGGGTTGGGCTGGGTTGGGCTGGGCTGGGCTGGGCTGGGCTGGGCGGAGGGGCAAAACGCAGGTGCTAGCAGGTATCTGGGCTGATCCCACTAACACTGCGTTTTTGGGAACCCTAAACTGCGGGGGACGCTAGTATAGTTCTGATCGGATCAGATATTGATCCGTTCAGATACTATACCACTAAGGGAGGTGTATGCTGCGTGCATGGGTGTTAGCGGTACTGGCACTAATCTGCCTGGGGCGACGCAGACCCTAAAACTTAACTTATATCACCGTCGGACGATTAGGGGGTTAAACCTTTATTAGGTAATAAACAGCGGGTGCCCTGAAACTACAATAAACAAAACTAACTAACCAGTGTCACCCGTAACAGTTATACGGTGATCACTGGTGAAAGGGTTAACTAGGGGTCAATCAGGGGGTTAAAACCTTTATTAGGTAGTATATGGGGGTCCCTGATGCTATAAAAAGCTGACGGCGAACCTATATACTTACCTCCCTAACTAGCGTCACCTGTGACACTAATACAGCGATCAGAAAAACGATTGCTTAGTGACACTGGCGACGGAGGGTGATCACGGGGTTAAAACTTTATTAGGGGGGTTAGGGGGTACCCTAGACCTAAAGGGGCCTACCACTAACTACCCTACCACTTATAACTATCACAAACTGACATCAAAGCAATAATCAGAAAAAAAAACTGCTATTGGTGTCACTGTGACAGGGGGTACAGGGGGGTGACGGGGGGTGAAAAGTGTGCCTGCGTGTTCTACTGGAAGTGTGGTGTTAGTGCAACTCACATTGATGTCTTCTCTCCTCGGCGCCAGAACGAAAAAACCGGCTCGAGGAGAGATGACATCACTTCCTACGCTTCTGTTTACATTACAGAAGCGGAGGAAGCATTTCTTTCGCCAGGAGCGATTGCGAGGGGGTGGCCACAAATGAGTGGCCTCCCCCTCACCTCGGAGCGCTCCTGACGAGAATTTGACCGCCGCAGGCACCGGGGGGGGTCCTATCGGACCCCCCGCCCGCGGGCAGGCAGGGACATACAGGTAAGCCCTTATGCCTGCCAGTGCCATTGTGCTGACGTACATCGGCGTGCGGCGGTCGGCAACTGGTTAAATCTTGAAGGCTCCGTGGGGCTCTTATGAACTCTGATCTTTAGTTCTTTTCATAGATTTTCTATTGGATTCAAGTAAGGTGTTTGGACAGGACATTCTAGCAGCTTTATTTTCTTTCTTTGAAACCAACTGAGAGTTTCCTTGGCTTTGTGTTTGGGATCATTGTCTTGCTGAAATGTCCACCCTTGTTTCATCTTCATCATCATGGTAGATGGCAGCAGATTTTTATTGAGAATGTCTTGGTACATTTTTTTCATTCATCCTTCCTTCAAGGATATGAAAGTTGCCAGTACCGTATGCTGAAAAACAGCCCTACACCAGGATGTTCCCACCTTCAAACTTCACTGTTGGTATGGTGTTTTTGGGGTGATTTGCAGTGCCATTTGATCTCCAAACATGGTGTGTATTATGGCATTCAAAGATTCAACTTTGGTCTCATCTGACCAGACTATATTCTCCAAGTATTTCACAGGCTTGTCTATGTCAATGGCACACAAAGTCAATTCACTTTCGACTGTGATCAGCTGTGGTAATTTTGATTAGCTCAGCATGAAAAAAGCTTTCCTGGAGCATTTCAGTCCCTGGTATGCAAATAAAGCAAACAATAAACTATGGGTGACAAGGGACTGCAGATCTCCGGAATAAAGTTGTGGACAGGCACAAATCAGGAGATAGATACAAAAAAAAGTCAAAAGCTTTAGTAATGCATAGAAGCACAGTTAAGTCTATTATAAAGAAGTGGAAAGTATTTGGTACAACACAGACCCTCCCTGGATCAGGACGTCACTCCAAACTGGATGAAAGAGCCAGGAGGAACCTGGTCTGAGAGGCTACAAGGAGGACTACAACAACTCTGAAGGAGTTGCAGGAATTTATGACAAAAAGAGTGGTCATCGTGCGCATGTGACAATATCACAAATGCTCCACAAATGTGGGCGCTCACACTCCAGCACAAAATCACATTTGGACACGGGAGTGACGTGGTATGACGTGAGGCGTCAGACGTGGAGGGAGGAGCGTGAGGTGTGCCGGCCGGCGCGCTGGTGGGTACCAACGCAAACAAGACGCAGCCCGCATGGCGGAGAAGGAGAGGAGAGGTGCCGTGCGTGGCTTCGACTGTTACAGGCACTGACCGCGCTCCTGCTCGGGCGCTCGGAGGTCCAGATCCATGCGGCAGAGCACGTGCTTGACATAGTGCCGAGCGGGTGGTGAGGCTCACGGAGCGGCAGTACCATCCGTCCTCTCCCCCCCCAGACCCCGTTCGTAGAGGCTCCGGTATCCCGGTATGCTGGGACGGCCGAGTACAGAAGCAAACAGAGGAGCGGTCTGTCGGGGCATTCGTTTCATCTCCGGGCTGCATTGCTACACTGTAATTCCCAAGTACCCACCTGGAGGGCTCGTGGTAAGGGCTGCCTGACCTTTTGAAGCATCTGAGCACAGGTAAGAGTGGATCGATAAGGGGGATGTCCCCATTATGCTGAAGATTAGAAGCTGAGAGGTCGCTTCTGGACTATGTAACTGCATGTTGCTGTATCGCAAACTCCGTACATGGAGACACCTGGGAGGGACAGGGTGTATTACAGCCAATAGAGGAGGGTCTGAAGACTTAGAAGTGGAGCAGCCATTTATAGAACTGTAATTCCTCTTAAGTGCAGCCATCTATCAGCTCTGCTGGGCACCTGTGAGGGGCTAAAGCAGGGAGAGGAGAGAGGAGGAGGGAAAGAAAGGGTCTGTTTTGAACAGGGATCTTGCGGAGACCTCTCCCCGGGGCAGCACGCACCTATAGGACACAGCGAGTAAAGTTAAGCAAATTGTGGTGTAAAAGAATTTCCGCGCTCACAGACTGGAAGCAGGTTTGCAGCCTCCCCTCACACACCCCCAAAAGGGGTGAGATATAGTATTGAGAGCTTATAGATAGGGGCGAGTGGCGCTACCTGTATTGAATACCAAACTACGTGCTCGTGTATAAATATATAAAGGGTGTGTGCCCAGTAGGTTTATAATCCGTGCTACTCTATGTAAAAACCAGTGCCTCCTAATCCTAGGATATAAATGGTTAACCTTCCACCCAAATGTGAATTAATCAAGTAAATAATATACTAAAAAAAACAATAAACATTCCCTCTAGTGCGTGAAGGAGAATAGATATCTATGAATTACTAGATGCAGATTATCCTCTTATAATGATACCTGTGCATTAATAACATTGGTCTAAAAATGCATCTTGACACCCAATATTTCATACAACTCCCTGTGCTCTCACCCGTGTGACTGAGCAGGTGGAGAGTGTAATCAAAATCCAATACTACCACATTTAGAAAGTGCAATATTAGTGAATTATTAAAAAAACATATTTTTGAAAAAATGACACCTATAAAAATATAAAAATTAAAAAAAAAAAAAAAAATGAAAATTATCAGGAATAGGAATTAACAAATATGAGAAAGTCCCACATTAAAGAGTTCCAGCATAGATATAATTGCATAGAATTGCATAAAGTTCCACCATGAATAGGGTTCCTGTGGATAGTGACTTTTGTGATGGCATCAATTTTAAATCCAGTGACTTGCGGTGCTCCCCCTCAAGGATCCCCACTCACCGGCTCCCTATACCCCTGCAGGGGTAATAGGCATGTATTATCTGGCCGTGGATGACATCTGGGATTCCAGTAGAGTTGTCCCCGGGGATTACCCTCCAGATATGGTATCTCCTTAAGTGATCCTGGTTATCCTCATGAGAAAGAAACAGGGCTCTCGTAGTGTGATACCGTAAAAATTACTTTATTTAAAAAGCTATTAAAACCAGCACAAAAACGAAAACGAAATAAAAAGTTTAAAAGTTCCAAACTCCTGCTACAAGAGCCTGGCATTCACACTGCGTATAGAAATCAAGCCCGGATAGGAGCCCGTGGATGTATTTCCTCCGCTGAGCGGCGTGCGCCTCAGCTGCGCTCCAAGCTCCTTCCGACTTCCGTGTGTGACGTAAGTACGTAGCCCCGCCTTACATACAGTAGCACGGGTTATAAACCTACTGGGCACACACCCTTTATATATTTATACACGAGCACGTAGTTTGGTATTCAATACAGGTAGCGCCACTCGCCCCTATCTATAATCTTTCAGCAAATTGTGGATACTGAATTAAAAGCGCATAAGTCTTGCAAAGACGTTGAGTCCAGTTGATTAGTTTTTGATTTGCCCCTGTAGAGACGACTAAATTACCATGAGTAAATCAGCGTCCAAATCTGCAAAGGGGGGGGGCCCTAAAACTCCAAAAGACAGTGTCACAGGGAGTACAATTAAACAGTACCTGGCTCAGGGGGCAAGCCCTAAGAACACTAATTCTGAGACCCAAAAGACAGGCAAAATGGACAAAAAGAAGGGAGCAGATGGGAAGAGGAAGGAGACCCCAGATCAGTCCAGAGATGAATTAACAACTGAGAGTGAACTAGAAACATCTAGATCTGAAGATCATAGGATAGAGGCCCAATTCCCCACAAAAAATGAAATCCTAGAAATGTTCAAGAGCCTAGAAATCTCAATTAAAACTGAGATAAATATGCTGAGGATAGACCTGGGAAACCTGTTGACCAGAGTCGAGACGGCGGAGGATAAAATAGATAAACAAGTCCAGGAGCTTTTCGATTTAAAAGAACAAATCAAAATCACCCAACAAAATCAAATAAAAATCCTATATAGGTTAGAAGACCAAGAAAATAGAAATAGAAGACAAAACCTGAGAATCCGAGCGGTACTGGAAACGAGGGGGGAGGGCTTGAGGAAAGTCATAACGGCAATCTTCAGCCCCCTACTCGAAGTGGGAGTCGAGGAGTTCCCAAATATTGAAAGGGTACACCGGGTGGGAAGATCAGTCACTATGAGAACAGAAAGAACTCGGGATATAATAGTGAGATTCAGATATTATGAAGACAAAGCTAAAATCTGGGTAAAGTTATGAGGAAAAACCCCCATGCAATATGAGGGAGCAAAGATCCAAGTTTTTGCAGACCTGGCGTCGGAAACATTGGCGCTTTGAAACCCCTGTTTGAACAGATGATGATACAGAACATAAAATATAGCTGGGGGTTTCTGGAATGTCTATTAGCATTCAAGGATGGAAGATCGGCCAGGTTAAGATTCCCTGAAGAACTGGGGGATTTTTGCAAAAAATTGGATTTACATGTTCCTCTGTTGCCGGACTGGTCTAACGAGCAGAAGGTGGGCCAAGGGACGGGACATGGCTAGAAATGTAGAGCTTCATAAGTGTGGTGGTGGGAGTTTGGGAGGGGGGGGGGTCGGGGGAGTATGGAGAGGAATGGTCAGTGGTGGTGGGAGTAAGTGTTTCAGCGTGGGGTGCCCCCTGGGGAGACGGTTTGCCCCCCCAGCAACCTCCCTCTGTAACGGAGGTGGGGGGGAGGCACACTGTGAGCTCCACCTTAGGGGTTTGAGATCGCGAGAGGGCCACGATGTATGTGGTCCTCAAGGATCTAGGGGTCCGGATGGGACCAAGGAAGGAAGGTAGGGTTGAGGGGGGGTGGGTGGAGATGGGAGGGGGGTTGGAGAGGGTATGTGGAAGGGAGGGGGGACACCTCAGTTACAGTAGCCAAAAGAGTGGGTAAACCTCTCCATAGACAAAAGAAATGAGCCCCACATAGGATAGCGGAAATACAGTGATGACAACGATAAATTTTATGACCTATAACGTTAGAGGACTAAGGGTAGATTATGTGAGAGGGAGTATACACTGGCAAACATCTACGCCCTCAATAAGAACCCGATGAAATATTTTATGAACCTTCTGGAAAAGCTGAGGGACTTCAAGAAGGGACATACAATTTTGATGGGAGATATGAACTTCTGCATAGATCCTGGTTTGGATGGTTCAGCCCGGGCACAGGGGAGAGATAGCGTGCAATTAAAAAAGGTAAAACAAAAATTGTATGCCAGCCAATTGGTTGACATATGGAGGATTCAGCATCCTAAAACACAAGACTTCACGTTTTACTCCCCTACTCTCGGATAGACTTTATTTTTGTGGAACACAGAGACATTGATAAGGTGACAGACTCTAAGATAGGGATCTCTGCACTCTCGGATCATGCCCCAGTGACGATGAAAGTGACAGTTCCTGGGGAACAAGGTCAACATTTTAAGTGGTGTCTAAACGAGGAGCTGATCCGAGATGAGGAGGGGTCTGCCAGAGTCGGAAGGGAGTTGGAATACTATTTCACTGCAAACGACACTGGGAAAGTATCGGGGTCCACCCTGTGGGAGGCCCAAAAGGCCTACATCAGGGGGATCCTGATAGAAATAGGAGCTAGGAAGAAAAGGGAGAGAACTGAGAAAACCCAAAAATTAATAGAGGAAATAACTAGGGCAGAACAAGAACATAAAAAACAGCAGGGCCACCAGCAGGAATTATACCAAAAGGTAGTTAATAAAAGGGTGGAGTTGAAAATGGTTATGGAACAAGAAACAAGGAAAACATTAAATAGGATTGCAAGAGAAACATAACAGTGGGGAAATAAACCAAGTAAACATCTGGCGAGAATGGTATAAAAGAAAAAAGCCATTAACTTTATTGAGAAAATACAGACTAAGGGTGGACGTATGGTGTACTCATCAAAAGGAATAGCGGACATTTTTAAAAACTATTATCAAGAATTGTATTCTGTAAAACAGGGGGGTGCCCAGTTAGGAGGTAAGAGCAGGAAAAGCATTAAGTTCCTTTACCACTTCCCGCCCGGCCCATAGCAGATAACGGCCGGGCGGTGGTTCAGTTATCCTGACTGGGCGTCATATGACGTCAGCCCGACACACCGCTACACCGATCTTGGTAAAGGTCTCCTCCCCTTGTGCGTCCCCTCCCCCTACAGTTAGAAGCATTCCCTAGGAAACACATTTAACCGCTCCCCGCCCCCTAGTGGTTAACCCCTTCACTGCCTGTCACATTTATACAGTAATCAATGCAATTTTATAGCATTGATCGCTGTATAAATGTGAATGGTCCCAAAAATGTGTCAAAAGTGTCCGATGTGTCCGCCATAATGTCGCAGTCACGAAAAAAAATTGCGATCGCCGCTATTACTAGTAAAAAAAAAAAATATATATTTTTTTTTAAAAATGCCATAAATCTATCCCGTATTTTATAGACACTATAACTTTTGCGCAAACCAATCAATATACGCTTATTGCGATTTTTTTTACCAAAAATATGTAGAAGAATACGTATCGGCCGAAACTGAGGAAAAAATTTGTTTTTTAAAAAAAAAAATTGGGATATTTATTATAGCAAAAAGTAAAAAATTTTTTTTTTTCAAAATTAGCGCTCTTCTTTTGTTTATAGCGCAAAAAATAAAAACCGCAGAGGTGATCAAATACCACCAAAAGAAAGCTCTATTTGTGGGGGAAAAAAGGACGTCAATTTTGTTTAGGTACAACATCGCACGACCGCGCAATTGTCGTTTAAAGTGCGACAGCGCTGAAAACTAAAAATTGGTCTGGGAAGGAAGGGGGTGAAAATGCACGGTATTGAACCGGTTAAACAATATAAGCGGTCGCTGGTCCCTCACCTGATAAATGCAGCAAAGAGACTGATACCCAAAACTGGCAAAAGGAGGAGGGCCCCAGCAACCTGGGAGTTGATAGACTCGGTAGAAGAAACATATAATATGGAGTGTTTGAGGAGTAGTTTAGACAAAATTAACAAATGGGAAAGTTGGAAAAAATTTAAAAAATCTTGGAGTTACGCCAAGGAATTAAAAGTTCAGGTATAGGGCAGGGAGACGCGCCGATGTAGGTCTATGGAGAGGTGGGGGGTTTGATATGCTGAGGTCGAGTGGGGGGGTGGGTTAGTGAGGAGGGCTAAATAACTGTGTTAAGAGTAGCCCTTATCCTTTATTGTATGGGGAAAAAAAATGCTCCACAAATGTGGCTTGTATGGCAGGGTTGCAAGAAAAAAGACACTCCTCAAGAAAGGCCACATGCAGTTGCAACTGAGCATTGCCAAAACACACCTTGAAGATTTCGAGGCCACATGGAAAAAGATGTTATGGTCAGATAAGACTAAAATTAAATTATTTGGCCTCAACACCAAATGATATGTTTGGTAGAAATCTAATACAGCTCACCATCCAAATAACACAGTTCCTACAGTAAAGCATGGAGGTGGTGATATCCTGTTATAGGGGTGTTTCTCTGCAGCAGGGACTGAAGCACTTGTCAGGATAGAAGGAAACATGGATGGGGAAAAATACCATCAAATGCTTGAGGAACATCTGCTGACCTCTGCCAGAAAGTTGTCAATGGGAAGGTGGTTTACCTTCCAACATAACAATGACACAAAGCACACAGAAAAAATGACCGCACAGTGGTTAAGGGCCAGTTCACAGCATAGAAACGCAGTCTGGATGCGTTCCAGATGCTTTTCTGCATGCGCGTTTTTGATGCGTTCCAGTGCCTTTTTAATGTGTTTTTGGTGCAGTCCAGTGCTCCCCCCTTTTTTTTCTTAACGTTAAATTATTATTATTATACAGGATTTATATAGCGCCAACAGTTAACGCAGCGCTTTACAACATTAGGGCAGACAGTACAATTACAATACAATTCAATACAGGAGGAATCAGAGGGTCCTGCTCATTAGAGCTTACAATCTAGGAGGGAGGGTCAAGTTATACAAGAGGGTAACAGCTGTGGGGGATGAGCTAATGGAGAAAACAGTGCAGTTGTTGGAGGCAGGATAGGCTTCTCTGAAGAGGAAAGGCAGTCTGACAGGGTTAGGGAATTCCAGAGTATGGGCGAGGCTCAGGAGCTCGGAGGTCCTGGAGGCGGATATGGGAGGAGGTGATGAGGGAGCTAGAGAGCAGGAGGTCTTGGGAGGAACGGAGACAGCAATTAGGTTGGTAATTTGAGACTAGGCTAGTGATGTAACAGGGGGCAGAGTTGTGGATGGCTTTGTAACTTATTGTTAGCATTTTGAATTTAATTTGTTGGGTGAGTGGTAGCCAATGGAGGGATTGGCAGAGAGGGGTAGCAGACACTGAGCGGTTTGTAAGGTGGATGAGTCTGGCAGCAGCATTCATGATGGACTGAAGGGGGGATAGTCTATTTAAAGGTAAGCCAATAAGAAGGGAGTTGCAGTAGTCGAGGCGAGAGATAACCAGGGAGTGAATCAGGAGCTTTGTGGTTTTCATTGGTTAGAAAGGGACGTAGTTTAGAGATGTTGTGGAGGTTGAGGCGGCAAGCTTTGGAAAGTGATTGGATGTGGGGCCGAAAGGAGAGTTCAGAGTCCAGGATAACACCTAGCACCCTGACATGTGGGGAGGGGTGGATGGTTGTGCCATTGCTCTTGACAGACAAGTCAGGGGAAGAGGCACGTGGGGGAGGAAATATTATAAGCTCGGTTTTGGACAAGATGAGTTTGAGGAGGTGGTGTGACATCCATACAGATATGTCAGTTAGTAAGTTAGTGATGCGTGAGTTGAGGGGTGGAGAGATAGATTTGTGTGTCGTCAGCGTAGAAATGGATAGTAAATAAATAAATGTAGCGCTATGTGTAAAATTATAAATATAAAGTGCAAATCTCTAAAATAAATAAATCCTACATATAAATGAATAGTTCATAAAATGAAAAAATGAAGAAATGGTCACTATGACACTATGGTCTCTATACTTATTATTTACATGTCCTGAACTCATGGAATCTTGAGCCTAGCTGGGAGATGATCCGCTTCTTTGGATATTAATGAGCTGAGTTACCATTAAGAAAAGAGCCATCTGGATTACCCACCATTGATTGGGAAAAGGAAGTGAGAACAAAGAGCTTGTGGGGAGATCCGCATATGAGTTTTGACTCATCTGGGAGGTGAGCGCGCATTTTTACTGGTGGTGGTGTGCACTCCTTTTGAGGACGAACAATCACTGTGGTGGAATTGTGTGGATACACTGATCACAAGAAGAGTTTTTCATGTTTTATTTTTTCATTATATGGACTATTAATTTATATGTAGGATTTATTTATTTTAGAGATTTGCACTTTATATTTATAATTTTACACATAGCGCTACATTTATTTATTTACTATCCATTTTGAAATTAGTGTGGTGTACCACTTGTAATGTTTAGCAGCTGTGCACGTTTATTATTAGGTTATCTTATTTAAACATCACAATATTTTTTTACTTGTGGCGCTGATTGTTTCATCTTATAGTCAGCATAGAAATGATATTGAAAGCCGTGAGAGGCTATCAGCTGAGCCAGGGAAGATGTGTAGATTGAAAATAAAAGAGGTCCAAAAACAGAACCTTGGGGATCCCGACAGAAAAGGGAAGAGGAGTGGAGGAAGTAGAATTGTAAGTGACACTGACGGTGCGTTGGGATAGGTAGGATGAGAGCCACTGAAGAGCACAGTCACGAAGACCGAGGGAGTAAAGTTTTTTTTTTGAGGAAAAACTGTGTCAAAGGCAGCTGAAAGGTCCAGAAGTAGGAGTACAGAATAGTGTCCCTTGGTTTTTGTGAGTTTTAAAAGAGCAGTTTCTGTGGAGTGTTGAGGGTGAAATCCAGATTGAAGGGGATCAAGAAGGTTGTTCTTAATGAGGTAGTCACTCGGTTGTAAACCAGGCGTTCAAGGAGTTTAGAGGAAAAGGGGAGCAAGGAGATGGGGCGTAGGTTGTTAAGATTGGTAGGGTCCAAGGACGTCTTTTTAAGTATGGGGGTGACCAGTGCATGTTTTAGAGCATTGGGGAAGGTGCCAGAGGTAAGGGAGAGATTGAAGATGTGGGTTAGAGAGTGTAGGATGGAGTCAGAGGGCGACGGGAGCATTTGAGAGCGAATAGGGTCCAGGGGACAGGTGGTTAGGTGGGCGATAGAAAAGAGTTTAGCAACTTTGTCTGTAGTAGCAGATTTGAATAAGGGGAGTGTTGGTTGTTCCTGATTCCTGTAGAGTGGAGATTTCATCACGGATTGTATCAATCTTGTTTTTGAAGTGATTTGCGATCTCCTGTGCAGTGAGTGAGTCAGTGGGTGGAGGCGGTGGACTTAAATAAGGACATGTGTCTTCCAGTGCGTTTTCTGGTGTGTTTAAGTGTGTTTTTGATGCGTTTTACAGCATTCCAGTACAGTCCAGTGCAGGTAAAATGCAACATATTCTACTTTTTTTTCTGGAACTGGAACTGCAAGCACTGGTGTGAACTATGCCACTGAAAACCATATAACCTACTTTCCATGCGTTTTTGATGCAGAAAAAAATGCACTGGATTGCATGTGGTGTGAACTGGCCCTCAGTGAAGGAGAAAATCGGTGAATGTCCTTGCATAACATAGTCAGAGCCCAGACTTAAGCCCCATTGAAAATCTGTGGAATGACTTCAGCCCCGGAAGAATTTACCCCCTTCCTGACCAGAGCACTTTTTGCGATTCAGCACTGCGTTGCTTTAAACTGCCAATTGCGCAGTCGTGCGACGTGGCTCCCAAACAAAATTTATGTCCTTTTTTTTCCCACAAATAGAGCTTGCTTTTGGTGGTATTTGATCACCGTTGCGGTTTTTATTTTTTGCGCTATAAACAAAAAAAAAGCGACAATTTTGAAAAAAATGCATTATTTTTTACTTTTTGCTATAATAAATATCTCCAAAAAATATATAAAAAAACTTTTTTCCTTCAGTTTAGGCCGATACGTATTCTACATATTTTTGGTAAAGAAAATCACAATAAATGTTTATTGATTGGTTTGCGCAAAGGTTATAGCGTCTACAAAATAGGGGATAGTTTATGGCATTTTTATTGATAATTTTTTTGTACTAGTAATGGCGGCGATCAGCGATTTTTATTGTGACTGTGACATTATGGTGGACACATCGGACAATTTTGACACATTTTTGGGACCATTGGCATTAATACAGCGATCAATGCTATAAAATTGCATTGATTACTGTAAAATGTCACTGGCAGTGTAGGGGTTAACCACTAGGTGGCGCTGTAGGGGTTAAGTGTGTCCTAGGGAGTGATTCTAACTGTGTTGGGGAGGGGCTGTGTGACACATCACTGATCACCGCTCCCGATTACAGGGAGCGTGATCAGTGTCAGTGTCATTAGGGAGAACGGGGAGATGCTTGTTTACATTAGCATCTCCCCATTCTTCCTCACTGTGAGACGATCGCAGGTATGCCCACAGACATCGAGTCGGCGGGACCCGCGAGCCGCCTCTTAAAGAGCAATGTACAGGTATGTTAATCTGCCTGTACGTGCCCTTTTACCGCAGTGTATCTGCGTGAGGCAGTCGGGAAGAGGTTAAAGACTACAGTCCACAAACGGTCACCATTAAATTTGACTGAACGGGAGCAGTTATGCAAAGTTGTGTGGGCAAATATTGCAAAGTCTTGATGTGCAAAGTTAGTAGAGACATATCCCAACAGACTAAAGACTGTTTCCTACTGTGCATCCATGAGTCGAGCTGAGCCATGTGAATGGTCCTGTAGTCTTCTAGGACCTGTGATGTGTCCCAGAAGACTGCGGGGGAAGGAGGGGGGTCAAAAAAGTGCCAAATGTGGCAGTGGAGAGGGGTGGAGGAGGGTGCAAACAAGCAGAGATTCCCCTTTTGGCAGGAGCTTCGCTTTAACTTGCTCTTTCCCCTAAAGAGTAAAAGACCAACAAGAACAAAAATAATTTTAGCATGCAGTGGGGCTCTGCCCACACTGCATGGGTCAACTGCCCAGTCTAGGGGTGAGGAGTAAGCTTATACTTGCACAATTCTTTGTTCCACCAGAAAACGGTGCTCCACCATTGTCCAGCAGTGGACTGTTCTTGGCCTATGACATCAGGAACAGTCCACAACTCAAGAGCGCTGGAATGCAGGGGTACAGGGGTGTTGGACCGGTCTTGTTCTGGGTGGATTGGAGGTTTAGGCAAGTAAATCTCTTTCTCCTCTCCCCTAGGCAAAAATGAGCAGTTAACCTGTGCAGTGCAGGCACAATCCCACTGCATGGAAAAACTTATTTTTGCCCATAGTTGAGCTTTAACTTACACTTTCCTCTAGCGGGGAGGAGGAAGTCTGCAGAATGTTGTACATGTGAGTTGCTGACAGCTATTCCTGTGATTTTTAGATATCGTCCCATCATATTTACATAGGTTGCCTCATTTGAGAATACCTTTCTCGTCTTCACGGGACAACTTTTCCTTAGTTTACTGTTACATTTCCTATAGATATACTGTATATAGTATGCCGAATGTGTTTTCTTCAACTACCTCCAAAATATGTATCAAATTCTACACTAGTATAAATGGTGACAACCTGAATTACCAAAACTTCAAAAATGATGTGTGACAGCTGCCCCTTTAAGTGTGAAGCACACTTAACAACCCAAAACCTTATAATTAAAGTGGGCGCTAGTCCTTCTAAATATTAACTAGTACCTGTGTTTCATAAAACCATATATCTTACCAAATATCTGGTTAATAGCTCTAAAACACCATAAATATCACAATATTAAAAATACAATTGAAAACCTTGTGATAAATTATCAATGTACACATTTGTGGTAAAAAATGTGAAAAAACAAAAAAGAAATATCCTTATAATTAGAATTGCAAAGATACTAGTATCGGTACTGATACAGAGTATTTGCAGCTGTAAAAAAAAAAAAAAAAAAAAAGCAGCTGGCAATGTTTATTACCAACATTGCTCAGCCGTTAAACACTAAAATAAAAAGAAACATTGTTTCTTTTTGTGTATTTCTGTTTCTTCATCTGCAGATCAAAGGGATGAATAAATGTTCCTCTGTTTAAACCCTTAATAACCCTTAACTTACTCTAATCAGCCTTAATTAACTCCCTATTCTCCTCCATTTAATTTAAAGTTATAGCGTTTACAAAATAGGGGATAGTTTTATGGCATTTTTTTTAATTTTTTTTTTTTAAATGGCGGCGATCAGCGATTTTTATCGTGACTGTGACATTATGGCGGACACATCGGACATTTTTGGGACCACTGTCATTTATACAGCAATCAGTGCTATACAAATGCACTGATTCCTGTGTAAATGACACTGGCAGTGAAGGGGTTAACCACTAGGTGGCAGTGTAGGGGTAAAGTGTGTCCTAGGGGCGTGTTTCTAACTGTGAGGGGCATGGCTGTGTGTGACACGTCACTGATCTCTGCTCTGATGACAGGGAGCAGAGATCAGTGACACTGTCACTAGGCAGAACGGGGAGATGCTTGTTTACATTAGCATCTCCCCGTTCTTCCTCCCTGTGAGGCGATCAAGGGTATCCCCGCGGCAATCAAGTCGGCGGGACCCGCGACCCGACTCACGGAGCTTGCTGCGCGCGCTGGCCGCCCCTCAAAGGGGATTCTGCCTGTACGAGCCCTTCTGCGGCAGTATATCTGCGTGAGGCGGTCGGCAAGCGGTTAACCACTTAAGGACCAGCCTCGTTTTGGATTTTAGGTGTTTACATGTTTAAAACAGGTTTTTCTGCTAGAAAATTACTTAGAACCCCCAAACATTATATATGGTTTTTCTTCTAACACCCTAGAGAATACAATGGCGGTCATTGCAATACTTTTTTTTGCACCGTATTTGCGCAGCGGTCTTATAAGCGCACTTTTTTTGGAAAAAATTCACTTTTTTGAATAAAAAAATAAAACAACAGTAAAGTTATCCCAATTTTTTTTTTTTATTGTGAAATATAATGTTACGCCAAGTAAATTGATACCCAACATGTCATGCTTGAAAACTGCGCCCGCTCGTAGAATGGCGTCAAACTTTTACCCTCAAAAATCTCCATAGGCGACGTTTAAAAAATTCTACAGGTTGCATATTTTGCGCTACAGAGGAGGTCTAGGGCTAGAATTATTGCTCTCGCTCTACCGGTCGCTGTGATACCTCACATGTGTGGTTTGACCACCGTTTTCATATGCGGGCGCCACTCGCGTATGCGTTCGCTTCTGCGTGCAAGCTCGTCGGGACAGGGGGGTTTTAAAAATTTTTTTTTTATTTTTTATTTTACAATATTTTATTAATTTTTACACTGTTTAAAAAAAAAAAAAAATTGTGTCACTTTTATTCCTATTACAAGGAATGTAAACATCCCTTCTAATAGAAAAAAGCATGGCAGGACCTCTTAAATATGAGATCTGGGGTCAAAAAGACCTCAGATCTCATATTTACACTAAAATGCAATAAAAAAAAAAAAAAAAAAAAGTAATTTAGAAAAATGACATTTGAAAAAATATGCCTTTAAGAGGTGTGGACGGAAGTGACGTTTTGACGTCGCTTCCGCCCAGCAGTGTCATGGAGACGAGTGAGCGCCATCTTGGCCTCACTCGTCTCCAGACACACCAGAGAACAGGACGCGATCGCCTCCGCCGCTACCGACGGCTCCGGTAAGCGGCGGAGGGCACCGGATCGCGGCGGGAGGGGGGGGTCCTCTCCCGCCACCGATAAAAGTGATCTCGCGGCGAATCCGCCGCAGGGACCACTTTTATCTGAAAGCCGGCCGCCGCACGAAAACGGGGATACCGGGGTTATGGCAGCTAGCTGCTGCCATAACAACGATATCCCCGTTCAAACTTAGGACGTACATAGTCGTGCGGCGGTCGGGAAGTGGTTAAAAATCGCTAAATTAAAAAAAAAAAAATCAATTTATTTCATTTGTAAATAACTTTTCAATGCTTTGTACCATTGCTGACAGCTGAAGTTAAAACAAAACAGTTGCGGTAGGTATCGGCGAGTAGTAAAAAAAAAAAAAAAAAAAAAAAAAAAAAAATCGGTGGACACCTACTTATAGTGTTCAAACACAAAGTTCTGTGTTATTGCACTTGTTAACCTTCATCCCGTCCACCGTGCTTCTATAGAAGTTTTTCTGAAAGGTAGACACAAAAGTGCTCCACAGCCAGTGATGCCAATATTGCCCTCATCAGAGCCCTGAGGCCCTCTGGGCCAAACACGCCTTAAACCAGATGGAAACTTCAAAGCAGATTTTCTTCATCCAAAAAACACATTCTTCCCTCAATGGATCCACACCAGTCACCAAAAAAAAAGGAAATAACAGGGTAATCATGCAACACAGTTTTATTAAAAATAGCTCATTTAAAGCTCATCCCACAATTCATGGGCTTACACATTAGAGTGCCCAGACCAGCACCAACTCGATCAGCATATCTGGATACCAAACAACTGTAATCCAACCAGCACTGCCGTTCCTCTTAGCAAGCCTCGGCATGCGTTGCACTGATAAACGGATGTGACGTCACTTGCGGTCCACGGGTATGCAAGCAGCAATCCGAGCTCTATGCATTTCGCTGTATTAGCATCATCAGGGACTTCCCTGATGGTGCCAGTCTGGGCACTCTAATGTGTAAGAGCATGACTTGTGGGATGAGTTTTAAATGGGTTATTTTTAATAAAACGGTGTTGCACGATTACCCTGTTATTTCCTTTTTTTGGTGACTGGTGTTCATCCATTGAGGGGATAATATGTTTTTTGGATGAAGAAAAGCTGCTTTGAAGTTTCCATTTGGGTTCTCTCGCTAAATAATAAGGCGTGTTTGGCCCAGAGGACTCTGATGAGTGCAATATTAGCATCACTGGCGGTGGAACACTTTTTGTGTCTACGTTTCAGAATCACTTATATAGAAGCACAGTGAATGGAATGAAGGTTAACAACTGCAATAACACTAAACTTTGTATTTGAGCATTATAAGGATTTTTCTTTGTGTTTTTTTTCAATTTTTTTTTACAATTTTTCACACATTTTTTTCACAAATGTGTAGATTGATTGATAATTTATCACAAGGTTTTGAGTTGTATGTTTAATATTGTGATATTTATAGTGTTTTAGAGCTTATAACCAGATATTTGGTAAGATATATGGTTTTATGAAACACAGGTACTAGTTAATATTTAGGAGGACTAGCGCCAGCTTTATTTATAAGGTTCCAAAATAAATATATATGTATACTTTAAAAAGGCAATAACGATTATGCAAAAAAAAACAAAAAAAACAACATTCTTAATTCATTATCATTAGTGATCATTGACATCATTTTCATAAGGCGGTCCACAATGGCAGCCTACATATTTTTGCCAGTGCAAGAGTAGACCGTCAACTGCAAAACTCACTCAATGGACATGCTGCAAAATGACAGTGTTCCATAATTTTATTAAAAACAGGATTTTCATTTAAGACAAAAACAGTCAGTCACTTATGTGTTGCACCCTATGCCCATTATGATTCCAATTATAAGCCAGGCTGCAGATTCACTATTTTTTTTTCTCTTTAAAAAGGGATCAACCTTTATCTAGAATTGGACACAAACTGCAACCCTTTGTGTGGCAAACTGGAGGAGGTAATCCATTAACTCACTTTGCCATAAAATTGGCCAGATGCTGTTTTTGCAACTGAAATTGGTTGGAGCGCTTTTATATAGGCTTTGATAGACTAAGCCCTTCAAAACCATTGTAAGCAGCACCTTCTCACTTAATGAGTTTGCAAGGGACATGCTTGTGTTAGGAAAAGATAGTTTCAGATTTAAACCAGGTTGCAACACAATTGGGTTGATTTACTAATGTAGTAGAAGCTGTTTAGCTTGCAAAGCATAGGATATGAAAGTGTCACTAAAGGCATTTTATTTTTATTTTTTTAGTTTTAGATGTTAGAGTGATTTAGATTTAGAGTGAAAAGGGATTAGAACTCTTGTCAGGTTTTATTGCCGTCTGTACCCCTGTTGGGAAGATTCACCCTGCACTATTTTCCTGTTATCTAAAGTGAAAATAAAAGAAAATCCCAAATTTTGGATTGACACAAGGAACAGGAAAAGAGGGGAATCTTCAAATATTGACATTAGTTCTGGTGATACCCTGGCATTCCCTCACTTCCTGTTTTGGCTACTGGACAGAAATTGAGGGAAAAACTTTGCAATGGGACACGGGTTATTACTCTATTCAAAATGAAAAAAAAAAATTGACACTTTAAGAATGAACTCAAGTTCCTCTTATATTTAAATTGTGTGCGAGAGACATCTTCGAAAAAAAAAAAAAAGTAAGAAAGATTGCTTAGAAAAAGTGGTGTAAAAGAAAGGTGTTAAAGAAAAAAAAATTGACTCTGGCTTTTAACGCAAGTGACTTCACAGTGCCTCAACGTTACCTCCTAGAATGGCTAGGGTCTTGAACTCAATGCACTCAAGTCCATTGCAGAGGCACATTCTCATAAGATTTCATGTGCTCAACTATTCCAGAAGGCAGTAGTGACACATGGTGACTTTACCTGTGTTTTCTGGAAGCTGGAGTAATTTTTCAGTAACAGTTTTTTGTTTTTTTTAACCACCGCTGTGGGCAATCTGATTTTGGGGGGCTTTCAATACAGCAGACTTTTTTTTTCTATGGAAAGTCCACTTTAAGAAAAAAAAAGGGAAGGTGTAAAAACATGGGCTCTCACAATGATAGTAACAATGATAATGTATATACAGTATACACGCACCAATGAGAGGGGTAATTGGCATCTATAATAGATGACATTTGGAGTCTGCAAACTGTAAGGTTTTTTTTCTGTGTCCCATCAGTGAAAGTCTCCTTCACCGCCTGTCGCAGACACAAGACAGAAAAGTAAAAGGGGATCTCTCCAAACTAAGGGGATATGCCCTCTTATGCCGTGGTCCGATGGTCTTTCCGACGGACTTTCGAACGAATGGACTTGCCTACACACGATCACACCAAAGTCCAACGGATTCGTACGTGATGACGTACGACCGGACTAAAATAAGGAAGTTGATAGCCAGTAGCCAATAGCTGCCCTAGCGTCGGTTTTCGTCCGTCGGACTAGCATACACACGAGCGGATTTTTCGACCGGACTCGAGTCCGTCGGAAAGATTTGAAACATGTTCCAAATCTAAAGTCCGTCTGATTTTCAACTGAAAAAGTCCGCTGCAGGTCCAATGAAGCCCACACACGGGTCGGAATGTCTGACTGATTCGTCCCGTCGGACCAGTCCGGTCGAAAAGTCCGCCTGTGTGTACACGGCATTAGACAACGGTTACCAGAACATGTCTACCCTTTAGAAGATCTCCCCTGTATTCCTGTTTTGGTGACAATGGAAACAATGGCATTCCCAATCACTATGACCAATAGCAAGGATGAATTCTCCCCAGCAGGTTCTAACCCTTCCACACTTCTATAAAAAAACAAAAAAACAAAAACAAAAACAGCACTTTCGCTTCAATGCTTTAGAATTGGAGGTCGATTCATTTTAAATAACATTACAAAGTGTAAATACAGTAAGCCCATTATTTGACTTAATGAATAATCATTTATGCTTTTTTCAGTTATGTTAAAAGTAGACCCCTTCAAATTTTTTCTTTTTCATTAGGTTTGAATAGAGTGGGGAAGGATTACAGACTGTCATCCGGGGCTCCAATAGATAGATTTCCTGATCATGGTTATAAAAGTTTTACTAGACAAGAAATTAGAGGAAAGGTGAAACGGGGACAAAGAGAAAAAAAAAACGGTAAGGATATTTAATCTTCATCTACTCCACGAGAAATGCAATTGTATTTCTGTCGGAGTTGCTTTTTTTCACTGCCTGTCTGGCGAAACCCATTTCCACTGGACCAAAAAGTGAATAGAAAATTCTCCAACAAAGTCACAAAAAGTAAGGAAACTCATCAGGGGTTCTAATCCTTTACCACTCTATCCAAATTCAATAAAACAATGTGATTAACACACACTTCAAGAAGGATACTACAGGCAGTTTAGTCAAATTTGTAATAGACATTTCAGAATTTTGTTCACTTTACAACACAAAGTATTAATGAAATTGGAAATCCTGAATATTCCTGAAATGTAGCATTCCTCTCCAAAAGTAGAGTTCTTCTGAAGTCATATGGCAACTAGTGACAGATTTATACACAGCTCCGTCACCCACAGGTCTATAATATTCAGAGAACATTGTAAAGATGGTATATCAGCACTTTGAGCGTCTGTATACTGGACCCCTTATTCCATACTGCATCGTTCTTGGCATTCAAAATTAACTGAAGGCCCACTGGACACCCTTATGGCTGCAGATTAAAGCTCATGTGGTCTTTGTGGCACATTGGCAAGGCATCTCCTTCCTAATGTATAGCATCTTTTGCCAGTAAAAGTTTCTGTAAGGCCTGGCAGTGAAAAGGCATATCTGTATTGTTACAGTGACGTCAGTTTTCACATTTTCCTGTAGAATGCAGGCGGCAGCAGCACAGTTTCAAGTCTATTAAGCCCATTTTCACAGTTTTTGCTCTCACTTCTCCCGAAGTACGCAGACTCCAGCATCACACCGCTGGGTGGCCATAGATGTAACTACATCCCAACTGTCAATAACAGGGTCATAGCATTCAACACTATTCAGTAGAGAATTCCCATCATAACTGAAAAACAGAGAGCAAAGAAAAAAAAACAGTAGTTATTAAATATGCTGTCCATATTACTTTATGGAATCATGAAAAAGTGCTTGGATCCAAAATCTTTGCCATTACAGTAAAAAAAATAGAAGCTGAACGCCATCTTTTCATACACTTTACAAGTTTGTTAGGGCCAGCTTGGTCAATCACTAACATGTGAGGTTGTTGGATGTGCTGTATACACTGTATGTAGCTGCAGCTACATACAGAATACCGCTCTGTGTTTCAAGTTCGAGCTAAGACTTCCATCCACATCCCCGGAACACAGTAGCGTCTATCACTGCGGCGCTCAGTCATTCAGAGTAAGCGGTGTACCTATATCAATGAATACAAAGCTTCTTCTAAATGAGTCAGAGGTTGTGACATTAGCCTGCCTCTCTGACTCAGCCAGTCGGAGGAAGCTTTGTATTCATTGATAGAGTACATTGCCTACTCTGAATGGCTGAGTGCCACTGTGATAGATGCTACTGTGTTCCGGGTATGGGACTGGAAGTCTCAGTTCAAACCCGGAACACAGTGCGGTATGCTATATGTAGCCGCAGCTATATACAATTTATACCGCACATCCAGCGGCCTCACATGTTAGTGAGTGACATAGTTTGTTTGGGCCAAGCTGGCCCAAACTATGTAAAGTGTATGAAAAGATGAGAGTTGAGCTTTAAGAATGTTACTAAATTATATATTTATGAAATAATTTTTGCATAATAGGTTTACAAGTGACTATTTCTGTATAATTTATTTATATGCGATCAGGTTTTTGACACCCATACAAATTTCGAAAACATGATTTAGGAATGAGGCTTTTCTACCAATTCAAGATGAACAATGAAATTGAATGATCCTAAAAATACACACCCCGCAATGGCATAAAGTCTCCCACGGAGTACAGTGGCCCCAACATAACAGCGTGGAGTGGTCATGCTAGTCATCGTAGTCCAAGAGTCAGTACGAATATTATAGGCTTCTACAGAGGATAGATGAGATGTGCCATCAAAGCCTCCCACCACATATATGTGATCATTTAGCAGCGCCACACCAGCACCTGTGGTCATAAGAGACAACTGTAAGCTCTATAACAAAAGCAATATATACAAATTATGCAGGCAACTGAAAATGTTAGGTCTGACTACCTGAGCGCTTGGTTGCCATAGGAGTCACATGGCTCCAGTGGCCTGTATGTGGGTCATATCGTTCTACTGAGCTTAAAATGTTTAGGCCATCATAACCACCTAAAAGCCGCAAAACAAAAACTGTTAACTAAAATGTTAGAAAACATTGCTATTTATAAATGTAAAATGACATTAAATTGCTAGTGTCCCTCACCAAGGCAATAAATTACTCCATTGGCCACAACAAGACCTGCCCCTTCACGTGCTGTTTGCATGTCACCCAACATGCTCCATTGGTCAATATTAGGGTCATAGCGCTCCATACTTGTGTGTCGGCGGCTTCCATCAAATCCACCTGAGACATAGATCATGTCTTGGAAAAAGCAAATATGGCTCCATTAATACATGGAATATAAATAAACACTTTCACAATAAGTAATCAAGCATAAACATAGTGCTTTGAAAACACTATCCTTAAAGAAAACCTGTAGTGAGAGGAAAATGTACTGCCACCACTGGCTACTTTATGAAATGCTAGTTGCTTGGCTGCTTTTGGCTTTTATACTTTTTAGTTTCCACACGTAACAAATATACAGCCAGTGAAGTTTTTAAAGCAACCCCTATCACAAAAACGAAAACTTAAAAACAAAGTCACATTTAAAATAAGCTTCTTATAAACCTGTGCAGCCAGCTGCTATAGCTCTTTCCTGAGTTATTGTACGGACGGAGCAACCATTGGGACCAGCATCCCATAGCATCATGGGAGGAAGCGCCGCCCTGTTCTTTCAGTTACATGTGGGCAGCGTGCAACGATTCTGTAGAGCTCATCATAGGCAATAACAGGAAGTACAGGGCGCATGTTCAGCCAGAAAGAACAGGACAATGCTTCCTCTCATGGCACTACAGGGCACAGGTCCCAATAGCTTATCCTTCCTACAGTAACTAAGGTTGGAGCCATCGCAAACTGTGGAGGATTTTAGGAAGACTTCTTTAAATGGGATTTTGTACTACATTTTTTAAACAGAAAGGGAATCGTGGCTGGTAGGTTGACTAAGCTCAATATGATGTTATAGCCATACGGGACAGCATAATGTGCATTTTGGTAAAGCTGAACTTAAAAATGTATAGTTTTGGTCACTCAATACTGTAGGAATGTTTGATTATTGTGTTGGATATGCATCTTGAGCCTACCACACTGATTTTGCTTTTGATCTGATCCGTTTGATAAGCAAAACTCATTAAGGAGTGTAAAGTAGGTCTATAGAGAAGGTCTATTGGACTGGCTATATGTTTGAATTCGTCTAGATATAGGAGAGCAAAAATCTATTGCAAACCTCCTAAAGTGGTTGCTCCTGCTAGCCCTCTTCTTACATTCATTGGAGCCACAGAGTACCAAACACCATCTTCTTCAGAAGTGTAATCCAGACACTCTACAGAACTGAGTCGGGATCGCCCATCATAACCTCCTATTACATAGACGCGGTCCCCAAGGGATACTGTGGCAACATATCGCCGCTTACGGGTGATACTCTGTATATTGGAAATTAATAAAGAGTGATTCAAATTTTGTTGCTATATCATTATATACACATTATTACAAAAAGTTACAGATTTAAGATTTATCAAAAAAGTTGAAATGTACTCGAGTCTGAAATTCACCACTGGAGACCCTTAAAGTGAACCTGTGGTGCAGCTATTCAAGTATTCATATATTCTTATCAAGCAGTATATGAGCTTTAAAACAAGCACTTACCAACTGCTGTAGCTGCAGACACCATAAGACATTTCATAGCAGAAGCACTGTCTGTTATTTGCAGTGCATCAGTAATGAAGTAGGCTGACAACATGTGCTTTGGAATTCAGAGCCAAAAGTACATTGCGTTGTCATGACAGAGAGGGAGGCATGAGTTTATTATATTCTGGCACGTCAACAGTTACTTTTCTGCACTTGCTACATGTTCAAAGTGATACACAGAGAAATGTGCATGTATTGCAGAGAAGCAGGTTTGTTTTTCTTTTACTTGATTGCTTGTTTCAAAGCTCAGTTGTAAATACTTTAAACTCTATAGCCTGGACACAGATGCACTTTAAAGACATAAGGATCAAAAGAGCGAGTCTACTTGCCATCCTGTTGGACAAAGCAACCAGAAACATAGAACTATCGCTCACCGATCAACAACTTTCTCTAATCTCACTACTTCCTGCAATACAGTTATCTCTAATAACATAGGGCAAACATTGCAGAAGCACCTTTACTATGTATATACATTTTCTACATGACCAGAGGGCGCTGGGTAATAAGGACAGTCCAATCAGGAAAAAAAAATGTCAAGTATATGTAAACAACAGCTCCACAAAGCTCTCCATCTCTATAATATAGTACTGATGGGGCCTGAATGACTGACACTGCAGGGGAATGGCTGAATCACAGCAATGGGTATTTGACATCGACAGACCAAAAACGTGATACTGCATGCGTCTACAGTCCCACATCTACATCTCATCATAGAAGTCCTGGACACTACACATTTAAAATATACAGCACATTAGTAAACTTCAATGTCTACACAGTCACTATAATTAATATTTCAAATCACCAGAGAAAAAATAAATAATATTTAAAAAAAAAAAAAAAACTCACTGGAAGGAAACTCCACTCTTGGGTTTTCGGATCATATTTCTCCACTACATCTATTGGAGATTGCTGGCTACCAAACCCACCAATAACAAGAAGAACCTCATTCGCACCTTAAAAAAAAAAATTATATTATTATTAATTACATTAATATATATATATATATATATATATATATATATATATATATATATATATATATATACATACACACACACACACATATGTATGTATGTCCATGTACTCAGTAAAATAAAATTTCAAAAAAGTAAAAAATGCAGAAAGGTCTACCATATTAGTTATACTTCCAGCATAAAATACGCTCCGATGCTGTTCCCCAAACCATCCATTAGAGATAACAAGACATTTTTTTTATTTCAAATTGTCTCACGTGATCACAGATAAATCATTTATGTCCCTTTTCTATTGTGGTAGCTTTTAATTGTTTACAAACCTGGAAACCATAAAGCTCACCTTTGGAATATGTTACACCCGTTTTTAGGTGGAACATGTAACATGCTCTCACTCCTGCAGCCTCTCGTTGATCATCTGTGAATGAATGAACTACAAGTACCGACATGCTTTGCAGCCGATGGTGTGTAGTTCTCAAACTACCAGAGCGCTAGTGAGTGTTCTAGGTAGCTCACGGAATTTTCCTGTCAATGTGTAACTGCCTGTACAAGCAGACAGATACACTGACAGTCTGCAGGAGCCCGAGATTGCACCCATGTTCTGCTAATCATGGGTGCAATGCTTTACAGGCTCCAAAAAATTGCTTTACTTTAATTTTACTTCTAAACAACTAAAATGACTGACAGATTTGCTTTAAGGCACTGTTAAATACTACTTTGCTAATGCTGCTTCTTACATTTTTTTTAGACAATGCTAAAGAACACAAATCTTAATAGGTATATAACCCTTTTAACCCCATGTTAATTGTCTGCTGGGCAAACGTCATAAATCGCTCAGAGTCATGTCAGCTACCTGTGCCAGGGAACCACTAAAAGGTTCCTTTGGACTACTTATCTATTTATTCAAAACAGGAGGAAAAAAAATGCTTACACCTTAAAAAAAAAAAAAAAAGTATTTAATAGTAAAGTAATAAAGCCTCTTCCAGCTTGTGCATTGCTATACTGAAAGTAAATGAGCAAACATAAAATAAAGCCAAGCTGTCCACCCATTCTTAAAAATTGGATCGCAGTGTGTGGTCGGTGGAGCCCCATGGTGAATGGCGACAAACTTCAGTACTTAAAAATCCCCATAGGCGATGCCCTAAATTTTTTTACAGGTTACATGTTTAGAGTTACAGAGGAGTCCTTGGGCTAGAATTATTGCTCTCACTCTAACATTCGCCGCGATACCTCACATGTGTGGTTTGAACGCCGTTTACATATGTGGGCGGGACTTACGCATGTATTCACTTCTGCGAGCGAGCACGTAGGGACAGGAGCTCTTTAAATGTATTTTATTTTTTTATTGTTAATGTTACTTTTATTTGTCTAGTGTGATGCTTTCTTTTTACATTTTATTATCACTTTTATTCCTACTACAAGGAATGTAAACATCCCTTATAATAGGAATAGTGCATGACAGGCCCTCTTTACAGTGAGATCTGGGGTGTAAGTCCCCACATCTCACCTCAAGGCTGGGAAACCTAAAAAAACAAAAAAAAAAAAACAAACAACAACCATCTTGGCTTTCCAGCCGAGGCGGCGGCATTTTTTCAAATGCAGAGGCCGGGAGTGACATCATAACATCACGCCCAGCCTCTGGACGATCATAGAGACTTTGGTGTCCATCTGGCCTGCCGGAAATCTCTATGGTCAACATCCGGCATCGGTCAGTTTATTCTCCGGCTCACCTATCACAGAGGTGAGCCGGTAGAAGCAGAGTCCCCTTCCACTGCCTGTAAGAACGATCAAGCCCCTATGATTGTTCTTTTAGTGAAGGAAATCGCTGGCTCTAAAAGAAGATATCTGAATGATGCCTGTAACTGCAGGCATTATTCAGATATAACCACTCAAAGTCTGCAACGTCATAGGACATTGGGGGTGGGAAGTGGGTGGGAAGTGGTAGATTGGAAGCTCTTCTGAGCAGGCCACTCTTAATCCTCTTGTATTTTATTGTATTATAACTGTATTGTCTCCCTTTTATATTGTAAAGCGCTGCGTAAACTGTTAGCACTATATAAATCCTGTATAATAATAATAATAAATACCATTTGTAAAATGACTCCAAGAGCACCAAACCAGTACTACGGTTAGATGTTACAAGTAATCTTGGGCCACAGATGACTATATAAATATCATGATTTAGTGGCAATTTTTTTGCGGTTCGTGTCTTTCTGGCTGGCTCTACCCTATGGGGCTTTGGTTGTGGTGGCTAATGAGGCCATACGATGCCTGTGGGGCTTGACCGTTGACCTACTATGCCTCCCGCTACTACAAAGACAGTCAGTGTTAGATGATCTTCGAGATAAAGTGTCTTATGTAGGCCCTTTTTGAATACGCTGTAACTTGAGCAGTTATGCTGGTCTCAGTTCTTTTACCCTTAATTTAGTATGCAGGGGTTTTTTTCTTAACGTTTACTTAATTTCTTTGTTATTTTTTTTTTGTTTTGTTTAACACATTCTAATGCATTTATGTAAATGCATTTTAATTTGGGATACTTAAATTAAAAATTTATTACGACAAAAAAAAAAAAAAGTCATCACATGTAAGGTATAACTTACCCAAACGCATGCGAGTTCTAGGACCCTGCATTTGACACCTTAACTCTGGGCGGAGGTGAAATTTCTTGGCTTCATCTACTAAATCTCGGCACTGCAAACTACATTTAATCAAGGGCTGCAGAAAGAAACATATAATGTATGCAAAAGATAATCAGGAAGGCTAAACTAACAATCCAGCTACTGTGGAAGCTTTCTCATGTACCTCTGTGTCTATGACATCTGTGATATAGCGTGGTGTTAGCAGAGGCATGCGCACATACTGAAGAAGCTGTGAAAGCGATTTTTCCCTGTGCTGTTTGTTGTGCTTCACCCAATTTAGAACGGCCTCAAAAACTGGTTCTTCTGAATCTACCTGCAGGACAAGCAATAACAATAGTAATATTACTTTAGAAGCAAGAGCAAGTGTAAAAACCCATACGTTTGCCCCTGTGGTGCTGATCAGCTATTTACCAGCACTTATGAGCAGTCCCAAGGTTTGCTTTTGCTGCCCTTGGATACCTTGTGTTGCTGGTAGAAAACTTAGCCTATTCCTGCTCGACACAGGATGCCTTTAAAATCCAATTGTTTTCTAAAGCAGGCTGAACACTGCTGATTAGAACAGCTTTGCAGTACTATATAATAGCAGATTTTGGTTTTAAGAAAGACACCCCTTCCAATTAACAGGAGGGGAGGGCATGTGTACATATGCTCCTCTTTGAAAGTGGAAAGGCTCTTTAAACAGAGATCAAACAGGGTAACCAATTTACTATGTTGTACCTGAATCTCATCACATCGAATCAGTTTCTCCACCTCCTCCTGCTGCAACAGCATAAACTCTTCATGTTGCACCACTTCTGGAAAGTGCTTCTGACTGTAAACTTCAGCCGCCTGCATTAAGTCTAAGCAATTATGAGTCTCTGCAAAGTCACGGATTCCTAAGCAATTGGAAGGGTCAAGCTGAGATTCTAGAAAGTCACAACATGCCTGTTTTACACCTGGGGAGAGAGGCGAGATAACGAAGGCTTATTCAGAATAAACTACAACATGTAAAGAGGATAAAGTAATGGTTATTGGCTAGGCATATTTATTTCATTGCGAACGCGCGGTCCTATCAAAAGTAAAACTTATTTATGTACGATTACAGCTACTTATATATGGCCATCAATGTTTGCAGTGCTTTACACAATTATATATATATTGTACATTCACATTACTCCCTGCCTTCAAGGAGCTTACAATCTAGGGTCCTTAACTCACATTCATACATACACATACTAGGGCTAATATAGACAGGTGCCAATTAACCTAACAGCGTGTCTTTAAAGTGTGTGAGGAAACCAGAGAACCCGGAGGAAACCCACGCAGGCACAGGGAGAACCTGCAAACCCCATTCAGGTAGTGCTGTAGTTGGGATTTGAACCAACAACCCTACTGCTGCTAGGTGGAAGGACTAACCACTTATCCAATGTGCTGCTCACTTAAAGAAGATTTGATATTGAACTGAAGTTTTGAAAAAGAGAACCTCATCATTGTGAAACAATTCCATGTCACCACTTCAATCAAGCTAGTTAAAGTGAGCTGGTCCTATTAGCTGCACCTGAATTCTAATAGGGCGTACACATGGTCGGACTTTGTTCGGACATTCCGACAACAAAATCCTAGGATTTTTTCCGACGGATGTTGGTTCAAACTTGTCTTGTATACACACGGTCACACAAAGTTGTCGGAAAATCCGATCGTTCTAAACGCGGTGATGTAAAACACGTACGTCGGGACTATAAACGGGGCAGTGGCCAATAGCTTTCATCTCTTATTTATTCTGAGCATGCGTGGCACTTTGTCCGTCGGATTTGTGTACACACGATCGGAATTTCCGACAACGGATTTTGTTGTCGGAAAATTTTATCTCCTGCTCTCCAACTTTGTGTGTCGGAAAATCCGATGGAAAATGTCCGATGGGGAGGGGATGGGCGGATGGGCCTAGCGGAGCAGACATGCATTGTTAAAGCTCCGCACCGCTGAGGAGAGAAGAGAAGGACAAAGCGAGGCCTGCAGGCTCAAAAGGTATCCATTTGAACATTTTTGCCCCAGGGAACAAACTGTGAAAGTTTGGGCAGGAAATATGGTACTGGGAGGAAACAGTGGCAGAAATAAAAATCACCTCACAAAGAGCTCACAGGCACTCACTGCAACTAAAGCAGCTCCAGTCACCTCACAAGATACAGCATCAGGGCGCTCTCACAGACAGAAAATGTCACAGCAAGACTCTCCATTTGAGTCAGATACAGAACAAATCCTCTCACAAACTTCTCCACAAGCCTCCTCAGCATCCCCAGTAATATTGTTACAATTTGAAAAGATGCTTCATAAGGCTTTAAAACAAACCTCAGACCAAATAACAAAAAGCCTAACCAAAGAAATAAGAGAGCTGGGAAACCGCACCGCAGCCTTAGAAATAAAAATGGATGAAATTGAAATTACAACCCAAGTAAATATAACAGAATTGGAACAATTAAAAGAGAATTTAATACTTCAAACTAAGCTCGAAGATTACGAAAATAGAGCCAGGCGTTCAAACTTGCGCATAAGGGGAATACTTGAAACTGTGACAGACCTGCAATCTACTATTACTGCTCTATTACAAGAACTAAAGCCAGATATCCCTATTGAACGTTTAGAACTGGACAGAGTACACAGAGCCCTCACAGCCAAAAAGAAAGATGGACCCCCACGTGATATAATCACAAAATTTCATTATTACAGAACGAAAGAACAAATACTAATTGCTGCAAGAGAAAAAAAGGAACTTAATTTTCAAGGACACAATTATCAAATTTTTGCTAACCTATCCCAACTTACTATTACTAAAAGACGATCCATGAAACCCCAACTAATGGAACTGCAACGTCACAACATAATGTATCAATGGGGCTTCCCCTTTTCAGTCAGATTTAACTACCAAGGTACAATTTATAGAAGCAGATCAGCAGATGAACTACAACAAACCCTTTTAAAATTAAATCTGACAGAACCCACAAGCAGCAACTCTCCCACACGCAGAAGAATGGCATCATCTTCACCTTCAGGCAGCACTCAGAAAATTTCAGAACAAAATGGGAATCATCATTCTCACAAAAGAGGCCGTTATGCCACATCATCCATGGACCAAGAAGATTCAATAGACTGACATCCTAATTCCTGATATCTCTTCATTTATTATACTAAGAGATGGTTCTCTATAAAAAAAACCTGTATTTATAACTGAATGTAACTGCATTCTGATAGTCACACACTGTGTGGGATCATGTTACATTCCAGTTATATTTCTTATTACTTCTGATTCATATAACCTTAGAATATATAAGTGAAATAAGGAAATTCTTGTTCAGTTATATATTATCATCAGGTAATAACAATAGATTTATTACTTTTTAGGACAAATATGTTCAATAATCCAGAAGTAATGGAAGCTTTTTCTTTCTTTTCTTAAAACAAATATATCATTACCTAACTAGTTCCTAGAACTATGTTTTTGTTTATTCTAATCTGAAGCAATACAACCTCAATTTTATGAGTTAACATATCTAAACAGTTACATATGAATAAAATATGTAATTGTTTACTCTAAAAGGGTTAAAATCCCAAAATAATTCAAACTATCTTCATCAATACCAAAGTTATTAACAGTACCTTTCTAACTGAATTATTTAGCCTAGGGCAAGACTAACCATATACAACCACCCTGGAATAAATAATTTCAACAAAAACTATATTCTGCACTCCAATTAATGAAACATCATTTTGATGTCTTTTGACATAGCACTTCTCTCCTGTAAGCGGAAGATCCGTGTACCCCCATTAGCCCTCCTCATTCTCCCAACCATATTATGTGGGAGTGTGACGAAGGCACTTATTCCCCTGAGAGAGATATTTATTCTCTTTCACGGGAAAATTGTGATTACCTGCAAAAAATAATTTATACAATGTATCATCTAATCTCATATGTTTTTTGTTTACTCTTTACTCCAGTATTCACTGGTTTCTTTTCTATCTATTCATCTCTTCAGTCCACACAGGTTGATCTGCGCAGTCAGCTCTGCATAACAAAAAGTAAGTCAAAACTATTTGATCTGTTGCCATGGCACCACTGAATATACTTTCCCTGAATGTTCAGGGAATAAATGTCCCTCAAAAAAGGACCAAAGCCTTCCATACTTTCCATAACAAGAAGGCTAACATAGTATGCCTCCAAGAAACACACTTCACCAAAGATTCTACTCCAAAATATATTTCTCCTTTTTATCAACAAATTTACACGGCTTCTGCCTGTACCAAGCAAAGGGGAACTCTAATTGCATTTCACCGATCCACACCATTCACCTTATCATCAGAAATTAAAGACCCAGAAGGTAGATACCTGATACTCATGGGTTATATAATGGATACAGCAATCACAGTGATTTCCTACTACGCTCCTAACAAACAACCTACACCATTCCTCTCACATATATTACAAGTGATTAATACACACAAAATAGGAACAGTGATAATGTGTGGAGATTCGAACCAGGTCCTCCTCCCATTTCTAGATAAATCACCTTTTACACCATCCAAAATAACCTCTAGGTTACCTTTTTCTCAACTTCTTTCCAAATACAATCTGGTAGATTCGTGGAGAGAAAGTAACCCAATGAAAAAGAAATTCACTTATTTCTCGCACCCTCATCAAACCTTCACCAGAATAGATCATGTTTTTCTAACAATAGGAATGATACCAGAAATTATTGCATCAGATATAATTCCGATTCCGTGGTCTGACCATAATGCAGTATACACTACTATAGCCTGAGCCATACCAAAAGCGCATGACCCAACGTGGTACTTACCGGACATAATGCTCAAACACTCACTACATCAGATGGCCATTGAACAAGCTTTAAAGGAATACATATCAATTAATAATACAACAGACATCTCCCCAATAACACTGTGGGAAGCTCATAAGCCTGTCTTGCGTGGTACAATACAAAGACAAACGGCACTATTTAAACGGGAACGTAAAAATCTAGCAAAAAAACTAGAACTCAATTTTAATGCAGCCTACATATCATTTCAAGATAATCCATCTCAGAGTACAAAATCTCATCTGGAAAAATCTAGATTGGAATACGATCTATTTCTCACTGAGTCAGTTGATAAATCCCTCAAACGCTCCAAACACAATTTCTACATGAATACAAACAAACCAGGTACATATTTGGCTCGGACATTAAATTCAACTAACAAATCTTTCAAACCAATACGTTTGAAATTATCAAAAAATGTTTACACTTGTAATCCAGTTAAAATAGTCCATAAATTTCACTCACATCTCGCAACTTTATACAAGACAAACAATGAATTTAATCCTACAGAGGCTGAATCCTTCTTCTCAAAAATAACTTTACCTGAGTTATCTCAGAATCAAAAAAGCAGTTTGGATGAGCCTATAACTATAGATGAAGTTGCTAACGCCATAAAAGACCTAAAACTTAACAAAAGACCAGGCCCAGACGGCTACTCGGCTTTATACTATAAAACATTCTCAGAAATACTCTCTCCCATTCTCACTGAAACTTTTAACAAACTTCTAGATGGACATTCTTTTCGGCAAGAAACACTAATGGCAATTGTTTGTATGATCCCAAAACCCCTTTCTGATGATACTTCCTGTGTGAATTATCGGCCTATCTCTCTGTTAAACCTCGATATTAAATTATTAGCAAAAATAATAGCAAAACGCCTCAATAGCATTATAGGAAAATTAATACATAGAGATCAAGTAGGCTTCATGCCAAATAGACAGGCAGGCGATAATATACGCAGGGCAGTGTTATTGGCACATATTGCTAAAAAACGGAAAATCCCTTTATGTTTTCTATCTCTCGATATTAAGAGGGCATTTGACACAGTATCCTGGCAATATATGCAATATTCATTACAAAAATGGGGTTTTGGACCCCACTTTTTAACATGGATCAAAGCATTATATAATAAACCCAAAGCCTATATAAAATATGCTGGATACAAATCTGAAGCCTTTAATATCGAAAGAGGTACCCGACAGGGTTGCCCATTATCTCCCTTATTATTTGCCCTTATACTCGAACCCATGGCCCAATACATCAGAACAAACCAAACTATAACTGGCATTGAAGTAGGAGGTATTACACACAATGTATATTTGCAGACGATATATTACTTTTTCTATCATCACCACAGGTCTCTGGTCCTAACTTAATACTAGCTCTTGATGGATTTGCAGCCCTATCCGGCCTTATGATTAATCCTAAGAAATGCCTAGTGCTTAATATTTCACTCACAAACATGGAATTGATCCTGGCTAGGGCTGCACTCCCATTCACATGGGCAGAAAAATCAATCCCATATCTTGGAATTCATTTAACAGCATCTCATTCTGACTTATTCTCAACCAATTATCCTCCTGTATTAAGACAGATCACAAATCTAATAAAACAATGGTCGCAACTTCCTTTATCCTGGATAGGGAAGATTAATGCAATCAAAATGACTATTCTACCCAAATTGCTTTATCTATTCAGAGTCCTCCCTATTCCAATTCCTTCCTATTTTTTGAGAATAGTACAAAAAAGAGCAACTTCGTTTATATGGGGCTCTTCTAAACCACGTATACCTATACACACACTACATCTTCCCAAAAATAAAGGAGGCCTGGGATACCCTAATTTTACTAACTACTACAGAGCAGCACATTTGGCCAGTCTGTCCAAATACCATGTAAAACAGGAAATCCCATTATGGGTATTTATAGAGGCTTCAGAAAATGACCCTCTATTAATATCAAATTTATTATGGCTTGATCCTAAAGACCGCTTTAAAATTCATAATCCCATAACTAAACACTTCTTATCTCTCTGGGATAAACTAAAAACCAAATATCAGTTACAATCTCCACACAATCCTCTCCTTTCTTTTATCAGAAATCCGACCTTTTATCCGGCATGGATCTACCCAAATTCTTTTAAAGCTTGGACAACATCAGGCATTCAGACACTAAATGACTTCATAGCATCTAAATCATTCCTTTCATTCCCATCGCTTAGAGAAAAATATGATCTACCAAACTCTGAGATATTTAGATATCTCCAAATCAAAAATTTCTATACACCATTCCTAAAGGGGGATGCACCATTATCCCAATTATCCATTTTTGAATCAATCTGTACAAAAGATCCATTTGCTAAAGGTACAATTTCATCACTTTATAATCAATTATATGGAGTAGCAAATCTTAATAGACCCTCTTACGTTCAGAGGTGGGAGGAGGACCTGGGACGAACTTTAGAAGACACGGACTGGTCTAACATATGGCTCACATGTAAGTCATCTTCACCCAACATCTTAGCACTGGAGACAAATTATAAAGTCCTAACTCACTGGTACCTTGTACCCGCTAGAGTGGCAAAATATTCACCTAATACCTCAGCTCTTTGTTTTCGAGGATGCCCAGAAATAGGCACATATTTACACATATGGTGGACGTGCCCAGTAATCCAAACCTTCTGGAAGGAAGTCTTCGTGATTGCATCTAAAATATTTAAAAAAATAATACAACCAGATCCATATTTAACTTTACTTAATCTAAAACCGGAATGGTTAACACTCTCTCAATTCAAACTTATGATCCAACTAATAACGGCTGCAAAACAAACAGTGGCCAAGGCATGGAAATCTCCTACATTGGTACTAGCAGAAACAATTCACAGAAGGAATAATACAATGTCCCATGCTAAGATGGTAGCCATCGATCAAAATCAAATTCCAAAATTTGAAAAACTTTGGCATCCTTGGATAAAACAACAGTTCCTGTCAAACTTCAATGACTCTGTCCTGTTGCCATGGTAACAGATTAAATGACTTACAGAGACACCCATTCTAAGGCTTCAAAGAGAACTAAAAAGAATAATAAACTGACGAGCGGGACAACCTTGTGGACCATACCTCTACCTTTCAACCTTTTTCTTCTTTCTCTTTCCTTTTCTCCACCTTACGATTAAAGCTCATTATCAGAATTTATTTGACCTATATACACTCTACTTGTAAACAATATGTATAGTAGGTATAAATCATTTAAATACCTACAAAAGTAACTAAGGAAATGATATATATCTTTAATTTAGGTTTACGTGAACCCAATGTTTAATATTTGAAATTTCATGATATTTACCTATATAAACCCTACTGTAAAACAATGAGCTTACTTTATAGATCCTTGTAAACTTACATTATGTATCTTTGTAACATTGTATACTCAATAAACTTCTTTTGACAAGGAAAATGTCCGATGGAGCCCACACACAGTCGGAATTTCCGACAACACGCTCCGATCGGACATTTTCCATCGGAAAATCCGACCGTGTGTACGGGGCATAACAATTATCGATTCATAGTCTGTGTATCATTGGGTATGCCTCGGTTTTTCCTCAGAAGAAAAAAAAAAAAAAAATTACATTACTCTGAGCGCCCTTTCACAGGCCCAAAATGAAATATGAAATCATCAATCTAGTAGGTGGGGCCAATGCATGCAACCAGGAAGATGAACCCATGTTGAGTTGGATCTGCAATTTCAGAGAGTTCTCAGAATTTAACATTAATTCAGATGACAACCCCAGCCTAAAGAGGACTAAAAGCAGTATTAAACCCAAAAAACAAAATGTAATAAATTGCAGCCTGGATGATCCTAAACGTGATAGATGCGAACACCTGCAAGGATCCCAACTATCTATTATGGCACTGCCCAAAAACGTAGGAGATACACGGCAAGGGTTGAGGGTACTATAAAATGGCTTATTGGGTACTAGCTTCTCCATGGAACCACCTACATGCCTTTTAAGGTATTTTGACACTTCTTTGGATCAGCATTTGACACTTACTCTCTCTAGACTAGAGTTTTATTTGTGGCTGCAGAGTGATTGTCTTGAAATGGATTTTACCTCGCCCACCTACTCTGGCATTTCAGAACTTAACAAATGTATTTCTTATGAAAAACATATGTAATTATCTGAGTAATGACATGCAGAAATTTGATGCATATGGTCCCGATGGAATATACACTATATTGTCAAAAGTATTGGGACGCCTGCCTTAAAACAAACACACTTTAATGGTATCCCAGTCTTATAGGGCGTACACACGGTTGGACTTTGTTTGGACATTCCGACAACAAAATCCTAGGATTTTTTCCGACGGATGTTGGCTCAAACTTGTTTTGTCTGCACACGGTTGCACAAAGTTGTCGGAATTTCCGATCGTTCTAAACGCGGTGACGTAAAACACATACGTCGGGACTATAAACGGGGCAGTGGCCAATAGCTTTCATCTCTTTATTTATTCTTTACACAAGTCCAGTCCATGAACAGGGTGGGGAGGAGTTCATGGACCAAGAATTGGTTGCTCCAGCGTGACCAGTTCTCTCATATGCCTTTGCTCCGTGAGAATAATCCTGATGATTTCAGGAACTTTCTCAGGATGACGGACCCCGTGTTTCACCGTTTGTTGGCTTCGCTGACCCCCTATATCAGCAGGCAGGATACCTGCATGAGGCAAGCCATCACTCCGGAGCAGAGGCTCGTCGCTACCCTGCGGTATTTGGCGACAGGGAGAAGTCTGCAGGACTTGAAGTTCTCAACAGGCATCTCCCCCCAGGCTCTGGGGATCATTATCCCAGAGACCTGTTCTGCCATCATCCAGGTCCTGCAGAAGGAGTATATGAAGGTAAGATTTTTATCCTTTTATATCACATTTTATTGTATGATTGTTTGATAATATATTGTATTTCTTTCCTCATTCCCTAATTACCATGATTGGAATATGCTGTGAATGTCCCCTTTGTTCTCATGCATGCTGGATTTTTATGTAATTATTATTTTAGGTCCTTCATACATATTTGCCCTTCAATAACCTCCCCAGCATGGTGTCTCCTGGTCCTATATTCACTTCATGTAGTCACTTAATGTATTTTTTCTGCTCCATAGTAGTGCTTTACCCCAAACACCCCCTAAAATGTTTGGAAATGTTATTTTTGCTTTAAATTCAGGCAGAGTGCCAGAGCCTTTTTTTTTTGTGGTGTCCCCAAATAATTTTTAGTAACCCTCCCTCCCCCAACTGCTAAGTCAGCTGATCCCAATTCTCTATCCTCAATCATCTATCTGCTGACTTTGCCAAACCCATACACACTATACCCATCTATTTTGTGCTCTGATTTATGGATGAATTCCCCAAAGCATGTAGTGCAAGGGCCTGCCTGTATACTTTCAAATGGTACTGTTTAAAGTTTTGGGATCCTATTATTATCTTGATAGGTAATAGCAGAATGTCCAAATGTCCTCAAATGTGTACAGTGTGTATTTCTATCTTTGTATTCTGACACTTCTTACCTGTCCAGTGGGCTGCCAATAGTGTAACTAAGGAGGGGCTGTTCCAAGTAATACCTATTATTTAGGCATTCAGCTCTCAATGAAGTGAAGAGGGTTACCTGTCCAAGATTTCCACACACCCCCTATAATGTTAGAAATGGCCCATGAGGGGGGGGGGGGGAGGGGGAATATGATAGGTGTACCTTATACTTTGGCGTTGTTAAATTCCCCTTAGTAAATGCTATCTGGAGGTTGCCCCATAATGTTTGTGTCTAATCTGCTTGCCATGTTTCAGAATAAAAATAGTAATGTTTATTGTTTTTTCCTCAACAGTTTCCTTCCACACCACAGGAATGGCAGACTTTGGCCTCCCACTTTGCCGAGTGGTGGGACTTTCCTAACTGCGGAGGGGCAATTGATGGGAAACGCGTCCACATCGTCCCACCACCCAACTCGGGGTCGTACTATTATAATTACAAGGGGTTCAATAGTATAGTGATGTTGGCGGTGGTGTCGGCTAATTACGACTTCTTGTATGTGGACGTGGGGAAGAATGGCCGGATGTCCGATGGTGGAGTCATCGCCCAGACGGAGTTCTACAGGCGTCTCCAGAATGGCAGCTTGGACTTGCCAGCTCCAGAGGACAATGTGGAAGGACTCCCATTTGTGTTCGTTGCTGATGAAGCGTTTGCGCTGGGGGACCACCTGATGCGGCCATTCCCAATGAGGACCCTCACCCCGGAACAGAGGGTTTTTAATTACCGGCTGGCCAGAGCCCGAAAAGTGGTGGAGAACACATTTGGAATCCTGGCCAGCCGGTTCCGCATATTTATGACACCCATCCATATGGCGGAGTATAAACTGAACCATATTATACTTGCGTGCTGTGTTCTCTACAACTTTTTAAGGAAACATTCGGCAAACTATGCTGGCTCAGTTGGGCCTGAGGCCGGAATGATACATCAAACCACACTGACGGCGCTTGAAAGTGGCCGTCCTGGCTTGCCCTCCCTGAGTGCCCGTGATGTCCGGTTACGCTACCTGGAGTTCTTTGCGGGTAGGGGGGCTATCAATATGCCAGACAATCTGTGAAGCCTTTTTATAATAAAAAAAAAAAAAAGAAATTCTTTGTGGACATTTACTGCTTGTGTTTGTTTTAGCTGACCCTGACAGAAATGTGTTAAGTCCAGAAAATGTCGGGATTGTGTAACCTTATTATACAAAGCACTGTTGGCTGTTATTTACTAAATGCAAAAACACATTTCACTACAAGTGCACTTGCAACTGCACTGAAACTGCACTGAAACTGCACTTGTAGTGCCCTTAGGAAATAACCCCCATTTTTGCAGAAAACAGCAATTACATCATCCCAAAAGTGTTGTAGTGTTGAGACAATAATCCACACATTCTTGAGTAACCAACTTTTTTATACCTGCACAATCACATGTGCATTTACCAAAGGCTTTTAAAACAAACCAACATGTTTGTTGTATAACAATTTTTGGAGTAGCATTATCAAAAATCGAAATGTCCATTTAAGATAAAAACAGGCCTGTGTAAAACCAACAAGAAAGACAAAAAACTTGAACTTACAAAGTTCACATTAGGTAAAACCTGAAGGCTATATCAGACATCAGTATTTAGGAACTGGGTTTGATATAGCGTTCAGATTGGGGGAAATCACCCCTGCAAAAGCCAAATTTGGAAGATGCACACCAATTTACGAATGTCAACATGTGCTAGCTGCCATCAGGGGGGATCAAGGGACGTGTTTTGGGGGAGCAAGCCCTTCCTCACCGCTACTTTATAATTGAGGAAGGGGTTGCTCCCCCAAAACGCTTCCATTGATCTCCTGTGATGGCAGATAGCACATGTTGGCACACTGTGTGCATCCTCCAAATCTGGCTTTTCAAAACATTGCAAAAATATTTAAAAGATTGGACCACAATCCAAAAAGTGATTTTGTGGGGTTTTAAATTCGCCTCAAAACATCAATGATGTTATTATTTTTTTTAATCACATCATTGATTTTTTGCTGTATGTTTTGCAGTTCTACATTACACCCCATGATCTCCCCGATCAGGATCTGGGCACTTTCTGATGTGAAAGGATCTGGATCACGATCACCTAAAAAGAGAGAAACAAAACAAAAACAGGTATCAAAAATCTGCCAGCATCCATCTCTTACCTGAGTCTGTGGTCGCAGACACTCACCTGTTGTGGTGCTTCCTCCTCCTGCTCTTCTTGGGTTGGGGGTATTTCACCTTCTTCCATAGGTGGGGGGTCTGTGGTCTCCTCGGATGAGGGGTGTCCTCCGAGTCTTTTCTCTCCTATGTAAAACAAAAATGGTATAATTAGCACACAGATATTTGATGGCAGAACTATAAATAGGAAACATTGCTTGGAAGTGGGGTACAATTGTCAATTTTAGCCGAGTTCCAAGATGTCTTTTTTTTTTATTGCCCTTTGTCAAGCTGCAATACTTTACCTGTTTAGTACAAGCTTCACAGATGGAGACCCCCCTATAGTATACACTGGAGCACCTGTGTGCCCCCCCTAATAAAAATGGTGTTCTGGGGTCCCACACTAGTGCTCCAGTGTCCAGATGTGAAAACAGCTGCTGAGTGTCCTCTCCTTACACAGAATCTAGTTTGCATTTCATTCTAGTAACAAACCCATCTACACAAACAAATATTTGGCATCCAAGTAGGCCCAAAAAAATGTGGGAAAATGCATATGGCCTAAACAATGGTGTTTTAGAGGCCGAAAGAAAAATGTTTGATACGAACGAATAATGGGCCCATGAACATTAAAGTTGCCCTTTTAAACGTTACAATTAAGAAAAGCATATGGAGCAGCACGAACGGAATAAAGACAGATTAGGAACACAGCACAACTACTTACTTTTTTGCAGCACTCTCCGGATCTTTCGGTACTGCTCTGGCTCTCTTAACTTCAGGTCCGACCACCGATTCCTGAGCTGATCTTTCGATCGTCGTACCCCGAAATTCTTGTGAAGACTTTTGACCACTTTCGCCATGATCTTTGCCTTTGTGATGTTGGGGTTGGGGTAAGGCCCATACTTTCCGTCATAGTCGGACTTCTTCATGATGTCGACCATCTCCAACATCTCCCCAAAAGACATATTTGTGGCCTTAAATCGTCTCCTTCTGGATCGGGACGTGTCCGGATCTGGGCTTTCCTCCTCCTCGTTCCTGCAATTATCACGCACCTGCTGTGACTCCGCCATGTGCTCTTCCCCCACTGCGCCGAACGAAAAGGGGCGGGGAATAGACTAGAAAGAACGTCAGGGGCGGGCGGAGTTACACACATGCGCAGTGTGTATAAAGCGTAACACGCGTGCGTATTACGTACGATCTGTGAGCGGAGGAAGGAGCATTGGACGCGCCGATCGTAAGACCGAAGGTAAGAGACAAACTTGTGCCTATACTGCTTCTACATTGAGGCCTATATTGTAACAAGATTAGGAGAGTTTTGTCTGACATTAGGCTTTGTCTTGTGTTGTGTCTTGCAGTGAACATGGATATGCTACTGAAAGACAATGACTTCATGTCAGTATTCCTAGATATGTTAAGGAAGCTGCCATGTCTGCGGGAGATTAAACACCCCCATTTCAAGAACCAAGCAAAGAGGAAGGCAGCACTGGTGCAATTGTGTGAAATTGTGAAGCAGGTGATCCCCATGGCAGACATCACCTATTTAAAGATCTTAATTGGTGGCCTGAGGAGCACATATCTAAGGGAGCGCAAGAAGGTCCAGGATTCACAGAGATCCGGAGCAGCAGATGACATCTATGTCCCCAGGATGTGGTACTATGACAGGCTGCATATTCTGGCAGGCCAGACTGAACCCAGGCCATCCCTCTCCAGTCTTCCTTCCACGCTTCCTTCCCCCCGGCTGAGGCTTCTGACGCCCAACCTGGGCCTTCCAGGCCACATGTGGGAGGAGCCCAGATTGAGCCAGGTATAGCATTCCTCTAAATATTGCTGGTTGTCCAATCAATGATGTTAACTAGATGTTAGTTGGGAGTACTAATTTAGGATTGTGATTGATGAAGCAAAAACTAAAACCATGTCCCTTTTTCATACACAGGGAAGTCTCAGCCAGGAGGTGGCCGGGCCGAGCCGGCTGGCTGATCTGCAGGTCCCTCCACCCCCCCTGGAAAGAGAAAGTGGCAGTAGGAGGAGTGCCCTAGAGGAGGCTACCAGAGGACTCTTTTGGAGGGCTACAGAGGTCCTGGGAGCACGACAGACCGTGGAGGAGGACATTGCTGCCGTCATTGCATATAAAATGCAGAGGATGGAGGAGGGCCAAATTACAGCTCAGACACACCTTTGCGATGGTCCTCCTCCTCCTCCAGGTCCTACTAGTCCTTCTCCAGGTCCTACTCCTCCTCCTGCCACATCTCCAACAGCACAGCCACAGCCGGGAAGGAAGTGTGGAAGGAAGACCAGAAAGTGAGGACCCTGGATCCAGTCTGGTCGGCCAAAAAATGCAGCCTCTTGTGGTACCACAGCCTGGGGACACACATGTCATCTGCTGCTATCCGGATCTCTGTGAATTCTGGACCAGACTGCCCTCCCTTACATATGGAGTCCTCAGGCCACCAATTTTGATGTTCAAGAATTGATGTCTGCCGTGGGGGTCCCAGCCTTCGCTAATTTCTCATGTTGATCCAGTGTTGCCTTCCTCTTTGTTTGGTTATGATCCCTTAATAAAGGATTTTTGTTTTGAATTATACTCTATGTGTTTTACTAGTTTTTTTGTGAGGATTCAGGTACATTTCAAATATTCAATGTGAAATGAACAAGGGACACCAACAACAAACAATCTCCTTAAAATTAAATAATACAAGATATCAATGGTGTTGGGGTAACTTGACACACAAAACACACACAAAAATATTCTGGAGTAAAAATAAAAATAACATTGAACAAAGATCAGCCTTTGAAAAAATACAAACATTAAATTAAAAAAAAAAAGGCTTAAAATCCCAAAAAAAATTAAATAAAAAAAAAAATTATGTCAGATGTGACAACTAATAACAATATATTCAGGGAATCCCAATAAAAAAACAAAAATAAAACTTTGTGAGAAGTGTGTGTGAATATGAGCAGCAAAACTACTTAATTCTTGTCACATTATAAAAAAGAAGAGAGTGCGCTGTATTAAACCATTTTTAACATTGCAGCGTGACGAAAGTGCTGTATCCATTGCGAACGCTAAGTTTACCAGAACGAGCTGTTCCTGTCTTGGAATTTCTTCTGAGCATGCGTGGCACTTTGTGCGTCGGAACAGGCCACACACGGTCGGAATTGACGCGATCGGATTTTGTTGTCGGAAAATTTTATCTCCTGCTCTCCAACTTTGTGTGTCGGAAAATCCGATGGAAAATGTCCGATGGAGCCCACACACGGTCGGAATTTCCGACAACACGCTCCGATCGGACATTTTCCATCGGAAAATCCGACCGTGTGTACGGGGCATTAGTCTGTAGGGTTTAATATTGAGTTGATCCACCCTTTGCAGCTTTAACAGATTCAACTCTTCTGGGAAGGCTGTCCACAATGTTTAAAGAGTCTATGGGAATGCTTGATCATTCTTCCAGAAGCACATTTGTGAGCAAAAAGGCTTGGCTCGCAGTCTCCGCTCCAATTCATCCCAAAGGTGTTCTATCGGGTTGAGGTCAAAACTCTGTGCAGGCCAGTCAAGTTCCTCCACCCCAAACTCGCTCATACATGTTTTTATGGACCTTGCCTTGTGCACTGGTATGCAGGGAGCATGAAACTGTCCAAAATGTCTTGGTATGCCGACGCCTTAGGAGTTCCCTTCACTGGAAGTAAATGGCCAATCCCTAACCCTGAAAAACAACCTCACACCATAATCCCCCCTGCACCAAATGATTTGGACCAGTGCACAAAGCAAGGTCCATAAAGACCTTGATGAGCGAGTTTGGGGTGGAGGAACTTGACTGGCCTGCACAGAGTTCTGACCACACCCGATAGAACACCTTTTTGGATGAATTAGAGCGGAGACTGCGAGCCAGGCCTTCTCATCCAATATCAGTGCCTGACCTCACAAATGCGCTTCTAGAAAAATGGTCAAACATTCCCATAGACACACTCCTAAACCTTGTGGATAGCCTTCCCAGAAGAGTTGAAGCTGTTATAGCTGCAAAAGGTGGGCCAACTCAATATTGAACCCTACGGATTATAAAATGCCCACTCAGGGCATTTTTTAGTTCCAGGACAGGAACTGACCTCAATTCCCTCATCAAGCCTAGTTATAATATACATTCAAGAACTGTAGTCCCTGAACAAGATGATTTCTTAAATGATGTAAATCTGTCCCAGTATCCTCTCACTGATCTAGAGAAAAATATTTTAAGTAAGGGTCTTAGCTTTGCCCCAATGAAGATATTGACAAGTTCGAGGTGATCAAGGACATTCAATTGTTTGCAAGAAAAATCAAACAGCTGTATGCCAAAAACACAAAAGGAGGAACACAACTAAGACCCCAAGAAGTTGAAGCTATAGATAATCTTATTTCATTATTGGAAGAAAATGACCCTCACCCAGATCTAATAGATCGCATCGATCTTGAGCATCTTCTCCAAAAGCTTGATCAATCGTCATCCTCTAACTTTCAAGATATCCCCATCAAAAATAAAAACAAAAAGAAGTCTGACAAGTTTCCTGCACTGGCTCTCAATGCCAATGTTCAGGCATTTGTCAAACTTACTACAAAATGAAATCCAAGAATTAAACGCGATAGGGTCTCAAATCATTCAGTCGAGAAACAGGGCATACTACACGATCTCTCTACCAATCCTATGATCACTGTGAAGCCCTCCGATAAGGGGGGGCAACATCGTGATCATGGATAACGATCAGTACATACAGATTTGTACCAGAATTCTTAATAAATCCTGGTAAGCACGGGTCACAACAACTAAAATTGATCAATTCCAGCAGGAATTTTATCAGCTTGTTTATTCAGGGTTCTACCACAATATTCTGTCCAAAGATGAGTGGGAATTCGTCCGCATCCCCTTCCCCCGCACACCCACCTTCTACTCACTTCAAAAGTTGCACAGGAGTCTGTCACACCCATCAGGTAGGCCCATCATATCCGGTAACAGTTCTCTGACAGAAAATCTCAGCAAACTCATCGATGGCTACCTGCTTCCACATGTATTGGGCACTCCAAATTACATAAAAGATACTATACATCTACTTCAAAATATTGATGGACTGCAGATTCCATCGGACTCGATTTTGGTAACTATCGATGTGGAAGTGTTATACGGCTCAATCCCACATGGCAAGGGATTGGCATGTATCAGAAGAGTTCTGTTGGAGAAAAAGCAGATTTGAACGCAAGTTCAATGATTATATCATTGAAGCTTTGGAATTCATTCTATACCACAACTATTTTGTCTTTAACGGTTCCCATTTCCTCCGGGTACAGGGCGTAGCTATGGGCCCCTTCCTATGCCAATCTGTACCTGGGGGAGTGGGAACGAATGATCAACATTTCGGATGATTTGGTTCCATTTTTGTACCACGTAGTAGTGTGGTTTCGGTGTATCTACGACATACTACTAATTTGGAGCGGTCCTGATGGGTTGTTGCAGAGTTTTGTGCAACAATTGAACATCAATACATTTAACCTTACTTTAACCATGACATCTAATACCAACATAATTGAATTTCTGGATATCTATATAGATAAAGATACAAATGGCGTACTATCAAGCAGTCTATATAGAAAGCCAACGGCTGGTAATGGCATTCTACATGCCATCAGCTTTCATCCAGCCAATTTAGTTAAATCAATACCGTTTGGCCAATACCTGCGCAATAGATAAGGTTACGATTTAAGAAAGAAGCAGATGAACTTAGGTCAAGACTCCTTGCACGTGGATACTCTCATAAATGCCTTAAAAAAGCAAATCAAAAACTAGGTGAGAACTACTGTATGGAACTAAGACTCAGAAAAATGATGGTAACCAGTTACGGATTATCACTCGTTTTTTGAATCAACAAGAACGATTCAAGAACATCGTGCATAAATACTTGCATGTTCTATCATTGGATCCCATAGTTGGACCACTACTGCCAGAACGTCCAGCGTTTACTTTTCACAGGGCGAGGTCTCTGCGAGACAAACTAGTCCCCAGTGAATACAAGGGGGGGTACAAGGCATCCATGTAAGAGGTTGGGTACCTTCAAATGTGGAGGGTGTGGCTACTGTCAATACATGGATACTGGTACCCGAAAAATTCTTCCGAACAAATCAACTTTACCCCTAGGCACTTTTTGGAGACATTTGGAGTGGTATACCTCCTGCAGTGCGAATGCAAATGCTTCTATGTAGGCAAAACTAAAAATGAACTTTGGCAAAGAGCATACCGCCACATTCTAAGCATGAAATCATGTAATCCAGACTTACCACTGGGACGCCACACAATACACTTTCATGGTGGCACCTTTCCACATATAAAATTTCTAGTACTTGATAGGGTGCACCCAGGAATGGAGTGGGGGGTGACTGGAATAAGATTTTGTTACAGCAAGAACAATGGATATTCAAGTTGAATGCAACATTGTTTCCTGGACTCAACGAGATGATCTCCTTCAAACCATTATTGGAGGGCTTCGTCTCTGGGGGTCCTGAGTTGTACTAGACTCCATAAGCCCGTATACACATCCCCTCCCCTCTTTTGTAATCTTACCCAAGTTTTGTGCTTCTCCTTTTTCCTCCCCTGTTTTCACTTTAGGGGTTTAACCATTAGAGTTACACAACTGATGCAAAATGTTTTTTTTTTTTTGAAGAATCATTTTTATTGGATTTTCAGTTCTATTCAAAACAATAGTAGCCCACGCAGGGGCAAAACTTAGGCTACAGCAACATACCATAACTTGAATTCTATGTACAACTTAACACAAACTACTAACTACTACCCCAATGTGGGGAGAGGTTCCAGTTCAGGGGGGGGGGGATCTGTGCTCAAACTGGTGTTATCAGGATACTTCAAAATAAGAATATCTGGGCTCAATTCACTTTTAAATAGATTACCAATCTAGGTCTTGCGTACTTCTTCACTTACTGTGGTGGCATCTTCTAGCCGACATGTCCACACTTTATCAAACTTTTGTGGGCAACCCCTGTTCAAGTAGGTGGCCTTGTATGAGGGTAAACTGGTATCAGACTTTTCCAAAATCTAACAGGTGTGTCTAGGTCATTGTGATGGCTTTACGAGCGTAATACAGTAGTAGGGATATAAGTACTTTTTTCGTTCTAATCACTGACGTTTGTTCAACCAACCCCAGCAGACAGTATTTAGGATCATAGGGAACATTGGTCTTGGTTACCTTTGCAATTACCTGAATGACCTCTTGCCAGTAATGTTTAATTGCTGGGCAGCTCCAAAAAATGTGGAAAAACTCTCGGGGCTGGTGTGAGCAACGCCAACACAATGGAGAGTATTGCGCCGACATCCTATGGAGCCTGTGGGGTGTATAATAAGCCCTGTGTAAAATTTTGTATTGGACCAGTTTATCTCTTGCTGAGACCAGAGGGGGGGGGGGGGGAAGGGAAAGTCCCAAATCTCCCTCCAGTCATCATCATCCAGTTCCGGGATGTCCCCCACCCATTTTCTGCTGAGGGAGGACAACCCGGGATCGGCAGCAACAAGCCGGAACGTGGGTTTCTCAAAGTCCCTCACCCGGAGGGTAGATTCAAGCTCTGAGTATGATAACCCAACTGGTTGGCCTAGGAACTGGCACCTATAGGCATGAGCAATTTGAAGATACCGAAAATGTGCATGTGCAGGTACATTGAATTTGGTTCATAAAATGTGAAAAGGGGACAGCTCCTTGTTTGTGATGATGTGTTCTAGTTTCACCATTTTATATTTAGCTCAGGTCTGGGGATCTGGGACAGTGTTGAACTGCGAAAGGTTAGGGTTCAGCCACAGAGGGGTGTGAGGAGACCAGGAGATCGATTGGGGCGCCATCAGAGCTTCACTCACCTTCCATGCTTGTATGGTGGTACGCATGGAAGGAGTAAGATGATGTGGGCTTTAGTTCCCCTGAACAGCAGCTCCTGCAAGGCCTCCAGAGACCCAACTATAGCCGCCTCCAGCACCGTTGCAGAGTTTGTCAAGTCCGGCTGTAAACACCAATGGGCAGTCACAAGCTGGGTGACCAAGTAATACTTGTGACAGTGAGGAAGAGCCAACCCCCCATTATCCACAGGCCGGTCAGAGTGCTATATTTGAATCTAGGCGTTTGGGCCCCCAAATGAAGGAGGTGAAAAGTTGTTTAATGGAATTGAAGAATGTCTTGGTCAACCATTGTGGGGAGTTTCCAAAAATGTACGTGAATTTAGGAAGGAATTTTTAGCAGGTTGATGTGTCCAATGAGGGAAAGGGGTAGGATACTCCATGCCTTCAGTTTGGTCCTTACTTCAGTTAACACTGGGTCGAGATTGAGCTGCACAAAATCCCCACTTGAGATGATTATACCCAAATAGGTAAAATGGTCAACCCATTGCAGTAGGAGAGAGGGGGGTGAGGAGGATCTAGCCTCCTCATCCACTGGAAAGAGCTTGGATTTGTGCCAATTCACTCTCAGACCCGTGAAGGTGGAGAAGGTATCCATGATTTTGAGGGCGTCCTGCAGAGAGGCCCCAGCATCATTTAAAAAAAAGCAGCAGATCATCTGCGTAGAGAGCCACTCTCTCCTCCAACCATCCCACCCGGAGACCATTGACCTCAGCTAAGAGGCCGACTCCGCATTATGTGCCCAATATTCCTGTAGCTGAGGGGAAACTCTGTCATGGACTGACTCATTATTGATCCAGTGGGGTTGTAACCTCGAAAAGGGCTCGGTTACGCGACCTGGTAGTCCTAATGGTCAATTTGAGCCGGTTATGGTCAGAGAGGCCAGAGGGGAGGTATCATGCATCTTGAATGTCATTTAGAAGGGCTGCATTGGCAAAAGCCAAGTCAATACGAGAGGAGGTTTTAAAGGTGGTTGAGAAGCAGGGGTATGTTCTATCCTGGGGATGCAACCATCTCCATGTCTCGGTGAATTCAGTGGCTTGAGCCCAGGTACCCAATTCTGGGCTAAAATTGGATTGAGGGGAGGGCCTATCCAGGTCACGTGCTAATGTGGCGTTAAGGTCCCCCATGAACAGAATGAGGGCTGGGCAATGCACACACACACACACACACAGTGGGGACGGAAAGTATTCAGACCCCCTTAAATTTTTCACTCTGTTATATTGCAGCCATTTGCTAAAATCGTTTAAGTTCATTTTTTTTCCTCATTAATGTACACACAGCACCCCATATTGACAGGAAAACACAGAATTGTTGACATTTTTTTCAAATCTATCGGCTAGCAGCACTCCCTTTTGAGTGCTCTGTTTGTCTTACGTGAATCATTGTCGGTCAGTGATACCCTGGCCTGTTCATGCATGGCTCTGACGGACCATTGTCTCTCTTCATTTGTTGAGTTATTTTTTGCTGTTTGGGTGGAACACCTACACCTGGGGTCAGTATTTTCAGCTGATAATTTATTGGTGATGTCACAATATGCATGCATGATTTCTTTGTATGAAACGTAAGATGATTGTAATATTTATAACTTTGCACTCTCACATATTTCTGATGACATGTATTCTATCATCATAGACTTAAGCCACAGTTTTGGAAGTTTCAAGCCCTTTTAGTCCCTGAAGAAGATCTGCACTGCGTTTTTCCGAAACACGTTTGACGCTCTGTCGGCTTGACAGTTTTGGGCTTCCCTCTCAGCTGTTCCTATATCTGCCCCCAACATATGTGTTTGTTTTTATTATCTTGGAACATTGTGTTTTGTGCGATATGTATTAATACATTTTTACGATTGCTGTTTGTGGTCCGTTTAAAATCCCAACTTGAGGAACTTGTCTTTTACTATACGTATTAGGGATGCGGTCCGCAAACAGTACAGTCAGCTAGCTGTGGCAAACTCTTTTTTTCTACTAACTGGGATGCCAATAAAGTTCATGAGCGTGTAAAGGCAGGCGTCCCAATACTTTTGACAATATAGTGTATGTATATCCCTTTTCTTAGGTTTTCCTATAGTCCCTTTGTCCCTGTCTGTTCAATCAAGAATTTTTTAGCTTCTAAGTATAGTGGTTTTTAGATTGTCCTTAACTGTACAATAGAAGGTTGTTTACTGCGCGGTTTTAGACTTTCACCTTTTTGTCTGTCGTGACGATTGCCTTTTTTCTTTTTGTCTAACTGTCCTGCGAGGGGACTTTTCGCTTTGTTATTTAAAGATAAAAAATTATTTTGAAATAAAAATACAATTAAAAAAAAAAAAAATGCAGCTTACCAATTCTTAGATGTGGTGGCTGCATTCATTTCCTTTTTTGCCTTTATTCTCACCTAGCGATCTAGCCAACAAGTCTGTTATTTTTCAATTTACTTCAACAGACCATATTCTCCTGACAAAGTAGCAGTTAGAGGGTTGAGAAAGTATTTAACATTGACAGGGGTGCTTACAATGGCCAGCTTTTATTATTTTTTTTAAGACCTTTATCCCAAACACTGTTTGCTGTGGCCTGTAACTGCTTATAATACAAAGCGTTAGTTGGAGTTCAGCTTCAATTTTTTTAGTCAAGTCCCTCAAGTTTTTTTTAGTCAAGTAAACCTGCTAGCCCAATAGCACCCTCTCCCCAGACTGACAATGCTGCTGTCCAATGGTGTCCGCTTTACTACTTCATCTAGAATGGTGACACGCTAAGACAGGAAGTGTGCTACTGGTCAGATAACCAATTGAAATGCAGCCACCACATCCAAGGATTGGTAAGCTACTATAATGTATATTACATTACATTTTTGTTACTGGGTTCAATAGCTCTTTAAATTATGCTTTATATACCCCCAGACAAGCTGTAGTTAACATTGTTTATCTGAATTCAAATTATTGCCACTGTGCAAGAACAAGGAATATTCTGGAGGTCCTTGTACTTGCCACAGCTAAAATGGCCACTGGCATTCTTTCGCCTTCTGCCACCACCCATGCTTACCAATTGAATATAGGGCTGCAACTAACGATTATTTTCATAATCGATTAGTTGGCCGATTATTGTTTCGATTAATCGATTAATAACCTTAAAAAAAAAATATGTGGCGTATAATTTAGTTAATATGTAAAGTTTAAAAAAATGGCAATTTATTCTTAAATATCTCTATGCAGTGGTAAATATAAATAACCAACTATATGGTTAGGGAGCAAAATATCTAATCCACTCCGAGAATAACAGACAGAAGAGATATACTGTATATACTATTAGAGGAGATACACTGTATAAACTGTTAGAGAAGAGATATACTGTACATACTATTAAAGGATGAATCTGATAAATATTATCAGACTCAAAGATCAAATGCCTTCCTCCAAAAAAAATTTCATTTTAAGAACGTTCGTTCGATTTTCTAATCGTTAGTGGGGTCAAGTCGACGTTCATTTTCAACCACAGTGACGGGAAAATTTGGAAATTGAAAACTTCTTGGTCAAAGGAATTTTCAGACAGTGTATGTGGTTTTCGTTCAGAAATTACATTCATTTTAAAAACAGAATGTTAAAAACAAGTAAAAATTTCAAACAACATTCTTTCATTCAGCGAATGTACAAAGACTTTTCGTCTGAATATTCTCGTCTGAAAATTGATCCTTGTGACCAGAATAAGGCTCGCTACAGACCTAGGCAGTTTGCTTTCAATCTGTTTCTGCAGTGCTTTTTGCTGTGCGTTTTGATTTTTGCGCACGTGATTTTGCGGCGATTTACGTTTTTGCATTTTTTTTTGGCCAATTGGGTTAAAAAAACTAAAATTAGCTCTTTATAGTACAAAAAAAAAAAAAAAGCAGATAATCACTACTGTAAGGGGTTCATTTTTTTTTATTGTAGAACTGTGAAAGTAACATCTACAGTAGCGATTATTTGCTCTTTTTATACTATAAGGGGCTCGTTTTAGTTTTTTTTAACCCCATTATGTTACTGGCCGATTAATCGATTATGAAAATAGTAATCGATTAATTTGATAATCGATTAGTTGTCGATTAATCGATTAGTTGTTTCAGCCCTAAATTGAAAGCACACTGGGAAGCTGATATAGGGGAGATGCATGATGAACACTGGGGGGGAAGTCCTGGAGGCATGGAAAAAAGTTTCCCCCAAATTGTCGGACCGACTTACTCACCTATATATTCTTCATAGAACATACCTTACTCCGGCACGTATATCTAAGTATAAAACAAACACTGACCCAAACTGCCCTAGATGTGGCGATAAGGATAGTACCTTTTACCACCTGATGTGGTCCTGTCCACATACAGTGCTACTGGTCGCAAATAGTCAAATTCCTTCACGATTGCATGGGTTCCCCCCTAACATTATGCCCTCGCCAGTGTTTGCTTGGCCTTCTCCCCCTTCCAGAGGAGGAGAAGTACTTGACGATATTTTTGCAGGAGACCTTATTCACGGCCAGAATGCAAATAGCCCAATTATGGCTTAGCTCTACTCCCCTTAACATTCAGCAATGGAAAAGGGCTGTGAATCTCACTCTCCCGTACAAAAAAGTTCTGTACTTGCACCGAGGTTGCCCGGATAAGTTACATAAAATAGGGGATAGATGGATGGATGACTCCTCCAAATGCACTGATCAATGCTGAAATACTCCTCCAAATCTGTTATCATAGCTAAAATTGCCGGTATTATGGACACGTACTTCTAATATGGTTTTGTATATGCATACTCCCAGTGTAAACAGCAATGCTTACCAATGGTCCTGCAGTTACAGCAATAAGTCAAAAGAATTTATGTGAAAGTAGCACTTTATATGACTGGTGCTTGTTGCACCGTGTATTTTGAACGTAAGTACCCGATTGGATTTTCATGCTCAATAAACTTATTTTGGATCAAAAAAAAAAAAAAATGGCCACTGGCAGCCTTAATACTATGCCAGAGAACTTTGCCTGTTGCCGACAGATTTTAGAGAACTCCCTAAACAGCCTGACAGCACAGACACTCTTAGATGAAAACAGAGATGAAACTTACAGTATGTTAAATGATAAAATTATATGGGTAATCTTAATGACACAGCTCAGAAATGTATAAAAAGACATAGGGTCATGGACTGAGCATTACCATCTTGCAGGACTGGTGCAAGGTTTTTTGACACCCTAGGCGAAACCTCATTTTGCACCCCTCCCCCCCCCCCGACTCCACCCCCTTTGCCCTGCCCATGTATACCCCATCTTTTTAATGAAGCGCCCATCAAATGCAGCCTCACCAGTGCCCATCAAATGGAGTGGCGGCTGCCTGCTGATGCTGAGAATTAGTTGCTTGCTGCGGGAGAGTAAGAGAGTAGGAACACCAGTGGCCGGGCGTCCTAGGCGGCTGCCTAGTTTGCCTAGTGGTAGCACTGGCCCTGCCATCTTGCAAACTTTGATACTTCTGTTTGTAAAATGCTGTTGGGTGGTTTTGCTAAAAAGGTTGATCTTCAAGCAAGACATTTTACCCCATTTTTACTTCATCTTTTCATTATTGTTATTACTGAAACCCCCAGGGTATTTGTCCCTGTGCTAGGCTAGTTGCAGGGTTTGTTGTGATCCCTAAACCATGTAATGATCTGACCTTGTACCTCTTACTGTCCTATTTTTCTTCTAGCTGTAGGTGCTAAGATTTCCATCAAGGTGCTGGCATGAAGTTGACTGCAGTTATTTTCACTCTTGTTCACGAGGCTCAGACTGGCTTTATGCGAGGAGAGGACCAACATTAATCTCATATGACTTTTTACGATTATCTCAATGTCTAACTCGAGAGGACGCTGGTGTGTTTGTGTCACTTGATGCTGAAAAGACATTTGATTCCTAAATAAAATTTGAGTTTGGACCCATCTTTATTTCGTGGCTCCAAAAACTATAATAAAAACCTAAAGCCTGAGTATGCACTAATGCCACTCCCCCTCCCCCCCATTTCTACCAAGGAGAGGTACAAAACAAGGCTGTCCACTTTTGCCAGTCTTTTTATCTTTTGCAATAGTACCACTGTCAATCTGCATCAGGGGCGTGACCTTGGTCAAAAGTACAGGAGGAAAAAGTTTCCATTTAGACAGAAGATACCCTGCTATATTTACAAGATAGGTAAAAAATAAATACTGCGCTTACACTGATTAGAGAAAAGCTGCGACTAGAAAGTAGTAAGCTGAAAATAGTGTAAGTCAAAAAAAAGTCGCGCTGACAACTAAAGTGACAAAAGGCAAATGCCTGAAAAATGATGTGAATGTGGAGATTGAATGTGGGTCATTGAGTGAAAGTGTCAAACACTATAAAAGAAATTAAAAATACTATTAAGTGAATAAAATATAAATGAGAATAATTGTGTATATGACAAAAAAACAGATATTGCATATCACAATCAGTAAACAATATATACCTCTAGTGTCAATATGTACATTAATACAGCTTAACTGTAACCACAGAGCCAAACCATAATAGTGTAACATAAGAAACTGAAAAACTAAAGAAAGTCCGTGATTCAAAAAAGCAGTATTAAATAAAGTCCATCCATATTACATTGACATGCATAGATTAAAACTGATCTCCAGGTGCTCTGTGAAGTAATGTAACAGGATCTCGCTGTGATAGGATATAAGGTGCGTAGATAAACCTCCACCTCCAAGAAAAATTGCTGCCTCTTACCAGATGGAAATGGTCTCTAAATTACAGGAGACCCAGGAGGCAGATGGCTGTACCCCAGCCAGGGATCCTTAAGCAGGCACTCAGCGTACGGGACCTGGGACTCACTCCACACAGCCTCAGCATTTATGGAAATATTGCCATGTAAAAGATAAATTGCTCCACATAGTGTAAAATCCAGCGATTTATTGTATAATATAATATATTGCAACCTCTATATTTTTTATACAATAAATCGCTGGATTTTACACTATGTGGAGCAATTTATCTTTTACATGGCAATATTTCCATAAATGCTGAGGCTGTGTGGAGTGAGTCCCAGGTCCCGTACGCTGAGTGCCTGCTTAAGGATCCCTGGCTGGGGTACAGCCATCTGCCTCCTGGGTCTCCTGTAATTTAGAGACCATTTCCATCTGGTAAGAGGCAGCAATTTTTCTTGGAGGTGGAGGTTTATCTACGCACCTTATATCCTATCACAGCGAGATCCTGTTACATTACTTCACAGAGCACCTGGAGATCAGTTTTAATCTATGCATGTCAATGTAATATGGATGGACTTTATTTAATACTGCTTTTTTGAATCACGGACTTTCTTTAGTTTTTCAGTTTCTTATGTTGTTACACTATTATGGTTTGGCTCTGTGGTTACAGTTAAGCTGTATTAATGTACATATTGACACTAGAGGTATATATTGTTTACTGATTGTGATATGCAATATCTGTTTTTTTGTCATATACACAATTATTCTCATTTATATTTTATTCACTTAATAGTATTTTTAATTTCTTTTATAGTGTTTGACACTTTCACTCAATGACCCACATTCAATCTCCACATTCACATCATTTTTCAGGCATTTGCCTTTTATATTTACAAGACACTGGCCCCTCTTTACAATCTGCACTGGAGATTGACTCCTTTAGTTCCTTTTCAGGTATGAAGGTAAATTGGGACAAAGCTCTCCCATTTACGCTTAAGCTGCATTCACACCTGAGCATTTCAAAGTCGCACGTTTTTACCACATTTTTGTTCAGGTCACCAATGTAAAAGGCAGAAAAACGCCTGTAATCTGCCCCAAAGAAGCTCATGTTCTTTCTTTCATGTTCTGATGTGAACAGGTGCCTTTGAAATGAATGGGATTTTGCTTGTTGGGCCTTTTCCAAGCGTTTTATGAGCTGAAAACGCTCAGGTGTGAATGCAGCCTTACTTTGTCGACCACCTCTCCGGACTTCTCCATTCCTCTGCGATGGGTAACTAAATTTACATTTTTATGAATCAATCTCTCTCATAATCCTAAACCAACATTGGGTCAATTTACCAAAAAAATAACACATTGTCATCTCCCTCTCCCGACCCTGTAGGGCGTGTGAATCTTATAAAGATGGCCTTGTGATCGTATTGTGGAAGGGGAGCCCCAAAAGGCTGTGTGAGAGGGCCAGGCAACCATGCCATTCATGAATCCTAGGTAGGCCATGACATATTTGTAGAATAGGAACATAGAACAGCAGTGAATTCCTTTCCATAATCTCCAGAGTGCAACTCCATAGCCTTTTAAGTTAAAGGAGAAGTACAGCCAAACCTCATTTGGCTGTATTTCTTCTATGGATCACAGGAGTGCAGTTCGTTTTGCACTACTGTTATCCGTTTTCAGCAGAAAGCAGGCTGAAGTCTGCTCTCTGCTGACGTCACAGTGGTCGGTCTAGGCACTGCGTCATCAGGACCACAGAGTCAGGATCCGCCAGATCCCTGGACCGACAACCCGGCCGCTGAGAGCCTGAGCCGGCTGCCCCGCTCCCTCCACAGCCCATCGCTCCAGTGAGCGAGGAGGGGGCAGAGCAGAGAGCGGTGACTGACCGTCACCAGCTCTCTGCTCGGGGAGCTGGGAGAACTGAGCGTTGAGCGGTGTTCGATTGCTCGGTTCTCAGTGCAGAGGCACCGGGGGGACAGGTGCAGCATTGGACTGATGCTGCATCCACCTAGGTCAGTATAAATCTGCAAAAAAGCTGTACCCCATACTTCTCTTTCAGGTCAAACAAGGGTCTACAAGGGTCTGGAATTTCAAAAACGACCTGCTATCTCAACTCAGGTATAATGATGAGCTTCGGCGTGTTCGCACAGCCCACGTGTAGAGCCCGCCAGGAAGTCGGCATAGCGCTGCGCTAATCACAGGCAGTGAGACATTTCCCAACCTCTGTGCACTGCCCTAGCAATCTCTGTGCACTGCCCTACCTAGTACTGACCCCTGTGCACTGCTCTACATACTACTGAGCCCTGGACAACACCCTACAAACTACTTGCACTGGCCAAAAAATTAGAGCAGATAGCCAGGCCTGAAATTAGTCAAGAAAATCAGCCTGCATGATGTTCTGCTTTCATGAGGAACTCCGATATCACACTTGTGGGGGTAACCAATTACTCGCCAGACATGAAAAAAAAAAAAAAAACGTGAATGAAAGTGAACGCAGAGTTTATCACTGAAGCTAAGTTTATAGGTTTTACAGGGACATTAGTTTTAGTAGATTTTCTAGGTTTTTAATGCTCTTTACTTTTTATTGGGGGCTTGCTAGTTAATTATTTTTTTAAAGGGGGGGGCGCTTCACCCCGGTGATCTTTGATCTCTTCAATGTTGTCCAGGAAGATTTCCATCTCTCAAAGTTTGCCTACCCCTGATCTAACATATCACTGATGATTCCAGAATTTATGTCTTGGAGTTGGCTCTACCTCATCACTGAATTGTTGCTATTGTACTTGACCACTATATCTGTACCCCAACCACTTCTGGACCGCCGCACGCCGATGTACGTCCAAACTTTGAAGGGGGATATCGTTGTTATGGCAGCAGCTAGCTTTCGTGCGGCGGGCGACTTTCTGATAAAAGTGGTCCCTGCGGCGAATTCGCCACAAGATCACTTTTATCGGTGGCGGGAGAGGGCCCCCCCCTCCCACCGCGATCCGGTGCCCTCCGCAGCTTACCGTAGCCATCAGTAGCGGCGGAGGCGATCGCATCAGTCTCCCTCCTGTGCCTGGAGACGAGTGAGGCTAAGATGGCGCCCACTCGTCTCCATGAAACTGCTGGGTGGGGATTTCCGCCCACGCCTCTTAAAATGCATATATTTTTCAATGCCATTTTTTAAAATTACTTTTATTTTTTTTTTTATTGCATTTTAGTGTAACTATGAGATCTGGGGTCAAAAAGACCTATTTAAGAGGTCCTGTCATGCTTTTTTCTATTACAAGGGATGTTTACATCCCTTGTAATAGGAATAAAAGTTACACAATTTTTTTTTTTTAAACAGTGTAAAAATAAATAAAATAATGTAAAATAAATTAAAAAAAAATTTTTTTTTTTTTTTTTTAAAACCCCCCTGTCCTGACGAGCTTGCGCGCAGAAGCGAACGCATACGTGAGTAGCGCCCGCACATGAAAATGGTGGTCAAACCACACATGTGAGGTATCACCGCGACCGGTAGAGCAAAAGCAATAATTCTAGCCCTAGACCTCCTCTGAAACGCAAAACATGCAACCTGTAGAATTTTTTTAAACGTCGCCTATGGAGATTTTTGAGGGTAAAAGTTTGACGCCATTCCATGAGCGGGCGCAATTTTGAAGCGTGACATGTTGGGTATCAATTTACTTGGCGTAACATTATATTTCACAATATAAAAAAAAATTGGGCTAACTTTACTGTTGTCTAGTTTTTTAATTAAAAAAAGTTAATTTTTTCCCAAAAAAGTGCGCTTATAAGACCGCTGCGCAAATACGGTGCAAAAAAAAGTATTGCAACGACCGCCATTTTATTCTCTAGGGTATAAGAAAAAAAACAATATTTTAAACATGTAAACACCTAAAATCCAAAACGAAGCTGGTCCTTAAGTGTTTAAAGATGTTTGCAATGAATAGTTTGAATTTGTACAATGATTCTTGCTGACCATTGTGCCTTATTGTCTGTTACGGTACTGTTGTACCGTGTCTTTTTAATAGAGGTCTAATAAATTTCAATCCGAAAAAAAAAAAAAAATGCTTGAAGTCATATATTCCCTTTAAGTAAACATCGTTTCACTTGTCAGATTATTTGCCTTGCAGTTGCTGCCCAAACAATTTAAACTGTGGTTCTTTGAGTATTTACTACAGCACATTAAAATTTCTGAATAAAAATTTTCACAAAAAAAAAAAAAAAAAAAAAATCAATATCAATATCAATATTTTTGCAGAAAGTTTTGAGGCATTCTCACCTTTAAGCTGAAGTAAGCATGCAGCCGGAAGAAGCTCCTGCACATTCTCCACCGTTACATGAACAGTCTCTGTGTACACAAAATCAAGTAGGATTTCCATGGTGGAGGAAGTCAGTCCCTGTATATCAACATATGGTTTTCCTTTCTCAGACAGCTGTAGGTCAAAAAAAAAAAAAAAAAAAAAAAGTATTTGGCAAAAACATTAACTATGAGGCTGTATTAACATCTCTGCGGTTTCTGCACATTTTACATGCCGTTCTACTTTATTCCTATGCAAATTGTATTTTGTTAGAAACTGCAACAAAAAATACAGCAAACAGGGTTTTATTTTTACCGTATTTAACCCACAACAAAACACAATGGATGTGAATGCACCTTAGGCCCCTTCAGAAGGGCGAACTCTGCCAGCAGATCCCTCCTGCCCAGCGGGGAATCTGTCTGCTGATCCCCGCTGAGCAGGTGGGTAACAAGTCCATGTCTGCTCCGCTTATGCACAGCGGACATGGAGACAGTGCGCTTTCCTATATGGTCAGTCTGTTTCCATCCGAATGTTATCCGATCCACCAGACGGATGGGAAACAGATCCCCCATCTGTCTGTTTTTTGCCGTTTTAGATTTAGGTTTTAGGATCAGATCGGATGTCGGCGGGTGTCAAGGGACACATGTCCGTTGACATCTGCCTTTCCATTAAGAGCAATGGAGGTCTGATCAGGTCCTTCTAAAAAACTGACAGGCAGACCCCAATCGGTCCCCCTGTGTAAAAGGGGCCTTAAAGTAACAGTTCTTAAAAGGGATCAAAAACATATTCACAATCTAAAAAGCATCGGGGGTCTAATAATCTTAATGACCTTCAGTCAGTCAGCAGAGAAAGCTTTGCTGCCAATAATTTGGCCCGCATAAGAGCTGCTGGAAACTTCTACGGTCTTGTAATATATGCTCAACTGCCAACGAAGACAAGGTTCAGGGAAGACACATGTGGCCCAATACCATAATATTAGAGCCAGATACATTTATTAGGCCACCCAGATGTCCCCTAGTGCCAATAAAGAGCACAGTTACCCACAGATTTTGTATAACTTGTTAGGAGAATTGACCCAATTCCATACAGATATTATAGCCAGATGCATTTAATAGGCCCCACAGATCTTCTCTAGTGCCAATATTGAGCGCGAGTCACCCACAGAAATGTTATAACTCGGAGAATTGGCCCACTTCCATACTGATATTATAGCCAGATCTTCCGTGGCGCCTATAACGAGCTCTGTCACCCACAGAAATTTTAGAACTTTGAGATTTTCCATGCAAAGTATTTAAATACAGGTGTGGCTTCCAATCACTGGTAAAGCTGCATGCTAGAGTTAAGTAGGCTTTATAGCGTGTTGCTGGTAAGGACTCTATTCAGATTATAGTCAGCCTTAGAAATGGTGAGGACTAAGAAACTCTCATTGGACACAAACAGCAAGACAAAAAAATAACTTCAGGATTTGCAATCACTATTTTCTAGTGGAAAATTACTACCAGAAAATAAATAATATAGCATTATATACTTCAGATATTACCCCAATTCCTACAACTGTTTTTTTTTATTTAAAATAGTGTAACAGTAAAAACTCTGTCAACTAAAAAGATAGCTTACCTCACTAGTAAACATAGCACAAAAATAGTCACTGCAAGCAGCAAGAACAATGCGATGAGCAGGAAAATCCTTCATATTTACACGAAGGGTCACGTCACACAATGTTTGGCTCTTGCGTAATGAGTTCATAGTGTTTAAGATTGATTTGGCATGGGAGTTTGTCATGATGTCTTTGGGAGCCATGATGTCAGCAGGCATCGCTATGTCTGAATAGACCTTTTATAAAGAAAAAACAAAAAACCATCATTAAAATGTTTTCCCAAAAATATGGAAAGAAAACAATTTTTGTGTCATTTTAACCACTTAAAATGTGCCCGCTTAACTGGTAATTGCGCGGTCATGCAATGTTGTACCCAAACAAAATTTGCATCCTTTTTCTCCCACAAATAGAACTTTACTTTGATGGTATTTGATTGCCTCTGCGATTTTTATTTTTTGCGATATAAAAACGGAAAAAGACCGAAATTAAAAAAAAAAAAATGCTATTTTCTACTTTTTGTTATAAGAAAAATCCAATAAACTCAATTTTAGTCATATATTTAGGCCAAAATGTATTAAGCCACATGTCTTTGGTAAAAAAATGTCAATAAGCGTATATTTATTGGTTTGCACAAAAGTTATAGCGTCTACAAACTAGGGTGCATTTTCTGGAATTTACACAACTTTTAATTTATGACTCTCATTTCTTGAGGTGCTAAAATGGCAGGGCAGTACACCCCCCCCCCCTAAAGTGACTCCATTTTGGAAAGTAAACACCCCAAGGAAATTGCTGAGAGGCATGTTGAGCCCATTGAATATTTAATTTTTTTGTCCCAAGTGATTGAATAATGACAAAAAAAAAAACTTTTACAAAAAAAGTTGTCACTAAATGATATATTGCAGAAACATGCCATGGGCATATGTGGAATTACACCCCAAAATAAATTCTGCTGCTTCTCCTGAGTACGGGGATACCACATGTGTGGGACTTTTTGGGAGCCTAGCCGCGTACGAGGCCCCTAAAACCAAGCACCGCCTTCAGGATTTCTAAGGGCGTAAATTTTTGATTTCACTCCTCACTACCTATCACAGTTTTGAAGGCCGTTTTTTCAAAACTTTGCGACATAAAGCGAGGTCTGCAAAATACTCACAATATCTCTCAGCAAATAACTTGGGGTGTCTACTTTCCAAAATTTGGTCATTTGGAGGGGGGGGGTGCCATCTGGGCATTCCATGGCCTCCGAAACTGTGGTTTTCGGGGTCCCTTACGCGGCTAGGCTCCCAAAAAGTCTCACACATGTGGCATCCCCGTACTCAGGAAAAGCAACAGAATGTATTTTGGGGTGTAATTTCACATATGCCCATGGCATGTTTGAACAATATATCATTTAGTGACAACTTTGTGCAAAAAAAAAAAAAAAAGTGCCCTTTTCCCCACAACTTGCAGGAAAATATAAAATATTCCATGGACTCAACATACTTCTCAGCAAATAGCTTGGGGTGTCTACTTTCCAAAATGGGGTCATTTGGGGGAGGGGGGGTTGAACTGTCCTGGAATTTTATGCACAACATTTAGAAGCTTATGTCACACATCACCCACTCTTCTAACCACTTGAAGACAAAGCCCTTTCTGACACTTTTTGTTTGCATGAAAAAAAATTTTTTTTTTTAAAAAAAAAATTACTTTGAACCCCCAAACATTATATATTTTTTTAAAGCAAAGGCCCTACAGATTAAAATGGTGGGAGTTTCATTTTTTTTCACACAGTATTTGTGCAGTGATTTTTAAATGCATTTTTTTGGGAAAAAACACAGTTTTTTTAATTTTAATGCACTAAAACACAATATATTGCCCAAATTTTTGATGATATAAAAAAAAGATGATCTTAGGCCGAGTTCATGGATAATAAACACGACATGCTTTAAAATTGCACACAAACGTGCAGCGGCGACAAACTACATACATTTTTAAAAGCCTTTACAGGTTACCACTTTAGATTTACAGAGGAGGACTACTGCTAAAATTACTGCCCTCGATCTGACCTTCACGGTGATACTACACATGCATGGCGCAATTGCTGTTTTTGATGCCAGGGGTGCTTTATTTTTATTTTTTAATTATTTATTTTATTTTTAAACGGTTCCTTTCATTTCTTTTTTTAATAATTTTTATTGTTATCTCAGGGAATGTAAATATCCTCTATGATAGCAATAGGTAGTGACAGGTACTCTTTTTTGAAAAAATTGGGGTCTATTAGACCCTAGATCTCTTCTCTGCCCTCAAAGCATCTGACCACACTAATATCAGTGTGATAAAATGCTTTCCCAATGGCGCTGTTTACATCCGGCGAAATCTAAGTCATGAAATGCTCGTAGCTTCCAGTTTCTTAGGCCATAGAGATGACTGGAGCCATTCTGGTCTTTGATCAGATCTATGCTCAGCTGGCGAAACCACTGGCTGTATTCTCAGGTTCCCTGTTGGGACAGGAGAGCCAGAGAAGACCATGGAAGACGGTTGGGGGGGGACGGGACATTCCCTCCCACTGCTTGTAAAAGTAGTCTAGAGGCTAATGAGCTGCTAAGATTGCTTTTACATGAAAGCCGACCGCTGGCTGAAAAGAATGATACCAAGATGATACCTAAACCCGCAGGCATACCAGTCCTCGTTGGGCATATATTGTAATCTTTTTTTTCATGCAGCCTGTTGGCTGAATGAAAAAAAAAAGATTGATTGGTGAGTATGCCCACCATTAGAATACCTCTCTTCATCCACCCACTTTTAATGATGGGCATACATGCACCATTTTGTTTTTAACTGTGGTTGTGAAATCACCTCCTACAGCGCTGGAGTCACGGCTTTATGTATCTTGAGAGCAAACGCTGTTGCTGTCAAGATAAATAAATCCGCGCTGCAACTGAATGGCGTACCTGCTAAGCAAATGATGGTTAGCAATAAAACAAAGTGACATTACAGTATAACAGTAAGACATACCATACCTGCAAAGCAAATACAAAAATAAAACAATTTTTTAAACGCAATCTGTGCCTAAAATATATATATATATATATATATATATATATATATATATATATATATATATATATATATATATATATATATATATATATATATATATATATAGAGAGCAAATCGCTCCTCCACCCCTGCTGCCCCCATGCTTCGGCATATATGCTCTTTTTTTTAACTGTGGTGGTGATATCACCTCCTACAGCACTGGAGTCACGGCTTTATGTATCGTGGAAGCAAACGCTGTTGCTGTCAAGATAAATAAATCTGCAATGGCGTACCTAAGCAAATGATGGTTGACAATAAAACAAACATTACAGTATAACATACCATACCTGCAAAGCAAATACAATAAAACATATTAAAAATAAAACAGAGAGAACGATAGATATAAAACAATAGTGAGTAAACAGTGGAGCAGACAGTAGAAAGCGAACATAAGAGAGAAAACAACAGAGAGAGAGAAGAAAAATACAACCACAACTATTTTTGGCTTTTTTATTTTTTTGTGTGCGTTTTTTTTCACTTTTATAAAAACCGTACAAATAAACTATAAACTGCACATTGCAGATTAGGGTCTCTCAAAATGTGATGGCCATCACATCTTTCGAGACCCAGAGACCCTGTGTACGTGTGCTTATGACTGTGTGGTGCTGTACCCTGCGCTAATACACAACTAGTGTGTGATAGCGTTCGAAATGCAGTCACCAATGCAAAGACCAGGTTGGTCAGGACAGGAGGGACAATAAAAGCGAGTGTCACGCCTAAATCCACGACATCTTCTTTGGGGTGTTCTTTGGATAGGGCTCTGATGATCTCTTCCTGGAATTTAAGGAAGGATCCAGTTCATCCTGAACTCTGTATAGCACAGGGTTTCTCAACTCCAGTCCTCAAGGCGCCCCAACAGGTCATGTTTTCAGGATTTCCCTCAAATGAAATAGCTGTGGTAATTACTAAGGCAGTGAAACTGATTACATCACCTGTGCAAAATAATAGGAAGCCTGAAAACATGACCTGCTGGGGCGCCTTGAGGACTGGAGTTGAGAAACACTGGTATAGCACATGAGCGTTTAGCAAAGCCAATTGAAATAAGTATACAGACACTTTTTTATACCAGCGTCTGGCCTTATGGGCAATTAGGTACGGCGTCAACAACTGGTCGTTGAGGTCCACCCCTCCCATATTGGAGGTTATATTCGTGGACACAGAGGGGTTTATCCACACCAGTCGCCGTAGGAATTTGGACTGTCGTGTCTGTGTGAAGGGAGGAAAGAACGAAAACATTCTTATTATCCCTCCACTCCACAGCAAGCAAATTATTACATCTCAAGCAGGCTCTCTCCCCCAGCCTAAGATGTGAATCTACAAGCCGCTGGGGAAAGCCCCGGCGATTAGATCACACGGGGCTACAAACAAGTGACTAAAAAGTGGCACGCTTGTGTAATAATTGTCCACATACAAGTGGTACCCCTTTCCGAATAAGGGTGACACCAAGTCCCACACAATCTTACCAGTGCTCCCTATGTAGTCAGGGCAGTTCTCCAGCTCTACGTAACCATCTCTTCCCTCGTAAACCATAAAACTACATGTATAGCCTGTGGCCCTGTCACAGAGCTTACATCTTGACCCCGTATCTGGCACGCTTGCTGGGAAGATACTGTTTGAATGACAAGCGGCCAGAAAACTTAATCAGGGACTCATCAACGCAGACAACTTGATGGGGAGTAAACATGGCTGCAAAACCTTGGTTGAAGTGGTTTACAAGGGGCCGAATTTTGTAGAGCCGATCAAATTCAGGGTCACCCCGAGGACGAGAGTTCATTATCGTTGACATGCATGAACCACAAGATCTGCTCGTATCGTGTCCCGAGTGAAAAAATAAACTCCACTCCAAATTTAGTAAAAAAACATAAATAAAAAAAAATAGCATTGAAGCTGCTCCAATGATTGCACAGAGTGATCAATAAGAATTGGTAGTAGATAGGGGGCGCTAGTGACTAAACTAGTGATAATAACAATGGTGAAAATGAAAACTAGTGATTAGACAACTGACTAGGTGAAATAAAGATACTAATATAAAAAGATAATACTGTGTAAAACATAGGTGATGAATCACAACGTTGAACAGTGGTAGTCTTAGAGTCCCAATTGCAAAGAAAGCAACCAGAATTCAATTGTAAACAAAAGTGATCTTCTAGATGTAGATAATATCTTCTGTGTGGAGAGTGGAAATTCCTTCACCAAGAAGTACAACCCACAGTGATAAGTGAAAAATCTGCTTACCAGATACAAATGACTTCTTTAATTAAAAAGAAAGTCATGAGCGCTTGTGCAGGATTGTGCCTGCTCACATATGGAGACTGGATAGCAATAGGCAAAAGACTTCTTCCCCAGATGGTTAACCATGGGACATAGAAAAAACAATGGATGCTTCCATAGCGTGATACAGTTTTCATTTTCACCATTGTTATTGTCACTAGTTTAGTCACTAGCGCCACCTATCTACTACCGTATCATGTCCTGGTCATGGAGGCAGTGAACACAGGCATATGGTGAACTGGGTCAGTGGACCAATATGACCGCAACTCACTCTTTTTAGTTATGTCCATGAGGAGGGATAGGCCCAGGAAGGTGGTCCCCGGCCAGCTCTATGACCCTTGGAGGCCGGAAGTGATGTCATGTCACGTTCGGCACCAGCAGATGTAAACACTGCCTTTTTTTTTTGCTGGAAAGCCTGAGATCGATTTTTTTTTTATTTATGATCTCAGGCTTTACAGCATAGAGGAGAGATCTGGGGACTTATAGACCCCAGATATCTCCAAAAATAGAGGACCTGTCATGCCCTATTCCGATTACAAGGGATGTTTACATTCCTTGTAAAACGGATGAAAAAAAAAAAAAAAATTGTTATTTTAAGCGCCCACTTTCCCTCCTGCTCGCATTCAGAAGCGAACGCATACGTACGTTGCGCCCGCATATGTAAACTGCGTTCAAACCACACATGTGAGGTATCACAGCGAACGTTAGAGTGAGAGCAATAATTTTAGTCCAAGACCTCCTTTGTAACTCTAAACTGGTAACCTTTAAGAAAAATGTAAAAGCGTCGCCTATGAGGATTTTTTAGTATCGTAGTTTGTCGCCATTTCACAAGCATGCACAATTTTAAAGAGTGACATGTTAGGTATCTTATTTACTCGGCATAACATCATCTTTCACATTATACAAAGAATTGGGGTAAATATGTTTTTTTTTTTTAATTCCTGAAAGTGTTTGTTTTCCAAAAAAATTGCGTTTGCAAAATTGCTGCGCAAATACCGTGCGACTTAAAAAAATTGCAGCGACCGCTATTTTATTCCCTAGGGTCTCTGCTAAAAAAAAAAAAAAAACAAAACTAATATATATATATATATTTATTCTCACAAAAGTGAGTACACCCCTCACATTTTTGTAAATATTTTATTATATCCTTTCATCTGACAACACTGAAGAAATGACACTTTGCTACAATGTAAAGTAGTGAGTGTACAGCTTGTATAACAGTGTAAATTTGCTGACACAGGAGCCTGCAATGTCACCGCTGTCCCCTATGCTATGGAGCGTCCATCTTCTTTCCGGGTATTGTGCCTCTGGCGCCGTGAGGACGTCACTCCCGCGCATGCGCACGTGAGCCGCCACTAACGGCATATCTCCTTTAGCAGTGGCATGCTCAGTGCGCCTGCACGACGCTGTCTACGGCGCATGAGCCGTAGACAGCAGTGCCTGTCTTTTTGCTAATATCTTCTAAACAGAGTAGGTTTAGGAGATATTTCTTGGACCTACAGGTAAGCCTTAATCTAGGCTTACCTGTAGGTCAAAGTGGTCTGTAAGGGTTTACAACCACTTTAATGGCTGTGTGTTGAGTTATTTTGAGGGGACAGCAAATTTACACTGTTATACAAGCTGCACACTCACTACTTTACATTGTAGAAAAGTGTCATTTCTTCAGTGTTGTCACATGAAAAGCTATAATAAAATATTTACAAAAATGTAAGGGGTATACTCACTTTTGTAAAAGAAACTGTATAATGTTTGGGGGTTCTAAGTAATTCTCTGGCAAAGAACATACTTGAGTATAAGCCGAGTTTTTCAGCACTTTTTTTTGTGCTGAAAGTGCCCCCCTCGGCTTATACTCGAGTCAAGCACTTTTCTGGTGCAAAGAATGACATTTTCACAACCGACTTTGAGGCCCCGTATCTCAGGGCCACTTGGTGCCAAGAACCCCAGCTTTGGATATATTGTAGTGCTAGTTCCACTGGGTTTGCACACCAAAGTTGGGGTTCCTAGCACCAAGTGGCCCCGAGATATGGGGCCCCAAATTTGGTTCAGAAAATGTCATTCTCTGCTGCAGAAAAAGTGCTTGATATTTTCCAAACCAACTTTGGGGCCCCGTATCTTAGGGCCACTTGGTGCTAGGAACCGCAACTTTGGTGTGCAAACCCAGTGGAACTAGCACTACAATATATCCAAAGCTGGGGTTCCTAGCACCAAGTGGCCCCCCAAGATATGGGGCCCCAAAGTCGGTTCAGAAAATGTAATTCTCTGCTACAGAAAACTGCTTGACATTTTCCGAACCGACTTTGGGGCTTCGTATCTCGGAACCACTTGGTGCTAGGAACTCCAGCTTTGGATATGTTGTAGTGCTAGTTCCACTGGGTTTGCACAGCACAAAGTGGCCCTGAGATATGGGGGCCCAAATTTGGTCAACTGTGTCCATCTGCAGCAATGTCATTTCGGGACCTTTGGGTCCAGAGACCCCAAATTTTGGCTGCAGCTAGGGGGCATCTAGGAACCCTTAACTACCTAGTATGAAGTTCGAGGGACCTATGGCTGCTAATGGGCACAGTGAGGCATGCAAATGGGCACAGTAAGGCTGCAAATGGGCACTTACAGTAGCTGCGCATTTCTCATCCTAGGCTTATACTCGAGTCAATAAGTTTTCCCAGGTTTTTGTGGTAAAATTAGGTGCCTCGGCTTATATTCGGGTCGGCTTATACTCGAGTATATACGGTATATGAGAGAAATGTCAGAATTGGCTCACTTGGCAAGTGGTTAAAGTATGCATTACTTGTTATTGTGACGAATTACAAAGCTATCACTAAATAAACATGACCATAGCAGAAATGTAAAAACTCACCCAGTGTCAGCAGTGATTGGTGTAATTTCCAAGTCATTTACACAGGGGCTTCCTGTCTTAGTAGCTAAAAGTAGTAGCAGGGAAGTGAAGTAAAAAATAAATTTTATTGAAGGTGGAAGTCCAGGCAGCCACAGTAAAATTCATAGCAGACATGCAATGAGCATTTGAAATCGATCTGTATTGTTCAAACTTGTCAAAACCCCTCCTTTTACCCAATTTAGTTGCTAAATAGCACCAGTCACAGTCGTCCTTCCCCAGCTACCTCCACAGTTTACAGCAGCTATGCGTGCCATTAGTCTCCAGCTGCTGGGCGTGTTCCTTATTGAATATCCAGATTCCGGAAGTGACATTATACCCAGCCCAAGGCACACAGGGAAACTGAATTGTAAAAGGAAATGACGCTGCACGCAGGCTGTATGGCGGCATAATTTCCATGACAACCGGGGCGCATTAGACTCAATCCCCGATCCCATGCGATAAGTGAGTAGGGCATCATCTATTTCAGCCTTCTCTGGGACCATGCCATTTCGGTTCTCATCAAGGGGCATATGTGACTATGTGTCTGTCCTATGTTCTCAGCTCTATCAGATGTGTGCAGTATGGACTTAATTCATGAGAGTGCGTGTGGTGCATGCATGACACTGTGTGTTCGTTTGTGATGCGAGTGTCTGACTGAGGATAGGAGGGATGGGGGCAGGGCTGGGCAAGACAGGGATGGTTTGATTAAATAGTAGGCATGCCTGTGTAGGAGAGACCGACAATATTTTCAGGAAGTGAGAGGCTGCATGCAGAATTCAGATAAAGGAAGATAGCGTTGTCAGTCAACAACAGGAAGAAGCCGATTGTCTAGCTTAGATAAGACTTTCTAAGCTAGACAATCAGCTATCCAAAAAATGTATTTTGATAAAAATATTTTACATAGAATAGCAAAATTTTCATTTTTGACTGGACTTTAACTTCTTAGCCCTCGGTGTCTGAAATCAGGGCCGTCTTTAACGCAGGGCAAACAGGGCACCTGCCCTGGGCCCAAAGCATTAAGCCCGCGCTACCCACGAATTGGGGCCCCTATGACGCTTTGCATAGTCCACAGAGGACACTGGAGGCTGTATTCCTGAGCTAGCCAGCCAGGAGCTCCTCTGACCCCGCTCTATGCAGCCTGTATGCTCGGAACAGAGCAGAGTGACTGTAGTGAGAGCAGTCATCGGAGTTGGAGCGTCAGTGGGGCTTCAGGCCCCACCCCTTCTATACTGGCTGGGGAATACAGAGGTCCAGGGGTGGGGCCGGGAGCTTCACTGATGCTCTAACCCAGCCCCATGCCTGTATGCTCAGGGTGGAGCAGTTGTAGTGAGAGTAGAGAGTGGAAGCCCTGCCCCCGGACCTCTAAATGTATGCAGTGAACTCGGCTGGCCAGGTATGTCCTTACATCCATAAAATGCCTGACTACTGAAACCCTGAGCTGTGTTATTCAACTGTAAATCTGTGCATTGCTGAAAGTTCTCCGACCATCTCCTGTAGCATGTCCGCAGTCTCCGATTGTTACCTGTAGCATGTCCGCAGTCTCCGATCGTCTCCTCTTGTATTTGTATTAATGTGCCGCTTTACTTGCTCAATTATTTGGAATTGCTCCACTTCTCAGTGAGTGGTAATAATGTGCATTAATCTGTAGCAACCAATGAACAGTAGTGATCTGCTGTAATCTTTAGCAACCAGTGTGTGGTAATGGATGTGCTGTAACCCCTAGCAACCAATCAGTGAGTGCTAATAATGTGCAGTAACCTCTAGCAACCAATCAGCAAGCAGAAATTATGTGTTGTAACCTCTAGCAACCAGCCAGTGAACGGTAAGGATAGGCTGTAACCTCTGGCAAACAATTGCAATCGCGGCGTGATCTGCTGCAGTAAACAGATTCTGAGTCCACCTGCTATTTTTTGTATGTCTCAGAAAGGGGGGGGCCCCCCCTTCCCAAGAAAAGGTTTGCCCAGGGCCAAGTCCATATTAAAGACGGCCCTGCCTGAAATGATCCATGAAATATCCAAGTATGCCAAGATTAGTACTAAAACATGTGACTCTTATGCCGCGTACACACACAAGCGGACTTTTCAAACGGACTGGTCCGACGGTCTATCCGACGGACTTTAGACGGACTTTCCGAACAAACGGACTTGCCTACACACAATCACACCAAAGTCCGACGGATTTGTACGTGATGACGTACAACCGGACTAAAATAAGGAAGTTGATAGCCAGTAGCCAATAGCTGCCCTAGCGTCGGTTTTCATCCGTCAGACTAGCATACAGACGAGCAGACTTTTCGATAGGACTTGGGTCCGGCGGAGTTCCGACGTAAAGATTTGAAACATGTTCCAAATCTAAAGTCCGTCAGATTTTCGACCGAAAAAGTCCGCTGCAGGTCCGATGAAGCCCACACACGGTTGAATTTTCCACCAGACTCGGTCCATCGGACCAGACCGGCCGAAAAGTCAGCTCGTGTGTACGCGGCATTAGAGGAAAAATGGACACTAGGAACATAAAATCCGAAGACCAGCCCCCTAAAGGCTATAACCTTTAACATCTTGCCAGTTGCAACAAGCAGTACAAGGAAAAAAAAAAAAAAAAAAGGAAGGACAGCATACGAGGGGAGGGATCGGTGTCTCTCAATATACTCTAAGAAAAGGATTTTACAGAGTACAAAAAAAAAAAAAAAAAAAAACAACCCTATATTCTCAATTGTCCACTGAGAGACACAGCTTGATGGTAAATAAAGTGTCACATCATAAAAAAATATCAATAAATGCTGTATTACATTCTGTTGATACTCAGTCACTATGAGATCCATTTTCTGTATAAAAAAACTGGTTGATCCTGCTGTTCTCTATCTCCACCTTCTGTTCATGTCCCCAATTCAGCTAGGGATTTTACAGCTGCAGTGGTAACTCTGTGCATGCTCAGTTTTCAGTGAGTTTATATGCTAAACATTTCCTCCCTATCACATCTAAGCTGCCCATGTGACTATAGGGTCACACGTGGGTGTAAACACAGTGGTAAATGACAGCCCACTCCCTCCCTCCTCCTCCTCCATGCCCACTAACCAGCTAAACACAATAGGGTCAGCATATTACATGCAGATTCATGGAGGCTTCACTTCCCTCTTATTCTAAGACACAGGCTAGAGGGGTGTGACAGTCTGTGACTAACAGAAATCTGCCCACATGGGGCCACCATGTTAGTTATTTTCACAACATAAAGATTTAATTTCAAATATATATTTGTATGACAATTTAAAACAGTTGATTGACATTTATTTTTACTCTGTATTCCAAAGGCTGTTTTTTTTTTCTTTTTGAACATGTGACCAGCAGCAAAAGACTAGAAGCTCCTCCTGCACTGTACTTATTTTACGAAATAAGTGTCTGCAGGGAAAGATCTGGTCACGTGACAGCTATATATCGATTAGGAAAAAAAGGTACTTTTTACTTAAAATAATAGATATGATAAGATACTAATAAGATACTTAAAATAATTACAGTGCCATCATCCATACACAGACATAGAAGGGCCAATGTAAATTAAACAGTGTGTGTTTAGTATAACTAAGTAGGGATTTCCAAAAGCAGTCAAAACACAGGAACAGGCACACCAAGCCTACACAAGCAAACTAGCCCAACAAGAAAAACTCAAAAACAAGGGTAATAAACAGCTGTTTGCAGAACTTTACAGGTCAAAGCTAGCACCTGTGAAGGCAGATACATCAAGCTTATAAAATGTATAATAAACCTGTGAAATCTGGAGGTTGGGGGGGACCTGTTTTATCTACATTATTGAATAACAAAATATTCTATTTGCCTAAAAGAAGTAGTGATCTAGATAAACCTTGACAACATTCACCACATCCAGACAATGGGGAGATACACTATATTACCAAAAGTATTGGTAATATAGTGCTTTTACACGCACATAAATAATAACCCATCCCAGTCTTGCATGGTCTTCCCTGTTTGTTACCCAAGCACTATACATTTTTATATTTGTTTGTTTATATGACACATTGCACTTTACTTGTCATTCACAGTGGCGTCTATTTGAGTGTAATTTAATTACTGTATTTATTGGCGTATAACACTCACTTTTTCACCATGAAAATCGGGTGCAAATAGCGTGTGCGTGTTATATGCCAATACTTCAATTTTAGCTGCCTCAGAGGGGACAGGGAGGGGGGCGGGGCGAGCGCCGTCAGATTACATACAATGAGAATCTCCTGTTTACTTGGCGGCCTCTGTAATAGGAAGTCCCATCTCCTGGGCTGCCATTGGACCACTGTTCTGTCTATCATAGGAGATTCTCACTGTATGTAATCTGTCGGCGCTCATCCCACCCCCCTCCCTGTCCCCTCTAGAGATGGGCATCGATCAGGCAGCACTGATGGCAATGGTGAGGCTGCTGCATTGAAGGCATTGATGAAGCTGCTGCATTGATGGCAATAGTGAGGCTGCAGATGGGCATTGATCAGGCTGCATTGATGGCACTGGTGAGGCTCCAGATGGGCACTGACCCTTATTTTGCTTCAAAGTTCCTTATTTAAAATGTAAGATTTTTTCCTGAAACTTCCCTCTTAAAATGAATGTGCGTGTTATACGCCGATAAATACGGTACTTTGTTTCACATTTTTACAAATCAATGATATGGTGCGCCCTCTACACTGCATTTAAATATTATTAAGTATCACTGCTTTATCAGGGGAGCAGCCGTTTATTTAATTTCACTAATTGTTTTATTCATTGGCGCGGAGTATACCACATTTTCACATATCCCAGTCTTATGCCCCGTACACACGGTCGGACATTGATCGGACATTCCGACAACAAAATCCTAGGATTTTTTCCGACGGATGTTAGCTCAAACTTGTTTTGCGTACACACGGTCGCACAAAGTTGTCGGAGTTTCTGATCGCCAACCACGCGGTCACGTACACCATGTACGACGAGACTAGAAAAGGCCAGTTCAGAACCAAGCGCGGCACCCTTTGGGCTCCTTTTGCTAATCTCGTGTTAGTAAAAGTTTGGTGAGAGACGATTCTCGCTTTTTCAGACTCGTGGCTTTCAGATCGTTTTCAGCGGTTCAGTTTGTGCTTGTGAGTTTGTATCTGCTCTTTAGTGCGTGCAGTCAGTTCGTATTGGAGTTTTCTGTGCGATCTTGCTGTTTTTCAGGTCGCTCTTCACAGGCCTTTCTGTTCTTCAGTGCGTTCTGTTACTTCGTTCTGAGCAGCCGACCGTTTTCTACCCATGTTGCGTATACGTACTCCTCGTAGAGTTTGTGCTGTGCGGGGGCTTGATGTTGGGGTCCTGACCTTGACACAAGTCCAGTCCATGAACAGGGTGGGGAGGAGTTCATGGACCAAGAATTGGTTGCTTCAGCGTGACCAGTTCTCTCATATGCCTTTGCTCCAGGAGATCCGTGAGAATAATCCTGATGATTTCAGGAACTTTCTCCGGATGACGGACCCCATATTTCACCGTTTGTTGGCTTCGCTGACCCCCTATATCAGCAGGCAGGATACCTGCATGAGGCAAGCCATCACACCGGAGCAGAGGCTCGTCGCTACCCTGCGGTACTTGGCAACAGGGAGAAGCCTGCAGGACTTGAAGTTCTCGACAGGCATCTCCCCCCAGGCTCTGGGTATCATTATCCCAGAGACCTGCTCTGCCATCATCCAGGTCCTGCAGAAGGAGTATATTAAGGTAAGATTTATCCTTTAATATCACATTTTATTGTATTTAATGTTTGCTAATATATTGTATTTCTTTCCTCATTCCCTAATTACCAGGATTGTAATATGCTGTGAATGTCCCCTTTCTCCTCATGCATGCTGGATTTTTCTGTAATTATTTTTTGTTGTCCTTCATGCATATTTGCCTTCACTTACCTCCCCAGCATGCTCTCCTGGCCCTATATTCACCTCATGTAGTCACTTAACAATGTATTTTATCAGCTCCATAGTAGTGCTTTACCCCAAACACCCCCTAAAATGTTTAGAAATCTGATTTGTGCTTTAAATTCAGGCAGAGTGCCAGAGGCTTTTTTTTTGTAGTGTCCCCAAATCATTTTTATTAACCCTCCCTCCCCCCAACTGCTAAGTCAGCTAATACCAATTCTCTATCTATCCTCAATCATCTATCTGCTGACTTTGCCAAACCCATACACAATATACCCACCTCTTTTGTGGTCAGATGTATGAATGAATTCCCCAAAGCATGTAGTGCAAGGGCCTTCCTGTATACTTTCAAATTGTACTGTTGTAAAGTTTTTGTATCCTATTATTATCTTGATAGGTAATAGCAGAATGTCCAAATGTGCTCAAATGTGTACAGTGTGTATTTATATCTTTGTATTATGACACTTCTTACCTGTCCAGTGGGCTGCCAATAGTGTAACTAAGGAGGGGCTGTTCCAAGTAATACCCTGTATTTAGGCATTCATCTCTCAATGAAGTGAAGAGGGTTACCTGTCCAAGATCCCCCCCCTATAATGTTAGAAATGGCCCATGAGAGGGGGGGGGGGTATGATAGGCGTACCTTATACTTTGGTGTTGTAAAATTCCCCTTAATAAATGTTATCTGGATGTTGGCCAAGAAGGTTTGTGTCTAATCTGCTTTCCATGTTTATGTGCAAAAATACTCATTTTTTTTTTTTTCCTCAACAGTTTCCTTCCACGCCACAGGAATGGCAGACTGTGGCCTCCCACTTTGCCCAGCGGTGAGACTTTCCTAACTGCGGAGGGGCAATTGATGGGAAACACATCCACATCGTCCCACCACCCAACTCGGGGTCGTACTATTATAATTACAAGGGGTTCAATAGTATTGTAATGTTGGCGGTGGTGTCGGCTAATTACGACTTCCTGTATGTGGATGTGGGGAAGAATGGCCGGATGTCCTATGGTGGAGTCATCGCCCAGACAGAGTTTTACAGGCGTCTTTACAGCTTGGACTTGCCACCTCCAGAAGAGAATGTGGAAGGACTCCCATTCGTCTTCGTTGCGGATGAAGCATTTGCGCTGGGGGACCATCTTATGCGGCCATTCCCGATGAGGACCCTCACCCCGGAACAGAGGGTTTTTAATTACTGGCTGGCCAGAGCCAGAAGAGTGGTGGAGAACACATTTGGAATCATGGCCAGCCGGTTCTGCCTATTTCTGACACCCATCCATATGGCGGAGTATAAACTTAATAATATAATCCTGGCGTGCTGTGTTCTACATAACTTTTTACGCCAATATTCTGCCAACTATGCTGGCTCAGTTGGGCCTGAGGCCGGAATGATAAATGAAACAACCCTGACGGCGCTTGAAAGTGGCCGTCCTGGCTTGCCCTCCCTGAGTGCCCGTGATGTCCGGTTAAGATACCTTGAGTTCTTTGCGGGTAGGGGGGCCATCAATATGCCAGCAAATTTGTGAAGCCTTTATCAAATAAAACCAAAAAAAAAAACCAAATCTTTGTTGACATTTACTGCTTGTGTTTGTTTTAGCTGACCCTGACAGAAATGTGGGGAGTCCTGAAAATGGCGTGATTGTGTAACCTTATACAAAGCACTGTTGGGTGTTATTTACTAAAGGCAAATACACTTTGCACTACAAGTGCACTTGAAACTGCACTGAAACTGCACTTGTAGTGCAAAGAGGATTTGCCCTTAGGAAATAACCCCCATTTTCACAGAAAGCAGCAATTACATCACCACAAAAGTGTTGTAACGTTTAGACAATAATCCACACATTCTTCATTAACAATCTTTTTAATACCTGCACAATCACATGTGCATTTAGAAAAGGTTTTTAAAACAAACCAACATGTTTGTTGTATAACAATTTTTGGGGGGGCATTATAAAAAATATAAAATGTCCATTTAAGATAAAACAGGCATGTGTAAAACCAACAAGACAGACACAAATCTTGAACTTACAAAGTTCACATTTGGTAGAACTTGAAGGCAATATCAGACAAGAGTATTTAGGAACTGTGTTTGATATTGCGTTCAGATGGGGTGAAGTCACCCCAGGAAAAGCCAAATTTGGAAGATGCACACAAATTTCCCAATGTCAACATGTGCTAGCTGCCATCATGGGGGATCAAGGGACGTGTTTTGGGGGAGAAACCCCTTCCTCTCAGCTACTTTATTATTGAGGAAGGGGTTGCACCCCCAAAATGCGTCCATTGATCTCCCGTGATGGCAGATAGCACATGTTGGCACACTGTGTGCATCCTCCAAATTTGGCTTTTCTAAAAATCGCTAAAACATTTCTAACATTGTAGCACACAAAAAAACAAAGTGTTTTGGAGGGGTTTTAAACTTGCCCCAAAACATCAATGATGTTTTTATTTTTTTAAATAACATCATTGATGTTTTTCTTGAGGTTTTCCAATTGTAAATTACACCCCATGATCTCCCCAATCAGGATCTGGGCACTTTCTGATGAGAAAGGATCTGGATCCACAACAACACGATCACCTAAAAAGAGAGAAACCAAACAAAAACAGGTATCAAAAATATGCCAGCATCCATCTCTTACCTGAGCCTGTGGTCGCAGACACTCACCTGTCGTGGTGACAATTTCCACCACGTCTTCTTCCTCCTGCTCTTCTTGTGTTGGGGGTATTTCCCCTTCTTCCAGAGGTGGGGGGTCTGTGGTCTCCTCGGATGAGGGGTGTCCTCCGAGTCTTTTCTCCCCTATGTAAAACAAAAATGGTATACTTAGCACACAGATATTTGATGGCAGAACTATAAATAAGAAACATTGCCTGGAAGTGGGGTACAATTGTCTATTTTGGCAGAGTTCCAAAATGTAGCATTTTCAGTGTCCTTTGTCAAGCTGCAATACTTTACCTGTTTGGTACAAGCTTCCCAGATGGAGTCACCCCTATAGTATACACTGGAGCACCTGTGTGGCCCCCCTAATAAAAATTGTGTTCTGGGGTCCCACACTAGTGCTCCAGTGTCCAGATGTGAAAACAGCTGCTCAGTGTCCTCTCCTTACACAGAAACTAGTTTGCATTTCATTGTAATAACAAAGCCATCTACACAACCAAATTAGTTTCACACAAGTAGGGCGTAAAAAATGTGGCCAAATGTATATGGCCAAAACAATGGTGTTTTATAGGCCGAAAGAAAAATGTTTGATACGAACGAATAATGTGCCCATGAACATGAAAGTTGCCATTTTAAAATGTACACTTTTAAGAAAAGCACATGGAGCAGCACGAACGTAATGAACACAAAAAGAATAGGAACACAGCACAACTACTTACTTTTTTGCAGCACTTTCTGGATCTTTCTGTAATGCTCGTGTTCTCGTAATTTGAGGTCCGACCACCGTTTCCTGAGTTTTCCTTGGCCTTTCTGACATTGGGGTTGGGGTAAGGTCCATACTTCCCATCATAGTCGGCCTTCTTCAGGATATCGACCATCACCAAAATCTCCCCAAAGGGCATATTTGAGGCCTTAAATCTCCTTCTGGATCGGGACGTGTCCGGATCCGGGCTTTCCTCCTCCTCGTTCCTGTAATTAGCACGCACCTCCTGTGTATCCGCCATGTGCTCTTCCCCCACTGCGCAGAACGAAAAGGGGCGGGGAATAGACTAGAAATAACGTCAGGGGCGGGGTTACAGCAGCAGCAGATGGTAGGGTCAGAATTTGGCATCAACAACACGAAAGCATAGATTCATTCTGCCTTGTATCAACAGTTCAGGCTGGTTGTGGTGGTGTAATGGTGTGGGGGATATTTTCTTGGCAAACTTTGGGCCCCTTAGTACCAACTGAACATCGTTTAAACACCACGGCCTACCTGAGTATTGTTGCTGACTATATCCATCCTTTTAAGATAAGATATACTTTATTGTCATTGTATACATTAGGGTTGCACCGATGCCACTTTTAGGCCTCATACACATGGAGGTTTTAACAGAGGCTTTTTGAGCTTTTTTGCTGCTTAAGAACACCACTCCATGTTATTCAATGGGCTCATACACACCATGGCGTTTTTTGAGCTGTAACAGGCATGGTCGTTTTTAAGCTTAAAAAAAAAAAAAAAAAAAAAAAAAAAAAAACAAGGACTAGCGCGTTCTGAGGCTCCAGCGCTAGAGCTGTTTTGATGCAGACAAAATGCTCAAAAACACACATTAGTGCTATATAGAGGTCGACCGATATATCTGGCTTTTTTTACTTAATTGGCATCGGCCGATTGTGCTGATAAAAAAAGCCGATTATACCTTCAGCGGGACTTGCAAATGACTTCTGTAATAGAAGTCAATGCAAGTTTTCTGAAGTTTTCTTCTCTCCTCCTCTGGGCAGCCTGCCAAGTCTGATAAGAAGATACATTGTATCTCTTTCAGGTTCTTTTATCAATAGACTGAACTCCGTGGAGAAGTTTTCAGTTTAACCATTTAAAAGACTAAATCTTTTCTGACACTTGTTGCTTACAAGTAAAAATCCTTTATTTTCTGCTAGAAAATCACTTAGAACCCCCAAACATTATATATATTTTTTCTAGCAGAGACCCTAGGGAATAAAATAGCGGTTGTTGCAATATTTTATGTCACACGGTATTTGCGCAGTGGTCTTTCAAACGCAATTTTTTTTGAAAAAATACACTAATGAAGTAAAAAAAAAAAAAAAAAAAAAAAAAAGCAGTAAAGTTAGCCCATTTTTTTTCGTCCAAAAGTTTTGATTACCTGTTTTTGTGTATTTAATATTTAAGATAGTTATTTTTTTTTTAATCTAAATTCTACATACAAGTGAACTGATTGGAGGTTTGTTTTGTTTAATAAATGTTTAAATATAAAAAATTTTCTGTATCACTTAAGGCTGCTTTCACACTGGAGCGGGCATGCGTTGACGGTAAAACGCTGTTAGTTTTAGCGGCGCTTTACCGTCATTTTAGCAGCGCTATTCAGCTGCTAGCGGGGCGCTTATAACCCAGCTAGCAGTCGAAGAAGGGGTTAAATGCGCCCCTGAAGCGCTGCTGCCGAAACGCTTTGCAGGCGCTTCGGCAGCGGTGCGCATTCATTTCAATGGGCAGGAGTGGTGGAGGAGCAGTATACACCGCTCCAAAGATGCCGCTTGCAGGACTTTTTTTTTAACATCCTGCCAGCGCATCGCCTCAGTGTGAAAGCACTCAAGCTTTCACATAGACTGCAGGGGAGCCGTTTTACAGGCGCTATTTTTAGCCCAAAAGCACCTGAAAAACGCCCCAGTGTGAAAGGGGTCTAACTGTTAGATTTTATGCGATGAAGGGGAAAAAAAAAAAGAAATCGGCCTAATATATCGGCCCCAAAAAAATCGGCATCATATATCGGCCATCGGCCACCGCGATTTCTAAATATCGGCTTTGGCATCGGCCAGAAAAAAACCCATATCGGTCGACCTCTAGTGCTATACCGACGTTTTTTAGCGTCAGCATTTTTAAGCTGTAAAAGTGTTTATCTGGGTAATTTGGGAGTGGAAAACAGCAGAGGGATGTTTAAAAAAAAAAAAAAAAACGCGCCTTAGTATTAATGCTTACAAACGACGTTAAATGCGCATTGACGCCAAATCAAAACACTAATAAAATTGCATTTTTAACGCTGCTTTTTTTCCCAGGTGTTGTTACTAGCATTACAGCCCGTTTTTTAAAACGTCCGTGTGTATGAGGCCTCAGACTCAGAAATGCGATACTTTTTTTTAATGTCATGTGACAATGGCACATGGGTTAGTAGTTTTTTTTATTTTATTTTTTACAATTATTTTCTTCTTATCCGCGTTGTTGGGAGAGGGTTTGGCGAGATGTCAAGGGTCTAAACAAATCCCTGAGATCTCCCCTTTGAGACAGGGAAAGGGCCTGGGCATAGAGATTCCCCAGTCCCTTTCTCAACAACCTCAGCTGCACCGAAGAAGAATGGACAGGAGGCAGCGGCTCATCTCCATTCATAAACTGAAGCATCATAAACACAGGTTACTATGTTTCAGTTATGAATGGACAGAGTCAGTGATCTGTGTGCATTCGGAAAAGGAAGGAGCTGGTAAATTACAGATTTACCGGCTCCTTTCTCCACTCTCCATCCAGAAATATCCGGAACGGGGGTACTGGAGGAGGACACGGAGAGCCAGGGAAGACGCAGGGAGACCCAGAGAGGATACAGAGGGGGACCCGGAGGACAAAATGGATTGGGACCCGGGGAGCACAGAGGGGGACCCAGAGAAGGACTCGGGGAGTAGAGGGGGACAGCCGGGGGTGATTGGTGCAGCGGTGGGGGCAGTTACAAGCACTGATCTCCCTGGCAACCACGAGAAGGAGAGGAGGAGAAGCGGCTGTCAGAAAAGCTATACAGGGAGATCAGTGCTTGTAACTCCCCCCCCCCCCCCCCCCCCCATACACCGATCATCCCTGAGGCTGCCCAGGTATCTGGACGAGAATCCGAGCATTTGCAAGAGTAGAAGTACTCATTCAAATGCCCGGTATCGGTGCAACCCTAGTATACATACAACAAAATGCATCAGGATTCTCTTTACAACGGTAATAAAACACTTCTCAACAAAACCACACACACATACTCCTAGCACATGCCCACAACTCTGTTTAATATAAAATGTTATTTAAAAATTTAAAATTTCTAAAACGCTGTACCTGGTGGGGTTATTGACAATACAGCCCTATGGCCAAGACAGCCCTGACTACAGTGTACCCATCTTCTGATGTCTACTTCCAGCAGGATAATGCAACAGGTCACAAAGCTTAAATCATCTCACCACTGGTTTCTTGGACATGACAAGGAGTTCACTGTACTCCAATGGTCTCCACAGTCACCAGATCTCAATCCAATAGAGCACATTTGAGATGTGGTGAAACGGGAGATTCACATCATGGATGTGCAGCCGAAAAATCAGCAGCAACTGCGTGATGTTATCATATCAATATGGACCAAAATCTCTGAGGAATGTTTCCAACACCTTGTTGAATCTATGCCACAAAGAATGAAGGCAGTTCTGAAGGCAAAAGGGGGTCCAACCCAATACTAGCAAGGTGTACCTAATAAAGTGGCCGGTGAGTGTATGTGTTTAGCTAGAGGTTAACATGTAAATGCCAAAAAAAAATAAAAACAAAGACATGTATGTGTAAGGCCCCTTTCACACAGGGAGGATCCGCTCAGCGGACTCTTCCAGCTCAGTGCGAGATCGCTCCGTTGATCCCCGCTGAGCTGGCGGATGACAGGTAAGTTCTCTGCTCACTGTGCAGGGACGGACCTGTCAGAGCCCCGCTGTCCTCTATGGGAGATTGGACGAAAAAAAGGATCCGCCTGTCCGTTTTCATCCGATCCGCTGGACAGATGGCGAACGTATCGTCATACATATGTTTTGAGCGGATCGGATGGCAGGCGTCAGCGGACACATCTCTGCTGACACTGCCTGCCTATACAAGTCAATGGGTGGCCTGCTCGGATCCGCCTGAGAAACGGACAGGCGGATCCAAGCGGGCCTATCGTGTGAAAGGGACCTAACTCATGTGGTTTTGTAAATTGACACTGCAACTGCCACTTACTCCATAAAGTACAAACACTGCTAAAATGGTTAGGCTGACCTTAGATGGATAGAATTTCAAACAGAAAGTCTTAGGAAAAATGCTTTCAACACTTGATTTTTGGAACGAATGGACTTTACTGAACAAAACCCACATACACGGTAAAGCTGCCCATAGATTAAACTATTTTGGTCGCAGGACAGAAAAATTTCTTGATTTGCCCATCAACACAGTGTTGATTGGGGATCCCTGCTGCGGAGCCATTGTGTACTCCTGGCAGGGGATAGGTACCCACCGGGAGGACACAGTGATTACTGCTACCAGCTATAATAGCCACTAGCAATAATCATATGTAAGATCCGACAGGCTGGTTATATCCAAGTTGATCGATCAACTTGTTTACATTCAGCCTGCCCATACACAGTTCGAATCTCAGCCAGCCCCTGCTGAATCATCTGAGATTCGAACTGTCTATGGCCAGTTTTAGTAAAATGTTTATTACATCCTGCTCTTTCGAATTTTCTCATTACTGCAGTCGAAAAAAAAACATCAATTGACCCCCTAATGATTAAAAAAAAATAAACTTTCTTAGGACATTCTTTTCCTAAGAATTTTCATTTGAATTTCTTACCCATCTATGGCCAGCTTTACCTAACACAGTGGGAAAAATCAGCAAGAGCATCATGCAGCAGGGTTGTGGTCTCTCTACATTCTACTACACAATCTGTCTGCATCTGCCATAGACCCAACAACTGTAAATACATATGTGTATTCCATACAGACACCTTCCTAACTGTCCCGCCGGAATATAACTCCCTGTAAGGCTACCAAGTAGTCCATTAACATCAAGCTTTCACCTATAGCACTATAGAACAAAACAACACACACCGCAATTACATTCGCCTTTTAACTTACTCCCAGTCCTGTCCTGTCTGGCGCTTCCTGATGACATCGCTTTGCTGTCCATATAGCGCATGCTATCGACGATGCAGATTGTAGTGTCTTCAGAAGAGCTCATAGGACGCCATTTTTGTGGAGACAAACTACATTGTCAGCTCAGCATTTCACAGCCACCCGGAAACCCAGGACGATTACAGGAAACAGTCTGCCTCTAGTGTTTAGCACAAGAATGGAGTTCAAGTCATCTTCTTGCTCGGGAAATAAACAGAAAGCTTACAAGTAGCAAAATAAGTTTTTCCTGGTTCTTTGGAATTTAGGAAGACTGGCTTGTGTTAATGGGTAACACTAGAAACAAAAGAATCCTTTTTAATTCATTGTGGAATTTGTTCTTTTAACCACTTCAGCTCCAGAAGGATTTACCCACTCCCTGACCAGGCCATTGTTTTTTGCGATACGGCACTGCGCTGCTTTAACGGACAATTGCGCGGTCGTGCGACGTTGTACCCAAACTTAATTGATGTCCTTTTTTCCCCACAAATAGAGCTTTCTTTTGGTGGTATTTGATCACCTCTATGTTTTTTATTTTTTGTGCTATAAACAAAAAAAGAGCGACAGTTTAATAAAAAAAGAAAATAATTTATTTTTTACTTTTTGCTATAATAAATACCAAAAAAACGAATTTCTTCCTCAGTTTAGGCCGATATGTATTCTTCTACATATTTTTGGTAAAAAAAATTCCTAATTAGCGTATATTGATTGGTTTGTGCAAAAGTTATCGCATCTACAAAATAAAGGACAGATGTATGGCATTTTTATTATTTATTTATTTATTTTTTTACTAGTCATGGCGGTGATCTGACTGCAACATTTTTCTGCTACAAAAATGCACTGATTACTGTATAAATGACACCGGCAGGGAAGGGGTTAACACCAGGGGCGATCAAAGGGTTAAATGTTCCCTAAGGAGGTGCTTTCTAACAGTGGGGGGGAGTGGACTGACAGCGAGTACAGAGAGATCGCTGTTCCTGATCACTAGGAACAGACAATCTCACTCTACTCCCCTGACAGAACGGGTATCAGTTTACACTGGCAGATCCCCGTTCTACCTCTCTGTGGAGCGATAGCGGGTGGCTGGCGGACATTGAGTCCACAGGACCCGTTGATTGACTCCTCCGCTAGCGAATGGGCACGCATGCGCCCACAGATAGCCGTGTACGCGCCCAACGTATAATGACGGTGATTCGCGCAGGAGAGCCAACCTGCTGCAGTACAACTGCGGCGGCTGGTCAGTAAGTGGTTAAAAACAAATCAAATAATATTTGCATGGACACAGAACCTTTACATAATGTGCTTCCTTTGAAGCGGAAACACACTTATGCGGTGGGGGTGTGTTAAGTGACGTATTGCAATGCCATTCATTTTAACCGCTTCAGCCCCGGAAGATTTTACCCCCTTCCTGACCAGAGCACTTTTTGCAATTTGGCACTGCGTCGCTTTAACTGACAATTGCGCGGTCGTGCGACGTTGCACCCAAACAAAATTGTGTCCTTTTTTTCCCCACAAATAGAGCTTTCTTTTGGTGGTATTTGATCACTTCTGCGGTTTTTATTTTTTGCGCTATAAACAAAAAAAGAGCGTCAATTTTGAAAAAACGCAATATTTTTTACTTTTTGCTATAATAACTATCCCCCAAAAATATATGCTGTGCAGGGGAGATGACAGATCGCTGTTCATACTCTGTATGAACAGACGATCTGTTCTCCCCTCAGACAACCGTAAACCGTGTGTTTACACACACAGATCCCGGTTCTCCGCGTGCCCTGAGCAATCGCGGGAGCCCGGCAGTGATCGTGACCATTGGGTACTCGCATTAGCTTCGTGGGCGAGCAGGGGGGGAGTGTGCGCGCCCCCTAGTGGCCACAGGGTGAAGCGACGTTACATAACGTTGTTTCGCCCAGCCGTGCCATTCTGCCGCAGTACAACTGCGGCGGATGGTCGGCAAGTGGTTAAATGATACCCCAACAGCCAACACACTAGGCTTAAACTTGCACCAGGGAAAGGAGGAGGGCGATGGTTGACCCATGCCCCGACCACCGACCTTCACTTTATGTGGCCGATAGATAGGGTGGTACGCATGCCAAGGCAAATTTTGACCCCATGTCAGGTTTGGGCTGCCAATCCCAACCCATTAGAAGAAAGAGGGCCATGCGTAATGCACGCAATTGTGGGGCAGTGAGCTTTCAAGGGTTAAAAGAGGCCTACAGGAGGTGACATCGCCTGTTAGCTGCCTATCACCTGCTTTTGGGAAAAGAGATCCACCGCATATCACTTTTCAGAGGGCTGTCAGTGATAGCCACAAGTCCTAAGGCAACGCATCTTTGACCACAAGACACAGCAATGGCGGCCCATCCATATGGTGCACAGAGGCGCCGCCCCCCCTAATCCATACGCACAACGCCTAATTTACATGCAGTGCTTGCAGGGACCGCCGCCTTCCCGTTCATCTACTGAGACACAGTAATGCACAACCATGCATGTGGCACCCTGAGTTGGAAAAAATGCTGCATGACTGTTTTTTGTCTGTTCTTGCGCATAGGCAGTCTATTCATAAAAATGGGGCTGGTCCGGACGGGAAGAAATCAAAGCTGAACCTATCCATTTAGAGTGCTTTATGTATTTATTTCACACGTCCAGTGTGCTCAAGCTTCCTGCATGACCAATCACTGCTGTTCTGTATCCTTGTGCAGGGTGACAGGTCTTGTATCTGCCCCCTCCTGTAGTTTTCTGCAGGCAGCCTGTAGTAGTGGATAAAGCTGCTGGGTCCCCCTCCCAACTCTGCTCACTGTACAGCACAGTGATGATGTCACTACTACTTTTACAAGGTAATAACTGGATTTGCTAAGGTATTTGGTGCACACAAACTGGATTTATTTCCTTCGTAGCTACTGATGAAGATACAAAAGGTAACATTTTTGTTTACAGAGTTTAGCTTTAAAGTGATACTAAATTTTAATTTGAAGAAATAAACAATTGTTTTGCACAGAGCAGCTATGATCCTTCTCTGCTTGGGTCTCCCGTCGGCACTCCTGGCTCTTCCCCCTTTGCTGAGTGTCCCCACAGCAAGTTAGGTACTATGTAAACCTCAAAACGAGTTTGGCAAGCAGTAGAGCCGCCAAGTGTAATCCAGTAAAGTGAAAGGGGCTTCACCTCAACTACCTGTGATGCACACAGTTTCAGCATGGAAAGCTTTCAATGGTTAAAGTGGAAGTAAACCCTCCTATCACTTTCAGCCAAGGAAGCTGCCATCTTGGCATCTGTTTAATCTTCAACAGCCATGATGGTGCACATGTGATCAGTTATGACACCAGCCATTGGATGGTTTGACAGTTTGGTTGAGAGCACAACCAATGTGACAGTTACATTCCTAGCACGTGCCAGGACTGTAACTGTAACTGTAACTGCCCTTCAGTGACGCCCATCAGTGCCACCTATCAGTGCCCATCAGTGCCACCTTATCAGTGCAGCTTCATCAGCGCACATCAATGAAGAAGAAAAATGACCTGTTTACAAAATTTATAACAAAATTTTATAACAAAACTATAAAACTGTTTTGTTTTTTGTTTTTCAAAATTTTTGCAAAAAAATAAAAAACCCAACAGTGATTAAATACTACCAAAAGAAATCTCTATTTGTGGGAAAAAATGATGAAAAATGTAATTTGGGTAAAGTGTTGCATGACTGCGCAATTGTCGTTTAAAGAGTGACAGCGCTGAAAGCTTAAAAATTGGCCTCGGCAGGAAGGGGGTTTAAGTGCCCAGTAGGCATATGGTTAAACAAAACAAATTTGAAAAAAAACAATATATTTACTTTCTTCTATAAAACATCCAATAAAAAAAATTTAAAAATCTAATTTCTTCATCAGTTTAGGCCAATATGTATTCTGCTACATATTTTTGGTAAAAAAAATTCCAAAAAGCATATATAGATGTGTTTGTGTAAAAGTTATAGGCTCTACAAACTATGGGATATTTTTATTTATTTATTTTTTTAAATTTTACTAGTAATGGCGGTGATCAGCGACTTATAGCGGGACTGTGATATTGCAGCTGTCCAAATTTTTGGTCTTTTTTTTTGTTTACATATTAACCACATGCCGACCGGGCCATAGCCGAAAGATGGCTGCAGCGCGGTCGGCTTGTTCTGGGTGGACGTCCATCGGACGTCATCCGGAACTCTCGCTCCCCGCGCGCCCGGTGGGGCGCGTGCACGATAGTGTCCGTGCTCACCAGGTTCACGGGACCCGGCGCATCACGGATCGGGGTAAAGCGCCAATGACAGCGGCCCTTTACCACGTGATCGCTCCCTCCAATGAGGGAGCGATCATAATGTCAACAAACTGGGGTCATGCAAAGGTCCCAGCTCTTTTCTCTCCTCACACCAATACAGAGTGAGAGGAGAGAAGAGAGATCGAGTGACAAAACGACTGATAAATAGTGAGTGAAAGTACTACAGTGCCCAGCAGTGCCATACAGTGCCACTACAGTGCTAAATTGTGCCCTACAGTGCCACTACACTTCCCATCATTGCCACTACAGTACCCATCTGTGTCACCAGTGCCACTACACTACCCATCAGTGCCACTACAGTACCCATCTGTGCCACTAGTGCCACTACAGTACCCATCAGTGCCACTACAGTACCCATCAGTGCGACTAAAGTGTCCATCAGTGCCACTACAGTGCTCATCTGTGCCATCAGTGCCACTATAGTGCTCATCATGTCCACTTCACGGCCACCAGTGCCCATCAGTGCCACCTCTGCCACTACAGTGCTCATCTGTGCCGCCAGTGCCACCTCAGTGCTCCGTCAGTGCCACACCAGTGCCCAGTGCCACTACAGTGCTCATCTGTGCCACATCGGTGCCATCAGTGCCACTACAGTGCCACCTCTGCCACTTCAGTGCCAATCTGTGCTGCCAGTGCCACGTCAGTGCTCCGTCAGTGCCACACCAGTGCCCAGTGCCACTACAGTGCTCATCTGTGTCACCAGTGCCACATCGGTGCCATCAGTGCCACCTGTGCCACTACAGTGCCCATCGGTGCCACCAGTGCCACGTCAGTGCTCCATCAGTGCCACACCAGTGCCACTACAGTGCTCATCATTGCCACATTAGTGCCAATACAGTGCTCATTTGTGCCATTAGTACCACATCAGCATCACTAGAGTGCTCATCTGCACCACTACAGCGCTCATCTGCGCCACTACATCGCTCATCAGTGCCACTACAGCGCTCATCGGTTTCACTACAGTACCCAATAGTGCACATCAGTGCCCATAAGTGAGTGCTCATCAGTGTCACCATATCAGTGGATCCTCATCAGCGCCCATCAGTGCTACCTTAGTGCACATCAGTGCCAGATAATCAGTGCATCTTCAGTGTGATGCACTAGTGTACATCAGTGCAACCTTATCAGTACCCATCAGTGCACCCTCATCAGTACCCAGCAGTGCACCCTCATCAGTACCCAGCAGTGCACCCTCATCAGAACCCAGCAGTGCACCCTCATCAGAATCCAGCAGTGCACCCTCATCAGAACCCAGCAGTGCAGCCTTTTCGGCACCCAGCAGTGCAGCCTTATTAGACCAACCTCATCAGCACCCAGCAGTGCAGCCATATCTGTCCAAGTGTCCCTACCACAGCAGTTTGTCACCACAGCCCACAGTCACCAGTATGGCGAAAAAAAAAATTTCCACTGAGGAGGCATACCAACAGCTTAGCTTGACTGACGAGAGCAGCGGGGAGCTCTCTGAGTCTGCGTCTGATTCTGGTTCAGAATATGAACCCGTTGTAAGCAGTGGGTCTGATACAGAATCGGAGGAAGAGCAAAGTGTGCCTGTGAAACAAAGGCGCTCTGGCATAGAACAGCAGGCTACCATAAGTAGTGCTTCCCTATGCTCTTGAAAACCCTCTGTGGCTTCCCCCTAATTCAGGAGTAGCAAACATCCCCCCTTTCATTGCCCAGCCAGGTGTTCAGGTGAACACAGAGAATTTTGCCCCTATTGGTTTTTTTTATTTAATTTTTACCCAAGACCTATTGTCCTCCATTGTGGCCCAGTGCAACCTCTATGCACAACAATTTATAACAAGCAACCCTGGTTCAAGTTATGCCCGTCCTTATGAGTGGAGAGCATTGACAGTGGAGGAATTTAAATTATTTTTAGGGCTAAAATTCAATATGGGACTCACAAAAAAAATGAATTATACTTCTATTGGTCCACCAACCCCATCCACCATATGCCAATCTATTCATCCATTATGCAAAGATCAAGATACCTCATAATAATGTGTTTCCTCCATTACAATGACAACACCCAGTGCCCTCCCCGAAATGACCCATCACATGACAAATTATTTAAAATTCGGCCACTTCTAAATTTTTTCTCTGAGAAATTCCCCCAGTTATTTATCCCCGACCAAAATATCTCCATGGATGAGTCATTGGTCCACCTCCCAGGCAGGCTTGGCTTCAAGCAGTTTATCCCCAGTAAAAGGGCTCGATATGGGGTTAAGCTCTACAATCTATGTGACCAAGAAACAGGGTACATCTACGCCTTCCGGGTGTACGAAGGGAAGGACACCCAACTGCATCCCCCTGAATGTCCAGAGTACATCGGAGCCAGCAGAAAGGTTGTTTGGGAGCTTGTATATCCACTCCTTGGAAAGGGTTACCACCTTTATGTGGATAATTACTATACAAGCTTGCCTCTCTTCCGCAATCTTTACTGCAAGGACACTCCAGCGTGTGGTACAGTGCGAGCCAATAGGAATGGCTTCCCGCACAGGCTCATTACTGAAAGACTACGACAAGGGGAGACGGCGTCTTTGCGGAATGAAGAGATATTGGCTCTCAGGCAGAGGGACAAAAGAAACGTCCACATACAACGATCCACAACGACACCTACGTGGAAATCCCCAGAAGAATCCAGCCCAATCCAGAAACCGAAATGTGTCCATGATTATAATTTGTTCATGGGGGGGAGTCGACTTCAATGACCAGATGATCGAACCCTAGCTTCCCACAAGAAAAAGCTGCTTTTGGTATAAAAAAGTCTCCATATATCTTTTCATTTTGGCCATTTACAATAGTTTTGTTATTTACCGTAAACCTACAGAGAGCCCCGTATCTTATCTTCAGTACCAAGAAGAAATTATCTCAACCCTTTTGTACCCTGAAAGCGCACCAGAAAGCATTCGCTCGGATTCAGTGAGCAGACTCCACGAACGCCACTTTCCTGAAAAACTCCCTCACCATGAAACAGGCCAGAAACGTCAGAAGAGATGCCCGGTGTGCTTCAGAGGAGGAGCTAGAAAAGACACCGTGTATTATTGTCCTGATTGTCCTTCCCAACCAGGCTTTTGTATTGATGAATGTTTTCGCCGTTACCATCTAATTTCCTTACAATCTACCACATTTTTGAAGGCCCTTCATATTTCTAACACATAGCATGAACCAAGAATTACATCCTAAAATACATTCTGCTGAGCAAAGGGTAAACAATACTTCTACATTATTAGGGAAGTATTGTTTACCCTTTGCTCAGCAGAATGTATTTTAGGATGTAATTCTTGGTTCATGCTATGTGTTAGAAATATGAAGGGCCTTCAAAAATGTGGTAGATTGTAAGGAAATTAGATGCTCCTAGAACGCCTGAATGTGCTACTTCAATGTTGGGCCTCTGTATGTGGCCAGGCTGTGTAAAAGTCTCACACATGTGGTATCGCCATACTCAGGAGGAGTAGCAGAATATATTTTGGGGTGTCATTTTTGCTATGTACATGCTATGTGTTGGAAATATCTTAGAAATGGACAACTTTGTGTAAAAAATATGCGTTTTAATTTTTTCTCCACATTTTTCAAAAACTTCTGGAAAAAAATGAACCGTTCAAAAGACTCATCATGCCTCATAGATTACACGTTGGGGTGTTTGCTTTACAAAATAGGGTCACTTTGTGGGCGTTTCCATTGTCCTGGTGCTCCAGGGCCTTCAAAAGTGTAATAGGTGGTTGAGAGTTTAGATATGCAATTTATGCTCCTAGAATGCCTGAATGTGCTACTTCAATGTTCGGCCTCTGTATGTGGACAGGCTGTGTAAAAGTCACACACATGTGGTATTGCCATACTCAGGAGGTGTAGCAGAATATATTTTGGGGTGTCATTTTTGCTATGTACATGCTATGTGTTTGAAATATCTTAGAAATGGACAACTTTGTGTAAAAAAAATGCGTTTTCATTTTTTTTCCACATTTTCCAAAAACTTTTGGAAAAAAAAGAACCGTTCAAAAGACTCATCATGCCTCATAGATTATACGTTGGGGTGTTTACTTTCCAAAATTGGTCACTTTGTGGGCGTTTCCATTGTCCTGGTGCTCCAGGGCCTTCAAAAGTGTAATAGGTGGTTGAGAGATTAGATATGCAATTTATGCTCCTAGAATGCCTGAATGTGCTACTTCAATGTTGGGCCTCTGTATGTGGTCAGGGTGTGTAAAAGTCTCACACATGTGGTATCTCCATGCTCAGGAGGAGTAGCAGAATGTATTTTGGGGTGTCATTTGTGGAAAGTACATGTCATGTGAGAGAAATAACCTGTTATAATGACAATTTGGTGTGAAAAAAAATAAAAATAAAAAAAATCTTAATTTTGCAAAAAATTGTGGGAAAAAATGACAACTTCAAAAAACTCACCATGCCTCTTACTAAATACCTTGGAATGTCTACTTTCCAAAAGGGGTCATTTTGTGGGTATTTGTACTTTCCTGGTTTGTAAGGGTCTCAAGAAATGAGATAGGCCTCAGTACATCAGGTGTGATCAATTTTCAGTGATTGGCACCATAGCTTGTAGATGCTATAACTTTCACACAGACTAAATAATATCCACTAATTTGGGTTATTTTTACCAAAGATATGTAGCAGTATAAATTTTGGCCCAAATTTATGAAGAAAAATTACTTATTTGCAAAATTGTATAATACAAATGAAGAAAAATGCATTTTTTTACAAAATTTTCGGTCTTTTTTCATTTATAGCACAGAAAATTAAAAGCCCAGAGGTGATCAAATACCACCAAAAAAAAGCTCTATTTGTGTGAAAAAAAGGATGAAAATTTCATATGGGTACAGTGTTGCATGTCTGAGTAATTGTCATTCAAAGTGTGAGAGCACCGAAAGCTGAAAATTGGTCTGGTTAGGAAACCAAAAGAAAGCTCTATTTGTGTGAAAAATGTAATTTGGGTACAGTGTTGCATGACCACACATTTGCCAGTTAACCACTTTCTGCCCATGCTATAGCTGAAAGACAGCTACAGCATGGGCTTATGCCCCCCTCTGTGATCGCTGAGTCCTCCAGACTGAACTGATCACAGTTCGGAGTAAAGGGTCAATCACAGCGGACCTTTATGACATGATCAGCTGTGTCTGATGACAGCTAATCGCGATGTAAACACAAGCTGGTTATCAGCTTTCCTTTCCTCACGCTGACAGCACGAGAGGAGAAGAGAGCTGATAACCGACTTCTGTTAAAGAGACATCTACAGTGAGGGAAAAAGTATTTGATCACTGCTGATTTTGTACATTTGCCCACTGACAAAATAAGCATTTGACCCCTTCGCAAAACATGACTTAGTACTTGGTGGCAAAACCCTTTTTGGCAATCACAGAGGTCAGACATTTCTTGTAGTTGGCCACCAGGTTTGCACACATCTCAGGAGGGATTTTGTCCCACTCCTCTTTGCAGATCCTCTCCAAGTCATTAAGGTTTGGAAGCTGACACTTGGTAACTCGAACCTTTAGCTCCCTTCACATATTTTCTATGGGATTAAGGTCTGGAGACTGGCTAGGCCACTCTAGGACCTTAATGTGCTTCTTCTTGAGCCACTCCTTTGTTGCCTTGGTCGTGTTTTGGGTCATTGTCATGCTGGAATACACATCCATGACCCATTTTAATGCCCTGGCTGAGGGAAGGAGGTTCTCACCCAAGATTTAAGGTTACATTGCCCCATCCATCGTCCCTTTGATGCGGTGAAGTTGTCCTGTCCCCTTAGCAGAAAAACACCCCCAAAGCATAATGTTTCCACCTCCATGTTTGACCATGGGGATGGTGTTCTTGGGGGTCATAGGCAGCATTCCTCCTCTTCCAAATACGGCAAGTTGAGTTTATGCCAAAGAGCTCAATTTTGGTCTCATCTGACCACAACACTTTCACCCAGTTCTCCTCTGAATCATTCAGATGTTCATTAGCAAACTTCAGATGGGCCTGTACGTGTGCTTTCTTGAGCAGGGGGACCTTGCGGGCACTGCATGATTTCAGTCCTTCACGGCATAGTGTGCTACCAATTGTTTTCTTGATGATTATGGTCCCAGCTGCCTTGAGATCATTGACAAGATTCTCCCATGTAGTTCTGGGCTGATTCCTCACCGTTCACCTGATCAATGAAACTCCACGAGGTGAGATCTTGCATGAAGCCCCAGACCAAGGGAGATTTACAGTTATTTTGTGTTTCTTTCATTTGCGATTAATCGCACCAACTGTTATTACCCTCTCACCAAGCTGCTTGGCGATGGTCTTATAGCCCATTCCAGCCTTGTGTAGGTCTACAATCTTGTCCCTGACATCCTTGGATAGCTCTTTGGTCATGGCTATGGTGGAGAGCTTGAAATCTGATTAATTGATTGCTTCTGTGGACAGGTGTCTTTTATACAGGTAACAAGCTGAGACTACTGTACGAGAACCCCCTAATGGGGCTTTAAAGCAGCCAGAAAAATACAATGTTGATGGTTGAAAAAATTCAGTTTTATTAATACAAAAAGTATATAAGTAGCATAATATAAAAATCACTAAGGATGGGTACTGACTAATCGAGTCATGACATGATCTGAGTATGGCATACCATTACAATAGACAAAGCATACAATTGAACCAGGCACTAGGCACAATGCATTAAATGGCGACCAAGGTTATCTTAAAAGTAAATTCTTAAAAGCCGTAGCAACAGATTTTGCCTGTGATACCATACATGTGTGTGGGGCAACAGAAGTTGTATACGTTAATCCTGACGCGTTTCGACCCTTCCCAGGTCCTCTTCAGAGGATAGTTGCCCCCTATGAAAAAGGTCAACATGTGTCAGACATAGCATCAAAACCAACAGTACCAGACTTATGTACATGCACCATCATATTAGAGTTGTCTAAATCCTATAGTTACCTATTATAGAAATTATGACGTTTCCGCGTGCAGTTTAAGTATTGTAAGTTGTTATATTTTTAGGTGGTGCAGTTTCTCTTTAGTTCCCCTGTCTCCCCCGTGTCAGAGCAGCTCCCAGGAGAGCGGGCGGTGGGCCAAGTGTGTCTTGCGAGGGATCACATCTGACAACCCCCGTGTAGAACGGGGAAGTTTGGGGAAGGAGGGGCAGCGAACAACCCGAAAAGCACCTAAAAGGGATATAGGTTATTGCCAGAAATAAAAATAGAAGGGTATAAAGTGTTAGATGCTGAAGAGTAAAAAGTCACTAGATTACTCTACACAGATTGGAAGGTTTCCCAGCTATGGAGATTTAAAAAGGTGTTGGATGGTGGGTACATGGGTGTGCAGAGGGCATAGCTAGGGGAAAGGGAAAAAAAGTTATTTTGTGTTTCTTTCATTTGCGATTAATCGCACCAACTGTTGTTACCCTCTCACCAAGCTGCTTGGCGATGGTCTTATAGCCCATTCCAGCCTTGTGTAGGTCTACAATCTTGTCCCTGACATCCTTGGATAGCTCTTTGGTCATGGCTATGGTGGAGAGCTTGAAATCTGATTAATTGATTGCTTCTGTGGACAGGTGTCTTTTATACAGGTAACAAGCTGAGACTAGGAGCACTCTCAAAGTGACGGTTCACACAGGGGCGGCACGACTTGCAGGTCTCCTCACCGAGGCGACCTGCACACGACTTCAGCCGCGACTTGCAAAACGACTTCTGTATAGAAGTCAATGCAAGTCGCCTGAAGTTGCCCCCAAAATACTACAGGAACCTTTTTCTAAGACTAGGAGCACTCTCTAAGTGCCGGTTCACACAGGGGCGGCACGACTTGCAGGTCTCCTCACCGAGGTGACCTGCACACGACTTCAGCCGCGACTTGCAAAACGACTTCTGTATAGAAGTCAATGCAAGTCGCCTGAAGTTGCCCCAAAAATACTACAGGAACCTTTTTCTAAGTCAGAGCGACTTGCGTCGCTCCTGTTAGAACGGTTCCATAGTAGAGGACGGGACGCGACTTGTCAGGCGGCTAGGTTGCCTGACAAGTGGCCCCTGTGTGAACCGGCACTAAGAGAGTGCTCGTTACCTGTATAGAAGACACCTTGGAGCCAGAAATCTTGCTGATTTATAGGGGATCAAATAAATTAATGCAAATCAATTAATAACTTTTTGAAATGCATTTTTCTGGATATTTTTGTTGTTATTCTGTCTCTCACTGTTAAAATAAACCTACCATTAAAATAATAGACTGATCATTTATCAGTGGGAAAACGTACAAAATCAGCAGGGGATCAAATGAGGGGAGACAATGAAGGTCTGTGGGTATCAGTGAGTGTATATGTATCTATGAGGAGACAATGAAGGTCTGTGTGTGTCAGTGTATATCATTATCTATGAGAGGAGACAATGAAGGTCTGTGGGTATCAGTGAGGGTATATGTATCTATGAGGAGACAATGAAGGTCTTTGGGTATCAGTGTATATCATTATCTATGAGAGGAGAAAATGAAGGTCTGTAGGTATCAGTGAGGGTATATGTATCTATGAGGAGACCATGAAGGTCTGCGGGTATCAGTGAGTGTATATGTATCTATGAGGAGACAATGAAGGTCTGTGGGTATCAGTGAGTGTATATGTATCTATGAGGAGACCATGAAGGTCTGTGGGTATCAGTGAGTGTATATGTATCTATGAGGAGACCATGAAGGTCTGTGGGTATCAGTGAGTGTATATGTATCTATGAGGAGACCATGAAGGTCTGTGGGTATCAGTGAGTGTATATGTATCTATGAGGAGACAATGAAGGTCTGTGGGTATCAGTGAGTGTATATGTATCTATGAGGAGACAATGAAGGTCCGTGAGTATCAGTGTATATCTATGAGGGGAGACAATGAAGGTCTGTGGGTATCAGTGTATATCATTATCTATGAGAGGAGACAATGAAGGTCTGCGGGTATCAGTGAGTGTATATGTATCTATGAGGAGACCATGAAGGTCTGTGGGTATCAGTGAGTGTATATGTATCTATGAGGAGACCATGAAGGTCTGCGAGTATCAGTGAGTGTATATGTATCTATGAGGAGACCATGAAGGTCTGCGGGTATCAGTGACTGTATATGTATCTATGAGGAGACAATGAAGGTCTGCGGGTATCAGTGAGTGTATATGTATCTATGAGGAGACCATGAAGGTCTGTGGGTATCAGTGAGTGTATATGTATCTATGAGGAGACCATGAAGGTCTGCGAGTATCAGTGAGTGTATATGTATCTATGAGGAGACCATGAAGGTCTGCGGGTATCAGTGAGTGTATATGTATCTATGAGGAGACAATGAAGGTCTGTGGGTATCAGTGAGTGTATATGTATCTATGAGGAGACAATGAAGGTCTGTGGGTATCAGTGAGTGTATATTTATCTATGAGGAGACAATGAAGGTCTGTGAGTATCAGTGTATATCTATGAGGGGAGACAATGAAGGTCCGTGAGTATCAGTGTATATCTATGAGGGGAGACAATGGAGGTCTCTGGGTATCAGTGTATATATATGAGAAGACAATGAAGGTCTGTGGGTATCAGTGTATATCTATGAGGAGACAATGAAGGTCTGTGGGTATTAGTGAGTGTATATGTATCTATGAGGAGACCATGAAGGTCTGCGGGTATCAGTGAGTGTATATGTATCTATGAGGAGACCATGAAGGTCTGCGGGTATCAGTGAGTGTATATGTATCTATGAGGAGACAATTAAGGTCTGTGGGTATCAGTGTATATCATTATATATGAGAGGAGACAATGAAGGTCTGCGGGTATCAGTGAGTGTATATGTATCTATGAGGAGACCATGAAAGTCTGCGGGTATCAGTGAGGGTATATGTATCTATGAGGAGACAATGAAGGTCTGTGGGTATCAGTGAGTGTATATGTATCTATGAGGAGACAATGAAGGTTTGTGGGTATCAGTGACTGTATATGTATCTATGAGGGGAGACAACGAAGGTCCGTGAGTATCAGTGTATATCTATGAGGGTAGACAATGGAGGTCTCTGGGTATCAGTGTATATCTATGAGAAGACAATGAAGGTCTGCGGGTATCAGTGTATATCTATGAGGAGACCATGAAGGTCTGTGGGTATCAGTGAGTGTAGATGTATCTATGAGGAGACCATGAAGGTCTGTGGGTATCAGTGAGTGTATATGTATCTATGAGGAGACCATGAAGGTCTGCGGGTATCAGTGAGTGTATATGTATCTATGAGGAGACCATGAAGGTCTGCGGGTATCAGTGAGTGTATATGTATCTATGAGGAGACGTATATCAAGATGTATATCAATGAAGGTCTGCGGGTATCAGTGAGTGTATATGTATTTATGAGGAGACCATGAAGGTCTGTGGGTATCAGTGAGTGTATATCTATGAGGAGACAATGAAGGTCTGCGGGTATCAGTGAGTGTATATGTATCTATGAGGAGACAATGAAGGTCTGTGGGTATCAGTGAGTGTATATGTATCTATGAGGAGACCATGAAGGTCTGTGGGTATCAGTGAGTGTATATCTATGAGGAGACAATGAAGGTCTGAGGGTATCAGTGAGTGTATATGTATCTATGAGGAGACAATTAAGGTCTGAGGGTATCAGTGAGTGTATATGTATCTATGAGGAGACAATGAAGGTCTGCGGGTATCAATGTATATCATTATCTATGAAAGGAGACAATGAAGGTCTGAATGTTCTCCTCAGAGAAGCCAGGCCGGTCTATCGCCACACAGAGCAGGCAAAACCAAACCACGTGATCACGGGCTCCTAGTTCGGGCAGCAACCTGTCGCTGTTTAGCCGCCGGGGAACCACAAGTTCCATACTGCCAAGCCTGCCACTGCATTGACAATGAAGGTGTTGACCATGAGCCCGGGAGAAAGGCAGCCATACGTATGCCCATGAGAACATTTCACCCATGACCCTAGCTTTGAACGTGCGTGTATCCGCCTCTTGTCCCCGGCGTGATCCCTCCCTCTCTCCCTTCGTGTGAAGCTTGGCGGGCGGTGTTGGCGCGCTAGGCTTTGCGGTGTGTCGCTTAGTCTCTCAGCCTTCTCCTCGTTGTCTCCGGTGTCATGGCGCAGAGCACAGCCGGTCCCCTCCCCACCATTCAGGCAGGCCTGAGGGAGGCCCTGCTGGAGACGCTGAGCGGTATTCTGTCCCCGGGACATGAGGTGCGGGCAGCGGCGGAGGAGCAGCTGAAAGTGCTAGAAGTGACAGAGGGTGAGTAATGAATGGGATGGCAAGGCAGTCATCCTAGGCGCACAGGGTGTCTGGAGGGTGCACTACAAGGACCAGGGATGGCTGACTGACACTCCAATCCAACTTGCCATACAGGATATGCAGCAGTCCCACAGGGAAGGACAACTGTGGCCATCATAGGGTTGGGCTGCACAGATGTTTGCTCCTTTTTTTTTTTAATGATTTCCAAATAAATTACTTTACTTTAAAAATGAATATATACCAACATAGGCACAGGTTTTGTAGATAATGTTATAAAAGACTCTCCCCCTAGTAAAGCTGGACATACATGTTACAATTTGATTCTCTGATTTTCCTTAAAGTGGAATAAAAGGGGAAGTTCTGCTGTAAGCCCTGGTTTACATCGCTGCAGCTTTCAAATCGTGATTCTTCAGTGCAATCTCAAAGCCACATCAGTGGGATTTGGATCTCTGATTTCAATGCACTTCATTTAACAGACGTCTACGCAAGTCCTAATGAAATTGGTAAAAAGTCGTTTAGGAACCTTTTTCATAATCGCTGTGACATGAGTCTTTGAGATGTGAAAAACTGTTCCACTGCCAGCAATGGGGTGCGATTTTCAACTATTAGCTTGAGTTCACACTATTGCAAACATAGACCCCGATTGTGTTTCGCGCCCCATTGTTGCGCAGATCACATGCGATTGGCTGTGCGATTCAAATTCAGCCATACAGTTTGTATGGCTGAACTCGCATTGCATTCGCACAAAAATGCTGCAGGAACCTTTTTTTTCCCCCGCACTGGAATCGAATCGCAAGGGTGCGATCTGATTCCTGTCCGAATTCACAGTTCGCACTGCAACCTGCGGACCGATCTGGGGGTGTCATTAACTGTGTATTGACATCCGCAGCGGTTCGCAGAGGGCAGTGTGAACTGCCTGTGAGGGAGATTCGATGCGGGAACCCCCACTAGATTTGCGCAGGTTCCCGCATCGCAATAGTGTGAACCAGGGGCACAAATAGCATGTAAAGATGGTAACAATAAAATAACAATAGCTGAACAAAGTCCTCTTCATCAGAAGGAAGTGGTAACACTCTGTTTAGCGAAATCCATAATGAAAGGACACTCAGAAGGGAGATGTAAACACCATCGCCAACACCCAAACAAACTGACCCTTACCATCAGTGTATGGGTTATACACATGTGTAGAAAACAGATAGCAAGAGGCAACCTTCCTGGGATAGACCAACGTTTCTCCAATGGAGCCCTGGGCGACAAGAGACTGGTGACGCAGGACGCGGTTGGACGGTGACACGGCGACCATCTTTGTGGCTAGAAGCACTGGACGCTTCATATTGCTCTATATCTTCTTACCAAATGAGGAGACCTAAAGCCTTCCATGTAGTTTAGAGGAAAAGGAATATGTTTATGCTACTCCATTGGAGAAACGTTGGTCTGTCCCAGGAAGGTTGCCTCTTGCTATCTGTTTTCTACACAGGTGTATAACCCATACACTTATGGTAAGGGTCAGTTTGTTTGGGTGTTGGCGATGGTGTTTACATCTCCCTTCTGAGTGTCCTTTCATTATAAATTTCGCTAAACAGAGTGTCACCACTTCCTTCTGATGAAGAGGACTTTGTTCAGCTATTGTTGTTTTATTTTTACCCTTATGGGGACATTTACACTTAATTTCTAGCACTGCGCCACTCCTCCTAATATCTTTTCAATTGTATCCAGCAATTTTTTGTGTCAGCAGCTTTTACTTTACATCATATTAAGCGCAACAGATTTTGTTTTTTTTAGCACATAAAGATGCACCAATGTGAATGGTTGCAAAAGGGATAAGTTCATCTTAAGAAGAAAAAAAAAACCCTTTTTGCAGGTAAATTGACATTTGCTATATATTTTTTTAGCCTGGAAAGCATTGCACCAGTGATCAGCAGATCGCAGGTGATGTGCAGGACTCTTGCAGACTGTCGGTGTAAGCTGTCAAGCCCATCTAACGAACTTCGAACATCATACAGGCAGCCAGTTACATGCTGACAGGAAGAATCGATGAGCTACCACAGTGCTCAACAGCGCCCTGGTAGGTTATTGAGAACTACAAGCCAACAGCCGCATAGGCTGTCGGGACTCATAGTTTTCCCATTCACAAAACACTGGGAATGAATGACGAGAACAGGCAGCTGTAGCCCTGCGTGGTCACTTCTTTTTTTTTTTTTCAGATTGTGACAACTGTCATGCACTCCCTCAGTTACTCATGGGTAGCCAGAGCAAGGGGTAGAAAACTGGGTACTCCTAGTCTACTGAGCGGGCCTAATTCTGCTGCCTTGCGCTGAATGACCGTATAATTTATTGGTAAATGTAAAGCTAATGTACACGTTAGATTTCACAGTAGATTCTTCTATTCATGGTAAAGAGTGTGTATGGAAGAATATTCCCTGCTGGCTATTTTATTCTGGCAACTGCTTGAATACCTGAGTAATGACTGCATCTCATAGGATGCAGTCACTGTTCAGCTGACAGTTTTCCACCCAACTCTTTTTTTGATTTTTCAAGTAAGTTTTGTCTAGCCAGGTGGTGCCAAACGGGCCACCCACAGCTTGAGTTTTGGCCACTTCAACAGGAATTGGCCAATATTCAAGAGGTGTATGGCCAGCTTAAAGGTGACACATAAGTAGTGTAAGGGTCTACCCAATTAGATATACCATGGACTAAATGTTATCGTAGCCTCTTTGCATGATAAAGTTAATGAATTAGAATGAGGCCCCGTTCACATCTGAGCGACATCTAGTGTTTTTGGAGTGGTACCATTCATTTTTCAATGGGTCTCCCTCTGCTCTGAAAAAGTTCCAAAGACGTTCACGTGCCAAATTTTGGCACTGAGCCAGGCACATATGGCGTTGTCTTTTGGAGGGAAGTACCCGCCCACACTGAGAGAATAGCGCTGGAGGACTTCCTTTGTAGTATGCGGTGCATACTGGCACAAAGCTGCATGGGTCCAGATAGAAGAAAAAAAATGCTAGTTTACTAACTCTTTAATTGTTCAGTCATATTGAAGAGATATGCTCACACACTTATTAGAATCTTAGTAGTCAAGTATAAGTACATAATGCTAACATGATGTGTTTAGTGTTTGCTCATTGCTTTCTCTCTTTTATCAGAATTCGGGGTACATTTGGCTGAGCTGACAGTTGACCCACAAGGTGCCCTGGCCATTAGACAGGTAAACCGGTGAATTCTTATTCATCTTAGTTTACAAGCTTTCTGTTACTCTATTATTGAGCTATTACTCTGTTACAGCCAAAATGTTTTTACTAGTTTTGAACACAGTGGGGAAGGGTTATAACATCTGTGGGTTTTACTGCTATACAGGGGAGAAATTCCCTACCACTTCCTGTTCTGCTGACAGTGTTTTATCAGGCAAATAGTGAGGGAAGCAACAACACAGACCAGTGAAAACATGTTTTTAGTGGAGCAGAGGAAGACTGGAACACCTGTCGGACTTTAATTTCTGTTTGTGTCCCGTTTGCAGATTTTTCTTCTGAGAATTCACTGAGACAACGTAAGGTCAAATCTCTCTAATGGGCCCCAGACAGCAGTAAAATCTAAACATTCTAATTCTTCTCCAGCTGTATGCAAAAAAAAAAAGTTTCTGGTTTGACATACACATGGATTAGGTTGCCTCTTACAAAATACATTTTTAGGCCTCATGTATATGGGTGGCTGGCTGTTGCTGTATCAGGGGTTAATACAGTTGTCAGGCTCCAAGTTAACATGGCCAGCCACCATGTTGGTACACACTAGCAACATTTATACCACAGGTTGCGTTTTGCAGGCATTATCGCCCGACATCCGCAACTCACTTAAGTCAATAGGGCCACACCAAGCAAATTTCCCCTTCAGCAAAAAAGGCATTCCAGAAGCAGCAGGATCTCCTCCAGGAAGCTTGGCAGCCTCTGCATGACAGCTCTTTTAAGGGCCAGTTCACACCACATGCAGTCCACCGTGTTTTTCTTCTGCATCAAAAACACACGGAAAGTAGGTTATATGGTTTTCAATGGCATAGTTCACACCAGTGCCTGCTTTTCCAATGCGTTCCAGAAAAGTAGAACATGCTGCATTTTTCTGCACTGGACTGTACTGGAATGCTGTAAAACACACCAAAAACACACTGGAGTGCACACATCCTTATTTAAGTGTTTTTTCACCATTATGCATTAGGGTGAATAAACTTCTGACAGTGACCAGCCTAAACCCACCATCCCCCCCACCCCCGTTTTACTCCTCTGAGCCCGTTTGTTCCCTCGGCGGAGACGCGCTGGACCTCTCTGCCCGGGGTTCTGGGCTCTTGATTGGTTAGCTTGATAGCAGCACAGCCATTGTCTCCCACTGCTGTCAATCAAATCCAATGACACAGGGGCGGGGCCGAGTCGGCATTCTGTGTCTATGCACACAAATGCTGGACTCGGGAGTGTGCCCGCAAGGTATCCCCCTGGGAGAGCGCTTCTCTTAGGGGTTTTACCGATGTGAGGGGGAGCCGTGAGGGCCACCGGGGTACCCCTGAAGACGATGATCGGGGCCACACCGTGCAAAATTAACTGCACAGTGGAGGTAAGTATGATATGTTTGTTATTATAAAAAAAATAAATGTTTTACAGTGCCTTGCGTAAGTATTCACCCCTCTTGGCATATTTTTTGTTTTGTTGCCTCACAACCTGGAATTAACATGGAGTGTTTGAGGATTTGCATCATTTAATTTTACAGAAAATGCCCATAACTTTGAAGATTTTTTTTATTTTTATTGTGAAGTAAACAACAAAAAGGACAAAATAACAGAAAAAGTCAATGTGCATAACTATTCAACCCCCTAAAGTCAATACTTTTTAGAGCCACCTTTTGTGGCTATCACAGCTCCAAGTCACTTTGGATAAGTCTCTATGAGCTTGCCACATCTTACCACTGGGATTTTGGCCCATTCCTCCTTGCAAAACTGCTCCAGCTCCTTCAAGTTGGATGGTTTGCACTTGTGAACAGCAATCTTTAAGTCTGACCACAGATTTTCTATTGGATTGAGGTCTGGGCTTTGACTAGGACATTTCAACACATTTACATGTTTCCCCTTAAACCACTCAAGTGTTGCTTTAGCAGTGTGTTTGGGGTCATTGTCCTGCTGGAAGGTGAACCTCTGTCCTAGCCTCAAATCACACACAGAGTGGTACAGGTTTTGCTCAAGAATATCCCTGTATTTAGCACCATCCATCTTTCCCTCAACTCTGACCAGTTTCCCAGTCCCGACTGCTGAAAAACATCCCCACAGCATGATGCACCACCATGTTTCACTGTGGGGATGGTGTTCTTTATGTGATGTGCTGGGTTTGCGTCAGACATAGCGTTTTCTCTGATGGCCAAAAAGCTCCATATTAGTCTCATTAGACCAGAGCACCTTCCTCCATACATTTTGGGAGTCTCCCACATGCCTTTTCGCAAACTCAAAACGTGCCATTTTGTTTTTTGCTGAAAGTAATAGCTTTCTTCTGGCCACTCTGCCATAAAGCCTGACTCTATGGAGCGTACGGCTTATTGTCGTCCTATGTACAGATACTCCAGTCTCTACTGTTGAACTCTGCAGCTCCTCCAGGGTTACCTTAGGTCTCTGTGCCGCCTCTCTGATTAATGCCCTCCTTGACCAGACCGTGAATTTTGGTGTGCGGCCGTCTCTTGGCAGGTTTGCTGTTGTGCCATGTTCTTTCCATTTGGTTATGATAGATTTGATGGTGCTCCTAGGGATCATCAAAGATTTGGATATTTTTTTATAACCTAACCCTGACTTGTACTTCTCAACAACATTGTCCCTTAGGCCCCTTTCACACATGCGGACCGTATGTCCGTATTTCATCCATCCGTTTTCGGATGAAATACGGACATACATGCATCCCTATGGGATAGCGGGTGTCAGCGGATGTACATCCGCTAACACCCGATGTCGTCCGCCTCCGCTCTCGTCCGATTCTGCGGACGGAAGAAAATCCTATTTTTCTATCCGTCTGCAGAGCGGATTGGAGGAACACGGACAGACGGTCCGTGTTCCTCCGATCCCCCATAGGGGAGAGCGGAGATCTGACAGGGCGGTCCCTGCACAGTGTGCGGGTCCCGCCCTGTCATCTGCCTGCTCAGCTGGGGAAAGCGGAGCGATCCCCGCTGATCAGCGGATAAACACGGGGCGGATCAACACGGATCCGTCCCGTGTGAAAGGGGCCTTACTTGTTTGGAGAGTTCCTTGGTCCTCATGGCAGTGTTTGGTTAGTGGTGCCTCTTGCAGCCTCTGGGGCCTTTCAAAAAGGTGTGTATGTGTAATGAGAGATCATGTGACACTTAGATTGCACACAGGGGGACATCATTTCACTAATTATGTGACTTCTGAAGGTAATTGGTTGCACCAGAGCTTTTTATACGCTTCATAACAAAGGGGGTGAATACATACGCACATGCCAAATTTTCATTTTTTTTATTTCTGAAAAATAGTTTTATGTATATATTTTTCTACTTTTACTTCACCAACTTAGACTATTGTGTTCTGATCCATCACATATAATTCAGATTAAAAAAAACCTTGAACTAAAGGTAATGTAACAAAATAGGTAAAAAGCCAAGGGGTTGAATACTTTTGCAAGGCACTATACTTACCTCCTCTGTCCAAGGGTTTTACACAAAGTGACCTCGACCCTTCTTTTCATGGGATCCCCCAGCGGCGCTCCTGGATCCTCCCTGCATCAATTGCCCCCTCGGAGACCCGCATTCTAAGTGCATCAGGGTTCAGGTAAGTAAAAGGGGGCACTCTGGGGGGCTGCTGCACTACAGAAGGTTTTTCCCCTTAATGCATATGCATTAAGGGGAAAAACCTTACAAACCCTTTAAGAAAATAGGGGGAAAAATGCAAATGAACGCACCAAAAATGCACATGCAGAAAAGCAGTTAGAACGCATCCGGACTGCGTTTCTATGGTGTGAACTGGCCCTATATGACTGATATGCAGAGGGTGACCTAAAGTGCCACTAATATAAACAAGCCTATGGTGTGTGTATTGGGAGGAAGGGTTGCATTGTGTTTAAATACGGTAAGAAGAAATGCCATGCATGTAAAACTTGTTTTATCTTTTCATTATGTGCAGTATGCCTGTCCATCACTTTAAATTATACTAGATTTTGGTTTATTAAATCAAACATTAAGCTATAGGCCCTTTTTTTAAAAAAAAAAGAAAAAGTGCGAGTTCAAACTGAGCTTTCTTTTGGTGGTATTGTTAAAGTTTGTTTGTTTTTTTTTCTAACTCCAAGTTTGTCCTCCCAAAATAATGTTGCAAGCGAAAATCTATTACTACAATAACAGACCAGCCCCATATTTGGCAATAAGGTGGAGCAAAGAAAAGACCCGAGTAGGATCAAAAGCTTACATAACGCCACACAGATTGATTTCACTTCAAATTGTACAGACGAAATTAAAGAAAATAAAAACTGCTGACCCCAGAAAAATACAAAGATTTATATTGCAGTGTAGCACAAGGAGGAACATCCCTAAGTTCCCAGCTCACAGTAATAAAGCAGTCTCCTACTACTCAACTCACTCAACCTTAGTAAGACCAGGGCCTGGCCTTGGATTTTTTTCCAAATCCCTCCATGCTGGAACAGTAATGTCCCAATAACTTCTTTGAGATGCGTAACATACATGCATTAATGCATCTTATGTCTCTTGATAACATGGATTGTGTTAATGCAGCCTATGCATGTGGCCATGTGGTATATCAGCCATTCAGGAAGTGCCTTGTACTTTTATACAGGAATACAAGGTTTTCTCTGGCCAAGGTGTAGGGACAGGTGGATAATGTCACGAGATATACCGGGTTCAATCTGAGGACACCTTGATGTTTGTAGAACTTTCACAGTGATGGGCCTAAAGTAAGGTATATATAGTGGGACCAGCAACTAGGAAACTGGGTCATTATATGCGCTAGAGTTTCCTGAAGGTCCAGATGTGGAAGCAGGCATGGCATAAATGTGTCTCTGTATGTTACCCCTACATTTCATATTCCTAATATGTGTCTGTTGTACCATGTACTTTTATTAAAAGTACCTTGTTCTCTTTGCATTGCTTTCTTGGTGTGAAAAATCTGGTGATCCTGCCAGCCCCCTTGCTATCCTTTTTCAAACTGACCATGCCAGAGCATGGAAGCACACCCATCCCAGCGTGGTCAGTTTTTATTTTTTGTATTCTACTTGGGAGCTCAGCCTGCCTTTACTCCAGTGGTCAGACTTGTGCTGACTTGCCCCTCTGCACATCTGATCACTAAGATCAGTGTACTGCTGTTTTCTGCCTCCTGCTGACAGCCCCCCCCCTTCTCCACCCTCAGCTCTCTAAGACTTATGCAGCTGAGAACAGAAGTCATGTGATTACTTCTTAAAAGGAAAAAATGTAACTAGAGGCTGCAGCAGTGGGAACATGTTACATGTTCCACTCTAAAAACAGGTGGAACATGTAACATGTTCCCAAAAGTGAACTTATTAAGCCCTAGCATTTTAGGAAGTGCATACTATTGGTAAAATGATCAGCTCCCCACCCCCAAAGGATAAATGATAAATAAATGATTTTTTATCATTTAGGCCTCATTCACACTTGTTTGGGACTGACCATGATTTCCTGTAGGTGACTTAGCTGGGTTTCTTGTGAACAGATGTGTGCTGGAAGCCCCATTCAAAGCAATGAGAGGCTGAACCTACAGCGATTACCTGAGGATGATCATCTACAGGTATTAGCTGCCTCAATTACATGGCTGTGGGTGTTGTCAGCGCCTCATTACTTTAAATGGGGCTTCCCGTCACAGGACACCCCATGAGTCTCCTGCAGGAAATCGTAGTGGTCGCAAAATGCAGGTAAGCCTAGAGGCAAAGAACACTCTAACATTGTTTAAAGGCCAAGTTCACCTTTATATAAAAAATAATAAATGCACATTTTTTTTAAGTTAAAAAAATGTGCATTTATTATTTTTTAAAACCGAAACCTGGGTGGCATTGCCCCCATGATCGGTAGATTGCGGGCACAATGTCAGGCTCCTGCACACACTGCCTACAGCTCATTTGCCTGCACCTCTGTATGGGCTGTCATTTGCAGAACTGTAGGCAGTTTGAATGAACTATGGGTGTGCTGATCAGTGTGCCCGCAGTTCATTCGGACTACAAATACGTGTGCCACATTGGATGACAGTACTTATAGCTTATCATTCGCAGGAAACTAAATGAATTATGTGGTTGTGTGTTTCAAAAAGTGACAGCAGGTGCAAGGAGAGGAATCCCCACCTGCTGTCGTAGGTGTGGGGGGGGGGAGATGATCCGGGGGAGGAACTACAGGATCTGGAACATGTTAAAACCAGGTGAAACCTGTAACATGTTCCAAAGATGAAATTGCCATATACATGCGAACCTAAAGAATATAATAGGATTCAGAGAACAATTTGCTAAATATTTTATAGGCTTTAAGCAGCTTTCTTGAATCTCCTTTAACCCAACCCAGTTCAGGAGAGTCAAATACAATTGTAGTGGTGTCTGATGCCAACTTATTTGGAGGGAACTGTAGAGACAAATCAGGAACAGACTGGCATGTCTTGAAAGGTTGAGGGGTGCTTGCAAAAGTTGAATTGTTGTTTGACCCGTCTCTAACCAGCCTGATAGGATCAACTTTGACCAATGTTTTAGATTTCAAATAACTATCCTCAAGAACAAAAATATATAAATATTGCAATTTGAGTCCTTATGTGTGGTGGTTGCATTTGTTTTTTCTTGCTAGTCATGAGAGGCTTCAAATTTTTTTAAGGGTTTCTTAGTTCTGGAATACTGTTCCTAAAGACAGTGAAAAAGAATCCGTTAATTTCTCAAGTCATCTTCCAGGACTGCACACCTGAGAGATGAGAGGCTCCTCCCCACAGGAAACACAATCAATCAACAGCTGTTTTAAGTCCACACCCTTCCCCCTGATCCTCAGTTTTTGATTGTGTTTCTCCCTACATGGCGAAACTGTTTTTTTCCAAATGACCGAAGCCTGGGGCTGGTGGTCTCCCCCTGGGAGCCAGACCAAATGCCTGGGAAGCCTCTGGGTCTGGCGGGATATATTTATCCTTCCCGGGGGGGTTCCCCTATCCTTTCCTCAGGGGGGGGCAGCAGAAACTGGGAAAGCCCCCCTGAGAGCTGAAGGCCCCTGGGTACAGTGGTGTCCCCAGAACTTCAGGGGCCCTTATCCTGTCTCTCTCCCCCCCCCCCCCCCCCCCCCCTTACCTGTCCGGACGTCCGTTCAGACGGGGGTGCTGGCCGTCGGTTCTTTCCAGGGGGATCGTATGCCCTGACTCCTGGGTCCCTGGTAGCTCGCGTGGGCTGCTGGGGAGGGCACCGCCTGAACGACCCGTGTTCTTACCCAGAAGGGAAGGCTGAGAGTCAGCAGGAGCAGGCGCCCACATCCTCCTTTCGAGGAGGCAAAAGTTTACTATGGTGAATGTCTGCCTAAACCACCTCAGATGGGAATGAGGAACGTACGGCATTGCCCCCCCCCCATGTGTATATACTGACTGGACAGTGCAGGACACAGCCTAACCTTGCAGCTCCCTAAAGGGACAGCAGTTGGGGGGGGGGGGGGGCACTTTGGCGGCTATCCTCCTTGCGTGTGGACCATAAGGATGGAAAAGCAAGCCCGGTGGCTGTGGCAAAAGGGGAAGACGACAACGGTGAGTCAAAAATCCCCAATCCCAGCCAGATGGTTTCTGGGCATTTGAGATAATCTCCCCTGGGGTCTGGATTCAAATAGCCCAGAAGCTTTTGCTAAAGACACCAGCCACAGCTCCCTCCTACATCAGAGATGCTGTATGGTGGACAAGTGGTGCAGAGGAGCGAGTGTGCCTAAACCACCTCAGATGGGAAAGAGGTAGGTAAGGCATTTTTTCCCCTTCCACCTGTATTTACTGAGTGGTGCAGTGCAGGTCCTGGGGTCTCCATAACAAAATAGCCCAGAAGCTACTGCTAAAAACCACCAGCCACAGTTTCCTCTTATAGCAGAGACACTGTGGTTATCACAACAGTAGGCTGCCAGCCTCTCCCTACATATCCGGTTGTAGTACATTAGTAGGGGTGAATACAGCAAAGAGGGTGACCTGGTAGAACAAAGAGTTCCTTACTGGCCAGGTATACCACTGAACAAGTTATTAATGGTGCAATGGTTGAAGGATTCAGGAGTAAGCTCCCTTGCTCAGCAGGTGCACTAGGTTATCTGGCCCTATTAGCCCAGCTGCTAGGAATCTGCTTAAAGTTGCTCCAAGATGCTTAAAAGCTGACCTAACTTTCAACAATGTGGCAGGGACCAAGCTTCTGTGTGGCACAGTAGGGGTTCCCTTGTGACAGATCCTCCTTTTGGGGGTTGCTTGCTATGGGTAACTTTTCATAAGCTCCAACCTCCCACTCCACTCTTACATTGTGGTTATATTTTAATGCAGGGGGTAAGAAAAACCTTTTTGTTAGTTTGGGCTACAGTCCACTCAGTGACAGATCTAAAAGCGATTTACCATAAATCGTTTTTCCTATATCCTTTGATTAAGGATTTTCTGTGCAAACATATGCAAGAGCTAGATGGCTATATGATTGCTTCTTTAAGGGCTGCAGGTGGCTATTTACCTCCAGGCTAAATTGGTAACCACCCTTTTTAGAGGTCTTATTTTGGTCTCTAGGGCTGGGCTCATTGAGACTTTGGTTACTGATCAGCCCCACCCGTGTATGAGCTGGCTAGCGTTTGCTCAATCTACGGAGGTAAGGTAGGACAACAGCTACTATAGTAAGGTGTCCAACCATTTTAGGATTGGTTCCTTCACTGGTGGTGAAGGATTAGTATCTACAGCCCAGGCTATGCCTATGAAATAATTTGCCCCTGTTTGGTTATTTCATATAGGGATACACCATGACTCCTTGGCTGCTCACCAGTAGACCTCAGTAGTGAAGGTTTGTCCTTGCTGGGGTGTTTGGTGGCACAACTAAAGTACACATTGAGATTTGTGACATCTCTGCTGAAGCTTGCTGGGTGTCCTTTATATCCTAAAGGTACTGCTTTGTTTGGCTACAAATCAGAAAATACAACAGGGAAGGTGGTCTGTACTTTCTGGTTTTGTGCCGCACGCCAGAAACGCACATCATTGAGTCTAGTGATGACATTTCTGCTCATAATTGTTATATTGTTGCACATCAGACCTACACAAGATTGGGGTCTGTCTGTGGGGTTTTTGTGTCCTGTATTACTGCCTTATTGGTTGCTTATCAGAAAGGCAGGAGGAAAGATTTATGGCAGGGGTAGTACATATACTGCCTTTGGTAATCGGTACAGCACCACAAGGTGGCGTCGTGCTGATTCAGACAGTGCTATTAACGGCAATAGCTGCCGATTTTAGGCATGCGATTTGACATGTGAGTCGCATGCCAAATCGCTTCAATATAGATGTGCTATCTCTATTCAGAATTGTTAGATTGTTGCACATTAGAGATATACACGATTGAGGTTTGTCTGTGGGTCCTGTATTACTGCCTTATTGGTTGCTTATCAGAAAGGCAGCAGTGATGATGGATGGTCCTGATTTTGTTGGAAAATACAAAATTGAACCTGTGCCAGGGGTAGTATACATACTGCCATTGGTAATCAGTACAGCACCACAAAGTGGCCAGTGCTGATTCAGACATTGCTATTAACGGCAATGGCTGCCAATTTTAGGCATGCGATTTGACATGTTGAGTCACATGCCAAATCACTTGAATATGGATGTGCTATCTCTATTCAAGATTGTTGTTGCACATCAGACACATACAAGATTGAAGGTTGTCTGTCCTTTATGTCTTTCATTTACTGCCTTATTGGCTGCATATCAGAAAGGACACAACAGTAAGGGTCGGTTCACACTGGGGCGACTTGGGATACGACTTGTACGCCCTCAAGTCGCCCCAAGTCGCTTTGCATTTAGGTTAACATGGTAGGCAATGGGAGCGTCTTAATTGACACTACTGAAGTCGCTCCGACTTCAGAAAAGACTCCTGTACTACTTCTATCCGACTTGTAGGCGACTTGTACCCATTCAACTCAATGTAAGTCGCCTGCAAGTCGGATCTCTCTGTAAAGTCAAGCGACTTTGCAGAGAAAACCCCTCCCTCCCCCCCCTCCCTCCCAGAGAGGTGATTGGCCACAGGCGAAGTCGCCTGTCATGGAGGCGACTTCAAGTCGCCTCGTAATTTGCCGAAGTTGCGCTGAAGTCGCGCTAAAGTCGCGCTGAAGCCGCATTGAAGTCGCGGTACAAAGTCGCGCTAAAGTCGTGTTGCCCATGTGTGAACCGACCCTGAAGGTTGTTTGTCTTTTTCTGATTTGTTTTTGCTGCTCAGCAGGGAGACACATTGAGGGTGATGACATCTCTGCCCAGTATTGGTATATGCTACACATCAGACATACACAAAGATTGAACATTGTTTGTGTCCTGTATGTCCTATATTTACTGCCTTATCGTCCGTATATCAGAAAGGTACAGCAGTAAGTGGTGTTTCTCATTGATCTTCCTTGCTGTTTCTTAGGTATACACAGTAGGGGGTTGTTGGCTGCACTCCTCCAGGGAGCCACAGCATGGGGACCCCTTGTTTGTTCGACCCGAAAACTGCTTTTCCTGTGACCTGTGTAATCTTGAGGTCTGTGGTTCCGTAAGCAGGGACTGCTGGAGACGCTGCGACCTGGAGTCGCACAGTCACGAATGGTACCCTTTGGAAGCCATAGTATATGACTTCTCATGCGTCTTGCAGTCCCACCTGGCAGGTTGGGTCGCATGGGTGTGGGAACCCTAAGCTTATCTGTCCCTTCTGGTTCAGGTTTTGCAACGCAGCAGGAATACTCATTGTGGAGTTATTGCCTTATTTTGCAGTAGACCAGAAAGATCGCAGCTGTAAAGGCTGTCTGTTGTTTCTTTGTTTTTATGTTGCCGCACAGCAGAAGTACTCAACATTGAAGCTTGTTGGTGCTTTCTGTTTCATATTGCCTTACCTTATGGCACTTCAGAAAAAGTGTAGGTTGCTTGTGTTCTTTCTCTGTTGGTTCTGTGTAACTGTACTACAGAACTGCATAACAGGAAGGATTGTCTTATAACTGTACTTGGTGGTTCGTCATAAATACGCAACATAGAAGTTTGGGTCTTTCTGTCTTCTCTTTATAGCCTTGTTTTGCTGTACATCAGTAAAACACCACTGTAAAAGGGGGTTCCCGTCCTTTCTGTATTTACCAGTTATGACCTAGCTAGCTGCACTTCAGAAATGTGCAGCATTTAAGGTGTGTTTGTGTCTTAATGCTTACATATTGGCCGCACATCAGAAAACCAGACTGTGAGGTTCAGATTTGGGTCTCTTCCCATATTTGATATTTTGGTTTAGCTAGTCACACTCAGATACACAACATTGTTGTCTATGCTTGTGTCCTTTCTGTCTAAAACTATTGTGCTATGTCCACAATCTATGATTTTTTTATTTGTGATATTAATAATACATGTATCACCTTTTTCTGTTTTAGCCTTCTCTTCCGTGGAAGGGCCAGGAGTTCTGGCTGCAGATGTCACATGTCAGAAAACCTCGACCCCTTACATTCAGGGATGCCAGAGCCATTTCCTAGGGTTGAAGCCCAGTAGAGTTATGGGTCACTGGAGGAAGGCGATAATGAATCGCCCTGTTTAATAAGAACTTAGGAAGTTCGGTTCAGAGGAGTTTTATGGCCTGAAGATGAAGTATAAACATGTATACCCGACCAAATAGGTTACAGCTCGGTGCATGGCCTTCATTTTGCCCTTCTAGCAAAATTAGATGTAGCAATATGAGTGTTCTTCTCCTGCTATAGATGTTAGTCTCCTGAGTAGGCTCTCAGGCGTAAGTAAAACTATAGATTGGGCATGCCTTAAACCCAGGGATTAAGTTTTTGTTAATCTATTTCCCTTAAGTAGGTTTCCCTTCAGTCTTTGCTGACGTAAAGATAAAAATGAACAAAAAGTGGTTATCTGTCAGGGGCCCCCCCTTTTTTGGCAGTTTTATTTCCCTGGACAGGGTTGTGTTAATACAGGCCCCCTTATGGATCAATGTAGTGTCCTTGTCTTAAAACACAGGTCTCCGATTAATCTTTTTAGTGGTTCTAAACAGCACCTATAGGCAGAATAGGCCATTGTTGGTAGATGTGTGACAGGCAACATTGATAACCTACAAGTTTAACATGTTTTCTGATTCCATCTTTAAGAGCCCACTCCACCTAGATCCTGCATCCGAAACAGAGAAGGCAGGGACACCGGTGGAGTAGACCGGCAGATCAGCCGCATGATCCAGCTAAGATACCTTCATCAAGCATATGGAGTAAAGGTAAAGCTTACTGCAGAACCGAGGTTCGCCAAGAGGGTCTTGCAGTGGTCCCACCCTAAGGTAGGCCTGAGGTACTTGATTATCCTCTCAGGTGTGCCGTCCTGGAAGATGACTTGAGAAAAGTACTAGTTACTTACCGGTAACTGTCTTTCTAGGAAATCTTCCAGGACGGCAGGCCTACTTCCCACCCGTTGGAGGAGGGAAAATTTTAGAACACTAGAAGGTGAGTGCCTATGAGGAATGATTTCCCTTGTGAACCAGGTTCAGGAGTTACTTCTCTACAAACTGAGGATCAGGGTGTGGACTTAAAACAGCTGTTGATTGTGTTTCCTGTGGGGAGGAGCCTCTCATCTCTCAGGTGTGCCGTTCTGGAAGATTTCCTAGAAAGACAGTTACCGGTAAGTAACTAGTACTTTTTTTGCTTTTTTATGACGTTGCTTTCTGTCTTTGTGCTTTCAGCTGGCATCCGTGGTTTTGAAGCAGTATGTTGAAAATCATTGGTGTGCCCAGTCAGAGAAGTTCAGATTGCCCGAGACTACTGAAAGGGTTAGTAACTTTGAATTGTATACATTAACCTGTGTAGCCCTGAATGTATATTGCCACATCTGGATTTATATAAGTTACCTTTATGTAATTCTTTACTTAGGCAAAAGCAGCAATCCGTTTGTTGCTTCCTCGAGGTTTGCGGGAGTCAATAAGCAAAGTACGTTCCAGTGTTGCATATGCTGTGTCTGCCATAGCACACTGGGATTGGCCTGAAGCCTGGCCTCAACTTTTCAATTTGCTCATGGAAATGCTAGTGAGTGGTGAAGTCAGTGCTGTTCATGGTGCTATGAGAGTGCTGACAGGTATGTACTGTATAACTTATAAATACATTGTATAGATTGTGGAATTGTTTATAGCTGTTTTAAAGTTAATGCAAATTAACAACTTATGGTAACAATTCCTTACCCTACTTCTTACCTGATAAATACATCTTTGTAGTCCATGCCACGGTGTTCTCACTGAAAGTCCTTTTATTTTATGACGTATAGTAATTTCCTTCTTTGAAGACAAGCCACAGTGCATTACTCGTTATCCCTTCAGGGCCTGGTCACCTCACTGTCCCTGTGTACCTCTTCTGATGGTGAAAGCTTTGCCACTGCCAATAGTAAGCATCCAGGTCAAGCAGGCAGTGACGTGGACACCTGAAAGCAGGACCTGCCAGATGTAAACGCGAGGAGAAAAGCTTGGTGGCAGAGAATCACCCTAAGCTTCAAAAAAAAAAAAAAAAAAAAGGGATGGACCGAACAGTAAAAGTATAATGGCAAGAAAAAACAAACCGTAGTTACTTTTGACAATCCAATATAAGCTTACTTGAAAAATCGCCTTTAATGTTGTGAGATCTGCCTGTCTGCTGGCCATCGCTTTCCACAACTTTGTTGATTCCCTGCATGCTTTGCAGCTTCTCTTCTAAGGAATACATACAGTCATGGCCAAAAATTATTGGCACCCCTGCATTTCTGTCAGATAATGCACCACTTCGCCCAGATAATTGTTGCAATTACAAATGTTTAGGCATTCTCATGTTCATTTATTTTGTTTGTATTGGTATGACACAAAAAAGTGGAGAAACAAAAAGCCAAACCTGACACATTCCACGCAAAACTCAAAATGGACTGGACAAAATTATTGGCACCTTCTCAAAATTATAAGAAATAATTGCAATCCAAATTTGTGATGCTCCTGTAATGTGTATTTAAACTCACCTGTATCAATTAACAGGTGCTTACAATATAGAACTCAAACTGGCAACCAGTTAAAATGGTGAAAAATTGACTTGACCTTTCTGATGTGTGTCTGTGTGCCAAACAGAGCATGGAGAAAAGAAAGGACAGCAAAGAATTATCTGAGGATTTGAGAACAAAAATTGTGGAAAAGCATGGACAATCTCAAGGTTACAAGTCCATCTCCAGAGATCTTAATATTCCCGTGTCCACTGTGTGACAAGAAGTTTACAGCCCATGGCACTGTAGCTAATCTCCCTGGACATGGATGAAAGAGAAAAATTGATCAGAGTTGCCAAAAGTTACCTGAGGAAGACGAAATCCTTTTGGGAGACTGTGCTGTGGACAGACAAAACAAAATGACAGCTTTTTGGTAAAGCCCATCATACTACTGTTTTCAGAAAAAGAAATGAGGCCTTTAACAGCTTGCCGACCAGCCCGTCGTCATTATACTGCGGCAGGTCGGCACAATCCTGCGAGCCATGGTAGCTATATGTTGGCTCCTTTAAGCGGGATAGCAGGCACGCACGCTGTACTGCGGGGGTGCCGATGCTTGTGGCCGACAATCGCGATGACTGCCTGAGGCAGAACAGGGACGTGTGTAAACACATGTCTCTGTCCTGTGAGGAGAGACAGATCGTGAGTTCCTAATAGCTAGGAACCACGATCTGTCATCCTCTCTAGTCGACAATCGCGATGACTGCCTGAGGCAGAACAGGGACGCGTGTGTGTGTGTGTGTGTGTGTGTGTGTGTGTGTGTGTGTGTAAACGCATGTCCCTGTTCTGTTCTGTGAGGAAAGACAGATCGTGAGTTCCTAATAGCTAGGAACCACAATCTGTCATCCCTTCTAGTCAGTCGTCGTCGTTCCCCAGTTAGAACACAGTCAGGGAACACAGTTAACCCCTTGTTCGCCCCCTAGTGTTAACCCCTTCCTTGCCAGTGACATTTATACAGTAATCGGTGCATTTTTATAGCACTGATCGCTGTATAATTGTCAATTGTCCCAAAAATGTGTCCGCCATAATGCCGCAGTCACGATAAAAATCGCAGATAGCCGCCATTACTAGTAAAAAAAAAATAATAATAAAAATGCCGTAAATCTATCCCCTATTTTGTAGACGCTATAACTTTTGCGCAAACCAATCAATATACACTTATTGCGATTTTTATTACCAAAAATGTGTAGGAGAATACATATCGGCCTAAACTAAAAAAAAAAATTAGCTTTTTTAAAAAAAATATTGGGATTTTTATTATAGCAAAAAGTACAAAATTGTGTTTTTGTTTTTTCAAAGTTGTTGCTCTTCTTTTTTTGTTTATAGTGCAAAAAAATAAAAACCGCAGAGATGATCAGATACCACCAAAAGAAAGCTCTATTTGTGGGAAAAAAAGGACGTTTGGGTACAGCGTCGTACGACCACGCAATTGTCAGTTAAAGCGATGCAGTGCCGTATCGCAAAAAATGCTCTGGTCATTGAGTAGCCAAATCTTCTGGGGCTGAAGTGGTTAAAGAAAGGAATACAGTCAAACGTGGGGTAGGATAACTGATGTATTGGGGTTGCTTTGCTGTTTCAGACACTGGATGTCTTGACCTTGTGCATGGCTTTATGAAATCTGAAGACTACCAAAGAATTCTGCGGTGCATTGTAGGGTCCAGTGTCAGAAAGTAGGGCCTCCATCAGAGGTCATGGTTCTTAGAGCAGGACAATGGCCCAAAGCACACATCAAAAATCACCCAGAAATGGTTTAAGACAAAGAGCTGGAGAGTACTGAACTGGCAAGCAATGAGTCCAGATCTAAATCCCATAGAGCACCTGTTGAGAGATCTCCAAACAGCAGTTGGGAAAAGGAACCCTTCCAATCTGAGAGACCTGGAGCAGTTGGCGAAAGAAGAGAGTGGTCCAAAATTCCAGTAGAGAGATGTAAGAAACTCATTGGTTACACGAAGCGATTCGCTTATTTTTTCCAAGGGGTGTGCTACCAAATATTAAATTGAGGGTGCCAATAACTTTGTCCAGTCAATTTTTGGAGTTTTGTGTGGAATGTGTCAGATTTGGATTTGTAATTGCAACAATTTTCTGAGCGAAGTGGTGCATTATCTGAAAGAAATGCAGGGGTGCCAATATTTTTGGCCATGACTGTATCCTATGGTACCTTGATGCCTGCAAGCAGTGATTCCTGTACTGATTTTGCCTCCTGAACATCCTCTTCTCAGCACCTCTGTAGTTCAGAAGGCAGGCTTTGGGAAATGTGTGACACAGCAGTTCCTACTCAGGGCATAGTGAATATGCATCACAAAATTCAGGGAAGTAAATGTGTGGGGATCGACAGTCAGGTTTCACAATTCAAAATCATTCAGATTAATAGGCTAAACATAATTGAAATACAATGTTGAAATTTAATATCATTTAAAATTTTGACTATAGATTAGAGCTGCAGGATTCTGGCTAAAATGAGAATCACAATTTTTTTGCTTAGAAGATAGATCACGATTCTTGTGGCGTAACATCATCTTTCACAGTTAAACAAAAAAAATTGGGTTAACTTTACTGTTTTTTTTTTTTTGTATCATTGAAGTGTATTTTTTTTTCCAGAAAATTGCGTTTGAAAGACAACTGGGAAAATACAGTGTGACATAAAATATTGCAGCAATTGACATTTTATTCCCTAGGGTCTCTGCTAAAATATAATGTTTGGGGGTTCCAAGTAATTTTCTAGCAAAAAATATTGATTTTACCTTTAAGAAACAAGTGTCAGAAAAAGATTTAGACTTTAAGTGGTTAAACTTCCTGCATTTACAGGTTGTTTAAAAACTTGACAGACTGACTGGGTTTTTTTCTTTTACACACTGAAGTTTCTCTTTGATCTAAGAAGGAAGTTGGTTACAATGTTTCATTTTAAAAACTTGGCAGACTGCCCTGATGTTTTCTTTTGACAGCTGAGTGAGCAGATAAGTCTCTCCACTTGTTAAATGAAAGAATCCACAAGCTCTGCAATAGAGATCGTCAGAGGGGTTGAATCGAGATCACAATTTTTTTAACGATTAATTGTGCAGCTCTACTATAGATATAGATAACTATTAGAAGTTAGTCTAAAGAATGTTTTTTCCTTTACTGGCTTGCATAAGCACCAAACCAATTTACGATCTGAAGGGACTCTGAGTGCCTCAGAGTAAATGCCAAAGTATCAGAGGTTAGGCACCAGTTCAGGGTTCCTTCTAAAATCATCATCGCTCAGTTTTCAGTTCACCAGTATGGCCTTTCATGTAGGATAATATGCAATCCTCCTAAAAGTAAGTACAGTGAGGGAAAAAAAGTATTTGATCGCCTGCTGATTTTGTACGTTTGCCCACTGACAAAGAAATGATCAGTATATAATTTTAATGGTAGGTTTATTTTAACAGTGAGAGACAAAATAAAAAAAAAATCCAGAAGTACGCATTTCAAAAAAGTTATAAATTGATTTGCCATTTTAATGCGTGAAATAAGTATTTGACCCCTTCGCAAAACATGACTTAGTACTTGGTGGCAAAACCCTTGTTGGCAATCGCAGAGGTCAGTCGTTTCTTGTAGTTGGCCACCAGGTTTGCACACATCTCAGGAGGGATTTTGTCCCACTCCTCTTTGTAGATCCTCTCCAAGTCATTAAGGTTTCGAGGCTGACGTTTGGTAACTCGAACCTTCAGCTCCCTCCACATATTTTCTATGGGATTAAGGTCTGGAGACTGGTTAGGCCACTCCAGGACCTTAATGTGCTTCTTCTTGAGCCACTCCTTTGTTGCCTTGGTCGTGTTTTGGGTCATTGTCATGCTGGAATACACATCCATGACCCATTTTTAATGCCCTGGCTGAGGGAAGGAGGTTCTCACCCAAGATTTAAGGTTACATTGCCCCTTCCATCGTCACTTTGATGCGGTGAAGTTGTCCTGTCCCCTTAGCAGAAAAACACCCCCAAAGCATAATGTTTCCACCTCCGTGTTTGACAGTGGGGATGGTGTTCTTGGGGGTCATAGGCAGCATTCCTCCTCTTCCAAATACGGCGAGTTGAGTTTATGCCAAAGAGCTCAATTTTGGTCTCATCTGACCACAACACTTTCACCCAGTTCTCCTCTGAATCATTCAGATGTTCATTAGCAAACTTCAGATGGGCCTGTACGTGTGCTTTCTTGAGCAGAGGGACCTTACGGGCACTGCACGATTTCAGTCCTTCACGGCTTAGTGTATTACCAATTGTTTTCTTGGTGACTATGGTCCCAGCTGCCTTAAGATAATTGACGAGATTCTCCCATGCAGTTCTGGGCTGATTCCTCATCATTCTCATGATCATTGAAACTCCACGAGGTGAGATCTTGCGTGGAGCCCCAGACCGAGGAAATTGATGGTTATTTTGTATTTCTTCCATTTGTGAATAATCGCACCAACTGTTGTCGCTCTCTCACCAAGCTGCTTGGCTATGGTCTTGTAGCCCATTCCAGCCTTGTGTAGGTCTATAATCTTGTCCCTGACATCCTTGCACAGCTCTTTGGTCTTGGCAATGGTGGAGAGATTGGAATCTGATTGCTTCTGTGGACAGGTGTCTTTTATACAGGTAACAAGCTATGATTAGGAGAGCTCCCTTTAAGGCTGGGTTCACACTATACTACACGACAGTAGTACGACTTTTATCCTACTTTGCTCTGCGACATCAGTCCTACATTGGTCCTACATCGATCCTACATTGGTCCTAAATCCATCCGACTTTCATGAACAGGATACTACTTTGATCCGACTTTTCAGATAGTATAATTGTCCTTTGACCAATTAAAACTAACACACAATGGGAGGGGCTACAGCAGGGAGCAGGAAATAACGCAATGTCGGATGTCTTGGTGTGAATCTTGAGGGGGAACTCCGCGCCAAATTTTAAATAAAAAACCGGCATGGGTTCCCCCCCCAAGGGCATACCAGGCCCTTAGGTCTGGTATGGACCTTGAGGGGAACCCCCTACGCCGAAAAAAAACGGCGTGGGGGTCCCCCCCAATCCATACCAGACCCTTATCCGAGCAGGCAGCCCGGCCGGTCAGGAATGGGGGTGGGGACGAGCGAGCGCCCCCCCCCCCCCTCCTGAACCGTACCAGGCCGCATGCTCTCAACATGGGGGGTTGGTGCCTTGGGGGAGGGGGGCGCGCTGCGCCCCCCCCCCCCAAAGCACCTTGTCGGGCCTCTTCCCGACAACCTTGGCCGTTGGTTGTCGGGATCTGTGGACGGGGGGGCTTATCGGAATCCGGGAGCCCCCTTTAATAAGGGGGCCCCCAGATCCCGGCCCCCCACCCTTTGTGAATGAGTATGGGGTACATCGTACCCCTACCCATTCACCTAGGGAAAAAAGTGTCAATAAAAAAACACAGTACACAGGTTTTTAAAGTAATTTATTAGACAGCTCCGGGGTCTTCTTCCGACTTTTGGGGTCTCTCCGGCGTCTCCTCCCGGTGTCCTGATCTTCTGCCGGCTCCTCCGCTATCTTCTACAGCTCTATTGCTAGCGGTGGCCCGGACTTCTGCCTTATGCCTTCTTCCATCTTCTTTTCTTCCAATGTTGACACGACGCTCTCTCGGGCTGGAATGCTCTCTGTGCGCTCTGCTATGGCTAATATAGGCGGTGACCCCGCCCCCTTATGCCGTCACAGTCCCTGGGCATGCTGGGACTGTGACGGCATAAGGGGGCGTGGTCATCGGGTGATGGCCACGCCCCCTAAAACGTCACAGTCCCAGCATGCCCAGGGACTGTGACGGCATAAGGGGGCAGGGTCACCGCCTATATAAGTCAGAGCGGAGCGCTCAGAGAGCATTCCAGCCGGAGAGAGTGTCGTGTCAACATCAGAAGAAGAGACTAGGGCAGAAGGCCGAAGACCGGCCTCCTCCGCTATAGCAAAAGAACGGCAAAAGAGCAGAAGATAGCGGAGGAGCCCGGCAGAAGACCCGGAGAGCGCGGAGAAGAACCGGAGAGACCCCCGAAGAGAAGAAGGCAGCAGACGGGGCTCCTCCGCTATAGCAAAAGAGCAGAAGATAGCGGAGGAGCCCGGCGGAAGACCCGGAGAGTCCAGAGTAGAACCGGAGAGACCCCCGAAGTCGGAAGAAGACCCCCAAAGCCGGAAGAAGACCCCCGGAGCTGTCTAATAAATTACTTTAAAAATCTGTAGTGTTTTTTTTTTTTTTTATTTTAATTGACACATTTTCCCTAGGTGAATGGGTAGGGGTACGATGTACCCCATACTCATTCACATAGGGTGGGGGGTCGGGATCTGGGGGCCCCCTTATTAAAGGGGGCTCCCGAATTCCGATAAGCCCCCCGCCAGCAGACCCCGACAACCAATGGCCAGGGTTGTCGGGAAGAGGCCCTTGTCCTCATCAACATGGGGACAAGGTGCTTTGGGGTGGGGGGGCCCGCAGCGCGCCCCCCTCCCCTAAGGCACCAACACCCCCATGTTGAGGGCATGCGGCCTGGTACGGTTCAGGAGGGGGGGCGCTCGCCCCCACCCCCATTCCTGACCGGCCGGGCTGCGTGCTCGGATAAGGGTCTGGTATGGATTGGGGGGGACCCCCACGCCGTTTTTTCGGCGTAGGGGGTTCCCCTCAAGGTCCATACCAGACCTAAGGGCCTAGTATGCTCTTGGGGGGGGGGAACCCATGCCGGATTTTTATTTAAAATTTAGCGCAGAGTTCCCCCTCAAGATCATCTGAGCACAAGTCGCGTGCCGAAGTCGGATCATGCGAGACGGCGATCCGACTTCAATGATAGTCAATAGGCTGAAGTAGGATCAAAGTCGGACCAAAGTAGTACAGGGAGCATTTCTAAAGTCAGAACGACTTGTGTCGGACCAGTTAGGACGGCTCCCATAGGGAAACATTGGATTTCACACGTCATGCGACATGAGCTCCCAATGTCGGAGCGTTTGTCGGACCAGTGTGAACCCAGCCTAAGAGAGTGCTCCTAATCTCATCTCGTTACCTGTATAGAAGACACCTGGGAGACACAAATCTTGCTGATTATTAGGGGATCAAATACATATTTCACTCATTAAAATGAAAATCCATGTATAACTTTTTTGAATTTTCTTTGTCAGTGGGCAAATGTACAAAATCAGCAGGTAATCAAATACTTTTTTCCCTTATCGTCTTTCAGGACAGCACATGAGAGAGGCTCCACCCACTAGGAAACAGGAAACACAAACTCCACCACATTTTAAAAGGAGGCTCCTCTCCACAGCTCGTCAGTTTTTGTGTTTCCTCCGGCAAGGGAACACCTAGTAGGGGCCAGGGTCTCTTATGGTGCTATCCTGAGAGGCCAGGCTGCCTACCCCACCATACCTATTTTTTCCTCCAAGAGAGTCCGATCCTCCCACACCGCGCCACAGGGTTGCTGGTAAGTGGGCTCCTTTTTCCTCTTTCTTTGCTCATGATGAGCTGAACCGTTCCTGGAGCCGCTCCTTAGGCGGCGGCAGCCGTTCGCGGGCTTTTTTTTTTTTTAAACCGCATGTCGGCGTTACTGGCCGCCGCCATCTTGGAAGAGTACAGATTCGACCGGTCGGAAGTGAGGTATCCGACGAGGGGAAGGCACTAGGAACGGGCGCATCATTTCCGATCGGAGGTGGCGCAGAGGAAGAAGGGAGGAGCGGTCCTGGTGCCTATATTCCGGTTCCGGTCGGGCGCAACGGCGTTTTTTGACTCCGGAACCGACGTTCGTAAGAGCCACCGATCGGTGCAGCACCACTATGGATTCTGTGGCAGCTGCATGTGGGACAGGCACAGGCACCAGCAAGGCCCAGGTAAGAGGCTATAGTGAATATCCTGATTACTTTGGTGCCCCTCTCACAAATGTTTTTTTCCCCCTTGGTGGCTGGGGCCTGTCTGGGCACATGGGGTTAACTGTTGTTCCTCCTGTGCACCTGTGGTGAGTCCGTTAGGAGGAAGCTTTGGCTTAATGAATGCTGGTGTTTTTTCTCTTTTGTCATTTTTTTCTGGCAGGCTAAGAGCTCTGAACCAGCCATTAAAAAGAGATGCCCCTCATGTAAAGCAAAGTTACTGGAGGGTTGGAAGAAGACTTTATGCCAAATTTGCATTGACTCCTTAGTCAAGGAAGAGGCTTCTTCTGCGTGCAGCGACATAATCGCATCAGTTAAGAAAGAGCTAGATGCTACTATACAGGCTTTTCGCTCTTCTCTTGTAACACCAGCATTAAGTCAGGCAACTACCTCAGACCCCTCTCAGGACTCACACTTAACCCCAACGGTAGAGGCTGAGGCTGGCCCGACTACCCAAAAGGGGCATTCCCCCTCATACTCTGGAGAAGAGGAGGAGGAGGAAGAGGCAGATGCACCTTCTGGATACAAACTGTCCTTGGAACAAGTAGACAGTCTGTTGAAAGCAATTTATGCAACATTGGGAATGGAGGAAGAAAAAAGAGAATTATCGCTGCACGATAGAATGTATGAAGGGCTTGGTGAAGCAACAGGTCGCACTTTCCCTGTACATTCGGTAATCTCGGAGACCATTAAGAAAGAATGGGCTGACCCAGAGAGAAAACCCTTTTTCCCAAGAGCTCACAAGAGGCGTTTCCCATTTAATGATAATCCTGAGTCACTTTGGAATAAAGTCCCGAAGTTGGATGCAGCTTTTTCCCAAGTATCTAGATCAACGGATCTGGCATTCGAGGACATGGGTACTTTGAAGGATCCTATGGATAAGAAGGCGGACCAACAGCTTAAGAAAGCCTGGCAGTCCATTGTAGGGAATCTCAAGCCTGCAATGGCTATGACCTGTGTCTCCAGAAATATGGAGTTCTGGCTGAATCAGCTAAAAGCACATATTATAGCTGATTCACCCAAACAGGAGATTCTAGATTCCTTCCCAACCCTTATAGCAGCTGTAGCATATATCTCTGATGCCTCTGCAGATTCTATAAGAATGTCAGCTAGGTCAGGGGCCCTGACCATTGCAGCCAGGAGAGCGTTATGGTTAAAGACATGGCCTGGGGACGCAGCTTCCAAAAATAAGTTATGCGGAGTGCCATTTTTGGGAGATCAGCTTTTTGGTCCCGATCTAGAATCTATTTTGGATAGAACAGCTGATAAGAAGAAATCCTTTCCTGTTAAAAAGAAAAAGCAGCCAGTTAGGCGGTTTTTTCGACCTCAAAAAAATCAGGAAAAGAGTAACAGGCCCCAAGAAAAAAGAAGGAATTGGGCGGCGCAGAGAGGAAAAGGCAAAGGGAATGTCCTTTTCAATCCTCCTACGCAGGCCAATAAAACACAATGACTTGGTGGTGCCTGTGGGAGGAAGGCTTCAAAAATTCCTTCCTCTCTGGGCAAACATAACAAAAAACCCTTTTGTTTTGGATTTAATAGCCCAGGGTTACAGGATAGAGCTGTTGAACCTTCCTCCAGAGAGGTACTGCATAACAAATCTGCCAAAGGACACAACAAAAGCCCTAGCCATGAAGAACGTGTTAGGGGATCTGATAAAACAGGGTGTTGTGGTTCCGGTGCCTCCGGAGGAAGAGTGCCAAGGGTTCTACTCCCATATCTTTCTGATAAAGAAACCATCAGGAAGCTTTCGGCTCATCCTCAATTTAAAACCGTTAAACAGGTCAGTCCAATACAAGCGATTCCGCATGGACTCCATCTTTTCGGTAAGAAATCTCTTAGTCAGAGGATGCTTTATGGCATCAATCGACTTAAGGGATGCGTACCTGCATGTACCTATAGCTGTTCAGTCCCAGAGATATCTGAGGCTGGCAGTGAATATGGGGAGGGAGGTTCTGCACCTTCAATTCAGGGCCCTCCCGTTTGGTCTATCTTCCGCCCCTCGAATATTTACCAAAATTATGGCGGAAGCCCTAGCTCCCCTCCGGCTACAAGGGATTGCGGTTATCCCTTACCTGGACGACCTCCTTTTCTTTGCCCCTTCCAGGGAAAGATTACAGGAGGATCTGATCAAGGCTCGCAGTCATCTGGAGACCTTAGGTTGGATTATAAACATCCAAAAATCAAATTTCAATCCAGCACAAAGAGTCCAAATTCTGGGGTATCTGATAGACTCAGCGGATCAAAAGATCTTTCTTCCAGAAGAGAAGAAAGTGAAGGTATTGCAGGCAGTATCCAGCCTTCAGACGAACCTGGAGGTATCAGTCAGATGGATTATGTCAGTACTGGGAACCTTGACCTCAACCATGCCAGCCATTCAATGGGCCAGACTCCATTTCAGACCCCTTCAGTGTTTTCTCTTAAAGATCTGGGATCACAGTCCAGAAGCTTTAGACTCAAAGGTAAAGCTTCCCACCAGGGTAAAAAAGACCCTTTGGTGGTGGAGAAATCAGGCAGTGCTGTCAAGGGGTTTACTCTGGTCCTTCCCAACAGAGAGAAGGATGACCACAGACGCCAGCAGTTGGGGATGGGGAGCACACTTGGGTCAAGACATAGCTCAGGGAGTTTGGTCCCCAGTGGAAGCAGGAAGGTCATCAAATTGGAGGGAGTTAAAGGCAGTCGCCTTAGCCTTGGTTGCCTTCTCTCCAAGCCTTCAGGGGTCCCATGTGCAGATATTGTCAGACAACGCCACCACGGTGGCATACCTGAACAAACAAGGGGGCACAAGGAGCGGGACTCTTCTATTGCTATCTTCAGAGATCCTAGGATGGGCAGAGAGTCATCTACTTTCCCTGTCAGCAGTACATCTCAAGGGCACGCTGAATGGAGTAGCAGACTTCTTGAGCAGAAAAAGGATTCAGGAGGCAGAGTGGAGTTTGAATCCAGAAATATTCACTCTAATAACCCAGAAGTGGGGATGCCCGCAGGTGGATCTATTCGCATCAAGAGAAAATGCTCAGCTCCCTCAGTTCTTCTCCCTGCACCGAGACAACGGATCGATAGGGATAGATGCCCTGGCACATCCTTGGATTTTCCAGCTGGGTTATGCCTTCCCCCCTTTTCAGCTGATTCCTTTAGTATTGAGGAAGATACAGAAGGAGAAGGTGTCGGTAATCTTGATCACCCCGTACTGGCCAAAAAGGGCCTGGTTTTCCTCCATTCTACTAATGTCAGTCAAACCATTCTGGCAGCTTCCCCTCAGACAGGACTTACTACTTCAAGGTCCAGTGTATCATCCGGATATAGCAAGACTAAGCCTCACAGCTTGGTATCTGAGGAACAGCTGTTAAAAAAACAAGGGTTTGTCAGAGCCTCTAGTATCTACTTTACTGGCTAGTAGAAAGAAGGTGACTAGAGATATCTACGCTAAGGTTTGGAAAGTCTACAACTCCTGGTGTCGCTCGGCAAACCAAAATTTAGAAGACATTGTGTCGGTTCTGGAATTTCTGCAGAAGGGGGTGGACAAGGGGCTGGCAATTAGCACTCTCAAAGTGCAAGTGGCTGCCCTAGGAGTATACCTGGATCAACCTATTTCCTCAGTTCCGTTGGTCAAGAGGTTCTTTAGGTCACTTACTAGATCCAGACCAGTTCCCAATAGACACTTTCCAAGATGGGACTTGACAGTGGTCTTACAAGTTCTCACAAAAGATCCTTTTGAACCATTACAGTCAATCTCGTTAAAGAATTTAACTCTAAAGACGATATTCTTAGTGGCAGTTACGACTGCGAGAAGAATTGGAGAACTTCATGCTCTTTCAGTTAAAGAGCCCTTTATGTCAATTTACCCAGACAGGATTGTGCTTAGAACAGATCCTGCTTTTTTACCAAAAGTGGCATCAGTCCATAATAGGTCGCAGGAAATCATCCTGCCAACTTTTTGTTCAGATCCTTCAGGAAGTAAGGAAGAATTATTTCATATGTTGGATGTAAGAAGAACTTTATTACATTACTTAGAAAAAACAAGGGACTTCAGGTCTTCGGACTCTTTATTTGTTTTGTTTTCTGGCAACAGAAAAGGAAGGCAAGCTTCAAAGGGATCAATTGCCAGATGGTTAAGAATGGCCATTTCAGAAGCTTATGTCCAGTCGGGGTTGTCTCCTCCTCAGGGAGTACGAGCACATTCTACCAGAGCTCTAGCCACTACATGGGCAGAAAAAGCTGGTGCCACCCCAGACCAAATTTGTAAGGCGGCTACGTGGTCAAGTTATCTTACGTTTGTCCGTCACTACAGATTGGATCTTCTGTCAGCTGATGATCAGGCATTTGGCAGAAAGGTCCTGCAGGCTGTTGTCCCTCCCTAGTTGGTAAGTCTCGATTATCCTCTCATGTGCTGTCCTGAAAGACGATAAGGGAAAATTCAAGTTAGACTTACCGGTAACTTGTAACTTGTTTTCCAAGAGTCTTTCAGGACAGCAAACTACCCGCCCTTCATGTTTATATATACATATTTATACGTATATGGAAGTGTGTGTGTGTATATATATATATATGCTGTGAATTAACCGTATTATGCTTATGTGTTCCAGCTTGGGCCGGAGGTACTCTACTACAACTGACGAGCTGTGGAGAGGAGCCTCCTTTTAAAATGTGGTGGAGTTTGTGTTTCCTGTTTCCTAGTGGGTGGAGCCTCTCATGTGCTGTCCTGAAAGACTCTTGGAAAACAAGTTACCGGTAAGTCTAACTTGAATTTTTTCCCCTCACTGTATGAAATTTGTCACTGATTTTTTTTTTTTCAAGAGATCACCCTCACATTGCTGTGCTCAGTTTAATTGTCTTTCAGAAATTGAGCTTTCACTGTGGGTTATTCCAGCCAGCGAATTCAGTGACTTTCAAGCTCTGAATTCTTTAACAGCCATCCTGGATAAAGTGGTGCTCACATATAGATTTTTATTTCTGCCTAGAGTAGCAGCTATATTCCATAGTGCCCAAGCAATTGCTTTTCTACCCTACTCTTTAACATTAAAATAAGTTTTGTGTTTTGCACTTGAAGAAAATGATGATTACCTACCTAGAAATATATCTAAGTTTGTAGGAAGCCCACAAAAGTAATATTTGAGGACCCCTTGGAATATCAAAATGTAAAGTATATCAAAGCCAAAATGTTGTTTCTCCTTTTGATAGGGAGTAGGGAGTGGTGCTGTCTTGGAAGGTTCTGATAAACCTATTAGGTAATCTAGAGTGGTTATAAAGCTTTGTTGTGTTTGTTATTTTTATTTAAAAAAAAAAAATGCCTATACTTACCTGCTCTATGCAATGGTTTTGCACAGCGCAGCCCTGATCCTCTTCTCCTGGGGTCCCGCGTCGGCACTGCAGGCCCTCCTCTTCATCAGGTGGCACCTGTGCGTGCTCGCTCCTCACTCCTGAGTCCCGCTGCTGAGTCCAAGAACAGCGGGACTCAGCCCTGCCCCCCTGTCACTGGATTTGATTGACAGCAGCAGGAGCCAAATAGCGCCCGCTGTTATCAATCTGTTCAATGAGGAGAAAGACAGACAGCTGCGGGGCCGCTGCGCTCGTGCACATCTCTGGATGGTCTCAGATAAGGAACGAGGAGGGGTTCATCTTAACGCATAGACTGCACTAAAGTGTTACTAAACCCACAACCATAAAATCAGTCTGTATATGCAGTAAAGCATGCTTGTTGTTCTCACTGTTGAACCTAAGGGGTTAATCTGCAATGTGTAAAAAGGCTGTTTGAGCCTGTCTCCTCTGTTCCTCCTTTTCTTACTGTCCCCAATGCATATCCTGATATTACAGAGTCAGTGGACAAGCTGCACATGGTCAGTTTGGTGTGTATTGCTACGGAGGAAGGTGCATGGGAAGGTGCATGTGATCAGCACAGGGCCAATCTGCTCTCTCCAGGCAGATTGCCAGGGGTCTTGCAGCCTCATAGGGCAGTCAGGGGAGAATGAAAACTCCTCCCACAAGCTTTAACCAGATACAGATAGAAGTCACAAGACTGCTATATACTGCTGATGAGAAAAGGTATTTAGCAGTTTATATTTACTAAAACTATTGCATTCCCATGTTCTGTGGGAGACGAGATATAGTGAATGCAGGGTCCTGGGTTTAGGAACACTATAAGGTAAAAACCCCTAAGGCTTTAGAACCACTTTAACACGATTTTCTACTTTACTTGTAAAATTATTGAGTCCTCCTCAAACAAGTGATAGAAATATATTGAGGATTTTGGTTCTATATTGGTATACCTCCCCCTGTTTCTATTGAACATTCATATGTGCCAGGTTAGGAAGATTTGTGCGTTTTTGTCTTAATTATTATTGCATTTGTGATTTAGATTATTATTACAGTAATGTTTTAGCAGGTGCTTCTTTACTCAAAAATCTCTAATGCTGTTTAATAAAGGAGGTTATGTGGGCAGCATCAGTCACTTGGCTCCAAGACTGTAGATAACACTAGATAGATTGCTGGTTTGCAGGTTAATCTTACCTGTCATTATAATTTTATATTTTAATAAGCAACACATTAATTAGTATTTTTTCAAAGCATGTTAATAGTCTTGAAATTATCCTTTTGAATACACCATTTTAAATTTTCACACATGCATGTGTATTTGTTACAAAAGTATACTCGATCTGCTATTGTTGGAACACTATTGTGATTTCTTTATTCAAATGTTTGTAGACAACAACTAAAGGGTTTTTTTATTTCTGTACGATACCTGAATATAAGCAAGCAAAGGACTTTCTTCAGGTTATTACTGTAGCAGGCTAGGAACAGGCTAAAACAGCACGGGCAGTGTTCACATCTTCTTTCTTTCCTTCCTTCCTTTTTTTTCCTCTCGAAGAGAGGCCAGGTGACATGGCGATTTTCCTACAAGATAAAACATTTCTAGGTGCAACAATCGGCGCCCCCAACTTTTGATGTGCTGTTTGTCATCTCCTTGGGCTACCGCCTAAAAACCCAAACTTCACCCAAGTGTTGCATTGGCCTGTTTTTTTGCCAGACTAATACTGATCAAATTCAGATCAGCCGTTTAATAAGACTGCATGTAGTACAATTATTAAATAAGGATCCAAGCATGCTTGTGAATTTGTCTACCCATTCATTCATTACAACATTCACAAGGTCAAGCAAAAACGCAAAACCTTCAAATCTGTGGGGAGAAGCAGAACACACTGAGTCATATAGTAAGGAGAACATTTTTGAACAGGAGACAACTATCAAGAGACATATAATCACACACATGGGTTGGACTTGATGGACTTGTGTCTTTTTTTTTTCAACCTCACCTACTATATAACATAAATGCCCCTTGCGTCAGTCTGGAACAGCAGCCCTAAAAGACAATTTATCTTCCATACAATTCCATTGTTAAAATCTCTACCCTGGTGATTTGGCAAGATTTCACACCTTTATAAATATTGTAATAACTCTGCACTCAGTAAAAAGCAATCAATAAATAATTGTGCAAACATAAATAGGAATATTCATAAAAAATAAAAAGAATAAATGAAAAGGGGATTAGTAGCACTCATTCATACCCGAATACAAGGTAATATTAAACAAAAAACATTGTTGCATTACCCCTTTAATTTAAATTTATCTCTCACCAATAACAACACCAGAGTGAATAATAAATTCAAAATTCAATAAACACAATTGTATAATCCAGCGAGTGAAAATAAGTACAATCGGCATGTGTGAAGTGGAAAAAAACTCCTTGTGGAAATCTGCTCTTCAAACATGCCAAATTTACCACCACCAAGGGTTAAAAAACCTCTTACCAGAGATATGATCCCTTACAAACCGAGGTCATATGCACATACTGGATATATCCTGAAGGTAAACGTGAGCAGCTGTGTACATATCAATGTTATGTAGATGAAACCTGCCAGCTTGGTATGAATCCAACACTTCCACAATAGGCAGCAGGAGGCATGAAGAAACAAAGCCGACCAGGTATAATCAGTAATACCATAAAATCAGATTCATTTATTCATTTAATAAGGGTACTCACAAAGCAGGGAATGAAACGTCATTAAAAGAGCCTGCTCTGTGTCATCGGACATGGTGACATCAGCAGCCTAAGCTCCACCCAACAAGTTTCGTCCCAAAGGATGTACTGGCCACCCCTGAAATATCTCATGTTCGCTCCCAAAATGATCTATGAACCATGTTATTTGTAGTGTACATAGAGCAGTGCACATGACCACAACTAACATTCATTGCTTGTTCCAAGCAAATGGAAGTGAAAAGGAGAGATCTGGGGGCTCACCGAGGGAATTACAAGGGGGCAAAAAATGTAATCAAAATTATATTACAGGCCTATTAAGTAGTGGCTATGTATAGATAACAATATTTGGAAAAAGAATATTGTTTAGTGATACTTTAATGCAAAAGAATGTTTCCCCTAAAGATGCATGGATTATACCTGCCAGTAACTGCCTGGGAAGTCATGTTTTCTGTTTGTTTTGTACCTTGCTGTATATGCATGTTGATGACTACTTGTGTATGGCAAAGATTGTTATTTTGACAAACTCTTCAAAGGTGCCATATCTGCTCTGATATGATATTTAGGATGTACTAGTATATTAGCCACTATTACCACCATGATAATATTGTATTCTGAGTCAAAGGCAACAAAGTATTGAAGCCTGTGAAAGCTAAGCAACTAGCATTTTTAGAACAAAGCACATAACCGCCTCCATGTTTCCTAATAAACAGGTATTCTTTAAGATTATTGCTATGGGTTAGGTCCAGGTCAACAGAAGATTTTGGACTGAGGCTATTATGGACTTTCATGGTACTGTACAAAGGCTTGACATACACAAGGTAACTATAAAAAACAAATTTGATTCCCAGAAATAAGCTAAAACAGTCATGTCCCAAAAAAAAAAAAAAAAAAGGCACGACAGATTTTTATCCTTATGAGACACTAATTGGCTCTATAAAATCACAGATGGAGTGACACTAAAAAGTGACCACTAACAGGTTAACATATACCATCTGTGTATCTGGCGCTCCAAAATGTTTTGCGGACACACTTCCACTTCTTCAGGAGCTTATTGTATATTATAGGAGCAAACATCAGTATTAATTCTATAAGTAAAAAAAGAATAATTATAACATTAAAAGATATAGCAAACAATACAAACATGTGTGGCGATACGTATTGCATGTGGTCTTACCCCAGACGTGGCCACATGCATAGACCAAAATGGTACAGGTCTGTCCCGGCAAATGTGGGACACTACATCAAGAAGCCACACAATCCACAGTCTGATTAAAAAAAAAAAAAAACAGTTGAAATTGTAAGATAAGGTCACATATATGGATGTAAATCAGTAAAAGCATAGTTTAATTAATATATACTTTCCACACCGTGACAACAGATGCAGTGTGTTTGAGTCAGGTCCTCTCTAAAGCTGGATGAGAAGGGGGTACAGCGGTGGGGAAAATGTGAAAGGCAGGCGAGACAGATGAGCAGGGGGTTACAGTGGTGGGGCAGAGGGTAAGGAGCTACATTGGTGGGACAGATGAGCAGGGGGGGGGGTTACAGTGGTGGGACAGATGAGAAAGGGGGTTACAGTGGTGGGGCAGATGAGAAAGGAGGTTACAGTGGTGGGGCAGATGTGCAGGGGGTTACAGTGGTGGGGCAGTTTTGCAGGGGGACAGTGATTTGAGGTGTGAAGGTGCATGAATTGGGGCTGATCTGAGGCGTGAGAGTGCAGATGTTAATTCTTTGTTATAAAATCGGCACGCTCAATTTCTTCTAAAACATTTTTCGGCACACTGTGCTCAAAAGGTTGCCTACCCCTGTCCTAGATTTCTAAGTGTGCAACTATGTCTCAAATTACCTTGTAAAATAGGTAGAGAGAGAATTATATATGGGTCTATGGCTGAAGGGGAGTCCTAGGTGGAATATATTTATATCACAAGGTATATCTAGCGTGAAAAAGAGATACTCAACATAAATGATGCACACATACGCATCGTGCATATAATATCATATAATGATATTATAGGACGATGGTGTCATATTTTTCCTTACCTCCATCTAGCTTTACTTTTTAGAGAGGACCTGACTCAGACACTCTGCATTTGTTGTCACGGTGTGGAAAGTATATATTAAACTATGCTTTTACTTATTTACAACAACATATGTGACCTTAGCTTACGATTTCAACTGTTTTCTATTAGACCGTGAATTGTGTGGCCCCTTGATGTAGTGTCCCCACATCTGCCAGGACAGTCTGTACAATTTGGGTCTATGCATGTGGCCACGTCAGGGGTAAGATCATGTGCAATATGCATCACCACACGTGTTTGTATTGTTTGCTATATCTATAAATGTTATTCTTTTTTTACTTTTAGAATACTGATGTTTGCTCTAGAATATACAATAAGCTCCTGAAGAATTGGAAGTTTGTCTGCCAGATACACAGATGGTATATGTAAACCTGTTAGTGGTCACTTTCTAGTGTCACTCCATCTGTGATTTTATATAGCCACTTAGTGTCTCATAAGGATGCAATCTGTCGTGCCCTTTTTTTAGACGTATGTCTGTTTTAACTTCTTCCTTGGAATAAAATTTGTCTTTTATACTTACCTCATGTAAACCAAGTTTTTGTATGGTACCATGAAAGTCCACAATAGCCTCAGCCCAAAATCTCCTTTTGTACGTTTGTTGGGACATAGGTACCATCTCAATGATTTAATATAGCTGGCACTTTTTCCAAATAGGTCAAGTTTACAAGTAGGTATAGTTTAGGGGGCTCTGTTAGGAATTGGACTAAAGTGGTTGTAAGCTCTTACATATACCCAGTGAAGGGACTATATCCTCAAATGATACACAGAGATGAAACGCATCCTCCTATATAACTTGTATCTGTCTGTATGCAGTCTTCTCTACGTAGGTAGGTTCAAAGTGCTGAATTTATAGGCTTGTCTGAGCTGGCAGAAAAAAGGGAGTGGAAAGCTGAAGTTACACTCTGCAGGGCTCCATGAGGAGAGGTCTGAAAGCTGATTGGAGTGAAGGGACACACCCCCCTTCACACAAGAACAGAGCTAAGGCTGTCAATAACAGGCTGTGTGCTGGAGCTGCCTCCCCTGTCACCCACCTTTTTTTTTTTTCTCGGTGTCAGGAAAACTTGTCAGAATTGAGGCATGCTGATAGAGGAATGAAGCAGCAGATAGAAATGATACTTAGTGCTCTTGAGACAAGCACACACTATAGAGGTATAGGCTTTGTAGATATTTCATATCTGAGGTTTACAACCACTAAGTTGAGACCTAGTCAGTAAATGTACATTTTTTTTTTTTTTTTTGGTGTGATAAGTGCATAACACATTGATAAAAACAATTGCTTTACCAGTTTGTTTTGTGCTGACATTCCCACTACTAAAACAACCAAGCCCATTTTCAGAAACTATTAAGGCCCCTTTCACACTTATACAACTTGTCCCATGATTTTGTACTGCAAAATCGTATGACAAGTCATTCTCCATGATTTTCAATGACTACCATTCATATTGGCACGACTTTAAGTCGTGTGGACTTCAAAGTAGTCCCTGCACTACTTTGATCCAACTTCCATGCGAGTTGATGTCCATAGACCTCAATGTTAAACCCTCAAGTAGCATGTAAATCGTACCTGAATAATATAGACGCGATTTCAGCACTACTTTGTAAGCACAAGCTGAGAATGGTTAATGTCAAAGTTGTGGCAAAGTCGTACTGCTCCAAAATCGCGGCAAAATAGCGGCCACGAAATCGCAGTAAAATCACTCGACTTTGAAGTTGTATAAGTGTGAAAGGGGCCTAAGTAACATGCTGTCTTATTGTATTTTCTATAACCCATTATGAGCAGGGAACATTTCATTCTGATTTGAGAGATAATGTCATACTTTGACAATAGACAAATCCGCTTGCCATAAGCATAACTTTTTTACTGTTTTTTTCTTTTGGTTTTACTGTATGTACAGAACTCAAACTGTTATTTCCACAATACTGACATGGTTGCTCCTGTAATTTTTATTAGAATAAAGAAATCAAGTGGATTTGTAGAAAATGTTAAACATGCACTAATGTTACTTGTTCTTGCAGAGTTCACTAGGGAAGTGACCGATACACAGATGCCCTTAGTTGCTCCTGTCATCCTGCCAGAGATGTACAAGATCTTCACTATGAGTGATGTATGTATTTTTATGTTAACACCTACTGCCAACCAAAAATAAATTCAGTACTTGTGATAGAATGTATTTTAATTTAAAGCTAAGCACCCGTGTGATTCATTTCAAGTGGATATGTGGTGCAGTATATAAATTAGTTTGTGGTTTCTGCCATTGGAGCCTAATCAGACAGGGGTGTTTGCATGGCCAATTCCCTTATTAAAGTGGTTCTAAAGGTGAATTTTTTTTTTTTTTTTTTTTTTTTTACCTTAATGCATTCTCTTCATTAAGGTAAAAAACTTTCTGTGTACAGCTCCCCTCCTTAGTCCCCCTCTTATACTAAGCCTAAACTCGATCCAGTGCTGTGCCCGAGAGCAGTGCCTCACTTCACGCTTTCTCTCTCTCAGCAGCAGCAGGAGCCATTGGCTCCTGCTGCTGTCAATCACAGCAGGTAAGGAGAGAACAGGGATGGGGCCAGGCCACACTGTGTGTGTCACACTGTGGCTCGGGAGTGTGTGTGTATATATGTATTATATGTGTGTGTGTGTGTGTGTGTGTATATATATATATATATATATATATATATATATATATATATATATATATATATATATATATATATATATATAGTATGTGTGTATAATTTTTTTTTTTTTCCCCCTTTTAGAATCACTTTTAAACACAAGCAAATTTACATTGTCATTTTAGGTGCAGACTTAATGTGAGCTGTTAGATTTCATCCCCTCTCCCTCCCCCAGCTGACTTGGAAGTCAGTTTTTTAGGCCTACCTTCATTTAGGGTTCTGAGGCTCATAATGATTTTAAAATAAATCTTTGCTGCCAAAAACGAGGAGGCTGCCATTACCAATAACTGACCCCCAATAGCTAAAAGCATGTGCAAGGTAAAAAAAAACGAAAGTAAAGTCACTTTTTTAAACCTGGATATAATGCTTGTGATAACAAATTTACTGTTCAGCTTTGTTTCTCAAACCCGAATATTACAGGTTTATAGCATTCGGACTCGAGCCCGAGCTGTTGAGATCTTCACCACGTGTGCACATATGATCTGTACTATGGAGGAACTGGAAAAGGTTAGAAATATATTAAACTGCAAACATGTTTCATTAATCAAGGTTTGTTTGTGATGCACTATATAAAAAAGTTACGTTATTTGTTTTAATTTTTGTATTTTCTTCCCTACCATATTTTTTTATTTGCAGGGTGTAGCCCATGCTTTGATCTTTCCTGTAGTGCAGCAGTTTACAGTGGCATTTGTGCAGGCTCTGCAATTACCTGATGGTCCTACTTCTGACAGTGGCTTAAAGATGGAAGTATTAAAGGTATGAATTGCTGTGATTTTATTGGGATGTTTCTGAGATATCTATGCAGAGAATAAGAGAATTTGACAGCAGCATGTGCAATGTGAAAACATTTTCTTATATCCTTTGGCATTATTGTATTTGAGCCAGGAGAAAAGATCTTGCTTTAACAGCATGAACAGAAGAGCGCTTGGGTATCTCAGACTCTTGAGTTTCCCTATTAGTCCTTTCATGTGTTGGTTGGCCTCACAGACCCAAAAGATGGCTTGGGAGGGGTAGGACAGGAGTTTAACTTTATAGGAAAATTTCTAATTTGCATATAACTTTGAGGTAGTCTATATCTCTGAATATCATTTTTTTAGACGTGTGTTTTGCTTTCGGTCAGTGCGTACAGCTGTTTGTCCGACAGAAACCAATCTAACGTTCATACATCATGTACATACTAATGGTAAAACCACATTAAGATACATCATCACCTTGGCCTTTCAGGACACAGTGCCAGCGTCTCTGTAAATTACCAAGCACTATCAGACAGCCAGGTGTTCAACATTGGTAGCGATGGAGACAGGAGTAGAGAATAGAGCACTGGGAAGGCTAGTATTGAGGAACGAGTGCTTTTACAAACAAACTGCCATAGGTGATAATGTCCGCTCTCACTCTTTCATATTTATATTGTGATACACAGAGACTAAAGAATTTATTTGCCAGTTACTAGTGTTGCATTAATGTATCAGGTTTGAGCAGACTGGTGTTAGTACAACATTACTGTTTTCATTGGTTAGTGATGGACAAGTGACAGAGCACAGGTTTGTAGGTACCAGCATCTTGAGACCACTGCAGCTTTATAGGACTGCTATGACATACGAATACATGTGCAGTACTGTGTTCAAATGTTACCATGAATATATGAATGATGACCCATTTAAAATGTCTTTTAAATGGAGGATTTATTCTTGTATGGTGAAGCGACAAATGAACTATACAAATCTGGTGTGTCTTCTCAGATTTTATAGAAAGATTTTATAACTGTTAAAAAAAAACCTTTTTAATTAAGCATTCCAGATCTTGTCATGACATTACTGCTTTCTAATTCTGCTTAATTTTTTGTCTTTCATGTTCCTTTTTGTCTCAGGCTGTAACTGCGCTAGTAAAGAATTTTCCTAAGCACATGGTGTCGTCAATGCAGCAGATCCTTCCTATTGTTTGGAATACGCTGACTGAGAGTGCTGCCTTATATCCTTTTTATTACTGATGATTTTCCCATTTTGATGTAATACTCAAGTCTACACAGGTGCTATAGTGGCATTTCTGTTTGTTCTGCATTATAATAGAATCAACTTCCTTAATTATTCTTTCACTTATGTCAGAACCGAAGTAAATGATACAGAAGATATAGAGGACCCTGTGGATTCTGATGGTAAGTTTTATTTTGTTTGTGAATTTAGGTCAAAAGCACATTTGGCTGTTAAGGAGCCTAAGATTGTGCCAGAACTGAACGGGGATATTTATTTAAAACCTCTTTAATACCATTGTGAAACCTAAAGTGGTATTAAACACAAAAGCAAATATTTATTATATTGCATTCTTAGATGTGGTTGCTGCATTCGTGTTTTTTTTGTTTTTGTTTTTTTTTTCTATTTTCATCTGTTGGTGTTGAGACAAACCATTTACCATTGACAGGAATGTTTACAATGATCAGCTTTTTTTATGTAAAACCTTTATCCCAAAAGGAAAGAATCTGTTGGCTGTACCCGCTTGTGCAACTGCTGTTTGAGCTGGAGTTTGGCTTCAATTTGTTTAGTGTATCTAAATCTGCTAGTTCATCTAACACTCCCCTCCCCCAGACTGACAATGCTGCTATCTAAAGATGCCCCTTGTGCGCCTTCATCCAGAGTGGGGGCACTCTAATGCCCCGTACACACGGTCGGATTTTCCGATGGAAAATGTCCGATCGGAGCGTGTTGTCGGAAATTCCGACCGTGTGTGGGCTCCATCGGACATTTTCCATCGGATTTTCCGACACACAAAGTTGGACAGCAGGAGATAAAATTTTCCGACAACAAAATCCGTTGTTGGAAATTCCGATCGTGTGTACACAAATCCGACGGACAAAGTGCCATGCATGCTCAGAATAAATAAAGAGATGAAAGCTATTGGCCACTGCCCCGTTTATAGTCCCGACGTACGTGTTTTACGTCACCGCGTTTAGAACGATCGGATTTTCCGACAACTTTGTGTGACCGTGTGTATGCAAGACAAGTTTGAGCCAACATCCGACGGAAAAAATCCTAGGATTTTGTTGTCGGAATGTCCGAACAAAGTCCGACCGTGTGTACGGGGCATAATACAGGAGGTGTGTTACTGGCCAGATCACAAGGTGAAAACAGAAGGAAAAAAAAAGCCTTAAAAAATATATGCAGCCACCACATCTAATGATTGGTAAACTGCAATCAATTACAGTTTTGGATTTGACACCACTTAGAATTGTTGTGTTTTATATATATATATATATATATATATATATATATATATATATATATATATATATATATATATATATATATATATATATATATAACTTTTTTTTTTTTTTTAGAATTAACCATTACATAGATAAAATTATTTAATGATTTGACTAGCCATATATTTTCAAAGTGTATCTAAGAGTAAAACTTTGAATAGTGGCAAAGGGTTTTATAGTTGAAAAAAGACGTAAGTACATCTAGTTCAACCAACAACAAAAATAACTAAATAGAAAATCTCCATATACAGAATGATTTGGAGGAAGGCAAAACTCCATAAATCGTGCATCAATTTAACCACTTCCCACCCAACCTATAGCAAAATGGTGGGCTGTGGTTTAATTGTCCTAACTAGACGTCATACGATGTCGTTCTTCAGAACAAACCGCTCGTGCGAGCCCCCGGTGGCGTGTAGCGCAGCGATCATTGGTCCGTTGTTTCGTAAGGTAGGCTCTTTACTATGTTATCAACTGTGTCCAATCACAGCTGATCACAGTGTAAATAAGAAGTGCATTCCTCTACTCACTCTGACAGTGCGTGAGTAGAGGAGAGCCGATGAGCGTCTTTCCTGACCGGGGGGGGGGGGTTCTGCACTGATTATCAGTGCAGCCCCATCAGCGATGCCTATCGGTGCCCATAAAGACTGCCCATCTGTGGCATCTATCAGTGCTGCATATTAGTGCAGCCTCATTGGCGCACATCAGTGAAGGAGAAAAATTCTTTATTTGCAACATTTTATAACCGAAACTAAGAAAAACTTTTTTCTTTTTTGTGTTTTTTCGTTTGTGTAGCAAAAAATAGAAAAACTCAGTGGCAATTAAATGCCACCAAAAGAAAGCTCTATTTGTCTCAAAAAAATGATAAAAATGTTGTTTGGGTACAGCCATTGCATGACCGTGCAATTGTCTTTCAAAGTGTGACAATGCTGAAACTGGCCTGGGCAGGAAGGGGATAAAAGTGCCCTGTATTGAAGTGGGTAATGTGGGGGGGGAATAAACTCCTTCCTGATACCCCAAAGACAAATGGATATTCCTTGAATCAACAATCCCGGGTGTTGTCACCTATAAATAGTAATAATATACAGTTATATTTTGTTAAGTTAGAAATGCATCCAGCTCATTTTTAAAGCTCTGTAAACTTATTACTATCTGTGTCACCAGTGGGGAAATTAACTACTTTCCGACCAAATGATGTCCTCAGTGGGAAGTGGAATAATGGGGTTTATGGCTGCAGCAGTATGCCATAACCCCGGTGTTTTTTTCAGTCAGCGATTCTCTAACCGATAAAAGTGGTCCGAGCGGTGGAAGGGGTGGCCCCACCATTTCCCGGTGGTTCTCAGGCTTACCTGGATGATCGGTAGTCCAGAGAACTGATCTGCTGGTTGCGGCTCCGGGTAATGGAGATGAGAGGAGGAAAGATGGCCTCCACACATCTCTATGATCTGGGAGGACCGGAGCGACGTCTAAAGCATTGAATTATTTATTTTATTTTAACCACTTGCCGACCGGCCACAGTACATATACTGCGGCCAGTGGGCTTTGTTGTGCCCGCGCAGTGATTGGCCAGAGAAGGGAGCCTATCTGCGGGTCCGGCGGCCGCGATGTCCGCCAGCAACCCGCAATCGCTCCCCAGAGACGCAGAATGGTGATCTGCCGATGTAAACAAGGCTGATCGCCATTCTGACAGGGATGAACAGAGTGATGTTGTGTTCCTGCTAAGCGTATCTCTCTGTTCATCCAATGAGGCCTGGTTCACACCTATGCATTTTTTTAGTGCTTTTTCAGTTTTGCAGAAACACACTACAGTTTATTCAACATGGTTTCCTATGGGTCATGTTCACATCTGTGCATTTTATGGAAAGGGCCAGGGACTTTTTTTCTGTTTTTTTTTGTTCCATAGACTTCAATGGATTAAAAAAGTGTAATTAAAAAATGCAAAATGCACCTGGAATATGCAAACTGCAACCTGCAAAGGTGTGAACTAGGCCTTGGTCCATCTCCCCCACAGTTAGAAAGCATCCCCTATGGACATGCTTAACCCTTTGATTGCCCCTGGTGTTAACCCCTTTCCCTACCAGTGCCATTAGTACAGTAACCGTGCATATTTTTAGCACTGATCACTGTAATATTGATACTGGTTCGCAAAGAAGTGTCAGGTGTCCGATTTTGTCCACTGCAATGTCTCAGCCCCACGAAAAATCTCTGATCACCGACATTACTAATAAAAAATAAATATACCATAAAAATATCCCATAGTTTGTATTCTCCATAACTTTTGCGCAAACCAATTAAATTACGCTTATTGGATATTTTTTTTACCAAAAATATGTAGCAGAATACATATTAGCCTAAATTGGTGAAGAAATTCAATTTTATTATTTTTTTTTTTTATTGGTTATGTTTTGTAGCAGAAAGTAAAAAATATTTTTTTTTTTTTTGTTGTTTCTAGCGCAAAAAATAAAAACCGCAGAGGTGATCAAATGCCACCAAAAGGAAGCTCTGTTTGTAGGGAAAAAAGGATATCAATTTTGTTTGGGTACAGCGTCGCACCTCTGTGCAATTGTCAGTTAAATTAACGCAGTGCCCTATCGCAAAAAATGACCTGGTCCTGAAGGGGGTAAAACCTTCCAGGGCTGAACTGGTTAAATCTAATGCTTTACATTGTAGAGGAGAGATGTGGAGTCCTATTGACCTCAGATCTCTCCATAAAGAGGAGAGATCTAAACATCTCAAGGGATGTTTACATTCAATATGTGATAGAAATATAGGTCAGTGTAAAAAAAAAAAAAGTAATATAACTAATAATAAAAATGTTTTGAAACATCCCCGTCTCCTGTGCTCGCACACAGCAATGAACACATGCGTAGGTCACACCTACATATGTAAACCATGTTCAAACCACACAGGTATTGCAGTGAACGTCAGAGTGAGAGCAATAATTCTAGCACTAGACATCCTCTAACTCTAAACTGGTAGCCTGTAGAAATTTTTAAAGTGTCGCCTATGGAAATTTTTAAGCAGTTTGGCGCCATTCCATGAGCGGTCGCAATTTTAACCGCATGACGGCCAGGCAGCACAGCTCTTGTTCTGGGCGGGCGTCATATGACGTACGTCCGTTTAAACAGAGCATGCGCGCGATCGTGTGCGCGCAGCCCTGTACCTTTTTGGTGGCAGCGTGTCACGGACACCGAGGGGGGTGAACAGCCATTGGGCATGGCTGTTTAACACGTGATTGGCCGTGATGAAATCACGGCCGATCACAGATGGTACCGCCCCACTTTGCACGGCGCATGCGTGCGAGCACGTCGGTGGCGGTGTGTTCCCGGGAACACTGCTCGTCACTGACGCTGGTAAACAGCCATTGGCCGGCGGCCACGTGATCAGCTGTGATCCTTTCACAGCCGATCACTAAATGTAAACATAAAGCGGTAATGAGATGTTACCGGGATCTCCTTCTCACACAATCTTCATGTGTGAGAAGGAGATTGCGGTAACATTCCGTTACCGCTTACAGTGTACACCAACACACACCGATTGCCCCCCCCCCCAATAAAGAGGACCTGTCACCACCCATCAAAGTACCTCTCACCACTCATCTGGGTACCTGTCACACACAGTCAATCTGAGTACCCGAGTACCTGTCACAGTCCATCTGTTACATAGTTACATAGTAGGTGAGCTTGAAAAAAAGACACAAGTCCATCAAGTCCAACCTATGTGTGCGATTTATATGTCAGTATTACATTGTATATCCCTGTATGTTGTGGTCATTCAGGTGCTTATCTAATAGTTTCTTGAAACTTATCGATGCCCCCCGCTGAGACCACAGCTTGTGGAAGGGAATTTAACATCCTTGCCGCTCTTACAGTAAAGAACCCTCTATGTAGTTTAAGGTTAAACCTCTTTTCTTCTAATTTTAATGAGTGGTCACGAGTCTTGTTAAACTCTTTTGCGAAAAAGTTTTATCCCTATTGTGGGGTCACCAGTACGGTATTTGTATATTGAAATCATATCCCCTCTCAAGCGTCTCTTCTCCAGAGTTCAGTGCTCGCAACCTTTCCTCATAACTAATATCCTCCAGACCCTTTATTAGCTTTGTTGCCCTTCTTTGTACTCGCTCCATTTATAGTACATCCTTCCGGAGGACTGGTGTCCAGAACTGGACAAAATACTCTAGGTGCGGCCAGACCAGAGTCTTGTAGAGTGGGAGAATTTATCCTTTTATCTCTGGAGTTGATCCCCTTTTTAATAAATGGCAATATTCTGTTTGCTTTGTTAGCAGCAGCTTGGCATTGACCCCCAGGTCCTTTTCCATCCTAGATTCCCCCAGAGGTTCTCCCCCCAGTGTATAGATTGCATTCATATTTTTGCCACCCAAATGCATTATTTTACTTTTTTCTACATTGAACCTCATTTGTCATGTAGTTGCCCACCCTATTAATTTGTTCAGATCTTTTTGCAAGGTTTCCTTATCCTGCGGAGAAGTTATTGCCCTGCTTAGATCAGTATCGTCTGCAAATACAGAGATTGAACTGTTTACCCCATCCTCCAGGTCGTTTATGAACAAATTAAACAGGATTGGTCCCAGCACAGAACCCTGGGGGACCCCACTACCCACCCCTGACCATTCTGAGTACTCCCCATTTATCACCACACTCTGAACTCACCCTTGTAGCCAGTTTTCAATTCATGAAACTCACCCTATGGTCCATGCCAATGGACCTTATTTTGTACAGTAAACGTTTATGGGGAACTGTGTCAAATGCTTTTGCAAAATCCAGATACACCACGTCTACGGGCCTTCCTTTATCTATCTGGCAACTCCCCTCCTCATAGAAGGTTAGTAGATTGGTTTGGCAAGAACGATTCTTAATGAATCCATGCTGATTACTGCTAATGATACCGTTCTCATTACTAAAATCTTGTATAGAGTCCCTTACCATCCCCTCCAAGAGTTTACATACTATTGATGTTAGGCTAACTGGTCTGTAATTCCCAGGGATGTATTTTGGGCCCTTTTTAAATATTGATGCTACATTGGATTTTCTCCAATCAGCTGGTACCATTCCAGTCAGTAGACTGTCTGTAAAAATTAGGAACAGCGATCGGGCAATCACTTGACTGAATTCCCTAAGTACCCTCTGGTGCAAGCCATCTGTACCCGGTGATTTATTAATGTTAAGTTTCTCAAGTCTAATTTTAATTCTGTCCTCTGTTAACCATGGAGGTGCTTCCTGTGATGTGTCATGAGGATAAACACTGCAGTTTTGGTTACTGAAGCCCCCCGATTCCCTTGTGAAGACCGAGGAGAAGAATAAATTCAATACCTTCGCCATCTCCCCATCCTTTGTAACCAGATGTCCTTCCTCATTTTTTTTACTGTTTACATACTTAAAGAATTTCTTGGGATTTTTTTGGCTCTCCTCCGCTATGTGTCTTTCATGTTCTATCTTCGCCGTCCTTATTGCACCCTTACATTTCTTGTTGCATTCTTTATAAAGTCTGGATGCTGCTGATGATTCCTCAACCTTGTATTTTTTGAAGGCCTTCTCCTTTTGCTTTTATATGCATTTTTACATTGGAGTTAAGCCATCCAGGACTTTTGTTCGCTCTTTTAAATATATTACCCAATGGGATGCATTGGCTAATGCCCTTATTTAATATGCTCTTAAAGCAAACCCATCTCTCCTCCGTGTTCTTTGTTCCTAAGATTTTATCCCAATTTATGCCTTCTAGCAAGGTTCGTAGATTAGGGAATTGGCTCTTTTGAAATTCAGTGTCTTTGTATTCCCTTTATGTTTCCTATTTGTGTGATTTATACTGAAACTAATTGACTTGTGATCGCTGTTACCTAAATTGCCCCGTATTTCCACATCTGTGATCAGGTCTGTATTGTTGGTAATCAATAGATCCAGTAATGCTTTATTTCTAGTTGGTGCGTCTACCATCTGACCCATAAAATTGTCCTGCAAGACATTAAGGAACTGGCGAGCCTTAGATGAATGCGCGGTTCCCCCCGCCCAGTCTGTCTGGATAATTAAAATCCCCCATTATGATAACACTTCCTATCCTTGCTGCTAATCCAAATTGTGATAGGAGATCTGTCTCCACTTCCTCCCTCGGGTTAGGGGGCCTATAGCATACTCCCAGTATTATTTTCCCCTTAGCTTTATTCCTTTGGAGCTCTACCCATAGGGATTCCACCTCCTCCCTAGCTCCCTTATTAATGTCATCTCTCACATTCACTTGTACATTATTCTTGATATATAGGCATACCCCTCCCCCTTTTTTACCCTCTCTATCCTTGCGATAAATGATATACCCTTGAATGTTTGCCAGCCAATCATGAGAGCTGTTGAACCAGGTCTCTGAAATTCCCACAAAATCCAAATCCTCCGCGTACAACAGTATCTCTAGTTCACCCATCTTGTCCGCCAGGCTCCTGGCATTGGTGAACATCCCATGTAGTTTAGACTGGTCGCATATTATCCTCGTACTGGGTGTTCTGAGATTGCAACTAGGACTTGCCACTATACTTACCTTGGGTTTTTGTGCTTTGGTCAACCTACCACTAATGCCCCCAATACTGCCCTCTGGAATATGTTCCACGCTGACTATCTCTACCCCTGGACCCTCCCCCCTATCACCTAGTTTTAAAACCCCTCTAACTTTTTGGCCATCTTCATTCCCAGCTGATCTGCACCCTCCTCATTTAGGTGCAGTCCGTCCCTTCTATAGTACCGGTTATCGACCGAGAAGTCGGCCCAGTCCTCCAGGAACATGGCCATTGGAGTACCCGAGGACCTGGCCATTGGAGTACCTGGCCATTGGGGTACCCGTCACCAGGCCTTTGGAGTACCTGTCACCAGGCAATTGGAGTACCCGAGTACCTGTCACCAGGCCATTGGCGTACCCGAGTACCTGTCACCAGGCCATGCCTCATAGAATATAGGTTGGGGTGTTTGCTTTCCAAAATGGGGTCATTTTGTGGGTAATTCCACTGTCCTGGTGCTCAAGGACCTTCAATGGAGTTGGAATTCCGTTTTTAGGGACCCGGTCCTTGAAGGTTTGTTAAACGCAGCCCGCCGTGAAGGCTGGATTTTCTGTTAATTCAGAAAATCCTGCGGCGGGGGGAAGGGAAGAAACTTAGGTATCCGAAAACTCTGTGCACAAGTGCGGAAACATTTTAAATGTAAAAAGGGGCAGAATTTTTTCTCGGAGAGGGCAGTGCCTAAGCGCGGTGCCATGTATGTGCACAAGGACGCACGGCAGGCGTAAACAGATAAACTACAGCTGTGACAGTCTCTCCCCGGCTGACGAGGAGAAAACAAGCAGCCTGCAACACAAAGACACAAGCTGTACCCGGCCATTGGAGTACCCGAGTACCTGGCCATTGGAGTACCTGGCCATTGGAGTACCTGGCCATTGGAGTACCTGGCCATTGGAGTACCGGAGTACCTGGCCATTGGAGTACCTGGCCATTGGGGTACCCGTCACCAGGCCTTTGGAGTACCCTGGCCATTGAAGTACCGGAGTACCTGGCCATTGGGGTACCCGTCACCAGACCATTGGAGTACCCGTCACCAGGAGTACCTGTCACCAGGCCATTGGAGTACCCGAGTACCTGTCACCAGGCCATTGGAGTACCCGATTACCTGTCACCAGGCCATGCCTCATAGAATATATGTTGTGGTGTTTGCTTTCCAAAATGGGGTCATTTTGTGGGTAATTCCACTGTCCTGGTGCTCAAGGACCTTCAAAAGTGTAACGGGAATGAAATGAGATGTGTAATTTATGCTCCTAGAACGCCTGAAGGTGCTACTTCAATATTAGGCCTCTATGTTGCCAGGCTGTGTAAAAGTCTCACACATGTGGTATCGCCATACTGGCGAAGAGTAGCAGAATGTATTCTGGGGTGTAACTACTTGCATGCATATGCTTTGTGAGAGAAATAACCTGATATGACAATTTTGTAAAAAAAAAAAAATCTTCATTTTGCAAAGAATTGTGGGAAAAAATTACAACTTAAAAACTCACCATGCTACTTACTTAATACCTTGTAATGTCTACTTTCTAAAAAGGGGTCATTTGGGGGTTATTTGTGCTTTCTTGACTTGTTAGTGTCTCAAGAAATGAGATTCGCCTGATGTACTGAAGGCCTGATCAGATGTGATCAATTTTCAGTGACTGGCACCATAGTTTGTAGACTCTATAACTTTCAGAAAGACCAAATAATATACACTAATTTGGGTTATTTTTACAAAAGCTATGTAGCAGTATACATTTTGGGCAAAATGTATGAAGAAAAATGACTAATTTGCAAAATTTTATGAAAGAAAATGGCATTTTTCTTCTTATTTTATTTATAGCACAAAAAAATAAAAAACCCACTAATGATTAAATACCACCAAAAGAAAGCTCTATTTGTGTGGAAAAAAAAGGACGCAAATTTCATATGGGTACAGTGTTGCATGACTGAGTAACTGTCATTCAAAGTGTGAGAGCGCTGAAAGCTTAAAATTGGTCTGGGCAGGAAGGGTGCCCTGTATTGAGGTGGTTAAAGCATGACATGTTGGATGTCTGTTTACTCAGCGTAATTTCATATTTTACAAAGAGTGGGTTATATATTGTGTTTGTTTTTTTTTTATATTCAAAAAATATTGCGTTTGAAAAATCTCTGCCCAAATACTGTGTGACTAAAAAAAAAATTTCAACTGCTATTTTCTTCTTAAGGCTTCTGCTAAAAAAAAAATATTTATAATGTTTGGAGGTTCTAAGTAATTTTCTAGTAATTCTTTTTCTTGATTTGTCTTGGTGACCACGTGAGAAGTATGCCAGCATTTTAGAGTTTTCTAATAAAAAAAGTGGCAAGAGGAAATCTTGTTCTGGTTATAACTGTCTAAGGGGGATTCCACTCACTGTAGAGATTTCCTCTCCTTGTTGCATCTCGAAGACAGGAGACATGTTCAACAGGACTTAGAAACAAAAAAAAAAACTCCTTACTAAGGTTTTAACCTTTTTCCCACTCCATCAAAACTAAAAACACATGTTTTGGCTATTCTTGCACTTAAAATTTTTTTTGGCATCTGTTGAATTAATTTTTGTTCTTGCTTTTCATCCCACCAGGTGAAGTTTTAGGATTTGAAAACCTGGTGTTTAGTATCTTTGAGTTTGTGCACACCTTGCTAGAGAACAAGTTTAAAGGGACAGTGAAAAAAGCTCTTCCAGAGCTGTTCTACTACGTTATACTCTACATGCAAATCACAGAAGAACAGGTAAGAGGCTAAGGCTTAATGTACGGGGGACGTTTTTACAACCTCTCCTGAACAATTTAACTTGACAAATATAAATCCATGTTTAAAACGTCCGTTTTGCCGCATTTACATGTCGCGTTTAGCCGCTTTTGTGTTTTAGAAGCGTTTGAAAAGAAAAATTTTATTTTTCTTTATCGTACATCATGGGACACAAAGCCTTAAGTAATTACTTAATGGGTTATAGGCCACCTTCAGGTGATGGACACTGATATACCCAATCCAAGAAGTTCACTCCCTATATAACCCCTCCTCCTTCCAGGAGCACATCAGTTTTTTCGCCAGTGTCTAAGGTGTTGGTCACGAGTGAAGATGTGCTCTGAGGAACTCCACTGGAGGGATCCATGCTGGATTTAAAGACCAGATCCATCCAAAGTGCCACTAAGGCCTAAAAGGATGGTACCTGGGGCCTCCTATCCGAAGCATGAGGTTTTGCCTGTAATGCCTCTCTTTGTAGGGCTGGACCCCAGGAACCCAGGGCGTAGGTCTTGCTACATTACCTAAAGCTTCCTGATGGGGTGCTTTTACAGGTCCAAGGGAGTTGGAATTCCGTTTTTAGGGACCCGGTCCTTGAAGGTTTGTTAAACGCAGCCCGCCGTGAAGGGTGGATTTTCTGTTAATTCAGAAAATCCTGCGGCGGGGGTAAGGGAAGGGAAGAAACTTAGGTATTAAAAACATCTATTTATTCTTCCATTAGGGAAAAATGTTGTCATGCCTTAATTCTCCAGTAGAGGGAGTCTATGCACTCTGTTGTCTTCACTGTAAAGCTCAGTCTGTGTCTGGTCGCAGCACCGCGTGCAGGGAGGTTTTTCAGGTAAAAAAAAATATGCAAAAATGTTTTCTTTCTCCCCCTGATGGGACCAGAGGGTTAGGGGGGCAGCAGCGCTGTACTGCCCTTACATTACCACCCCGCTGCGGGGGTCCTGCTAATACCACTAATTGTTTTAATGTGGTTGATTTCACTGTTTGTGCCTGCTGCTGGATGGGTCCCTGCCCCCCCCTGTTGGGTCAGGGGGACCCGAAAACTCTGCACACATGCGCGGGAACATTTTAAATGTAAAAAGGGGCAGAATTTTTTCTCGGAGAGGGCAGTGCCTAAGCGTGGTGCCATGTATGTGCACAAGGACGCACGGCAGGCGTAAACAGATAAACTACAGCTGTGACAGTCTCTCCCCGGCTGACGAGGAGAAAACAAGCAGCCTGCAACACAAAGACACGAGCTGTGGGACGTGAGGGTTGCAAGCTGGCATTCCTGATACAGGAACGACACCTCTTTCCCAGCACTAGGCTGAATTTTTTATAGCGGCTTTAAATGTCATGACTATTTTCAGCGATTAAGTGCGATTTGTATAGTGCCTCTGTTTTTTGTACTTAAGACTATGACTACCAAAAAAAGTAAAGGTTTCACCCCCACGCGTTAGGATCCCGAATCGCATTTCCATGATATCATCCTCGCCTGAATTACCAATTATGGCAAGCCAGGGTGAGCCATTGGAACAAATTGATGGTGCAACTGCTTCTCACATCTCAGCCCCTGTATACGTGACTGAAGATGTCCTTTCCTCTTCCCTGCAGGGTCTGGAAGAAAGATTAGCTGCTTTAATCGCATCCTCCATTCAAATGGATAGGAAGCGTGTTAGATGAGGTGTTACCCTCAGTCGATCAGGAGGAAAAACAAACCAATGATAATTCCTCTGTGGAGGAAACAATAGATGAGCCTTTTTCAGCCTCTCAATCTGAAAAATTGCTGATACAATCTCTTACGGAGATGGTTCGTTCTACTTTCATGCTACCCCTAATGGAGTATCCTGAAAACTCGGGTTCCTCCTTGGGTTCCTTTAAAACCCTTTGCATGCATTTCCTGCACATGCATTACTAGAACAACTTATTTTTGCTGAATGGGATCACCCGGATAAGCATTTTCTCCCTCCTAGATTTGCAATTCTCTATCCCCTGGAGGAGCAATTCTCCAAAAGATGGAAAATACCAGCAGTTGACGCGATTTCCAGTGTGAATAAAGGCCTAACTTGTCCAGTAAACAATGCACAGATGCTTAAGGATCCAACAGACAAAAAGTTGGAATCCCTGTTAAAATTACTTTTTCCATGGCAGGTGCCGTTACTCGCTGCAATAGGCATCTGTCAATTTCGGGACTTTCCACTGTCTCGCTTCCTGAGGTCAAGTGTTCCCAATGATCCAGAGAAAAGACAATCTCTGTTTCAGGCACTAGACAGATTATTATCTCAAGGGGTGATCATACAGTTCCCCACAAAAGAGCAAGGTTTTGGGTTTTATTCAAACCTTTTTATGGTACCGAAACCAAAGGGAGATGTCAGACCCATTTTAGATCTAAGAAAATCGAAATCAGTTCCTGAAGATCTGCTCTTTTCGCATGGCGACGATCAGGTCAGTCGTTTCTATCCTTCTAGGAGGTGAACTTCTGGCATCAATCGATATCAGGGATGCATATCTGCATGTCCCTATATTTCCCGCTCGCCAAAAGTTTCTGCGGTTCGAATTAGAACAGCAGCATTTTCAGTTTGTAGCCCTGCCATTCGGACTAGCCACAGCACCCCGGTTGTTCACAAAAGTGCTGGCCCCATCTCTATCCAGGTTAAGGGCACCGGGCATAACAGTCGTAGCGTACCTAGACGATCTATTACTAATAGATCAGTCGGTGGCTTGTTGGGAGCAAAGCGTACGCACTACAACCAACTATCTGAAAAGTTTGGGTTGGATTCTCAATCTAGAGAAATCTTCCTTAATGCAGCTAAAAAGGCTGGAGTACTTGGGACTGATCATAGACACAGCCCAGGAAAAGGTGTTCTTGCCTCAGGCAAATATCAACTCCATAAGAGAGCTGGTGCGGATGGTCAGGTCAAATGGCGATCCCTCCGTTTGCTTTTGCATGAGGTTGCTAGGAACCACGGTGGCTTCATTCGAAGCAGTTCCCTATGCCCAGTTTCATTCAAGACTGTTGCAAAACAGTATCCTGTCTGCTTGGAACAAAACAATTCAAGCTTTAGACTTGCCAATCCAGCTGTCCCCAAGAGTGTCCCAAAGCCTCAATTAGTGGTTACTAACCCAGAACCTGCTGAAAGGAAAATCCTTAAGACCAGTCATCTGGAAAGTGGTAACGACGGATGCCAGCCTTTCAGACTGGGGATCTGTACTAGAAAAGACAACTGTCCAGGGACAGTGGTCAAGAACCAAAAGAACCTTGCCCATCAATATCCTAGAGATTCAGGCAGTACATCTGGCTCTAAAGGCCTGGACTTTAGCACAGAGAGAGGTGAACCGTATTCTAACTTGGGCAGAAAGGAATGTTCCGTGCCTTTCGGCAGTCTTCATTCCAGGAGTACAGAATTGGCAGGCGGACTACTTAAGTCGCCAGCAGTTATTCCCAGGGGAATGGTCTCTTCACCCCGACATATTTCGGGCTGTTTGCCAAAGATGGGGGACTCCGGACGCAGATCTTCTAGCTTCCAGGTTCAACATGAAGTTGGTCAACTTTGTGGCCAGAACAAGGGATCCATTTGTATGCGGAACGGATGAGTTGGTGACCCCGTGGGATCAGTTCCCACTGAGCTATGCATTCCCCCCCTATTCGGTTGCTGCCATAACTTCTTTGCAGGATCAAGCTGGAAAGAAAGATGGTAATTCTGGTGGCACCAGCATGGCCCAGAAGGTCATGGTATGCAGAAATCGTAAAGATGGCAGTGGAGGGCCCATGGTCCCTCCCACTACGGCCAGATCTGCTCTCACAGGGACCGATATTCCATCCTTCCTTATGGTCTCTAAATTTAACGGCTTGGCTATTGAAACCCACATTCTGAAGAAACGTGAGCTTTCCGGGTCAGTTAACTCTACCCTGATTAATGTAAGGAAGCCAGCTTCCAGAACTATAGAGTCTGGAGAGCTTATGTTTCCTGGTGTGAATCCAAGGGTTGGCACCCTCGGAGATATATCATAGGCAGAATTCTTGCCTTTCTACAAATAGGGGTAGAAATGAAATTGGCCTTGAGCACTATTAAGGGCCAAGTCTCAGCTTTATCGGTCTTATTTCAAAGACCACTTGCTACTCATTCTTTAGTCTGGGGTTTTAAACAAGGGGTAACGTGGCTTATTCCGCTCGTCAAACCTCCCTTGAGCTCTTGGGACTTGAACTTAGTTTTGTCTGTGTTACAAAAACAGCCATTTGAAGCAATACAACATATTCCCCTGGTCCTTCTGACAAGGAGGTTGGTATTTTTTGGTTGCTATATCCTCAAGGAGGATTTCGGAATTGTCTGCTCTTTCTTGTAAAGAGCCATATTTGATTTGTCATGAGGACAGAGTGGTGTTACGCCCTCATCCAGACTTCTTTTATCAAAAGTGGTTTCAGGTTTTCACCTGAACCAAGATATTGTCCTGCCATTGTTTTTTCCAAAACCATGTTCCAGGGAAGAAAAGTCAACTGCTCAGATTTGTAAGACTGATGTCCTTATTTATTCTGCCAGAGGGTCCTAAGAAAGGACAGGCAGCATCGAAATCCACTGTCGCTAAGTGGATTCAGCAAGTGATAATTCAAAACGTATGATTTAAGGGGTAAGATTCCCCCTTTTTAAGTTAAGGCGCACTCTACCAGGACAGTTATTGCTTCTGGGGCAGTGCATCATCAGGCCTCCATGGCTCAGATCTGTAAGGCCACAACTTGGTCCTCAGTGCATACATTCACAAAATTTTATCAGCTGGATGTAAGGAGGTATGAGGTTTTAGCCTTTGGGCGTAGTGTGCTGCAGGCCTCAAGTCTGGGTGTACCCTCCGTGTTGTGTCTCCCTCCCCTTAAGTAGCATTGCTATGGGACATCCCATTAAGTAATTACTTAAGGCTCTGTGTCCCGTGATGTACGATAAAGAAAATAGGATTTTTGTTACAGCTTACCTGTAAAATCCTTTTCTTGGAGTACATCATGGGACACAGAGGTCCCTCCCCTCTTTTTTGCTTTGCTACAAAAACTGATGTGCTCCTGGAAGGAGGAGGGGTTATATAGGGAGTGAACTTCTTGGATTGGGTATACCAGTGTCCATCACCTGGAGGTGGCCTATAACCCATTAAGTAATTACTTACTTAGGCTCTGTGTCCCATGATGTACTCAAAGAAAAGGATTTTACAGGTAAGCTGTAATAAAAATCCTATTTTATTTTTTTTATTTATTTTTTTCAAAATGGCCAAAAATGAAAAAAACGCCTGTAAACAAAACGCGACTAAACGCGAGTTACCGTGTTTAAAAGCGTTTAGTCCTTGAAATGCCTCTAAACTCAGCGTCTGAACTCCTTTTTTTTTTTTGCTTTCCAAAATGGCCTCCAAACTCAACTGCCTAAAAATGACATTAAACGAACCTGTGTACATGTACACATAAGATAACATTGGATGAGTTCAGGGGCAGCTGAAAAAAGGAGCCAACTGCCTCTGAACGTCTGTTTACCAGCAGCAGTGTACTTGAGGCCTAAGTACAATAGATATGGTGTGCAGTGATTGGAAATCTACTGCTAAGCCTCAGTGCCTTGTTTAGAAATTGAATAGTTATAGCTATGTAACGGGAAAAAAAACACAACTAGAATTGAGCAAGGGTCAAATGCTAGCTCTGTTGCTAAGATCATAACTAAATCGCCCTTATGTTGTTTTTCTAGATAAAGGTGTGGACTGCAAATCCTCAGCAGTTTGTTGAAGATGAAGATGATGACACGTTTTCATACACTGTCCGCATAGCTGCCCAGGATCTTTTGCTGGTGAGTGAAATGCATTGCAAATGTACTGAGTACAACAGTACTTAAGAGAAATTTCTTTTATTTTTTAAATTTTTTTATCTTAGAAAAGAAGGTAATTTTCCAAATTATACAAGTGTCCATACACCTTAATATGGAAGTACAAAAAGGATCCATCAGTATCTAATTTCCAATACAGTAACCTAGGTCAGAGGAGTATAATAAATAAACCAATATGATCCATCAAAAATATGTAAATAGTCAACAATGATTCCATCCCAGCCCAAAAAGGGAAGGGGGTGAACATTACCAGTCAGGCATTAACCTGATGTGTCCTAAAGAAGCACCCAGATAAGAATCCCAGCATGGGGCCGTTGTTTGGTACCGCTGTGCATTGGAAAACTGCCTAAGTTTTCATGTTGGCGAAAGACCAGAAGAGAAAAAGAAAGGGTAGGAAGGGAGGGAGAAGAAAAAAAGTGTGGGAGGACGGGGAGGTTTGTAGAGCCAGCTCGCCACAGAGCACCAGGTAGGTTATCTCCATCAACCAAGGGGACCCACATCCAAGAGAGCCTTACCTTCCTCTAGGTAGATAAATATGTACTTTAGAGAATTTTATTAGTACAGTGCAGCAAGAAATAAACTTACCATAGTAATGATTTGTTTTTTGTAGACTGACTACCCACCACTTGTGCAATTACCTGACTATTACGACTGTACATAATATGAAAACTATTTATGTTTTCCCTTCACTTCTAGGCAGTATCCAGTGAATTTCAAAATGAGAGTGCAGTTGCACTTGCTGCAGCTGCTACTCGTCATCTTCAGGAGGCCGAACAGATTAAGAGCCAGGGGGGAGAGCACTGGTAAATATTGCTTATATTTAAAAAAAAAGGGGGGGGGGTTACGCTGACTGATTTACTATGCTTGTAAATTACTGTTTGAATTTTTGAGCTCTGTAGACAGGCTTAAAAAAAAAAAAAAAAAAAAACAGAAGTTGAGAAGAAAATGAAAAACGTGCACGGAAGGCTAACACTTGCCTTGCTGGCTGAATAGAATACAAAATATGTATGTGCAATATTTCATATTTACCTGGCAAAAAAATTCCTTTTTTTTGATTGAATGTTTTAGTTCTGACCAGAATGAATTAAGGAAAGAAAATGTGTACAAAACTACTTAATAATCCAATTACATTTTTTATGGTGGGCATACATGTCCCATACCAAACTTATTCAGAAAATCACAATAAGGACAATAGTGATACATTTTTAATGTTTCAGCTCCTATATGATATTTAATAATACCTAAGTAATGTGTAAACATTTAAAGCTGTCAGCATTATTTAGGCATATTTACCAACCAAAACTACCTATCAGATAGTGAGATAAGTATCCATCTATGGAAACTGTCATTCTAGTAGCTAAGCCAAGATAAGGAAAAATTTGTGTAATATTCAGTTTATTTTGGTGTGGCGGGAAAAGTACTGCCAACGATGAAAAGGTTTATAGAATATCTTGGAGCATTGTAAGCTTTCTGTCACCTGAATATGTAACTGAAAATTCAGCTTTAATGTTAGGGCAAAGGCTTGTAAAATGCTGATCACACTACGGCACAGCAGATGCTATTTGGGCTGACCGTGTGTGTGTGTGTGTGGAGTATGCACAGTCAGTTGTATTTGTAAAAAGTAAATAAACTGAATATTATTGTATGTTTACTATGCTTTGAATTTGATATAAACAGAAACATGCTGTGATTGTGCAGGTGGAAGATACACGAGGCTTGCATGTTAGCCTTGGGCTCAGTGAAGTCTGTAATAATAGATGGTGTGCAAAGTGGACGAGTTCAGTTTGACATGCCTGGCTTCTTAACTGGTGTCATTCTTGCAGACCTTAATCTTTCAGGTATGTAACTTGCAGGTGAAAAAATATAACAAAACCAATAGTTAACCACTTATGTTTTTTTTTCATCTCTTGTCTCATCTGTCAGCTTTGCTTTTAGCAGTGTTTCTCACCTGGTCCTCAGGTCCCTATGAGCTTGCATGTTTACCAAGATTGTTGTACTTTGCATAACACTAGAAATCAGCAGACTAAATAGCGTAAGTTGAAGTAACATTGGAAGATCAATGTAAACATTAATAGTCATAGTGGTAATGCTCAAAAATATCCAACTACCTGCTTTGAGCATTACCATGACGGAAAATGTTAAGGAATGTATAATGGTTATATGAGGAATGTTAAACATGACATTAAGTGTAAGTTACTAGTTGTATATTTTTCTGTTTCCCTGTCAGTTTCTCCTTTTCTCTTGGGACGTTCGCTTTGGGCTGCCAGTAGATTTACAGCTGCAATGTCACCAGAGCTAATACAGCAGTTTCTTCAGGCCACAGTCAGTGGGCTGCATGATAACCAACCACCCTCAGTAAGAATATCTGCCGTCCGGGCTATCTGGGGGTAAGAGAATGTTAACTTTTTATTTCAGTCCAAAGATTTAGACTTTTCTTTGCTTAGTTGTCCATTGTTGGTTGTAGATACTGTGATCAGCTGAAGATCTCTGAAAGCACTCATGTGCTCCAGCCATTCCTGCCCAGTGTGGTAGATGGACTTATCCACCTGGCAGCCCAGTTCACATCTGAAGTTCTGAATCTTGTAATGGAAACACTTTGCATTGTCTGCAGTGTGGATCCAGTGTTTACAGCCAATGCTGAATCCAAAATCTGCCCTTTCACAATCGCCATTTTCCTCAAGTATAGCAATGGTAAGTAATGTGTGAGTTTAATTTAATTAACATTGGTTAGCAGTCATGATCTCGTCTAGCTAACGTAAAGTGTTGTGATTGTGGTTTTTTTTTTTTTTCAACTTCATTTTGGTTTTCAGATCCTGTTGTTGCTTCTTTGGCACAAGATATTTTTAAAGAGCTTGCTCAAATAGAGGGATGTCAGAGTGCTATGCAGATGAGGCTTATTCCCACATTGGTCAGCATAATGCAGGCTCCTGCTGAGAAGATCCCAAGTGGTCTCTGTGCGGTGAGTTCTTACAAGAACCAAAATGCATGCCTGTTATCTGGGTAATTTTATATATCTCCATGTTTTTTAAAAAACGTTTAGTTGTGATAAATGATTACGGCTTTTTCATTATATACAGAAGTATACTATTCTACCCATGGATTACCAACTACACAATCATGATAATATCAAAGCTTGGGTCTAAATTAATGATGTGCATACAAATTAGGGTAGTGCAATTTGTGTTTTTTAGCAATTTATTTTCTCTAGTGTTCATTAATCTCTTTAACCACTTTACCTCCGGAAGGTTCCCCTTCCTGACCAGGCCATTTTCTTTATCGTACATCATGGGACATAGAGCAGTCATTACTATCCGGGTTATACGCCACCTACTGGTGAATGGAGACTGGTAAATCAATCAAACAAGAAGTCCTCCCCTATATAACCCCTCCTACACAGGAAGTACCTCAGTTTTTTCGCCAGTGTCTATAAGGTGGTGATCACTGATGTTGATACATGTGATCTTGGAGCATACTTGGAGGTCTGAACAGTTCTGTTAAGAGTCATAGACTTCAATCGGATCCATTTGAAAAAGCTATCAGCCAAAATGGATGGTACCCGAGTCTTATTGGAAGAAGAGAAGGTTCCTCAAGGTTTTGCCTGTAATGCAGCCTTATGGCGCTGGACCCTGTGTAATGAAACCCTGTGCAGTGTTTGTTGGTGTGTTGAGTGGACCCCAGATTAAGGGGGACCCAGTCTCTGAAGGTCTTTTTATAATAAAGCTCGCCGTGATGGGTAAAGATTGGACTCCTGTTATGTTCAGAGTCCTGTAGCAGTAATGGTAAGTCTGCATTTTTTGCAGTTTCTCTTTATAAAAAAAAAAAAAGAGAGAGATCTGACTGTCCTCCCGGTGGCCACTGGGGGCAGTGTGCTGTTTAATCATGATGTGTACTTTTTAGTCGTGTGGGCTGCTGTTTCTCCTCCAGCCACTAGAGGGCGCAGGCTTGCTCAGTATGGCCTATTTTCATAAAGGCAGGAAGTGGAAGGGCGGCCATGTTGCCATGTGGACAGCGGGGACTCTGGAGACAGCAGCAGCCCATGGATACTAACAAAGTGTGACTACTTACTATGGGAGAACTGTGTGTCAGACAAGTCATGATTATATGCTGCATATTTACTGCTTATCTGGGGGGACTGTGCAACTGTAAGTTGATACACCCCTGGATGGATAGCAGTTCACTTTAAAGTGATGTTGACTGCTCGGAAGGCAGGTGCAGTGTAGTATACATGCTTGCAAACTTGTTGCTTAAATGCATGTTTAAATATACACATTTGGAAAGCCTGGGTGCATTTTAAGAAGTTGTCTCCAGTATAATGTACGTTTGGTCTGCAGAAGCTTGTTTTTCCTTTTTTTTGCTGTTCTGAAACAGCATAGAGGATGCATATGTGCTTGGTTAATCCTGCAGGACTAGTATGGAGCCAAGTGCAGTTAAGCAGGGCATGCTTGCAAACTAGCTAAAACGCACGGTTGCTGAAAGGCATGGTTGCTAAAACACGTTTGCATAAATATACATGTTTTTGCATAAAGATAATGGTTGCATAAAGATGCATGTTTATATATGTTTGCATGGATGCGTGTTGCCAAATATGTTGCATAAACGCATGCTTGCTTATTGCGTAAATGCATGTTTCCATGGGCACAAATTGCATAAATGCGTGTTTACATGGACGCACACTTTCCTGTTTTGCCTAATCGCATAGTTGCATAAGCACATGCTTACATCCATAAACGCATGCCTCCATAAATGCATTACGCTTAAATGCATACTGACAATGTTTTCATTTGTACTGCATTTGTATATTCTTATTTACATGAAACTGCATACATATGTGCTTGTTTACATTAAGCTGTATACATGTGTACTTATTTGCCTAGGATTACATGCATATGTCCTTTGTTGCCTAAGACTACATACATAGGTGCTTAATTGCCTTGGGATACATACATATGTGCTTATTTGCCTTGAGCTGCATACATAAATGCATGAATGGCAAGAATACTTGTATATCTGCATGTTTGCATACTTGGGTACCTACATAACGGCATGCCTGGGTACCTGTATACTTGCATACGTGGGGTGGCTTAGCGGTAAAGAAACATTATTTTAGGCCTGCATGCTTGGAGGATTGTGTTAGGCTGGCTAATATAGTTGCTACATTATTTACCTGTTAAACCAGTTAAATGGTTCCAGAAAGGAGAGGCAGCCAGGGGAGGCAGGTGCCACCGCTCTCAGGTTCAGTGATCTGGCGGTTTCCACATCCCCCAATGAACAGTAGTGTCAGATGCAACTGAGACACTGTGGGGTTTGGCATTGCAGTATTTTGCTGACACATAAATTTTTCATCAGATGGACTGAGGCCGCATCTCCCTGATCAGGCCTGATCGAAGCCTAAGCAGGATCAAGCCTGGTTAGTATATGGATGTGAGACTGCCTGGGAATACCAGATGCTGTAAGCTTTTCCCCCCACCTGTGTGAGGGAGGCATCTGAGGCTGCTGTGTTTTGATATTATCTTAGGCAAGAAGATCTTAGGGTGGTTTTGCTCCATATTTAGCCAGCAGAAGCTTGGTTGGGTGGGTTAGGTACGCCTCTTTTGGCCGTCAGTGTTTTGCCTTGCATTTGACTCTTGAAGCAGAAGGTATGGGCTCATTATTTAAAAAAAAAAAAAAACCCTCAACTGGTAGTGCTCCCAAAACCAAATGGGGACGTAGGGTCTAGCTTAGAGCTTAAGACACTGGACATCCTTTTGTTTCAGATAGGCTTTGTCCATTTAGTGTTGACTTCTGCGAGAGGTAGATTTCGGGGTCCATAGTCATCAATGACGCATATCTTCATGTGCCGTTTTTTCCAGGCTCATCAAGGGTTTTTGCAAATTGCAGTGCAAAGTCGTCTTCTTTTTATTTTTGTGACTCTGCTCTTTGCGCTGGCCACAGCTCCAAGGGTTCACAAAGCTCCCAGCCCAATACTGGACTTGATGAAAACGCATATGTGCCAATCTCAGTTTACCTCAATAATCTTTGTTCAGGAAGCAATCTGTTCCAGATTTTCCTTTTGATACATTTCTGCAGTAGGAAATTGTATCTAGGTCAAGGCATGTTCCCTACGTACAGCCTTACTCCAGGTCTTTTGTAGAGGATTATTCCCTCTGTCTGGAGCATGAAGATCAAGGCATTGGATTTCCGGAGGGCTCTGTTCCTGGGGTATTGCAGAGCTAAAATTGCTGGTTGATGGTTTGAAATCTCGAGAAGGGATGGGGAAGATAAACACTGACACTGCCAGCTTCTCCAGTTGGTTTGAGGGTGTCTATAGTTCAGTGGACTTGGTCTCCAGAGGAGAAAATACTGCCCATCGATAACTTGGATTTTTGGCCAGTACGCCTTGCTCTGGATATTGGTACAAACCAGTTGTAGGTGTAATCCGGTAATGACTTTGCAGGCATATATATCAACCACCAGGAGTCATGCGGCTCAGGAAGGTGAACCACATTCTGTCTGAGACAGTGCAAGTGCTGTCTCTATCACTAGTTCATACTCCAGGTGTAGAATAATGGCAGGGTCAACTCTGCAGGTGGATCTACTAGACTCCAAGTTCTACAGCAAGTGGGAACAGGTTGTATCTGGGTCGAAAGTCCCACCGGCAATAGGGGCAGATGCACTGGTAACACCTTAGGGACCAGTTCTCCCTTATTTGATGCTTTTCCCTCTGTTTAGACTTCTCCCACATCTTTTGCGAAGAATCCGCGAGGTGGTAACACTGATAATAGTGTTAGCCGAATTAGCCCAGGAGGGCTTGGTACGCTGACATAGCAAGGATTGTGGGGGTCGCTCCTTGAACACTCCCAGTCCAGCGGGACCTAATGGCCTTGAGTCCTGTATCTCCACACTGTTGAGCCCTGGAAGCTGGTTTTAGGGAACCTCGATTACAGGACTTGGAAATATTTTTTTCCTGGGGGAAGCCAGGAAGTGCCATCCACAGGAATATGAGTGGGAAATTTTTCTTTTCTTTCTCCAATCAGTAGGGGAAAGGAGATTGGCTTTAAGTACCAATAAGGGTTGAAGTTCACCCCTATCCATTTTTTCCAGAGGCTGTTTCTCACTCCTGGATTCATACTTCATACAGCATGTAGCATAGATGGTGCCACATGTTGGGCCACTCTTGTGTCCTTGGGACTGGTATTCGCTCTGGCCTGTCTTTGCAGAGGCCATTTTTTTGAACCAATTGGGAGACTGTTAGCAACCCAAGAAGCCATCTTCCGAGATAAGAGACTATCACTTCACTATTTTACAAGGAGCTGTTCTTGGTCTCACATCATAAGGTGATGTTGCGTCCTCTTCCATCTCTATTGCCTACAGTGGTTTCTAGTTTTCACTTGAATCAGGACAGTGTCTTGCATTTTTATTTTTCTCCTAATCCACAGTCGGCATGGGGAAAGATTGCTACCTACTCTAGAGGTAGTTCAGACGCTCAGGGTTTACTTGAGTTGTTGGCACAGGTCAGGAATCCTGATTTGTGCAGCCAGAAGAGCCCAGGAAGAGCAGGCGGCATCCAGGTCGAATGTTTAGCAGTGGATCTGCCAGTTTATCAATGATGCTTATGGTTTTAATGGGCAAAATCTAATTTTTTTTTTCTGGGGAGAGATTCTCTACCAGATGTGTGGGAGTATGTTGGGCCATCTCCCGTCAGGTGTCGGTGGTCCAGGTGTGCAAGACCGCTATTTGGTCTTTTAAGTTTATACATCCACCCTGGTTTTTAACAGGTGGATGTCAAGAACATGGAGGAGACTGCCTTTGTTCTCAGTGTATTACAAACAGTAATAGTGGCAGATTTGTGGATTTTTTTTTTTTTTTACTAGTAATGGCCTCGATCAGCGATTTTTAGTGGGGATGCGACATTTCGGTGGACAAATCTGATGCCAAGTGACACTTTTTGGGGATAAGTGCTAAAAAAAAAAGCACTGTCACTGCACTAATGACATTGGCAGACAAGGGGTTAATATCAGGGGCAATCAAAGGGCTGACTGTGTTCCCTGTTTGTGCTTTCTTCCTGTGTGGGGTATGGTTTAACTGAAGAAAGACAGATTCATGTTCCTGCTTAGCAGAAACACAAGTTCTGTTTTTTTTTTTTTTTTTTACAAGCAGAACGGCGATCTATCGGCGCATGTGCGCCCCAGACCCGAAAAAAGGAATCGCGTACATGATTTTGCGCGTAAGGGCCGCCCTGCCGCAGTATATGTACGTTGGGTGGTCTTTAAGCAGTTAAAGGTTCCTCATAATGAACTGAATAATCGTTAAAGATATTTCAGACACAAGGGGCTTTTTTAAAATGTACCTGAGGATTTATTCAGTCACCACTTGATAATTAAATGATTGTTTACAAATTACTCAACATTCAGTTCATGGTGCTGTCATCTTTCCATCTGTTTCCCCCACTGGTATTTGTATAGTGCCTTTTCTAATGTAAACCTGAAGTAAAACCTCAGTATCATAATATTAAAGTGTTACTAAACCCAGGAACCTGCATTCACTATATCTGATCTCCCACAGTACACAGAACATGGTAATGCAATAATGTTAGTAAATAGAAATAGCTAAATACCTTTTCTGATCAGCAGTATATAGCAGCTTTATGACTTCTATCAGTGTCTGGTTAAAGCTTGTAGGAGAAGTTTTCATTCTACTCTGATTTGTCCTATAAGGCTGCAGGACCCCTGACCCTCTGTCTGGACAGTACCGATTGGCCTTGTGCTGATCACATGCACCCTCCCAAGAAAAAAAAAAACAAAAACACTCTAGCAATACACACCAAACTGAGCACATGCAGAATGCCCCCCAAGTCTCTGTACTCTCAGGAGGGCAGAGATATATTCCTGGAAACTACAGGCCAGTCAGTCTAACATCGGTAGTTTTGTAAACTATTTGAGGGAATGATAAGGGACCATAGCCAAGAATTTACTGATGAAAACAGTATTATTAGTAGTAATTGACATGGGTTTACGAAAGGTCATTCTTGCCAAACAACCTGTTAACATTCTACGAGGAAGTGAGCTGCCATCTGGACTAAGGTAGGCCGGTAGATGTGATGTATCTGGATTTTGCAAAAGCATTTTATATAGTCCCCCACAAAGCTTAATCTACAAATTGAGGTCTGTGGGTATGGACCATAGGGTTTGTTGGTTAGAAAACTGCTACAGGGGCATGTCCAAAGGGTGGCAAAAAATAACGTGTACTCAGAATGGTCTATAGTGGTTAGTGGGGTACCCCAAAGTTCTATCCTGGAACCAATTCTGTTTAACCACTTGCCGACCACCTCACGCAGATATACTGTGGCAGAAGGGCTCGTACAGGCAAAACCACGTACCTGTACGTTGCCCTTTTAAGAGGCAGCCAGCGGGCGTGCAGCAAGCTCCGTGAGTCGGGTCCCGTGGACTCGATCGCCGCGGGGATACCCGCGATCGCCTCACGGGGAGGAAGAACGGGGTGATGCTGATGTAAACAGCATCTCCCGTTCTGCCTAGTGACAGTGTCACTCGATCTCTGCTCCCTGTCATCAGAGCAGAGATCAGTGACGTCTCGCACACAGCCCATCCCCCTGACAGTTAGAAACACGCCCCTAGGACACTCTTAACCCCTACACTGCCACCTAGTGGTTAACCCCTTCACTGCCAGTGTCATTTACACAGGAATCAGTGCATTTTTATAGCACTGATTGCTGTATAAATGACAACGGTCTCAAAAATGTCCGATGTGTCCGCCATAATGTCGCAGTCACGATAAAAATCGCTGATCACCGCCATTTAAAAAATATATATATATATAACTTTTGCACAAACCGATCAATAATCGCTTATTGCGATTTTTTTTTTTTTAACCAAAAATATGTAGAAGAATACGTATCGGCCTAAACTGAGGAAAAAAATAGGTTTTTTAATATATTTTTGGGGGATATTTATTATAGCAAAAAGTAAAAAATAATGCGTTTTTTCCATTTTCATTGTCTCTCTCTATTTTTGTTTATACCGCAAAAAATAAAAACCGCAGAGGCGATCAAATACCACCAAAAGAAAGCTCTATTTGTGGGAAAAAAAGGACGTCAATTTTGTGTGGGAGCCACGTCGCACGACTGCGCAATTGTCAGTTAAAGGGACGCAGTGCCGAATCGCAAAAAGTGCTCTGGTCAGGAAGGGGGTAAATTCTTCCGGGGCTGAAGTGGTTTATTGTATTTATAAATGAAAAATAGGAAATTGGGAGGAACGCCTCAAAGAGAGACCCTCATTTGATAGACCATGTAGGTCTGGTACCTCATCCTAATCAATGATATACAAAATAATGGACCCTAACAAGCTAAATATAAGGACTATAACGGTACCCAATTTTTGTAAAAAGTATCAAAAAATATTTATTATATGATAAAAATTGCACATTTATACATATCAAATAACATACAAAACACACAAAAACTGCACATAAAACATCACCAAAACCATCTAGTACTCCTTGAATACAGGTTCTTGGTGACTTTCCTATGGTGGAGCACAGCGAGTTGCTGTACTTTCGACGCAGTTTGGGTTTTGCAGGAGATAACCTGCTTCTTCAGGAAAAGTTTCAGCAAGAACACTGAAAATGGAATGGTACATATATCAGTTAAAGCTTCTTATTTGAATAAAATGTACTGGGTGACCAGCTGTTATTACATACCTCACAGTTAATAGTCAAAAACACCAAAATAGAAACACATTGAATGGTCCTCCTACAAATGGTCATTGTCACTCATATAATGTCACAGGACGGTCCTCCTTGTTTTCCAAGATAGTCCCTATTCAATGTGTTTCTATTTTGATGTTTTTGACTATTAACTGTGAGGTATGTAATAACAGCTGGTCACCCAGCCCATTTTATTCAAATAAGAAGCTTTAACTGATATATGTACCATTCCATTTTCAGTGTTCTTGCTGAAACTTTTCGTGAAGAAGCGGGTTATCTCCTGCAAAACGCAAACTGCTTTCAATTTACTGCAACTTGCTGTGCTCCACCATAGGTGAGCCACCAAGAATCTGTATTCAAGGAATACTAGATGGGTTTTGGATATGTTTTTATGTGCAGTTTTTGTGTTTTGTATATTTTTTTGATATGTATACCTGTGAAATTTTTATTGTATAATAAATATTATTTGATACTTTTTACAAAATTTGGATGCCGTTCTAGTCCTTATATTTAGCCTGTCCATTATTTTTGTTTTATTTATAAATGATATAGAGGATGGGATAAATAGCTCAATCTCAGTATTTGCTGACGACACAAAACTAAATAAAGCAATAGCATCACAGCAGGATATAGAAACCGTAAAAGAGGACGTGAATAAATTAATGGAGTGGGCAACTAGATGGCAAATGAAGTTTAACTTAAAATGTAATGCGCTTGGGGGTTAAAAATATAACCATAAGTTACTAGGGGAGAACCCCTGGGGGATTTCAGGATGGAGAAGGATCTGGAGGTCCTAGAAGAAAACAGACAGAGCAATAGCATGCAAAGCTGCAGCAAGCAAAGCCAGCAGAATATTAGCATGCATTAAAAGGGGATTTACTTCAGAAATAAAACGATTATTCTGCTGCTTAAAAAAAAAAAACTGGTTCAGCCACATCTGGAGTATTCCATCCAGTTCTGGTCACCAATCCTCAGAAAGGATGTGCTGGAGAGAGTCCAGAGAATTGCAACTAAATTCATATGAGGACTGGAGGACCTCAATTACGAGGAATGACTATAAGCACTAAATGTATTCTCCCTGGAGAAGAGACGCTTGAGAGGAGATATGATCACAATATACAAATATCTTAATGGTGATCCCAGCGTAAGTATGAAGCTTTTTAGTCCCAGAGAGTGTAAAAAGACACGGGCCCACACAATGAGACTGGAAGAGAAGCGGTTTAACCGTCACTGTCAGGACGGTAAGGATGTGTAACTCTTCCACAATCTGTGGTGTCAGCAGGAAGTATTGATAGTTTTAAAAGACTCTTGAACGTGCATCTTAGCGAACACAATATACAGGGATATGGGAAATGATTATCTGCACAAACACACACACACACCAACAAAGGTTGAACTGGATGGACTGTTGTCTTTATTCAACCTTACCTACTATGACCTACTATGTAACTGAGATGGATTGGGGACTGTAGAATAAGGGGAGGATCAGAGAAGACTGAATCAAACAGCCTTTTTACACAGTGCAGGGGATTAACCCCTTAAGTTCCATAGTGAGTATAACAAGCATGCTTTACTGCATATACAGACTGATTTTACTGTTGTGGGTTTAGTAACACTTTAACTTGTGGCCTAGCAGCAATAAATATGTCTAGGTGCTGTGGTGAATGACTTATTGCCCTGGAAAGGCTCATAACCAATGGATGGTAGGGATTTGGCTTGATGACCATTACAGATGGGTATCTTAAATATGTAATTTGTTACACCTCTTTATAGCATAATGTATTTAATATGTACATTGCAGTGTGTTGGATTTGGCTTTTCTGTATGAAATCCTCTTTTCAAAAGTTTGATTATGAAGAAAATCGGTTATACAGTTTCCTTCATAAATATTTAAGCATGGACCATTAAATTTGTTTAAACACACTGAATTATTAATATTATAAACTTTTTTTAGCTATTCAGGTCAATTTCAATTGTGATAAAGAGCAACTCACAAAAGCTGCCGCTCGCATGACGTTTAAAACACATGTAACTGTGACCTGCTATAAAGCAATTGTCAAAGGTTATTTTGTTTGGTACTGATTTCAGTTAACTAGTAACACATATATATTATATGTGAAAGCTGTGACAAATGTGGAATTTTTACAAAGACATATACTTTCTCACCATTTTTATTTTTTTTATTTTTTCTGCAGACTTCAATTGATATTTTGACCACAGTTGTGAGGAACACCAAGCCACCTCTTTCAGAGCTTCTCATCTGCCAGGCTTTTCCTGCAGTTGCCCAGTGTACCCTACGTACAGACGACAATACAACTATGCAGGTACTCCTTTTATTGTTGAGGTTAGCATTTCTTGAGACCAAACCTATAGTATTTGGAGGCTATGGGGTGGAATAGCTATATTTACATAAGGACCATTGGTTGTGATATGGTGTTGAAACCTAGGATTTATTGCATCTTCTGTTTTCAGAATGGTGGTGAATGTCTTCGAGCCTACGTTTCTGTTGCATTGGAGCAGATTGCACAATGGCAGGATGAGCAGGGTCATAGTGGTCTTTGGTATGTTATGCAAGTAGTTAGCCAGCTACTGGATCCTCGCACTTCTGAATTCACTGCAGCATTTGTAGGGCGCCTTGTCTCTACCCTAATTTCTAAGGCTGGACGTGAACTGGGAGAAAATCTGGACCAAATATTGCGAGCTATCCTAAGCAAGATGCAGCAAGCAGAGACGCTTAGTGTCATGCAGGTAATACAGGAACAGATCTTTGTCAGTACACTATAGCTATTGTATGCATGTACTTCTAGGAATTGACAATTTTTTACATGTTTTTTCAGTCATTAATTATGGTGTTTGCACATCTAGCAAACTCTCAACTGGAGCCTTTGCTTGAGTTCCTTTGCAGTCTGCCTGGGCCAACTGGTAAACCAGCTCTAGAATTTGTAATGACAGAATGGATGAGTCGACAACATTTATTCTATGGGCAATATGAAGGCAAAGTCAGGTGAGTGAGATTTTGTTTATAGCATTTGAATTGTGATTCTGTTCACCTCCTATAACCTGTATTGCATGGTAGAATGTTGGACAGTCTGTTTTGACTAGAGATGCACCGAAATTTCGGTGGCTGAAAATGTTATCGGCATTTTGCCGATAATGGCACCAAAACTGCACTGCGATTTTACTATGCTTATGGTGTGTTTTTCATAGGTCACGTGACTCAAAAACCACATCGAAAATGTAACACAGGTGCATAATTGATGCGTTCTTGCTGCGTTTTCAATGCACATCAGTAGGAAGGTGTGTTTTTGGTTCAGACTTTTAACTGACTAAAAATGCAGCAAGCAGGATTTTTAACACCGCAACGGACCAGTTTAAAGACATGCATAGAATTTTTAAAGGGATACGTTTTTTCTTGAGCTTTTTTTGGGTTAAAGGTGCCAATAATGGCTGACAATAAATTAATATTAATTTAAATTCATGATATTGAAAAGTTGAACATAATACAATTCTACATAAAAATATGTATCTTTTTTTTAAAACGGTCGGTTTTCGGCCAAGTGCATCCTGCATTTTCAGTTTCGGGACAAAAATTTCCATTCGGTGCACCTCCTAGTTTTGACACTTTTTTTTTATCTAGGAAATATTTTTGTCTTCAGCTTTTAACATTTCAGTGAATTAATTTATGATGTTTAGCTACTATTGATCATCAGCTCTTGCTTGATATGGTTTTCCAGTTACTACTGTTGGGAGGTATGGTTATTTTTTTAAGCGGGTTACCTACAAATTTCTGTGAATTGCAGTTTGTGTTCTCTCCATAATGTGTCTTTCTTGCCTTCATAGTTCAGTGGCTTTGTGCAAGATTCTCCAATATGGCATTACAATGGATGACAAGAGACTGCAAGATATTAAAGTAAAGGGAGATGAAGTATTTGATATGGAAGAAGGAATCCGCACCAGATCTAAAACTTCCAGAAGTATGTTCTGACCTTTTTAAAGCATATACAAGCCAAAAGCAAAAATGTACTATACTGTAGCTTATGAGTCCTTTGATGTATTCTTTTTTCAGGCATTTTTTTGTTCACCTTTACACAGTGATCCTTCCATTAACACACTTCCTGTCCTAGGGTGAGAATGTTGCCTGTACTGTATTTATGAAGGAGTTCCCCTATTTGCAATTCAAACCTCATAATTTCTGTTATATAGGGAGGAGGGGTTTGTAGTTCACAGAAGATAGCTCAAATTCTGGCAAAGCTAACATGTATCTCTCTGTCGTATATCACAGGGCATCTTCATATCCGATAGGCATTGTTATGTTCCCACCCCCAGTTGATTGAACAGCGGCAAAAAAGGCAGGAATCACCCTCCAGGCATAATCCCTCCCAGCTCAGCACAGCCTCCCTCTTTTTTTTTTTGTCTTTAAGCGATGGTCATGCCTTTGCAGTCTCTGCACAAATACTCAATTTCCCATTGATCTTTTGCCTCGACATTGGACCCTGTACAATTGACTGGTGTTATTTACACTTGCCCTTCTTGGCTGACCTTGGACTTAACCGTCAGTGTCCATAAATCCTTGCCAGCAGGCAATGTTACAGCGATGGCATAGAGATGGGGAAAAATAGGGGAGCAGTTCCCATTTTCCTTTTATCAGATAGAGAGGAACTCTCCAGAGGTCAGCTTGATCATATGGCTCTGAATCCCTTCACATGTTTGGTTTTTCCACTACATCTTGGGGCACATTCTTTCTGATTTAGATTGTGTGGGTCACAAACTGAAACTATCTCTTTTCCCTCTTTAACTGAGCTGAAGCCTGCTGAAGAACCACAGGAAGATGATGTGGAAGAAAAGCAGAGTCCCAGGAATTGGAATAAGCTATAAAAGCCTTTTCTGAGGTGACTACTCATGAAGAATCTCAGGGTCCGGTTTTGAAACTCAAAAGGCTTTTGTGGATTCCTTCTGGAACTGGTATAAGCATAAACTCCTACTACTCCTAAAGTTACCAGGATGGTGTTGTGGCTGCCTCAGCACCCCCCAATACATCCTAGTACAGCCTCACTTAACTGATAAGTTGTATGCAGACTGAGCTCACCCTGTGAAGGTAATCATTCCACCAAAATGGTTTGCTCAACAACATCCTGTGGAAAGGAAGTCTTTCAAGAAATTGAGTATGCCAGCCAGCAGTTTCCCATCTCAACAGGTCCCTGACTGTTCCAATTAATCAAGTAGAAGTCTTTTTAAGGATGCTATAGACAAGCACCTGAAAGCTTTATTAGCTAGTGGTGGCAGACTTTCAACCAGTGTTGGAGTGTGTTAGGCCCTCAAGGTCTGGGCTGTACTGATGGTGCCAGATAGAGACTCTAAACCTGCACCACCAAGTCCAGTAGGTACCTGGATGATTCCCTTCCCCACATTTATTTGGCCCTGCATTAGATGACTACATCCAAAAGGTAAAACTGGGTAAAAGTACCTTGTTACGGTTTAAGAAAAAGGCAAAGTGCAGAAGCCTACACTTTCTTCTACTTCTAGAAAGCATTTCTTTCATCCGTTACAGGTCTTGAGCCCTAAGCCCGAGCCCAACTCCCGGTTCTGCAAAAAGACATAAGTCTTCAGAAACCTGCACCCCTAGAGACAAGTCGTCTTCCTAGGGCTGCCCCCACTCATTCAGGTAGGTGCGATTTACTGGCCTTTGTGGAAATTTAGTCAAGGGAGATTGTGGATGATTGGGCCCACAGTGTGGAGACTTGGGGTTACAAACAAATTTCAGAGCTATCCCCCTTTACGCTTTATGCACTCAAACGTCGGCTCTCACTAGGATTGACCGCTCTGCTTCTAGAGGGGGAGAAGTTTCATGGATTCAACCTCATTACAGCTCCCAAGCTGAACAGCAACGTTTGTCCAATTTTAGATCTGAAAGGACTCTTCCTTCGAGTGCAAAAATTCCCGATAGCCCTTGTCCATTTGGTTATCACCTGCCTACAGCAGAGAGATTTTCAGGTGTCAGTGGAAATCCAAGATGCCTATCTGCATATGCTGATTTTCCAGCCTCACCAAAGGTTCTTCTGGAGGATTGATACTGTGTTTGCAGCCCTGCTGTGTTGGGCTATCCACTTCCAGGTTGTTCAGCAAAGTGTTGGCTCTGGTCATGGGTCTCCTGCAAACCCTGGGTGTTTCATTGTAGGATACTTGGACGATCTGCTGCTCAGTAGCATTCTGTTCCAGTCCTGAAGCCCAGTGTTCATTGAACAGTGCCAACTCTGGAAATATGCAGGTGGGTCCTGAACCTCTAAAAACCATCCTTGGCGCCAACTTAATGGCTGGAATATTTGGGCCTGGTCTTGAACATGGCCCAGCCTTTGTTCATGCAGATACTGCAGGCCAGTTACTCTTCCAATCCAGCAATTGGATTCCCTACACAGATTCACTCAGGAAATCTCTATTTTTGGTCCAATCAAGGTTCTTATTTTAAAGGAAGCCCTGATGGAGTTTCTTTGACCTCCGAAATGCATTGGCTTTTTCTTTTTTAGTGCAAACTAATAAATTAATTTGGACTCTTAATCTTTTGGCTCCTTCGGCTTTCCCAGCCATGACAGGTGGAATTCTCCAGTCGTCAGCAACTGAATTTGGGGGAGTGGGGCCTTCAAGAGGTGTTTGAGATGCTCTGCTGGATGTAGATTTCCTCCGGCTAATATTTTGTAAGTCTGCTACCTGGGCCTCTGTGGACACAGCCTTTGGTCTGAGGGTCTTGCAGACTGCTTTGTAAGGTTCTAACCCATTTTGATTTTGAGGCCTGTTGCTGTGTTGCCCTCCCCTAATGTTCAGTGGCTTGTAACATCCTTATTGTAACAGATATGAAGAAGGATCCTATCATTTACAATCGAGAAAATTGGATTTTTGTTTTTACCTGTAAAGTCATTTTGTTGGAGTACATCAGAATAAACAGGGATATAATTAAAAAAATATAAAAAATTATGATGTATGTGCCTTATTTATAGCTACATTTTCACATACCTTCTCAGGCTACACCTGCACACAGGCACCCAGCCACAGTGAATCTTTAGTCTGTGCCAAACGTACAATTTACCGCGCTAACAGGTGCGCTTGCTGGATGAGTTGAAGGTAACCTCAGCTACGTACCAGTACAACGTTGTGTTTCGGCAGTGGGAAGAGAACTTTCCATCTCACTCCTGGAACAAAAAGTTGGGACTAAGCACTGCTCAGCCATTCATGGACCGCTTTGTTACTATGAATGAATGCAAAGCTTCATCTTTTGGATGAGGCGGCGATTGTGACTTTATCCGCCCACACCTCCACCTGAGCAAATCGGAGGAAGCTTTGCATTTATTCATAGAATACAATGCTTCCTGTGAATGGCTGGCCAGCGCTCAGCCCAACTCCAATTTTGTTCTATGAGTAAGACTGGAAGATCTCATCCCATCGCTGGAACACAGAGCTGCATAATTGTATGTAGCTGAGGTTACATACAGTTAATACAGCATGCCCAGCAAGTGCATCTGTTAATGCAGTGCATAGTTTATTTGGTCCAGCTTGGCGCACACCCACAGTATCTATTGCATGAAACAACGTACAGGTACACGCAATAGAGCCACCCTGCCACAGTATATGTGCGGTGGGCAGTTTTTAAGAGGTTAAAGGGACATTAAACATACAGGCTTTAATATTGTGCAGATAGTTGCATCACTGTCTTGCAGTGTGGTACACGTTTTCTCATAACCTTGTCAGTGTGAAGGGTGACAGCTATGCTTTTTTTTTTTTTTTTTTTTTTTTTTTCTTTCCCCTTTCAATCCTGCAAATCTGCTCCAAATTTCTCCATATATACATGTCATCTATGATTGTGGTTTTCATTGTGAATGTCTCTGACTAATGTTACTTTATTAACAGATCAAATCGGACGTAGATATTTTTGTACTGTACAATTTTTGTTAAAGTCTGCATCACTTTTTGGTTGTATTTTTTCGTAGATCCTCAACGTTTTACAACCATACCCTTACTGGTTAAGATCTATAAACTGATAATTAATGAGCTGTCAAATGTCATTGAAGCTAATGCTACAAGGCAGACTGAAGAGGAGTGGGCCCAGGGTAATGGAGGTAAGATTTCCTCGGTTGCTGCTATGGGGGAATTTGTGAATTGCTGCCATTATTTGCTAGATGCGTTCCCTGTAACTCCTTTTAAATGGTAAAGAAAATTTTAGATGGTCTATTTCTGTGGGAAATACTTTGGGGCAAAAAAGAAGACGCTTAATTTTACTTTTTACTTTGAAAAGACAAACTATATTCTTTTGGTGGTATTTATTCACCACTGGGGTTTTTATTTTTTGCGATATAAGCGAAAAAAATAGCAAAAATTTTGAAAAAATAAATACTGTATTTATTGGCGTATAACACTCACTTTTTCACCGTGAAAATCGGGTGCAAATAGCGTGTTATACGCCAATACTTCAATTTTAGCTGCCTCAGAGGGGACAGGGAAGGGGGCAGGACGAGCGTCATCAGATTACATACAGTGAGAAACTCCTGTTTACTTGGTGGCCTCTGTAATAGGAAGTCCCGTCTCCCGGGCCGCCATTGGACCACTGTTCTGTCTATCATAGGAGATTCTCACTGTATGTAATCTGTCGGCGCTCGTCCCGCCTCCCTCCCTGTCCCTTCTAGGCTGCAGATGGGCATCAAACAGGCTGCACTGATGGCAATGGTGAGGCTGCTGCATTGATGTGGACTGGTGAGGTTGCATTGATGGCACTTGTGAGGCTGCAGATGGGCACTGATCAGGCTGCATTGATGGCAATGGTGAGGCTGCAGATGGGCACTGACCCTTATTTTGCTTTAAAGTTCCTTATTTAAAATTTAAGTTTTTTTCCTGAAACCTCCCTCTTAAAATGAATGTGCGTGTTATACGCCGATAAATACGGTAATTTTCTACCTTCTGTTTTAAAATAAAATCTAATTTTGTCAAATTTAAGCCAGAATGTATTCTGCTACATGTCTTTGGTAAATAATCCTGGTAAGTGTATGATAGTTGGTTTGTGTGAAAGTTAGTGTCTACAAGCTATGCTACATATCACTGAAAATTCATCACACCTGATCTAATGATGGCCTATCTCATTTCTTGAGGCCCTAAAATGTCAGAACGGTACAAATATCCCCCAAAAGACCCCTTTTTGTAAAGAGGTCTTTAGTAAGACATGGTGAGTTTTTTTTTGAAGTTGCAATTTTTTGCCCACAATTTTTGGGGAAATGAAGATTTTTTTTTTTTTTTTTTACACAAAATTGTCATATTAACAAGTTTATTTCTCACACATGGCATAGGTAAACTTGCAATTACACCCCAAAATATATTCCGCTACTTCTCCTGAGTATGGTGATACCACAGCCTGGCAACATACAGAGGTCCAACATGCAGGGAGCACCGTCGGGTGTTCTGGGAGCATAAATTACACATTTAGTTTCCTGACTATCACATTTTTGAAGGCCCTGGAGCACCAGGACAATTGCATTACCCAAAAATGACCCCATTTTGGAAAGCAAACACCCCAATGTACAGTTGTGCTCAAAAGTTTGCATACCCTGGCATTGTGAAATTTTGGCATTAATATTAAAAATATGACTGATCATGCCAAAAAACTGTCTTTTATTTAACCATTTGCCGACCAGCCACCATAATTCTACTGCGGCAGGTCGGCACGATTCCGTGAACTGTCGTAGCTGTACGTTGGTCCCTTTAAGTGGGATAGCAGGCACGCGCCCGCTGCACAGTGGGGGTGCCGATGCTCGTTACCATGCCATAAATCTATCCCCTATTTTGTAGACGCTATAACTTTTGCACAACCAATCAATATACGCTTTTTGCGATTTTTATTACCAAAAATATGAATACATATCGGCCTAAACTGAGGAAGAACTTAGCTTTTTTTTTTTTTTTTTTTTTTTAAAATTGGGGCGATTTATTACAGCAAAAAGTATAAAATATTATGTTTTGTTTTTGTTTCTCAAAATTGCCGCTCTTTTTTTGTTTATAGTGCAAAAAATAAAAACCGCAGAGATGATCAAACAGCACCAAAAGAAAGCTCTATTTATGGGGGAAAAAAGGACGTCAATTTTGTTTGGGTACAGCGTCGCACGACAGCGCAATTGTCAGTTAAAACGACACAGTGCCCTATCGCAAAAATGGCCTGGTCATTGAGCAGCCAATTCTTCCAGGGCTGAAGTGGTTAAGGATAGCAATCACATAAAGCCATTTATTATCACATAGTTTTTTGGATCCTTTTTAAATCCTAATGACAGAAATCGCCCAAATGGCCCTGATCAAAAGTTTACATACCCTGGAATGTTTGGCCTTGGTACAGACACAGAAGCTGGCACACACAGGTTAAAATGGCAATTAAAGGTTAATTTCCCACATTTGTGGCTTTTTAATTCACAATTAGTGTCTGTGTATAAATAGTCAATGAGTTTGTTAGCTCTTACATGGATGCACTAAGCAGGCTAGACACTGAACCATGAGGAGGTAGAAAAGAACAGTCAAAAGACCTGCGTAACAGGGTAATGAAACTTTACAAAGATGGAAAAGTATATAAAAAGATATCCAAAGCCTTGAATATGCCAGTCAGTACTGTTCAATAGGGATGGGCTTTATGTTCGGGTCCAACGTGAGTTTGACTGGAACATTGGCTGTTCTCCAAATAGCGAACAATTTGGGGTGTTTATGGCAAATTCGAAAGCCGCAGAACACCCTTTAAAAGTCTATGGGAGAAATCAAAAGTGCTAATTTTAAAGGTTAATATGCAAGTTATTGCCATAAAAAGTGTTTGGGGACCTGGGTCCTGCCCCAGGGGACATGTATTAATGCAAAAAAAGTTTTAAAAACGTCAGTTTTTTCGGGAGCAGTGATTTTAATAATGCTTAAAGTGAAACAATAAAAGTGAAATATTCCTTTAAATTTCGTACCTGGGTGGTGTCTATAGGGTGCCTGTAAAGTGGCGCATGTTTCTCGTGTTTACAACAGTCCGAAAGCAAAATTACATTTCTAAAGGGAAAAAAAGTCATTTAAAAGTACGGCTTTTTGTCGGGTCTTTGCAATACACCTAAGTCATTGAAAAAAACGGCATGGGATTCCCCCACAGTCTATTACCAGGCCCTTCGGGTCTGGTATGAATATTAAGGGGAACCCCGAACCAAAATTTTAAAAAATGCGTGGGGGTCCCCCCCAGATTCCATACCAGGCCCTTCAGGTCTGGTATGGATTTTAAGGGGAACCCCGCGCCAAAATAAAAAAAAAATGGCGTGGGGGTCCTCCTCAAAATACATACCAGACCCTTATCCGAGCACGCAAACTGGCAGGCTGCAGGAAAAGAGGAGGGGCCTCAACATGGGGAGTGTGGTTTGGGGTAGCTCCCCAAAGCACCTTGTCCCCATGTTGATGGGGACAAGGGCCTCATCCCCACAACCCTTGCCCAGTGGTTTGGGGGTCTGCAGACGGGGGGGCTTATCGGAATCTGGAACCCCCCTTTAACAAGGGGACCCCCAGATCCCCCCCCCCCCCCCCGTGTGAATTGGTAATGGGGTACAAATGTACCCCTACCATTTCACAAAAAGTGTTAAAGACAATAGCCAGTTTTTGACAATTCATTTTATTAATGTCTTCTTCTCTCCCCGCTTCTTTCATGTTCTTCTGGTCTTCCTTCGGTCTTCTCCTCTGGCATCTTCCCCGCCGCGAGTACAGAAGCCTTTTCTGTACAAGTCCCACAAAAAAGCCTGGTTACAATATGCCCAACAACATCTTGACATGCCTCATTGGCTTTTTTGTTGCATTGGCACAGTAAAGGCTTCCTTCTGGTAGCTCAACAATGCAGCCCTTTTTTGTTCACGTATCGTTGAATTGTGCTCCTTAACCACTTGCCAACTGGCCCATAGCCGAATGATGGCTACAGGGCGGTTGCATAAATCTGGGAGGGTGTACAGTCACGTCCTCCCAGAATCCCGCTCTTGCGCGCTCCCTGGGGCACACACCCAAGCACATCCGTGACCGCCGGGTCCGCTGATCGTGGCCGTTTACCACGTGATCGCTCCGTCAAATGACGGAGAGATCACTTGTAAACAAACCAGCGTCCTGTCATGACGCTGGTTCCTCTCTCCCCTCTGTGTACTGATCGGTACAGTGTGAGAGGAGAGGGGTAGAGATCGGATGGCAACAGCGCTGTGGGCTGGATCTGTAGTGCCCACAGCGCTGCTCTGTGACAATTGCAGTCACATCCAGCCATCCATCCCTCCATGCTCAGCCATATTCTGCAATACCCCGTAATACTCTGCAATACCCCGTAATACTCTGCAATACTCTGCCATACCCAGCCGTACTCTGCCATACCCAGCCGTACTCTGCCATACCCAGCCGTACTCTGCCGTGCCCAGCCATACCCAGCCGTACTCTGCCGTGCCCAGCCGTACTCTGCCGTGCCCAGCCATACCCAGCCATGCTCGGCTGTATTCGGCCTCTGTATGTGGTCAGGCTGTGGAAGTCTCACACATGTGGTATCGCCGTACTCAGGAGGAGTAGGAGAATCTATTTTGGGTGTCATTTTTGGTATGTACATGCTATGTGTTAGAAATATTGTATAAATGGACTTTGTGTTTAAAAAAAAAAAAAATGCTACAGGCATCATTCAGATATCCGCTTTTTCAGCCAGCGATTCCCTACACCATAAGAACGAGCGGCTGTTCCGCTGCTTGATCGTTCTTACGGGGGGCGAGAGGGGATGTCCCCCCTCCGGTGCTTCTACCGACTCACCGCTACGATCGAAGCCAGGATTTTTTTTTTTTTTTTAATTTCAGGCTTCCCAGCCTAGAGGTGAGATGTGGGGTCTTATTGACCCCATATCTCACTGTAAAGAGGACCTGTCATGCCATATTCCTATTACAAGGGATGTTTACAGTGATCAAAAAATTTATTTTTTGTAAAAAAGTGTCAAACTGAAATAAATAACGTAAAATGAACAATAAAAAAAAAGATTTTTTTTAAAGAGCCCCTGTCCCCATGTGCTCGCATGCAGAAGCGAATGCATACTTAAGTCTCGCCCACATATGAAACGGTGTTCAAACCACACATTAGGCATCGCTGCGAACGTTAGAGCGAGAGCAATAATTTTGGCCTTAGACCTCCTCTGTAATTCAACATGTAACCAGTAAAAATTTAGTGTAGCCTATGGGGACTTTTAAGTAGCGAAGTTTGGCACCATTCCACGAGTGTGTGCAATTTTGAAGGGTGACATGTTAGGTATCTATTTACTCGGCGTAACTTCAGCTTTCGCATTATGCAAAAACATCGGGCTAACTTTACTGTTTTTTTTTTTTTTTTTTTTTTTTTTAAGCACAAAACAGTTTTTTTTCCAAAAAAAGAAGCGTTCGAAAAATTGCTGCGCAAATAACGTGCGTGATAAAAAGTTGCAACGAATGCCATTGTATTCTCTAGGGTCTTTGCTAAAAAAAAAATATAATGTTTTGGGGTTCTATGTAATTTTCTAGCAAATAAATGATGATTTTTACATGTAGGAGAGAAATGTCAGAATTGGCCTGGGTGCTCCAGAACACCTGAAGGTGCTCCCTGCATGTTGGGCCTCTGTATGTAGCCACGTTGTGTAAAAGTATCACACATGTGGTATCGCCATACTCAGGAGTAATAGCAGAATGTGTTTTGAGGTGTATTTTTGTGCTATGCATATGCGCTGTGTGAGAAATAACCTGCTAATATGACAATTTTGTGAAAAAAAGAAAAAAAAATCTTGATTTTGCAAAGAATTGTGGGAAAAAATGACAACTTCAAAAAACTCACCATGCATCTTTCTAAATACCTTGGAATATCTACTTTCCAAAAAGAGGTCATTTGGAGGTATTTGTACTTTTCTGGCATGTTAGGGTCTCAAGAAATAGGCCGTCAGTAATTCAGGTGTGATCAATTTTCAGATATTGACACCATGGCTTGTGGACTCTCTAACTTTCACAAAGACCAAATAATATACACCAATTTGTACTTATTTTTACCAAAGATATGTAGCAGTATAAATTTTGGCCAAAATTTATGAAGAAAAATTACTAATTTGCTACATTTTATAACAGGAACAAAGAAAACTTTTTTTTACAGAATTTTCAGTCTTTTTTCTTTTATAGCGCAAAAAATAAAAACCCAACAGTGATTAAATACCACCAAAAGAGAGCTCTATTTGTGTGAAAAAAGGACAAAAATTTCATATGGGTACAGTGTTGTATGACTCAGTAATTGTCATTCAAAATGTGAGCGCACCGAATCCTGAAAATTGGTCTGGTTAGGAAGGGGGTTTAAGTCTCCAGTGGTCAAGTGGTTAAAAACAACCACACTGTCCTTTTGCAGAGCAGCCAGTATTTCTCCTGCGGTTACCTGTGGGTTTTTCTTTGTATCCTGAGCAATTCTTCCACCGGTTAAGGGCTACAATCTTTCTTGGTCTACCTGACCTTGGCTTAGTATCAAAAGATCCCCTAATTTTACACTTCTTAATAAGTGATCAAACAGTACTGACTGGCATATTCAAGGCTTTGGATTTCTATATCCTTTTTCCATCTTTGTAAAGTTTCATTACTGTTCTTTTCTACCTCCTCGTGGCTCAGTGTCTAGCCTGCTTAGGGCATCCACATGAGGGCTAACAAACTCATTGACTATTTTTTCACAGACACTTATTGTGATTTAACAAGCCAAAAATGTGGGAAATTAACCTTTAATTGCCATTTTAACCTGTGTGCCACCTTCTGTGTCTGTACCAAAGCCAAACATTCCAGGATATGTAAAATTTTGGTTAGGGCCATTTGGGTGATTTCTGTTACGATTTAAAAAGGATCCAAAAAACTATGTGATAATTGGCTTCATGTGATTGCTATCCTTAACCACTTAAAGGCCAGGCCTCTTTTTCAGACTCTGTATTTACAAGTTAAAAACAAGTTTTTTTGCTAGAAAATTACTTAGAACCCCCAAACATTATACATTTTTTTTCTAACACCCTAGAGAATAAAATGGCAGTCATTGCAATACTTTTTGTCACACCGTATTTGCGCGGCGTTCTTACAAGCACACTTTTTTTGGAAAAAATTCACTTTTTTGAATAAAAAAAAAAATAAGACAACAGTAAAGTTGGTGATCTGTACAGCTGGAAAGGAGCCAATTTATTTTTACCTTGGGTGTTCCGGTTCCATTGGATTAAGAGACTTTTCTCTCATCACAGCGGCACTCGTTGAAGCTTCTCTTTTCTTTTGCCAGTTCATTGGGACTTTATATTCACTATTCTCATTATTTATGCATGCTAATTTACTTTATTTGTGATTATCTGATTCACCATATCCAATTCTGGTCGCTATTGATTTAATTTATTTAATTATGCATGCTAATATATTTAACTTGTGATTATTAGATTCACAATATTCTATTATGAACTTTATTGATTTATATGTTCAATTGATCATTGTTATTTATGATTAGTGATGTTTATTTGACCAGTTTACACATCACTTAGTGATTCAATTTCTATATCAATAGTATACATCACATATGTCTGCTTTAGTTTTCTAGTTTGAGCCTTGTTTTCACTTTCATTTTTTAATTTCGCGCTGCACCATTTATATACTATATTATTTTGGGTTTTGTATTGCAGACTCTTGGTGCTAGCTGCTTACACTTTTTCCATTCATTTGTTTTATCTTTATTACATTGCCACTTTTATTTTAGCGCAGCTTTGGCCATCTGGCCTCCTTTTTTTCTAACAGTAAAGTTAGACCAATTTTTTTTTTTTATATTGTGAAAGATAATGTTACGCCGAGTAAATTGATACCCAGCATGATGAGCTTCAAAATTGCGCCCACTCATGGAATGGCGTCAAACTTTTACCCTTAAAAATCTCTATAGGCGACGTTTAAAAAATTCTACAGGTTGCATGTTTTGCGTTACAAAGCAAGTCTAAGGCTATTATTGCTCTCGCACTAACGATTGTGGCGATACCTCACATGTGTGGGTTGACCACCGTTTTCATATGCGAGCACTACTCACGTATGCGTTCGCTTCTGCGCGCAAGCTGGTCGGGACGGGGCGCTTTAAAAAAAAATGGGTCACTTTTATTCCTATTACAAGGAATGTAAACATCCCTTGTAATAGAATAAAGCATGACAGGTCCTCTTAAATATGAGATCTGGGGTCAAAATGTCCTCAGATCTCATATTTGGACTTAAATGCAATAAAAAAAAAAAATTTTGTAATTTGAAAAAATGACAATAGAAAAATGGCCCTTTAAGACGTATGGGTGGAAGTGACGTTTTGACGTTGCTTCCGCCCTGCTCTAGCATGGAGATTGGTGGGGGCCATCTTCCCCTCACTCATCTCCATACCCAGCCACGGACAGGTTCCGTTAGCCTCTGCCGCTGCCGACGGCTCCGGTAAGCGGCGGGAGGGGGGTGTCCCCTCTCCCGCAGCCGATAACGGTGATCTTGTGGCGAATCCGCCACAGAGACCACCATTATTGGAAACAGAACCGCCGGCCGAAAAGATGAATACCTTGGTTGTGGCAGCAGCTGCTGCCGTTACCGAGATATCCATCTTTAAACTGCTCACGTATATATACAGGAGCTGGTCAGCAAGTGGTTAAACAAAAGACTTTTTTCTTTCTTTTTTTTTTTTTTTTTTTGGCATGATCGGTCATATTTTCAGTACTAATGCTTTCACAATTTCTGCCAGGGTATGCAAACTTTTGAGCATGACTGTATATTCTGAGAGGCATAATGAGCCTTTTGAACGTGTCATTTTCTCCAAGTTTTTGGAAAATGTGGGGGAAAAAAACTTTTTTTTTTTTTTTTACATAAGGTTGTCAATTTTATAAGATTTTTCTAACCTATATCCTGTACATAGCAAAAATTACGCCCCAAAATACATTCTGCTGCTACTCCTGAGTGTGTCGATACCACATGTGTGAGACTTTTCCACAGCCTGGCCACATACAGAGGCCCAACATCCAAGTAGCACCATCAGGCTGAATATTTTTTTAGCCATGTTGACCAATTGATGGGGCAGATGTTGATTGCTGGGGCAGATGTTGATTGCTGGGGCAGATGTTGATTGCTGGGGCAGATGTTGATTGCTGGGGCAGATGTTGATTGCTGGGGCAGATGTTGATTGCTGGGGCAGATGTTGATTGCTGGGGCAGATGTTGATTGCTGGGGCAGATGTTGATTGCTGGGGCAGATGGGGCAGATGTTGATCGCTGGGGCAGATGGGGCAGATGTTGATCGCTGGGGCAGATGGGGCAGATGTTGATCGCTGGGGCAGATGTTGATCGCTGGGACAGATGGGGCAGATGCTGATCATTGAGGCAGATGTTGATCGCTGGGACAGATGGGGCAGATGCTGATCATTGAGGCAGATGTTGGATCACTGGGACAGATGGGGCAGATGTTGATCACTGGGGCAGATGCGGCAGATGTTGATCACTGGGACAGATGCGGCAGATGTTGATCACTGGGACAGATGCGGCAGATGTTGATCACTGGGACAGATGCGGCAGATGTTGATCACTGGGACAGATGCGCAGATGTTGATCACTGGGGCAGATGTTGATCACTGGGGCAGATGCGGCAGATGTTGATCACTGGGACAGATGCGGCAGATGTTGATCACTGGGACAGATGCGGCAGATGTTGATCACTGGGACAGATGCGGCAGATGTTGATCACTGGGACAGATGCGGCAGATGTTGATCACTGGGACAGATGCGGCAGATGTTGATCACTGGGACAGATGCGGCAGATGTTGATCACTGGGACAGATGCGGCAGATGTTGATCACTGGGACAGATGCGGGACAGGTGTTTTTCACTGTGCGGGGACACTAGCTGGGTGATCAGTGTGTAAGAAGCTTTAACCACTTGCCGACCGCCTCACGCAGATATACTGCAGCAGAATGGCATGGGCAGGCAGAGTAACACATGGGTACGTTACTCCCCTCCCGCGGGCGGGGGCGCGATCACCCGGTGCCCGAGGCAGACGGCATCGTTCCAGGAGCAATCCGTCCTGATTCATGGCCTCTCCCTCGTGATTGCTCCTGGCAAATGAGAAGCTTCCTTTGCTTCTGTAATGTAAACAGAAGCAGAGGAAGTGATGTTATCTCTCCTCGTGAAGCCTTTTCGTTCCGGCTTCTGAGGAGAGAAGACCTCATCTGTGAGTCTGCATTGACACTAGCACACAGGCACATAAAACCCACCCTGCACCCCCTGTCACAGTGACACCAATAGCAGTTTTTTTTTTTTTTTTACTGATTACTGCATTGGTGTCATTTGTGACTGTTATAAGTGGTAGGGCAGTTAGTGGTATGCCCCTTTAGGTCTAGGGAACCCCCCAATAAAGGTTTAACCCCTTGATCACCCCCCAGTTAAGCCCTGTCGCCAGTGTCACTAAGCGATCTTTGTTCTGATCGCCGTATTAGTGTCACAGGTGACGCTAGTTAGCCAGGTAAGTATTTAGGTTTGCCGTCAGCTTTTTATAGCGTCAGGTACCCCCATATACTTTAACCCCCTGATTGCCCCCTAGTTAACCCTTTCACCAGTGATAACCTTATAAGTGTTACGGGTGACGCTGGTTAGTTTGTTTTTTATACCCACCGTTTATTACCCAATAAGGGTTTAACCCCCTGATCGCCTGGCGGGTGATATCAGTTCGGTTTTAGGGTCAGTTAGGGTCTGCGTCGCCCCAGGCAGCGTCAGGTTAGTGCCAGTACCACGAACACCCTCACACGCAGCATACACCTCCCTTTGTGGTATAGTATCTGAACGGATCAATATCTGATTAGATCTATACTAGCGTCCCCAGCAGTTTAGGGTTCCCAAAAATGCAGTGTTAGCAGGATCAGCCCAGATACCTGCTAGCACCTGCGTTTTGCCCCTCCGCCCAGCCCACCCAAGTGCAGTATCGATCAATTACTGTCACTTACAAAACACAACACGCATAACTGCAGCGTTCGCTGAGTCAGGCCTGATCCCTGTGATCGCTAACAGTTTTTTTGGTAGCGTTTGAATCAGTCGCTAATAGTCGGGAGCTTTTTTACCTGTGAGTCTCACTAGTGTACCCATAAATTTAGAGCCCAAAATGGCAAATCGAAGGTACACTAGTGAAGAGGCCTACACATTTTTTGAGCAAGACAGCTGATGAAGAGGAAGTCACTCATCTGTCAGATTCAGGCTCAGAATACGATCCTGTAGACGACAGCGGCTCCATGACAGATAGCTCTGACAGAGTTGTGGTCCCTGCCAAGGTCAGGCGTACCAGACCCCGATCATCTTCTGCTGTTGAGGTGCAAGAACCGCAGGGCTCTCGTATGGAGCAGAGAAGTACTAGTGCCGCTCATCCTTTGGTGAACTGGCAAGCACCAGCAGCCTAGTACACTCCTGGTCGTAGTCAAACCAGCACTGCAGTAACATGTGGTGAGTCCCATAAGTGCAGTTCAAGCTGGTGAGGTGGCAAGCACAAGTAGTGTCCCGCTGCCACCAAGAGGACAAAGACAAGCCCGTCAAGCCCATAGTGCCATTCCTGCTGCATTCGCCAATCCTAATTGGGAACCCACCCCTTCTGCAGTACCCGTACTTCCCCCATTCACTGTTCAACCCGGCATTCAGGTGGAAACAGTTGATTTTACGCCACTTGATTTTTATTCGCTGTTTTTCACCGAAGATCTCTATAGATCTATTGTGGACCAAAGTAATTTGTATGCTGGTCAATACATCGCCTCTAATCCCAACTCCTCCCTTGCCAGAGATTGGAAACCAATTATGGTTTCCGAATTTAAGATCTTTCTGGGCCTATCCCTCGACATGGGCATAGTTTAAAATGAGTACGTTGCGGTCATATTGGTCCACTGACCCAATTTACCATGTGCCTGTGTTCTCTGCCTCCATGACCAGGGCACAATGCGAGCAGATCTTGCGATTGTCGTTCTCGTGAAGACCCTGGATACGATCGGCTCTACAAAATTTGGCCCCTCGTAAACCACTTCAACGTTTTGCAGACTTGTTTACTCCCCATCAAGTTGTCTCCGTTGATGAGTCCCTGATTAAGTTTTCTGGCCGCTTGTCCTTCAAACAGTATCTTCCCAGCAAGCGTGCCAGATACAGGGTCAAGATGTATAAGCTCTGTGACAGGGCCACAGGCTATACATGTAGTTTTATGGTTTACGAGGGAAAAGAGAGCCATGTAGAGCTGGAGAACTGCCCAGATTACATAGGGAGCGCTGGCAAGATTGTTTGGGACTTGGTGTCACCCTTATTCGGAAAGGGGTACCATGTGGACAATTATTACACGGGCGTGCCACTTTTTAGTCACTTGTTTGATCATCAGATTGGAGCATGTGGCACCGTGCGACCTGGGCTTTCCCCAGCGGCTTGTAGATTCCTGTCTTTGGCTGGGGGAGAGAGCCTGCTTCAAGTGTAGTAATTTGCTCGCTGTGAAGTGGAGGGATAATAAGAATGTTTTCGTTCTTTCCTCCCTTCATGCAGACACAACGGTCCAAATTCCTACGGCGACTGGTGTTGTGGAGAAACCCCTCTGTGTCCACGAATATAACCAAAATATGGGAGGGGTGGACCTCCAACATCCAGTTGTTGGCGCCGTACCTAGTTTCCCGTAAGGCCAGACGCTGGTACAAAAAAGTGTCTGTCTATTTCAATTGGCTTTGCTGAACGCTCATGTGCTATACAGAGCTTCGGGATGGACTGGATCCTTCCTTAAATTATCCTTCCTTAAATTCCAGGAAGAGATCGTCAGAGCCCTTCTGTTTCCAGACGGTGCTCCACCTCCCCTTCCCAATCCAAATGCAGTAAGCCGGCTGCATGAGAGGTATTTTCCGTATGTCCTCCCGAGTACCCCTACCCAACAAGCCCCCCAAAGAAGATGTCGTGTCTGCAGCAAGTGCGGATATAGTTGTGACACCCGCTATTATTGTCCCTCTTTTCCTCACAATTCTGGTCTTTGCATTAGTGAATGTTTTGAACGCTACCATACACTAGTTGAGTATTAGCATAGGGTACAGCACTGCACAGACTAGGACACACTTTCACAGAGTCTCCCAAGATTCCATCGTATTTTGAGAGACCCGAACCTGGAACCGTTACAGTTACAAAAAAAGTGTTAAAAAAAAAAAAAAAACACACAAAAAAATATACAATTAAAAAAACAAAAATAGTTGTCATTTTATTGTTCTCTCTATTCTCTCTCTCTATTATTCTGCTCTTTTTTTACTGTATTCTATTCTGCAATGTTTTATTATGTTTTTTATCATGTTTGCTTTTCAGGTATGTAATTTATTTATACTTTACTGTTTACTGTGTTTTATTGTTAACCATTTTTTTGTTTTCAGGTACGCCATTCAGCTGCAGTGCGAATTTATTTATCTTGACAGCAACAGCGTTTGCTCCCACGATACATAAAGCCGTGACTTCAGCGCTGTAGGTGGTGATTTCACCACCACAGTTAAAAAGAAAAAAAAGAGCATATACGCCGAAGCATGGGGGCAGCAGGGGTGCAGGAGAGATTTGGTCCTAACTTTTGGGGCGGATGCCCCCATGCTTCAGCCTATATTTTTTAGGCCATTCAGCTGCAGCACTGATTTATTTATCTTGACAGCAACAGCGTTTGCTCCCACGATACATAAAGCCGTGACACAGTTAAAAACAAAATGGTGCATGTATGCCCATAATTAGAAGTGGGTGGATGAAGGGAAGTATTCTAATGGTGGGCATACCCACTGTGACAGACCTAGCCGGGAGAGAGACTTTTGGAGGGGACTGAATGCTAGCCTCTTGCCGATCGATTGTGGGCCCTGGCATTTGGGGGAACGGTGCTCTTTGTGAGCTGTATGCCTGAGGACCCCTGAGGTGGTGTTACTTTGGATTCAGGTCCATATCCCCCCAAGAGGATATGGACCTGGGGGCCCTGGATTTGCCATATTAGAAATAGTGGCTGATTCATCATGCTGGGACAAATACTGTTAGGGGATGCTGATGTTAATTCCAGCCACCTGTCTGTCTGTTGCCTGCTAGAATGTGTTTATTGTAAATAAGTCTAGTATGTGATCTAAGAGTCATTAGATCCCCATTGTTCTTTGTGTTAATTAACTCTGCTATTGTGTGAAGAAGAGTTCTGTGTTGATTTGTGATAATGTTGATTGTGTTTTCTGAGCTACAAGACGGCCAGTCTGGCCTAAAGGTCATGACTGAGTCATCTAGGCTGTCTAAAGGGATTAGTTAATTAGCCCATGTTAATTAGGTTTCTGGTCAGAGGTGTATGTTCCGAGTAATATGAGCAGGAGGTATGCACCTCCTCTTTTACTGTATAAAAGAGCCTGTATTCCTTTCAATAAAAGAGATCCCTGTTTGAACTTACATACAGCCTGCCTGGTGTTTGTTCTGAGCTATCACAACTGGATTCGAACGGCACATAGCTGTAGTTCAAATCCCAGAGCATCGGATGACTGAACCATCAGACGTTGCGATCTGCAATCTGATTCAATAGCCGCAGAGGAGTGTCGGGAGAGTGGAACCGAGCGAGCAGGGGCTCGTTACACCCACCGATCAATCTCTTTTTTGATTACAATATATGTCCAACAAGAGCTGGACTTTGAGTGGTTATACCAGAACGATGCCAGCAGGTTTAGGTATTATCTTGGTATCATTCTTTTCAGCCACCTGTCGGCTTTCATGTAAAAGCAATCCTAGCGGCTAATTAGCCTCTAGACTGCTTTTACAAGCAGTGGGAGGGAATGTCGTCCCCCCACCCCACCGTCTTCCATGGTTTTCTCTGGATCTCCTGTCCCAACAGGGAACCTGAGAATGCAGCCTTTGGTTCCGCGAGCTGATCAGAATGGCTCCAATCATCTCTACGGCCTAAGAAACTGTAAGCTGTAAGCATTTCATGACTTAGAATTCGCCGGATGTAAACAGTGCCATTGGGAAAGCATTTTATCACACCGATCTTGGTGTGTGGTCAGATGCTTTGAGAGCAGAAGAGAGATCTAGGGTCTAATAGACCCCAATTTTTCAAAAAAGAGTACCTGTCACTAAATATTGCTATCATAGGGGATATTTACATTCCCTGAGATAACAATAAAAATGATTAAAAAAATGAAAGGAACCGTTTAAAAATAAGATAAAAAAGCAAAAAAAAATAATTAAAAAAATAAATAAAGCACCGCTGTCCCCCCTCCTCTCGTGCAAAGGTAAATACAAGGGTCGGTCTGGTGTCAAATGTATACAGCAATTGCACCATGCATGTGAGGTATCACCGCGAAGGTCAGATCGAGGGCAGTAATTTTAGCAGTAGACCTCCTTTGTAAATCTAAAGTGGTAACCTGTAAAGGCTTTTAAAAATGTATCTAGTTTGTCGCCACTGCACGTTTGTGCGCAATTTTAAAGCATGTCGTGTTTGGTATCCATGTACTCGGCCTAAGATCATCTATATTTTTTCATCAAACATTTGGGCAATATAGTGTGTTTTAGTGCATTAAAAAGTGTGTTTTTTTTTTTTTTAAAAAATGTGTTTGAAAAATCGCTGCGCAAATACTGTGTGAAAAAAATAAACACCCACCATTTTAATCTGTATGGCCTTTGCTTTAAAAAATATATATAATGTTTGGGGGTTCAAAGTAATTTTCTTGCAAAAAAAATTTTTTTTTCATGTAAACAAAAAGTGTCAGAAAGGGCTTTGTCTTCAAGTGGTTAGAAGAGTGGGTGATGTGTGATATAAGCTTCTAAATGTTGTGCATAAAATACCAGGACAGTTCAAACCCCCCCTCCCCCCCCAATTGACCCCATTTTGGAAAGTAGACACCCCAAGCTATTTGCTGAGAGGCATGTCGAGTCCATGGAATATTTTATATTTTGACACAAGTTGCGGGAAAAAGACAAATTTCTCACTACATGATATATTGCTCAAACATGCCATGGGCATATGTGAAATTACACCCCAAAATACATTCTGTTGCTTCTTCTGAGTACAGGGATACCACATGTGTGAGACTTTTTGGGAGCCTAGCCGCGTACGGGACCCCGAAAACCAAGCACCGCCTTCAGGCTTTCTAAGGGTGTAAATTTTTGATTTCACTCCTCACTGCTTATCACAGTTTTGGAGGCTATGGAATGCCCAGATGGCACAAAACCCACCCAAATGACCCCATTTTGGAAAGTAGACTCCCCAAGCTATTTGCTGAGAGGTATGGTGAGTATTTTGCAGACCTCGCTTTTTGTCACAAAGTTTTGAAAAAAGAAAAAAAAATACATTTTTCATCTCTTTCTTCATTTTCAGAAACAAATGACAGCTGAAAAATACTCACCATGCCTCTCAGCAAATAGCTTGGGGTGGATACTTTCCAAAATGGGGTCGTGGGGGGGGGTTGTTTGTGCCATCTTGGCATTTTATGGCCTTCAAAACTGTGATAGGTAGTGAGGAGTGAAATCAAAAATGTACACCCTTTGAAATCCTGAAGGCGGTGCTTGGTTTTCAGGGCCCTATACCCGGCTAGGCTCCCAAAAAGTCCCACACATGTGGTATCCCCGTACTCAGGAGAAACAGCAAAATGTATTTTGGGGTGCAATTGCACATATAACCATGGCATGTGTGAGCAATATATCATTTAGTGACAACTTTTTTTTTTTTTTTTTTGTCATTATTCAATCACTTGGGACAAAAAAATGAAATATTAAATGGGCTCAACATGCCTCTCAGCAATTTTCTTGGGGTGTCTACTTTCCAAAATGGGGTCATTTGGGGGGGGGTTGTACTGCCCTGCCATTTTAGCACCTTAAGAAATGAGATAGGCAGTCATAAACTAAAAGCTGTGTAAATTCCAGAAAATGTACCCTAGTTTGTAGATGCTATAACTTTTGCACAAACCAATAAATATACGCTTATTGACTTTTTTTTTTTTACCAAAGATGTGGCCGAATACATTTTGGCCTAAATGCATGACTAAAATTGAGTTTATTGGATTTTTCTTATAACAAAAAGTAGAAAATATCATCTTTTTTCAAAATTTTCGGTCTTTTTCCGTTTATATCGCAAAAAATAAAAATCGCAGAGGCAATAAAATACCATTAAAAGAAAGCTCTATTTGTGGGAAAAAAGGACGCAAATTTTGTTTGGGTACAACATTGCATGACCGCGCAATTACCAGTTAAAGCAGCGCAGTGCCAAATTGTAAAAGGTCCTCTGGTCTTTAGGCAGCCAAAAGGTCCGGGGCTTAAGTGGTTAAAAAAACAGCTTTAACTCACTGATCCCCGGCTAGCAGCACAGATCCGCTCTCCTTCTCCTTACTGACAGGCTCTGTGTGAGAAGGAGAGCCGATCTCCTCACAAGGGCTCTATATTTACATTACATGATGGCTGGGATTGGACAAGCGCATCGGGATCGCGCGGCCCAGCTTCTTCTGAGAGACATTCAATAATGTCCGCTCAGGACGAAAAGCCCACCCGGCCGTTTATATGCAGTGGCCGGGTGGGAAGAAGTTAAAGTGATACTAAATTCTATTTTTTTTCTTCTTTAAAAATAACAAACATGTTGTACTTACCTGCTCTGTAAAATGGTTTTGCACAAAGCAGCCTGGATCCTTTTCTTCTCGGTCCCTCTTCGATGCTCCTGGCCTCTCCTTCCTAGGAGTGCCCCCACAGCAAACAGCCTGCTATGGGGGCACCCGAGCTGAGCCGCAGCTCAGTGTGTCCATTCAAACACCGAGCCGTGGTTCAGCCCCCCCCCCCCCCCCCTTATTCTCCTGTTTGGCTAACTAACTTAGACAGCAGCGGCGGACCAATAGCGCTGCTGCTGTGTCTCAGCCAATCAGGAGGGAGATTTCCGGACGGCCGAGGTAGGTGTGCACATCGCTGGATAGAGATGAGGTTCAGGTAAATATTAGGGTGGCTGCTGCACACTGAAGGATTTTAGCTTAATGCATACATTAAGCTAAAAACTGAGAGCACTGATCGTGTTTTCCAGCATGCACGTCCAGCTGAACGGCCAGCTTCTGTCAGAACAGACCGACATACACACAGACCAAATGTCGGGGCTTTTTTTTTTTTTTTTTTTTTTTTTTTAAGCAGCTGTTGTCTACCGACTTTCGACCTGTGTGTACACGACTTTATTCTCTGTTAATCTACAAATTTAGGTCTGTTGTTTTTTTTTTTTTAATTTAACCACTTCAGTCCTGGAAGGATTTACCACCTTAATGACCAGGTCATTTTTTGAGAAACGGCACTGCGTCGCTTAAACTGACAGTTGTGCGACGTTGTACCCAAACAAAATTATGTTCTTTTTTTCCCCACAAATAGAGCTTTCTTTTGGTAGTATTTGATCACCTCTGCGCGTTTTTTTGTTTTTTTTTTTTTTTGTTTTTATTTTGCGCTATAAACCAAAAAAGAGCCACAATTTTGGAAAAGAAAAAACGATTTTTTTACTTTTTGCTATAATATCCAAAAAAAGTAAAACAAATTTCTTCATCAGTTTAGGCCAGTATGTATTCTACATATTTTTGGTAAAAAAAATCGCAATAAGCGTTTATTGGTTTGTTCAAAAGTTATAGCGTCTACAAAATGGGGGGAAAATTTATGGCATTTTTATTTTTTTTAATTTTTTTTTTTACTAGAAATGGCAGTTATCAGCGATTTTTAGCTGGACTGCGACATTGCAGCGGACAGATCTGACACTTTTGGGACCAGTGACATTTATACAGCGATCAGTGCTATAAAAATTCACTGATTACTGTATAAATGACACTGGAAGGAAAGGGGTTAACACTAGGACGATTAAGGTGTTAAGTGTTCCCTAGGGGAGGTGTTTCGATCTGTGGGGGCAGTGGACTGACTGGGAGAAAGAGATCGCTGTTCCTGATCACTAGGAACAAACGATCTCTACTCCCCTGACAGAACGGGGATCTGTTTTTTTACATTGACAGATCCCCGTTCTGCCTCTCTGTGGAACGATTGCGGGTAGCCGGCAGATATCGTGGCTGCTGGCGACACGCATTAACGCCGCGGTCGGCCGCTGTATCTATTAACCGACGTACCAGTACGGCAATTCGCGCAATACAGCTGACCTGCCACCGTATATCAGCAGGGGCTGGTCGGCAAGCGGTTTAATTGTATTCTGTTGTGTTATGTTATTTCATTAGCGTCCATTTTTAAAAGGTGTACAGATTCTTTAATGAGTTCAGACTCCTCTTTAAGTGCCAGTTTACGCATGCAGTTCTGTGTGGTGCAAGATTAGCCCATTGAATTTGAATGGGCTGAAACCGCACCACACCAAAAATAGGGCATGCGTTGCTTTTGGAAACTTGCAACCGCATTGCACAGTACTTTTGTACCATGCAATCTGATGTGGGAAAAGGCACTACATTTGGGGTGTCATTAACTTAATATTGACGCCCCCTGTAGATCGCAACTGCAGTGTGTTTTGAACCCGGTGCAGGAAGTGCTCACGGAACACGTGTTTCCTGCACTGCATTCTGGTGTGAATAGATCTTAAAATATTGGATGTGTGAATTAGTAGTTAAAGAATGTTTATTTGCATTCTCGCTGCTTAACCTTTGTCTGATCTGCTGCTGTGTTTTTTGTTTTTTTCATATGCACTAAACATGTAAACTTTTGAATGTTTTAGGTTTACAATACAAACTTTTCTCTGCCATTAAACAAGCAAAGTAACGGAAATTTCAGTGTGATTTTCATGCCTGTTCATTTCAGATGATGCAAATGATATGTGGGAAGATGACGAAGATGAGGATGAAGGTTTGGCAGGACAGCTATTATCAGATATTATATCAAGCAATAAATATGGTAACTGCATTTGTTCTGTAAATTGTTTCCAGAGTCAATCCACGTAGAATCACTTAATGTATTCTAAGTTAGGCCCCATTCACACTTGTGCTACTTGTCACAGGTCGCGCCCCATGTTTCCCAATGATAACCGTTCATATCTGCACGACTTCAAAGTACTTCCTGCACTACTTTGGTCTGACTTTCATGTGATTTGAGGTCCATAGACCTCAATGTAAACCCTTGAAAGTTGCACCTGCATGATATTGATGCAACTTGTGAATGGTGGCAATGAAAAACCCAGTGTGCGGTCCCCCCAATGTATACTAGGCCCTTCTGGTCTGGTATTGAAGGGGGAAAAAAACAGCTTGGGTACCCCCCCAAAAAAAATAAAAATTCTTACCAGACCCTTATCTGAGCATGCAGGTTGGGGGGGGTTTGAGGCAGGATGGGCTCTCTGCCCCCAAAGCACCTTGTCCCAATGCTGATTGGGACCAGGGCCTCTTCCCCACAACCCTAATAAAGACTTGTCAAAAACTTGTGTTGTACCCCATACTACTCACATATGGGGGGGGCTTCCAAATTCTGATAAGCCCCCCGTCTGCAGACCCCCACAACCACCGGTCAGTGTTGTGAAGAAGAAGCCCTTGTGGGGGGGGGGGGGGGGTTGAAGGCACTTTCCTGCCCCCATTTACTGGCCTGCAGGCTCGGATAAGGGTCTGGTATGGATTTTGGGGGGGACCCCACACCAGTTTTTTTTTTTTTTTTTTTTTTTTTTGGGCTGGTGTCTGGTATGCATTGGGGGGCACACCCTATTTTTCATTGCCGGCGTTTTTTTTTTTTTTTGTTTTGTTTTTTTTTTTCATTTAGCTGTCAGTGGGGAATCCAGCTGATGAGTCATTAGTTGTTAAGAGCACGGCGTCTGGCTTCCTGGCCCGCTCCTTAACAACGAGCACAGAATTCGATTTGGGTGATTAATTTTCGACCAATCTGAATTTGAATCATTCTGGACATTTGGCATTTGTTCAGAAATGAAGAAGCCGAATGAAACTAAACACATTTTTCTGTTGTGCCCATATCTAACAACTTTGTGGAGCACAAGCAAAAATCACATTGGTCGTAACAAGGTTGCACCCATCCAAAGTCGTAGAGTAAAGTCGCAATGGAATTTGCATGATTTTTAACTTGCACAAGTGTGAATTAACATTAACAGTAAAGCCTCATAAGTTCCTTTTTGGTTGTGGCAAAATTATCCTGTATATGTGTACTGACAAAATGCTACAGAAAAAGAATTTAGATAGTGAATGTATATTACCATAGTATTTCTTCCAACATTTGAAAACCACAAAATGCATTAACGGACAAACTCCTAACTCCTTGAATGCAGTTTCTTACCACGTTATTTTTCTTTTTTTGTTTACATTTTTTGGCAGATGATGATTATTATGAAGATGATGAGGAAGATGACCCAGATGTCCTCAAAGACCCATTGTACCAAATAGATTTACAGGTAAAACTTTGCAGATGGATTTATAGAAATTAGCCTAGGAGAACATCTGATGTGTTTTTTATTTTGTATTTTTTTTTTTTTTTTTTTTTTTTTAGAAATAAACATTTTTCACAATCCTAATTCCCCATGTTGGTTACACTGGGCATAGTTTGTTTACTATGGCCCTACACAGTACTACACATTATGTACAGTTTTGGCACATTCATGTAGATAACCCTAGCACATATGGTTAGAAGAAAACTGCAAGCTAGATTATTAGAACATTTCTGCTGATGTGATACTGTTCTTTGCTGAAACATCGGCCATAACTCAGAACAGCATTGATAGATTTGAATGGGAACGCGTACGGTGAATAAAGATTGCACTGTTCTGTAAATCAAGGGCCTAAAAGGAAGAATGGTGACTGTCAGTGTCTGTTTTCTGCCTACATAGTATAGCATGCAAAGTGCAGGGCTTTAACAGAGGACAGATGACCTGTGACATGAAAGGGGTAATCCTGGCCATACTGTGGTTCAAAGTACTTTTATATAATGCATCATAAGGTTAAAAAAAAGTGGGGGTTGCAATCACTTTAAATGTTCCATAATGGCCTCAAAGGATATAAATCTTTTGTGTGTACCAAATGCCTTTGCAAACCCATATAATACATTTTAAAAGTAGAAGTGATATCACTGTGCTGCATATGGCCAGTGCAGAAACTGAGCTGTGGAAGGGATCTGTCAGGCCCACCCATTACAGGCTGAATTACTGCATAGATCTGTAAGAAGTACACAAAGATTCAAGCAAGAGTACACATTCAGTACGGACTTGTTATGTACCTTGCCACGGCAAGGCCTGGCGGAAGTGGGGACAGGGTACCTTTTAAAAACAGGTACCCGCTCCCCCCCAAAAGGTGCTTTATGTGGCACGGGGGGGGGGGGGGGGGGGGACGACAGATAAGCGGAAGTTACACTTTTGGGTCGAACGCTGCTTTAAAGTGAAAAGCTCTTTTAGTACACAGCTGACTCATTTAAATTTTTCTTCATTTTATAGACATATCTGACAGAGTTTCTGCAGCAGTTTTCCCAACAGCCATGTTTTTCTGCATTCTCTGAACATTTAAATGCCAACGACCGTCGAATCCTTCAATCAATTGGCATATGAGGATACTGGACTAAAGTATAATGAAATAATTCATTCTGTGAAGTTGCAGCCCAGCACCAGGTTTAACCTAGGACTTAAAAGGACTTGCTGGTTGTATTTTTTGACAGACTGACCCCAGTGATGATTGACAAGATCGGTTTTCCATTGACTTTACTTGGGGCATAATTTCACTCCATTGCCATTCATCAGTATTTGATCTTGTTGGCATATAGTGAGTGGTACACAGTATGACAGGGGGATGACTGCCATTTGAAAAGCTGTTACACATTCTGCCGTGTAAACTAAACTGATTTTATTCTGAACCCCTAAAAGCTTCAGTCCTCAGCTTTTAGCTGTCTTGGTTTTAGTATATTGGTATTCTAATTCATGTGGGTCATAACCCACTTTCCACACCCCTTCCATGTTCAGACCTTAAAAACACGGTGCCTTGTATGATGATGCAGAGAGTAGTATGCACAATTGTTCAGGGCCAAGTCAACCTCTGCACTATACTGCTGTGTCCTGATCTTATTCCTTCAGGAGTCAAGACTGGGAAAGCACAACTAGCAGAATTATCCAACTGTAGCTGTAGTATTCTAGTGCTGCTAATTTAATTAACATGATGCCCGAAAGGGCATATAGATAAAGAAATCTGGGTGTAAAGGAGAGCCATGTAAACCTCATCTTGAAACCTGCTGAGGAACGTGCATTTATGCTGTTAGGATGTTTTTATAGATACAAATCTATTCACCAGTGCATCCAATATTATGAACAGTATTTGAGACAACGCATAGTCAGAGTTAATGTAAGACTATGCTTAGACATTGATTTGAGTTTCGGCCTATACCACTGCTGGAAAAACACATTCCTGAGGATTATCTGGTCAGATCTGCTGTGGAAAACTTTCAGAACCATCAGGTTCAGAAAAATGTACAATCAAAATGAATGAAGGAACCATTAGGAGGTCCTACTAATAATGAAATATCCAAGCCTCAACTCTAACTTGAACTTTCACTCATAACATGGACGATTTTGAAGACCTCTAGTGTGGAGTTTTTTTTTCTTATCTTTTGCAAAAAGACTCTAATAGAAGTCAATTAAGAAAAATAAAATATGTGAATTTATAGCACATCAATTTCAAGACATGGTATTGTGTTGTCTGAGCTAACAGCTTTCAGTAAGAGTTGTCTCAAAGCCAGTTACATTCAAATCCCTCTTGCCTTTGAAACAAACCCCAATGTCAGATCTATGGTGTAGTCACTGAACAGGAAAAGTGTGTGTGTGTGTGTATGTAAATATATACACACACTATAGTGTGTGTGTGTGTGTATATATATATATACATACACACACACACACACACACACACCCTTTAAGAAGCCGCTTGCAGGCGTGCTGCGATCTCGGTGAGTGTGATCGCGGGTCCTGCGGACACTATGTCCGCTGGGATACCCATGATTGTCTCACGGAGAGGAAGAACGGGGAAATGCTGATGTAAACATGCATTTCCCCGTTCTGCCTAGTGACACTGATCACAGCTCCCTGTAATTGGGAGCGGCGATCAGTGTCATGTCACACATAGCCCATCCCCCCACAGTTAGTCACTCCCTAGGACACACTTAACCGTTACAGCGCCCCCTAGTGGTTAATCCCTTCACTGCCAGTCACATTTACACAGTAATCAATGCATTTTTAATCTCACCGATCGCTGTATAGAGATATATATCTATATATATATGTGTGTGTGTGTGTGTGTGTGTGTGTGTGTATATATATATATATATATATATATATATATATATATATATATATATATATATATATATATGTGTATGTGTATATATATATATATATATATATATATATATATATATATATATATATATGTATATATGAGAGAGATCCTTCAAAAAGTATTCATAACCCTTGAAATTTTCCAAATTTTTTTTGTCACGTTACAACCAGAGATGTAAATGTATTTTATTGTGATTTTTTTTTTTTTTTTTTGTGATAAAATCAACACAAAATGGCACATAATTGTGAAGTGGAAAGAAAATGGTTTTCAGTTTTTTTTTTTTTTTTTTAACAAATAAATAACTGTAAAGTGTGGCATGCATTTGAATTCACTCCCTTTACTCTGATACCCCTAACTAAAATCTAGTGGAACCAATTCCCTTCGAAAGTCACCTTATTGGTAAATCGAGTCCACCTGTGTATTGTTTAATCTCAGTATAAATAGCAGTATCTCAGCTGTTCTGTGAAGCCCTCAGAGGTTTGTTAGAGAACCTTAGTGGACAGCAGCATCATGAAGGCTAAGGAACACACCAGACAGGTCAGAGATAAAGTTGTGGAGAAGTTTAAAGCAGGGTTAGGTTATAAAAACAAAAATATACCAAGCTTTGAACATCTTTCAACATCTTTGAACATGGAGCATTGTTCAAGCCATCATCCGAAAATGGAAAGAGTATGGCACGACTGCAAACCTACCAAGACATAGCCGTCCACCTAAACTGACAGGCCAGGCAAGGAGAGCATTAATCAGAGAAGCAGCCAAGAGACCCATGGTAACTCTGGAGGAGCTGCAGAGATCCACAGCTCAGGTGAGAGAATGTCCACAGGACAACTATTAGTCGTGCAGTCCACAAATCTGGCCTTTATGGAAGAGTGGCAAGAAGAAAGTCATTGTTGAAAGAATGCCATAAGTCCAGTTTACAAGAATCAATGTGGGGGCCACAGCAAACGTGTGGCAGAAAACTAACACTTCACATCACCCTGAATACACCATCCCCACCGTGAAATATGGTGGTGGCAGCATCATGTTGTGAGGATGCTTTTCTTCAGCAGGGACAGGGAAGCTGGTCCGAGTTGATGGGAAGATGGCTTGAACCAAATACAGGGCAATCTTAGATGAAAACCTGTTATGCCCTGTATGCACGGTCGGATTTTCCGATGGAAAAAGTGCGATCGGATTGTGTTGTCAGAAATTCCGATTGTGTGTGGGCTCTATCAGACTTTTTCCGTCGGAATTTCAGACACACAAAGTTTGAGAGCAGGATATAAAATTTTCCAACCAGAAAATACGATCTTTTAAATTCCGATCGTGTGTACACAAATCCGACGCACAAAGTGCCACGCATGCTCAGAATAAATTAAGAGACGAAAGCTATTGGCTACTGCCCCGTTTAAAGTCCCGACGTACGTGTTTTACGTCACCGCGTTCAGAATGATCAGATTTTCCGACAACGTGCGACTGTGTGTATGCAAGACAAGTTTGGCCCAAAATCCGTCTGAAAAAATCCGATGGAATTTGTTGTCGGAATGTCCGATCGTGCGTACAGGGCATTAGAGTCTGCAAAAGATTTGAGAGTGGGGCGGAGGTTCACCTTCCAGCAGGTCAACGATCCTAAACATACAGCCAGAGCTACAATGGAATGGTTTAGATTATGTTAGAATAGCCCAGTCAAAGTCCATACCTAAATCCTATTGCGAATCTGTGACAAGACTTGAAAATTGCTGTTCAGACGCTCTCCATCCAATCTGACAGAGCTTGAGCTATTTTGCAAAGAAGAATGGGCAAAAATTTCACTTTCTAGATGTGCAAAGCTGGTAGAGACATATCCAAAAAGACTTGCAGCTGTAATTGCAGCGAAAGGTGGTTTTACAAAGTATTGACTCGGGGGCTGAATACAAATGCACGCCACACTTTTCAGATATTTATTTGTAAAAAAAAAAGAAATTTTATCATTTTCCTTCCACTTCACAATTATGTGCCACTTTGTGTTGGTCTATCACATAAAATCCCAATAAAATACATTTACGTTTTTGGTTGTAATATGACAAAATGTCAAATTTCAAGGGGTATGAATACCTTTTCAAGGCACTGTATGTGTGTGTGTGTATGTATGTATCTGTGCATATGTGTGTGTGTATGTATGTATGTATATATGTATGTGTGTATGTGTATATATATATATATATATATATATATGTGTGTGTGTATGTGTATGTATATATATATATATATATATATATATATATATATATATTATATTCACGAAAGTGAGTACACTCCTCACATTTTTGTAAATTTTAGTATACCTTTTCATGTGACAACACTGAAGAATTGACACTTTGCTACAGTGTGAAATGTATATAACATTGTAAATTTGCTGTCCCCTCAAATCAACTCAACACACAGCCATTAATGTCTAAACCGCTGGCAACAAAAATGAGTACACCTCTAAGTGAAAATGTCCAAATTAGGCCCAATTAGCCATTTTCCCTCCCCGATGTCGTGTGACTCATTAGTGTTAGAAGATCTTAGGTGTGAATGGGAAACAGGTGTGTTAAATTTAGTGTTATCTCTCTCTCTCTCTCTCATACTGGTCACTGGAAGTTCAACATGGCATCTCATGGCAAAGAACTCTCTGAGGATCTGAAAAAAAGAATTTTTGCTCTACATAAAGATGACTTAGGCTATAAGAACATTGCCAAGACCCTGAAACTGAGCTGCAGCACGGTGGCCAAGAACATACAACGGTTTAAAAGGACAGGTTCCACTCAGAACAGGCCTCGCCATGGTCGCCCAAAGAAGTTGAGTGCACATGCTCAGTGTCCTATCCAGAGGTTGTCTTTGGAAAATAGATGTATGAGTGCTACCAGCATTGCTGCAGAGGTTGAAGGGGTGGGGGGTCAGCCTGTCAGTGCTCAGACCATACGCCTCACACTGCATCAAATTGGTGTGCATGGCTGTCGTCCCAGAAGGAAGCCTCTTCTCTTCTAAAGAAGATGCAAAAAGCCCGCAAACAGCTCAAGACAAGCAGACTAAGGACATGGATTACTGGAACCATGTTCTGTAGTCTGATGAGACCAAGATAAACTTATTTGGTTCAGATGGTGACAAGCGTGTGTGGCGGCAACCAGGTGAGGAATACAAAGACAAGTGTGTCTTGCCTACAGTCAAGCATGGTGGTGGGAGTGTCATGGTCTGGGACTGCATGAGTGTTGCCGGCACTGGGGAGCTACAGTTCATTGAGGGAACCATGAATGCCAACATGTACTGTGACATACTGAAGCAGAGCATGATCCCCTCCCTTCGGAGACTGAGCCGCAGGGCAGTATTCCAACATAACGACCCCAAACACACCTCCAAGACGACCACTGCCTTGCTAATGAAGCTGAGGGTAAAGGTGATGGACTGGCCAAGCATGTCTCCAGAACTAAACCCTATTGAGCATATGTGGGTCATCCTCAAACGGAAGGTGGAGTAGCGCAAAGTCTCTAACATCCACCAGCTCCGTGATGTCTTGGAGGAGTGGAAGAGTACTCCAGTGGCAACCTGTGAAGCTCTGGGTTACAATAAAGACCCGTACACACGATCAGACTTTTTGACAACAAACATGCAAATTAGCTGTTTTGGAGCAACATCCGACCGTGTGTACGCTCCATCGGACAAACTTTTTCTGTTTCCATCAGACTTTTGTTGGCTGTGCAAACGGACAAAAAGTCCAATGGAGCAAAGTCCGATCTTGTGTACACAAAAGCATCGGACTTTTGTACAAACTACAGTACGCGGCCGCGAGAATGGTTCTCGGCGACAGGGTACTGTATATCTCGTGCTGGCTGCAATAGGAAAGACACTTTTTCCTATTGCGGCGATCGCGAGAGGGAATTCCCCTCTGGGGGCATGCCAGGCCCTTAGGTCTGGTATGGATTTTAAGCGGAACCCTGTACGCCGAAAATGCATATCAGACCCTTATCCGAGCACGCAGTCCGGCCGGTCAGGAAAGAGGGGTGGGGACCCCCCCCCCTCCTGAGCCGTACCAGGCCGCATGCCCTCAACATGGGGGGTGGGTGCTTTGGGGGAGGGGGCGCCCTGCGGCCCCCCCACCCCAAAGCACCTTGTCCCCATGTTGAGGACAAGGGCTTCTTCCCAACAACCCTGGTCGTTGGTTGTCGGGGTCTGCGGGCGGGGGGCTTATCGGAATCCGGGAGGCCCCTTTAATATGGGGGCCCCCAGATCCCGGCCCCCCACCCAATGTGAATGAGTATGGGGTACATGGTACCCCTACCCATTCACCTAGGGAAAAAAAGTGTCAATAAAAAAAAAAACACTACACAGATTTTAAAAGTAATTTATTAGGCAGCTGCAGGGGTCTTCTGCCGACTTCGGGGGTGTCTCAGGCCTCTTCTACCTCTCTCCAGTGTCGTCTCTGTGCTCTCTGGTTCTTCTCCGGTGCCTTCTTCCTTCTGCCGGGCTCTTCCGCTATCTTCTACTCTTTTGCTAGTGGAGGAGCCCGGACATCCGGATCATCGTCTTTCCTTCCAGAGATGTTGACACGACGCTCTCTCCGGCTGTAATGCTGTCTGTGCGCTCTGCTATGACTTCTATAGACCGTGACCCCGCCCCCCTATGACATCACAATCCCGGTGCATGCTGGGACTGTGAGGTCATAAGGGGGCATGGTCATAGGATGACATGACCGCCCCCTTATGGCCTCACAGTCTCAGCATGCCCCGGGACTGTGATGTCATAGGGGGGCGGGGTCACCGCCTATATAAGTCATAGCAGAGCGCACAGACAGCATTACAGCCGGAGAGAGCGTCGTGTCAACATCTCTGGAAGAGAAGAGGGAAGAAGACTAGATGTCCGGGCTCCTCCGCTAGCAAAAGAGCAGAAGATAGCGGAGGAGCCCAGGAGAAGACACTGGGGGGGGGGGGGGGCGCTCGCTCGTCCCCACCCCCTTTCCTGACCAGCCATCCTGCGTGCTCGGATAAGGGTCTGGTATGGATTTTGGGGGGACCCCCACGCTGTTTTTTTGGCGTAGGGGGTTCCCCTTAAAATCCATACCAGATCTAAGGGTCTGGTATGCCCCTGGAGGGGAACCCATGCCGGTTTTTTATTTAAAATTTGGCGTGGAGTTCCCCCTCAAGATTCATACCAAACACAGTGCCCGGAATTGGCAGGGATCCAAGTCGGATCCCCGCACCAGTGTGAACCCGGCTCGCAAGGTGTCAATCTCGCCAATAAAAGTGGCGAGATTGACACAATATCAGACAACAATACAGAAGTTGACCAAAGGGTGGTGGTAGTAAAGAGCTGAAAAACCATGTGATTTGGTGAAAACTAGCTGGAAAAGTCCTGTCGTCTGTATGCAAGACAAACTTCTGGCCAACGCCTTTTGTACAAAAATCCAAGGGAAAGTTTGTACAAAGTCCTATCGTGTGTATGGGGCTTAACGCTCACTTTTGTTGCCAGCATTTTAGACATTAATGGCTGTGTGTTGAGTTATTTTAAAGGGGACAGCAAACTTACACTGTTATACAAGCTGTACACACACTACTTTACATTGTAGCAAAGTGTCATTTCTTCACTGTTGTCATATGAAAAGATATAATAAAATATTTTAAAAATGTGAAATACTGTATATCCCCCCTTTAACTTCAGTACAATTTATACTTGCGTATAGCCCCAAATCATCAGTGTTGCTGTCTTCAGTGGAATGTCCATCTGCCTGCAGGATGGGCTTTCCAGTGAAATTAATAGAAGCCATGCAACTTATTACTGGGTACAGCTCTGAAGGTGTGTGGCGATTTTGGGTAAAGCCTGTGTGATGCCAGGAAGGTTAAAGTGGATGTAAACCAGATTCATGAACTTTGAGCTGGGCACATCTATCTGTAGTGTTTTCTTATCTCTCTCCAAAGCACTAAGTCCCATAGTGTCCTCCTGCTCAGTTCCTCTGTTATCTGCCTGATAACTTTTGACAAGTTCTAGGAGACAGCAACCTGACCTGTGGGGGGGGTTGCTATAAATAGATTAGCAGTCAGCTTGCTATCTCTGAGCAGAGCTGTGCACATTCTTTCCTTCCTTTGCCAATGTGGAGTGGAGGTATGTGCTTTTCCTCCAATCAGCTGTCTTGGCTGTCTTCCCAGTGGTGACCAGGAAGAGAAAGTTTCTAACACCAAGAGCACTTTCTAAAGGATATATACATCTGAAGACAGATATGCGTGTAAAACTTATGTAGGGAGAGTTCTTTCATCCCTGTGTATCATCTAAGGGTGTTCACTTCAAAGGGGATATGTGAGGGTTTACATCCACTTTAGCCACTGAAGATCAATGAATGACTTCGGTACAAGCTATGTTTAAGTTTACTTCCTATCTGGTGAAATCATTGTGAGTGGGACAGGTAACAGGCTACCTAAGACACTACAATGGACAAAAATTGCTTGTGTATTATTTTAGACAGCATGCCAAAACACATGGTAGTGAATTACAGCAGCTTGCAAAGGTGCAATTCAGAATGAATCCACATTATCACCAATAAACGTTACTCAGCGCACTGGTATGAATGGATCCTAACTGTTCAATCATAGTGGCTGTATTATGTTCTATCAGGAAATTAAAACAGACCAACTAATTGGTGTGGTGTGCTGCCATAGGAATAAGGATTTTTTGCTTTCAGCAAATAGAATAAATGTATCTCTGTATTAAGTCGATCTGGTGTTTAGGTAGATATATATTCTATGATCATTTTGGATCACCTTTAGTGTGATGTTTTCACTAAACAGTTTTTTTAAATAAAAATATAGAAAGCACTGAAATCAGAAGCTAAAAGTGCATGCAGTTCTTGGTTTGGCTAAATTGTGTTTTTTTTTTTTTTTTTTTTTTTTTTAATGGATTCTAATCCCCATTTCTAATAGTAGCTCCCTTAGTTTTCCTTAGCATGTTTTCTGCAACCCTCCCCCAATCCAGCGGTACGTTTAAGGGCATTCTGTTTCAGGAGTTTCCACTTCTGACATCACTTCTTAATTACGTACTGTGATTATGGGGTATGCCACCTCAGTACTTTCCATTTGCATCATTCTCCCTGGGTTATCTTCTGATTGCCACCCAGGAAATTTTAATCTTATGTGGTGTTCCATCAAGCACATCTAAGAATACTTTATATCAATGTAGTAAATCTTAAAATTCTGTGCCAGTACCTTGCATTTCTGGGTATGGGAGAGCATGTGACCTTTGTGACAGTGCTCAGGTCTAGCAGTCAATCACAAGTCCTGGCACTGTCACAATGAGCAAAGGAATGACGTCACCCTTTGCATATAGCAGATCAAACCTTTGGAGTAAAATCACATTTGGGAGACACCACTGTCCTTTTTTTAATCAAATCCTTTTTATTACTTTATATGAAAACAACATTGACTCAATACAGACAAAACCACAAAAATAGAAATCACACCCACCCAAACCCGCCCCGCCAACCCCCCCTCACTCGGAGTATATATGACACACACACAAAAAAGGAATAACAATATCCAGCATTACACAGTACACATTGGTTGACATGATACCCAAGTCATAGATTGAAGCCATCTAGACCAGATAACAGCAAACTTATTCAGGGAGTTCCTTAGGGAATATGTATGCTTTTCAAAAAGAATGATCCTATTGGGATCTACAATCCAATCGGACACAGTCCGTGGATGTGGAGAGGTCCACTTAAGAGCAATCTGTCTACAGACAACAAAAAGTGCGCGCCTTATAGTATTACCAGTAGGGGAGGTGTAGATAGAGGTGTCACAGTAACCCAATATACATATAAGCAGTTCAACTGGAATATTATAATCCAATACCCTATTTAAGGTATCAGTCACCTCCACCCAGTATCTTTGAAGTTTTGGACATCGCCACAAAAGATGTGTTAATGTACCTGTGTTACACAGGCTGGCTCAGATTTCAGTCCAGTTGCACAGAGAAACTGCGGAGTTCTATAGACCCTATGGAGAATAAAAATCTGAGTCAGTCTGTGTGATGGAGTAAGAGACACCCTACACGGGGACCGGAGGACATCGTCTCAAATCTTCTCAGAGATGGGACCAATATCTTTCTCCCAGCCAACCCAAGAATGAATGGGGAAGTTCAATAGAAACCCATCTGACAGTACCCTATAAGACCTTTTGTTGAGCCTGCCCGTACTATTTTATCCAAGACAGGGATAGAGGGGGAAAATATCTTGGCAGAAGAAAACTGGGCATGTAAAGCATGTCTTAATTGAAGGAATTGGTAAAACCAGTTGGATTCTACAGATAACGCTCCCCTCAGATCTTCAAAGGATTTAAGTATGCCATTCTGATATAGCTGAGCTAAAGTAATTATTCCTAGTTTTGCCCATCTCTGAAAGCCTCTAAGAGCCGAAATTTGCGGAAGTCTATCATTTTCCCATATGGGAGTGTATCTAGTGGGATATGAGACACCCAACATTTTTTTAACTGTATCCCATACTTTACCGATTAACATACAAATAGGCATATCAGCAAGCAAGACACCCCCTCTTGCACCATCGAGGACAAAGAGTGGAGACCGACCCTTAAATGCAAAAGAAAATAATCGTCGAGCAAGAAAGGATATCTGTTCAGACTCCCATCCGGCAAAATGCTGTAATTGGGAGGTGAAAAAAAATATAGCCTTCGATTAGGAACTGCCAGGCCGCAGGCATTTGTGGGATGCTGTAAAGTCTCCAGTTTGATATGAGGGGTTTTGTTCCACCATATTAATTGCCTAAATATAGTGTTTATCTTAATAAAGATCCAGATAGGTATCCAAATCGGGGCACTATGTAAAAAATAGAGAAGCTAAGGCATCCATATCATTTTTATTAAATTGATACGACCTATTAGCGATAAAGGGAGCTTAGTCCCTTATATATGTTATCTACAATATATGACTGTGGGGAGTCCGACATAGTTATACCCAAGTATTTTATAGATGACACAACCTTAAAATGAGAAAGTATAGGTGGTAGTGGATCCAGAAGGGGGTCTAAAGGCATCAACATGGATTTCTCCCAGTTTATACCTAGATCGAAATACCTTCCAAACTCCTTAATGTGTTCCATTACTACCGGCAGGGATGAAGAGACATTAGACATGAAAAAGAGAAGATCATCTGCATATAGTGATATCTTTTCCTCCATGTCTCCCCTAATCAGACCAGTAACATCAGGAGAGGCCCATATAAGACATGCCAAAGGCTCTATGGCCAGGGCAAAAAGCAGGGGAGACAGCGGACACCCCTGCCTAGTCTCCTAGTTATCAGATGCCTGCCGTAAGCTGATTTATCAGTATTGATTTAAGGGCTCACTCAAAAAGGTGGATGTAAGTTTCAGCATCTTCCACATTCTCTGTCCATTATCTTTAGCCACCAATTTCAAAGCTTTGCCTAGATGTTATGCTCCGATGTCAGCTATATAATTGGACTTATTCTATATACCTGTAAAAATCAGTTCTTGAAATACATCACGTTACACAGAGCTGGTTATATTCATTACGATGTGGGTTATGCGCCACCTTATAGGTGAATGGACACTGGCAGATCAATCAAACAGGAATTCCTCCCCTATATAACCCCTCCAAAACGGGAAGTACCTCAGTTTTGTAGCAAGCAATGAATTCCCAGAAAAAGAGAAGGGATCTCTGTGTCCTGTGATGTATTCCAAGAAATGGATTTTACAGGTAAGTATTTATTTAGAAAAAAAAATCTAATTTTGTTTATCGTATATTATGGCAGGTTATAATCATAACTATGTGGGATGTCCTATAGCAATAAAACCTGAGGAGTGGGAGACACAACAATAACCATCGCCAGCAATCATTAAGGACCTACTCTGCAGTTTGTAATACGCTGCGGCCAAAGGCAGTCTCCTCCTTCACGGCTCTGACATCCACCTGGTAAAGCCCTGTGAATGTTTAAACCAAAGCCCATGCAGCGGCCTTGCAAACCTTAGCCACTCATGCCTGATGGTGTTAGGAACAAAGAACTGCAAGACACTGTCCGGCATTCAAGTGAAAACTAGAAACCACTCTAGGCAAGAAAGATGGATGGGGACGCAACATCATCTTATCATAATGCAAGACCAAGAACGGCTCCTTACATGAAAGAGCCGCCAGCTCTGACACTTTTTGCCGAAGTGATAGTAACTAAAGAAGCTACTTTCTGCATCAAAGGACTAATAGTTTCTCAAATTGGTTCTAAAGGTGGCCCCTGCAAGTACAGCAAAGACAAGTTCAAGTCCCAAGGGCACAAGGGTGGCCTGACAGGTGGGACTGTCTGTGTTACACCCTGCATGAAGTACAAATGAAGGCGTTTGAAACAACGGTCTCTGGAAAAAAAAAATTGGATAGACGAAATTTGACCCTTAATAGTACTGAGGGCCAATTTAATTTCCCCTACCTGGAGAAAGGAAAAAATCTCCCACTCACATATTTCCACAGGTGCCACTTCCTGGTTTCACCCCTGGAATATAAGATTTTCAAGTCCTGTAATGGAAGCTCTAGGAAGCTGGCCTCCTGTCGCTGAACAGTGCGCAGATAACAGGACCAATGATTATAGGTATGACCGGACTGGAAGTGTCCAGAGTGTCCACTACCAGATTCATTGTGTATGTACAAAGCCCTCCTGGGATTGGCCCGCTTACACTATTCTCAGTGTTACCACCTCCCAGATTCTTTGCAAAAGACGTAGCAGTAACAGAGAGGATGTTCCTCTACAAAAGACCTAGAGTGGAACTGCACGTAGTGAACTGTTTCAAGGTAGATACCATTTCCTCATGCAGAGATATCTTGAGGTATCCTGAGATAGACACCCCCTGCATCCTCAGCAAGTCCAGCACCGGGGCTAGGAGCGACAAACACCATGATGGAATTGAATGACAGTCGTGCTAATCCATTGCTGTAATCACCACCTGAACCGTCACCAATAGGCAAAATGCAATCTTACCAGATTGGAATGACTCCACTACACGCCTATTGTAAATAGCTAGGAGGCAATCCAGTTTGCATCACTTGGTTGCAGTATATCGGACTGACTCACTCTCCAAGGTGTATGAACTCAGTAAGGACCATATACAGTGCCTTGCAAAAGTATTCACCCCCCTTGGCTTTTTACCTATTTTGTTACATGACAGTCTTTAGTTCAATGTTTTTTTTTTAATCTGAATTATATGTGATGGATGAGAACACAATAGTCTAAGTTGGTGAAGTAAAATTAGAAAAATATATACGTAAAACTATTTTTCAGAAATAAAAAAAATATTGGCATGTGTCTATGTATTCACCCCTTTGTTATGAAGCCCATAAAAAGCTCTGGTGCAACCAATTACCTTCAGAAGTCACATAATTAATGACATGATGTCCACCTGTGTGCAATCTAAGTGTCACATGATCTGTCATTACATATACACACCCTTTTGAAAGGCCCCAGAGGCTGCAACACCTAGGCAAGAGGCACCACTAACCAAACACTGCCACGAAGACCAAGGAACTCTCCAAACAAGTAAGGGACAATGTTGTTGAGAAGTACAAGTCAGGGTTAGGTTCGTAGAGACTTATCCAAAGCGACTTGGAGCTGTGATAGCCGCAAAAGGTGGCTCTACAAAGTATTGACTTTAGGGGGGTGAATAGTTATGCACATTGACTTTTTCTGTTATTTTGTCCTATTTGTTGTTTGCTTTACAATAAAAAAAAAATCTTCAAAGTTGTGGTCATGTTCTGTAAATTAAATGATGCAAATTCTCAAACAATCCATGTTAATTCAAGGTTGTGAGGCAAAAAAACACGAACAATGCCAAGGGGGTGAACACTTTTGCAAGGCACTGTATTGCAGACATCCACATGGAATGAAATCAAAGGAAACCACAGTATAAATCTGCTAAAGCTTTAATATACTTACACAGTACAGGTTGTACTCGCATTCTAAAAACAAATATACGTATAAAAACATAATTTCCAGGCTGTACAGCAGAGATTCCAAGTCTGGGGTGGCATGACGGTGTCACGTGTGATGGCTCGGCCCAACACGTTTTGTCCCCTAGGACATCATCTGGGGCATACCAAGTGTTTACAACAGGCAAATTGGACTCTGTACTGGAGTCATTCCAATCTGGTAAGATTGCATTTTGCCTATTGGTGACAGTTCAGGTGGTGATTACAGCAATGGATTAGCACGACTGTCATTCAATTCCATCTGTGGCGTTTGTCGCCAAGGCACACACTTTGGACTCCAAAGTCTTAACAAATTTATATTTTCTTCACTTTCTATTGGGACTTTGATTTAGTATTAATTATCACTGCTTTAGCATGACAACATACATATATGTTGTCGCATAGTTTTGTCTTGCTATTTAGTTGCTAGCAGCTGTTTATTTATACATGTGTTAACACCACCACAGCTTCTATTTTTTGTTCTATCTTGGCACATGAAGATATTTGTCAGTGATGACTATGGACACCTGAAATCTACCTCTTGCAGAGAGGCCATCACTGATCAGACCGATCCCATCTGAAACAGAAGGATGTTTAGAAATTTCATAATAATACAAAATCCTGTGCTTATCGACTTAACTAAAAAATAGGAAATAACCATGTCAAATAGCACCTAAATTATAAAATAGATCATTCAAACTGGTGTGTGTATGTGAGTAACTTTAAAGTTCAGAGAGCCGCTACCCAGTAAAGTCTGAATATAAGACTCAAATGGTAAAATAGAAAACAGATAATCAGTGAAACCATACACCAAAAGCTTTAGTATATATAACAATTTTCAAAGTCCATCAATGTGATAAACACATATGCTCTGAAAGATGACAGTCCATTTAAATAAGAAAGAATCCCAGTGTCTGGATTTGCAAAAACTCAGCAAAATAAACAGTGGCAAAGTGCTCATGCAAAACTGTCCCCACATCAACTCATGCCTCTTACCAGAGACTTTGGATCACAAATTATAGAGACCAGATTAACTTTTTATTTTCACTTATCCCTGTGGCTCTCATATGGGATAGCATCTCAGCCATGGAGGGTTCAGCCTTGTAATCATCCAAACAAATGACTGATACTCAACCTGGCACATGGAAAAAGTTCTCAATATTTGTCATGCAAAGGAATAGGGAAGCTCTTCATAGTGTAGTATTTAAAAGCATCTCAGTTTATTGCAAATTAAGTTGCACTTACGGTTTTGAAGATTTAAAACAGCGGATGATAAACCAAACTAACACGGCCGCGGACCTCGCCAGCTGGCTCGTGCGTGTAGGCGTCACAGATGTTGTTCCAACGCGTTTCTCTGTAATAGGCATCAACTGTTTATTTTGCTGAGATTTTTGCACATCCAGACACTTAGATTCTTTTTTATTTAAATGGACTGTCATATTTTGGAGCATATGTGTTTATCTTTATACTCCTAGCATTAGTAAATGGAGAGCAAACTATATCATAATTGCTTGTTTTAAACTTTCTCAGCTAAGCACAACTCCTGCTTGCATGCCTGTGTTAAGGGCAGGTGGATTCCAGGAAGTAAATGTTACATGAATCATCTCCCCTTACTCGAGATGGCCAAAATGCAAGATGGTGTTTTTCAAAAAGATTTCTCAACAAAATAAAGCACAGAGACGTGGATGAATGGGCGAGTTTTCTTTGAATATTAAAAATGAATTAAATAACATTTTTGATTTGCGGTGCTCAGATGAACTGTAGTTCCACTTTAACATCTTTAAGTGCTTGTTTTATCAGGGTCACTACCGGTAATTATTTTTAGATGCCTGATAAAAGGAATCTTTCCATAGTGTATTTTCTTCCGTAGCCCTGTTAAGGCAGGCCCAGCAACATTCTTTAGGTCTTTCATACTGGTTTAGTGAGTGAGAACCTTGAAGAATGGCACCTGAAAGGGGTTCAAGATCTTTACTAAGGCTGGCCATACATTATACAATTTTCTTGTACAGCTTTCCTTTAGATTTACCAAAACCATATAATAGGAGGTCAAACCTAAACACTTTCAATTTGGATGCAATCAGGCAGGCCCTTGTACTACATAGTTGAAGGTAAATCTAAAGAAAATTGAACAGGAAAATTGTATGGTGTATGGCCAGCTTTAATCAGTAAAAATACATGCTTTGTGAACGCCTTCTGTAAGTTTTTCCCATAGGTGTGCGCAGCTTATTGTATTAGGGTGTGCACCTCAAAGCTCCAACACATATGCATTTATGACATATTAACCGGCCTCTTCCCCACTTGTCATCCTAAAACAATGAGGGGGGAGAAAGAAAAGGGACTGGGACAAGAGGGGTGGCATACATTGGTACCTACCAATCCCCTGTATTTTCCTCCCATGGCAGCTGAATATCGGCGAGAGGAAGAGAAGGAGAAGCGTACTTTCAGCTGCTGCAGAAGAAAATACAGATTGGTCCCTTAATTTCCACTCCAGCCGCCTATCCTGTCCAGGTTCTGGGGGTCAGCAAGTAAAGATCGCGGCTTACCTGTCACCTGCCCACAATTGTTGGGTTGCCAACTCCAGGATTAGGGTGTGCCCAGGCACACCTGGCACACCCCTTGCGCACGCCTATGGTTTTTCCCTTTATTTTCACTGGATCTCTGATTTCCAGTCTGCTGTGGCATTTAAATATCCACCCCTGTTTCAAAAAAAAAATCTACCCAATGTTCTAGCTTAATGTGGTTGTAAACCTCATACATGAAATATGAACAAAGCATATCCCTCTATAGTGTGTACTTTCTGTCTGCTGCTTTGTTTTTCTGCTGTCAGCATGAATCAATTCTGACAAATTTTCCTGATGCCAAGAGAAAAAAAAAGGTGACTGGGGGAGGGGTCCCCAGCTGATTGACAGCCTCCGCTCTGTTCCTGTGTGCTGTTTGAAGGGGAAATGTCCCTTCCCTTCAATCAGCTTTCAGGGCTCGACTCACTCTGCAGAGTGTAATTTCAGCCCTCCACCCTTTTTTTTTCTGAACGCGCAAACAAAATTGATAAATTCTGGACTTTGAAGAAAAGTAATGCAGATAGACAGGTGAAACCAATAGAGGTGTAGCACCCCTTAGTGTGTGCTATTAGTGGTGAGAGTAGGAAAAATATAGCTGGCTCTTGGTTAGACCTAAGCATTAAATTCTGGGTCAGAGTAACTAGTGGCCAGGGCTGGATGACACATCCTGGCAGCTCTCTGGTGCTTCCCCCTGTTTCTAGGACATTGGAGAATGTTCTGCAATTAGTGGGCGGAGGCTTCCATGAATATTTGAGGACCCTCTGCCAATCCGCAGGATTGGGCCTGGCAGGGGACTGAGAAACCCATGAGTATACCTGGCCCATGCCAGCAAGGGAGGGAGTTTGAGTAGAAGATTAAGAAGCAGTGCTGAAAGAGGCTGTCGGTGACCCTGGAGGGACCCCCTACCCACAGTGCAGGGACAGACAAGGGGAGAGACTGCCAGCTGAAGCAATGCTCTCTTGATGACAGTGGTGTGCCCGGTCTTCATCCAACCTTGCCCTGGGGAGTCTCTGTGTGTATGTGTGTGTGTCAGTCGGGCAGGACTGGGAAGAGAAACAGCCAGGCATGGCTGGTGGCAGCCAGGTGGGCTAGCATTTTCTGCAGCAGTAGAACTGGGCTTAGTGTCTACAAGGAAGCAGATGGTCAAGAGAGATGCTGTTCTCTCCACAATGTGCTAAACCAGGGGTCTCCAAACTTTCTAAACAAAGGGCCAGTTTACTGACCTTCAGACTTTAGGGGGGCGCGACTATAGCCACCAGGAGTAAAAAAAGTCCCAGCATCAGTGGGAGTAAACAATCCCCTGTCATTGGGAGGAACTGTGCCCCATCATTGATGTCATTGGGAGGAACTGTGCCCCATCGTTGACGTCAGTGGTAGAAATTGTGCGCCATCATTGGTGTCATTGGGAGAAACTGTGCCTCATCGTTGATGTCATTAGTAGGAATTGTTCAGCATCATTGGTCTTATTGGGAGGAATTGTGCCCTTTGTTGATGTCCATGAATAAAATAGTGCCCCAAGGGCCAGATAAAAGCAAGCTAAGGGCCACATCTGTCCCCTGAGCTGCAGTTTGGAGACCACTGTGCTAAACTATCCACAAAGGGACAAAGTTCCTAGCCTGTAATGGGCTGTTCCTGAATTAACAAAGTGACTGTTTGTTCCACCAGGAGTGATCAGCAGGTGCTGCACATAGTGAACCAAGTTTGTGCAGGAGGAAGGAAGAAGAGGATATTTGTAAATAGGAAGGAAATTGTCCCTTGTTCTGTGTTTTGGACATTTTCAAGTTGGGCATCCCATAATTCCCTACCCCATCGAAGTTATCATCCCCTAATAAAACAACAAAAAAACAGCCAAGGACTGTTTTCTGCGTTGAGTGGATGAAGGAAATGTTGTGTGACTGGCTGTGCAGCAGTGGGGAACCCTAACTTTAGCAACTCCTACAGGGGTAGTGCTACAGAGGATTTGTTTCATCTCCGTTTATCACCTGAGGCCAGTCATTTCACTGGGTATACAGTGCCTTGAAAAAGCATTCATACCCCTTGCAATTTTCCACATTTTGTCATGTTACAACCAAAAATGTAGATTTTTTGGGGGGGGTTTTATGTGATAGACCAACACAAAGTGGCCCATAATTGTGAAGTGGAAGGAAAATGATAAATGGTTTTCAATTTTTCTTACAAATAAATATTTGAAAAGTGTGGCATGCATTTGAATTCAGCCCCCCCGAGTCAATACTTTGTAGAACCACCTTACGCTGCAATTACAGATGCAAGTCTTTTTGGGTATGGCTCTGCCAACTTTGCACATCTAGAAAGTGAATTTTTTGCCCATTCTTTGCAAAATAGCTCCAGCTCTGTTTGATTGGATGGATAGCGTCTGTGAACAGCAATTTTCAAGTCTTGTCACAGATTTGCAATTGGATTTAGGTCTGGACTTTGACTGGGCCATTCTAACACATGAATATGCTTTGATCTAAACCATTCCGTTTTAGCTCTGGCTGTGTGTTTAGGATCGTTGTCCTGCTGGGAGGTGAACCTCCGTCCCAGTCTTTTGTAGACTCTTAACAGGTTTTCTTTTAAGATTGCCCTGTTTTTGGCTACATCCATCTTCCCATCAACTCGGACCAGCTTCCCTGTCCCTGGTGAAGAAAAACATCCCCACAACATGATGCTGTCATCACCATGTTTCACGGTGGGGATGGTGTGTTCAGGGTGATGTACAGTGTTCGTTTTTCCACCACACATAGCATTTGCTTTTAGGCCAAAAAGTTCAATTTTGGTCTCATCTGACCAGAGCACCTTCTTCCACATGTTTGCTGTGTTGTCCACATGGCTTCTCGCAAACTGCAAACGGGACTTCTTATGGCTTTCTTTCAACAATGGCTTTCTTCTTGCCACTCTTGCATAACGGCCAGATTTGTGGAGTACACAACTTATAGTTGTCCTGTGGACATATTCTCCCACCTGAGCTGTGGATCTCTGCAGCTACTCCAGAGTTACCATGAGTCTCTTGGCTGCTTCTCTGATGAATGCTCTCCTTGTCTGGCCTGTCAGTTTAGGTGGACGGATATGTCTTGGTAGGTTTGCAGTTGTGCCATACTCTTTCCATTTTCGGGTGTGGGATTAAACAGTGCTCCGCAGGGTTGGTGCATTTTTGACACCCTAGGTGAAACCTAATTTTGCCTCCGCCCCTGACTCCCCCCCTGACTGAGATTTTTGCGGCGCCTCTCCACCTATTTCTTCAGCCATGGTCCGCAGGCCCACACCTGCGTCACTGGACCCGGCCCGAAGACAAATAGTGGTGGCACAGACTTGCTTCCTCACGCCAGCCGTTGTCTGCAGGTATATGGACAGGCTAGGGTAGTATACAGACAGGCTAGGGCAGTATATACAACAGGCTAGGGTAGTATATACACAGGCTATGGCAGTATACAGACAGGCTAGGGCAGTATATGAACAAGTTAGGGCAGTATACAGACAGGCTAGGGTAGTATATACACAGGTTAGGGCAGTATACAGACAGGCTAGGGTAGTATATACACAGGGTAAGGCAGCATACAGACAGGCTAGGGTAGTATATACACACGTTACGGCAGTATACACACAGGCTAGGGAAGTACAGTCAGGTCCATAAATATTGGGACATCGACACAATTCTACAAATCTTTTTGGCTCTATACACCACCACAATGGATTTGAAATGAAACGAAGATGTGCTTTAACTGCAGACTTTCAGCTTTAATTTGAGGGTATTTACATCCAAATCAGGTGAACGGTGTAGGAATTACAACAGTTTGTATATGTGCCTCCCACTTTTTAGGGGCCAAAAGTAATGGGACAGATTAACAATCATCCATCAAACTTTCACTTTTTAATACTTGGCCACAAATCCCTTGCAGTCAATTATAGCCTGCAGTCTGGAACGCATAGACATCCCCAGATGCTTGGTTTCATCCCTGGTGATGCTTTGCCAGGCCTCTACTGCAACTGTCTTCAGTTCCTGCTTGTTCTTGGGGCATTTTCCCTTCAGTTTTGTCTTCAGCAAGTGAAATGCATGCTCAATTGGATTCAGGTCAGGTGATTGACTTGGCCATTGCATAACATTCCACTTCTTTCCCTTAAAAAACTCTGGTTGCTTTCCCAGTATGCTTCGGGTCATTGTCCATCTGCACTGTGAAGCACCATCCAATGAGTTCTGAAGCATTTTGCTGAATATGAGCAGACAATATTGCCCGAAACACTTCAGAATTCATCCTGCTGCTTTTGTCAGCAGTCACATCATCAATAAATACAAGAGAACCAGTTCCATTGGCAGCCATACATGCCCACGCCATGACACTACCACTACCATGCTTCACTGATGAGGTGGTATGCTTTGGATCATGAGCAGTTCCTTTCCTTCTCGATACTCTTCTCTTCCCATCACTCTTGTACAAGTTGATCTTGCTCTCATCTGTCCATAGGATGTTGTTCCAGAACTGTGAAGGCTTTTTTAGATGTTGTTTGGCAAACTCTAATCTGGCCTTCCTGTTTTTGAGGCTCGCCAATGGTTTACATCTTGTGGTGAACCCTCTGTATTCACTCTGGTGAAGTCTTCTCTTGATTGTTGACTTTGACATACATACACCTACCTCCTAGAGAGTGTTCTTGATCTGGCCAACTATTGTGAAGGGTATTTTCTTCACCAGGGAAATAATTCTTCGGTCATCCACCACAGTTGTTTTCCGTGGTCTTCCGGGTCTTTTGGTGTTGCTGAGCTCACCAGTGCGTTCTTTCTTTTTAAGGATGTTCCAAACAGTTGATTTGGCCACACCTAATGTTTTTGCTATCTCACTGATGGGTTTGTTTTGTTTGCCCCATTACTTTTGGTCCCTTAAAAAGTGGAAGGGACATATACAAACTGTTGTAATTCCTACACCGTTCACCTGATTTGGATGTAAATACCCTCAAATTAAAGCTTAAAGTCTGCAGTTAAATCACATTTTGTTTGTTTCATTTAAAACTCATTGAGGTGGTGTATAGAGCCAAAAAGATTAGAATTGTATCTGTCCCAATATTTATGGACCTGACTGTATATACAGAGGCTAGGGTAGTATATACAGAAGCTAGGGTAATATATACAGAGGCTAGGGTAATATATACACAGGCTAGGGCAGTATATACACAAGCTAGGGTAGTATATATACAGACAGGCTAGGGTAGTATATACACAGGCTAGGACAGCATACAGAGAGGATAGGGCAGTATATACACGAGCTAGGGCAGTATATACACAGGCTAGGGCAGTGATGGCGAACCTTGGCACCCCAGATGTTTTGGAACTACATTTCCCATGATGCTCATGCACTCTGCAGTGTATTTGAGCATCATGGGAGACGTAGTTCCAAAACATCTGGGGTTCCAAGGTTCGCCATCACTGGGCTAGGGCGATATATACACAGGCTAGGGCAGTATATACACAGGCTAGGGTAATATATAAAACTCACTTTATCTGCAGGCAGCAGACCAGGCCCTGCAGACGTCAATATGAATCCTGCCAGAAAGTGTTAAACACTAATAGGTATTAAAGTAACTTAAGGTAGGCAGGGGCACTAAAACCTAAAAATCGCGGAATGCAGGCACATGCACGGACCGCTCCAAGATGGCCGCTTAAGCCAGGAGCTCCGCGCTTCCTTAACCATCCAGCGCACCTAGAGGGGGATCCAGGGGCTGTGTTACCTACCCCATCCACCGGCGGAACAACTGGACCACACGCTGATATCCGTGGGAGCATTTAGGAGGGACCTGGAGCCACAATTCAGGGCCGTAACGGAGTGGGCAGAATTCAAGATGGCGGGCGCCATGCAGCCACACGCGCCGAATACTGAAGAGATCCCTGGAGAAAGGCAATCCTATGCTTCAGTAACCCGCACCCATCCTCCTGGGACCCCCGTGAGTACCCTGTTGCCAGCCTCCACAGAATCCCTTATTGAACAATCCATGGAACAACTCCTGCACTCTCCCCTGGGGCCTGCATCTCCTCACAATGCAATCAGGCCTGTTCTGACAGACATTACCCCCCACACAATGCTTTCAGCCCCTGATCTCTTCTCCCAACTGTCAGCACTACTGGAAAAAGGCCTAGCTCAGACTGCAGCCAAAATTACAGGAGATATAAGGGAGGACTTCCAGATCCTAGGCTCAAAGATGGAAGCTATTGAAGATAAACTTGACCAAATGATTTCGAAAACCAGACAGAACTCTGATCACATCCAGGTGCTACAGGATCAATTTGATACTGCATTATCCCGGATCGATGACCTGGAGAACAGATCCAGAAGGGAGAACTTCACAATCAGGGGGCTCCCAGAATCGATCACTGACACCATATCTGTGGTGCAAGACTTTCTCAGACAGATGATCCCTGACATTTCATCGCACAAATTGGAGATTGATCGTGCTCACAGAACTCTAGGACCCCCTAGGAAAGACGGCACACCCAGGGATATCGTGGTAAAACCCCACTACCTCTCGGTGAAGGAAGAGATAATGAAGACGTGCAGATATCAGCACCCCCTCACATGCCGAGGGCACGCCATTCAACTGTTCGCAGATATTTCACCGACCACGATACGAAAAAGGAGAGCCCTGATACCCCTACTTACCATTTTGTCTCAACGTGACATTAAATATAGGTGGGCCTTCCCCTTTGCATTGAAGTTTGATTATAAAGGCAAGACGCACTCCTTTCACAGCTTCCAAGAAGGTGAACGTCTCCTCCTGGATCTTCGCCTCATCTCACAAGAGGCAGCGATGGGCCTCACTAACTCCCCGCGGGATCAACTAAGCGCCCCTCTCCAGCGAGCCCTCTGACGAATGTTTGGGACAAACCTAAATTCAAACAATCCATGGAAACCAGACCTCCATGACACTTCGAGTCAAGCTTTTTGATAACACTCTAAATGGACTTCCTCCTTAGTCTCCCTCCCAAGTTCCAGGAGACACTGGGGCGGACAACCCCCTACTCTTACCTGAACATTTCACTTGCTTTTTAAGATTTTTATTTGACTTTTTTATTTCTAATTTTTCTGGCCATCTCCCCATTCAATCCTATGTATGTCTCTCTGCTAGGCTCTATTGTTGCAGTTCAAACAGTAATTTGAGGCTTACTTGGGACTTGCTATTTTCCATTTTTTAATTTTTCATTTTTCAATTTTCTTTTTTCCAGGCTCCAGTTTAAGTTTGCAGAAGCTAATGTTGTAGCTCTGTTGTTATCTCATACTCAATGTTTCTTCGCTCTGTACACAGTCGTGGCCCTGTCTCCCTGGGGCGGGTTCCTGGGGGGCCCGAGCCTCCCTCCTGATTTTCTCTCGGGGGGGGGGGGGGGGAGCGGGCCATCGGGGGGTGGGCTCCCGGGGCCTCCTGACCCCCCAAATTGAGATGCTGTTCTTTTTCGTATAGTAGTTAATTCAAAGGTGCGCCGAGGTCGGGACAGTGATGCCGCACCTCCCCCTACCCCACGGATTAGCTTATGCCTCCTCTCTGGGTTAGCTGTCCACCCTGTCAGAGGGGATTGGATGTACTTTCCATGGTGTTGAGCAGTGGGTTTTAATCCACTTGCTGCTCACTCAAGCCCCTTAAGGGCTTGGGCCCCCCTTCTTCCCTTCCCCCTTTTTTCCCCTTTCTCCTTTCTACTCTAACAATTCTTTCTCTTGTAGTCAGCCGTCGGACAGTCGATGAACTTTCTTTCCACAGAAATCTACTGATCTCCATTCCTGCAAAGCTTCCAGATCACCATAGATGCCTCTGCCAGGTAAGTAGCGATGGACTGGAATTGCTCCCGACCCCTCTGCTCCATGGTTAGTCCTGAACCACCACTTACTCCGTTAAGAGTAGCAACCCATAATGCCCAAGATTTAAACTCACTCTCTAATCGTAGGAAGGTACTGGACTTTATGAAATCACGCAAAATAGATGTCCTATTCCTACAGGAAACCCATTTTCCCATCCAGTACAAGCCCACTTTCCTGGACGCCCAGTTCCCCCTGTTTTTTCTGGCTAACGCAGAAGATAAAACCAGAGGGGTAGCTGTTCTCATTTCAAAGAACTGCAGTCTCTCTGCAGTCGGAACAGCGGGACCCAGAGGGGAGATATGTTCTAATCAAAGGCACAATTGATGGTCGTCTCTACTCCTTGGTGTCTTATTACGCCCCTAATTTAGGACAACTGAGATTTTTCAGTAATCTGTTCAAGACACTAGGCCCCCTATTAGAAGGCTCCATAATTTTTGGCGGGGACTCAAATGTAACCTTTGATCTGGGCTTAGACAAATCCAAACCTCCCCATGCTCAAACCATTCGCCCAACCAGGAGTAGCTCCAAAATCGCTAAACTGTTTTATCAGCAGGGCCTCACAGACATCTGGAGAGAACGCAACCCCACCAAAAAGGATTACACGCACTTTTCACATGCGCATCAATCTTACGCCAGAATAGACCACCTGTTGGTCTCGAATAGCCTAATTCCCTTGGGCCAGAAAGCACTAATCACAGACACGGTCTGGTCTGATCATTCCATGTTGAGCGTAGCGAGAAACAACTGAGCCCCTCAAGCCAAATCTTAATGGCGATTAAATGAATCGATTCTCTCGGACCCTATTAGAAAAATAGAAATTGAAAAGGCCATCTCTGAGTATTCTGAACGACACTGCCGACATCTCCGTGGAGACCCTATGGGTGGCGCATAAGGCGGCCATTAGAGGCAAAATAATCCAAATAGCTTCCCAAATTAAAAGAGCTCAAAAGGTAGACATTGAGAATCTGGAAAAGAACTTCCAGACACTCTGTCTAGAGCACAAGACAGACCCACACCGAGTTCCCATGTCCCACCTGGACACAGGCCGCCTAGAACTTAACCTAGCACTAACAGCTAATGCAGAAAAAAGTATTAGATGGCAAGGGGTGAAATACTACCATCAGAAGGACAGGCCTGAGTCTCTCTTGGCCTCCAAACTTACAACGCGCGTCCGCACTTACACCTTCCCCAGAATTAAAATAGCTGGCCAACCATCCACAGCAAACCCCCTCAAAATAATGGAAGCCTTTCACAAGTTCTACACTAACCTATATTGCAAACACAGGGCAAATAGATCCCCTGACCTACCTAAATTCCTAGAAAATCTACCTATACCCACCCTGTTGGAGGACCATAGAGACAGGCTTGAAGCTCCAGTCACTACGCAGGAAGTCTCATAGGGCGTACACACGGTCGGACTTTGTTCAGACATTCCGACAACAAAATCCTAGGATTTTTTCCGACGGATGTTGGCTCAAACTTGTTTTGTCTACACTTGGTCGCACAAAGTTGTCGGAAAATCCGATCGTTCTGAACGCGGTGACGTAAAACACGTACGTCGGGACTATAAATGGGGCAGTGGCCAATAGCTTTCATCTCTTTATTTATTCTGAGCATGCGTGGCACTTTGTACGTCAGATTTGTGTACACACGATTGGAATTTCCGACAACGGATTTTGTTGTCGGAAAATTTTATCTCCTGCTCTCCAACTTTGTGTGTCGGAAAATCCGATGGAAAATGTCCGATGGAGCTCACACACGGTCGGAATTTCCGACAACACGCTCCGATCGGACATTTTCCATCGGAAAATCCGACCGTGTGTACGGGGCATTAGAGGTGATTCAAAACTTAAAGAAAAACTCGGCCCCAGGTCCAGACGGGTTCTCCATACCGTATTATAAAGCTTTTGCAAATACCATTGCACCTTATTTCACTAAATTTATTAACTCCAAATCCAAAGGGACCCCTGAACACGCAGATGAATGCTGCATTCATAACCGTCATCCCAAAACCAGACAAGGACCCAGGCGAGGTCAGTAACTATAGACCCATATCCTTGATCAATAACGATCTAAAAATAATGACTAAAATAATGGCCGATTAGCTAGCGTCCTTCATTTGATCCTATATTCACAAGGACCAAGTAGGGTTCATCCCCGGAAGACAAGGCCCCGATCAAATAAGGAGAACAGTGGATGTAGTTTCTATCTTACAATCTGGATGGGGTGGCGGTCATGATCAAGCCGGTATGCTGCTGTCGTTAGACCTGCAAAAGGTATTTGACTCTGTCTCTTGGTCATACCTGTTTTCCATTTTGGAAATTTGGGGCTTCGGCCCTCGATTCTCTGGGCTCCTTAAATCTCTTTATTCTAACCCCGAGGCTAAGATCAAATTGCAAGGATAGTATTCTGACGCCATCAAAATAGCGAGAGGAACGCGTCAGCGGTGCCGCTGCTTATCTTCGTTATAGTAATCGAATCACTAGCATTTGCTATCCGCACCAACCCAGGCAGATGTGGGCCCAAAATCCACAAATGTGGCCTATTCGTGAATGACCTCATCCTCTACGTCACCTCCCCTTCCACATCACTACCAGTTATATGTAAACTCCTAGATGATTTCGCTAGGATCTCGGGTTTACAAGTTAACTACACCAAGTCACAAGCACTCAACGTTTCTCTCTGACCATCTCTGGTGGCCCAGCTGAAGGATCATTTCGCTTCTCGTGGAGTGATTCCTCTACACGTTACCTCGGAATAAATCTTACACCCAAATTTGAACAACTATACCAAGCTAATTATCCTCCTATCTACAAAAAACTAGAATCAGATCTCAAACAATGGTCTCTACACCGACTCTCCTGGTTGGACAGGATAAATTCCATCAAAATGACCCTACTTCCTAGACTCCTATACCTCTTTCGCTCACTCCCAATTTGCATTAGAAAGGACCATCTCTCGTCATTCCAAAGTAAGGGGGGGATTATGCCTCCCTAATCTTTTCTGGTACTACCAAGCAGCTAGACTAGCTCAGCTATCCACGGTATACTCTAAAATGGCTATACCAGACTGATATGGAGAGGCAGGCAGTCCCATCCTTCACCCTGGATTTTCTCCTTTGTTGTCCTCCTAAAACCAGGTCATATCTTGTCACCTTCCCTGTCACATGCCTTAGCAATATGGGATACTCTCAGGAATTCCCCTTCCTTGATTTCACAATGCAAACCCTTAGCACACATTTTCCATAATTGGGAATTTAGTCCAGGCATGAACATCAGAGCATTTCGGTGGTGGCTGGATAAGGGGATGTACCGGATTGGGCACTTTTTCACTTCCGCAGGACCTATCTCCCTTACCCACTGTATTAAGACTCTAGACCTCCCCAATTCAGAGAGGTTTAGATTTCAACAACTGTCACACTATCTACACTCAATCTGGACTACGAAACCTGAACCACCTCAATTCACCCCTTATGAACAATGGTGTGAACGACTCCTGGAGCAGAGGGTAGGGATTTCCATAATCTATTTGTCACTTGCCATGAATGGTCGCAAAGCTCCGTATATGTTGGAATGGGAGGAGGACACAAAGGAATCTTGGGATCTGGAATCCTGGCACAGAGCATTTTTCAGATCTTTCAAGGCTATCCTCAGTATATCACTAATAGAAGCCAGTCTGAAGGTCACCAGATGGTACATGACCCCCCTCCAGGCTCTCCACCATTTTTCCATCAGTATCCCCTTTATGCTTCCGAGGGTGCCACATGAGGGGAACTTTGATGCACATATGGTGGGATTGCCCCAAAATCAGAAGCTTCTGGAACAAGATTTTCCAAATCATATCCAAAGCCACGGATCTGACGATTCCCAAATCTCCCTTGATAGCCCTTCTTAACCAGTCAATCCCCAAGGTCCCGAAATTTTCTCAAAAACTAATATTTTTCATATTACTAGGTGCTAAACTCACCATAGCTAAAGCTTGGAAGCTTCCTAAGGTCTCCATTGCGGCAGTTAAATGCAAAATATTTTGGATAATGTCCCAAGAGAAGATGGTGAGCTCCATACTGGACACCTCAGCCCAGTTCAGGAAGACCTGGGAACCTTGGGCCAATTACATGGGAGTGGGCAACTTCTCGAGTATGATTACACCACAACATTTCTCTTTAAGGTGTGACTGAAAGATAGCACACCCCCTTTCTCTTTTTCTCCACCTGTTCTTTTTCCCTCTTTACCCTCCTTTCTTTCCCCTTACCCACTCCCCATACTTGGACTTCGTTATAATGTCCTGCGGGTGGACACTCGTTTTGTTATAATCAATAGAGGGGCATATCCCCGCTCATACCATGCATCGACGTTAGCAGTATGACAATATTGATCAACTTTGGTTGTATAGAGGCATTGCAGATTTCTTCACAATCTTGGGGATTTTAACTGACAAATGAGCCGGTGGACGAGGGTTAGCTCGTTCCTCCCCTACACAGTTTGATCCCATATGGGGTGTGGGGAGAGGAGGAAGCAGATCTATATCCCTAGACCCACTGGGTCCTCGGCTTACAATTCGCTTTTTTCCATCATTCCCAGGACACAGTAAGATTTCATGTCGGACCACATATATGATCTACAGATCTCCTTTATATGATTATATATTGTTGTACACCCCGTCTCTTTATTCTTTGCTCTGCCTCATGCATTGGTATACTGTGTTTACCTTTTGAAAACCAATAAAAACATTTAAACACAAAAATCGCAGAATGCAGATCGCATATCCAGCGGTGGTGTGAGAGCACTAGATCGGGTACACTGACCAGATGTGTTCGATCAGAGCACAACGCCACTGGGACCCAGCGGTTCTATTGTCAGTCAGCAGCCCTGGCCACCAATCACGGCGTGATACGTATGCCGCGCAAGCTCACGTGCCCATGAGGAAGATCGAGCAAGAAAGAATTGACAAAAAAAGGCAAAGGAGATGAAAGCAGATGAACAAAATATAAGTATTAAATGAAAATTAAAAACCATAAACCAGCACACATAAGAAAAATAATCAAAAATAAACATAAACAATAAATAAAAAATAAATAAAAATAAGAAAAAATGTACAAAAAATAATAAAGAAAGAAAAACACAAAATATAAATGCAAATAAAAATAAATATAAAAAATAAAAATAAATATAAAAATTAAAAAATATAAATAAATATAAAAAATAACTAAAATAAAATAAAAAAATAAATAATGCTGAATAAAAAACAAAAATAAAAAACAAAACAAAAATAAAAAATAAATAAAAATAAAAATAAATAAAGATAAATGTAAATATAAAGAACAAAAGAAAAAAATGGAAATAGATATAAATGCAGTATTGGGAAAACAGAAATCCAAGCGCATCGCTCCTATGTGAAAACACTCAATACTCATATCACAGCGGGGGCTTAGGATTGCATCAAATTGGAATTAATCTATTGTGTAAGTCAATGGAGATAAAGTCATCACATTTAGCTATTATGAGTATATAGCAATATAAATCATGATTATTACATTATCAAAAAACGTAGATCTATTTAGTCTACCGGCTCCCTAAGCAAATATCACAGGTGAGCATATGGTGTAAGGAAAAGACAGGAGGAAATATACAGACCCGAAGAGAAAAAGGAAAAGTAACAAGTATAATACATGGTATGAATCATACCCGATGAGGTATTGCCCAGACTAAACATCAACAGAAATTATACAGGTATACAGCATCATGGTAAATAAGCCGTAGAAGAAAAAGTCAAAAATAGAGAAGAGATCATCATCTGTCATCAATGAAACCTGTGAGAGATAGATTAGTGTTGAGACCACCAGGCTATACCGTGCCTAATGTATGTATCCAGTATGCCTCATGGTGGAGGAGTAACCGATCTTGATCATCCCCCCCTATAGGGTAGCTTAACATGTTCAATCACCATTTCACGTAACTCATGGATTTGGTGCTTAGTTGTCACAAAATGCATCGCTACAGGTTTGTTAGGGTCAGCCTGCTCACCTTTCTCAATTTTGGCCAGGGCAACCTTAATGTCACTTCTGTGCTTTTGAAAACCTTTTTTGAACGGGCCAACAGTTTTTCCCACATATGTCAAGGTGCAGGGGCATTTTAGCATGTACACACAGAAATCAGTGTTACAATTAAAGTATCTAAGACCTAATCAGCATGAGGCAGTCGAATGGTTGGCTGACAGACGAAGTTGCCAATTTTTTACACAATGACCATCCACGTATGCCAGTAATCTATGGGCTACCAAAAATCCATAAGGGCACTACACCACTTAAGTTTCGACCTATAGTCTCTGGTACAGGAGCCATCACCCAACCATTGGCCCAGATTATTGACTTCCAGTTACAACCTCTTGTGAAGGACTTACCTGCTTACATTTGTGACACAAGTGACTTTCTAGAGAAACTGGGGCCCTTCTTGATATTTCAGAATGATTGGAAACTCGCCACAATGGACATTTCATCTCTATACACTTGTATACCAAATGCTGCCGGCCTGCAGGCCGTTGAACACTTTCTTGCTAAACGGGACTCTCCCGGGTTACAGAGTGGTTATATACTTGAATGTCTTGAGTTTATCCTCACTAACAATCATTTTATGTTTGGGGGAGAGCATACACACAAATTCGGGGTACAGCTATGGAGAGCTCAGCAGCACCCTCATTCGCCAACCTATTTGTTGGTTATCTCGAAGAGCAACACATCTACCCATCCCCTCTATTCAACAAGTATGTAAAGAAATGGATGAGGTATATTGATGACATTTTTCTTATTTGGTCAGGTAGTGAGGATGACTTCACTGTGTTCGTTGGCTTCCTGAATAGTATCTTCCCAGGAATAGTGTTCAAACCTGAGTTTTCACGTGATCGTATTTCATTTCTTGACGTGCTTATCACCAATACCCACGGGACCGTCACTACATCCCTATACACTAAACCCACTGTCAGAAACACCTTGCTTCATTTCCATAGTGCACATCCTGCACATCTACACAAGAACTTGCTCATTTCGCAATTTGTAAGGGTTTTACGCATCTTTTCAGATGAAAATGACAAAAAGAAACAACTTGAGATAATGTACCAGAAATTTTTGGAACGCGGGTACCCCGCATTGATACTTGAGCAGGCCCTTGATAAGGTCCTGGCTGGGCGTACCAGGATCCCCAGTCCTATCACTCGTCCATTGTTTGTACACACATACAATCAGGAATCAGGTGCGATTAAACGTGCAACTGAACATAACCTGAACATTTTACAATCCGACAGATCCTTAGGACCTGCTATCAGGACTAGACCCATGATAGCATATAAACGGGGGAGGACGCTGCGCGACCATTTGGTACAGGCAGATCCTAGACACAAGTATACCAAAACTCTACCTAAGATATCCCAGAAAACTGGCTGTTGTAAATGTTATAATTGTAACGTATGCAATTCACTTATTTGTGGTACACATTTCTCACATCCACACATGTGTAATCGATAGCTGATATGTGAGTACTTTAATTGTAACACTGATTTCTGTGTGTACATGCTAAAATGCCCCTGCACATTGACATATGTGGGAAAAATTGTTGACCCATTCAAAAAAAATTTTCAAAAGCACAGAAGTGATATTAGGGTTGCCCTGGCCAAAATTGAGAATGGTGAGCAGGTTGACTCTAACAAACCTGTAGCGATGCATTTTGTGACAACTAAGCACCAAATCCATGAGTTACGTGGAATGGTGATTGAACATGTTAAGCTACCCTATAGGGGGGGGTGATCGAGATCGGTTACTCCTCCGCCGTGAGGCATACTGGATACATATATTAGGCACGGTACAGCCTGGTGGTCTCAACACTAATCTATCTCTCACGTTTCATTGATGACAGATGATGATCTCTTCTCTATTTTTGACATTTTCTTCTACGGCTTATTTACCATGATAATGTATACCTGTATAATTTCTGTTGATGTCTAGTCTGGGCAATGCCTCATCAGGTATGATTCATACCATGTATTATACATATTACTTTTCCTTTTTCTCCTCGGGTCTGTATATTTCCTCCTGTCTTTTCCTTACACCATATGCTCACCTGTGATATTTGCTTAGGGAGCCGGTAGACTAAATAGATCTACTTTTTTTGATAATGTAATAATCATTATTTATATTCCTATATACTTCATAATAGCTAAATGTGATGACTTTATCTCCATTGACTTACACAATAGATTAATTCCAATTTGATGCAATCCTAAGCCCCCGCTGTGATATGAGCATTGAGTGTTCACATAGGAGCGATGCGCTTGGATTTTTGTTTTCCCAATACTGCATTTATATCTATTTCCATTTTTTTCTTTCGTTCTTTATATTTACATTTATCTTTATTATTTATTTATTTTTATTTTTATTTATTTTTTGTTTTTGTTTTGTTTTTTGTTTTTTATTTTTATTTTTGTTTTTCGTTTTTTATTCAGCATTATTTATTTTTTTATTTTAGTTATTTTTTATATTTATTTATATTTTTTTATTTGCATTTTTATATTTATTTTTATTTCATTTTTATTTGCATTTATATTTTGTGTTTTTCTTTCTTTATTATTTTTTGTACATTTTTGTATATTTTTCTTATTTTTCTTTAGTTTTTATTTATTATTTATTTTTATTTTTGATTATTTTTCTTATGTGTGCTTGTTTATGTTTTTTTTATTTTCATTTAATTTTTATATTTTGTTCATCTGCTCTTATCTCCTTTGCCTTTTTTTGTCAATTCTTTCTTGCTCGATCTTCCTTTTGTTTCTTCTTTTCTTTTTCCCCGTTTCTTCCTCCCCCCTCTCCCCCCCTTTTTCTTCCCCCTTTCCGCCTTTCTTTTCTTTTACCTTTTCTTCCCCTTTTGACCCCCCCCCCTTTTTTCGATTATTATTCCTTCTTCCTCTTCCTACTTTTTCTCTTCCCTCTGTTTCTGCCTGCTTTTCTCCCCTTTGCATCTCTCTCCCCTCTTTCCTCTCTTCTTGCAGTTCCTTTATTTACATTTTTTCCTCTTTTAATAGCTCTGTTTATCTCCTCGTTACCACTTGCTCTCGCATCCCTGCTCCACTCTTGTTTCACTTTTCTCTCGCCTTGCTTGCTTTTCCCCAGCCTCGCTCCTACACACTCACACTTTCTTCTGACTCTTTGGTTGCCTGATGCGGTGCCGACCGTACATCACTGGCTTCCGTGACGGCGGCGGCCCCCGCAGTTAGGTGACCCCCCGTCTACCTGTTGTCATGAGCGCGCACGCTTGCGCGGCATACATGGCACGCCGTGATTGGCAGCCAGGGCTGCTGACTGACAATAGAACTGCTGGGTCTTAGTGGCGTTGTGCTCCGATCGGACACATCTGGTTAGTGTACCCGATCTAGTGTTCTCACACCACCGCCGGATATGCGATCTGAATTCCGCGATTTTTAGGTTTTAGTGCCCCAGCATACCTTAAGTTACTTTAATACCTATTCGTTTTTAACACTTGCTGGTGGGATTCTGACGTCATATTGACGTCACAGGGAGGGGCTGTGACCTTTTTTTCATCTTTCACATGTTTTGATTGGTGGCTATTGTATTTATATTCTGCTTTTGACACTGTTGCACTTTATCACATGCCTAACGAAAGAGTCCAGCGCTGCTCCGAAACGTTGCGCCTTCCTTTGTGATGTGATCTTTTTCATTAAAACTTTTTGGATGAAAATTGCCGATCCACGGTGTGCTGGCGAATATGTACGCTTCTTTGATGTTTCCAGGACCCAACTGGTAATCGCTGCAGCACCCATCATTTTATGAGCCATTTCTACCAGGAACGTGTGCGATAGGAATATTGATCAGACAGGCCCTGCAGAGACACCTGTGCCGACATCAGGTCAATGGGGTCTCCTCCAGCCCTGCCCCCTTCACAAGCAGCTGACATCTAGCTCCTGCCAGATGTTTTGGAACTACATTTCCCATGATGCTCATGCACTCCGCAGTGTAACTGAGCATCATGGGAAACGTAGTTCAAAAACATCTGGGGTCCAAGGTTCGCTATCACTGGGCTAGGGCAATATATACGCAGGCTAGGGTAGTATATGTATGCTGCCTTGAATTGGCATCAGAAAAGGAAAATATAGTAAGTATTTGATGCAGTTGTCAGTTTTCCTGATGCCAACATGGCAGCACACATGAGAAATAAAGAGCTGAACAGGAAGGGCTATAGTGCGCTGCTCAGGATGTAGAGACTGATCTAGTGAAATGTGCCTTTTCGCTTCCGGAAGCTCCTGTCAGGGTGTACTGTATGCTCTCTGGATAATCGTGACGATCTAGGGTCCTTGCTGCAGCTCCCTCCCTTCAAATTTGATTGATGGAAGCGTGAACAGCCTCCCAGAGGAGCTTGTGATTAGGCATTTTAGACACTTGGACCATCCAGCTATCCATCCAGCTTGACCCCCTTCCTGCCATTTTTCAGCTTTCAGCGCTGTCGCATTTTGAATGACAATAGGGAGGTCATGCAACACCATACCCAAATGAAATTTTTATAATTTTCTTCACACAAATAAAGCTTTCTTTTGGTGGTATTTAACCACTGCTGGGTTTTTATTTTTTACTAGAAAAAAGCAAAAAAGAGACCGAAAATGTAGAAAAAAAAAGTTTTTCTTAGTTTCTGTCAGTAAATTTTGTAAATAAGTAATTTTTCCCCACTGATGTGCGCTGATGAGGCAGCACTGATGAGGCGGCCCTTATGGGCACTGATTAGGTGGCGCTAATGAGGAGGCACTATTATGCCCACTGATAGGTGGCACTGATGTGCAGCACTGAAAAGTGGCACGTATAGGCAGCACTGATGGGCAATAATGTGCGGCACTGATGGGAATTGATGGGCAGAACTGATGAGCAGGCACTGATGGGCACTAAAAGGCAGCACTGACTGGCACCAGTAATGGGCATTTATTTGTGTCACTGATGGGCACTGATTTGTGTCACTGATGGGCACTCATGGGCACTGATTGGTGGCACTGCTGGGGCTTTACTGTAATCAGGGTACTGATGATCAGTGGCCTGATTAACTGCCCTGTTCACCCCTGCGAGGAAATAGCGCTAATTGGCTTTCCTCGCCACACACTCTGTCAGTGTGAGGCGATAAGAGCCTATTACCGGCACTTCCGCATTTACATGTGACCGGCTGTGAATGGACACAGCCGATCACATGGTTAAAGAGCCGCGTCATGCTGTCATATGACATCAACCCATAACGAGAGCCGCACCGTCCCTCCTTCATTTGATGGTGGGCAGGCGCCGGCCGGCAAGTGGTTAAGCTAGGTTCACATGGAAGCAGTTTTTGAAAAGCAATTTTTTTCAGAAGGTGGTATAAGTGCAACTTATAGGAGGATCAGGAGGTGATACTGCCACCTCCTGAAAGCCTTTTTTTAGTCTTTTTGCTTCTTACCTAACTGCACGTTTGCATGGAACTAGCATGCTACAGTCTCATTAACTTCAATGTGCTGTGGTCCCCTTGACTTCAATGAGCAAGTTTGTCAGTGGTGCTGCCCGTCAACTCAACAAGCCAAGTTAAATTTGCCATGTATTTTTTTTACAACCTCCTCTGGCTACTGTGTTATGCTTTCAGTGGACAGTAAGGGGGCAGTAAAAAAAATAACCGAACCTCCCATTTTAATCAACAAACTGTGCCCTAAGCTGGCCATACACTGATTTTTGTTTTCTTTCATCCTGTGGACTGTCCAAAAAAAATATACCAGATTCATTTTATATGTCTATACTGTGTAGAGGCAGTATAGAGTCAGGTAAGTGTTTATGGACAAGTGGGAGGTTAGAACAGGTAGTGGGGCACTGTGTGCCTTAAAGGATTAGTTCAACTTTACAGAAAAAATGAAAAGGTAAACTACCAGACTACTGCCCAGTCCCCACTGTACTTACCTTTGAGGTTGCTGACCTGTCAGCAACCCATAGCTTGTCCAGCGGTCTGGGAATTTGAAATCCCCGCTCTTCTCCCTCTTTTTTGTGCAGTGTGTCTGGGGTGGACCTGATCAATACACTGCGGTGGCACTGACCAATCAGAATCGATCTGGTCTGTCCCAGGAATGCTACACAAAGAAGAGAGAGAACAGCGGGGATTTCAAATCCTTGGAGCACTGAACCAGCTTATGAGGTGCTGATAGCTCAGCAACCCAGGAGGTATATACAGCGTGGACTGGAAGGGTGGAGCGAGTGTCCGGTGTTAGTTCACCTTTAAATTTCTTTCTGTACAGGTTTACTAACACTTTAATGCAGAATATGCATCAAGGTGAAAAACATTTAGACTTTAGAACCACTTTAATGCAATTTGTTTCACTTTAACCACTTGCCACCCACCAACAGTACATTTACTGCTGGTGGGTGGCTACCCCAGGTGCCACGACATACGGGTATGTTGCTGTGGACTTCCTGGTTTAAAGGCATGCATGCGCCCCCCAGCCCCCTCCCCCGGCTGGCCTGTGCTGTGATTTTTTTTTTTTTTTTTTACAAACAATTTTTATTATTTTTAGGTCATAATCAAATACACTCATGACACAGAAAAAAATAACTATAAGTATTAAAGTAACATAATATATACACAGAACGAAGTTGTCAGCAGGTTACAGCCAATGATTTTGGCTGTATACCTGTAATCGGCTGTGACCAATCACAGCACAGAGATTGAAACGTTTGTAAACACAACACACAGGTTCTGGCTGAGTTTCAGTTACTGTTCAGAATTGAAAGCAAGGAAAGACCCAGCCAGACCTGTGAGTAAAAGCACCACACATATACGTGCATACACTTGTTAGGCACACATTTAACCCCCTGATTGCCCTCATCATCACTCCTGTCACCCAGTGTCATTAGTACAGTGTACAGTATTATTGCTGTTAGTTTCACTAATGACTGTTAGTTTCACTAATGACTGCCGTGTCAGTTAGTGTCCCTTCCAGCCAGTGTCAGTGCCAGATTGTCCGCCACATTATCACAGTCACACTTTAGGTTGCTGATCACCGCCATTACTAGTGTAGTGTCTATACAGATCAGTATCTTTTTTTATTTAGTTTAAATATTCTTTATTAAATTATTCATATTACATAAAAAAATAGAAAACATTATATTCTTTACACAAAATTTTTCACTTTGCACCTCTTGTACCCCATCCCCCCCCCCTCCCAGCCCACACCTACCCTCCCATATCCCTAAACTATGTAAAAAAAAAAAAAAAAAAAAAAAAGGTTGCAAGAGCGTCCTCTTTTCTTGTACTATACTCAAAACGACTATTGCCCCATAATTCGCTGGTTCTCCTTTGTCTCTGTACTATACTGACGGGCAGTCCAATTCCTTAGGTACATTTCAGGCTAAAACCAGATCAGGGGGCTATACCTGACCACTGTAACCAAGAGCTCCAGATTTTTATAAATTTGTCATAGCTACTTCTCCTGGTGTAAACTGTTTTTTCTGTCCATACTAGCTTATCCACTGTCCTAAGCCAGTCTTCTATAGTTGGAGGCATACTGGATAGCCAGGATTGTGCAATTAGTTTCCTAGCTTGGTAAAGACACCTTTCTATAGCTATTTTCTTATTATTGCGTTCCACTCTTTCCCCAAACAGGCCCAGGATACATACCCTGGCCTCCTGTTTCAACTTGGTTTTAAACCTAGTTTCTATAACCCTAATTATCTCTGACCAATACCTTGCCAGCTTTGGACACCTCCATACCATGTGTATTAAATCACCAGTATCCGAGCATCTAGGGCATTTGTCATCCAGTCTACGGCCAAACTTAAACAATCTCTTAGGGGTATAATAGGCCCTGTGTATCAGAAAGAGGTGTGACACCTGTTGCGATGGGGAGACCAACACCAATGGACTAGCCTTCAAAATTCCCTTCCACTGACTGTCAGTTATCTCTCCCACCTCCCCTGACCACCCTTCCCTGACACCCAGAGTCATTTGCAGATCTAGCAGTTTTGCAGAAATTTGTCCGTTTACCATTGCTATCAAACCCTTAGTAGAGGTTGCTCTAATGATTTTATTTAGAAGAGGTGCATTGCACCATTCTAATGGGCAACTACTAAATTGACTGTTAAGTGCATGCCTGACCTGCAAATAAGTAAAAAAGGTGTTATTTGGAATCCCGTATTCACGCCTCAGCTCAATGAACGGTTTCAAGTTTTTACCTTCAAATAACTGCACCAATCTACGAATTCCGTGGCGGACCCATATCCAGTTTTTTTCCAACGTTAACTCCCTCAAACCCCTGTTATCCCATATGGGCGAGAATTCAGTGTAGCCTCCATACCCCATAATCCTCTTGGTGGCTTGCCAGACTTTGATAACCAGTTTATATGTTGGAGATCCCTCCCGGAATATCCCAGCCTCTAATGCCTCTGCCAGGGACCCGTATGGGATGTCCTGCGTCATAAGTTTTGCGTTGGAATTCAATCGGTCCTGATTTTTGCAGCCTCCTAGATGTTGTAATTGTGCCACCAGGAAATAACTATAAGGATGTGGTACTGCCAGTCCCCCTTCCCGACAGGGCGCTGGAGAGTTTGTAGTTTGATCCTTGCCTGCCCTTTCTTCCATATTAACTCTCTAAATATAATGTTTAATTTATGAAACCAAGTGTTGCCAATCCAAACTGGGGAATTGTGAAGTACGTACAATAATTGTGGCATTCAATCCATCTTGATCAAATTAACTCTCCCTGCCAGGGATAGCGGGAGTTGGCACCAAATAGCACCTTTCCTTCTAAATTTTTCCAGTAAAGGGACTAGATTGTCTCCAATATATTGTGCCAGGTCGGTTGAAATAACTATCCCCAGATAGCGCATCTTCTCCACTACCCTTAATCTCGGCAACCTACCCCTTTGAATATTACGTGATGATTCTAGTGGGAGCAATGTTGATTTTTCCCAATTAACCATCAGGCCCGATGACCTTCCAAATCTTTCCACCAGCTGTATTGCCTTTTCAAGGGAGGGTCCCGTATCCCCAAAAAAAATCAGCACATCATCAGCATAGAGTGCCACTTTTTCCGACCCATTCCTCTCACCAAATCCTAGTATTCCAGGCGAGTGTCTTATTACCTCTGCTAATGGCTCCATCGCCAGCGCAAACAGCAGGGGCGAAAGTGGACACCCCTGCCTCGTCCCTCTCTCAAGGGGTAGCCACTTCGTATATTCACTATTAATCTTTATCCTAGCTTTTGGATAGAAGTACAAGGTCTTCACCCAGCTGATAAATTTCGGGCCAAACCCGAACTTCTCCAGTACCATCCAGAGATAGTCCCACTCCAGGCTATCGAACGCCTTGGCAATATCCAAAGCGAGGACTGCTCTCGAGCTCCTAATCCCTGCCGGGGACTGGAGGTTCAGATATGCCCTTCTGATGTTAATACTAGTGGATCTATTTGGGATAAACCCAGACTGGTCCGGGTGTACTAGCTCTAATAAATACTTCTTTAGCCTAGTGGCCATTATTTTTGCCAATATTTTTATGTCAGAGCATAATAACGAAATGGGTCTATATGATGCTGCTTCAAGATGGTCTTTCCCCTCCTTCTTTATCAGGACTATGTTGGTTTCAGTCATTGAAGCGGGCAGAGCACCCTCCGTAATCGCCCAATTCAATGTCTTCAAGAGTTCTGGTATTAATGCCTCCCCAAAGTACTTATAAATTTCCACAGGCAAGCCATCAGGACCTGGGGCTTTCTGGTTGGGCATATCTGCCACAGCTTGCTGTACTTCCTCAAAAGTTATGGGGGAGTCCAGACTAGCCCTTTCTCTTTCAGAAAGGTGTGGCAGACTAACACCCTCTAAGAAGTTCTCTATCTCTCTTACTTCCAGTTGTTGCGATTTATATAGGTTGCTATAGTATTCAAAGAATACCTTTTTTACCATCAAGGGGTCTGACGTAGCTGCCCCGCCAGAAGTTCGAATCGCAGCGATCGTTGAGGAGGTTGAATTAGTATCAGCTAACAATGCCAACATCCGACCCACTTTTTCACCATCCTCAAAGTATCTCTGCCTCTGGAATAGTCTCTTGTTTTCAGCGTTTTTGAGCATATCCATCTTGTACTCCTGCTGCTTTTCTACCCAAAGCTGCTGTTTTCCTGGACTGGGGTCCGCCACGTACTGTTTTTCTAGATCTAGCACCTCTTTCCTAATTTGATCCCCTTTTTCTCTTGATTGTCTCTTAACTCGTGTTATATACTATAGGAGGATACCCCTCAGAAATGCTTTGAGGGAGTCCCAGACCATCCCCTGCGATGCCGAACCTGAGTTAATTAGCACAAATTCATTTATTTTTTCCGAAATCTCTTCTTTTTTTCCCATAATCTCCAGCCATATAGGGTTTAATGCCCATATTCTCTAATTACTTCTATTATGGATGTTTATCGTCAGCGTCAAAGGAGAATGGTCCGATATCCCTCTCGGCCTATACTCTATTTTCCCTATAAGGGGAAGCGCCCCCTTATTTCCCACTGCCATATCTATGCGGGAGAGAGTTTGGTGCGACTCCGAATAGCAAGAGTACTGCCGCTCCTCTGGGTTACGGATTCTCCAGAGGTCGCACCACCCAATCTCTTCGAGCAGCTGGGTAAGCCGTCCTTCAGTTGCTCTATTCTCCCTTACTGTTGGGGGAAACCTGTCTATTTTCCCATTGAGTACCATGTTGAAGTCACCCACCACTATAAGTGGGATATCCTCTTTGTCCTCAACATATTCTAAAAGGCAATATAAAATCTCCATCTTAAAGGGAGGGGGAATATACACATTAGCTATAACAAAAGGTTTACCCTCTATTGTACAAAATAAAAAGACAAAACAGCCCAGCGGATCGGTCCTAATGTCCCTACAGGAGAACACCATCCCCTTTTTAACCAGTATACATACTCCTCTCGAGTAGGAGGTATGCACTGAATGGTATTGTGCTTGAAACTTTTTGTTCCGAATTAAGGATTTAGAGTCATTGGTGAGGTGAGTCTCCTGTAAGCACACCAGGCCCGCTCCCATTGCCTCCAGCTCTGAAAATACGGCAACTCTTTTAATGGGGTCTCCCATACCCTGAATATTCCATGAAACTATTCCTACCATACTAACCCTCCTTTAAGTTGTAAGTATGTGTACAAGTAAGTAAATATACATATAAATAAAATAAATATACATATACAATGTACAAATAACTATACATCTTCCAGCACAAAAAAGGAAGAGAGAGAGGAGGAGAAAAAGAAAAAAAGAAGAAAAACAAAAAAGAAAAGCAAAATGGTATTGAACCCTAAGGCCTCCTTAGTTAAGCCCACCAGTGCCAAATATTTATTTACAAGCTCATATGCAAAAGTTCCCATCCCTTTTGATCCTACCTGGTTTTCCTTTACTGTTTAATTATGTGAATAAGTTTTACAAAAAAAGCTTTGTGATAATTTTATCTTAACCCTCTGTGCATTTATTACTAGTGTATGGCAACCTTTTAATTTTGAATAAATTTTTCCTATTTCTTTACCCTTGTGCCCCTTCACCCCCCTCCCCCCCTGCCTTTCTTGGCCTACCCTAGGAGCATTCCTTGTGACCCGTTTAACCCTCCCAGCCAGCTCATTCCCCAACTCTTCTATGCTCTCCCTCCCCCCTCCCCCATCACCATTACCATTAATACTATAACCCACCAAACAATCATTCCCCATCTGTTGTACACTCGCATAAACCTTTTTCTCCAGCACACCAAACACCCCCCCCCCCCTCCAGTCCCTGCTGCAGCAAAAAAAAAAAATAAATACATTTAAATCAACTGATGTGATTCCGACCCTACTAGTTCTTTTTATTTTCTTCCAGCCATTTTATGGCCCTTTCAGTAGAATCAAAAAATTGTGACCCTCCTGGAGCATCAATACGTAGGCGCACAGGGTACAGCAATGCGTACGATATTTTCATATTTCTCAAGTTGCGCTTAATTTCAGCAAATCCTGCTCTTTTCTTTTGCAGATCTGGGGAGTAGTCCGGGTAAATTGAAATTCTAGTGTCCTTGTAAAAAATATCTCCCTTTTCCCTGGCTTTCTGCATTAATACTGTCTTATCCCTGTAGCTAAACAGCTTCAAGATCAATGGCCTGGGGAGGGAGACTGGAGAGCTCAACCTAGTGGGCACCCTGTGGGCCCTCTCAATGGCGAAAAAAACGAGAAAAAGTCTCTGCCTCAAAGATTTCTCTAAGCCACTTCTCCAGGAATACTTCTGGGCAGGATCCCTCGCTTCCTTCTGGGAGGCCTAGTATCCTCACATTCTGTCTGCGGAGACGATTCTCCATTTCATCCATTTTGCTTTTATGAGAATCCAACTGGGTCTGCATCATTCTAAATTCTTGCCTCATGGGGTGTAAAATATCCTCTACTTGGCTTAACCTCTCCTCCAAATTAAAAGTTCTTTCCACGGTTTTCTGTAATTCTTGACTCATACAACACAGTTCCTCTTTAAGGCCTCTTAGCTGATCGCATAAATCGCTCAGTGGGGGCGTGACCGGATGAGAGGGTGAACGGAGGTGTGTGTCTCTCCACTCTCCACGCTCCAGCTCCCTGCTGCTGCTCATGTTACTTATGTCGGTTTGATCCGACTCTGAACCCTCCACCGTCTGAGATTCTTGTGCCTTTCTCGTTACTTTGCTGACTCTGCTCTAATCCCAGCTCTAACCCTGTGGAAACATCCTTACATGGCGAACTCCGGCACGGAAGGGGGAAACGGCGGTTGGCATTGCTGTGTGGACAAGCTGCGCCGACTGTGTACATCTGGCTTGAGCAGTCGCCTGGCAACATACTATACTCTCGCGGGAGCTGGAGCTCCACGCGCACTGACAGAGAGGGGAAGTGACGGAGTACAGGCTGACTTACTCAGGGAACCGATAGAACCGGCAGCACGCAGGACGGAGCCTGGGACAACAGGGGGGATCGCTGGAGGGGCTTGACTGAACTGAGGGCTGGCTGAAACCGCTCCCGCTCTGGAGCAGGAGCAAGGTAATAACCAGATTCGGCCCCTTTCTTGGAACCGTAGCACAGCACCAACAGGAGTTATTGATTAGCAAGGACATACTACTGCCTGAATGTTATTTTTTCTCTTTCTCCTAGCTGTATTTGATCCTTGACCCTTCGATCCCTGTATAGTATTTCTGCTTATTGGGGTACAGTGAAATAGGGGATTTAATACTGGGCACCCTCCCTGGCACAGCTTATCAGGACTATTGATAGATATATTAAGACAAGTAAAAATGACCAAAAAAAAGGGAGAGGAGCACCCTCAACAGCCCACTGAGAGCTCACTAGCGCAGGATACCCGGGCAGCTAAAGAGAAGGGGAACCTTGCGGTGTCTGCCTCTGCCGCGGCATCCAAGCTGGAGAAATTCGCCCATACTCCCTCACATTCCCCAGCTAAAGGCGCTCAGCAATCCCAAGAGAAGACGGGAAGTATAGGGGATAGAAAGAGCTTAAGTAAAACTACATCAACAGTATTAACAGCTACGAAAGCGGCGAATAAAAAAAGCCCTGAAAGGGACCCCCCGGGAAAGTCGAGTGAAGTTAATCCTGGTATTGGAATGCCCAGCGAGACCGAACCCACATTGAAAGAGGTTCTGAGCACAGATCAGTATCTTGATCATGATCACAACTATACTAGTGTCCCGAATAGTATTGTGTCCCAAAAAATGCAGTGTTAGGATCCTGAACATTGCCAGCACTTGCGTCTAGACCCCTCCAACAAGTGCAGTGCCAGAATAATTTTTCTGATCACTGCCAGTTCTGATAACCTGTTTGCAAAACAGGAGTGTTAGCAAGACCAGTCCTGACCTCTGCTAGCACTAGCAGGTAATTTTATTTCTAGCATGCAAGCAGTCCCTGATTGCTAGCCAGGAGCTCTTTTTTCCCATAGTCACCACTAGATACCTGTAAAGTTAGTGCGCAAAATGTCAAAAGAAGGGTACACTAGTGAAGAGGTGTACAGGATTCTGAGCATGACAGATAAGAGCGAAGGGGAGGCCTCACTGTCAGAATCGGGTTTAGAATATGAACCTGTAGAAAGCAGCGGCACCCTGACAGCTAACTCGGACGATGGTGAAGAGGACCCCGCTAAAACCAGACATACCCGACCCCATGTTGCTAAAGTGCTAGAAACAAATAATTATGCTCAGATGCTGCAAGGGCGCAAGTACCAGTGCTGCACTACTTTTTGATGATCTGGCAAGCACCAACAGTGTAGTACATCCTGGCTTTTTAGACACCAGCACTGCAGTATTTCATGGTGAAGTGGTGTGCACCAGCATTTCAGTACAAGCTTGCGAGGTGTCTAGCGCTAGTAGCGTAATGCAACTGCAGCCACCAAGAATTTAAGCACAGGCATGTAGAGCCCATAGTAGCCTTCCAGAGGTGCTTACAAACCCTAATTGGCTGCCCCCAGATTTAGCAGCACCCGTTTACCCGGGGTTTAGATGGAAAATGCCAACTTAATAAGGCCCCTTGACTTTTTTGAGCTGTTTTTCACAGAAGACCTCTATAACTTGATTGTGGACCAAAGTATTGTTTACACCCAAGAGTACATCACTGGCAACCAAAATTCATACCTTGCCAGGCAGTTTGAGTGGAAACTTATCACAAAAACTTTTTTGGGCCTAGCCTTCAAGGATAAGTTCACTTTTGGGAACATGATACAGGGCCTTGATTCAGGTGGCCGAATCTCTTCTGTTTTTCCTGTCTGAGTCTGCTGGTGCTTGTCCTCGGATCTCACCCTTACTGGAGAGCAGGGCTGGAGGGGGGGGGGGATCCTTCAGTGCGGGCAGACTGTCAGGACCCCTGGAACAGGTAATAGACGTCCAGGGAAACGCTAGGAGAGAAGCCTGAGTGCTCATGCCCAGATACAGCCACCCCCCCCCCCTGCAGGCTCCTACGGATCACTGACACCACAGCTCTGCCTATGGGACCTTGGTAAATTCAGGAGAGAAGCAAAACAACCTGGAGGTCAGTAGAAATATTTCTCTTCTTTTTTTTGTGACATTGACTCTGCAGCTCTGGATTTATACTTCCCTTCATTTTGTCTTGCACTTTTGCTGAATATTACTGAAGTGTTTAGCCCTGCTTGCCCTCTCTGAAGTGACTTATATGAGTGCTCTGAGCCCCTCATCTATCTAATTTCTTTTTTTATCCCTATTTCAGCATTGCTCAGTATGGGCCAAAGAGGTTGTGACACATAGAGAGTAGGCTGCGAGGTGGCAAGGGGAGAGCAGGACTGTGTAATTTAAAAAAAAAAATGTTCTCCCCTCTTGAATAAACCTGAAGGACTTTCGGTGTATTTGCATCGATTGAGAAGGGTTAAAAGGCTATAGCATAAACAGCCACACTTCCTGGTAAACCTCACTGCCTTTGACGAACCTGCTGGAAGACTAACCCTCAGATATATTTTACACTTTTTTTTTTTTTTTTATAGCAAAGATGGTAGGCAAAGCGAATAAAGCTGGAGCAGCCAAAAGAGCCCAGACCGCCCCGAGCCCAGGAGTTATCCAGTGGTATATGTCAGCAGAAACTAGTATACCCAAGGGGGGATTTGGTACCCCCAGACAGGGGGTATCAGTTAAGTCGGGAGCTGGCAAGCAAAAAACAGAGGATTCTACTGTGACGCGACCAGGAAGTACTGGGGGTAACACTGCAGGGGCACTTAAAACACAAAGCGGGGAGCAAAAAAGGAGAGGAGGAGGCGCAGATCTACTAGCAGAGGAGGAAGTAAGGCTGGGGGAAGCCCAGATAAGCATACCTCAAATTAAAAAGATCTTGGCCGAGATGTTGGCGAAGGTAGAGGGATCTTTGAAAACAGATATTGCGGCAGTCTGGTCAGACATTGGACAGGTCTCAGGCTGAGTGGAAGAGCTGGAAGAGAAGCTGGATATGTACGATCAAAAACTATAAGAGATGAATAAGCAGATGAGGTCTCTGCAGAGAGCCAATAGATCTCTCTCATATAAAATGGAGGATTAAGAAAATCGAAGCCGACGCAAAAATCTACGCATAAGAGGCCTCCCAGAGAAGTACAAAAATGAGGAGTTAACAGGGGTTATGGCAGGACTATTCAATCCTATGCTAGGAAAAGAAACTACAGAAATACTAAAAACAGCTAGAGTGCATAGAATCACAAGATATCAAACTCAGGCTACAGACACCCCTAGAGATGTGATAGTGAGGTTTCATTATATGGAGGAAAAATCAATAATCATGGAAAAAATAAGGGGGTTGATGAGAATCTCTTATGAAGGAACAGACCTGCAGATATTTACAGATTTATCAGGGGACACTCTGACCAGAAGGCTTTTAAAGCCATTGACTGAGCAAATACGAACATCTAATATCCCATATCGCTGGGGTTTCCCAGCTTGCCTTAAAGTAAAAAAAGATGGACGCACTGCAGTACTCAGATTCCCTGAAGATCTAGGGGATTTCTGAACTAAACTGAATCTCCACCCTCCACCATTACCAGGATGGAAAGAAAGTACAGGAACATCATGGGCCTCAAGCAATACACGATGGACTCATAGGGGGGCTGAGGGAAAAAGGACGAGGAGGAATTATTGACTAATATACTAACAATGAGAGATATTTAAAGAATATAGAGGCCTGAGAGTAGTCTAAGAACAGAAGATGAAAAGAAAGAAAGGGGTACAATGGGGGGAGGGCAAAGGGTAGGATGGCAGTGGTGGGGGGAGGGGATGTGGAGGGGTTGTGGTCCAGTGGGGGGAGGGTTCGGATGTGTCAGGAGTGGTGTCCCTTTGGAGGTATGGTCATTAGGCGACTACCTGATAGGGATTGCCTACTCCGTACAGTGAACAAGAGACGGAGACTTGTTCAGTCCTTTACAGGGTTATTCTCCCTGAGAGGATGGGTGGGAGTGGTAGGGTGGGGGAGGGTGAGGTGTTGGGGTTTTTTCTTTTTTCCTCTCTCTCTTTCTCACTCTCTCTCTTGGGAGACCAAGGGGAAGGAGGGTCTGACAGGTGCTCCTTTTGATGAATCATAGCTACAATAAACTTAGTGACCTATAATGTGAGAGTTCTAAATAACCCTAGTAAAAGGTATAAGGTAAATAAAGAATTGCATTTTTATGGGGCGAACGTGGTTTGCCTCCAGGAAACGCACATCACACATGCCTCTGGGTGCAGATGGTCTTTGCACTTCTTCCCCATGTGGTGTTATGGCGATTCAACATCTAGTCACTCCAAGGGCATAGCCATAGGTTTTGATAAAACAATGGTATTCATGGTAAAGGAGCAGCTGGCAGACGCCGATGGAAAGTGATTTTCATAAAAGGGAAGTTGTTTAATATGGATTGTACTTTTGCAAGCATTTACTCCCAAAATAGGGAACCAGATAAGTTCCTAAGGAAAACCCTGAAAAAAAATGTTGGTATTCAAAGAAGGTAAACTTATGATAGCATGACATCCTAACCTGAGTATAGATCCAGGGGTAGATACTATAGGGGGCCCACCTCATTTCCCAGCTCAGAGGCAGAGGTAAATAAAGAGATTATTATTAGAATGTCAGCTCGTGGACGCATGGAGGATTAGACAACCAGAGATTCGGGATTATACATTTTATTCCTCAGTGCATGGGTCATTCTCAAGGATTGATTATGTGTTAATAGAACACCAATTGCTACCCTCTCTTAAAAATGCAGATATTAAAACAATTACTCTCTCGGACTATGCCCCGGAAGTGATGCAAATAGAAATACTTGCAGGTCCCCCTGCGGGAGAGAATTGGAAACAAAATGACTCCCTTATTCAGGATCCTGAGATAATTAAGAAGATAGAGCAGGAGCTAAGTTTTTTTTCTATTAATGATACATCAGAAATCCCGTGGTCTATTCTGTGAGAATCACATAAGGCTTACATATGGGGAATACTAATAGGGGTGAGAGCAGGAAGGAAGAGAGAAGAGAGAGAGGAAATTAGCACAGTTTATAGGGAGATACAGCATTTAGAACAAATGCAGAGGTATCCCAGAGAAACAATAACTAACAGAAAAAAAAAAGATGAGCTAGCAGAATTACTAGAACAGGAGAAAAAACGCACATTTCACATAGTTAATAATAAGAGGTATCAATGGGGTAATAAATCCGGTTAAATGGTTGGCTAGAGCAGTAAGGGAAAAAAAAATGCATCCTTTATCCCTAAAATTAAAAACGACAAAGGGGTGCGTTCATCCCCTGAAATAGCCAAGGTATTCCACTCATATTACAGTTCGCTGTATAATGTGAGAGCAAAGGGGAAGGATGGAGGTGGACGAGGGGAGAATTTGGAAGTTCAAGAGTACCTGCGGGACCTAGACCTTCCCACAGTGCCTAAGTGTCAGGGCTGGGCTCAGCCCTTATTTCTCTGAGCTGGCCGCTCAGCTGTCAGCTAATTGCCAGCCAGTATCTCTCCACAGTTACTCAGCTGTTGATGATATCCTGCTCGTCAGTCCTGCCTACTTAAGCAGTCCAGTCCGGAGGAGCTCTGCCTTCGCCTCGGTCATATCACAGAAACTATCTCCTGCGATTCTGTTAAAGACTTGCTTTGCTGACATCCCTTCTGGCTCCAGATCCTGCTTGCTGTTCCACTACATTGATCCCTGACTTCTGGCTTGGCTGATTATTCGTTCCGGTTACTGAACTTTGGCTATGTTTTGACTACGTTTGTCCTTTTTACTTTTATTATTAAACAAGTGTGATTTAACTGTACTTCTGTCTCGGGCTGACATGGTTTCTGACAGTAGGCCACGAATTCAGAAGATACAGTCAGTCCACTTGTTGGTAATATTTTTTCCTGATTGGATGAACTGGATCACTGCATTGATCAGTTTGCCATGGCGTTACAAACGCTCCTGAGTCGCACGGCTTACCTGGAATCTCTCACTGTGGCCTCCCCGGTACAACCTATGTTGCAGGCCAACCCTGCTGGTGCTCCAGTCTCTGTGCAGGCACCCGCCTTGAGTATTACCTCTATAAGAGGTATGTCTGGTTCAGCTCCGCTTCCCCAGCGATTTGGGGGCGATCCAGTCCAATGCAGAGGGTTTCTCAACCAGGTTGAGATATACTTTGAGATGCTGTCCCAGGCGTTTCCCACGGACAGAAGTAAAGTAGGTTTTGGGTCTGGGCAAATCCTCTATGTGAGACGCAAATCCTGTTGTCTTGAGCTACTCTGAGTTTGTGGCTTAGTTTAAAAGGGTATTTGACGTTCCCGCACGCTCTGCTTCTGCTGCCAAGTGCCTCATGTCCATCAAACAGAGTACGAGAACTGTTGCCGACTATGCCATTGAATTCCATACTCTGGCAGCAGAGGTTGCGTGGAACAATGAGGCCTTTGTGGCTGCTTTTTCTCATGGTCTCTCGGATAAGATCAAGGATGAGATAGCAGCCTGGGATATACCCACTGAGCTGGAGACGTTGATCACGTTTGCCATCCTCATTGACTCCAGACTCAGAGAAAGACTCTCTCTTTTAAGGAGTGCTTGTGGAAGCCTCCTGTATGTTTGTCTCCGAGCTTTGCAGTCCCACCCATGCCCCCCTCACCTCCCATGCCTCCTGGTTCTGAGTCGGTCAGTGAAGGTGAACCCTTGCACTTGGGTTTCACGCGTCTCTCTGCGACTGAGAGAGCCTTTAGGAGGAGGGAGAGATTGTGCCTTTATTGTGGCCAGGCAGGTCACTTTTTGAAGCCTTGTCCTACCCATCCAGGGAACGCCCAAACCTTGAGGTCCTGTCACGGACAGACCTTAGGTGGCGTTGTTTCATCCCCAGTTATCCAGAAGGATAAGCCCCTGGTTTCAGTCACCCTTTCCTAGGCTGAGTCGTCCGTCGAGATACAGGCTCTAATTGACTCTAGGGCTGCAGGCCTGTTATGGGGCTATATACAAAAAAATAGCTGCGCTGCCACTTAAAAGTGAATGCAAAAATATATCACCTTGATATCTGCAGGTTGTGCACCCATATACCATAGACCCTAGGCTGGGGGAGACAGCCATACGCTCATACGATCTCCCTAACAAGAGATCACTTGATCTGGTAAGGGGCAGTTTGTCTTAAGGTGGAGGAACTTTCCTGTCATCACTCTCCTCAGGGTGTAAAAATTGCATGTCTCACACCGCTTGGATGGCTGTTATATTCCCCCTCTGAAAGACTTTCCCACCAATGAACTTTTTATTCTATAACTTCTCTTGCTCCATCAATCTTTGAATTGGACTGCTCACGTTCAGTTTTTTAGTTTCATCCTATTTGATTCATGATGATCATTTAATTTTAATTTTAATTTTTCTTTCACTGTTCATTTATGGTATATGGGTGCACAACCTGTAGATATCAAGGTGATCTATTTTTGTATTCACTTTTAAGTGGCAGCGCAGCTTTTTTTTGTATATAGTGTTTAGTAAGTGGGTGTGTCTCACATTTATGGTTGCAGCAGCACAAACCACCTTTTTTTCACAATTTATACCACATATCTTCATAGATTAAATTTTGGGATAGCGCAGTAATTTTTCCTGTTTGAAGTCTGTTTTGGGGCTGCCTTTGTATCGAAGCACTCGATTCCGCTGCAGCTGCGTGACACTCCACTTGCCATTAAGGCTCTTGACGGGAGACCTCTACAGCCTGGCCATGTGACTCATGAGACGGTTCCGTTGTCCATGGCCGTAGGGGCTCTTCACCATGAGATAATCCAATTCCAAGTTATTTCATCACCTAAGTTTCCGCTGGTTATTGGTTATCCTTGGTTACAGAGGCACAACACCTCTTTTCATTGGCTCCATGCTGAGGTTCTCTACTGATCACCACAATGCAGTGAGACATGCTGTCATGGTTATGCAATAGAGTTTGTCGATCAGCATACCTGTCTCCATGTGTTCATCTCTAGAGACCAGCTGACCGTCACCTGACTGCTTTTGTAACCTCTCCTCTAAGCATGGCCCCACCCCAGGCCCTATCAGGGAACCCTATATTAACCTGTGCACTGCAAGCCAGCAGTGCTGATCAACTATTGTGTGTTAGCCTCTGTGTGTACTTGCTGTGTTACCTAGATCTGATTCCTGTTACCAACTTTGGCCTGTTCTTAACTATTCCTGTCTGCTCGTGACCCTGACCTTTGGCGTGTTCCCGACTATCCCTGTTTGCCTGTGACCCTGAACCTTGGCGTGTACTCTGTTGTCCTTGTCTGCTTGTGGCCCCGACCTTGGCTTGTCCCTTACTTTCCTTGTTGTTCCAGCCTGCTGTCTCCTTCCTCTTCTCCTGTAGTCTACCGTGAGCGTGAGCTGTGAGACCCTGGGGGCCGCGACCTGGAGCCAGACTGCAGCGCAGTCCATCCTTACCATTAAAGGCTCTAGTGAACACCTGCTGGCTCTTAGACTCCGCGCCCTGGGGAATCTATGCTCTAGCTCCCAGTGGGATCTGTGTCAGTGATCCAGTAGACCTGCTTCCTGAAACCTCCCAGGGTTCAATCCGCAGCAGTCAGCTGTAGGGTCCACTACCTTGCGGTGCACTCCTGATCCCAACGGTGTGCATCTGTCACCCAGCCCCTAGGTGACCTGACAGTTTGATCAGCCATGGACCCGGCTGATGTGCCGCTACCCGCAGATGATCCGCTGCAGGGCTTAGTTCGCAGACTTAAGACCCAGGAATCGCATCAGACCTAAGTGATGCGATTCCTTCAGGATTTGGCATCCCGTTTTGAACAGGTTCAGGCCTCATTAGGACCCCCGGTTCAACAACCTCAACCGCTATCTGCTGCTGCACCTATCGCACCAGTCGCAGCCACACATTCATTACAACTGCCAGCTCCGGCCCGTTTATCTGGGGACTCAAAGGCTTGCAGGGGGTTCCTTAGCCAGTGCACGATTCATTTTGAACTTCAGCCCCAAAACTTCCTGTCCGATTGGGCGAAAGTAGCCTATATTATATCCCTTCTGTCCAGCGAGGCGCTAGCTTGGGCTGCCCCTCTGTGGGAACTGAATGATCCAATGGTTTCTAGCCTGTCTGATTTCTTGAAACTTTTTCGGAATATCTTCGAGGAACCGGGTCGTGTCTCCTCAGTGGCTAGCGCTCTTTTACGTCTCCGTCAAGAGTCTGCTTCTGTGGGACAGTATGCTCTTCAGTTCCGTATCCTTACAGCTGAATTGAGCTGGAATAACGAGGCCCTAGTTGCAACCTTTTTACATGGCCTCTCTGATAGAGTGAAGGATGAATTAGCAGGAAGATCCCTTCCTGCTGATCTGGACGGTGTCATCACCTTGTCTAACCAGATCGATATTCGCTTTCAGGAGAGGGCCCTGGAAAAAAGACGCCAGCACTCCCCGTTCCTTAGGCAGCTTGAGCTCCCAGTCCCTTCTCTTCGATCCGAGGAGCACCCCTTGCCCGCTGAGGAACCTATGCAGCTGGGCTGGACCAAGTTGTCTCCTGAAGAACGCGCTAGGCGCAGAACTCTGGGCCTGTGCCTCTACTGTGGGGCCAAAGGTCATTTTCGTGACACTTGTTCTCTTCGTCCAGAAAAACGATCGGGGCTAATACATCTGGAAGGTGGAGTATTAGACCCTGAAGTATCACCTTCACCTTCACCTTCTCGTCTTCTTCTTTCTGTGTTCGTTCATGCCGGGCTTCCTCTCGTTCAGTCTCGGCACATCTGGATTCCGGAGCCGCTGGCAATTTCATGGACTGGGGAACTGCGTCTTCCATGAGACTTACCCTTTTGCCCCTTACTACGCCATTGGTGGTCTTGGCGATTGATGGCACTGTTCCCCAGGGGGCCCTATCCGCTTCCAGACCCTCCCTGTTAAGATGTCGGAAGGGACACTCCACCAGGAGTGGATATCCTTCCTTGTCTTACCTAAGGCTTCGTCTCCTATCATATTAGGTCTTCCTTGGTTACGGCTCCATTCTCCACATGTTGACTGGACTGCTGGACAGATCTTGACTTAGGGTTCCTCCTGTTCCTCCTCCTGCCTACTCAAGGTTACCCCAAAAGAGGATACTCCTGTTGCCACCATCCCAGTATCTTCTGCTCTTCCCGCTGCGTATAGCGATTTCTGGAATGTCTCCTGCAATAGTCAGGCTGAGGCACTCTCTGGGTCATGTGGTACTCTGGATGAGAAGCCTATCTGTGAACCTGAGCCGATCAGTCACTCCAGTTTGCATGGCCATTTCTCTTTGCCTTTCCCTGGACCCCCATGGACACACACCCAGGCTGACTCATCCACCAGCTCCACAGTCGCTACGCCCTGCGATGCAATTCTGGTGGTCGCTGCACCTGGCAATGCTGTTCAGTCGGCCTCTGCACCAGTCCAGCCTATGCCCAGTGAGCTTCCTGCTTCTTGTTCAGGACCTTCTGTAACCTGGCCTCACCCTACTGCTACTACGTCCATTCAAACCTGTTTAAGAGGCTCAATCCATCCTTTGGATAGACTGCCTCATTCGGCCAGGTGGGGTTTTCAATCTTTTGTTCAGGGCTCTCTGCATTCTGTTTGTGTTTCAGCTATCCAGCTTAACTCTTGTGACACGTCACCTTTTAACCAACCTGACCTCAGGGATCCACTGACCTCTACCCAGTCTGATGGTCCTGTGTTGGATGTCCAGCACATCTTTAAGGGTCTGGGGGACCCTGCTCAGACTTCTGATGGTCTTCTCGTGCCCTTACCCATTTCTAAAAAGCCTTTAGTCCTCAATAAGTCCTATCGTCCTCTCCTTACCTCGGTTTCGGCCTCTGAGGATAATCTAAAGTACGAGGTTAGTCAAGTTTTGGATTCCCGGCTCCGTAAAGGCATTCTTCAGTACCTCGTACACTGGAAAGGGTTTGGTCCTGAGGAGAGGTCTTGGATCACTGCATCTGAGGTTCCATCTGGAGTTTCCCTTTAAGCCTGGGCACAGGAGGGGGAGTGGGAGGTCTTAAGGGTGGGGGTACTCTCATGGTTATGCAATAGAGTTTGTCGATCAGCATACCTGTCTCCATGTGTTCATCTCTAGAGACAAGCTGACCCTCACATGACTGCTTTTGTAACCTCTCCTCTAAGCATGGCCCCACCCCAGGCCCTATCAGGGAACCCTATATTAACCTGTGCACTGCAAGCCAGCAGTGCTGATCAACCATTGTGTGTTAGCCTCTGTGTGTACTTGCTGTGTTTCCTACATCTGATTCCTGTTACTGACTTTGGCCTGTTCTTAACTATTACTGTCTGCTCGTGACCCTGACCTTTGGCGTGTTCCCGACCATCCCTGTTTGCCTGTGACCCTGAACCTTGGCGTGTACTCTGTTGTTCTTGTCTGCTTGTGGCCCCAACCTTGGCTTGTCCCTTACTTTCCTTGTTGTTCCTGCCTGCTGCCTCCTTCCTCTTCTCCTGTAGTCTACCGTGAGAGTGACTTGTGAGACCCTGGGGGCCGCGACCTGGAGCCAGACTGCAGCGCAGTCCATCCTTACCATTAAAGGCTCTGGTGAACACCTGCTGACTCTTAGACTCCGCGCCCTGGGGAATCTATGCTCTAGCACCCAGTGGGATCTGTGTCAGTGATCCAGTAGACCTGCTTCCTGAAACCTCCCAGGGTTCAATCCGCAGCAGTCAGCCGTAGGGTCCACTACCTTGCGGTGCACTCCTGATCCCAACGGTGTGCATCTGTCACCCAGCCCCTAGGTGACCTGACACATGCTTCCAGAAGGTAGCCAAGGTCCTGTGCACCTCTTCATTCTCCTCCCTGCCGGAGGAGTACCGCGATTTTAGCGATGTCTTTGACAAAGGTCAAGCCGGTAGTTTGCCTCCACACCAGCCGTGTGATTGCACAATTGACCTTCAACCTGGTGCCATACCCCCTCGTGTCAGTCTTGGAGGATAAGGCCATGGAGGAGTATGTTGCAGACGCTCTTTCTAAAGGTTTTATCCGCAAATCCTCGTCTCCTCCTGGTGCTAGTTTCTTCTTTGTGAAGAAGAAGAGTGGTGAACTGAGACCTTGAATTGATTATAGGGGTCTCAATCGTTTCACAATTAGGAATGCCTATCTGATTCTGTTGTTTAAGGAATTATTTGACTGCCTCAAGGGAGCAACAGTTTTCGCGAAGCTTGATTAGAGAGAGGCATACACTCTTGTGGGGATTAAGGAGGGTGATGAGTGGAAAACTGCATTTAATACTAGAACAGGCCATTATGAGTACCTCATAATGCCTTTTGGCCTTCGTAATGCCTCGGCAGTTTTCCAGGAATTTATTAACGATGTCCTCTGAGATTTGTTGCAGTTATGTGTGGTGGTTTATCTCAATGATATCCTCATATTTCCCAAGTCCCTGGAGAGCCACCACACAGATATCTGTTGTGTGCTTCAGAAACTAAGAGAGAACAATCTCTATTGTGAACTGGAGAAGTGCGAGTTCCATCCTGAGCAGGTTCAATTCCTGGGTTATGTCATTTCCACTGCTGGTTTTTCGATAGACCCAGAGAAACTTTTGGCAGTTCTACAGTGGCCCTGACCCGGGGGTTTACGTCCTCTGCAGCGTTTCCTGGGCTTTGCCAACTATTATCGGAAGTTTATTCATAACTTCTCGTCTCTGGTCAAGCCCCTGACTGATATGACCAGAAAGGACGGTAACCCACAGAATTGGTCTCCGGAGTCCATTAAAGCCTTTGAGAGTCTCAAGGCTGCCTTTGTTTCTTCTCCTGTGTTGGCACATCCTGATCCTATGTTACCTTTTATCCTTGAGGTTGATGCTTCTGAGACTGGTGTTGGTGCCCTCCTTTCTCAACGTCCTACCTGTGAGAGCGCTATGTATCCTTGTGGCTACTTTTCCAAGAAATTGTCACCTGCAATTACGAGATTGATGTCACAGAGCTGTTGGCGATCAATTTAGCCCTGAAAGAATGGAGACATCGCCTCGAAGGTACCACTGTGCCGGTTCTCATTCTTACTGACCATAAGAATCTCACATTCTTGTCTGAGGCTAAACGCCTCTCTCCCAGATGGGCACCATGGGCTCTTTTCATGTCAAGTTTAAATTACATTGTCTCATTCTTACCCGGTACTAAGAATGTAAGGGCTGACGCCTTGTCACGACAATTTTCCTCCTCTTCCAAGTTGGAGTTGGTTCTGGTTCCTGTGATTCCACCTGATTGTATTTTGGCTACGGTTCACATCAGTCTCACTTCTCCTTTGGGTGACAAAATTCTTGCTGTTCAGGTCCATGCTCCTCCTGAGAAACCTTGTGACTGCTGCTTTGTCCTATAGAGTCTCCATACTGTCGTGCTCCAGACTTACCATTCTCCCAAGGCTGCTGGCCACCCTGAGAGGAATCAATTCTTTTGGACCATTTCCCAACAATTCTGGTGGCCTAGTCTACGTGCTGATGTAACTGCCTTCATAGCTGCCTGTTCCGTGTGTGCTCAGAGTAAGACTCCACGACACCTTCCAGTGGGCCTCCTACAACCCATTCCCAATGGAGAGAGGCAAGACACAAACAAACCCTAAATGCTGTGCATTTCTGAAGTGCAGCTAGCTAGGTCATAACTGATAAATACAGAAAGGACGGGAACCCCCTTTACAGTGGTGTTTTACTGATGTACAGCAAAACAAGGCCATAAAGATAAGACAGAAAGGCCCAAACTTCTATGTTGCGTATTTATGAAGAACCACCAAGTACAGTTATAAGACAATCTTTTCTGTTATGCACTTCTGTAGTGTAGTCAGATAAAACCAACCCTGAGAAAGGACACCAGTAACCTACAGCATTGTGTTTTTCTGAAGTACCATAAGGTTAGGCAATATGAAACCGAAAGCACCAACAAGCTTCAGTGTTGAGTATTTCTGCTGTGCAGCAACATAAAAACAGAGAAACAACAGACAGCCTTTACAGCTGCGATCTTTCTGGTCTACTGCAAAATAAGGCAACAACTCCACAATGAATATTCCTGCTGCGTAGCAAAACCTCAACCAGAAGGGACAGATAAGCTTAGGGCTCCCACACCTGTGCGACCCAACCTGCGACTTGGGACTGCAAGACGCATGAGAAGTCATACACTATGGCTTCCAATGGGTACCATTCATGACTGTGTGACTCCAGGTTGCAGCATCTCCAGCAGTCCCTGCTTACCTCATTCACAGACCTCAAGATTACACAGGTCAAGCAATTTTCAGGTCGAACAAGCAAGGGGTCCCCCAATGCTGCGACTCCCTGGGAGGAGTGCAGCCAACAACCCCCTGCTGTGTATCCCTAAGAAGCAGCAAGGAAGATCAATGAGAAACACCACTTACTGCTGTGCCTTTCTGATACGGATGATAAGGCAGTAAATATAGGACATACAGGACACAAAGAATCTTTGAGTATGTCTGATGTGTAGCAATATACCAATACTGAGCAGAGATGCCACCATCCTCAATGTGTCTCCCTGCTGAGCAGCAAAAACAAATCAGAAAAAGACAAGCAACCTTCACTGCTGTATCCTTTCTGATATGCAGCCAATAAGGCAGTATATGTAAGACATAAAGGACAGACAACCCTTAATCTTGTATATGTCTGATGTGCAACAACAATTCTGAATAGAGATAGCACATCCATATTCAAGTGATTTGGCATGCGACTGTCTGAATCGGCACAACGCCACTTTGTGGTGCTGCACCGATTACCAAAGACAGTATATGTAGTACCCCTGATACAGGTTCAATTTGTATTTCTGCAATGGAGCCCAACAAATCAGGACCATCAGTCTTCACTGCTGCCTTTCTGATAAGCAACCGATAAGGCAGTTAGGTTACTTTCACACTGAGATGTGCGGGCGCTGGCGGTACATATAGCGCTGCTTTACCGTCGTTTAAGCAGCGCTAGCGGGGGCGGTTTAACCCCCCGCTAGCGGCCGAAAAAGGGTTAAAACCACCCGCAAAACGCCGCTGCAGCGGCGCTTTGCGGGCGGGTTTGCAGCGCTGCCCCATTGTTTTCAATGGGTAGGGGCCCCTCGGGGCTTTCACATTGGAGTGCATTGAGCAGCTCTTTCAGGGCACTTTGCAGGCGCTATTTTTAGCACTTTAGCGCCTGCAAAGCGCCTCAGTGTGAAAGGAGCCTAATACAGGACACAAAACCCCACAGACAGACCACAATCTTGTGTATGTCTGATGTGCAGCAATATAACAATTATGAGCAGAGATGTCACCAGACTCAATGCATTTCTGCCGTGCGGCACAAAACCAGAGAGTACAGACCACCTTCACTGTTGTATTTTTCTGATCTGTAGCCAAGCAAAGCAGTACCTTTAGGATAAAAAGGACACCAAACAAGCTTCAGTGCAGTGCATTTCTGATGTACTGCAATATACCCCTCATGAGCAGAGATGTCACAAATCTCAATGTGTATTTTTGCTGTGCCACCAAACACCCCAGCAAGGACAAACCTTCACTACTGAGGTCTACTGGTATGCATCCAAGAAGGAGTCAATTTTGTATCCCTTTATGAAATAACCAAACTGTGGTAATTTATTTCATAGGCATAGCCTGGGCTGTAGATACTAACCCTTCACCACCAGTGAAGGAACAAATCCTAAAATGGTTGGACACCTTACCTCCGTAGACTGAGCAAATGCCAGCTCATACACAGGTGGGGCTGATCAGCAACTAAAGTCTCAATGAGCCCAGCCCTAGAGACCAATTTAAGACAGCCTCTAGAAAGGGTGGTTACCAATTTAGCCTAGAGCTAAATAGCTACCTGCAGGCCTTAAACAAGCAATCATGTAGTTCTTGCATAGGTTTGCAACCAAAAAACCTCAATTAAAGGATATAGGAAGCGGTTTATGATAAATCGCCTTTAGATCTGCCACTGAGTGGACTGTAGCCCAAACCACCAAAGAGGTTTTTCTTACCTCCTGCACTATAATATAACCACAGTGTAAAGGTGGAGTGGGGGGTTTTAGCTTATGAAAAACTACCCATAGCAAGCAACCCCCACAAGGAGGATCTGTCACAAGGGAACCCCTACTGTGCTACACAGAAGCTTGGTCCCTGCCCATCGTTGAAAGTTAGGTCAGCTTTTAAGCATCTTGGAGCAACTTCAGATCCCTAGAAGCTGGGCTAATAGAGCCGGATAACCTAGTGCACCTGCTGACCAGGGGAGCTTACTCCTGAATCCTTCAACCATTGCACAATTAATAACTTGTTCAGTGGTATACATGCTCTTTGTATCTACCAGGTCCCCCCTTCACTATATTCACCCTTACTAATGTACCACAACCGGGCATGTAGGGAGAGGCTGACAACCTACTGTTGCGATAACCACAGTGTCTCTGCTGTAAGCATGAGCTGTGGCTGGTGATTTTAGCAGTAACTTCTGGGCTATTTGTATCCAGACCCCAGGTCCTGCACCAGTCAGTATATACACGGGGAAGGGGGAGAAATGTCTTACCTACCTCTTCCCATCTGAGGTGGTTTAGGCACACTTGCTCCTCTGCACCACTTGTCCACCATACAGCGTCTCTGATGTAAGAGGGAGCTGCAGCTGGTGTTTTTAGCAGAAGCTTCTGGGCTATTTGAATCCAAACCCCAAGGGAGATTATCTCAAATACCCAGAAACCATCTGGCTGGAATTGAGGATTTTGCAGCTAAATTCCCAAGGCAAAGGAAAGTACTCACCGTTGTCGTCTTCCCCTTTTGCCACAGCCACCAGGCTTGCTTTTCCATCCTTATGGTCCACACGCAAGGAGGATAGCCGCCAAAGTGCCCCCCCAACTGCTGTCCCCATAGGGAGTTGCAAGGTTAGGCTGTGTCCTGCACTGTACCAGTCAGTATATACACATGGGGGGGGGCAATGCCTTACGTTCCTCATTCCCATCTGAGGTGGTTTAGGCAGACATCCACCGTAGTGAACTGGTGCCTCCTCACCTAGCGAAAGGAGGATGTGGGCACCTGCTCCTGCTGACTCTCAGCCTTTCCTCCTGGGTAAAAATGCCACCGCCATTTTCCCGAAGTCTGAAAATGACGCGGGTGCTTGTTGCCATTAACCCTACCCAGCAGCCCACGCAAACTACCAGGGGCCCAGGAGTCAAGGGATACGATCCCCCTGGAAAGAACCGACAGCCAGCACCCCGTCTGAATGGACGCCCGGACAGGTGAGGGGGGAAGCAGGATAAAGGCCCCTGAAGTTCTGGCTACACCACTGTACCCAGGGGCCTTCAGCTCTCAGGGGGGCTCTTCCAGTTTCTGCTGCCCTCCCTGAGGAAAGGATAGGGGAAGGATAAATATATCCTGCCAGACCCAGAGGCTTCCCAGGCATTTGGTCCGACTCCCAGGGGGAGACCACCAGCCCCAGGCTTCGGGTCATTTGGGAAAAAAACAAACAATTTCGCTGTGTAGGGAGAAACACAATCAAAAACTGAGGATCAAGGGGAAGGGTGGGGAATTAAAACAGCTGTTGTTTGATTGTGTTTCCTGTGGGGAGGAGCCTCTCATCTCTCAAGTGTGCCGTCCTGGAATATGACTTGAGAAAAGTAGCAATTTTTTTTTTTCAATTGGCCATATTCAATTCCTATATCATTTACCGCAACTCCACCCAAAACCCCCAACCCTTCCTTGGCTACCAGGAGGAAATTTACACTGCCCTTATATTCCCGAACGGCCCACCAGAAAACATCCGATCAGATGTTCTTAGATGTTCTTAGTTGACTCTCCGAATGCCACTTTCCCGATAAAATCCCTCCCAAACCAACAGGCCAAAGACGTCAAAAAAGATGTAGGGTGTGTACCAGTAGAGGAGTCAGAAAGACATGTCTTATTATTGTGCACAATGTCCTTCCCTACCAAGCCTCTGCATAGGTGAATGTTTTCGCCAATACCATACTTCAATAAATTATTATTGAAGTATGGTAAACGTAATCCTCAGTTCCTGCCTTCACACACCTTCACACCCCTTATGCCACTGCCTGCTCTGTAACTGACCCTGGCTTGTTATTCGACCACGGTTCTGCCTGCCGATTCTGTACATACCGCTGCCTGATCTGGAACTGACCCTGGACTGTTATTCGACCATGTTTCTGCCTACCGATTCTGTACATACCTCTGCCTGATCTGGAACTGACCTTGGACTGTTATTCGACCATGCTTCTGCCTAACGATTCTGTACATACCTCTGCCTGATCTGGAACTGACCTTGGACTGTTTGACCATGTTTTTTGCCTGCCTCTTGGACTGATCTTGTACCCTGCGACTGGACTAGTGGGATTCAACACAGGGGTCTCACATATGTAAGGGGCTCCAGAATAGTTTTTCTGGATGAAGAAAACAATTTTCTTTGTTTTGTCATTCCTAGGTTAGGGTTTGGAGACTCGGAGGCTTCAGAGAGAGTTGGGTGGGAGAAGCCTCTACCCCTGTCCCCATTCTGTCCTAAACGAGGCCCTACTTCTGCCTGTAGGACTTACTGCTGTCATGCCTCTGTCTGTCGCACTGACCACAGCACATGGACCATGTTCCTGCCTACTCCCAGAACCAATATTTTTGGCACTGCTGACAATATCTCTGCCTGCACTGACCCTGGACTGTATATGGACAGTATCCCTGTCTACTGCCTGAAAAATTGTTTTCGCTGTTGCTGACCAAGTCCCTGCCTGCTGCCTGGACCAGTGCTATCCTCCTGTGAACAACTGCGCTACTAAAACCACAGGTAATCTTTTGTTTACCCTTTGCTCAGCATAATGTATTTTGGGGTGTAATTCTTGGTATGTGCATGCTATGTGTCCCTGGAACACCTGACAGTGTTCCTTGAATGTTGGATCTCAGTATGTGGCCAGGCTGTGTAAAGGTCTCACACATGTGGTATTGCCATACTCAGGAGTGGCAGAATGTATTTTGGGGTGTAATTTTTGCTATGTATGTACTATGTGTTGGAAATATCTTATAAACAGACAACTTTGTGTAAAAAAAAAAAAACAATGCGTTTTCATTTTTTTTCACATTTTCCAAAAACTTCTGGAAAAAAATTAACCGTTCAAAAGACTCATTATGCCTCACAGATTATACGTTGGGGTGTTAGCTTTCCAAAATGGGGTCATTTTCTGGGCGTTTCCATTGTCCTGGTGCTCCAGGGCCTTCAAAATTCTAATAGGTGGTTGAGAAATGAAATGTGTAATTTATGCTCCTAGAACGCCTGAAGGTACTACTTCAGTGTTAGGCCTCTGTATGTTGTCAGGCTGTGTAAAAGTCTCACACATGTGGTATCATTATACTCAGGAGGAGTAGCAGAATGTATTTTGGGGTGTTATTTTTGCTATGTAAATGCTATGTGTTGGAAATATCTTATGAGGTCATTTTCTGGGCTTTCCATTGTCCTGGTGCTCTAGGGCCTTCAAAAGTGTAATAGGTAGTCAACACGTTAGATGGGTAATTTATGCTCTTTGAACACCTGATGGTGCTCCCTGCATGTTGGGCCTCTGTATGTGGCCAGGTAGTGAAAAAGTCCCACACATGTGGTATCGTAATACTCAGGAGTAGCAGAATGTATTTTGGGGTGTCATTTGTTGTATGCACATTCCATGTGAGAGAAATAAGCAATTTGCAACGTACTGGTCTGACGGACCGAGTCCGGCGGACAATCAGAACGTGTGTAGGCTTCATCTGACCTTCAGCGGACTTTTCCAGACGAAAATCTGACGGACTTTAGATTTGGAACATGCTTCAAATCTTTACGTCGTAACTCCACCGGACCCAGAAATCCGCTCGTCTGTATGCTAGTCCGACGGACAAAAACCGACGCTAGGGCAACTATTGGCTACTGGCTATCAACTTCCTTATTTTAGTCCAGTGTACGTCATCACATACGAATCCGTCGGACGTTGGTGTGATTGTGTGTAGGCAAGTCAGTTCGTTAAAAAGTCCGTCAACAGTCCGTTGAAAGTCCGTCAGACCAGTCCGGTCGAAAAGTCCACCCGTGTGTATGCGGCTTTACAATGACAATTTTGTGAAAAAAAATAAAATCTTAATTTTGCAAAAAATTGTGGAAAAAAATGACAACTTCAAATAACTCACCATGCCTTTTACTAAATACCCTGGAATGTCTATTTTCCAAAAAGGGGTCATTTGGGGGGGATTTGTACTTTCCTGGCTTGTTAGGATCTCAAGAAATGAGATAGGCCTCAGTACATCAGATGTGATAATTTTTTTATGATTTGCACCATAGCTTGTAGACTCTATAAATTTCACACAGACCACATAATATCCACTAATTTGGGTTATTTTTACCAAAGATATGTAGCAGTATAAATTGTGGCCAACATTTATGAAGAAAAATTGCTAATTTGCAAAATTTTATCACAGAAACAAAGAAAAATGCATTTTTTTTCAAAATTTTTCATTTATAGCGCAAAAAATAAAAAAAACCGAGAGGTGATCAAATACCACCAAACGAAAGCTCTATTTGTATGAAAAAAAGGACAAAAAAATCATTTGGGTACAGTGTTGCATGACTGAGTAATTGTCATTCAAAGTGTGAGAGCACTGAAAGCTGAAAATTGGTCTGGGCAGGAGGGGGGTTTAAGTGCCCAGTAAGCAAGTGGTTAAAATATATAATTTTTTTAATAAATATGTTGGAAATATATTTTTCTTCCATATGGGTCTATACTGAGGGGGAGGTCTGTACTGAGGAGGGGAGTCTATACTGAGGGAGGGGGGGTCTGTACTGAGGGGGGGTCTGTACTGAGGGGGGTGATTTATACTGATGGAGGGGGTTTATACTTAGTGGAGGGTCTGCACTGACAGAGCGGGGTCTATACTTAGTGGAGGGGGGGTCTGCACTGACTATAGTTGGTGGAGGGGGGGTGACACCATGTTTTATCACACCGGGTGACACCAACCCTAGTGACGCCACTGACACGAGGGTTTACAACCCCTTTAGGGGTTAGGCCCAAAAAAGTTTTTGTGATAGGTTTCCACTTGAATTGCCTGGCAAGGTATGAATTTTGGTTGCCGGCGATTTGTTCGTGTAAACATTACTTTGGTCCACAATCAAGTTATAGAGGTCTTATGAATATATTTTCAAGGCACTGTACTTCTCTTTCAAGTCACATTCACTGAATGTTTGTCTCAGTGCTACCATCTACTTAGCAAATTTTGGCCAACTCATTAGGAACCAGCTGAAATTTGTATAATATATTTCTTTAAGACCCCTTTCACACTGGGGCGGTTTTCAGGCACTTTAGCGCTGGAAATAGCCCCGCATAAGACACTGAAAACAACCTTTTATTCATTCAAGTGTGACTTTTCACATTGGGGCGGTGCGCTTGCGGGACATTCTGAAAAGTCCTGCAAGCAGCATCTTTGGGGCGGTTCGGGAGCGCTGTATTTAGTGCTCCCAAAACGCCCTGCCTTTTGGAAGGAATGGGAGCAGCGCTTTTGAAAATTCCGTGCCCATTTGAATGAATGGGCAGCGCTTCTGAACCACCTGAAAAGTGCATACGAAGCGCCGCAACACAGGAGTTTTTAATTTCTTTAGCAAACAAGAAACAACGACTCCTGCGCACAGGTGGATCACCATAGAAATGCGTCAACACAGGCCTTGCTGCCCTCAAGGATGGGGAATCCTAATGCAAACCGAAATAAAAGAAAAACAAGGGCGCACCAGCCTTGTGTATTAACTTTTTTTTTTTAAATTTATTAAAATGATAACAAGAAACAACTCAAGCAATGGGTGGAAGGAGCACAACATAAAGTGTACTGACAGCCAGCATGCGACTTTAAGATGAGCGATGCCTTCCAAAGATCGTGGAGAGGTGCATACACATCACAATCAGCTAACGCGTTTCAAAGGGAACGTCCCTTCTTCGTCAGAGCTATGCAGATGCCTTCCAAAGATCGTGGAGAGGTGCATACACATCACAATCTGCTAACGCGTTTTGAAGGGAACGTCCCTTCTTCGTCAGAGCTATGTAGCTCTTAAAGTCGCATGCTGGCTGTCGGTAAACTTTATGTTGTGCTCCTTCCACCCATTGCTTGTGAGTTGTTTCTTTTTATCATTTTAATAAATTTAAAAAAAAAAAGTTAATACACAAGGCTGGTGCGCCCTTGTTTTTCTTGTATTTCGTTTTTAACTTCTTCTTTGGGGTTAAAAGTGCCGCTCAGTTTAACGCGTCCCCAGTGTTTCTCTTGCCGCCTGTAGACCTGTGGCCAGGCTGGCCCTCACTTCCTGAGGTTGAGGACTAGGGTCACACCCTTCTCCAAACCAACCTCATTTTCCTGGGAAAATCCTGTCAGGTCAGGAGAACAAGAAGGGTTTTCTAAAAGCAGTCTGTGGAGAGTCAGGCCCACAATAAGCCGACAAGAGTCCACCCAAGGAGGTCCTACAGAGAAGAAGGGAGAGGGCAGGACCCGTTAGGAATAGTCTGCCAGTTCGTTTTTTCTGTACCACCCCTATGACGCCGTGTAATATAATACACATGCCTCGCTCATCCTTCCATTCGCTATAGAATTAAATGAGAGCATGGCTCCTTTCAGGCCTGCTCCCCTTGTGTTTGTGTGCCTCTCATGACAAGTCTCCTGAGCGGAGTCGGCACTCGGGGTTTTCTGTATATTGTGTGGTAGTGAGATTTGGCTGGAGGAGGATTCGGCTGGGTGTAGCTGCGCCTCTCATACATCCATATTTACACATAGGCTCGGGGCCGCAGGAGACAGGGAGCCTCAGAGACTTCCTCTCCTCCTCCTCCTCCTCCCAGCGCCTAACATCACCGCTGCTGAAGATGGCACTGCAACTTCTAGGAGCCGCCTGGATCCTACTTCATGTCATGTCACCTCAGGGTAAGTCATGGGCTGACCCCTCCGCTAAAGCTTTAGCTCTATAAATGGCCAGGGTTGTGTGTGCTGGCTACAGGATAGCACACCACTTCTGTAGTGCAGTACAAGGTTTGTGTTTATTTGGTGTGGAGTGAGTGACCACAGACTTCTGGGGACAGCAGCTTCGTCTGGAGACACATAAACAGGACATCATGTTTTCTTCTGTGGAGGGGCGATGGTGGCAAATGCACTTATTAGAGGTTGACAATAAAGATCAGGACAGGGAACCTTTGTTTTAAAAAAAAAATAAAAAATCAGGACAGGTTTACATAGCTGGGGGCGGTGAGGGGTTTACAATGCAGTTTGAGACAGGACTGTGTAGCTGGGGGGTGACAATAGAGATCAGGACAGGTTTACATAGCTGCAGGGTTGGGGGGTTTACAATGGCGTTTAGGACAGGTCTATGTAGCTGGGGGGGTGACAATAGAGATCAGGACAGGTTTATGTAGTGGGGGAAGACAATGGAGTTTGGGACAGGTCTATGTAGCTGGGGGGTGACAGTAGAGATCAGGAAAGGTTTACGTAGTGGGGCAAAGACAATGCAGTTTGGGACAGGTCTATGTAGCTGGGGGGTGAGAGTAGAGATCAAGACAGGTTTATGTAGTGGGGGAAGACAATGGAGTTTGGGACAAGTCTATATAGCTGGGGGGTGACAATAGAGATCAGGACAGGTTTATGTAGTGGGGGAAGACAATGGAGTTTGGGACAGGTCTATGTAGCTGGGGGGTGACAGTAGAGATCAGGAAAGGTTTACGTAGTTGGGGGGTTTACAATGGAGTTTGGGACAGGTCTATGTAGCTGGGGGGTGAAAGTAGAGATCAAGACAGGTTTAGGTAGTGGGGGAAGACAGGTGGAGTTTGGGACAGGTCTATGTAGCTGTGACAGTAGAGATCAGGACAGGTTTATGTAGTGGGGCGAAGACAATGCAGTTTGGGACAGGTCTATGTAGCTGGGGGGTGACAGTAGAGATCAGGACAGGTTTATGTAGTGGGGGAAGACAATGGAGTTTGGGACAGGTCTATGTAGCTGGGGGGTGACAGTAGAGATCAGAACAGGTTTATGTAGTGGGGGAAGACAATGGAGTTTGGGACAGGTCTATGTAACTGTGTCAGCAGAGATCAGGTGGTGATAGGATGGCCGTATATTACGTGGTGATAGGATGACCGTATAGATTGGGACAAGTTTACTTAGTGGTGGAGGGGTGGCAGGAGAGATCAGGACAGGCATAGTTGGGGGCAGGACAATAGAGATAGGGACAGGTTTACATAGCTTGGGGGGGGGACAGTAGAGATCGGAACAGCCTTTAGTAGCTGGGGGGTGACAATAGAGATCAGGACTGGTTTTCCTAGCTGTGGGGGGGGATGACAGTAGAGATTGGGATAGGGCTGCAACTAACGATTATTTTCATAATCAATTAGCTGGCCAATTATTGTTTCGATTAATCGGATAATAACCGAAAAAAAAGTGTGTCCAAAAAAAAAAGGCAATTTATTCTTAACCACTTCCCTACCCGCCCATAGTCATATGACGTCCACAGGTGGGATCTCCCATCCTGGGCGGGCGTCACATGACGTCCTCGGCCTCTAGGCGGTATAGGGGGCACGCACGTGCCGCGTCACTCGGGAGCCCATGCACGTGCCCGGCGGTCGCAATGTCTGCCGTTCACCCGTGATTACTGGTGACAGAACAGGAACATGGATCTGTGTGTAAACACACAGATCCATGTTCCTGTCAGGGGAGAGGAGACAGATTGTGTGTTCCTAGTTTATAGGAACACAGATCGGTCTCCTCCCCTAGTCAGTTCCCTCCCCCCCACAGTTAGAATCACTCCCTAGGTAACCCCTTGATCGCTCCCTTAGTGTTAACTCCTTCCCTGCCAGTGACATTTATACAGTAATCAGTGCATATTTACAGCTCCGATCACTGTATAAGTGTCACTGGTCTCAAAATAGTGTCAAAAGTGTCCGATCTGTCCGCCGCAATGTCACATTCACAATAAAAATCGCAGATCACCATCATTACTAGTAAAAAAAAAAAAAATAATAATAATAAAAATGCCATAAATCTATCCCCTATTTTGTAGGCGCTATAACTTTTGCGCAAATCAATCAATATATGATTATTGCGATTTTTTTAATTTATTTATTTTTACCAAAAATATGTAGAAGAATACATATCGGCCTAAACTGAGGAAAAAAATGTGTTTTTAAAAGAAAAAAAATTGGGATATTTATTATAACAAAAAGTAAAAAAAAAAAAAATGTTTTTTTTTCAAAATTGTCGCTCCTTTCTTTGTTTATAGCGCAAAAAATAAAAACTGCACAGGTGATCAAATACCACCAAAAGATAGCTCTATTTTGTGGGGAAGAAAATAATTAATTTGGGTACAGTGGTACATGACCGCGCAATTGTCATTCAGAATGTTACAGCGCTGAAAATTGGCCTGGGCAGGAAAATGCCCTATATTGAAATGGTTACATATCTGTATGCAGTAGTAAATATAAATAACCAACTATATGGTTAGGGAGCAAAATCTCTAATCCACTCTGAGAATAACAGACAGAAGAGATGTACTGTATATACTATTAGAGGTTGAAATCAATGGTCAGTGCCGCCAAAGCGCCTCGGCAGCGGCGTTTTGCGGGTGCTTTTAACCCTTTATTCGGTCGCTAGCGGGCCCTCTAGGGTTCCCCACCAGCGCCTCTGGCTCCTCCTGCCTTCAGAGTGCCCCAACAATCTGCAAAGTATAGTATAGAGTGTCCCAATAGCAAGGTAAAAAAAACTTCTGCCTTTAGAACCACTCACGTCCTGCCCAGGACTACATGTCCCATGAGGCATTGCTCTTCACACATTCACAAGTTCTCAGACACTTACTGACATATGTGGATGGTATACTGAGTTGTATGTGTGCTGCATTGTATTTCCTGATATGTAAACAAATAATGCATTCTGTATGCAGGCCAACTAATCGGCTGGCCGATTAATCGATTATGAAAATAGTTGACAACCATTTTCATAATCAACTAGTTGTCGATTAATCGATTAGTTGTTTCAGCCCTAAATTGGGACAGGTCTACATAGCTGGGGGGTGAAAATAGACATCTAAGCAGATTTACGTTGCTGCGGGTGGGGACAGTAGAAATTGGGATAAGTTTACATTGTGGTTGAGGGGTGGCAATAGAGATCAGAACAGGCATAGCTGGGACAGGACAATAGAAATCGGGATAGCTGGGGGTAACAGTAAAGATTGAAGCAGGTTTACATAGCTGGGGGGGTGACAACAGAGATCAGAACTGGATTTCGTAGCTGGGGGGGTGGTGTCAGTAGATATTGGGACAGCTCTACGTAGCTGGGGGGGGGGTGACACTAGAAATCTGTACATAGCACTGGAGGGGGGCAGTAGAGATCAGAACAGGCATAGCTGGGGGCAGGACAATGGAGATCAGGATAGCTAGGGGGTGACAGTAGAGATCCGGACTGGTTTTCGTAGCTGGGGGTGACAGTAGAGATTGGGACAAGTCGCTGGGGGTAGAACAATAGAGATCAGGACTGGTTTACGTAGCTGGGGGTGCGACAGTGGAAATTAGCACAGGTTTACATAGCTTAGGGGGGTTGACAGTTGCTATCTAGACAGATTTACATAGCCAGGAGTGGTGACAGTAGAGATCAAGACAAGTGTACATGAAGGTGAGGGTGACAGTGGAGATCAGTGCAGGTGTGGAGTTTGGGACATGTCTCTGTAGCTGTGACAATAGAGATCAGGACAGGTTTATGTAGTGGGTGGGGGGGGTTGTCGGCAATGGAGATTGGGACAGGTCTATGTAGCTGGGGGGGGGCAATAGAGATCAGGACTAGGGGTGCACCGAATGGAAATTTTAGTGATGAAACTGATACCAAAAATGAAAGATGCACTAGGCCAACAACCAAAACCAATACCAAAAATGACAGTTAAAAAATATTTATGTTATTTTTATATATAACTATATTATATTCAACTTTTTATTTAATATCATCAATTTAAAATAATATGAATGTATTGTTTACCATTATTGGCACCTTTAGTGCAAGAAAGGTCAAGAAAAATTTAGTCTGCAGTCTCTAACCATCTCTTGTATCATGTCCTCAGTCTCTAACCATCTCTTGTATCATGTCTGCAATCTCTTAACTACTTAACAACTGCGCTATATCCGACTGATGGCTACAGTGCGGCTCGATAACTCTGTAAGGGCGTACATTGATGTCCTCCCAGAATCTTGCTCCCGCTCCCCTGGGGCGCACACCCGGGAACATCCGTGCGTGACTGCCGGGTCCTCAGGACCCGGCGCATCACGGATCACGGTAAATGGCCGCTGAGAGCTCCCGTTTACCACGTGATCGCTCTGTCAAATGACAGAGCGATCACTTGTAAACAAACCGGCGTCACGTCCGGTTCCTCTCTCTCTGTACAGATCGGTACAGAGAGGGGAGAGGGGAGAGATCAGATGCTGCTGCAGCGCTGTGGGCTTGATGTGTAGTGCCCACAGCGCTGATTTGTGCCCACTCCAGCCGTCCATCCATCCATCCATACTCAGCCAGCCATCCATCCATGCTCGGCCAGCCATCCATACTCAGCCAGACATCCATCTATCCATACTCAGCCAGACATCCATCCATCCATCCATACTCAGCCAGACATCCATGTTCAGCCAGCCATCCATACTCAGCCAGACATCCATCCATCCATACTCAGCCAGACATCCATCCATCCATACTCAGCCAGACATCCATCCATCCATACTCAGCCAGACATCCATCCATACTCAGCTTGCCATCCATGCTCAGCCAGTCATCCATCCATCCATGCTCAGCCATCCATCCATACTCAGCCAGCCATCCATCCATACTTAGCCATCGATCCATGCTTAGTCATCCATCCATCCATACTCAGCCATCCATCCATCCATGCTCAGCGAGCCATCCATCCATCTATGCTCAGCCAGCCATCCATCCATGCTCAGCCATCCATCCATACTCAGCAATACTCATCCATCCATGCTCATCCATCCATCCATCCATGCTCAGCAATACTCATCCATCCATCCATCCATCCATGCTCAGCAATACTCATCCATCCATCCATACTCAGCAATACTCATCCATCCATCCATCCATACTCAGCCAGCCATCCATACTCAGCAATACTCATCCATGCTCAGCCATCCATCCCTAATCAGCAATACTCATCCATGCTCATCCATCCATCCATACTCAGTAATACTCAGCCATCCCATCCACCCTCATCCATATTCAGCCATACCAAGCAATACCCAGCCATACTCAGCTGTACCCAGCCATCCCATCAGTACTCAGCCGTACCCAGCCTTACTCAGCCATCCCATCCAGATACTCAGCCATACTCATTCATGCTCAGTCATCCCATCCATGCTCATCCATTCCCATTCATGCTCATCCATGCCACATCAGTTCTCATCCATGCCACATCAATGCCACTAGAGTGCCTCACAAAAGTGTAATAGGTAGTCAAATTAGATTTGACATTTATGCCCCTAGAATGCCTGATGGTGCTCCCTGCATGTTGTACCTCTGTATGTGGCCAGGCTGTGTAAAAGTCTCACACATGTGGTATCGCCATACTCAGGAGGAGTAGGAGAATCTATTTTGGGGTGTAATTTTTGGTATGTACATGTGTTAGAAATATTGTATAAATGGACAACTTTGTGTAAAAAAAAAAAAAAAAAAAAAAAAAAAGTGTTTTAATTTTCTTTACACATTTTCCAGAAACTTGTAGAAAAAAATGACATGTTCAAAAGACTCACTATGCCTCATTGGTTGGGTTGTTTTCTTTACAAACTGGGGTCATTTTTGGGGCGTTTCCATTGTCCTGGTTCTCCTTCAAAAGTGTAAGGGGTAGTCAAGAAATTATATGTGTAATTTATGCTCCAAGAACGCCTGATGGTGCTCTCTGCATGTTGCGCCTCTGTATGTGGCCACACTGTGTAAAAGTCTCACACATGTGGTATCGCCATACTCAGGAGGAGTAGTATAATGTGTTTTGGGGTGTAATTTGTGATATGCATATGCTGTGTGTGAGAAATAACCTGCTAATATAACAATTTTGTGAAGGAAAAAAAAAGAAAAAAAATAGATTTTGCAAAGAATTGTGGGAAAAAATTACAACTTCAAAAAACTCACCATGCCTCTTACTAAATACCTTGGAATGTCTACTTTCCAAAAAGGGGTCATTTGGGGAGTATTTGTACTTTCCTGGCTTGTTAGGGTCTCAAGAAATGAGATCGGCCTTCAGTACATCAAGTGTGATCAATTTTCAGAGATTGGCACCATAGCTTGTGGACTCTATAACTTTCATGAAGACCAAATAATATGCATTGATTTGGGTTATTTTTTAACCAAAGAAATGTAGCAGCATAAATTTTGTCCAAAATTTTTGAAGAAAAATGACTAATTAGCAAAATTTTATACCGGAAACTAAGAAAAATGCATTTTTTTTACAGAATATTCGGTATTTTTTCTTTAAATAGCGCACAAAATAAAAAACCCAGAGGTGATTAAATACCACCAAAAGAAAGCTCTATTTGTGTGAAAAAAAGGACAAAAAAATTCATATAGGTACAGTGTTGCATGACTGAGTAATTGTCATTCAAAATGTGAGAGCACCGAAAGCTGAAAATTAGTCTGGTGAGGAAGGGGGTTTAAGTGCCCAGTGGTCAAGTGGTTAAACTTAAAAACACTGCTAATAGTATTAGCAAAATTTCCATTCAATGTACCTCTAGCAGACATGATACAGAAAATGGTCAGAGACTGCGGACATGATAAAGGAGATGGTCAGAGACTGCAAACATGATACAGAGGATGGTCAGAGACTGCAGACATACTACAGGAGATGGTCAGAGACTGCAGACATGATATAGGAGATGGTCAGAGACTGCAAACATGATACCAGAGATCAATGCAGCCTCACCAGTGTCCATCAAATGCAGCCTGCTTGTGCCCAGCAGCCTCACCCGTGCCCATCATATGCAGCCTGCCTGTGCCCAGCAGCCTCATCAGTGCCCGCCATATGCAGCCTATCAGTGCCCAGCAACCTCACCAGTGCCCATCATATGCAGCCTGCCTGTGCCCAGCAGCCTCACCAGTGTCCATCATATACAGCATGCCTGTGCCCAGCAGCCTTACCAGTGTCCATCATATGCAGCATGCCTGTGCCCAGCAGCCTCACCAGTGTCCATCATATGCAGCATGCCTATGCACAGCAGCCTCACCAGTGTCCATCATATGCAGCATGCCTGTGCCCATATCAGAGTGGTGATCTCCACATGTCACGGAGCAGGGTTTGAATTGCCCGGGCTGCAGTAACAATGTCCCCCCTCCTGTGATCACATCACACTGATTCAATGTCCCGCCACTGGATCAGTGTGCCGTCTATCACTGGAGGCGGAACATTGTTACTACGGCCCTGACAATTCAGCTCCGTAACATGCGGAGATCGCGGCGAGTAGGGAGGGGAGGAGGAGGGAATGGACGGCACCCGGTGGCTGACCCCGCCCCCTTTCTGTATTGGCTTTTTTTTGCTATTGGCCGAATGAAAAAAGTTTTCGGTGGCCGAAATTTCTGTGCACCTCTAATCAGGACAGGTTTACGTGGTGATGGGGGAAGACTGTAGAGATTGGGACAAGTTTACATAGCAGAGGAGGGGTGGCAGTAGAGATCAGGACAGGCATAGCTGGGGCAGGAGTCAGGACAATAGAGATCGTGATAGCTGGGGGGTAAAAGTAAAGATTGGAGCAGGTTTACGTAGTTGGGGGTGACAATGAAGATCAGGACAGATTTACATAGGTTGGGGGGTGACAGTAGAGATCGGGACAAGTGTATTGGACAAGTGCTGGAGGGGGGCAGTAGAGATCAGAACAGGCATAGCTGGGGGCAGGACAATATAGATCAGGATAGCTGGGGGGGGTGACAATAGAGATCAGGACTCTTTTTTGTAGCTGGGGGGGGGGGGGTGACAGTAGAGTTTGGGACAGGTCTACGTAGCTGGGGGGTGACAACAGAGATCTGAACAGTTTGTCATAGCTGGGGGTGGTGACAGTAGAGAGCGGACAAGTTTACATAGCGGTGGGGTTGACAGTAGAAATCAGAACAGGCGTAGCTGGGGGCAGGACAATAGAGATCAGGACTGGTTTACGTAGCTGGGGGTGTGACAGTGGAGGTCGGGACAGGTTTACATAGCTTGGGGGGGTTGTCAATAGAGATCTAGATAGATTTACGTAGCTGGGGTTGGTGACAGTAGAGATCGGGACAAGTTTACATGGAGGTAGGTGTGACAGTGGAGATCAACACAGGTTTATGTAGCTCTGGGGGTGACAATAGAGATCAGGACAGGTTTATGTAGCTAGGGGGATGATGATAGAGATCGGGACAGGTTTTTATAGCTTGTGGGGCTGATGATCGAGATCGGGGCAGGTTTATGTAGCTGGAGGGGTGACAAAAGAGATCAGGACAGGTTTATGTAGCTGACCGACTCACAGTTGTTAAGGGATGGTCTGGCACAGAGTCCATAGACCTGACCCGGGTGTAAATAGCCGATTTGGTCTTTATATGTTTGAGGTGCTGGAACCCTAGGTGGATATTACCTGGTAGGAAGGGAGGAAGAACATTTACTTACCTTACATCCAGTTTCTGCACTGGACAGAGCAAAGTCATGATCCTTGAGCCTGTACTGGGCATTATCAGAAAGAGCTCATGCAAGGCTGCCTTCCTACTTCTTTCAGTAGAAGTTTGGTTTAAAGTTAGGGTCTCACTGGTAATTCTGCCACTGGCAACAATAAAGCGGTAGTAAACCGCTTTTTTTTTTTTTTAACCTGCAAGTAATTATGGCAATGTCATCACATCCTAGCACATTATGTGAAACTTACCTTAGAAGGAAGCCCTCCAGCGGTGCACTGTCAGCTGAAGGTGCTTCCATCTTCACCTGGTCTTCCTTTCGGGTCCGTGGACTCCGGCTGTGAGTGGCTGGAAACGCGATGACATCACTCCCACACATGCACGCTGGAGTGCTTTCACACTGGGGCGGTGCACTTGCAGGTTTACAAAAGTAATAGTCTCTTAAGGCTCGTACACACTGCTATTTTTTTTTTTTTTTCGTTCAGCCCAGCGGGTTGAATGAAAAAAAAACTGACAGCTCAAATTGGACCTGCTGTACTAACAATCCAATGTTAGTACAGCCATCTCCACTGGTGCGCTATTGAGTTCTGACAGGGGGATGCCCCCCGCCAGAACACTCCGGTCAGTGCTCTCAGCCAATGGCTGAGAGTGCTGACGTGGAGCCAGTCAGTAGACCTTTTTCGGTCATGACCCTTGGACAGAAGCTGACGGCCAGCTTCTGTCGGACTGGCTGCCGTACACACGGGTCAAATGTCGTCCAACATTCGACCCCTGTGTACTGGGCTTTACTGACCCTTAGTCTTAAAGTGATACTAAAGGATTTTTTAAAATAAGAAACATGATATACTTACATGCTCGGTGTAATGGCTTTGCACAAAGCAGCCCTGATCTTCCTCTTCTCTGATCCCCCCACTGGTGCTCCTGGCCCCTCCCCCCAAAAAAGTACCCCTCATAGCAAGCTGCTTGTATATTCATTGACGCACAGAACAGGGCTCAGCTCTGTGCCCCACAAACTCCTCACTAGCTCTGAATGACAGGTGGCTCCCATGTCTGATCCAATGAGGTGGGAGAAAGCCGGGAGAGCAGCTGCTCTCATGCATATTATAGCTGGTTCCAGATCGGTCTCAGGTAATTAGGGAGGAGCTGAATTTGGAAGGTTTTTTACCTTCATGCATGGAATGTATAAAGGTAAAAAAAACCTTCAGCCGTTAGAACCACTTTAACGTGACTCAAAAACATAAAGTGTAACTATGGGGAAAATAAAAAATAACATGATATGATACAGTCTGTCATTAGCATTAACACAGTATTATTTGTTTACGAGCCCTTGCACACTGGGGCGGGGGCGGCGTCGGCGGTAAAACGCCGCTATTATTAGCGGCGTTTTACCGTCGGTATTTGGCCGCTAGCGGGGCGGTTTTACCCCCCGCTAGCGGCCGAGAAAGGGTTAAATACCACCGCAAAGCGCCTCTGCAGAGGCGCTTTGCCGGCGGTATAGCCGCGCCGTCCCATTGATTTCAATGGGCAGGAGCGGTAAAGGAGCGGTATACACTCCGCTCCTTCACCGCTCCGAAGATGCTGCTGGCAGGACTTTTTTTTACCATCCTGTCAGCGCACCGCTCCAGTGTGAAAGCCCTCGGGGCTTTCACACTGGATACACAGCAGCGGCACTTTCAGGTCAGTTTGCAGGCGCTATTATTAGCGCAATAGCGCCTGCAAACCGCCCCAGTGTGCAAGGGCTCTACTTGACTCTGGTTTTATTGCCTATTTATCCTGCCATTAGGTTTGGGGTTTTTTTTCCCACTTTCTATAAGAAAACCACCTGTTTGGCAGAAGTGGCTGTTAAAGGCTCATTCACAGGTGTGCATGTGGAGCTGCATTACAGGTAGTCGGTGTTAGTCAATAGAGATGCATGTACAAGTGAATTGCTACAAACACAGACAGCGTGTGTCTGGAGTGGGCACCCATCCATGCATGCATCTCAGACTCGGGTTTGTGGGTGAGTTCGTACAGTCGCTTAATCTCCATTGACTAACACAGGCCACTTGCACGCAGCTCCAAATGCATGAACAAACAGCTCTTCACACTGTACAGGCCTCTGCGCACTGTGACTGAGCCCTTAAGCAGAATGAATCCCTCTTATCCTTTACAGCTGAAGACACTGCCATCTTGTCCTCTGCTTAGATTTGCAGTTGCTTGGTGCTGTGTTTATGATCAGCTATGATACCAGCCATTTGAGGGTTCAAAAAATCATTTGAGAGCTGACATAGTTGTTAGTCTTTGTGATGATTGTCAACAAAGACACGCCTTGAATGTAACCATTTTGTTGCCTGTCCTTTTGTCAAACTCAACTAAACGCTCCACTCCTTTACAGCCAAGGAAGCTGCCATCTTGGTCTCTGTTTAATTTGCAGTTGCCATTGTGCAAGCGCAGCTCAGTTTGCATTCTGGCACAGTGCCTGAGTGCTGGGAAGATTGCACTCCTGTGTCGGCAAATCAGAATGGCTGCAGCCAGAAGAAGCTGGCACCGGTGAGACACATTTGACCGTTGAAAGGAGGTAAGTATCATGTAGTTTAACTTTGCTTAACTATTTTCCAAAACAGTTACAGAAAGTGGAAAAATAAGGGATCTACATACAGAATCAACAGATAATAAAACCATGTAATTAAAAATAATGCTTTAATGCTATTGCCAGACTGCATCATAGTTGCATAGTAGGTAAGGTTGAATAAAGACAATAGTCCATCCAGTTCAACCTATGTGGATGCATGTGTCAGTGTCTATAATTTCCATGTCCCTGTATGTTGTGCTTTTTAAGATGCACATCCAAGAGTCTCTTAAAAATATCCATACTCTCCGCAGCCACCACCAATTGTGGAAGAGAGTTCCACATCCTTATTACCCTGACAGTGAAAAACCCCCTGTGCAGTTTAGGGTGAAACCACTTCTCCTCCAATCTCATAGTGTGTCCCCGTATACTCTTACACTTCTTGAGACTGAATAGTTTTTTTCCTATGCTGGGATCCCCATTGAGGTATTTATAAATCGCTATCATATCTCCCCTCAAGCGTTGTTTCTCCAGCGAGGATAGATTTAGTATTTGCAGTTGTTCCTCGTAATCAAGGTCCTCTAGTCCCCTTATTAGTTTTGTTGCACTTCTTTGGACTCTCTCCAGTTCCAGCACATCCCTTCTGAGGACTAGTGACCAGAACTGGACAGAATACTCCAGATGTGGTTTAACCAGAATTTTATAAACTGGCAGGATTATCATTCTGTCCCTGGAGTATATCCCCCTTTTTATGCATGCTAATATTCTGCTGGCTTTGGTAGCTGCAGCATGACATTGCATGCTATTGCTCAATCTGTCATCTACTAGGACCCCCAGATCTTTCTCCACCCTTGACATCCCCCAATGGTTCTTCCCCTAGTGAGTAGTTTGCATTTGTTTTTTGCCCCAAGTGCATTACTTTACATTTTTTCCACATTAAACCTCATTTGCCATGTATTTGCCCACTCCATTATTTTGTTCAGGTCTTTCTGTAAAATTTCTATATCCTGATGTGAAGTTATTGCCCTGCTTATTTTTGTGTCATCTGCAAAAACTGAGATTGAGCTATTTATCCCATCCTCTATATCAGGGGTAGGCAACCTCGGCCCTGTGGTGAAACTACAAATCCCATCATGCCTCTGCCTCATGCATGTGATTATCAGGGTCTCACAATGTCTCATGGGACTTGTAGTTTCAAAACAGCTGGAGGGCCGAGGTTGCCTACCTCTGCTCTATATCATTTATGAATACATTTAATAGAATTGGTCTCAAGACAGAGCCTTGGGGTATACCACTTACCACTCCAGACCAGTCGGAGTATACGTCGTTTATCACTACCCTTTGGACAGGCCCCTGTAACCAGTTTTTTATCCAAGAACAAACCTTGTGGTCCACACCTGCGGATCTCAGCTTGTAGATTAGGCGCTTATGGGGGACTGTATCGAATACCTTTGCAAAATCCAGGTACACTAAATCCACTGGCCTTCCCCTGTCTAGATGGCAGCTCACTTCCTCGTAGAATGTTAACAAATTGGTCTGGCAAGAACGACCTTTTTTAAACCCATGCTGATAACTACTTATGATTTTTTTTTCCTCCAGTAAATTTTTGGATATAGTCCCTTATCATCCCCTCCAATAATCTACCAATGATTGATGTTAGGCTGACTGGCCTGTAGTTTACAGGGATTTGTCTTTCTCCTTTTTTTGAATATTGGTACCACATTGGCTGTTCTCCAATCATCTGGTACAAATCCTGTCAGTATGCTGTCCACAAAGATCAGGAACAATGGTCTGGCTATAACCTGACTGAGTTCTCTGAGGACTCTCGGGTGTAAGCCATCTGGTCCTGGTGATTTATTTGTATTAAGTTTATCTAGTCTTTCCTTCACTCCGGCCTCTGTTAGCCACGAGGGTATGCCCTGTGATGTGTCACTAACAGTATTGTCGCGGTCAATTTACCCCTCCTTTTCCTGCGTAAAAACTGAGAAGGCATTTAGTACAGTTGCCTTCTCTGTGTCATCCATAACCATCCTCCCATCCTTGTCTTTTATGTGGGCAGTGTGCTCTGATTTTGCCTTTTTACTGCTAATGTATCTAAATTGTCTTTGGATTTTTTTTACTCTCCTCTGCTATATGTCTCTCAGTCTTTTTTGGCCGCCCTAATTGCGTTTTTTTACACTTCATATTGCATTCCTTGTAGTGTTGGAATGCTGTCGGTGACCCATTCCCTTTATATTGTTTAAAGGTAATTTTTTCTTTTTTAATGAGGCTTTTTACGTTACGGTTTAGCCACCTAGGTTTCACCTTCGCTCTTCTATATTTATTGCCCATTGGAATGCTCTGTTTGATACCTTTGTTTAATATGCTCCTGAAGCATTCCCATTTTTCTTCCGTGTTCAATGTATCTAGGATTTGGTCTCAATTGATGTAATGTAGTAATGAACGTAGTTCAGAAAAATTGGCTCGTTTGAAATTTTCTGTTCTTGTGCTTCCCTAGTGCCTCCTTTTTCTGCTTTACATTAAATGTGATCATCCTATGATCGCTAGATCCCAAGTTGTCCCGTATTTCTGAGATCAAACTAGGATCGTTCGTAATTAATAAATCCAGAAGGGCATTCTTTCTAGTTGGCGAATCCACCAATTGGCACATGAAGTTGTCTTGTAACACATTCATGAAATGACACATTTGAGTGAGCTGCCCCCTCTGCCCAGTCAATATCGGAATAATGGAAGTCCCCCATTATGATGACATTTCCCTGCCCCGCTGCCATTCCTAACTGTGATAGTAAGTCCCGCTCCTCCTCCTTCAGGTTGGGTTGCCTATAACATACCATCACTAATAACTTCTTTCACACTCCATCTTATTTACAATGTCTCTTCTCTCTACCACCCTTGCATCATTTTTTACATATAGACACACCCCTCCTCCTCTTCTACCTTCTCTGTCTTTCTGATATAAGGAATATCCCTGTATATTGTCTTTTTGATACAAGGAATATCCCTCTATATTTGCCAGCCAATCGTGTGAGCTGTCAAACCAAGTTTCAGTTCTATTCCCACAAAGTCTAAGTCCTCTTCATGCAATAGAAGCTCCAGCTCCTCCATTTTGTTATATATATATATATATATATATATATATATATATATATATATATATATATATATATATATATAAAATTAATTTTTTTATTTTGCCCATAGTGGACTATGCTTTAACTTAAATTCTAAACCTCACCCTTCACCTTATCCCATTTTACTTGACATTAAACCCTAGTGTTAATCTTAAAATAAAGTTTTGCATGAAGTTGGACTAACTCTTAACGTTATGAAAACCCTCAGGACAATTTTAAAATGTTACATCAGTAAGTACTATATTTTCTCAGCAATAAATGCTAGCATGCCGATAGTGACACCAAACATGTTATCCATCATATTATTATGTCTATTTACCACCCTGGTATAAATGACATCATTTAGGACATGTATGGTATTGCATTTTGTGGTAGAAAGCTTACCCTACCTATAATTATAAGTGATGAAAATAACAGCATATGAACCCTTTCTAGAGAAAAAGAAAAATACAGGGCTTCTTGTTTTACCTACTATGACCTTTTTGTCTTGTTCTTTTACAAAGATGTTTATTAGAGTTTTCAACAGTTTTTAACAGCACAGAATAACAGTGCAAAAGATTTCCAGTATAAGTAAAAGAGCAAAAAGGAGGCTTATAAATGGGCCACAAGCAACGAGGACAAATCAAAACTGAAAATTCATCGCCATGACAGCAAACAGAATGAGTAACAGCAGACTGTGTGGTACTCAAGTAGGAGACAGCCCCACTGTGCGGGATCTGCTCCACCCATCAGAGAAATGCAGTCCACAACCTAGTGGCGGGTGTGGCTTCAACAGAAGCTTTGTCTTTTTCATACAGATAATAAAAAGGACTGATTACCTTTGGACACAGAGACTTTAACTTTTGGGGTACACTGCCAACTGCAGTAGGATTGGACACTGAGCAACAACAAAAAAAAAATTTAGGCCATCCCAGGATAACTCTTCCTACTATCAGCATGCTTCACTTTTTTGCTAATGTCCTAGGACAATTACCATCTTCTCTTCAGCTCGGCTGTGTTGTAAACTAAGCTAGCACCTTTTTTCTTAATCTTTAAGATTTTTTCTTCATCCATCAAGACCCTTCTTTACATATCTGTTAGAGCATGGTTGTTCAATTGCAGTTGTCCAGCACTGCAGTTCTCAGCCTAACTTTTAAAGTGCTGCATCTAGACTCTGCTGGACTGAATGTTGTGGGATGAGTCCAGAAGTCACATTTAGCCATTGGGTTCCATGTAGGGTTCTTTTCAGACTCTGTACTGGTAAAAGTTTTCAGGTCCAGAGCCACTGGCATTGCCTCAGTGCTTACTCTTTCTCTAAAGGCTCACTTTGTGAGTAAGCAGTTCAGGCCAAGCACTGGGAGAGCACTATTTCCCACCAGTTTTGACAGTGGAGTAGTGGTTTATTGCTGTAAGACTGAGCACTGACGTAATCTGCTGGAAATTTTACACACTTTGCACTCTTTCTCACCATAATGCTTTGAGGAATGATCTCCCCTCTGATGTTCCTCTCTTTTCAAGAAAGAGCAGCAATCTTTGATCATTCCTGCTGCCTGCCTTCAGTGATTTTTGTCACCTTCGACCATCTGATCTTCATCTGCTACCAGCTGTCTAAGTTTCATGAGTACCTGGGGCCTTGCCGTGTACCCTGTGTCTTAACCTCCCTGGCGGTATTCCCGAGTCCGGCTCGGGGTGGAATTTCAGAACCCCCAGCCAGACTCGGCATCACATTGCAGGATCCAGGAAGAGCTTACTTACCTTGTCCCCTGGATTCTGAGATGTCTCCCCGCAGTGTGAGCGGCTCGATTCATCACGGAGCCGAGCTCCGTTCCCTGTGAGCGTTGCGACGCACGGGGACGGAGAACGGCGCCAAATTCAAAAAGTGAAACACACACAATACATACAGTATACTTTAATCTTACAGATTACATTACTGTGAAATTATTTCACCTCCCTTTTTGTCCCTAGTGGTTTCTCCACTGCCTTGCATGCAGTTTTATATTATATAAAACTGTTTTTTCTGCCTGGAAACTTGAGATTGTCCATGGCAACCAAAACCGTCCCTTTATGTCAAAAGGGGGTTTAGACCAGCTAGAAAACAGCAATAATAAATTTGAATCACTCGCAGAATTGAGCGATAGTGATTTGTGGGGAGATCCATCATCAAACACTGAAAAGTAATGACAGTGACATTTCTGCAACTGAGCAAATTTCAGTGTTTTTGATTTGATTACATTATTGAATAATTTTTATTATTATTATATTATTATTTTGCATAATTATTTATAGTTATTTATTATATTATAATTTATGATTTCGTGTTTCAAACTTCCTCATACCGGAGATGTCTACTAGACTCTGGTTTAGACAGATTTAAGTGAGTTAATTCAAAGAATTACAGGCCTACAATATAAAATTCCAAATTTCCATGCAAAATATTGGTTCCGCTTTCAGCATCAAAAATCTGAAATAATCATACCACCAGAGAGGTTAAGTTGCCTTACCACTACACAGTTGCAACATATGTGATCCTATCTGCTGTAAAGAGGGGACCGAGTTCACATTTTATTAGCAGCTCCTGGGCTGCTTGGAGCTAATCTCCTGATGGTGCTGATGTCTGCAGCCTGGAATCCTGTTGCCCTCTGCTCCTAGAATATATCATGTCACTGGGGCTCTCTTTAGCTCCATCGGGTGTGGCTGATTCTTCTCCCCTTTTAACGGAGGTATTTACTACAGTCATGCAAGACTTTATCACCCAGTTATTTCTTCACTCTGACCTTGGTGACTTTTTTGAGTCTTCAGTCACTGTGATTGTCTAATTCTAAATTGCTCTAAATGGTCTTTGCCCCTAAGGAGTCGAAGACCACTGCTACGTGTTCCAAGTTAAGAGACTGTTTCTTATCGATGCGGTGCACACCACACTGAACCTAAAGGATCAGCCTGTTGCTTTTACTAATGCTGTTTTCAGTCTTGGGTCTTTTAGAACCTAAAACTGAAGACCCATTTGCATCCCATTGCTTCTGCTGTTCTATCCCTTTAACAGAGATTGGAAACAGTCACCCTGACAATCTGTTTACTCCCTCCAAGTACTTATTAGGTGTAATCATTGCGGAGGCTTTTGTAAAGACATGGAGTACCTAGGGCAGTGCTCTAGCCTATTGAAGAAAATCATACACCTTCTTTTAAGGGCCCAACCGATAAGCAGTTGAAAGCCATTTCAAGAGTTCTGTTCTTGCTAGCAGGCCCTGCTTTTCATCCCATCCTGGCTGTGCTTACTGTACCAAACCATGGTTGACTGGGCATAATTCAAAAGAGATCATACCACTGCTGTGATTGATCGCTTGATTATAGAATGCAGGAAGCAAATGGCTGTAGCTTTAAACTTCAGGTGTGAAGGGTTGCTAAAGGCTTCCTGACTTATCATCCGCTTGTCAATACAAGCAGATAGCACAGTACACATGCATAGCGCACTTTGGTTAAAATGCTTTACTGTGGAACCTGTGCCCAAGAAGTGTGTGATCAGCATGGCCTTCAAGGGATGGCTCTCTGGATCTACCCTTCACACCATTATCAAGGTCGCTACACTAAACCCTAAGGAATTAACTGCAAAGTCTTCTCACTCTTTATCTGGTTAGAAACATCCCTTTTGTTTCTCCACTCCCACACTCCAAGTCGAGGACTCCGAAACTTGGTTCCCAGTCTACCTGCAAAATCTGTGCAACAAAGTCCTTAGACAAGCCTTCCTCTGCAAGAAGGTCCATCCCCATTTTAACCTTTGTGGACACTTGAAAAATTTGCATCTCGGACATTTGAGTGCAGGTGATAGTATATCATTTCTACAAACTGGATTTTTGCTCCCTGCCTCCTCCTTGGGTTTTCACCACCAACCTTCCTGTGTCACTGCACAGATTAGCAGATCTCCATCAGTTCCTTTTCAGGTCTTCTGGGTCAAGGTGTTATTGTGCCAGTTGCTGTGGCAGAAAGGTTTTAATAGAATTTACCTCCAACCTGTACACAGCTCTCAAACCCAAATGAAGCATTCTCCCTACCTTTGATCTCAAAGCTCTGAATGTTCTAATTCAAACTCAGAAATTCTGCATGGAATTCATCAGGTCTGCCATTGAATCTGTTCACAATGGATACTTTTTGGCTTCTGATCCTGAAACTTCAGGCAATGTTGCTGGAACTGACTCATCATTTGGAATATCTGGGTCTTGTCCTGGACACAGCTCAAGCCAGAATGTTTCTTCCATTGAATAAACTTTAAACTCTCCAATTTCTGATTCAAGTTCTCCAGTTCAGTAGTTGGCCTGACTTTGTTTTTTGCATGAGAGTCTTGGGCCCATTTGCCCAATTTCACTTCTCACTCTACTATGCAACATTCTGTCATCGTGGGACAAGTCAATTAAGTCCCCGGACAGGCCATTTCATTTGGCACTGAAGATCAAGTTGTGCCTGGCCTGGTTGCGGCTGAATCTGGCTTTGGAATTGGAGAAGTCTTTATTTCCTGTCTCCAGAAAGATCCTCGTGACAGGTGCCAGCAGGGGAGGAGTTCTGAACATCCTGTCAGTCCAAGTGACCTTGTCACCAGAGTAGTCTTGTCTCCCAATCAACCTGAGACTTTGGGCCGTTTGGCTGTCTTTGCAGTGCTGGACCATCCTGCTGGAAGGTCGTCTAATCTGTATTCAGTTGGATAATGTAGTGGTGTACATCAGCCATCGGGGATGAACCAGAAGTGGGGGAATTGAGGTACACAGTTGCCACTCCCTGTGTTTATAATCATGCTTTTGGTACTGCTCTTGATACTGCTTTTGGATGTCCTGAAGGTAATTGTATTCCTGTGTCTCTCAATGGGCAAGAAATAAAACAGGAATTTTGTATTCACCATGAGATCCTTTTTTTGGAGTCTATTGAGGGACACAAGTCCCAACCGTCCATATTTATGATCCTGTTTCCAGTACTGCTTGCTAAAAAAATAGGAATTATTCATATTTGGAAGAGATATCCTGAGCTGGAGGCTTGCCAGTGTCCAAGCCTCCTGTAGGCAGCAAAGTAGTGCAGAAAATGTCACACACCATCACAAGAATAATGTATTGCCAGACTACACTTCACAAAACAACCACACCTCTAAGGGCCAGTTCACACCAAAACATGGTGCTGCAAGAGGGTGTGTGTTGCATGCACGTTTCCCACACCACAGGTGCCCTTGCAGTCTGCGTGCACGTGCCAATGTATTGCTAATGGCACCCAAAATGCAGATCGTAAACGCAATGGACATTAACTTTCATGTGAACGTAACGAGAAAAACCTCATGTCAAAACAGTCATTAAATACAAATATATAGACAGCTAAAATTAGAACTGTAATCAAATATTAGCTGTTATTAAGTTAAAATTGATGTAAACCCTACCTGGATGGACATTGAGCTTCCGAAAGCACAGTGTATCATACACTATTGCCATTTTTTAATTAAATACTGTTTTAACGTTTTTCAACCTGCACATCTCCTGTAGCATCTTTACAGCCACTTCCATGCACTCCAGCAACTGTCATTTCTCTGAGTTTCCTGATTGTGGCAAAAGTGGAATATGTACAATGTGAATTGGTACAGCTGAATGTAGTCTCCATTGGGAGAGTGTTGTGACAGGGTGACAACGCAGACAAATAATTGGGAGACAGGGACAGAGTGTCACCCTATAACAAGAGGTGTCTACAAAAAAATATTCATCGCAAGATCACCAGGTATTATTTTAATAACTACTTGGTGATGGAGTTTATATATACTTTAAACTATTTCCTATAGTTTGGGTTTTGCGATTAACCGTTTTTTTGAACATGTTTTTTCACTATTTCAATGAAAAGACTACTATCAGACTAAACCAGCCTTACCCTCCATTTGCAAGCTGCAGGGGGCTCTTGCAATAATGTGCAAAGTATGTGAAACAATCATGAGCTTCTGCGCTAGTTATTAATAAATATTTGTATATAATGTGCTGTCCTAAAAAGTGTTCCAAATTGCAAATATCAAAGTGTGCTGCTCGCATTTACATTTCCTGCAAGGTCATGTGTGCAATTGCAATTATGCGGTGCTCCCTAAGTGATATAATCCTATGTGAAACTCAATATGTGACACAAAACTCTATAGAGGTCTTATTTTCGGGGGAAACAGGGTATCTATATATCTATATCTATCTAGATAGATAGATAGATAGATAGATAGATAGATAGATAGATAGATAGATAGATAGATAGACACACATATATAACGTGCTAAAACAAGCATATATCCAAACTACAAGATGTACAATCTAAATCCAAACTAATAATCTAATAATCGCAAGATGATCAATAATATAGTGCAAGTCCATGAAATAGTTGCTTTAGTCCCACTTCAAAGTATCTTGTCCCAGAAATGTGAGTTACTTAGGGTTATTTACTAAAGGCAAATCCACTTTGCACTACAAGTGCAAAGTGCACTTGAAATTGCACTGGAAGTACACTTGGAAGTGCAGTCGCTGTAGATCTGAGGGAGACATGCAAGGAAAATAAAAAAACAGCATTTTAGCTTGCACATGATTGGATTATAAAATCAGTAGAGCTTACCCTCATTTCAGATCTACCCCTCATATTTGCAGGGACTGCACTTCCAAGTGCACTTTCAGTGCAATTTCAAGTGCACTTTGCACTTGTAGTTTGCACTTGTAGTGCAAAGTGGATTTGCCTTTAGTAAATATCAAAGTGTGCTGCTCGCATTTACATTTCCTGCAAGGTCATGTGTGCAATTGCAATTATGCGGTGCTCCCTAAGTGATATAATCCTATGTGAAACTCAATATGTGACACAAAACTCTATAGAGGTCTTATTTTCGGGGGAAACAGGGTATCTATATATCTATATCTATCTATATAGATAGATAGATAGATAGATAGATAGATAGATAGATAGATAGACACACATATATAACGTGCTAAAACAAGCATATATCCAAACTACAAGATGTACAATCTAAATCCAAACTAATAATCTAATAATCGCAAGATGATCAATAATATAGTGCAAGTCCATGAAATAGTTGCTTTAGTCCCACTTCAAAGTATCTTGTCCCAGAAATGTGAGTTACTTAGGGTTATTTACTAAAGGCAAATCCACTTTGCACTACAAGTGCAAAGTGCACTTGAAATTGCACTGGAAGTACACTTGGAAGTGCAGTTGCTGTAGATCTGAGGGAGACATGCAAGGAAAATAAAAAAACAGCATTTTAGCTTGGATTATAAAATCAGTAGAGCTTACCCTCATTTCAGATCTACCCCTCATATTTGCAGGGACTGCACTTCCAAGTGCACTTTCAGTGCAATTTCAAGTGCACTTTGCACTTGTAGTTTGCACTTGTAGTGCAAAGTGGATTTGCCTTTAGTAAATAACCCCCACTGTGTCCAAATCATATTTTCCTCCACTATGTGCTCAAAGAATGTCACACATCTACACCAGTATGCAAGTGGATCCCACTACCTTCACTCCAATGCCCTCATCTTATGATGTGGACCTAAGAACATACGTTATTAGGTCTGATGAGCTTTTTCCCCCTCTTGGGGTATGGGTATGGTGATCTCTCTCTCTCTCTCTCTCTCTCTCTCTCTCTCTCTCTCTGTGTCCTTAGGGATCATCATACCATCCTTATTGCTACACTTGGTGAGTGTCTCTTCAAGACACCGTCAATCTCTGTCTCCTCTGCTGCCAGTGAACTAAAAAAAAAAAACAAAAGGTGTAGTGTAGTAAATAGTATAACAAATACTTATTAAAGGTAATTGCACTCAATGCAACTCTGAGGTGTTTGTGCCTTTAAAACCTCTATGTACAGCCACGATCCGGCTCTTTCCACGCGTTACGTCACTGACCACTTGACTTCATCAGGGCCCTGAGCTCCTTGAACCAAGAGTGGTCAAACTAAACACTCCTAAGCTTAATTTTTCTATTGGGGGGATAGATGATGAGTTGGTACCCCCACCCACTTGTATAGCGCTTATTCGCCTATTATACATGGCAAGGAAACTAATTGCTCAGTGGTGGTTTACTCCGCGAGTTCCTACCAGGGGGCAATGGATAGACAGTGTTAACAGGCTCCTAATCAGAGAAAAGATTGCCTACCAACATAGAAAGGTCCCACAAAAGTTTTTTTCAATATGGCAGGCGTGGTTGGACGTCCCTGGTCTGGCTCCACACCAATTAATTAAAGACAGATTACTATTGGGTTGATATAGGCCTGACTACCGCATGGAAACTGAATACGTGCAAAGGAGAGGGGTATACATGAAAATATATTTTCTGTTGGTTATAAGGCAGAGTATGTTATATTGTAATGTATGGCATTGTTTTGTTTTGCTTCTGTTTTTCTCTTTTCTCTTCTTTTCTCTTTTTCTTTCTCTTTTATCTTTTTCTTCTCTACTAGTGAATCTTATATTGGGTTAAATATAATAAACCTAAACAGGGTTAATAGAGTCATAATGTAATGGAGTTGCTCCCAATGATCTTGTTAGATGATCGTTATGTTCTCTTTTTATAACTCAAGACTATTGTCGCTCACTTGGAGTCCTCACTGTATACAGTAACACTATCATAGCTGGAACTTGATTATATTAAACTGCACCTAGGTACATACTCTTTGCGAGTTATACTACACGCTGGGCATTTAGTTAAAAGATAACAGTATACTAGTTTATACTCTTGATAGAATGTGAATAGCGTCTTCTTATAGCAACCCTGGGAAGCTGATAACTGTTTCTATAAAGTGAGGTGGGAGAACCCCAAGATATGTATACATTGTGCATTCTAACCTGTATGTTATATATATTTTTTTTTCTTTTTGTGCATAATAAAAACCTTTCTGATTAAAAAAAAAACACTCCTAAGCTCTTTTGGGGTTTTCTTTTTTAAGCCCAGTGTGCAAGGAGCTTTAAGTGCAGTAGAGTCCTTAACAAGAATGCTATAGGTCATATTTGGAGGTCTGAACATCATTGGAACTATGGAAAAAATTTGTTTCAACTGTGTTTATACATACAGAAACGTTTGAGTATCCTGCCCAGCAAATATTTAATTGAGCAGGGAGGATTGCTATGGCTCAGAATATGCCAGTACAAAACAGACTGGTGCCATTTAATACAGGACTGTTCACGAACATCTGAACTATCTTGGGACTGAGAAAGTCATTTTATATGTGTTACCATGTGATAATTTTCACATGAAAATGTTTGTATATATAAAAATTGTAAAGGTGGGGATTTTTTTAAATTTTTCATTAAAAAATGGGCTCTTTTCTTTGTCCATGGACACCTTCACATAGAACCTCACAGTTACAGTGCCTTGCAAAAGTATTCACCCCCCCTTGGCATTTTTCGTGTTTTGTTGCCTCACAACCTGGAATTAACATGGATTGTTTGAGGATTTGCATCAATTAATTTACAGAACATACCCGCAACTCTGACGATGTGTTTTTGTTTTTGTGACGTAAACAACAAATAGGCCAAAATAACAGAAAAAGTCAATGTGCATAACTATTCACCCCCCTAAAGTCAATACTTTTTAGAGCCACCTTTTGTGGCTATCACAGCTCCAAGTCGCTTTGGATAAGTCTCTATGAGCTTGCCACATCGTACCACTGTGATTTTTGCCCATTCCTCATTGCAAAACTGCTCCAGGTCCTTCAAGTTGAATGGTTTGCGCCAGATTGAAGTCTGAGCTTTGACTAGGCCATTCCAACACGTTTACATGTTTCCCCTTAAACCACTCAAGTGTTGCTTTAGCAGTGTGTTTGGGGTCATTGTCCTGCTGGAAGGTGAACCTCCGTTCTAGCCTCAAATCACACACAGAGTGGTACAGGTTTTGCTCAAGAATATCCCTGTATTTAGCACCATCCATCTTTCCCTCAACCCTGACCAGTTTCCCAGTCCCGACTGCTGAAAAACATCTCCACAGCATGATGCTGCCCCCCACCAGGTTTCACTGTGGGGATGGTGTTCTTTGGGTGATGTGATGTGTTGTGTTGTGTTGGGTTTGCGCCAGACATAGCGTTTTCTTTGATATCCAAAAAGTTCAATTTTAGTCTCCCTCAGACCAGAGCACCTTCCTCCATACATTTTGGGAGTCTCCCACATGCCTTTTCGCAAACTCAAAATGTGCCATTTTGTTTTTGCTTTCTTCTGGCAAACAGTTTTATGTATATATTTTTCTAATTTTGCTTGACCAACTTAGACTATTGTGTTCTGATCCATCACATATAATTCAGATTAAAAAAACATTGACCCAAAGGCTGTAATGTAACAAAATGGGTAAAAAGCCAAGGGGGTGAATACTTTTGCAAGGCACTGTATGTAGTTTTTTTTTTTTTTTTTTCCAGAGTAAATTTTTATTGTCGGTACAAATCATGTTTACAATAGCGTTGTATATTGGTGGTACAAAAGAATTTATATAACATTGTAATGTAGAACACGTATTACAATGAGCATCTATTCAGTACTATACATCGTAATTGTCCTGTCTAATAAGGAACATACGTATGGAATAAGAGATAACAGATAACTGTAAGTATTCATAAACCAGAATTTAACAGTCAAACAAGGATATCTATGTCCAGATTTGTTAGGGGACCTGGACCTCTATAGATGTAGTGTTACTTTGTATTGTATAATGTTTCTGGATATGGTAGTGCGTGGTAGGGTTGCGGTCATCGGACCACTAGCAATCCTACTGTTAGCTAATTGGGAATGGTTGGATGTCTATATCGAGGGAAAAGGGGGGAGATGATCATGGATTTGGAAATATTAGGTATCTAAGGAAGGTGTGTTTAGGGTATGAGGAAAAAATACATGTCAGTGATATCATTATATAGAATCCTAAATGGGATGGTGATGGTTGTAGGGTATGGTAAGGAATAAGGTGGGAGGGGAGAAAGTAAGTTAGGGGAGTAGGGTGGACTATAATGAGTCCCCCTCCGACAAGGATTCAAATGCCTGTGTATAATCTCAGGACAATAGATCCGTGTATTCAGCTGTCGTTTGGAAATGTTGCCAGCACGACCAAACAAATTTGAATTTAGAGGGCGTATCTCTGGATTGGTGAATCAGTTCCTCCATTTTGGCTATTCTATTGATTCGTTTGAACCATTCAGCTATAGTGGGGGGCTTGGATGATTTCCAGAGAGTCGGAATGCACATTTTTGCCGCGTTAATCATATGTAGGGCGAGAGAGCGGTGGTAATCTTTTTTTGGGATGGATGAGTGGTGTAGGAGCATTTGGGCAGGGGTGAGTGCAATCTGATAGGTGGTAATTTGAGTGACAATGCGTTGGACTTCTTTCCAGTATGGTTGGATGAGTGGACAGGACCACCATATGTGAATCATGGAACCTTCTCCTTCTGAGCATCTCCAGCAAGTGGAAGGGATGGAGGGGGAAATTTTGTGTAGTTTTAGCGGAGTTTTATACCATTTAGAAAAGATCTTGAAACTGTTTTCTTGTGTTGACACGTTAATTGACCCTTTATGTATGTATGAATATATATTTTCCCAATCTTGGTCTGACCGGTCTAATGATAAGTCTCTTTCCCAACTACGAGTGGCTATATTGGATTTTGGAGTGTGTTCAGAGAAAAGAAGTGCGTAAATTTCAGAGATTATATGTTTCTGCGGTTCCTTCATGGAACACATTTCTTCAAAAGGGGTGAGATGTCTGGAGTATGCAGTTTTCTTGGGAGGGTGATTAAGAAAGTGCCTTATTTGATTGTATGTCCATGGGGGAAAGGGTCTTCCGGACGTGTGTGTGGGTAGGTTAGTAATAGATACGAAGGAGTTACCGGAAAAGAACTGCTTTGCACGAATATCTTCATGGGGCCAATATCCCTCGAGGAATGTAGCAGATACACCCGGTGGGAAGTCTGGGTTATTTCGTAGCGGTGTCATGGGGCCTGGGTTAGAGGATATGAGATGTTTTTGGCAAGTTATCTTAAACGAAGCAAGTGTGGAGGAGATCAAGGGATGTTGTGTGCACGCCAGAGGTATCTGTTGTGAGGGAGTCCTAGGCAGTTGTTTAATTGGGATTGAGGAAAATTCATTTTCAATTTGCGTCCAGGCTTTAGAGTGTGAATGGACATTCCAATCAACTATTCTAGACAGTTGGCATGCCCTGTGATATTTGGCGATGTCGGGGAGGGCTATTCCACCTTTTAATTTGGGTAGTGTGAGTCTGTTGAAACTGATTCTGGGGCGGCTCTTTCCCCAGATGAATTCGCTGCATGCCCTGCGGTATGAAGCGAAAAAGGCTTGCGGTAATCTTATGGGGACTGTTTGCATGACATAAAGTATTCTAGGGAGGATGTTCATTTTAATTATTGATGCCCTTCCGAACCAAGAAAAAAGACCCGTTGACCACGACTTAAGATCTTTTTGAATTTGTTGGAGTATCGGTATATAGTTTTTGAGATAGAGGTCTGATAGGTGGGCCGGTAGGCGGATCCCGAGGTATGTAATTACATCTTGGGTCCACTTGAAGGGGAAATTAGCTCGACAGGATTCAAGGGTTTCCTTCCTTAAGGATATGTTGAGGGCTTCGGATTTTGTGAAGTTGATTTGTAAATTGGTTAAGAATTTAAATGTGTCGAGGTCTTTTAGTAGATTGGGCAATGTAATGTGGGGTTCAGTCAGGGACAAGAGGATGTCGTCTGCGAAAGCAGATAGCTTATATGTATTCCCTGCCACTGAGACTCCTTTGATGTCTGGATTAGATCGTATGCGTTGAAGAAGTGGTTCTAAGGTAAGGACAAATATCAACGGTGAAAGCGGGCATCCCTGGCGTGTCCCATTCGACATGGAGAAGGCATTCGACAGGTGGCCATTGACACGGACCTGTGCAGTAGGAGAGGCATAGAGGGCCATTATAAATTGCAGCATACGGTCTCGTATACCTATCATTCTAAGTACTGCTAACATATAGTCCCATGCCACCCTGTCGAATGCCTTCTCCGCATCCAAAGACAAAAAGAAACCCTGTTGTTGGGTGGAAGTTAACCATTTGTGAATATTGATCGCCTTGGTGGTGTTGTCTCTCGCCTCCCGGCCTGGTATAAAACCCACCTGGTCTAGTGAAACGAGGTTAGGCAGGAGAGGCAAAAGACGATTAGCTAAGATCTTGGCGTACATTTTGAGATCAACATTCAGTAATGATATTGGACGATAGTTTGACACTTTTGATACATCTTTGTTGGGCTTAGGTATTACAGTTATGTGTGCTGTTAGTAGGTCTCTAGGTGGGGGATTGTCAGAGGATAGGGAGTTAAATGCAGCCAGGAAGTGTGGTTTGAGGGTGTCGATAAAAGTTTTATAATAACCGGTTGTTAGGCTGTCAGGGGCTTTTGCCGGCCTTCAATTGTTTGAGGACTGTTTCCAATTCATCTGATGATATGGGTTAATCCAGAGCTTCAGCTGTTGCAGAAGAAATGTGTATGGGGCTGTAATGTGTGAGGAAGTCTTGAATGGCTTTCGTTCTTTGAATGTCGACCCTTTGTAGGTTGGGGGGATGTATGTTGTACAGCTGAGAATAGTAATGTACAAAGTGTGCGGCTATTTGGTCATTGGATACTATTTTTGTCCCCTTATCATCTATTATCGAGTGTATCATGTTGTGTGCTTTTTTGGTTCGGAGCGCCCTTGCTAGTATTTTACCGGATTTATTGCCGTATTCATAAAATATTTTTTGGGAGAGAATATAGTTCCGTTTCGTTTGCTTGTTTAAGGCTTCTAATAGGTCATTCCTGGCCTGGAGCAATTCAGGGAGAGATGTCATTGCTTGAGAAGTTTTGTGTGCTCTTTCCAGTGTTTGTATTCTTGCAGTCAGTGTATTTATGTGTTCCTGTCTTTCCTTCCTTCGTTTAGCCGAGAGTGCTATTAATTCTCCCCGTATGGTGCTTTTATGTGCTTCCCAACGTATCATGGGTGAGATATCGGGTGAGTCGTTTTCATTGAAGTACAGCGCGAGACGTTCTTGTATGTTAGTCAGTATGGCAGTATCTGTGAGAAGCGAGGGGTCCAGACGCCATATTTGGGGACAGGGTTTAGTGTTTGGAATTTCCAATGTCATGGATATTGGGTGATGGTCCGACAGATACATGGGGTCAATTGTGGCTGAGGTTAACGTCGGTAGATCTCTTTGAGAGAGGAACAAGTAATCTAGTCTGGAGTGTCGGTTATGTGGGGTTGAATAAAATGTGAAGTCTTTCTCGTTCGGATGGAGTGTACGCCAGGAGTCATGTAAAGACAGTTCTTTGAGTTGTGATTTAATTGCGCGTAAGGCGCTGTAAGGCAGGGTTGTGGAGCCATTCGAGGTATCATGCAAGGGATTTAGGGGGACGTTGAAGTCTCCACCTAAGATCAAAAGACCTTCTTGGAATAGAGTGAGTTTTTGCAAGGTGGACCGGAAAAAAGGGACTTGTTTCGTGTTGGGTGCATATATGTTGGCCAGGGTGATTCGCTTGCCATATAGTGTACCTTTGACAAAAAGATAACGAGCTTCAGTGTCTATGCAGGTTTCTTTGATGTGAAACGGGCAGTTTTTAGCGAATAGGATGGAGACTCCTTTAGATTTTGTAGATTTATTAGTAGCGTGGATGAAGGTTGGGAAGCGATAGTTAGAGAGTTTTGGGGTGGAGCCTGTTTTAAAATGGGTCTCTTGGAGAAAGATAATGTCAGCTTTGTTCTTTTGTAAGGAAAGTAGTAACTGCGAGCGTCTTTCAGGGATGTTAAGGCCCCTTATGTTAAGAGATAGAATTTTGATTGTTTTGTTTTTGGTGTAAAGGGTTTGCGGCATAGTGGGGGAGTGGATGAAGTTTTAAATAAGTTGACACAGGAGTGTAAGATTCGTCGTCGTCGTCGTCGGAGAGCTAGAACAAGGGAAAGAGGAAGGTAGAGTAGAGAATTTGTGTCTTTCGGAGGGGAATGGTAGTAATGTTTAGGGAACGAGGGTGGGTATGGGGGCAGGATAGAATGATACTTTCGTATTTCAATCTGGTGTTGTTACGAGTGAAGATAGTAGGGGATCTCGTGTGAGTGTGTAAATGCTTCCGGTGACAAGCGAGAGCCCGCTCGCTAGTCCAAAGAGATTTTATACCTTTAATTAGGTATGACCGGAACGGGTCAGAGGCGTGAGGTGGAGTCTAGTATGTAAGTCAGAATTGGAAGTTATTAATGCCACTGAGGTGAGGAGCGGCTGAGCTCGGTAGGAGGAGTGGAGGTACACAGAGTGGTGGCTATCCGCTAGACAGAGAGGAGATGTAAGCTAGGTGAGGAGGTTGAAAGTGGCAATAAACTGTAGCTAATTTGCATCCTGGGGGGCGTGTGGTTAGATATTCGCTACTTCTATCACTAGGTCCTGTAGAAATATTATGAAGGTGGGGGGGGCATTAATTTTTGTGCAGGGAGGAATCCTTTTTCGGATTAATAGATTAATCCGAGTTTTCATTTATTGTACCCCTACGGTGTAAGATTAGTGTCATTGTGTCGTCTAGGCGTGAGATCAATTGAATATTATTTGATCATTAATACATAGTTTTCGGTAGCGAAGTGTAACAGAGAAACATAAACAAACCTTAAGGCTGACCTTGGACTTATAAACTTTGTTAGAAAAAACTCAATACATTGATAACCCATACAGATCATTCTTTTAACTTTGGTTTAACCTATCTGGGTTAGAGTAGCTACTCCCCTGTGTTCAGGGTAAGACAGTCTGACCCCCATGTCATAGTACGCCATGTGTTAATATGGCTTGGACCGTTTCTTCGGCAGAGTGTGTGGGAGGGCCGAGAGTTAATTGGGAAGGTATGGTCCAGAGTTCTGAAGCAGGTGTGAATGCTATGAATCTGGGGCTGCTCATGGATAGTTAGTATCAAGCAGTAGATGTAGAGGCTGGTTGAAAGTCAGTCATCAATTATATTGTATGTAGTTTTTTTTATCTCAATGTATACAATGTAAGTCTTCAGAAATGTGGGGAATGTAGAAACATAGGGTATGCAAAGCGTTCTCTGATTGGACGAGGTGAAGCATATGATGTCACCATCCTGCCTCTCCACCTCATCCAATCAGAGAATGCTTTGCATTCATTCAAAAAATGCAAGCTGCTTTTTTTTTTAAAGTGATTGTAAAGTCTCTTTAAAAAAACAAAAAAACAAACATTTTATACTTACCTGCTCTGTTGCAGTGGATTTGCACAGGGCAGCCCAGATCCTCCTCTTCTCGGTCCCTCTTCGCTGCTCATGGCCCCTCCCTCCTGTTGAGTGCCCCCACAGAAAGCAGCTTGCTATGGGGGTACCTGAGCCGACCTGTAGCTCTGTGTGCCCATTCAGACAAGGAGCTGCGGTTCGGTGGTGCCGCTGCTGTGTGTCATCCAATCAGGAGGGAAAGTCCCAGACGGCCAAGGAACTCGTGGATAGAGATGGGGCTCAGATAAGTATTAGGGGGGCTGAGAGGGGCTGCTACACTTCTGCCTTTACAACCCCTCTATTAATGTAATTTTTGTAAAATGCAATATGGCAACCGGGAGGTATTCTTTACACAGATGGTGTACAGAATGCCCCACAGATATGTAATTTACTGCTTGTGTGGTTGGCTTACTGATTTTCCCAGAAGTCTGCACTAAGATACAAGTCAGATTTTGGGCATTCCCTGCAGCAAAAGACTTGTTTTTGGTGAGATACTCCCAAAGTGAAAACACGTCTAATGGATGCAGACCTTGCCACTTTGCGCATTTGAACCCTGCAAGTGCAGCAGCTGATTGATAACTATAAAATCACTGCCATTAGATTCACTTTCCACATGGACACAGACAAACAAACAGTTATTCTTTAAAGAAACAGCACATTTATATATTTATACGTACTGTGTAGTATATACAGTGGGAACGGAAAGTATTCAGACCCCCTTAAATTTTTCACTTTGTTATATTGCAGCCATTTGCTAAAATCATTTAAGTTCATTTTTTTCCTCATTAATGTACACACAGCACCCCTTATTGACAGAAAAACACAGAATTGTTGACATTTTTGCAGAGTTATTAAAAAAGAAAAACTGAAATATCACATGGTCCTAAGTATTCAGACCCTTTGCTGTGACACTCATTTTTTTTTTATAAATCTTTATTTATGTAAGACAGGATATCACATTTCAAAATTATAACACTGTGAGTATAGACTTACATCTATCTAGATAGATGGTTTTTAGGTGACATACCAGCCAGTTTTTCTTATTAATCAACAAAAAAGAAAGAAGAAATAGTAAAGAAAGAGAAACAAAAACTTCAATACTATCAGTTATATATATGAAATATTAGACAGTCAAATTTTAACTGGTGTAGCTAGTGTTGATAAAAGAAAAAGGAAAAAACAAAAAAACCAACAGTCTGCCAGGTGACAAAATGTAGAAGTGCGTTTGCCTTAGTCCCTGGACTATAATAATTTGACAAATCTTTTTTTAAATTTTAAGCTAAGTTCAGTTGTGCAGACAGGTTACAAGGAAGGCCGAGTGGGGGCGCGCGGAGAGGGGGGGGCAACATACGCCTCCAACTAACCTCTCCCCACACCCCCGCCCCCCGACCCCCTACAAGATCACGTGTGATAGCCATATAAGCACCATATTGCTAGTACATCCCCAGACCAGGGTGTCTCATGGCCATAAATCTCCAAGGACCGTCCGGTTTCTTTGCTTAATCATTGCTTATTCGTCACCTGGCACCAAACATATTAACTTGTCTTTAAACAGACATCTATAACTAATAAAGACTCAGTACAGTATTTAGGAAAAAGAAAAGGGAAAAAGAGAAGAAGAGATAGTCTGGAACATACCTGGGAACCTGTGTCCAGCTCCCCCCCCTGTGGAGGCCCTCCCGGTAGCACCACTCCTATTAAAAATAGAACAAGGGAAGGGGATATGTCTCCCCCAAGTGTTTTTCACCTTATTTTACCTTGGGTCTCAGTTCGCTGCTCCCCTTTGTGGGCCAATAAGGCGCCCTTTCAAAGATGGATCAGCTAGCTCAAGAAGGGCTATGTCTAGACTAGAAGGAATGTGACTTAAGTCTGAAGTATATATTGTCCAGGGTTGCCACATCGCTGTGAAGCGGTCACGGACACCTTTACATGTGGCAATCCAGTCCTCTGCCTCATGGATACCTCCTACCCTGCGATACCACTCCTCTCTGGATGGGACTTGCGGCCGTTTCCAGTATATAGGGAGAAGCCGCTTTGCTGCATTAAGCAGGTGAGGCAGTATACTTTTCTTATACTGGCGTATTGGCATGGGAGGAATGTGTAGCAGGAAGTGCTCCGGAGAGAGAGGAATGTCAATGCCCATGATATCTTTAATTTGTTATTTAATATCTTCCCAGTAAAATTTAATCGCAGGACAATCCCACCAAATGTGGAGAAGAGTGCCTTTGTGACCACAACCTCTCCAGCATAGTTCCGATGTAGCTGGATATATTTTCGCTAACGCTGCTGGTACTCGGTACCAGCGCATCATTATTTTGTAATTCATTTCTTGCGTCTTAGAGTCTATGGAGCTGGACCGAGTGAGTTGATAAAGGGCAGATAGTTGAGCAGGGGTAAAAACCACTCCAAGGTCTCGTTCCCATGCCCCAATGTATGGTGGTTTCATTATTGGAGAGGCAAGACTGAGTAACTGATACAGTGCAGAGATCATGTGTGGAATCGGCTCTTCATCTGCGAATAGGCATTCAAACGGTGTAAGGGAGGAAGTATCTCTTATGGAGCTCCCATGTTGTTTGAAAAAATGATGACGTTGCCTATATCGCCAAAAGTCCATAGGGAAACTCCCTGACCGGGCTCCGAGGGCTTCCAGTGAGACTAATTTACTACTTTCCATCAATTTACCACAGCTGGCATTATTTACTGTCATCTATCCAGGAACCAAAAAAGTCTGTTCCCCAGGCAGAAACCACTGCTATCCTCCCAACGGGACCAGTGGTGAGACAGGGGGCACCAAGTCTAAATTGGTATTAAGTCGGTCCCAGGCTTTCAAAAGCTGGGTCGTTAATGGAGACGCAAAAGTTGACAAACCCCTGCGCTCCCGGGCCAACCACGGGGCATATGCCAGATTTCTTCCCGCCATATATTTTTCTAAAGAGACCCATATTTTGGAGTGTGTGTGGAAGCGCCAATTGAGTATCCTTTGTAGGACCATGGCTCGATAATATTTTTGCGCATCAGAAAGGCTCAAGCCCCCTGCATCCCTGTGGCGCTTCAGTAATCTAATGGCGATTCTCGGTCTCTTATTGTTCCACACAAAGGTGGATATAGTACTGGATAATTGGGTAAAAAAACTCTTAGGTAAGGCCACAGGTATCATCTGCATGTAAAACAGCACACGTGGTAGGACATTCATTTTAATAATATTAAGTCTTCCAATCCAAGTGAAGGCTGTCTTAGTCCACTGGGTCAGGTCTTTCTTCACATTTGTTATTAGGGAGGGAAAGTTGGTGGTAAATAAGGTTTCAAATCTGTCCGTCAGTCTTATACCTAGGTATTTTAGGGATGATTTAGTCCAGGTGAACGGGAAGGAAGTTTTTAAACGGTCTGTCTGGGAGGGTGTCATTTGAATGGGTAATATCTCTGATTTCGTGTAGTTGATTTTGAAATTAGACAACTCTCCGAAATTTTGAAGTTCCCGCATCAGATTAGGCAAGAGACCAGGGGTTCTGTAATGTGAAATAGCACATCGTCAGCGTAGGCCGAAAGTTTATGTTCTATGGGACCTACTGTGAGCCCCTTAATATCTGGGTTTGCCCTAACAGTGCGCAGAAATGGTTCCAGCACAAGGGCGAACAAGAGTGGGGAAAGAGGGCACCCCTGCCTCGTGCCATTTCTGATCGGGAATCTCGTGGAGAGGAAACCATTTACTTTTACTTGAGCATGTGGGTCTGAATATAGGGCCATTATCCAAGTAAGCGTATGGGTACGAAGGCCCAGAGCTTCCAGCGTAGCCCGTAAAAAAGTCCAGTCCACCCGGTCGAAGGCTTTCTCCGCATCGGTGGACAGGATCAAGTAAGGGGGGGGCGTGGGGGAGGTTCGTGCCCAATGAATTAGGTGAATTGCTCTGATTGAGTTGTCCCTAGCTTCCCTTCCGGTAATGAACCCTGTTTGGTCGGGACTATTAGTGGGATTAGGTGTTTCAGTCTGGTCGCAAGAATCTTGGCTAGTATTTTAATATCTACGTTGAGAAGGGATATGGGTCTGTAGCTTTGGGGCATAGTGGGGTCCTTCCCTTCCTTAGGTATTACTGAAATATGAGCTAGTAAGGCTTCACTGGGGATAACTGCGCCGTCTGCCATGGAATTAAAGTAGTTACACATTGATTCGGATAGCAGAGGTAGAAACACCTTATAATAGGCCTTAGAGAACCCATCAGGGCCTGGACTCTTTCCATTAGGCAAAGAATGCACAGTAGATTCTATTTCAGTGACTGTGATGGGTGCTTCTAATGTGGAACATTGTTCGTCTGTCAGTGCAGGCAGTCCAGAAGCAGTCAGGTATGTTTGAATGGCTTTTTTCCGTATGACCTGGGTCTCTGGGGTCTGTGTCGAGTTTAGGTTATATAATGTATTGTAATAGTCCCGGAATCCAGAGGCTATCTGGGAGGGTCTAACCGTGTAATCACTTGTGGGGAGGCGTAACTTATGCACATAAATGAGTGCTCGCTTTTTCCTAAGGGCTCTAGCCAACATACGGCCACATTTGTTGCCATGCTCATAGTATTTGTGCGATAAGTATCGCATTCGTCTGTTTGCTTGTCTGTCCAGCAGCCGAGAGAACAATTCTCTCAAATCTGTCAAAGCCCTCAGAGTCTCCGGGTCACTGCTCTGCTTGTGTCTAAGTTCCGCCTGCTGAAGCGCTTGAAGTACCCTGTCAAAGTCTGCTTGCCTAGCTTTCTTCAGTCTAGATCCCTGAGAGATCAGTTCGCCTCTCACCACTGCTTTGTGGCCCTCCCACACAATCCCCTTACTCAGCCCCTCTGTAGTGTTTTCTTTAAAGTAGTGGGTCAGAACCTCTTTAACCTCAGAAACCACTACAGCATCGTCCAACAGAGATTCGTTTAAGCGCCACGACCAAGTTCCACGGCTGTTTTGTGGCAAAACCAGGGAGGCCATTACTGGGGCATGGTCAGAGATTGTTATATTTCCAATGGACGAGGACTGCAGCAGCTCCAGAGCCAAGTGATCTACACAGATCAGGTCTATGCGGGTATAGACATCATGTGTTTTTGAATAGTAGCTATAGTCTCTGCCAACCGGATGGAGAATTCGCCAACTGTCTAGGAGTCGGTGAGTTTGTAGGGTTTTACGAAAGTGTTTTAGAAAAGCGTGTGAGTGAGAAGGGCGCTTGTGCGAAGTGTCTAGCTGTGGGTCAGGGCTGATATTAAAATCGCCTCCCAAGATCAGAGGGCCCTCCCTAAATTCTGCCAGTCTATCAAGTGTATTGTCTATAAAGGTGAGTTGGTTTGAATTAGGGGCATAAATCGTAGCAACTGTAAGCTTCTGCTCAGCTATAATCCCCTTAAGGAAGACATATCTCCCCAAGGGGTCTACCTCATTGTCAATTACTTGGAGGGGGCAAGACTTATGTATGGCAATAGCCGTACCTCTTGATTTCGCAGTAGGTGAATTGCTGAGGAACCATTGGATATATATATGATTGGGCAATTTGGGCAATGAGTGTGGAGTGAAATGCGTCTCCTGTAAAAGGACCACCTGAGCCCCTGAGCGCTTAAGTTCCCACCATAGTTTACTACGTTTGCATGGGGAGCAGAGACCTCGCACGTTATATGAAATTACCTTAAGTGATGCCATTGGAAAAATTTAGGATGAGTAATTCTCTCTGTGGTCTAGTGGGCACCGAACGGGAGGCGGAGGCGGAGGCAGTCCCTACAAAAAAGTATATAGTAGAAAAGAGTAAACAGAAGGGAAAGAAGAAGACAAAGTTAGAGAAAGTAAGACACTTACAAATTGCAAAGTACATTAATGTGAACATTACCACAATGTGGTACACCTGTGAGCCAGATATCGGGCCTCTCCCCGCTAGGGAAAAGTGTCCCAGACCTGTCTCCATTTCCAAAAAAAGGAAATATATACCTAAAAAGGTATGGCCTACGTGGGGGACCTGGACCATCACGAGAGGGAGGGAAGCAAGGGCCAGCCCCGATCCACCGCCCTCTCCTGATCAGTAGGCAGTATACATTATTCAGTGTATAAGGGAGGGGAGTTTCCATAGTAACAAAAACAAAAGTTCGTAGCTCAATCTTGAGGTGGGGAGAAAAATCTAAAAAAAAATATGAGGGGGGGGGGGGGGACCTCAAAAAAGAGAAAAAAATGTAAAACAGAAAGCTGGGTAAACAGGGCGTCCAAAAATAAAGCCTGACATGGTAAGTTCAGAACCATGGCTTCTATATTTCTTCTTGGGGTATTCTCATAAGTTCAAAGCCAAACTCCTGATCAGCGGCAGTTATCCCAGGATAGAGGATCACGTGTAATATCGTGTGCATATATGGTTCTGTCCCAACTGTAGACAGCTTGCTTACTCTAGTGGTTCAGGGCCCTGTACCAAAAGGGGAACAATCAGATGAGGTCTTGTAACAAATGAGGAGAATGTTTCTCTCAGAATGCAGAACAAAGGTAGGACAGCTTCTTTTAATGCCTTGGTGACATAGGATCCATGGGGGAGGCTGATGCAGGGCGTCTGCGGTCTAGTCTGCGACTCCTACGGTTGGCCGTGAGCCAAGGCTGGGGGAGTTGCAAGTGAGGGTGATCACTCGGGGCCCTCCAGTCTGGGAAGTCTACTGGCTCAAGACCCAGGGTCTCTAGGAAAAATGGAAGGTCGTCTTTAGTGCGTAACGTGACACTCTTCCCCTCCTTGGTTGCTAGCAAATAGAAAGGGAAGTCCCAGCGATAAGGCAGACCTGCTTTTTGAAGAGCCTCTAGCAGAGGTCGCAGGGCTCTGCGTTGCATGAGCGTGCGTCTTGAAATGTCCTGGTAAAAATATAGGTGTGCCCGTCAAAGTATTGTTTTCCACGCATTTTCTGCATAATTCTGTCTTTCAGTGTATATTTATGGAGCTTACATATGACATCCCTTGGATTATCTGCATCTTGGGAGGGTGGTCTGAGGGCCCTGTGAGCTCTGTCTATCTCCACAGGAGCCGTGGCAGGTAGTCCCAGTATTTCTCGGAAGACGTCTTCCAGCGTGGGGATAATATCTTTTGGTGCCGTGGCCTCTGGTAAACCGCGTATGCGGATATTTGCTCTCCTACTACGGTTTTCAAAGTCATCTAACTGGCACAATAGGGCTTCTATTTTCTGATCCTGAGAGTTGCATCTGTCCTGGCATTTGGCAATGGTCGGCAGCACCTCATCCAGCCTCTGCTCCACAGTTTCCACCCTGTTTCCCAAATGGTTAGTGTCTGTCTTGAGCTGGGCAATATCTTCCCTGAAGGCCTTCTCAACCCTGGCAGTGAATCGTTCTAAATCTTCCCTGGTGGGGAGGGACCAAATATGGCGTTTTATGTCTCCTTCCCCTAAAAAGTCTGCCATGTCAGGGCCCTGATCATGGGAGGCAGATTATCCCGGGGAGAGTGGAGGGGCTGTGTCACTCACCAACCGTGGAGAAGGGATCTGGGAATTCTGATGCTGCTGCTGCTGTTGCTGCTGCTGCTGCTGCTGCTGAGCCAGGGCCTTCTGTGTGGCTTTCGTTGTTTTGCCAGCCTTGGGCGTCGACGCCATCTTGGAGGCCTTGTGTCCGAGCCCGGCGTTCGGGCCGAAATATGTCTCCAGCTGTTCCTGCCGTGAGCCCTCCGCTCTTGAATGTTGTGAGAGAGCCCGCCGTCCTTGCGACATGCTCTCCAGTGTTCCGGAGGTGATCTCTCCCCTCTGTGTGGCTGATAATGCGGCGGTGTCTCGGGAGCTGAGGTAACTCGCGTCCTCACTCCTCCATAGCCAGGCCATGCCCCCCTGTGACACTCATTTAACTCAGGTGCTGTCCATTTCTTCTGATCATCCTTGACATGGTTCTACACCTTCATTTGAGTCCAGCTGTGTTTGATTATACTGATTGGACTTGATTAGGAAAGCCACACACCTGTCTATATAAGACCTTACAGCTCACAGTGCATGTCAGAGCAAATGAGAAACATGAGGTCAAAGGAAATGCCTGAAGAGCTCAGAGACAGAATTGTGGCAAGGCACAGATCTGGCCAAGGTTACAAAAAATTTTTTGCTGCACTTAAGGTTCCTAAGAGCACAGTGGCCTCTATAATCCTTTAATGGAAGACGTTTGGGAGGACCAGAACCCTTCCTAGAGCTGGCTGTCCGGCCAAACTGAGTTATCGGGGGAGAAGAGCCTTGGTGAGAGGGGTAAAGAAGAACCCAAAGATCACTGTGGCTGAGCTCCAGAGATGCAGTCGGGAGATGGGAGAAAGTTGTAGAAAGTCAACCATCAGTGCAGCCCTCCAACAGTCGTGGCTTTATGGCAGAGTGGCCCGACGGAAGCCTCTCCTCAGTGCAAGATACATGAAAGCCCGCATGGAGTTTGCTAAAAAAACACCTGGAGGACTCCAAGATGGTGAGAAATAAGATTCTCTGGTCTGATGAGACCAAGATAGAACTTTTTGGCCTTAATTCTAAGCGGTATGTGTGGAGAAAACCAGGCACTGCTCATCACCTGTCAAATACAGTCCCAGCAGTGAAGCTTGGTGGTGGCAGCATCATGCTGTGGGGGTGTTTTTCAGCTGCAGGGACAGGACGGCTGGTTGCAATCGAGGGAAAGATGAATGCGGCCAAGTACAGGGATATCCTTGACGAAAACCTTATCCAGAGTGCTCAGGACCTCAGACTGGGCCAAAGGTTTACCTTCCAACATGACAATGACCATAAGCACACAGCTAAAATAATGAAGGAGTGGCTTCACAACAACTCTGTGACTGTTCTTGAATGGCCCAGCTGGAGCCCTGACTTAAACCCAATTGAGCATCTCTGGAGAGACCTAAAAATGGCTTTCCACCAACGTTTACCATCCAACCTGACAGAACTGGAGAGGATCTGCAAGGAGGAATGGCAGAGGATCCCCAAATCCAGGTGTGAAAAACTTGTTGCATCTTTCCCAAATAGTCTCATGGCTGTGTTAGATCAAAAGGGTGCTTCTACTAAATACTGAGCAAAGGGTCTGAATACTTAGGACCATGTGATATTTCAGTTTTACTTTTCTAATAAATCTGCAAAAATGTCAACAATTCTGTGTTTTTCTGTCAATATGGGTGAAAAGAGTGAAAAATGTAAGGGGGTCTGAATACTTTCCGTCCCCACTGTACATACTTACATTGGCACAAGCTGGATCAATGTAACTATATAAAAATATACCATACCTGGAATTCATCTTCAGCCCCGGAAGATTTTACCCCCTTCCTGACCAGAGCATTTTTTTTGATTCAGCACTGCGTCGCTTTTGCTGACAATTGCGATTGTGCCACGTTGTACCCAAACAAAATTGACGCCCTTTTTTTCCCCACAAATAGAGCTTTCTTTTGGTGGTATTTGATGACTTCTGCGTTTTTTACATTTTTTGCGCTATAAACAAAAAAAGAGCGTCAATTTAGAAAAAAAAGCTATATTTTTCTACTTTTTGCTATAATAAATATCCCCCAAAATATATAAAAAACATTTTTTTCTTCCTCTACATATTTTTGGTAAAAAAAAAATCGCAATAAGCGTATATTGATTGGTTTTCGCAAAAGTTATAGTGTCTACAATATAGGGGATAGTTTTATGGCATTTTTATTATTATTTTTTTTTTATTAGGGCGGCGATCTGCAATTTTTATCTATTCTGCGACATTATGGCGGACACATCAGATACTTTTGACACTATTTTGGGACCATTGTCATTTATACAACAATAGTAGGGAAGGGGGTTAAACACTAGGGGGCGATCAAGGGATTAAGTGTGTCCTAGGGAGTGATTTTAACTGGGGGGGGTGGGCTTCCACTGACATGACAGCGATCACTGCTCCCGATGACAGGGAGCAGTAGATCTCTGTCATGTCACAAGGCAGAACGGGGAAATGCCTTGTTTACATCTCCCTGTTCTACCTCTCCACACCACAATCGTGGGCCGCCGGCGAATATCGAGTTCCCGGGACCCGCGGGCTCGCTTCTGCGACGGCGTGCGCGCCCGTCAGACGTCAAATTTAAAGGGACGTACAGGTACGCCCATTTGCCTGCCTGTGCCATTCTGCGGACATACATCTGTGTGCGGCGGTCGGCAAGCTGTTAAAGGGGTTGTAAAGGTAGAAGGTTTTTTTTTATCTTAATGCATTCTGTGCATTAACCCTTTCATGACTAAGCCTATTTTTTGAAATTTGGTGTTTACAACTTAAAATCCGTATTTTTTGCTAGAAAATTACTTAGAACCCCCAAACATTATATATATTTTTTTAGCAGAGAATCTAGAGAATAAAATGGAGATTGTTGCAATATTTTATATCACACAGTATTTGTGCAGCGGTGTTTTAAACGCAAATTTTTGGGAAAAGGGACACTTTCATGAATTTGAAAAAAAACAAACAGTAAATTTACCCCAATTTTTTTCTATAATGTAAAAGATGATGTTACGCCGTGTAAATAGATACCAAACATGTCACGCTTTATAATTGCACGCACTCGTGGAATGGCGACAAACTACGGTACCTAAGAATTTCCATAGGCGGCGCTTTAAATTTGTTTTACGGTTATCAGGTTAAAGTTATAGAGGAGGTCTAGTGCTAGAATTATTGCTCTCGCTCTGACGATCGCGGCGATACCTCACATGTGTGATTTGAACACCATTTACATATGCAGGCGCGACTTCCGTATGCGTTTTCTTTGCTGCGCGAGCTTGCGGGGACGGGGGCGCTTTAAAACATTTTTTTTTCTTATTTATTTTATTCATTTTTATATTTATAAATTGTGTTTAAAAAAAAAAAAAATTTGATGCCGGAGGGGCCTCCCGATCGAACGGTGGCGGGAGGGGGGGACGTCCCCTCCCGCTGCTCCGGTATAACAGCCGAGCGGCTTTTAGCCGCATCGGTTGTTTTACTTATTTATTTTATTAATTTTTATATTTATAAATTGTGTTAAAAAAAAAAATTTTTGATGACTTATATTGCTGTCACAAGGAATGTAAACATCCCTTGTGACAGTAATAGGTGGTGACAGGTACTCTTTATGGAGGGATCGGGGGTCTAAAGACCCCCGATCCCTTCTTTGCACTTCAAAGTATTCAGATTGCCGAAAACGGCGATTCTGAATACTGTGTATCTTTTTAAAATTGGCGCCATTGGCAGCTGAGTAAATGGGAAGTGATGTCATGACGTTGCTTCCGTGTTTACATTTAGAAGACTGGAACGAAGCCACCAATAGCTTCGTTCCAGCCCGCCCCCAGCTGCCGGAGGCAGCCGATTGGTCACCGGGCCTCCCGATTGAACGGCGGCGGGAGGGGGGGACGTCCCCTCCCGCTGCTCCGGTATAACAGCCGAGCGGCTTTTAGCCGCATCGGTTGTTATACCCAGAAAGCCGATTGCCCGCTGTAAAAAACTGCAGGCATCATCCCGGTATAACCCCGGAAAGCCGAGTACGCACATCTGCGTACGCTTGGCGGGAAGGGGTTAAGATAAAAAGCCTTCTGTGTGCAGCAGCTGCCCCAGCATCCCCTAATACTTACCCGAGGTCCCTCTCAGTCCAGCGATGTCCATGAATGTCTGAGCCATCCGAGATTCTCCTTGCTGATTGGCTGAGACACAGCAGCGGCGCCATTGGCTCCCGCTGCTGCCAGTCAAAGTCAGCTAGCCAATCAGGGGGGAGAGGGGGCAGGACCGGGCCAGGACTCTGTGTCTGAATGGACACACGGAGCTGTGACTGAGCTGCTTGCTGTGGGGGCACTAAACAGGGGCCAGGAGCGGCGAAGGTGCACCCGAGAAGAGAATTCAGGCTGCTCTGTGCAAATCCACTGCAACAGAGCAGGTAAGTATAAAATGTTTGTTATTTTTATAGGAAAAAAAACGAGCCTCTACAATCTTTTTAGCGCAGGTTCACACTGACCGCTGGATTGAACGATTTCATACCCGCATGTCAGTCCCGACTTTGGGGGCGATTTCAGAGACAACTGTGCGGGTTGCTGCACAGATGTCTATACAAATCGCACCCCAAATTTGCCAACAGTTGTACAGAAACTACTTTCGGGAATCGGTGCTGCACCGCAAAGTCAAATCGCATGCCAAATCGCTGCAATGTGGACCTCGGCTTGAGCCGTGTTTCACACTGGTGCGGCTTTGAAATCTCTCTATTTCAGCATGATTTTAAAGCCACAAAATCAGTGCTATTTGCACTGGGGAGAGGGGGATTTTTGCTGGAGAGCGAAAGATATTTGTTAGGGGTTTAGTGGGATGGACTACTTAAAGGTATTTACTTAGGGGGAGGAGCAATTTATTTTATTTATTTTTTGTTCCTTTAAGTTTTTACAATTGCCTAATGGTTGTTCAGATGGGGCAATTGCTGTTTTGCACATATTTTTATGTTTGCCAGTTTATTGTCCTAATGTTGTCATTATTGTCAGTTTTCTTGCCCCTATAGACTAACAATTGCTGGTTTGTATTGCCTGCATTTTGTCACAATTAGCTGTTTTCTGTCTACATATTGTAATTATTGCCAATCCATTATTCCACGTTTTAACATGGTGCAGTCCATGTGCCACTATTACGCACGATTGGAAATGCAGCCAGCAAAACTCAGATGAGAGCTTTTTGTCGGAAAATGCAACCGTGTGTATGCTCCATCGGTCTTTTGCTGGCGGAATTCCAGCCAGCAAAAGATTGAGAGCAGGTTCTCGATTTTTCGGTCAGGAAAAGTTCCTACCCGAAAATGCATTTGTCTGTATGCAATTCGGACGCGCAAAAAATCACGCATGCTCGGAAATAATTTGACACATGCTCGGGAGCATTGAACTTAATTTTCTCGGCTCGTCGTAGTGTACATGTCACCGCCTTCTTGATGGTCGAAAGTTCAGGGAACTTTTGTGTGATCGTGTGTATGCAAGGCAAGCTTGAGCGGAATTCCGTCGGAAAAACCATCCAAGTTTTTTCTGACGGAAATTCCGATCGTGTGTATGCGGCATTAGATTCATTTTATTTAGCACCACAATATTTTCCAGCCTCAGAACACTATAGGGCGGATTTACTAAAGGCAAATAGACTGTACAGTTGCATTTGTTCTCCCCAGAGCTTAATAAATGTGGTAAAGCACTGTTGATTACCATCATCTAATCATGTGCAAGAACAGATGCTTTTTTTAAAATTTTTCTCCAATTAGCTATTCTTTACAAAACAAAAATAGGAAGTGAGCGCTATATGAATTACAGCAGCTAGCACACAAGAGTGATCATACAACTCCCTAAAGTGACAAATAATACTCATGTTGCGCAGCGGTCTACAATAACAAACAGAATAGAAAAAATGTAAATGTAAAATCCAGACTGTAATATAGTCCCAAAATATTCGTGCAAAAACAGTCTTTGCATGACTTGGGTATCCTCCGTGTGTTTAAAAGTTCATCCAGTGGTACAATGTAATACATCTATGCACTCACCAGAAACAAGCCAATTTACAGCCTTAAAGTGATTCTAAAGTTAGTTTTTTTTTATCTTAATGCATTCTATGCATTAAGATAAAATAACTTCAGTGAGCAGCAGCCCCCCCAATACTTACCTGAGCCCCATCTTGATCCATGAGTTCCTCGGCCATCCAGCACTCTGCCTCCTGATTGGCTGAGACACAGCAGCGGCACCATTGGCTTCCACTGCTGTCAATTAAAGCCATTTAGCCAATCAGGAGAGAGAGAGGGCGGGGGGTTAACGACGGCTCCGTGTCTGAATGGAAACACACAGCTGCGGCTTAGCTTGGGGTGTCCCCATAGCAAGCTGCTTGATGTGGGGCACTCAACTGGAGGGAGGGGCCAAGAGAGTCGGCGAGGGACCCGAGAAGAGGAGGATCCAGGCTGCTCTGTGCAAAACAATTACACAGAGCATGTAAATATAACAGGTTTGTTATTTTTAAAGAAAAAAAAACAAGAGTTTAGTATCACTTTAAGCCAGGTACACACGGGCCGTGTGTCGGGAGACATTTGCCCGTTCAAAAAAACAGCAGCTGACCGACTCCCGATCAGCAATCTCAGCCGATGGTGGAGAGCGCTGATCGGAGTGTTCTGGCAGGGGGGTGGGGGCGTCCCCTTGTCGGAACACAACAGCTCAGTGGGGGAGATCGATGGACTTACTTCCTATAGCGAGTACAGTGGTTGAGTACCAGAGTTGACAGTTTTTTCTTTTTTTATTTGTTTTTTTGTTTTTGTTTTTAACCTGCTGGGTGTGTACCAGATTTTGAAATGCCATTACACTCCACCCGGTTTAGTGAAAATTGAATTGAAATCTGTGGGCCTCCACCAATCTATGCACTCACCAGAAATGGGGGAAAGATAAGCCTATGGAATGGAGGAATCTCCCTGCCTTGCTTGCCAATTGGATGGAGGAATCCGGAGAGCTCATAAGTTGGGTAAAAAAGCTCACCACTGGGAGCCCAAATAGTATTTAATTATTGTTGTGACACTGCAGTCAGTAACCTCCTCTGGACTTCTGTTCGGGAGAAGCAGAATAAATCTGTCAGTGAGATCCTGCTAAAAAAGATATTCTTTACAAAGTGAAGCTTCACCACATTACACTATTAAGGAAAATGGGCGCAACTGCACTTGCAAAGTGCACCGTCTATTTGCTTCAGTAAACCAACCCCCTTGTGCACTGCTATAAGGACCTTGAATTTTATTTTATTTTTAACCAACATGATTTTAAATCAAACATTCTCATGAATAAATCTTCACTGTCACATTTTTTTATGTCCATTATTATGCATTTAGGGGAATCTCTGTCTTCATGCAGGTTTTTGCAGTCATAATACTCTCTACTAAACCCTGTTTTGCACTCAGGAAAAAAGTGATTAGTCAGGCATCTTTTTTTCCCATATAATGGAGGCATGTTTTTCTAAATACCGGTAACAGATAAATACTTTACCTTTGAAAAATACAAATAGCCTGCAGAACCTTGACACAGGAGGGACTTTTCGTGTTCTTACCTGTAAAGTGTTTACGCTAGCAGTCATAAGATGGATATGAGGTGAAAGCTAGTAGAGTTAGAACACGCAGGCAGTAAGAAAAAAACAGACTCTTAGTGCTTCTGAAATCTATATATAATTTTATGATTTCTCCATGTATTAGTAATAAAAAACTTTTTTGAAATTTTAAAAGTGCATGTTACTGCTCGCTGAGATTTTCCATGTTATAGGGCAAGCTGTAAGCCCTTGTTCACACCGGTGCAATCTCATGCGATTTTACAGTTCCAAATCTCATGACAAGTCGCACCCCATTTCCGGCAATGGAACCATTCAAATTGTCCCGACTCATGCTGCAGCGAATTTGAATAAAGTTCCTACACTACTTTTTCAGATTTCATGCGTGCTCCTTCTCAGGCATAGATCATGGATGCTCCGTGATGTGATGTCGTCACATCCGGGAACGGGGTCAGCGGGCGGTGCTTCGCATTCGGCGTATGCGTGCTCTTTCCTCAGGCTCAAGCCTGAGGAAGGAGCACGCATGCTCCGAACGCGAAGCCACCCCCGCCGACCCGTTCCCGGATGTGACAACATCACAGTGCATCCACTATCTACGTCCCAGCCTCTCGGAAGCACTGTGTGCATGCAGTACGACCGGACAGCCACAGGATAGATGATTGTTTCCACCAGCCAGTGAATTAAACACCATTCGGGGACTATGCAGAGGAACCACCGTATTTCTATGAATGCTGGAAAATCACTGCTCCCATGTGAGTGTTTTTAATCCATTTACATTAAACATATTGTAAAACACGCTGCATTTAGAGGGCACCGTTCTCTTTTCTTTTGTCTTGTTCCAGAGCCTCTTCTAGCTTTTGTGGACTGGCAGCCTTCTATATATTCAGCAACTTATCATCCTTACATGGACATATTTATTATGGAATTGTTCTAAAATACCCACATCTACTACTAAGTTCCTCTCTCCCTGTTCACGCCCCCCTTTTAGCTACTAGTATACAGCCACATCCAGAGTGTGCCATATTAACCCTTTGTTTTTTGTTAAATGAAGTCGCAAGCCACAATGGAGGTGCAAATAGCACTGATCTGTGGTTTTGAAATCGTGCTGAAGTAGTGCAATTTCAAAGCCGCACTAGTGTGAATCAGGGCTAAATGATGGAGCTAAACCTTCTCTCTTTTATTTCGAAAGATGGAAGATAAATGTCTGGAGCCATTTTGGCCCAGGCACAGGCTCGTACAGTAAAACCCTAACTGTATGATATCATACTGTACTATAAACAATTGCCATCCTTTTCAAATAAAGTACTTGTTTTTGCTTTTTTCATCTTATGTTGCACCTCAGTTCAGCTGTTCTGCAACCACTTCAGATTTACATGCATGCACTCCAGTAACTCCAGGGCAGGTTTCCTCGTGGTGACAGCAATGGTCCATGCCTGCGTAATGACTTTTAAAGCCCCCACTTGTAGTCTTCATCGAGAGAGGGTATGACAGGGTAACAACACAGAAGCACAATTGGGAGACAGAGACAAATCATTCTTTGGCTTTTTTTTTCAATATCCTTGTAGATCACTAACATCTAAGCATCTGCTTCTACCTATATTTTGACAGACTGCACAGTGCATTTAGGGCCTATTCACATCAGTTGTGGTGGGGCTGCCATGGCATCTCAAAAAAGTTCTGTGAAAAAAAAACATTTGATGCACTTTAATGATTTTTTCACTTTAGGATCTCTGGGTAAGGCAGCAAAGGGTTGAGCTGCGTGAATATCATGATAAATGTGTACAGTGGTTGGTCATGTAATGAGGGGCAGCAGGGGCAGAGCTATGTAAGACCTATAGCAAAAGAAAGGATCCGGATAGCCACACTCCAACAAAATTCTCTTTATTAATAACAATCCATACAGCAAAAGAGGATAAAAAGATTACTAACGCGTTTCACACCCTAACTGGTGGTGCTTACTCATAGCTATGTAAGACAAGTGTGCAAACAGCTGGAATCATAAAGTTTAATTCACAGGTATTTGTATTTAATTTGTTTTGTCATTTCTGGTGCAGGAAAAAATCCTGAATATGGATAATGCCTATACAAAGATGCCTGCCATGCCATCTGGGGAGATAAGAAGATTAGGATGTTGTCCGTTAAGACTACTGTAATCTCACTGAAAATTAATAATTACCATAAAATTAATTATGAAGAATACGTGTTCTTATGGAAGCTGCCACTGCTTTCAAGGTACAGGCTTCAAGGTTGTTATATTCGCTTCACTACCTAGTAAATCACTGACCTGGAACAAATGCGTACATTGCAGGTGTAACAACACTTGATAAACACATACTTGTTTCAGGTCGGTGACTCGCTAGGTAGCAAAAAGCAAGCATAAGCATTACAGCCTTGGAGCCTGTTCCCCCTAAACAAGTCATCCGTATGTTTACTGGTTCCTTAAAACTTTTGTACTGCCGTAGTCTAAAAATGGCAAAATGGTGGATGGTTATTTACCCAGTACCGATTATAAACATTGCAGGTTAAAGCACCATTGGGCAGCTGCTGCACCCTTTAAAGCGGGGGTCCACCCACACCGCCAAAAAAAAAAAATATTAAAAGCCAGCAGCTACAAATACTGCAGCTGCTGACTTTTAATACATGGCAACTTACCTGTCCCAGGGTCCAGCGATGTCGGCAGGCGAGGCCGAGAACCCGCTCGGTTCTCGGCAGCTGCCGCCGCCATCCTAGGTGAGGGAATCAGGAAGTGAAGCGTTGCAGCTTCACTTCCCGGTTCCCTACTGCGCATGCGCAAGTCGCGCTGTGCATCGTAAGTGGCCCCTGCTCTCTCCTGGGAGCTGTGTGTTTCCCAGGAGACAGCGCGGTGGGGACGGGAAGAGGCGTAGACTCCCATGGGAGTCTATGCCGGAAGTGGGTGCAAATACCTGTCTTAGACAGGTATCTGCACCCCCCTCCCCCCTGAAAGGTGCCAAATGTGACACCGGAGGGGGGGAGGGTTCCAAAAAGCGGAAGTTCCATTTTTGTGTGGAACTCCGCTTTAATGTCTGTGAATTGAGCCGTTCTTGGAAAAGAAAGTGATATAAAATGTATTTGGGTGCAGTTTTGCATGATTAAGCAGTTGTCAAAGTATCACTTTTGGGCGATCTCTGAAAACCTTTCTTCTCAGAGAAGCCTATCTTACCTCCTAACAATGGTACATTTGTTTTCTCTATCAGTTATTACCTTTTGTATCACTTGACCCTTCATTTTACGGCTCATACACACTGCAGCTCAAGCTGCTTTTACAGGCATTTGAGCTTTTATTTCTCTGCCTACAAGCTTGGGCTTTTTGCACATTTTTATTGAGCTTTTTTGAGCATAAGGCCTCATGCACACAGAGCGTTAGAAAAAAATCTGCAAAGCCACTACCAACGCCAGGAAAAAGTGGCTGTAAAAACTTGCTTTTAGTGGCTTTTTGCATTGGCGTTAATGTGCGTTTAGCCACGCTAGCTTTTAGCAGCGTTTCTCTGCCTCTATTCAAAATCAGTGGTTCCCTATGAGAGCCTATTGATTTGAATAGACATCGCACCACAAGTCGGATCATGATGATGTGGCTTGTGCGCTGATGATCTTGAGGGGGAACCCTCGCCCTAAAAATTGGCGTGGGGTTCTCCCCCCCCAAGAGCACCCCAGACCCTTGGTCTGGTACAGGGCTGTAGATATTTTTTTTGTTCTGGGGGGGGTTCAGCAGCAGGTACTAAGTAAAAGTCTTTTTAAATAACACAAATTGCGTCAAAAGACTGGAAAAAGGAAAACCTCTGTGTTGCTCATATTAAGCAATCACATCCTTGATCCTCTTGAGAATTTAACAGGATTTCAGTTTTGCCTTCTTCCAGTTTTTATGAACATTGCCCAGTGAGATTGGTGGTGCACTGTAACAGCCAAACTTACTGGGCAGGTGCAAAGGGACACCATCTTGTGGAAGGCAGCACACTCATCGATTTTTTTTTACGCAGCATACTAGGCAAAAGAAGTGGTACTGTGCAAAGTCTATGCATACAGAACGTACCTCCCAACTTTTGAGCTTGAGAATGAGGGGCATGGCAGGGAGGCAGTGATCTGTGGCACACTGCAAAAAAGTGGGTATGGCCAAACATGATAGTGGGGGAGTCTTAAGAGGCATGGTTGAACAAAACCTGGGCTTCCTTATACCTAAAAAATATCCTGAGTCTTCCTTAATTGCTGTTGTGTTAGCCTATTAGGCCCTGACTGTTCACATGTAGCGATTTGGGATCGTGGGCAGAATTGCTGTGATTCTGCCTGCAATTCAAAATCACACTGCAGTGTTGGCAAAACGCAACCCATGTGTTTGTGTCCCATTCATTTTTTGTGGCACCAAAACGTGGTGTGGTTTTGGATGCTTGTGCGATAAATCGCTCAACAATCACAGCAAAAAGACACCACATTGTGGTGCCAGTAAAAATGAATGAAACACAAACACATGGGCTGTGTATTGCCAGCATTGCAGTGTGATTTTGAATCGGGCACGTTGATGGGCAGAATCACATCAGTATTCTGCCCATGATCCCAAATCACTACATGTGCCTAACAGGCTAACACAACAGCAATTATGGAAGACTCAGTCAAGCGCCTCAGCAGTTGCCACAATCTCACATACCTAGTAGAATGGCAGGAATAAATTCTGTAGCACTGCAGTTCTAAGCTAGCCTGACTAAGGAGGACACAAGGGGAAGAGGGACACACCTAGTAACCCAGGATGGACTGGGTGGGTCAATGGACAACAGCAGCACTTCAGAACATCATCCACGTCCACGTGGCAGGCTGGTGGCTAACAGCACCCTTGAGGGTCCAGCTCCTCATCCAAGCGGTAGTCAAAGGTGAGAAGTGGCACTGCAAGGAGGTGGAACCAATGGAAATAGAGAGGATTGGTGGGCGTGTAGGCGCAGCCGCTCCCACTCTGCTCAGTGCTGCTTCTTGTCCTGGTGGCTGTGGCTGGACAAGTCAAGAAGACATGATCTCATATAAAAGAGCCTGGAGGCACAGAGGTGCCGAGGCGGAGCAGCAAGAGCCAGGACCCTCTTTAAAATTAGATAGACCCTGGGCAAACATTTTCAAAATGAGTTTACTGCGGCAGATCTTGCAGCAATTGTGATTGGTTGTCAGAAGTTACAGCACACATTGCGGCTCACTGATTAGTTGCTAGAGGTTACAGCTCATCATTTATGCTTGCTGAGTGGTTGCTAGAGGTTACTACACATCATTACTGCTCACTGATTGGTAGCTATAGATTACTGCTCATTACCGCTCACTGATTGGTTGCTAGAGATTACAGCAGTGTGACAAAGTTCTGTTAAGCATGCCGGGAGAGTAGTGGGCATGACCAGATTGCGTATAAGAATGAATTCACATCTGGAGCTACTAGTTGACCTGTCCAATCGCATGACTAGTCGCACCCTATTGCCAGCAATGGCCATGTTCAAATGCCGCACAGATCTGAAAAAAGTAGTTCCTGCACTACTTTAGGTGATTTCAGGTGCGACTTGCATAAACATCTGTACATGAAGCCGCACTGATGTCTTCCAAGTGACTCGGTTAAATTGATGATAGGCAACTCCTATCCTCATATTGATTAGTGGTTCCAAATGAATAATAACTACTGCAGTAGGGAACAGACACAAAAGATACGCTCAGCATCTTTCCAAATTACTGTTCTGCTTTATTATGACGCAATTGAAGGTTTTTATGCACATGATTACGTAGGTATCACATTAATATTACAATTGTACGTTTATGGTAACAAGGGGCGTTACATAGGCAGGCTAATTCTAATCAGGACTCAAAAGAATGTAAACATGTACTGAAAACATTATTAGTGCTGTGTGCACAGTGAGGGCAGTGTGCAATACATACAAAATAGAATACAATTATATACAGAACTTACAAATTTCCATTACACAAGCCACACCTGAAATTTTAATTGTGTGATTTCTGATGAAGTTGCACATTTTCAAAGCCGCAGTCAATGTGAACAGGGACTCAAAGGGGGTGATTAAACAGAACCACCCCTTTACCACCTACCTCTAGATGAATAAAGCAGCTGCATCATTGACTACACATTGCCGTGACATTGATGCTTGGCTTCACGGTGCAGCAACCAGACATGTCAAGTTTCACGAGGTAGCGATGCCGCTGCAAGCTTGTGGGTGTCTCTAATAGCTGCCCTCCCCATTCACAGCTTCAGGTGCAGGCTCTGCAATTGTGTAGACAATTGAAGAAAACAGCTATATGGCCGCACTCCATAACACCTTTTATTCGTGGCAAAACAGTGTAGCAGATCCAAAATCTCTTACATCACGGTGATGAAAGGTACAGACAGGCTAACGCGTTTCACATCAATATAGATGTTTAATCATAGCTGGTGACCGTAATCAGACTGAAAATATTTATAGTGAAATAAAACCAATTAGGGGATAGACAACCCCCAGAAACTCCTCCCATATCCAATCAGGCTAAAGTGGAAACCAAATGTGCACAAGAAAATGGGCAGCACGAAAAAACAGAGCCAAAAGGATTAAGACCTCTGAAAGAATGACACAGCATTAATATATACTTAGTAAAGCCAGAATAGAACTGGTTCACTGTGTTGGCGTGCTGTCCCCTAGCAGATAACATTGCCAACAGAGTTCTAATATAGGTACAATATACAGTATAAAAACATGACAAGGAACTGAACAATGCATTAAATATATCTGCACAGCTGAACGCAATCAAACATACCACGAACAATAGTAGAGGGAGACGATCACTGCCAGAGAACCAAAGTTGACTAATGTAAGGCACGGTTATAAAACATTAAGTAGTAAGCAATGTTCTATCCGAGGCATATTACTGCGTCGGACATAAGTGAAAAAAATATATAAATGAAATATAAGCAAAAAGCCATATGGTATATAAGACCAAGCGATCGTACTTGCATCTACCATGTATGTATCACTTATATCCGATGCAGTAATATGCCTCCGGATAGAACATTATTATTTTTTTTTTTATTATACAGGATTTATATAGCGCCGACAGTTTACGCAGCGCTTTACAACATTAGGGCAGACAGTACAAGTACAATACAATTCAATACAGGAGGAATCAGAGGGCCCTGTTCATTAGAGCTTACAATCTAGGAGGGAGGGTCAAGTTATACAAAAGGGTAATAGCTGTGGGGGATGAGCTAATGGAGAAAATTAGTGCAGTTGTTAGATGGAGGCAGGATAGGCTTCTCTGAAGAGGAAAGTTTTCAGGGATCGCCTAAAAGTGGATAAATTTGGAGACAGTCTGTCAGATTGGGGTAGGGAATTCCAGAGGATGGGAGAGGCTCAGGAGAAGTCCTGGAGGCGGATATGGGAGGAAGTGATGAGGGAGCTAGAGAGCAGGAGATCTTGGGAGGAACGGAGATGGCCTTTAGGTTGGTATTTTGAGACTAGGTTAGTGATGTAGCTGGGGTCACAGTTGTGGATGGCTTTGTAACTTATTGTTAGTATTTTGAATTTAATTCGTTGGGCGAGTGGTAGTGGAGGGATTGGCAGAGGGGGGTAGCAGACACTGAGCGGTTTGTAAGGTGGATGAGTCTGGCAGCAGCATTCATTATGGACTGAAGGGGGTATAGTCTATTTAAAGGTAAGCCAATGAGGAGTGAGTTGCAGTAGTCAAGGCGAGAGATAACCAGGGAGTGAATCAGGAGCTTTGTGGTTTCACTGGTTAGAAAGGGACGTAGTTTAGAGATGTTGCGGAGGTTGAGGCGGCAAGCTTTGGAAAGTGATTGGATGTGGGGCTGAAAGGAGAGTTCAGAATTTAGGATAACACCTAGCACCCTGACATGTGGGGACGGGTGGATGGTTTTGCCATTGCTCTTCACAGAGAAGTCAGGGGAAGAGGCACGTGGGGGAGGAAATATTATAAGCTCGGTTTTGGACAAGTTGAGTTTGAGGAAGTGGTGTGACATCCATACAGATATGTCGGTTAATAAGTTAGTGATGCGTGAGGAGACTGATGGAGTGAGTTGAGCAGTGGAGAGATAGATTTGTGTGTCATCAGCATAGAAATGATATTGAAAGCCGTGAGAGGCTATCAGCTGACCCAGGGAAGAGGTGTAGATTGAAAATAAAAGAGGTCCAAGAACAGAACCTTGGGGGACCCCAACAGAGAAGGGAAGAGGAGTGGAGGAAGTAGAATTGTAAGTGACACTGAAGGTGCGTTGGGATAGGTAGGATGAGAGCCACTGAAGAGCACAGTCACAGAGACCGAGGGAGTAAAGTTTTTTCGAGGAGGAGGGGGTGGTCAGCCGTGTCAAAGGCAGCTGAAAGATCCAGAAGTAGGAGTACAGAATAGTGTCCGTTGGTTTTTGCAGTTAGTAGGTCATTTGTGAGTTTTAAAAGAGCAGTTTCTGTGGAGTGTTGAGGGCGAAATCCAGATTGAAGGGGATCAAGAAGGTTGCTTTTAATGAGGTGGTCACTCAGTTGGTTGTAAACCAGGCGTTTAAGGAGTTTAGAGGAAAAGGGGAGCAAGGAGATAGGGCGTAAGTTGTTAAGATTGGTAGGGTCCAAGGATGGCTTTTTGAGTATGGGAGTGACCAGTGCATGTTTTAGAGCATCGGGGAAGACACCAGAGGTGAGGGAGAGATTGAAGATGTGGGTTAGAGAGTGTAGGATGGGGTCAGAACATTGATTATTACTTGTTTTATAACCGTGCCTTACATTATTCAACTTTGGTTCTCTGGCAGTGATCGTCTCTCTCTCTCTGTCACGTACCTGGTAGGTGGAGCCCGGAATGCAGAGAACGGCCTCTCGTATGCCTCTGACTTAAGAACCCCTGTAGGTGTGAACAGGGACTCGAAAGTACAGAGGGGCACAAGTGCCTGGCTGGAACACTGAAGTAGAAGGCAGGATCCTGTAGTCAGCAGGGAGGTGCGCTGTAGTCCTGTAGCAGGTTGCAGACAGCAGGGAGGTGCACTGTAGTCCTGTAGCAGGTTGCAGACAGCAGGGAGGTGCACTGTAGTCCTGTAGCAGGTTGCAGACAGCAGGGAGGTGCACTGTAGTCCTGTAACAGGTCGCAGACAGCAGGGAGGTGCACTGTAGTCCTGTAGCAGGTTTGCAGACAGCAGGGAGGTGCACTGTAGTCCTGTAGCAGGTTGCAGACAGCAGGGAGGTGCACTGTAGTCCTGTAGCAGGTTGCAGACAAGCCGGGTCAAGGTACTGGCGGGCAGATCAGGTACAGAAGGGCAAACCAAGAGAATAGTCAGAGTCCAAGCCAAGATCGGGGCGGGCAGCAAGCAGGTAAGTCAGGAACAAGCCAAGTAGGTACTGGACACAGGAAAACTGGCAACAAGGTAGCAGGGGTCTCAGGAAACGCTGTAGACCGGACAGCAAGGCAGCATTGAAACAGTCTTCTTTAAATAGCCTATCTTTGGCGCCAAGTGGCGCTATTGCGCATGCGCGTACGCACGTTAGCGCTATTGGTGCTATTGCGCATGCGCGTACGTTTGTTAGCACTATTGGCGCTATTGCGCGTGCGCGAGCGCCGGATGGCGCTTCTATGCACAGGCATTCGTTTAACCCTCAATCTGCTGGGAAAACTGCAAGAGGGCTTTTCCTGACATTGCCCCCCTCCAATGGGCAGCCTTCGGATGCCCAACTGAGCCATTTTACTCGGATGAGTTCTTTTAAAGGCTAGGATTAACCTTTTGGCGTGTATGTTAGTCTCTGGTTCCCAGGAGTTCTCCTCAGGGCCGTAACCCTTCCATTTCACCAGGTACTGAACCTGATTACGTCTCCTTCGGCAATCTATGATGGCCTCAACCTCGAATTCTTCTTCGCCGTTAATAAGTACAGGCTCAGGAGGACCGGTGTTCCGGTTAAGGAAGGGATCCGGGACTGCTGGTTTAAGTAGAGCCACGTGAAAGACTGGATGTATACGGAAGGACTCCGGTAACTTCAACTCATATGCCACACTGTTAATTTTCCTCACCACTGGGAAGGGACCCACAAACTTAGGGCCCAATTTCTTAGATGGGCATGCCAGTTTCAGGTTTAGAGTGGACAACCAAACTTGATCTCCAGGTTTTAGGTCAAGCTCCCTCTTCTCTTCTGTCAAACGTTTCCTTGTTATGGACTTGGGTCTTTTCCATTGTCTCTTGAAGTAACTTGTTGTTTGTGCTGAAGAAGTTCAAGGTTTCTTGAGCCGCCGGTACAGTACACTCTGGCATGTTATTGGACAGAAACAAGGGGTGGAACCCATAGTTCGCAAAAAATGGAGAATGGTTGGTTGCAGAATGCACAGAATTATTATAAGCGAACTCAGCAAGAGGTAGCAGAGGCACCCAGTCATCCTGAGAAAAACAAGAATAGCATCGTAAATACTGTTCAAGGGTCTGGTTAGTCCGTTCGGTTTGTCCATTCGTCTGGGGGTGGTAGGCAGACGAGAAGGAGAGGTCAATCTTTAGGGCTTCACACAGGGCTTTCCAGAATTTGGATGTAAATTGTACCCCCCGATCAGATACAATATTAGCAGGTATACCATGGAGCCTTACAATGTCCTTAATAAAAATCTTCGCAGTTTCGGAGGCAGATGGGGTACCCTTCATAGGCAGGAAGTGAGCCATTTTAGAGAGTCTGTCAACCACTACGAAGATGGTGGTGAAATTTTCTGAAGGTGGTAATTCCACAATGAAATCCATGGAGATCATCCTCCATGGTCTTTCTGGTACGGGTAGAGGCCTCAACAGTCCCCAAGCCTTGGTCTTGCTGCCCTTGTTCTGGATGCAAGTAGTACATGCTTCGATATAACGTTTGCAATCCTTTTGTAGCTGAGGCCACCAAAACATGCGCTGCAGGAGTTCAGATGTCTTACGTACCCCGAAGTGGCCAGCTAGTTCGTGGTCATGGCAAGACTTGAGGATGGCAACCCGTGTCTGTTGTGGCACAAAAATTCTGTCCTTGTACCAAAGTAGATCATCTTTCCACTGTAAAGTGACATCTGTTGGATGGGGAGCCAATGAGGAGGCTTGTTTAACTTGAGAGAGCAGATCTCCCTGAAGCATGAGAAAGTTTCCAGGAGCAAGGATGGTATCAGGGGGTGAAGGAACTTCAGGTTCGCTGAACATCCGGGAAAGCGCATCTGGTTTAGTGTTTTTAGATCCCGGCCTGTAAGTAATGTGAAAGGCAAATCTGGTGAAGAAGAGTGCCCATCTGGCCTGTCGTGGTTTTAATCTCTTGGCAACTTTCAAGTACTCTAAGTTCTTGTGATCAGTGTACACCAGAATAGGATGGGCCGCTCCTTCCAAGAGATAACGCCATTCTTCTAGCGCAGCCTTGATTGCAAGTAGCTCTCTGTCCCCGACATCATAATTTCTTTCAGCTTCGGTTAGCCTGCGAGAGAAGAATGCCACTGGGTGTAACAGAGCCTTGGATCCTTGTCTCTGTGAAAGAACTGCCCCTACTGCTACCTCGGAAGCATCCACTTCCAGTATGTAAGGTAAGGCTGGGTCAGGATGCTTTAAGACGGAGGCTGAAACGAACTGTTCTTTTAAGGAAGTAAAGGCTGCTTGAGCTTCAGAAGACCATTGGAAACGGGTGCCTTGCCGAGTAAGACTTGTGTTGGGGGAAATGATAGAAGAGAATCCCTTAATGAATTTGCGATAAAAATTCGCAAACCCCACAAATCGCTGAACTCCCTTCTTATCAGTCGGAGCTGGCCAATCCAAGATGGCAGAGACCTTCTGTGGATCCATCTTGACACCGTCAATCGAAATGATTAGGCCCAGAAACTCGATGCTTTGGCGCTCAAACTCGCACTTCTCAGGTTTTGCATACAAGCCATGCTGGCGAAGGCGGGTTAGAACTTTCCTGACATGTTCCCGATGAGTAATCAGTGAGGAGGAAAAGATCAGGATGTCATCTAGGTATACTATGATAAACAAGTCAAGGTAGTCTCTGAAAATATCATTAACAAAATGCTGGAAGGTGGCAGGAGCATTACATAAACCAAAAGGCATGACAAGGTACTCAAAATGTCCGAAGCGGGTGCGGAAGGCTGTTTTTCATTCGTCTCCGCTCTGGATCCGGACTAAATTGTAGGCTCCACGAAGGTCTAATTTGGTAAAGATGGATGCAGTTCCGAGTCGCTGGAAAAGTTCGGGTACCAATGGTAGAGGGTACCGATTCTTAATTGTGATCTTATTAAGGTCCCGATAGTCTACGCAGGGGCGTAGAGAGTGGTCTTTCTTTTCTACGAAGAAAATCCCTGCTCCTGCTGGGGAAGTAGAAAGGCGTATGAACCCTTTCCTCAGATTATCATCTATATATTCTTTAAGAGTTCCGAGTTCAAGTTCAGTTAAGGGAAAAATTCTCCCAAAGGGAATTTCTGCTCCGGGAAGCAACTCAATCGGACAATCGTAAGGTCTATGGGGTGGCAGAGTCTCTGCCCCTTTTTTACTGAACACGTCCAGAAAGTTATGGTAAGCCTTGGGAACTGCTTGGCAAGCTTCAGCATCAGTCTCCAGACATAGCAAAGAAGACGGGGTTTTGGTAGTGTCCTGTAGACAATGTTGCTGGCAATATGAGGAATGAAAACGGATTTTTCCAGTAGACCAGTCTATTTGCGGATTGTGTGCCTTGAGCCAAGGCATTCCCAGTATGATGGGAAACAAGGGAGATTCGATGATGTCAAGACAGAGTAATTCTTGGTGATTGCCGGAAATGGTGGTCTTGAGAGGAACTGTTTCTTGTGTTACGGGCCCAGATTTTATAGCCGATCCGTCGGCCAGATGTACAGACAGTCCCTGTGCTCTGGGTCGTAGAGGAATGTGGAATTTACGGGCAAAAGACAAGTCCATGAACCCGCTGCAGGCCCCGGAGTCAATGATGGCGGTTGCTTGCATATTCCCTTCTGGAAGCTGTAGAGAGATGGGAATAGCCAAATGAGTGGCATGATCAAACACAGCAGATGAAGAGGTAGAGGAGAGAGTAAAGTGCCTACGGGTCTTTGCGGGACAAGTCCTCACATAGTGTCCAGATTCTCCGCAATAGAGGCAAAGGTTATTAGCTCGCCGGCGTTGACGTTCCTCCGGAGTCAGAGAGGGACGGATCAGGCCTAACTGCATTGGCTCAGTGGAGTCAGCAGGAGCGTGGGCAGAAGGCTGTGGTACACGTGGAAGCATCCAGACTGGGCGAGCGGACCCGGCAGTCCGTTCAGCTCTTCGCTCTCTTAGACGCCTGTCAATCTGAATGGAGAGATTGACAAGGGCTTCAAGTGTCTCCGGGATGCCAACCCGGGCCAATTCATCCTTTAGTGGCTCGGAGAGTCCCATGCGGAACTGGTGACGTAGGGCGGCATCGTTCCAATTTGTGTCGGAACTCCAACGCCTGAACTCAGACGCATAGTCCTCCGCCGCCCTACGGCCTTGCTGGAGAGAGAACAGAGCTGCTTCTGCAGTAGCAACTTGTTGCGGGTCCTCATAGAGAAGGGCCATGGCTTGGAAGAAAGTGTCCAGTAGGTTAAGGCAGCTGTTCTTTTGTTCCAGAAGTCGATGGGCCCATGCCTGGGGTTCCCCCAGCAAGAGGGTAATGACGAACCCCACCTTAGTGGTTTCTAACGAAAAAGTTCTAGGTTGCAGTGCAAAAAAAAGTTCACAGGCATTACGGAATGCTCTAAACTTGCTGCGGTCCCCGGAGAACCTTTCTGGCGTGGGAACTTTAGGTTCTGGAGGCAACATTACTACAGAAGGGCCCCAGGACGGACCTGGAGCTGAAGTAGAGAGCACTTGAACACGTTCTTCCAGACGTTTGTAACCGTCTTGCAGGTCTTTAACAGCCTGTGTAAGTCCAGCCAAATGATGGCATAAGTCCTCCATAGGCGACGTTCCCTGCGTGGGCTCGGACATGGCTGTCCGGTACTGTCACGTACCTGGTAGGTGGAGCCCGGAATGCAGAGAACGGCCTCTCGTATGCCTCTGACTTAAGAACCCCTGAAGGTGTGAACAGGGACTCGAAAGTACAGAGGGGCACAAGTGCCTGACTGGAACACTGAAGTAGAAGGCAGGATCCTGTAGTCAGCAGGGAGGTGCACTGTAGTCCTGTAGCAGGTTGCAGACAGCAGGGAGGTGCACTGTAGTCCTGTAGCAGGTTGCAGACAGCAGGGAGGTGCACTGTAGTCCTGTAGCAGGTTGCAGACAGCAGGGAGGTGCACTGTAGTCCTGTAACAGGTCGCAGACAGCAGGGAGGTGCACTGTAGTCCTGTAGCAGGTTTGCAGACAGCAGGGAGGTGCACTGTAGTCCTGTAGCAGGTTGCAGACAGCAGGGAGGTGCACTGTAGTCCTGTAGCAGGTTGCAGACAAGCCGGGTCAAGGTACTGGCGGGCAGATCAGGTACAGAAGGGCAAACCAAGAGAATAGTCAGAGTCCAAGCCAAGATCGGGGCGGGCAGCAAGCAGGTAAGTCAGGAACAAGCCAAGTAGGTACTGGATACAGGAAAACTGGTAACAAGGTAGCAGGGGTCTCAGGAAACGCTGTAGACCGGACAGCAAGGCAGCATTGAAACAGTCTTCTTTAAATAGCCTATCTTTGGCGCCAAGTGGCGCTATTGCGCATGCGCGTACGCACGTTAGCGCTATTGGTGCTATTGCGCATGCGCGTACGTTTGTTAGCACTATTAGCGCTATTGGCGCTATTGCGCGTGCGCGAGCGCCGGATGGCGCTTCTATGCACAGGCATTCGTTTAACCCTCAATCTGCTGGGAAAACTGCAAGAGGGCTTTTCCTGACACTCTCTCTACTATTGTTCGTGGTATGTTTGATTGCGCTCAGCCGTGCAGATATATTTAATGCATTGTTCAGTGCCTTGTCATGTTTTTATACTGTATATTGTATCTATAGTAGAACTCTGTTAGCAATATTATCTGCTAGGGGACAGCACGCCAACACAGTGAACTACAGGAGGTCCCCGAGTTACAAACACAATAGGGACTGTAAGTTTGTTCGTAAGTCGAAGTTGTTCATAAGTCACAACACTGCATTTGTAAGTGTAACTTCCGGTCGGAACACTGCATTCGTAAGTGTAACGTCCGCCTGTGCTTGGATGTGGGATGTTCCGGGTGCTTGTTATGTTATCTGGGACTTTTCTGGCCATGTAGTACTGCAGTATGGGATGTGTCCGGAAGTATCCAGGACCAGCGTGGAGCACAAGTGGCCAGCATTTGAGGACGTTCATAAGTAGGAGTCATTCGTAACTCGGGTGTTCGTAACTCAGGGACTGCCTGTAGTTCTATTCTGACTTTACTAAGTATATATTAATGCTGTGTCATTCTTTCAGAGGTCTTAATCCTTTTGGCTCTCTTTTTTCGTGCTGCCCATTTTCCTGTGCACATTTGGTTTCCACTTTAGCCTGATTAAATATAGGAGGAGTTTCTGGGGGTTGTCTAGCCCCTAATTGGTTTTATTTCACTATAAATATTTTCATTCTGATTATGGTCACCAGCTATGATTAAGCATCTATATTAATGTGAAACGCGTTAGCCTATCTGTACCTTTCATCGCCATGATGTAAGAGATTTTGGATCTTCTACACTGTTTTGCCACGAATAAAAGGGTGTTATTCAGAGTGCGGCTGTTCAGCTGTTCTCTTCAATTTTCTATATGTCAAGTTTCACAGGCGGTGTCCCCGTTAAACTTTTCCCATTGATGTCACAGTTGCCACAGCCACAAGCCAAATGCACAAAAAATCAGAGACTGCAGATGAATTACAGGAGATAACCAGTGACTGCAGATAGATTACAGGAGATAACCAGAGACTGTGGATAGATTACAGGAGATAACCAGTGACTGCGGATAGATTACAGGAGGTGACCAGTGACTGCGGATAGATTACAGGAGATGACCAGTGACTGCCAATAGATTACAGGAGAAGTGACTGCCGATAGATTACAGGAGATAACCAGAGACTGCGGATAGATTACAGGAGATAACCAGAGACTGCGGATAGATTACAGGAGATGACCAGTGACTGCCGATAGATTACAGGAGATGACCAGTGACTGCCGATAGATTACAGGAGATAACCAGTGACTGCCGATAGATTACAGGAGATAACCAGAGACTGCGGATAGATTACAGGAGATAACCAATGACTGCGGATAGATTACAGGAGATGACCAGTGACTGCGGATAGATTACAGGAGATAACCAGAGACTGCGGATAGATTACAGGAGATAACCAGAGACTGCAGATGCAGCATACTACACGAGATGATCAGAGTAGCCATTTTTAAAATTGTACCTTTCAGCAATGCACAGCTATACAGGGAGTAAACAACAATGTAAGGGAGGGTTTAGCATAACAGTGACGCAGTGTATATGGGTGGAAACACCTACCTGGCCAACTGAGCTCATCTCCTGCTCTCAGCGGTCTGGGGCGGGGCTGTCAGTGACTGGGGGCATGGCTCTCAGTGGCTGGGGGCGGGGCTCCCACTTGGTTTCTTTTCTCCGAACACATACAGGCTGCATGGGGCAGGGCAGGCTCAAGAGTGTCAGTGGAGCTCTCGGCCTCGCCCCTCCCTGCTGACAGAGCCTCCCTCAGCCTAAGCCGAGCCCAATAGCCCAGGCCAGCGTGCCCCGGTGGTCGGTGTAATAGCATGCCAGGCAGCACACAACACAGCATGTGTGTGTGTGTCAGTGCCGAGTGCGGCGATACCGGCGCCACTAGTTAGAGCACACATAGCTACTTCTTCTGCAATCTGCACTGACGCTCTGGGTGGGTTTCAACCCCCAACCCCCCCCCCATATCTACGTCCCTGGTCTGGTATGGACTTTAAGGGGAACCCCCACACCAAAAAAATTGGCATGGGGTCCCCCCAAAATCCATACTGGACTCTTATTCGAGCAGCTCAGCAGGTCAGAAAAGGGGGCCTCCCCTGGACCATACCAGGCCACATGCCCTCAACATGGGGGGGTGCATGCTTTGGGGCAGGGGGGATCCTGCGCCCCTCACCCCAAAGCACCTTTTCCCCATGTTGAGGAGGACAAGGGCCTCTTCCCGACAACCCTGGCCAATGGTTGTCAGGGTCTGCGGGCGGGGGGGCTTATCGGAATCTGGAAGCCCCTTTTAACAAGGGGCCCCCAGATCCAGGTCCCCCACCCTATGTGAATGAGTATGGGATACATACTCACTATACCCCTACCCATTCATCCAAAAAAAAGGGTCAAAAATAAAAACAGTACATGGGATTTTGACAAAGTAATTTATTAAAGCAGCTCTATTAGAGCGTCTCTTCTCCTTCTGATTTCTTCTGCCACTGGCGATGTCTTCATCCACTGGTTCTTCTCCTCTTTCCGCTAATGTCTTCTCCTGCTGCCTGTTCTCTCTCCTCTGTCTTCTCTCTCTGCCAGTTCTTCTCCCTCTGTTCTTCCTCCAATGTTCTTCCGACGCTCTCTCCCGCTGTAATGCTGGGGTATGTAAAAAAAACAAAACACTTGACAAGGCTTAATGCGGCTATATCCAGCGGTAAGCCGCGTTAAGCAGCTTTTACCAGCATCAGATGTTTTAGCAGCTGTAACGCCGGTCCTCAGAACGTGCTGGCCCTGGGGGTTTTTTAGAGCTTGAAAACACCTTTAAAAACTTACAGCTCCTAAAAGCCTGTGTGTGCATGGACATATAGAATAACATGGAGAGGCATTTTTTAGCTGCAAAAAAAAGTCTGATGTTGCTAAAAGCAGCTGTAAAAACGCCCTGTGTGCATGAGGCCTTTATAGCGTGTTTTTTTCACAAATCCTTCCCTCAGCTCAGCTAATTTTTCCCTTTATTTTTGTACTTTTTTACTCTTTTTCATGTGTTTTTGGTCACTTGGGTGTCTTTTCTATTTGAATGCTCCTCTCAAAAACGTGAATTTGGTGAGGTATTTTTCTACCTGTAGGAGCATATGCCTGTAAACTACTGAAAAAGCCATAGTGTGCATGGACTCATTGGCTAAAATAGAGGGGAGTTTCCAGGCAGAAAAAAATGAGAGCTGAAAAAAGCTCAAAAGCCGTAGGAGCAGCTTCTTTGAGATGCAGTGTGCATGAGCTCTTAGATTGTAAGCTCCAACATGAGCTGAGCCCTCTGTTTCCTTTTGTATCGAATTGTATTGTACCTGTACTGTCTGCCCTCATGTTGTAAAGGACTGCGCAAACTGTAATCATGATCACAGCTCTGGAAACTGAAAAATGGCCTCAGGTCTCTGAATGGAGGGGACAGACCTATCAGTCATCTGCCCATCCTACATTCTTAGATCCATAAAAGGTGTAGTATGGCTTCTATGAATGGAGTAGCTTGGAGAAAAGGGTGGGCTTTCTTGATGAGAGCCGGTAATTATATTAACCCGAAACTTGAAAAAATATGCACCGCTCAGCCATAACATTATGACCACACACCATTACCAGTCGAGGCATGGACTCCACTAGTCCTTCGAAGGTACAGTATGTTGTGGTATCGGGCACCAAACTGTCAGTAGCAGATATTTTAAGTCCTGTAAGTTGCAAGGTGAGGCCTCTATGTATTGGACAGGTACTCGATTTGTTTGAGATCTGAAGAAATTGGAGGCCAACTCAAAACCTCAAACCTTTTGTGAATTCCTCAGATCAAACCACCTTCTTCCATTTGCTCTGAGGGCCATACTCTGAGGATGCATTCTAGCTTATGCCTTTGTCTTGCAGGTTTTTTTTTTTTTTTCTGAGTTTACAAACACTTTAAGTTTTTCAGGAATTTGAGCTACAGCAGCTCTTCTATTGTATCAGCGCCCCCCACCCCAAAGCACCTTGTTGATGGGGACAAGGGCCTCTTCCCTACAACCCTGGGCTGTGGTTGTGGGGGTCTGCAGGCAGGGGGCTTACCGGAATCTGGAAGCCCCCTTTAAAAAGGGGGCCCCTAGATCCTGCCCCCCCCCCATGTGAATGAGTATAGGGTACATTATACCCCTACCCATTCACCCAAAATAGAAGCAGTATAGTGTAAATAAAAACAAAAGACGGTTTTTGACAAAGTCCTTTATTACAAAAAAAGAATGTCCCCCGTCAAAGCTCCAACACTTCTATCTCCGGTTCTGTCACCGATGTGTTCTTCCTCCTTCCTCTGGTCTTCTCCCTCCGCTGCTGTCTTCTCCCTTTGGTGATGTGTTTTTCCTCCTGTCTTCTCCCTCTGCTGCTGTTTTCTCTGCCACCAACTCGGTCCTCCGACGCTGGCTCCAGCCGTTATCATCTCTGATGCTGCTAGTTCTTATATAGCCATGGAGGGTGGCCATTCGGTGATGTCACCAGGAGACTCTGCCCCTTGTAGTGTCACGTGATGGCAGACATCAGCGATGACACAACGGCTGGAGCCAGCGTCGGAGGAGAACTGGGTCGGCTGCGGAGAATACAGCAGAGAAGGAGAGAAGGGAGAAGACCAGAGGAAGAACACATAACCGGAGGGAGAAGACAGCAGTGGAGCGAGATGACCTGAGGAAGAACACCTCACCGGAGGGAGAAGACCGGAGGAAGAACACATCGGTGGCAGAACCAGAGAAAGTAGTGTTGGAGTTACGATGGGGGGACATTCTTCATTTTTAATAAAGGACTTTGTCAAAAACCAACTCTTGTTTTTATTTACACTACACTGCTTTTTTTTTTGACTGAATGGGTAGGGGTACCCCCTACTCATTCACATGGGGGGGATCTGGGGCCCCCTTGTTAAAGGAAAAGTCCCTTGTCCCCATCAACATGGGAACAAGGTGTTTTGGGGTGGGTGGCGCAGAGCAAAGCACACCCCCCATGTTGAGGATATGTGACCTGGTATGGTCCAGGAGGGGGGGCGCTCGCTCATCCCCCACTTCCTCCCCCCTTTCCTAACCTGCCAGGCTACATGCTCGGATAAGGGTCTGGTATGGATTTGGGGGGGGGGGCCCATGTCATTTTTATTTTTTATTTAATTTTTATTTTTTGTCATTGGCTTCCCTTCAAGATTCTCAGAGCACAAGTCGCATGCCACAAGTTGGATTAGTTAAGATGATAATCTGACTTGGATGTGACTTCCATTCAAATCAATGGGCTGAAATCATGCTCAAGTCGGACCAAAGTAGTGCAGGAACCTTTTTTAAAGTCAGACACAAGTCGGACCGGACCATTTAAGACGGCTCTCATAGGGAACCATTCATTTTGACATGTCATGCGACTTGTGCTCTCGAAGTCTGACCAGTGTGAATCGGCCCTAAGCCCAGGTTCGCACTGACCACGAGAATGAAATCGTGCGAGTTCAGTTAGTTCAGGGAGTTCAGGGTTGCTGTACAGATGTCAATGGAAATCGCACCCCGAAGTCGCCAAAAGTAGTGCAGCGTTCCACCGATTCGGACAGTGCCACTGCCAGCAAGTGCTGCTGATTTGGCATGCGATTTGACCTGTGAAATTGCATGCCAAACTGCTCCAATGTGAATCAGGGCTAAGAGACAACAAGAACACTTGCAGGCCAATATATCCCACTCACTTTTTCAGCTGCCATTGTAAGAAGATAATGTTATTCACTTTACCTGTCAGTGGTTAGAATGTTATGGCTGATCAGTGCATATGATTCTACATTATCTTTAATGATTGCAAATTGTTTCATTGTGTTATGGTGCAAGCCATCTCTAATCGTTCATTCAGGAGATAACTGCTTAGCTGTCATGTCAGTAAACAATCTCAGCTCCACATTCTTCATATAGGTCAAAAAAACATAATGATGGGGTTGGTATATTCTTGCTATTGCTTGAGTCTGCAGAAATATGTTATTTCTAGAATCAGAGGAACCGGTGATTTAAAAAAGCGCACAGAAGCTTCTTGTCTATTGTACACAGAAGATTTACTTTAAAACCAGACACATGCTCTCCTAATAAGTTTCTACAACTAGATGGTGCTGCAGACTGAGGAACTGAACTTCTGAACAGCAGTTGTATCCTTTCTTGCTGGCAGTCTGTCTCTGAAGGATTGCCTGCGCTCCTCCCTGAACACACTTTCTGGGAAGCTGTTTATCTGTTATATATCACTTAAACATGCCATACAGGGGTGGAGATTATTTCCATGTGTATGGAACACATCCAAGTAGACTAAAACAGAAAAAGTGATGGCAGGAAAAAAAGACCAAGTGGGCCATCTAGTCGGTTTATTTTTATTTTATTTTTATTTTTTTAATTACGTTTTTGTTTTTTTTTTGTTTTTTGCCAACATTTTTGTATGAATATGATCTATGTTTGTCCCAATAACATAAGCATAGATCTATAATCAGACAAAGAAAAGAGCAACATTGTTAAAGATAAGGCAGCTAATTTTCTGATATGTTCATCTTTTCAAAATATGAGATAGAGATAACGTAGTACTTCTGATTACTCATGGGCAGTAATAAGCAGATTACACAATAAGCATGGAACAGTGAATGAGTATAAAGAGACGATCCATGATTGATCACAGTCCCTTATGTAGGACCACTTGTGCTACAACGATGGTATCAGGCTATCATTGAGATCACCCTAGGGCTTCAGTCTTTTAGCAATTCGATTACAATCCAAGGATCCTTTTCCACAGCTGTGTTGACAGAATAATGTGCTAATACTAGGCCTTCAGATCTCACTAAGAGCATTGAATAAATAATGCAAAAGGTTAGCTCAAACAAATTAATGTAATGTATATTTAATGAGTGGCAACAATGAATCAGTCATATTGGTAATCATTTATGTAAGTACAGTGTGTGTGTATATGTACACCATAAATGTATGTGTGCTAAATACGTATGAATTGGAAATATGTTATGATGGCATACAGTGGCAGATGCAGTGTACAGATAGCGTTCTCATCCTGCTCATAGTATCCAGTCGAGTTTGACATCTAGTCTGATTTTCTATTTGGGTTCTCACATGGCATCATTATTGAGAGTTTATATTAACAACCTAATGTGCCAGATAACTGCCCTATACATGTGTTTTTTTTTTTGGACTGTATTCAGATTTCTTCCATATATTTTTCAATATTTATGTCAATAGTAATATTTTAGTAAATAGTATAATAGTAATAGTTCTAGCCTAGGTAATATTTTTATAATATATTTTATTGTGTTTTCTCTTTCAGTGTCGGCAGGTGAAGACTGCTTGTGGTATCAGGATCACAGTGGTGGTTGGCATTCTAACCTAGATTGTAAATATGGTACTTTTTGCTGTGGAGACTGTTACCAAAGATATTGCTGCTTTGACCCCAGTAAACTAATCACTGAGAGGATGCAGAAGGGCTGTCTTTCTTTAAGGTACTGTTTAAACAAGCTTATTTAATAACTAAACCTGTCATTTATTTTCTAATATCTTATTTTTCGCGGTGTTTAGTTCACATTACTTTCTTACCTCTGTTATAGCCCGAAGACCATTGCAGGCATTGGATTTGCTGTGCTACTCTTCTTTGTGGTGATTGTTACATTGATTTGCTGCTTTATGTGCTCTTGTTGTTATCTGTATCAGCGTCGCCACCAGCGTTCCACACCATACAGAGGTAAGACCAAATTAAAAATTCTACCTGAATTTTTAAATTCTCTACCTCGTCTTTTATGCCCTCAACCTGCTGGATTATATACACTCACCGGCCACTTTATTAGGTACACCTTGCCAGTACTGGGTTGGACCCACTTTTGGCTTCAGAATTGTCTTAATTCTTCGTGGCATAGATTTAACAAGGTGTTGGAAACATTCCTTAGAGATTTTGGTCTATATTGACATGATAGCATCACGCATTTGCTGCACATCCATGATGCAAATCTCCCGTTCCACCACATTCCAAAGGTGTTCTATTGGATTTGGTGACTGTGGAAGCCATTGGAGTACAGTGACTTCATTGTCATGTTCAAAACACTACTTTGAGATGATTTGACCCTTGTGACCTGGTGCAATATCCTGCTGGATGTAGCTATCAGAAGATGGGTACACTGTAGTAGGACTGGGTAAAAAATCGATTTAAATCTTGAATCGAGTTGAGAGGTCAAATTGATTAAAAATTTAAGCAAATCGATTTTTTTTTTTTTTTCACCGCACCGGTGCCGAGGAGCTGTGGGCAGGAGATTTTAGGCGATGCCGCGGCTTCGGCCTAGTCCGTGGCTTCAGCCTAGTCCGCGAGGCCGCACGCCGCGGACTAAGCCAAAGCTGCGGCCTCGCCTAAAGAACTCCTGCCCGCAGCTCCTCAGGACCAGCACGGTGTCCAAAAAAAACCTCATTTCGAATCGTGAATCAAGCTTTTTTTTTTTTTAAGAAAATCTCAGATTTTTTTGGAAAATCTCCCAGCCCTACACTGTAGTCATAAAGGGATGGACATGGTCAGCAACAATACTCAGGTAGGCCTTGGCATTTAAACGATGCTCAGTTGATACTAAGGGGCCCAAAAAAATATCCCCCATACCATTGCACCACCAGCCTGAACCATCGATACAAGCCAGGATGGATCTATGTTTTCATGTTGCTTACGCCACATTCTGACCCTACCATCTGAATGTTGCAGCTGAAATCAAGACTCATCAGACCAGGCAACATTTTTCCAATCTTCTATTGTTCCATTTTGGTGAGCCTGTGCGAATTGTAGCCTCAGTTTCCTGTTAGCTTATAGGAGTGGCACTCGTGTGATCTTCTGCTGCTATAGCCCATCTTCTTCAAGGTTTGATGTGTTATGCATTCAGAGATGGTATTCTGCATACCTTAGTTATTACAAGTGGTTGCCTTGATCTCCAACCAGTCTGCACATTCGCCTCTGACATCAACAAGGCATTTTCGTCCACACAACTGCCACTCACTGGATATTTTCTCTTTTTCGGACCATTCTCTGTAAACCCTAGAGATGGTTGTGCGTGAAAATCCCAGTAGATCAGCAGTTTTTGAAATACTCAGACCAGTCCGTCTGGCACCAACACCATGCACGTTCAAAGTCAATTAAATACCCTTTCTTCCCCATTCTAATGCCCCGTACACACGGTCGGACTTTGTTCGGACATTCCGACGACAAAATCCTAGGATTTTTTCCGACGGATGTTGGCTCAAACTTGTCTTGTATACACACGGTCACACAAAGTTGTCGGAAAATCCGATCGTTCTAAACGCTGTGACGTAAAACACGTACGTCGGGACTATTAACGGGGCAGTGGCCAATAGCTTTCATCTCTTTATTTATTCTGAGCATGCGTGGCACTTTGTCCGTCGGATTTGTGTACACACGATCGGAATTTCCGACAACGGATTTTATTGTCGGAAAATTTTATATCCTGCTCTCAAACTTTGTGTGTCGGAAAATCCGATGGAAAATGTGTGATGGAGCCTACACACGGTCGGAATTTCCGACAACCAGGTCCTATCACACATTTTCTGTCTGAAAATCCGACCGTGTGTACGGGGCATAATGCTCAGTTTGAGCTTCAGCAAGTCATCTTCACCACGCCTAGATGCCTAAATGCATTGAGTTGCTGGCATGTGATTGGCTGATTATCAATTTGTGTTGCCAAGCAATTGAACAGGTGTACCTAATAAAGTGGCCGGTAAGTGTATGTGGTTTTCCAGGTATCATGTTCTGAGCAACTATTAAACTTGCCATCTCAACCCACATAAAAAGGAGCTGTGAGTTCTTTTAATTGTTTTTTTGATGATCATCATTAACCAGCCCTAAAAGTGCATTTCTGTTCTAAGTGAATTTGGGGGGTGAAATCTGCTAGCTTCTAATAATATTTCTTGCAAACTTATTATATTTCAAAAGCAGTTCCTTTTTCTGTTCTTGCTCAGCTTTAAATCTATGGGAGTCTCATAGAATTTGGGATTGTTCATAGTTCCGCTGTAATATAAAATGAATGAAAAATTCAGAACAGTGGAACAGATTTGTGATAGCTGTACAGATGTGCACACTTTTTTTTTTTTTTTTAAGATATTCTCTTCTGGAGCTTCCAGCAAGGAAAAATGTAGGTTAGTTCTCTTTGAATGAGGGGGCTATGAAGTTTGCCATAATTACCCTTATCTGTTCTGTTCAGGCAAATTTCATGTCATCAGTTGAACATTGTCCTAACAAAGGGGTAAATATTTAGATACAGAATTTCTTCATTGTATGTTAAAGAGAGATGGATTCAGCCAGTCTTTGTTTTGGGACAGATAAAACTGAACTATTTGAGAAATTTTTGCAGTCAGCCATGACGCCTTCTCCTTAGAAACATATTAAAGGTAAGAAATATTGGGGTATGTTGTGTGAATAGGAACACATAAACCATAGTGTTTTTTTAACTGTACTTAAAGCAGAGTTCCACCCAAAAATCGAACTTCCGCTTTAAGTACTGGGAACCCCCTGACATGCCACATTTGTCATGTCATTATTTTTTTGGGGGGTGGGGGAGCGGGTACCCAGTTTTGACAGGCACCCAGCTCCCACTTCCTCCCCTGACGCCGCTAGAAGGAAGTTCCCCTCTCCCCCCTCCCTCCCTGCAATCTTCTGGGACACTTTACAGGTCCCAGAAAATTGCCCGGCCATTCACAACGCGCAGTGAAGCCACAGCCAGGCGCCCTCAGTTACAATGAGAGGGGGGGAGATGAGCGAGGCTTTGTGCGCCCGCATCGTGGGACAGATGAATGTCTGTTTATTAAGTCAGTAGCTACACTTTTTGTAGCTGCTGACTTTTAAATGGGTGGAACTCCGCTTTAAATGTGATTGCTCAAGAAGCCTGTTCCCCTGTGTTTACAGTCTTCTGCACACTGCCCGACTGTTTATCTAAGTTACCAAATTTGCCAGTTCTTATTGGAGATGCACTATTTACTCCATCTATGAACATTTGAGGTTACCTGTAAAACATACATTGCTGGTGGACAAGTTTGGGGGAAAAAATGCAGTAAATGGTTTTGGCCACTTAGCAATAGCTTTAAAGGAAAGTTTTGGCTTTATATTCAGTGGGTATAGAAAAGAGTCACATACGTTTTTGTTTTATCCAGCTGTATTTACTCCGTGCAACTTATAACATCCAAGTAAAAGATATAACACCAACATGTCAGAAAAAATTAAAAAAAAGATCAAAAACAGAAGCACTGAGTTGGAAAAAGGAACACCCCCTTGTGTCAATATTTTGTTGAACCACCTTTTGCTTTAATTACAGCCTTTAGTCTGTTGGGATATGTCTCTACTAACTGTGCACATCTAGACTTTGCAATATTTGCCCACATTTCTTTGCAGAGCTGCTCAAGTTCAGTTAAATTTGACGGTGACTTTTTTATGGACTGCAGTCTTCAAGTCAATCCACAGATTTTCAGTGGGGTTTAAGTCTGGGCTCTGACTAAGCCATGCAAGGACATTTGCCTTTTTCTCCTTCAACCACTGTGTGCTCGTTTTTGCTGTATGCTTTGGGTTATTGTCATGTTGGAAGGTAAACCTTCTTACCATTGACAACGTTCTGGCTGAGGGCAGCAGATTTTCCTTAACAATTTGATATTTTGCCTTATCCATTTTTCTTCTATCTGGATAAGTGCTCCAGTCCCTGCTGCAGAGAAACACCCCCATAACAGGATATTACCACCTATGTGCTTTACCATAGGAATGGTGTTATTTGGATGGTGAGCTGTATTGGATTTCCTCCAGACATATCGTTTGGTGTTAAGGCCAATTAATTGAATTTTAGGTGTCCTTTTATGAAAGTGCGGTAAAATACCGCTTTTCAGTTCTCAGGCATTCTCAGAGGAGATCGCTCTCCTCTGAGTGCCTGTTTATGAAAGTGTGTAGATCGCTTCTCATGTTGAGTTGAGGAGCGATCTACAAACGCCAGGAACTCCTGAGAATGGCTCCTCGCACTGTAATCTCGCGTGATATAGCGGGATTACAGTATGAGTAGCCATAAAATACAAAAGTTTAACACAAATCAGCACACATTATTCCCCAACATATTAATAAAATAATAAAGTTAAATTCCCCCTACACAATATACATTAACCTAATTATAAAAAAAACATTGTTTTTATCAATATTTAAAGATCATACATGTCCCTATTTAAATGTGAATGGTGTATAGTAAATGAATGTAATGCACATATGTAATGCAGCTATACACCATTCATATAAATGCAAAACACATTTATAATCATTAAAAAAATAATTTTAATAAAGTATACAAGTATAAATATTTATTAATAAATTAAAATAAAATATATTTCATTATAGATAAACATAAAAATTGATAAACTGGTGCGATGCGAGAACACTGCGAATCCACTGCGGGTTCCCGCATCGCACCGACTCGCATGTCTGTTCACACTGCCATATGCGAATCGCTGGGGAGTGTCAATACATTGTTACCCCCAGATCAGCTTGCATATCGCACTGCGAACTGACAGTTCGGACATGAATCGGATCGCATATGTGTGAACACACATGCGATCCGATTCTGGTCCAAACAGAAAAAAGGGTCCTGTGCGTGTTTGCACCGAATGCGGTGCGATATCAGCCATACTATCTGTACAGCTGATATCGCACCGCACAGACATCGCATGTAATGTGAATGAATGGCAGTGTGCTGCGAATAACATGCGATGCCTGTGCGATGTCCGGCATCGCACAAGTGTGAACTGGGCCTAAAAGTTAACAACACCCCCAAATCAGTTCGCATATCGCAGTGCGATCTGCAAACTCGGACAGTAATCGAAACGCATGGGTGTGAACCCCCATGCGATCCGATTCTGCTGTGGACCAAAAAAAGGGTCCTGTAAGAGTTTGGTCCGAGGGCAATGCAAATTTAGCAATGTATGGCTGAAATCGCATCGCACAGAGATCGGATGTGATTTTGCACTGCAGTGCGGTGCGAATCACATCCGATCTCGGACACCGCAGCAGTGGGAACTGGCCCTAAATCATATTGCATTTGCACCAAAATGGTACAGGACCCTTTATTTGGTCCGCACTGGAATCGGATCGCATGGGTGTGAACACCCATGCGATCCGATTCCTGCACCATTACATAGTTCGCATTGCGATCTGTGAAATGATCTGGGGGTGTCATTAACGTTACATTGACACCCGCAGTGGTGCGCAGATGTCAATGTAGGTGCGATGTGAAAACCCGCACAGGAATCACGCTGGTTCACGCATCGCACAAGTGTGAACCCAGCCAGAGACGTGAACATCTAAAAAAAAAATATATATATATCTATATATAGATATAGATAGATATAGATATAGCTATAGATATATCTATCTATAGCTATATATATATATCTATAGATAGATAGATAGATATAGATATATATATATATATATATATATATATATATATATATATATATATATATCTATATCTATATATCTATATCTATATATGTATATATAAATTAATATCCTGCTGATTTTGGGGTGTGTAATGGTGGGGAAGATGTGCTCTGACTGTTTGGTGAAAGAAAGAAGTCAAAAGACTTCTTGCTTTCTCCAGAATATCAGCCAGTTTCAGGCTTCTCACTCTGATTCTCCACTTCTGAAATGGTGAATCAGAAAGTGAGAATTCTGTCACAGATCGCCAGTGAGGTGCTGAGATCGCACCTTCATAAACTGGCCGTTTCTGTGAAGTCAGTTACAAATTCTCACTGTGCTGAGATAATCAGCGGAGAACATTTTCTCCGCTGATTATCTCAGTTTCATAAACTGGTAATGAGCTGAGATCAGCGGCGAGACTCGGGATCGCCGCTGATCTCAGTTTCATAAAAGGACACCTTAGTCTCATATGACCACAACACCTTTTTCTATGTGGCATAGCTCAGTCGTGACTGCATGTGGCCTTTCTTGAGAAGTGGCTTTTTACTTGCAACCCTCCCATACAAGCCACATTTGTGGAGAATTTGTGATATTATTGTCACATGCACAAAATGACCACTCTTTGTCATAAATTCCTGCAGCTGTTTCAGAGTTGCTATAGTCCTCCTTGTAGCCTCTTTGACCAGTTTCCTCCTGGCTTTCATCCAGTTTGGAGCGATGTCCTTGTCCAGGGAGGGTCTGTGTTGTACCAAATATCTTCCACTTCTTAATATTAGACTGCACTGTGCTTCTAGGCATTGATAAAGCCTTTGAAATGGTTTTGTATCCATCTCCTGACTTGTGCCTGTCAGCAACTTTTATCTTTAGACAGTGCCTTGCCACCAATAGTTGTTTGCTTCAGTTGCAATACCTGGGACTGAAATGCTCCAGGAAATCTCTTTTCATGCTAAACTAATCATAATGATCACAGCTGATCACAGTTGAAAGTCAAATGGCTTTGTGTGCCATTGAGGAGGTGATTAGCTACACTTGATTGAGTTTACAAGTCATTTTTAGGAGGGGGGGGGGGGGGGGGTCTTCCTATTTCCAACTTACTGATTCTTTTTTTGAATTTTTTTTTTTCTGACATGTTAGTGTTATTTTTCTTACTTGGATGTTATAAGTTGCACTGAGTAAATACAGCTGGATAAAACAAAAACTGTGTCTGTCTTCCAGTGTTAATTTAGTCGACTAAAGCATTTTAGTCGACTAAATGAATACTATTTTAGTCGACTAAAATACAACTAAAACTAAAACAATTGAGATGACTAAAATACGACTAAAACAAAAATGGCATTTTAGTCAGAAGACTAAAATGGGACTAAAACTAAAATGCCATTTTAGTCAAAAGACTAAGACTAAAACTAAATTGAAATTTGACTTCAAAATGAACACTGGTCTGTAGTGCACATACCTCAATACAATAAATAATAACATATTAGATTTTTCACTCCAGCAGTATATAATGAGTTTGCAAATTGTAGAGGAATGTTTAACTAATGCATTACAATTTAATTATACCCATTAGATTTTAGATGACTAAAATTAGTTTTAGTCAACTAAAATGTACTGGAGATTTTAGTCGACTAAATACGACTAAACTTAAACAATTGCAGAAGACTAAAATGGGACTAAAACTAAAATGCCATTTTAGTCCTAAGACTAATGCCCTGTACACACGGTCAGACATTGATCGAACATTCCGACAACAAAATCCATGGATTTTTTCCGACGGATGTTGGCTCAAACTTGTCTTGCATACACACGGTCACACAAAGTTGAAAATCCGATCGTTCTAAACGCGGTGACGTAAAACACATACGCCGGGACTATAAATGGGGCAGTAGCCAATAGCTTTCGTCTCTTAATTTATTCTGAGCATGCGTGGCACTTTGTGCGTCGGATTTGTGTACACACGATCGGAATTTCGGACAACGGATTTTGTTGCCGGAAAATTTTATAGCAAGCTCTCAAACTTTGTGTGTCAGAAATTCCGCTGGAAAATGTGTGATGGAGCCTACACACGGTCGGAATTTCTGACAACAAGGTCCTATCACACATTTTCCGTCGGAAAATCCGACCGTGTGTACAGGGCATAAGACAAACTAAATCAAAATTTGCTGCCAAAATTAACACTGCTGTCTTCATTTTGGGCTGCAACGCAACATAATTTGATTATTTTAAAGGGTGGTGATTCTTTTCTATACCCACTATATACACTAGATAAACCTCTAGTATAAAAAATGCAGACATCTAGAGGTGCCTGCATTGGTGAACATATGCATTTCAGAGGGTGTTTATAACCGTCACTATTTTTATCCACATGGTTTAAATTGCCTTCAAAAGAAAAGAAGAAGAAATTAAATACATTTTCTGTATTTGCTCAAGCACCATTGGTCATATTTTATTTTATTTTTTATTTAAGGTACTTATATAGCGCTGTCAATTTACGCAGCGCTTTACATATACATTGTACATTCACATCAGTCCCTACCCTCAAGGAGCTTACAGTCTAAGGGTCGGTTCACACTGGGGCGACTTGGGATCCGACTTGTACGCCCTCAAGTCGCCCCAAGTCGCCCCAAGTCGCTTTGTATTTAGATTAACATGGTAGGCAATGGGAGCGTCTTAATTGACACTACTGAAGTCGCTCCGACTTCAGAAAAGGTTCCTGTACTACTTCTATCCGACTTGTAGGCGACTTGTACCCATTCAACTCAATGTAAGTCGCCTGCAAGTCGGATCTCTCTGTAAAGTCAAGCGACTTTGCAGAGAAAACCCCTCCCTCCCCCCCTCCCTCCCAGAGAGGTGATTGGCCACAGGCAAAGTCGCCTGTCATGGAGGCGACTTCAAGTCGCCTCGTAATTTGCCGAAGTCGCGCTGAAGTCGCGCTAAAGTCGCGCTGAAGCCGCGTTGAAGTCGCGGTACAAAGTCGCGCTAAAGTCGTGTTGCCCATGTGTGAACCGACCCTAAGGGTCCCTAACTCACATTCATACATACTAAGGATAATTTAGACAGGATCCAATTAACCTACCAGCATGTCTTTGGAGTGTGGGAGGAAACCGGAAAAAACCCACGCAGGTACAGGGAGAACATGCAAACTCCAGGCAGGTAGTGTCATGGTTGGGACTCGAACCAGCGACCCTTCTTACTGCTAGGCGAGAGTGCTACCACTACACCGCCCTATGTTATAGTTGGTCCCAAATCCTGTCACTGACAATGTAAATGTGAAGAAAAGCAATGATTAAACTAATTTGAATTCATATGCTACATACTATCATTGCATTTTTTTAAGTCCAGAGGGTTAATCAGAATGAATGTTTTTTTTTATTTTATTGATAGTGGGCCTTTATTGAATGTAGCTAAGAATAGCTTGCTGGTTATATAGCTAAAATCTATAAAAAAAAAGTTACTTACTCCACTTGCAGTAAATCAAATCACGTTTGGTTATAATCTACAGTAAGTGTTTTTTTTTTCTGTTTTCTCCATATGTTGAAAGAATGAACTTATAACGTGAATACATTTTCTTGATTATGTTCTCTTTTGCCAGCTCAAGAAATCCAGATGTCGGGTGTTTCCCAGCAACCTCTTTATCCTACACAACCTCCATACCCCACCCAGGCTCCTTATCCAACCCAGCCTCCATACCCAATGCAGCCTCCATATCCCCCACAACCCTATCCAATGGATCCCAAGTTTGCACCACCTCAGCCTGGATATGAACCTGTGCCTATGTACCCAGCAAGTGGACCAACATCCCAGTATCCTGTATATTCTCCAGCACCTCCAATGTACAATCCAAACTGTAAGCTATATGTTACATCATAAATGGTAATGTTCTTTGGCCATTCAGGGAAAAATTTTCAGATTCACTTTAATGCAGACGTCCTCATCTCTGTGACCAGAGGGAAATTCCTGGCCAGACCTGTACCATGGGGTCTCCATAGCCCTATGTACAGTACAACTCCAGCAACTTATAGCTTACACAGGGGTTTTCTACTACTCCCAGCAACTGATCATAAGTCTTTATTAAAGTGACTCTCACAACACCATGCCTATTAAGATATTTTTCTTTATCGTACATCACGGGACACAGAGGCTCATAGTAATTACTAAGTGGCTTATATCTCACCTTCAGGTGCTGGACACTGGTGTAATTAGACAGGACGTTTCCTCCCTATATAATCCCTCCCCTACAGGGAGTACCTTAGTTTTTTCGCCAGTGTCTAAGGTGTTGGTCACGGTTAATGAGTGCTCCTAGATGGCCTGAACAGGGTCAGGAAATTATGCTATCGGATCCATTCAAAGAGCCAAAACAAAAGATAAAGTGGATGGTACCTGACGCCTTGATACCGAAGAACGAGGTTTTGCCTGTAATGCTTCTCTTAGGAGAGCTGGGCCCTGAGATCCAGTACCTTGGTCACATTGCTAAACCACAGGTTTGCTCTGGCAGAGCGCTATACATGGCCCAAGGTAGTGGACCCTACGTACAGATGGGACCCCGTCCTTGAAAGTCTGGCATGACACTAACCCGCCGTGATGGATGAAGATTGGGTCGCTTTGATATTCCAGCAGTACCCTGCAGCGAGGAATGGTGAGTCTGCATTTGTTTGCAGTGTCTCTATTAAGAGAGCGATCAGACTGTCTGTTTCCCAGTGGTCACTGGGAGCAGTGTGCTGTTCTATCATGCTTTTACTCTGGCTCAGGCAGGCTGCTGTTTTTTCCTCAGCCATTAGAGGGTGCAGATTTGCTCCTAGCCTATTGTTATTTTAGGCAGGAAGAAGAAGGGCAGCCATTACCATGTGCTGACAGGTCGGATGGCCTTGGAGACAGAAGGATGCATGATCGCCTAAAGTTGCATGATCGCCTAGATTGGCATGGTTGCATAACAAGGCATGTTAATTTAAGTTTTCCTTAAATATACAGGATTCCTTATGTTCACATAGGAATATGTGTCTGCATGGATACATGTTGTGTAATGTTGCATAACACGTTCATAAAGCACATGCTTGCTTGCAAGATGCCTGTTCTATAGCACACGTGTTATATGTATGCATGTATACAGCGCACACTTTTCTTGTTCTTGCCTAAAACATATTTGTATGAATTTATGCTTCCATGAACGTACGCTTCTATAAAGGCATGTGGCGTTAATACTTGCCTCATACACATACGGGCCGTTTGCATATGTGTTTATTTGCATGGGCTACAGAGATTGTCTGCACTTCGCAGGGGAACAGCACATCTTCCGGTTGGTGGTCTGGCCCTTCAGGTTAGCCATCATGCCCTGGGTAAAGGCCCAGAGTATAGCAGTATCGGCATACCGAGGCAATCTGCTGCTGATAGATCAGTCAGTAGCATGGCTGGACCTAGGTGGTCAAGTATCTGGAACTAGTGGGTTGGGAACCCAGTCTAAAAGTACGTTCTTCGGTCAGTAAGGAGCTTGAGTGTGTGTTTGGGACTCAGCCCAAAAAGCGTCAAGGCAAGGAAGAGTTCCTTACATTTACCTTTGCTAAGGTGCTAGGGAAGATGGCTTCATTCAAAGCGGTTCCCTATGCTCAGTTTCGTTCAAGGCTGCTATAAACATTATTCTGTCTGCCTGGAACAAGTAGATCCTAACCTAGGCATTATACAAAGGGTCTGGTCCCAGGGATATGCCGGAACCTCAGCAAGATGGCAGAAAGGAGGATCCTTCATGCCGATTACCTGGGAGGTGGTGGCTATGAAGGCTGGCCTCTAGGGATGGAGACCAGTCCTGAAGGAGACCACTGCCTAGGAGAAGTGGTCAAGCTCAGAGAGCCTTGACTGTTGACATTCTAGAGCTTCCGATGGCACGTCTGGCTTAATAACCTGGGCGTTTAGATTACAGGATTGTTCTGTCAAGGTACAATCCGACGATGCCACATCAGTAATTTACTTCAGTTACCAAGGAGGCACTAGAAGTCACGCAGCCAGAGGGAAGTGGGCCATGTTTTGGTTTTGGCAGAGGAGCTTGTACCTTGCCTATCGACAATCTTCATATTGTGAATGGAGAATTGACAGGCGGCTCTCTGGAGCCGTCAACAATTGTACCCGGGAGAATGGCCTCTGCACCCTGACTTTTTTCTGACCAGATAAGAATTTTGGGAGTCCAGGTTCAACAAGAAGTTGGACAGCTTTGTTTCAAGGGCTAGGGATCCACTCGCATATGGGACAGATGCGTTAGTGATCCCGTGGGATCAGTTTTTCACTGATTTATACGTTCTCCCCAGTTCAGCTGCTTCCGCAGATTCTATGCAGGATCGAAGTGGAAGGGAAGCCGGTAATACTACTAGCCCGGCATGGCCCAGAAGATCCTGGTATGCAGAGATAGTAAGGTTGGCAGTAGAGAAACCGTGGACTCTTCCATCTAGTCCAGACTTTGTTTCTCAAAGGGATGTTATTTCATCCGGCCTTACAATCGCTAAATTTAGCGGTCTGTCTATTAAAGCCCACATATTAAAGAATCAGGGTTTTCAGGTTCAGCGGTAACTGCCCTGATTAATGCAAGAAAGCGGGCCTCTAGGACCATTTATTATAAGGTCTGAAGGGCCTATGTTTCCTGGTGTAAAACCAAAAAGATGGCATCCTCGAAGGTATGTCATAGGTAGAATTCTTGCCTTCCTACAGTTGAGGGTAAAAATGAAGCTAGCCTTGAATACCATCAAGGGTCAGATCTTGGCCTTTGTCATTGTGTTTCAAAGGCCGCTTGCTTCACATTCTTTGATCCGGGCCTTTTATACAAGGGACAACGCGTATAAATCCGCCAGTTAGGTCGCACTTGTGCCGTAGGGTTGAGTCTAGTTTTGTCGGCGTACAAGGAAAGCTCCTTTTGATCCTCCTAATGGGGGAATTGGTGTTCTCCGTTGCGGTAGCCTCCGTAAGAGTTTCAGTGTTGGCAGCTTTCTTTTGTATAGTGCCATACTTAATTATTCTTAAGGATAGGGTGATGTTAAATCCTCACCCAGCCTTTTTCCTTTTTCCTAAAAGGATCTAGCTGTCATTTGAATCAACCCCCTTTTTTTACCTTCCTTTTTACCAGAAGCTTGTTCTGCGGAAGGAAAGTTATTCATTCCTCTCAATATAGTGAGAGCGGTTAAAGGTATATCTGAATGTTTCAAGATACGGGAATCTGACGTTTGTTGTGCTGCCAGAGGACCCTAAGAATGGGCAGGCAGCG